>NC_092335.1:311642500-314042500 GCF_046630445.1 Rutidosis leptorrhynchoides | reverse complement strand
TGATTGTGTGTAATTAAAGGCTTAACCTAAAATGAAGAACATAAACACAATATATACCCCTGCTGATGAGTCAACCGCACGAGTCATGTCTCACTCGTATGAGTGGACAGACTCAACAGTACAGATGATCACTCACTCATGTAAGTGTAAACAAATTAGGTTTGTGACTCAGCTCGGCACACTCGTGCGTATGAGCTTATCAGCCGTACGAGTGAGGCTTCACTCATATGTCTGACTGAGTCTAATATAGTCAAACATTCATATCGTGTTCTTGCAGTACCTGTATACGCATATAAACATAGATAGGATAACAACAAGCGATCATGGTAACCCACAAACTGAAGTACTAATCACAAACGTGCGGTAGATGTCTAGGGACTTATGCAAAATGCACTAACACATTCTTCCATAATCACATGTAAAGCTTCAAATGCAGTAATTTCTTGCAGATAGTCTGAAATTACTAGTGGAGATATGCCAAACATGGCTTCAAATCGGCTAGTAACAGTAGCAATTATATATTGCAGTATTCTAGTGGAATCCAGCTAATGACAAAAAAAATAAAAATAAAAAATGATTCCATTTTTTTGGACAATCTGCAACAAAGCACTTTAGAACTGCTCTAAAATTTTTGATCTCAGTTTGACCATCGGATTGGGGACGATATACAGAGGAAAACTTCACTTTTGTCTTGCTTATATTGCAAAACTCATACCAGAACTTGCTTAGAAACACCTTACCGGTATTAGAAACCATAGCTTTTGGCATACCATGGTATTTGTAGACTATTCATAAAAAAATGATGCTACTGACATGGCTGTATATTTAGGAGTCAAACTACTCAAATGTACTCTTTTGGTTATTCTATTAACCACTACACATATCACAGTGAATCCACATGAATTTGGTATAACAGTATTGAAATCCATGCTCACATCTTCCCATTCTTTCTCTTGCACATTTAAAGATTGCAATAATCCATACGGTGCTATGTTTAATGTTTTAACCTGTTGGCACACCATAAAATTCTTCACAAAATTCTCCATGACTTGTTTCATTTCAGGCCAATAAAATTTTGGTGCCAAGCATGTAAATTCTGTGCATACTAGCATCACCCCACACAACAACATCTTTTCTTAACAACTCAGTCATTAGTGAAGATATAGTTGCATACCCTTTTATGAAATTTCTATAATGTATTGTAAGCCTAAAGAATTCTTTTAACTGCTTAACATTCTTAGGTGGAGGTTACTCTAACATAGCTTGAAGCTTAGTTGGGTCAGGAGCCACACCTTAACTATTAATAATATGAACCAAATAGTCAATCTTAATTAGAACATAACTACACTAACTGGCTTTAACATAAAATTGATTTTTTCTTACAAATTAAAAAATCAACCTCAAATGTTCCACATGCTCAATCATAGATTTACTATAGACCAAATATCATCAAAAAAGACTATCACACATTTTCTGAGAAAACAGTAAATACGGTGTTCATAGTAGCTTGAAAATTTGAAGGAGAATTAGTAAGTCCAAAAGGGATTACCTTGAAATCATAGTGACTTGAGTGAGTTCTAAAAGCTGTTTTGTTGATATCTTCTTCTTGCATCCTAATCTAATGAAAACCATCTCTATGATCCAGTTTAGTAAACAGGCTAGCGCCAAATAACTCATCACTTAACTCATCTATGGTAGGTATAGGGAATGTGTCTCTTAGTGTAACTGCATTAACTTTCCTATAATCAATACAATATCTCCATGTTCCATCCTTCTTCTATACTATTGGGGAATTAAAACTACTAGAATTGGCTTGAATCACCCCTAACTGCAACATTTGTTCAAGCTGTTTCTCTTTTTCATCTTATTGAAAGTGTGGGTACTTGTAGGGTTTAACAATCGCAGGTTGTGCATCTGGTATAAGTTGATTTTATGATTCTAAAATCTCTTTAGTGGCATTTTTTTAGTTTTGCAAATACATCAAAATAATATTGCAGCACACTTGAAATTGCAACATTTGATCCCTTTGGTAATGACAAATTGACAATGGTTCCATTCTAATACTTTCCTTTTAAAACATGATTATTTAATTCCACTTCTTGTTATTTCTCTTAGATCCACAACACATAACAACCAGCTACAGGATTCACTTAAATAATTCTTCTGAACTGTTTGCTGGAAATGACTTCCACAGATAAATTTGTGATCCCTTGCAACACTACCTCTTTACCAGTATAATTGAAACTCGTAGTTTTTGTTTTATAATTGGTAGTTATATCACCCAATTCATCCATCCAAAAAACACCCAATATGGCATCTGTACTATGTAAATCAATGACAAAAAGTTAGTTTGAAACACAAACTTGAATAGTCATAGTTACATTCACACGTTTTCTTAAACACCTTAAGTTTTTACCATTGCGAATATGTTGGTGTTAACTTCTACACTTTTACTTGAAGAAGGTAATGCCAATATTGAAGAATTTCTATATCAGGAACTGCTATTAACTTGATCACTCAATTTATTTTCATACATTTTACCAACCCTATAGTCTATCTCAATTAAAAAGGCATTTTTAATTTTACGTCACTTTAGATTTTCGGCTTCAGTCCAGCTATGAAACAACTTTTTGAAGTTCTGTTAGATAAATCTATTGTCTGGCAACATAATTTTTGAAACTCCAATTGATAATCATCCAAAGTCCCTATCTGCACTAATATGGTCAATTTCTACACTGGATCATCATAAACAGATGGACCAAAGTGTACCTTCAATACAATTGTGATATCTGTCCATGATTGAACTTGATTTGTCATTTCCATCCACTGAAACCAGTTACTTGCCAATCCATTTAGATGCAATGATGCATAAACCAACTGCTGACCTTCAGCTACTTAGTGAGATTAAATAAATTTATCAGCCTTATACAACAATTCGGACGGATCACGACCACTATATTTAGAAAATTCCAGCGTTGGTTTTATTGAATTGAATGTGTAATCCGTTGTGTTCTTTTTGGAGAAATTGGTGGTGTATTTTCTATCTGTTGGTTTTATGAGGCTAAGAAGATTAATGGTTGCAACACTTGAATGATTTCATCTGTTAATTTGTCGAGCATGTCCCCTAGTGACCGGAGCGATAACAACTGTAACGACCCAGAAATTTCCGACCAAATTTAAACCTTATTCTCTATATGTTTCCGACACGATAAGCAAGAACCTGTAATTTTTAGTCTAGAAAGTTTGAAATCTATATTTGGATGACTAGTTACCCTTTGACCATGCCTGACGATTCACGAACAACGGTGCGTAAATAAATGTGTGTATATATATATAGAAATTTAATAATGTTGTTATTACTATCAATAATAATGTCAATACTAGCATTATTAATATTATTTTTGTTATATATAAATTGTTAAAATATTATTACATATAGTATTATTATCATGAATAATATTAATATTAATAAAGTCAGTACTATTAATATCAGTAATTTTGATATAAATTATTATTATCTTTAACAATTACTAATGTTATTATTATTAATATTTTTATTAATCTTATTGTTACTAACATCATTATACTTGTTATTTTTTTTTTTATTGTTAAACATCATTAAAACTTATATCATTTTACTATTAGTATTATTTTGATCCTTAATATTATTACTATTAATATTATTAGTATTTTATTAAATATAATACTATAAACTGAATTATTATTATTTGATATATTAATAATTATTAATTTTTTTACAGAATACATAAATAAAACAGATATACATTACGCATACACATATATATATAATATATACATACACAGATTTATACAAATTATATTTTAAGAAATCTGTATTAATTTTATTTAAATTATTATTATTAATATAATTATAATTACAATTAATAATTATTACTTATTAATAAAATTCATAAATAAATGATTTATATAGAGTTAAAAACAGAAACCAATCACGCATCAATGTTACTGTAACTAATTGGCTATCACTATTTTTAATTGTTGAATTTTACAGCAAAACAGTCGGGAATTTGGTATACATCGTTTTCAACTTTTAATCTTTTTATTATTTTCTTCTTGTTTTATATATCTGTTGAAATATTCGATCTATCTGTTGAGCTGTATATACCTGTCGAACTTTGTCATAAGTCACTCAAAAACTCGATTAAAAATCATCAAACTTTCATACTCTTCAATATGTCATTGAATTAAAACAGATGAAAAAAAAAAAGAAAGAAAGAAGACCAAGGGCGACGGCCCTGTTCTTGGGTGATTTTCATGGAACTCGATTCTGTTAATAGAATTTAAAATCTAGAAATGCTATATTGTTTGGATTGCTTCGTTAAGACTGTCTGTTAACTCTTGGATTCCAAATCGATCAATTAATGGAGAATTTCTGAATCAAAGAATTTATTTTCAAAAGTTAACAAATGTTCTTTGTCAAAATTCGAATTGGATTTGATGTTTGAAGATCAACCAAGGGTCCAGATAGTTTATAGGAATCATTTATGACTTCTTTCATGTTATAACTTTTCAATAAAACGAACTAGAAATCGAGATGGGAATTTGAGTTCATATTCGATTGAACAAGAAGTTTTACAGCGTTTTTTTTTTTTTTTTTTTTTTTTTTTTTTTTTAATTTCGATTTTAATAAAAACCGAACAAAACAATTCAATTTGTTTCTGTTTTATATTTTAAAAACAACAATTTAAAAACCATACTACATCTGATAGATATTATCTGGATCGATTGAGTTGAAGTTGAGGAAGAAGATGATTCATTTAACTTACGGGTTAAATAAAAATACGGTCTGTATTAATTTGAGTAAAGGGCAACAGCCCAACTGGTTCGAGGTCTTGACAGGAATTCAAGGGGTTTAGGGTTCGATCCCTAACTTGGTCAATTTTTTTTAGGAGGCCATTTTAAGGTAGTTCCATGTCCCATTATTATTATTATTATTATTATTATTATTATTATTATTATTATTATTATTATTATTATTATTATTATTATTATTATTATTATTATTATAATAATCATTTTACCTAAAATTAGCATTAATAGTAAAATTATCATTTTTATCACTTTTATTATTATTGTTATTATTATTATCAAGTATTATTGTTAAGTATTATTATCATTATAATTGTTTTTATTGTAAAATAATAAAATTTTATTATTATTATAGTATTTTAACAACTAAATATTAGTCATTACCATATTATATCAATTACCAATAAATTTGTTAATTAAAATTGTTTAATAAGTATTTGATATATTAAAAACTTACTTAAGTTAAAGATAGATATTAATTATTCATTTACGAGATAGAAAATGAAAATATAAAATACATTACTAATATTAATATATATAAACTTATTTGATTACGATTCTATGAGTTAATATATATAATTGATTTAGGTTCGTGAATCGAAGGCCAACCCTATACGTGATTAATGGTGTTATATGTATTTTTACTACAAAATACAGTATGGTACGAAATAAGTCTTCCGCTGTGCATTTGCTCATGTTAAGGACATTATTTGGGGTCGATCATCGCAATGGAACCAACTATTGAAGATTCCGTCCGGGAGGATTAGTCGCGGACATCACAACAACAAAAGCACAGAAATGATACAGCTTGTTGGAGAAAGCTAATATCCAAATAGAAACAAGAGGGATAAGCAAAAATTTGATTGATAATTGTTAATTACAACTGAATTCATTTTACACCCTTTATTACAAGTATGAACTACTTTGTAACTAACATCTCAATTAATGTAAACATCGTGGCCAAACAGATATTAAAATGAATAAAGATAGATGAAACAAAAGCCAATATGGCTATTTGTAACAAAACGTAAACACGTATTTTATTTATTCAATATCAAAAACTGATCCTCATAAAAGCTACGTACATGATATAAATAATAACCCATCTTGACTTTAGGAACAAGAAAATTAAAAGAAAGGAAATACAATATTTAAAAATCATATGTAAAAATAGAATTGAAGTCAGACTCATTTCATGCGTGGCCATCAAACTATTGACAAAGTTATCGTTTATCCCTGTCCACTTCTATCTCTACTTGGCCCAATATAACAAAGCCTAAAGTAGTCTTGAAGCCCGATGTGTGAAAGCCCAACATTATGAACGGTATTATGACCGGATCCTGCATCATTCTCCCATTCTTCGAAAAGACTCGTCCTCGAGTCTACAACTTCAAGGACTGTAATATCTAAATGATTCTCATGAACTACAAGAATAATGTTTTCTTCTTTAGAAGTGCCAAGTATTGCAGCAAGAGCATAGAGACGGTCCTCAACACTAACATCAACATCAACATCTTTAATGAAATCGTTTTTCAAATCAACATCAACATTGTACATGTTGGTGTTTTTATTAGCTTCTACTTCAAACTCACTTTCATCTTCAGATTTAGAAAAAGAAAAAAATTTCTCACCATCAGTATCATAGATGGGTTCGGTATCATAAAGGGATTCTCCATCATCACCATCTGTATCATAGATGGGTTCAGAATCATAAATGGATACTCCATCCTCACCATCTGTATCATAGCTAGTTTCCGAATCGATTCGTTCCGAATCGTACCGCGCAGGGAATCGTTGTTGGTTCAGTTCCAACTCGGCGATTCGCTTATATAATCGTTCAATTTCTGCGTCTTGAGGGTCTTCGTTGCCTCTTTCGGCGTGTCTACGATTATCCCCATCACTGCCTCGATCGGCGATTCTGCAATAGTCTCCTCAATAACTTTCACGAAACATTGTTTGGCCAAAACCTGAGCTCTGATACCAAATAATGTAAACATCGTGGCCAAACAGATATTAAAATGAATAAAGATAGATGAAACAAAAGCCAATATGGCTATTTGTAACAAAACGTAAACACGTATTTTATTTATTCAATATCAAAAACTGATCCTCATAAAAGCTACGTACATGATATAAATAATAACCCATCTTGACTTTAGGAACAAGAAAATTAAAAGAAAGGAAATACAATATTTAAAAATCATATGTAAAAATAGAATTGAAGTCAGACTCATTTCATGCGTGGCCATCAAACTATTGACAAAGTTATCGTTTATCCCTGTCCACTTCTATCTCTACTTGGCCCAATATAACAAAGCCCAAAGTAGTCTTGAAGCCCGATGTGTGAAAGCCCAACATTATGAACGGTATTATGACCGGATCCTGCATCATCAATTCTGTTAATTACCAACATAACCGCTAACAACCTAGTTCCTTAGTCTCTTGGGCCTTTTGCTAATTGAAGTCTCCTCTTCCACTGGTCTATAGCTATATCAACGTGCATTTGGCCTAGCGGTATCGTGGTGGCCCTCCAACCAAGAGGTTGAGGGTTCAAGTCCCACTTGGGACATATTCGTGGTTGTAAATATTCGTGGTTGTAAATATTCGTGGTTGTAAATATTCGTGTTAATGGTGTGTGTGATTTTGTCTTTAAAAAAAAAACGTGCATAATCAAAACTTCCCAAGTTGTATTTTTATAGTTTCATTTAAACTGGCATCCCCATATCTAGATATATGCATGAATAAGTGTGTTATTATTGTTTCTACACATGAACTTATTTTATATTAAACATTTTTTAATTATATCAGCAGTTGAACTGTACCATATGTTTTAAAACCCGATTAATATATTTTTCACTCATGTTTTTTATTTAGTATCACGGTACAACATTGATTATGGATTCATCAAAGTGTTTTTCGTATATTTTATGTACATATATATTACGATATAAATATTCAAATGTATATCCTAGATGATCTCCTTTTTCCTTTATGCATTTTCTTTTCTTATTACTAGCAACACATTTCAAATATTTCGTGCATCAATATCAACACATTTCAAACATCTTGTGTATCAAATGTTAATATTTGTCGAAAACACAATCAAGGTTTATTGAATGCACAATCGAAGTCCATCAAATGAAAAATCTAAGTGTGTCGAATGAACAGTCAAAGTTCATCAAAATGAGCAATCGAAGTGTATCAAATGCACAATCAAAGTGTATCAAATGCACAATCGATGTGTATCAGATAGTCATAGGAAGTTCTAGGCATGGACTATATTAATCAATGAGGTGTGTCATGTACTGTAAATTAATACATATACAACCACATGAATCGTAAGTAATAATGGGTGCATCAAAACTATTGTTGTTCATTGATTCAATTTTGGTTGTAGATTGTTAAATTTCTCATAAATAACTTCAATTTCAGTACCAAAATTGATGCATGATGTAGCAACCAAAAATTTATTTAATCTATGTGTATAAACTATATAATTATTTTATATTAGATTATACAAGTAGAGTTGTAAAGCGCGCTCCGCTGCGCAAACATATGGTTTGCACTCATGCATTATCTTTTTTACATATTATGTAGTGCTTTTGTTTTGTAATTATGTATTGTTTGATGGATGTTGGTTTTACACATTGGCACCTACATGATAAAAACATAATGTGAAAAAAACAGTTGATAAGATGAAGATCAATGCTTCAAGAACAAAAAAAATACATCCATATGATAAAACATATACAGAGCAGGTGGAGGACTTGAAGCATTAAATCACAAAAAAGCGTACACATACACACAACGTTCATTAGAATAAATCACGAAAAAATAGTTGCCTGTATGTAACATATGTAACAGAGGGCAACTCGGGTCTCAATTCCTGAATTGGAATTGAAAAGGCCGAACCTGTGAATACGAATATCAACCAATAACACGTTGGAAAAGAAATAGAAAGTTTATAAAGAAACAATGTTTCTCATAGACGACGCACGCTAACAGAATGTACCTTTTGTTGATCGCCCATATCCAATGGGCACGTCTATTATCGTAGAATGTACTACTATTTTTTTAGAAGCTACAATAGGCATAGAGGTGGTTATAGTTTCATGTGAATTACCATAGAATTTTTATCACCCCATTTCATATGCCTTTTTTCTACTGACCTTTATTTTTGACAACATTACACCGTTAGTCCCTAAAGTTTGTGGAAATTTGCATGGATGACCTTTTTCTTTAAATACGATTTGGATGATCTTAAAGTTTCCAATTGTTTCAATTGAGACTTTAACACTAATGATCATTATTCATTCTTCGTTAAGTCCAGTCATGTGCCAAACATGTGAGGATATTTTTATATTTTTAGTTTTTCTCTCTTTAAACTTTGTCTACATCTTCTTCCATTACACTTCTACTTCAAGATCAATTTGAAAATTAGAACATTGGTTAGGATGGTAAAACTAATATATAAGAATTTTGTTTTCGATGAACATTTAACGTGGGTTGAAATTATGGGAATGCCACCTTGTGCATGGAAATCATCCCACTACTAGAAAATACATTTTTTTTGTGGCGCTAAAAATCGCCGCAATAAATACGTTTTATCGCCGCAAAAAATCTTCTGCGGCGAGGTATCGCCGCTTTAAACCTCGTCACCGTAAGTTCGCCGTCTTAAATCTTTTGCGAAGAGTTTTTTCTTAATAAAAGTGGGGCCCACTTTTATTAAGAAAAAGAAAAAAAGAAAATGGAAATTCTTTTTTGCGGCGACTTATTTGCGGCGAGTAGTGTAACTGACAAAAAAAATTGTCAGGTTTTTTTTGCGGCGATCATCGCTGCTAAAAAGCTACCTGCACTAGAAACATGATTCTGCTGTATATTCAGCATCCTACCCGAAATTCTGGGCGTTTTTTCGAAAACTGTTTCATACCATTTTATAGCAGCTAACAACATATAACACCAACAATAATAAACATCAAACAACACTAGAATAAATAAATGTTTACGAAAAGTTATAACAACGATACAAACTACGAATATTAATGTTCAACACATTCAATTCGGCGTTTTTACACAAACTACACAAACTACCGTCTCCTTTTCAAAGCTCGTGTATCCATAAATCATCACCATCATTATTTCCATTGAAGTCATCATGTCCATCATCAACATCCGATTCATTCACCAACTTGGGTCGTTTTCCACTTCCCTTTTCTTTACCCTTATCTTTCTTTTTCTTCCCTAAGAACTTTTTCATCACTTTTTGCATCGGTTCTTTTATGGTTTGTTTGACGGACTTTTGTACACTTTCCGTGACTTCTTGGGTCAAACTTTCTTTTACCTCAACTTTCAAGCAACTAATGATGTTATCAATATAAGAATAAAAACTTACGGATGGATATATAACTATACAATTCACATACAAATATAACAATTAAATAATTGAACATATAATTACATACAAATTTAACTTGAGCAAATATTGATAACGGTTAAAGATATTGTGTTTTTACAAATTACAATCTAAAATCAATTACTAATATAATCCATAGGTTCACATTCATCATCTTCATTCTCTCCCATGTCACATCTAGCAAGTATACAATCTAAAATCAATCACTAATATAATCCATACGATTTAAAACGGAAAAGACGAAACTAATATCATAGAAAACATACAATTTAACAAGTAATTAACTTACAAGTTAACAATTAACTTACAACATACAAATAACTTACAACATACAAAGAACTTACAACATACAAATTACTAACTTACAAGTTAAAAATTCACTAACAAGTATCTAAACTAACAACTTACAACATACAAATTACTAATTACAAGTATTTAACTTACAAATTACTAACTTACAACATACAAATTACTAACTTACAACATACACATGAAATCAAAATTATTAAACTTACAGCTTACAAATTCTTAATTTAAAATTCAACACTAACAATTATCCTTCAAAAACAGAGAACCCTAACAACATAATTCAGAATTATTGTTAAAGAAGCAAGTTTAAAGAAGAAAATTAGCATATTAAACAAAGAAAAAGAAACAATCCAAGATATTAACATAAATTAGAAAAAAACAAGAAAAGATAAGTAAATCACAAACCTTGATGAAAGATTGGTGAAGAATTTAGGTGGAAATTGATGGATTTAGTCGGATTGAACTTAAAATCGTCGAGAGTGCAGTTTCTTTGTGTTGGTGTTAAAGTGAAACATGTTTTATGTAATTGACTAGTTATTTGTTTTCTGTTTTTTTTGCGGCGAGCCTCGCCGCTTTAAATCATTAAGTGACGCCGCAAAAAAAAAACTGGTCAATTAGAGGGAAACTTGAATTTTGGTGAAAATTTTGGAGGGATTACAAATGCGGCGAGGGTCGCCGCAAAAAATCGCTGTTTTAAATATTATTTTAGATAATTAATTAATTTATCAATATATAAAAATTATTTAATATATATATTAATTTGGATTATATATATTAATTTAGATAAATATTTTATTTATTAATTTTTATAGTTATATATATATATATATATATATATATATATATATATATATATATATATATATATATATATATATATATATATATATATATATATATATATATATATATATATATATATATTATATTTACTTTTATAAATAAGTCGACCGCACATATTATCGTCATCGTCATCACCGTCATTAGCGTTATCACAGTCATCTTCATCATCGTCATCACCGTCATCACCGTCATCATCGTTATCTTCATCAACGTCATCACCTTACGCTGTTACCTTGCGCCGTTACTTTACACAGTTACTTTACGACATTACTTTACACCGTTATGGTTCGACGATATTATGGTTGCAACAGTTTCTTAGGGCGCATGATGGAGTCTCCTCGTTGTAGGAACCGAAGGGATTGGATTGATCCGGTCTGGAGAGATAGCGCGCTTGAAGTGATACCAGCATTGTTAATGTCCAAGTGTAACACCGTACTTTTTACGGGCATTTTTTTAAAGACACTCACAGCGGAAGACTTGAAGGTTTTCACAACATATATTAGCACATAATTATATGATAACACAAATTCACATGTTATTAATACAAACCATTTAACCATATAGTTTATTATAAAACATCAGAGTTATACACTGTGTTAAACATCTTCACTTGCCTTGCAAAACCCATCAAAAGCTGCTAATCTATACCTGCAGGGCAAAACACTGTGGGGGAATTAGCATAACGCTAAGTGAATGGTAATATCTAGGTGGACATCACTACAAGCATCAAGCACAGCTTATAGGCACTGGTTACTAATCACTTTAAGCCATACACAAGAGGACCGACAACCCATAGTTGATCAAGCTGGAATATACCGATAGTCCACACTACCGAGTC
The DNA here is from genome assembly GCF_046630445.1 of Rutidosis leptorrhynchoides. Taxonomy (NCBI): domain Eukaryota; kingdom Viridiplantae; phylum Streptophyta; class Magnoliopsida; order Asterales; family Asteraceae; genus Rutidosis; species Rutidosis leptorrhynchoides. The sequence continues at coordinate 314,030,246 of NC_092335.1, read as the reverse complement.
ACTGGTATACTCTTCGAGACGTGACACACTCGTCATTAATACTATACCACTAATCAGTAACACTTGGACCCAATACTATCACCCTAAATACACAAGGTAAATAGCATTGACCTCTTACGTTGCACAAAACACCTCGACGTTCACTGGTGCGCACATAATCACATATAGTCACAATATTGGTCACAGACTCATTACACAGTCTAATTACAAGCATGGAATGGATAACTATACTTGTCACTTTTAACGACCCGTCCATATTACTATAAACACAGTACGTTCTCATTGGTCCCATAGCGAGGTATTTGACCTCTATATGATACGTTTTAGAAAATATTGCATTCGTTTCATAAAAAGCACATCATTATTATACATAATGCATGTTTTAAACAAGTGGGCGATTAATTAAAAAATAATTCCCAAAATACATCGGTTTCCAAATACTACACACGTGACGTAACAGTCGAATATAATACATGACAAAGCTTTTATTGAATGCAACACTTTATTTAAATAAAAGTATGAGACTCCCTGCACAGCTTGCTCAAATAATGCAACAGCGGAAGACTTTCTTAAGGACTTGAGAATAAACATTCGTAACCAGTCAACACAAAGGTTGGTGAGATATATAGGTTTATCATCGATATAAATATAGACTACAAGATTTCATAGTTATAAATATATGTACACTCGCATGTGTATAAAAGTATTCTATAAGTTGTTGAGCGCTTCGGTAACCATACTTAACCATTAATGTGGCATATTCCCTTTATTATAAAATCTTCCTACACTGTACCAAGTGTAGTAAAAATGAAGTACTATGTAACCGTTTACGATACTAGAGTGACTAGCACGGTTGGGGTTGTCAAACCCGATAGATCTATCAATAGGATTCGCGTATACATATTCTTACAACATGTAAATATTAGTTACCAAACTATTAGGGAAGATATGCAAAGTGGTACAACTCAACGTAGAATATATTTGAAGTACTTGTGTCTATGGCGTAAAACATAAAATGCATGTATTCTCATCCCAAAATATTTGTAGAGTTTTAAAAATGGGACTATATACTCACAGTAGTAAAAGTATATTAATAATAAGTTTTCAACTTATTAAAAATATGACCGTCGTCCTTGGATTCACGAACCTATAACAATAATAACGATTCAGATAATAATACGACATATGAATAAAATAAAGCAAGTTCATAGAATACTTATATAATAATTTTTAACATTTTATGTTAGTAGTCCATTGTTAGTAGTCCTTTGTTAATAGTCCAAAATAGTCCAAAAAGTCCAACAGTCCAATAATCGGTATATATATATATATATATATATATATATATATATATATATATATATATATATATATATATATATATATATATATATAATCTTAGAATTACCCCACGACGTATTGTATATGTATTGTCTTAGAATTAACGAAGACGTATTGTCTTAGAATTTATCAAAACGTATTGTATACTTATTGTGTTAGGACGTACCAAGAATATTATTATACATATATACAATCACAGAATTAACCAAGTTTATAATATTTTGTTATACTACTGATAACATGTCCAAATATATATAGTATATAGGAAAAGTTAACAAGGATATGGTTAATATAGTTTTTATAATATAAATTTCGTCCATACAACGTTAATTTTAGCAGATTTTGTTTTGCTCGCCAAATATTCATTACAACTCCGTTTAAAGTGAATAAAATTGCTATGGATTCTTTAAGAAGTAAATTTTACAAAACCAATTCGAAAAGTTCATCTCAAGTAGTAATTTTTAGAGCTTTACCCTATTCGTGTCGGTGGACAGATTTGGAAAAATCCCATCATCCACCCAATATATGATTTTTGATAAAATACTTTCACTTTGTCTAAAATCATGAAAAAAATACTGGAAGCCTTATTTACATATATTAACATATTTCCACAGTCTTAGCCTGGAACTCAAAGTCTAAGATAGGTTTTTAATTCCCGACCCAAAACAGCCCACTTTTTACCGAATGGAGATTAAAGGATATATGTTAAGTTTCAAGGTGTTCTTCATATGTACAAGTTATAAGTTCTTATATTAACTTAATATAACATCATAATACATATAAATAAGTGTTATTAGAGTTAAGTTAGAAAGATTAGATTAGTTTTTCAAACAAGCTTGGTGTTCACCAAAACAAGTTCTAGTTTTTACAAGTTTTATAAGTATAATAAGATAGCAACTATACAAGGAATTGAACAAGGATTTTGAGAAGTATTTTACCTTGATTATGAAGAGGAAATTTGCTGAGATTAAAGTATGATATGAGAGCATTCAAGTGTATATTTTTAGTTTAAGAAAATGTGGAGTAAAAATGAGTTAAAATGGTCCTTATTTATAAGCTTATAATTTTGGCTTTTAGTGAAAATATCTAAGATAAGTTAAATTATATTAAGTCATTCATGACATATTAAATTGATTAGGTCATGGATGACATATTACACAAATAATTGCAGATTTCTATTGGTATATATCAATAGTAAATACTTCTAGAAGCTGTGTATAATACGGGTAAAAATACCGTATGAATGCTTGTAGAATTCTTTAAGAAAATTGAACGGAAATACGAGTATAGCTATCCTTTATATGTATTGGTATATTATAAAGTGTATTCAATACTTTTAAGGATGTATTTACACTCGTAATACATTATATGTAAATACATTTTAACATAAGTTAATTATGTCATTTAAATAGTAATATATATATATATATATATATATATATATATATATATATATATATATATATATATATATATATATATTGTTTGAAAACTCTTTAAATTAGTAGTATAAAAATATATAATACTTTGTTAATATACTTAATGAGATATTTAATTATCATATTTTCAAGTTAAGTATATATAAATCCATATATATACACAATAATTAAACAATTAAACAATTAAATCAAGCTATGACATTCGTGAATCGTCGGAATAAAAGGGTGACCAAAAGCTTGTGTAAAACTCTTTTCGAAAGTTCAAGATTTATTAAAATTCATTGCTTATCAAGTCGGAATTACATAAAGATTAAGTTTAAATTTGGTTGGAAATTTCCGGGTCGTCACAGTACATACCCGTTAAAGAAATTTCGTCCCGAAATTTGATCGAGGTCGTCATGGCTAACAATAAGAATGTTATTATGACGAATATAAGTTGATTCATAGGGTTTTATCATGATTGAGAAATATGGATAAAATAATTCGATTACTCGAAATGTATGAGTGAAGCTATCGTAAAAGAGTGAAATGAGAAAATAGGGATTCGTCTTATCTTTTGACGTCATCACGGTTGATCTCCGGATTAAAGAAAATATTTGTAATCTATATAAGATTTGATTCTTCGGAGATTAAGGAAATTATGATCCTCTTCGATTTAATGCAATAATCTGTCTCGATTTCTCTGTCGGATATTTTACTATAAATCAACCTCCTACGTTTCCTTATTTCCACATCTCCCATCTTTTATACTTTCTTCCTTTCTTCGTACTTCCAAAACATTCGTCAATATGCTCCATCCAGTTTTAATTCTTGATATATTCTTGACTATCACATCTGTCATTCTTCTTTTTCATCTTCCACCAGAGGAATCCGTTAATTTCTACTATGCTCTTGGGTTTATAGTGTTCTTAGTTTTCCCGTGTCTTTATATTTCTATACGCATCGATATACATGGTTTGTAATTTCTGCGTTGTCTTCGTTCTTATATTTTTCCTTATATTTTGGAGTTTCATGCTTCCGTCTTCTTTTCCCGACTTCAAGTCAAGCGAATAATGGTCTAGAATTCATAGATATGAAATTCGGAATGAACATAGCTAATGCTCTAAGAGAGAAATTGTAATGGCACAATTTGACTTGTGAAATTACTAGAATCCAAAGGAAAAGATAGAACTATCAATAGAATATGTTCTTGATATGTTTAGAGATTAGATTGAATGTAAGAGTCATGTAACATGGCACATGATGACGTTATGGTCCGTGAATCATTACGTTCCATTTAGAAACTCAGCATGACTTACTGTAATATAATCACGTTGATCAAGTGTCATTATATTATACTAACTCATGCTTCAGTTCCCAACATTACTTCCAAAACATTCATACTTTACACTCAGAGGTTTCAGATATTTAGAAACTAAAACAGTTTTCTTTATGATGTGATACAGATAATGCGAAGGAATAAATGATTTCAGATAAGAATGGTTATGAAAATATTTTCAGAAATATGAAGGATATTTATAATGGAAGATACGATGATATCTTAGAATATTTAAGATAAGAGGATGATGAAGAATATTGTCCGCAACGGTTTTAGACTAAGGAGCAAGGTATTTGCTAAGGATTTTAGCAGACACCGAATCATTTGGATTATTTGAAGGTAGATTTCGTCCTTGTGATTTGTCCACAGCCTCCTTCAGGGTTTGCTCAATCCGTTTTCCAGTTCCAAACCTTCTCTTTTTCTGTGCTTTGCTAACACAATATTCTTTATCATCAACTTTTGACTGTTACGACTGTCTACAGCTTCTCCTGCTTCATTCAGCTTTTTCAAAACTTCATAGTACTGATTCGTAGGCTAAAGTGCTATTCCAGATTTCAGAATTATAATTCCAGGAAATAACGTTATATGTATATGCAGAAATGATGTGAGATTCAAGAATAATTATTGATGCTTCCTGGGGTTTGGTATGACAATTATTGTTACAAGATGTAAATGAGTACATGACAAGGTTTTATAGTGATCTTTCAGAGAGATTTAAGTCAAAGAGCAATAAAGCTGCTGGTAAACTTACTACTAATGTGGTGGAATATTGAAGCGACCCTTCCTAATCCATCCGGACGAAGTCTATATTGATTATAAACAATTCATAACAGTTGATTACATCACGAGGTACTTGACCTCTATATAATACATTTTACAAACATTGCATTCGTTTTTGAAAAGATAATCTTTCATTACATCGAAAGTTAACGGCATGCATACCATTTCATAATATATCTAAATATATTTGAATTAATAATAATCTTGATGAACTCAACGACTCGAATGCAACTTCTTTTGAAATATGCCATGAATGACTCCAAGTAATATCTTTAAAGTGAGCAAATGCACAGCGGAAGATTTCTTTCATACCTGAGAATAAACATACTTTAAAGTGTCAACCAAAAGGTTGGTGAGTTCATTAGTTTAACATAAATAATCATTTTCATCATTTTAATAGACCACAAGATTTTCATTTTCAGTTCTCATAAATAAACGTCCCATGCATAGAGACAAAAATATCATTCATATGGATTGAACACCTGGTAACCGACATTAACAAGATGCATAAAAGAATATCCCCTATCATTCCGGGAAATCCATCGGACATGATATAAAACAACATCGAAGTACTAAAACATCCGGTACTTTAGATGGGGTTCGTCGGGCCCATAGATCTATCTTTAGGATTCGCGTCAATTAGGCGTGCACTAATTCTCAAAATTAGCGATGTTCCCTAATTCTTAGGTTACCAAGTATAAAGGGGCATATTCGGCTTTGATCATTCAACCATATAATGTAGTTTCGATTACTTGTGTCTATTTCGTAAAACATTTATAAAAATTGCGCATGTATTCTCAGCCCAAAAATATAAAGGGTAAAAAGGCAAATGAAACTCACCTAATGTATTTTGTAGTAAAAATACATATGACTATATTAAACAATGCAGGGTTGGCCTTGGATTCACGAACCTATATCATTTGTATATTTATTAATATACATAATTGTAATCGAACACACATATATATATATAAATTTATTAGTTATATCTTTTTTTTATATAACTTTGTAGTTATTTAGGATTTATTCTAAACTTCATTAGAGACATATTCAATATTTATGTAAATCAAATCTTAACTTATAGGTTATATGGGATATTATTTTAATTATAGTAACTGTAATAAGTATCTTTTACGAAACTAATATTTATTTGTTAAAAATGGTAGTTTTGATAATATTAAGTTAATAATAATAATAATAATAATTTTATTAGTAATGATAATACTAATAATAATAATAATAATAATGATATTGTTAAAAATAATACTTTTATCTAATTATAAGATTAATAATACTAATGGTTACAAAAGTGATATTAATAATAATATTAATGAAAATGATGATAACTTGTGTTATTTTGATAATAATAATAATAATAATAATAATAATAATAATAATAATAATAATAATAATAATAATAATAATAATAATAATAATAATAATAATAATAATAATAATAATCCTATAATACCTAATCACAATACTAACAATAATTATAATACTTATATTTAATGATAATAATAATAAATTGTAGTATGATAGTTATAATAATACTTAACTTAACAATATTAATAATAATATTCATTTTTGTAATTATAATCATAATGATAATAACAATAATAGTTACTACATGTATTAGTAATAATAATAACAATAACGATAATTCTAATTCTAATACTTATAAGTATGGTAGTAATAATAATTTTAAGTATAATAACAATAACAATAACAATAACAATAACAATAAATTTCAAAATAATAATAATAACAATAATAATAATAACAATAATAATAATAATTAGTAAGAAAACTACCTCAAAATGGTTTTCTAAAAAGAAATGTCTCAGGCCGGAATCGAACCCGAGACCTCTCGCTCACATGTAGTCACACTAAACCATCCAGCTGCTGCTTGTATTTCTGTTTAAATATATATCCTAATTGTTTTTATCCTGTTATATTTTCTGTCTCACAATCTTCTTCTTCTTCAAGCTAATTCAAGACCAGAGATCAAACCATTGTTATCTAGTAATTATTTATTTAGTTTAAGGATTATTACTTGATACAGAAACGTTTATGAGTAATTAAAACAAAACAAAAAAAAGAAAGAAAAAAAGTGACAGATGCTGTAGCAAACGATGAACTCATAAATCAAATTTCAAAAACTAAATTGTTTCAGATGAAACTTATAACATGAAAAAGGTTTTAAATCGTTTTTGTAAACTTTCTGAGTCATCAATTGATCCTAAATCACAAAAAAGAACTCGAATTTAACCATGAACACATTCGGTTGACTTTTGAATTTAAATCTTTGACTTAAAAATTAAGAATCAATAGAACGAATTGGATCTTCAATTTTTGCAGAAAGATCATTTGAATAAATCCTAACAACTCTACATTTTTAGATTTTGAAATGTATTTTGAAATCGAGCTTTTCAAGAAATGAAACAAGAACAGGGGACCGACGGTTCTTGAGTTCTTTTCTTTGATAAATTCAATTGGATAAAGACTGTAAGGACTTTAATTGATAGTGATAAATAAAGAACTGAATAACTCTCCCTACTATCATGTTCAATTGGTTGTTTTATAGCGAATTAGGCTGACACAAAATTATTCGAGCAGGTACAAAAATTAAAAAATAAAAATAAAAGTTGAATTTTATGTAACACGATTCATTTGTTTGTATACTGATCTGAGATCGACCTCTAATCAACCTAGGGACAGAAACAAAACTTATATACAGCTTGAGAGATACTTCAAACTGAATTGTACGATCTTTCTTGACTTTTTTTCATATATATATATAGTGTAATTAATATTAATAATTATTAAGTATAATTATATAAATAATAATACTTTTAATATCCTTAGTAAAATTTATAATAATATAAATAAAATAATACTGTTAATATTAATAGAACTCATGATAATGATAATTTTAAATGAAAATAATAACTTCCTTTTTTGTAATAATAATATTACTAATTAATAATAATTATATTAATAATAATAATCATAATATTACTTATGAAGTAATACTAGTAATACATTTAAAGATAGTGATAATGACAATAATAATATGATGATATTAGTAATAACAATGATAATTTCAATAAATTCACTAAAAATAAAAATGATAATAATAATAATATTATTAATAATACTAATAATAATAATTACATTCATAATAGTAAATAATAATGATACTAAAAAAATAATAATAATAATGTTATTAATGATAATGATAATAAATTGTATTATTTACTAATAATAATAATAATTATAATAACATTAACATAACAATTTACATGTATTTTACTTCCATATATATAATCTTCTTAATAGATTTTAATATTACTATTTATTATAATATCTTTTAAATATATAATTTTATTTAATCCTTATTATTTATTAATTATATATATATATATATATATATATATATATATATATATATATATATATATATATTTACAATATTATATATATATAGATTTCATATATATTTACGTATTTATTTATACATCGATGTTCGTGAATCGTTGGGAATAGTCAAAGGTCAAAAGTATACATGAACACAGTTCAAAGTTTTTGATATTTCAATATTACAGACTTTGCTTATCGTGTCGGAAACATTAAAGAATATAAAGATTAAGTTTAAATTTGGTCGAAAATTTCCGGGTCATCACAGTACCTACCCGTTAAAGAAATTTCGTCCCAAAATTTGAGTGAGGTGGTCATGGCTAACAATAAGAATATTTTCGTGACGAATATGAGTTGATAAATAGAGTTTTATCATTATTGAGTAATATAGATAAAATGATTTGATTATGTAAAGCGTACGAGTGAAGCTGTTACAAAGATTGAGGTAGAGCTTTAACTTTTTGACGTAGTCACGGTGGATTTCAGGAATTCCAGGGATTTAAAGAAAATCTTCGAAATCTAAGAGATTTGATTCTTCGGCGAATAAAGAGATTAAGATCTCTATAATTAAATACGGTGATCTGCCTCAATTTTTCTATCAGATATTTCACTATTAATTAACTTCTTCTGTTCCATTATTTTCACCATTCCTATACTTTTTTCTTAGTTCTTACATCCAAAAGATTTTAAAAATGCTTAATCTCGTTCTAATCCTTATCCTTATCCTTACTATCGTAACAATCATTCTCCTTTTTCAACTTCCACCGGAGAAATCTGTTTTCTTCTATTTCGCCCTTGGGGTGATACTATTATGCTGTGTCTTTATATTGCTATTCTTATTATTATCCACGGTTTGTAACCTCCATGTTGTTATTGGGCTTTATTATTTTATCTTATATTTCGAAGTCCCTGCCTCCATCTTCTATAATCATTGTCATTCACAGTTAATGCTCTCTCTTATTTGCTGCGATTTATATCCCCTTTCTATTTCAGAGCTTCATGCTTTAGTTTTCTCTTCCCGATTCTAAATCAAGCAAATAATGGTCCAGAATTCGTAGATATAGAGTTTCGAATGATTATAATGTTTTAAGCAGGAAGGAACGTGATAGCACGATTTGATTTTCAAATTTATCAACGTCACGGAAGATAGAACCATCAAGAATACATTTTCTTGATATGTTCAGAAGTTAATCAGAATGAAAGAGTTATGTAACATGACACATAATGACGTTATAATATGTGAATCATGTTCCATTTAGAAACTCAGCATGACTTACTGTAATATAATCACATTGATCAAGTGTCATTATATTATACTAACTCATGCATCAGTTCCCAACATTACTTCAATAACGTTCATATTTTAAGCTCGAAAGTTTACAGAATAAAGAAACTAACAGTTTCTATATGATGTAACACTGATAGCACGAAGAGATTAATGATTTCAGATAAGAATAGTTATGAAAATATCTTCAGAAATATGGAGGATATTTATAATGAAAGATACGATGATAACTTGGAATTTCTAATATCGAAGGATGATGAAGAAAATTTGTCCGTAAGAGTTTGGAGTCACAAGCTAGGTATTGGCTAAAGATTTCATCAGAAACAGAATCATCAGGATTCTTAATGTACAAGTTTAGTCCTTGTGTTTTGTTCAGAGACTCCTTCGTAGTTTGCTCAATCAGTTTTCCAGTTCCAACTTTTCTGAGCTTTTCCAACATACTATTCTTTATCATCAAACTTCCGACGATTAATTTCGTTTATGGTTGTCTAGAGTTTCTACTGCTTCATTCAGCTTTTTCAAAGTTCAATGTATTGATTCGTAGGCTGGGTGCTTTTCACAATTTCAGAATGGAAGATCATAATTTTAAGAGATAAATGTTATATGTATACATATAACTGTTGATGTAGAAACGCTGCGAGATTCGAAATACTGATTGCTGATTCTTAGTAATTGGTATGGCAATTCTCGTTACCAGATGCGGATGAGAATATGATGAGACTTCAATAGATAAATGTAGTGATTTGTCGGAGGGATTTAAGCCAAAGAGCAACGAGGTTGCTGGTACGTCTGCTGGTAATAAGATGAAATATAAAAGGTTCCCCGGTAACAATAAAAGAGTACGCATATATATCAAGATTATAATAAGGTTGTTTCTAACAAAAAGTCGAAATTGATTTGCTGAAGCTGTGACAAAATTGACTACTTTGGAAAGGGATTATAAAGTTAATTTCGGTAATAACAACGCCAAAGGAACTAGTACAGATACGTGTTAAACGTTTACTCAGGTTCCGAGTGTTTTCAGGTGCATAACTATATACATCAATCTTTTCTTCCGTAGATGAAGTACGGTTGGTTCATCCTCTGGATTGAGGTATTTTCAAGAATCATGAAGGGTTTGATCGCAGATTGTAATTGTCAAGATACAAATGAGGTTTAAGATGAAATCAAGTGGCAAACTTGAAAAATTATTTAGTCTCATATGTTTTAATCAGTATTTTAATTCATTTTAATTGTCCAATGTTATTAGTCTACAGTCGATAGTCCATAGTTAACAGTCCAATAATTCATATATAGTTTAATATATAATATTCGAATTAATTAATACGTATCGTGTTCCGTGTACATATCTCAGACTCGATCACAACTCAAAGTATATATATTATTATAGAATCAACCTCAACCCTGTATATAGAACTCGATCATTACTGCATATAGAGTGTCTATGGTTATTCCAAATAATATATATATATATATATGCGTCGATATGATATGTCAAAACCTTGTATACGTGTCCCGATATTTAAAGTGCGTAAAATAAATACAGAAATTAAATGACGATAAATAAAATTGAGAGAATGTAAATTGCGAGAATGTAAATTGCGATAAATAAAATGTGATCAGTTAGCTAGGAACAGTTAGCGTAGATTCTTAACAAAATTTCTCATAGTTAATTTGTTTGTTTCTAACAAATTTTATTTTGTCAAATGTTTTCTTCATTATGCCACTTGTTGGATTCTGATAAATCAAAATCCAAATATGAAATTGGTTGAAAATGGTTATTCTGTGGTGAATAGATTTGTATATCGGTGGATGTAAATAGGATAGTAAACGACTGTTGAATCAGCTTCGAAGAATGTACAGTGTAACTTATTAATGTGAAATCTGAATATTCCTCGGATATTACCTACCCGTTAAAATATTTTCACCATTAACAGTTTGTACAAAAGAATTTTTAATTACAATCTTTATGAAAATATACTTACATATATATTTTCTTCAGATGTAATATAGATTTAACGAGTTAATATTAAACTCATTTGATTTACGGTTGCAATTAGAATTGCATAATCTCTAAAAACTTTAGAAATTACATCACTTTTACGGAGTATTTCTTCAATAATATTATGAATTTATACTTTGCGTGATGTTGGTGTTCGTGGAATTCTTGTGAACTTCGCAAGATACGAATGATGTTATCTGGAAAGTTTCGAGTACATCGATGATGAAAGTGTAAAATCAAACATATATTTGAATAATACGCTTGATTATTATGAAATGGAATTCATTAAATTGAAACAGAGATTGTAGTTAACAATGGTTAAGTCGTTGTCGAAGGATGTACATTATAGCATATTAGTAGTATGAATTAACTGAGTAGTTAAGATTCACACATAATAGCTTAGTACGGAAAGATTTATTATGGTTTAAAAATTTATATATATATAAGATATACATATAAATTCTTCAGTGGCAATGAGTTAATACTTCATAACTCGTTGATACAAGGTTTGTGTTATTGATTCGTAATGGTGTCCACGGTGTTTCTTGAACTGACGGAGCTTTTGATGTTATAGGTGTTGCTGATTCTGACGATGCTGATGGCACTGAATGTGCTGGTGATGTTAACGATACTGTTGATGTTGCTGGTAAAACAAGTCTAGCTTGCGAATCACGCATCATTCTTGTCAGGGTTTCTACTCTTCCTTTTATCATTTTGGTTCACTCATCTGATTCCTGGTTAGGGTTAGAATAGATAATCTCTAAGACTTTAGAGATTACATAATCGCTGCAGAAGGTTTCTTTAATGAAGTTATGAATCAATACTTCTTCGTTTGTTGTTATTGGTATTCCTTGATATCTACAGAGCGTATGACATGGGTGCTCGTGGGATAGATTGTAAAGTTGAGGTTTACGACGCGGTTGTGGTCGGAGGGGGTAATGGTACTGTTGGCATTGATGATGATGGTACTGGTTATGCTGCTGGTGCTGCTGCTGGTGTTTGTAACCTTTGCACCATATTCTCCAAAGCCACTACCCTAGCGTGAAGCTCGTTGACTTCTTCTATTACAACGGGGTGATTTTCGGTTCGGACGAGCGGATAAATAAAATCTAGAATTTGATGTAGTATATAATCGTGACGAGATACTCTGGAAATGAGAGAGAAAATGGTGTTTCGGACAGGTTCGTCGGTAAGTGCTTCAGGTTCTTCGTCAAGAGGGCAATGTGGTGGATGGAAAGGATTGCCTTCTTCCTGTCTCCAATGATTGAGGAGGCTACAAACCCATCCCCAATTCATCCAGAATAGGTGATGACTGATTGGTTAATCCATTCTGGTCACACTATTTTTCGGAGCTTGAGTGAGATTCCATTTCGGAATCCGAGTGACTTGAACTAACGACGAATTCCATTTCGTACGATTGGATAAAGGATTTTTCGATATAAAGTGATTTTTCCGGATATCGGGTGGTATTCTATTTACATAGGATGTCTATATATATAGATCAAAAGATTTTGTAGATTACGGAGGAATTTGCGGGATATGTCAGGCAAAGTTCAAAGTAATAGATACGATAAGATATGATTTAGCAGATACGCTAAGATATGAATTTTTGTCTATACACTACTCATGCAATTAATGTAGCAAGACGTGTCTAGACTAATAATGATAAGCAGGTAATTTTCTAAGGATGATAAGCAGCTAATTTCTGACTAGAAATGATAAGCAAAACTTTTGACATGCAGACACGGTCGCAGTCCAGACTCACTAATGCATCATATCGACTTATCAGTTAGACACACTAATGCATACCTGGTTCGCTAAGACCACCGCTCTGATACCAACTGAAGCGACCCTTCCTAATCCATCCGGACGAAGTCCATATTGATTATAAACGATTCACAACAGTTGATTACATCACGAGGTACTTGACCTCTATATGATACATTTTACAAACATTGCATTCGTTTTTGAAAAGACAATCTTTCATTACATCGAAAGTTGACGGCATGCATACCATTTCATAATATATCTAAATATAATTGACTTAATAATAATCTTGATGAACTCAACGACTCGAATGCAACGTCTTTTGAAATATGCCATGAATGACTCCAAGTAATATCTTTAAAGTGAGCAAATGCACAGCGGAAGATTTTCTTTCATACCTGAGAATAAACATGCTTTAAAGTGTCAACCAAAAGGTTGGTGAGTTCATTAGTTTAACATAAATAATCATTTCCATCATTTTAATAGACCATAAGATTTTCATTTTCAGTTCTCATAAATAAACATCCCATGCATAGAGACAAAAATATCATTCATATGGATTGAACACCTGGTAACCGACATTAACAAGATGCATATAAGAATATCCCCTATCATTCCGGGAAATCCATCGGACATGATATAAAACAACATCGAAGTACTAAAGCATCCGGTACTTTGGATGGGGTTCGTCGGGCCCATAGATCTATCTTTAGGATTCGTGTGAATTAGGCGTGCACTAATTCTGAAAATTAGTGATGTTCCCTAATTCTTCGGTTACCAAGTATAAAGGGGCATATTCGACTTTGATCATTCAACTATATAATGTAGTTTCAATTACTTGTGTCTATTTCGTAAAACAATTATAAAAATTGCACATGTATTTTCAGCCCAAAAATATAAAGGGTAAAAAGGCAAATGAAACTCACCTAATGTATTTTGTAGTAAAAATACATATGACTATATTGAACAATGCAGGGTTGGCCTTGGATTCACGAACCTATATCATTTGTATATTTATTAATATACATAATTGTAATCGAACACACACACACACAAACATATATATATATATATATATATATATATATATATATATATATATATATATATATATATATATATATATATATATATATATATATATATATATATATATATATATATATATATATATATATATATAAATTTATTAGTTATATCTTTTTTTTATATAACTTTGTAGTTATTTAGGATTTATTCTAAACTTCATTAGAGACATATTCAATATTTATGTAAATCATATCTTAACTTATAGGTTATATGGGATATTATTTTAATTATAGTAACTGTAATAAGTATCTTTTACGAAACTAATATTTATTTGTTAAAAATGGTAGTTTTGATAATATTAAGTTAATAATAATAATAATAATAATTTTATTAGTAATGATAATACTAATAATAATAATAATAATAATAATAATAATAATAATAATAATGATATTGTTTAAAATAATACTTTTACCTAATTATAAGATTAATAATACTAATGGTTACAAAAGTGATATTAATACTAATATTAATGAAAATGATGATAACTTGTGTTATTTTCATAATAATAATAATAATAATCCTATAATACCTAATCACAATACTAACAATAATTATATTACTTATATTTAATGATAATAATAATAAATTGTAGTATGATAGTTATAATAATACTTAACTTAACAATATTAATAATAATATTCATTTTTGTAATTATAATCATAATAATAATAACAATAATAGTTACTACATGTATTAGTAATAATAATAACAATATCGATAATTCTAATTCTAATACTTATAAGTATGGTAGTAATAATAATTTTAAGTATAATAACAATAACAATAACAATAAATTTCATAATAATAATAACAATAATAATAATAACAATAATAATAATAATTAGTAAGAAAACTACCTCAAAATGGTTTTCTAAAATAAATGTCTCAGGCCGGAATCGAACCCGAGACCTCTCGCTCACCCGTAGTCACACTAAACCATCGAGCTGCTGCTTGTATTTCTGTTTAAATATATATCCTAATTGTTTTTATCCCGTTATATTTTCTGTCTCGCAATCTTCTTATTCTTCAAGCTAATTCAGGACCAGAGATCAAACCATTGTTATCTACTAATTATTTATTTATTTTTAGGTTTATTACTTGATACAGAAACATTTATGAGTAATTAAAACAAAACAAAAAAAAGAAAAAAAAGTGACAGATGCTGTAGCAAATGATGAACTCATAAATCAAATTTCAAAAACTAAATTGTTTCAGATGAAACTTAAAACATGAAAAAGGTTTTAAATCGTATTTGTAAACTTTCTGAGTCATCAATTGATCCTAAATCACAAAAACGAACTCGAATTTAACCTTGAACACCTTCGGTTGACTTTTGAATTTAAATCTTTGACTTAAAAATTAAGAATCAATAGAACGAATTGGATCTTCAATTTTTGCAGAAAGATCATTTGAATAAATCCTAACAACTCTACATTTTTAGATTTTGAAATGTATTTTGAAATCGAGCTTTTCAAGAAATGAAACAAGAACAGGGGACCGACGGTTCTTGAGTTCTTTTCTTTGATAAATTCAATTGGATAAAGACTGTAAGGACTTTAATTGATAGTGATAAATAAAGAACTTAACAACTCTCCCTACTATCATGTTTAATTAGTTATTTTGGGTAATAATAATGCTAAAGGATCTAACACGGATACGTGTTGAACCTTTGCTTAGGTTCAAGTGTCCTCCGAATGCATATCTATATGCATATATTCTTCGTATTTATCGTGTGATTGGTTCATTCTCTCGATTGTTCCCTAGTTGAGATGTTTTCAAGAATTTTGAAGGGTTTAGACGTAGGTTGTCATCGTCAATATCCGTATAATGAATTCGTCGTGAATCTTGAATGATACGAATATCTTTATGAGTTCTGTGAATGAAAGTCATGTTCTAGTATAGTTTGAATTTAAAGTATGATTTTGAAGGATGTAGGAATTTAAGATTGATGGCACTTCTTAAATCTTGACTTGGATTTTGATCTTTCAAAATCAGAATATGTAATTGAATTGGTATGGAAAATGGTTGTCTTGAATTTTGTGAAATGATGTATATTGCTATGAAATGAGAGAGTATAATTAACGATTGTCAAAACATCATTGAAAATGTACAGTGTAACATATTAATGTGAACTTAAGTATTTCTCGGGTATTACCTACCCGTTAAAATAAAATTTCACGAGTAATATTTTGTACAAAAGAATTTTTAATACAGTCTTTATGAAAATATATGTATGTATATTTTTTTTCAGATGTAATACGGATTTAATGAGTTAATATTATATTAATCTCATTTGGTTTACGGTTGGAACTAGAAATGAATAATCCCTAAAACTTTAGAGATTACATAATCGCCGCGGAATATTTCTTCAACGTAAATGAAATAATGAATTAATAATTCATCACTCATTATTGTTGGTATCCCTCAGTGCCTGCGGTGCGTATGATGTTGATGCTCGTAATGCAGCTTGCGATGTTGAGGCTTGTGATGTTGTTGGTAATGCTGCTGCTGGTGCTGGTAGTGGTTTGATGTGAGTATAGATGATGAGAATTTGTTTTGTTTTGTATTGTGAAAGAAGATGTTTAAAGTTTCTTGAATAAAAAGAGAGATCAAGAGCTTTATAAAGGGAATGAAATGATGTAGGATGCACTTGCTAATGAAGTTTTGCTTTTCATGACAGTAAATTTTTTTATTTTTTTAACTAAATAATTCATCATGCAAGATACGGAGTAAAGGTCGGATAGCCTCAATAATATTAGTAATTTATACTCGTTGCAGCATATCCTGGAAAGGAGAGAGAAAATGGTGTTACGAACGGGTTCACCGGTAAGTGCCTCATGTTCTTCACCAAGAGGGCAATGTGGTGGATGGAAGGGATCACCTTCTTCTTGTCTCCAATGATTAAGTAGACTACGAACCCATCCCCAATTCATCCAAAATAGATGATGGCTAATTGGTTGATCCATTCAGGTCACACTGCTTTCGGAGCTCGAGTGAAATTCCATATCGGAATTCGAGGGACTTGAACTAGTGGATAGTTCCATTTCGTAAGATTGAATAAAGGATTTTTCGATATGAAATGATTTCCGGCTATCGGATGGTATTCTAATTACATAGAATATATATATATATATATATATATATATATATATATATATATATATATATATATATATATATATATATATATATATATATATATATATATATATATATATATATATATATATATATATAGAGCAAAAGATTTCATAGATTACGGAGGAATTTACGGAATATGTTAGGCAAAGTTTACAGTAACAGATACGCTAAAATATGAATTAGCATATACGCTAAAATATGAACTTTGTCTATACACTATTTATGCAATCAATGCAGTAAGATGTGTCTAGACTAAGAATGATAAGCATGTAATTTCCAAGGGTGATAAGCAGATGATTTTCGACTAGAAATGATAAGCAAAACTTTTGACATGCAGTTAAGGTCGAAGTCCAGACTCACTAATGCATCTTAATAACTATCCGTTAGACACACTAATGCAAGACATGGTTTGCTAAGACCACCGCTCTGATACCAACTTTAACGACCCGTCCATATTACTATAAACACAGTACGTTCTCGTTGGTCCCATAGCGAGGTATTTGACCTCTATATGATACGTTTTAGAAAATATTGCATTCGTTTCATAAAAAGCACATCATTATTATACATAATGCATGTTTTAAACAAGTGGGCAATTATTTGAGAAATAATTCCCAAAATACATCGGTTTCTAAATACTACACACGTGACGTAACAGTCGAATATAATACATGACAAATGTTTTATTGAATGCAACACTTTATTTAAATAAAAGTATGAGACTCCATGCACAGCTTGCTCAGATAATGCAACAGCGGAAGATTTTCTTAAGGACCTAAGAATAAACATGCATAACCAGTCAACACAAACGTTGGTGAGATATATAGGTTTATCATCGATATAAAAATAGACCACAAGATTTCATAGTTATAAATATATGTACACTCGCAAGTGTATAAAAGTATTCTATAAGTTGTTGAGCGCTTCGGTAACCATACTTCACCATTAATGTGGCATATTCCCTTTATTATGAAATCTCCCTACACTGTACCAAGTGTAGTAAAAATGAAGTACTATGCAACCGTTCACGATACTAGAGTGACTAGCCTGGTTGGGGTTGTCAAACCCGATAGATCTATCAATAGGATTCGCGTATACATGTTCTTACAACATGTAAATATTAGTTACCAAGCTATTAGGGAAGATATGCAAAGTGGTACAACTCAACGTAGAATATATTTTAAGTACTTGTGTCTATGGCGTAAAACATAAAATGCATGTATTCTCATCCCAAAATATTTGTAGAGTTTTAAAAATGGGACTATATACTCACAGTAGTAAAAGTATATTAATAATAAGTTTTCAACTTATTAAAAATATGACCGTCGTCCTTGGATTCACGAACCTATAATAATAATAACGATTCAGATAATAATACGACATATGAATAAAATAAAGCAAGTTCATAGAATACTTATATAATAATTTTTAACATTTTATGTTAGTAGTCCATTGTTAGTAGTCCTTTGTTAGTAGTCCAAAATAGTCCGAAAAGTCCAACAGTACAATAATCGGTATATATATATATATATAGTCTTAGAGTTACCCCACGACGTATTGTATACGTATTGTCTTTGCATCAACCCAGAGACGTATTGTATACGTATTGTCTTAGAATTAACTAAGATGTATTGTGTACGTATTGTCTTAGGATTTATCAAAACGTATTGTATACTTATTGTGATGACCCGGGAATTTCCGACCAAATTTAAACATAATCTTATATGATTCGACTCGATAAGCAAAGTCTATTAAACCGTGTCTCATTATGTTTGAACTATTTCATGATAACATTTGACCTTTAACTATTTCCGACGATTCACGAACCTTTAATTGTAACTAAGAATGTAAATATAAATAATTATATATAAAACTAATTATATTAGTATTAATGAACTATTAAGTAATTTTGTTATTATAAAAGATAACATTTAATAACTAAAGATTTTCATTTTGAATATATATAGTATATTGTATATAAATGATTCAAACATATTTTACCAACGTTATCAAAATATTAAATGTACAATGTTATACTTTGTAGTTAATTGTTTAATATACATAATTAATCATCTACTCAACATTTAAAACATGATTTTATATATATGGTAGTATACATATATACATAAATATAACTATATATATATATGATTTTATACATAATTATTATATTATGTATATGTAGAAATTTATATTTATAATATATCTATGATGAAATAATGTACTATTTTAATAAATATATATAATACTTACATATATAAAACATTTATATTTTTCATAATTACATACATAAGTATAATATAATTAGTATGTAAATAAATATTATAATATATTTATATTAAAATGCATAAATATATAATATTCAGTATATGTTACAATACATATTACATAATTATTAAATATTACATAATAATAGATGATATTAATAAATTAAATTTAAATACAAATATAGTTGTTGTAGTAATGTTATTTGTATCGTCAAATATCAATATTTGTATTCATAATATCACTTTATATCATATAAAGATGAAATTGGATGTATAAATTAGATTATTATTACTAATATTATTATTATCGATAAAATATTAATATTATCATAATTAGTATGGTATTATTATTATTATTATTATTATCATTTTTACAATTATTATTATCATTAATATTATATTTATCATTATTATTAATTTTATTAATATTATTAGATATTAATAGTATTGTTATTATATATTATTATTATTAATTAAAAAAAAAAAACAGTATGGATCTATATTATACGCGTGACCTCTGTATCCTTTATCTCTATTATTATTATTTTTTTTGTTTCTTTCCTGCTCCCAACTCGTGAACCTGTGTTGACATTTTCTCCATTTTTTATCAACCGATCTCTATTATTACAACATGATTATGTATAATTGCAAATCAAATAAAAAGGAAATCCAATGGGATTAAAGAGCACAGCGATATTTTTTTTTCTTCTTCTCTGCACGCTCCAATTTTTTTTTCTCTTAATTCAATTTCGAATAAAGTTTCAAAATCTAAAAATGCAGAAAGGTTAGAAATCTTTCTTTGAATCTATCTGCAAAATCTCAACTCTCAAATCTTTATATCGATCTTGAATTTTGAAGTCAAAGTTTAGTTTAAAAAAAGTCAACAATTGTTCTTGAGACAAATTCGCGTTCGTGTATATGTTTCTGATCAAATTGACGATTCCAGTAGTTTTTATACATGTTTAGAAAACTATTTCGTGTTATAAACATTATCTATAATGTTATCTATTACGAAATCAATTTTTTTTGTTTTGTTCCAAGAACCGACGCTGCAGTAGGCCTTTAGTATTTTTTTTTATTTATTTTAGAACCCAAATTATTTTTTTTTTCTGTAATGTTTTGAAGCTTTAAAGGGAACCCCGATTTTTTTTTTTTTTTTTTTTTGGTTATTGATGTTTTGTTGAATTCATGAGACTTGTGGGGAAGAAGAGGAATAGAAGAAAAACAGTTTATATATAAAATTTAAATTCGATATTAGTACAGAGAATCAGAATTGGTGGGATGGTCGAGAGTGTTTGCGTGTGAGCATGTGGTCACGAGATCGAGTCCAGAGGACGGTAGTTTCTTTTTTTTTTTTTTGAAACTCTTTTCATGTGAGGTAGTTTTCTTTTCTAATTTTATTATTGTTATTATATATTAATTATTATTAGTATTATTATTATTATTGTGATTGTTTTGATTGTTATTGTTATTGTTATTATTAGTATCATACTTGTTATCATATTTGAAAGTATTATAGACATTACTATTATTATTATGATAGGTATTAATAATATTATTATTAGTAATAAACTTATCATTTTAGTATTTTATCATCATTAGGATTATGATTATGATTATCATTATTATTATTATGAAGGAAATAAAAATATATTATTATCATCAATATTAGAATTTGTACCGGTTTATAAATAATAGTATCATCAGTACATTTACAATTAATAATATCATATTTATCAGTATCATCATTAATATTTACTAGTATTATTATGATTATCATTTATCATTTTATAAATATTAGAACCCTTATTATTAACATAAGTATGGTATTAGTATTAATATTATTTTAGAGTTATTATTATTAGTATCATTAACAGTTATCATTTTCATTTTTTTTTTTTGCTATTAGTATTATCATTATTAATAAAATTATTATTATTATTAGTAAATCATTATTATCTAAATTATTATTTTAACAAATAAATCTTTTGTACACTATATATATACTTATGGTATATACTAGGATTGTATTAATAATTCACATAACAAACTAATAAAATTTCATAAATACAATACTAACCACAAATATATGTATATAAATATATTAATGTCACTATTTATATAAACGTAAATCATTATAGATATATATACATAAAATAGATATATATATATATAAAATATAACTTAAAATATAATATAAGTATACGTTTTAAAATAAAGGTTAGAATAAATTCTACAAAACTATAATATATAAATAATACATATTAATAAATGAAATTTTGTAACTTACATTATACGTATTAATATATACACAATTGATATAGGTTCGTGAATCCGAGGCCAACCCTGCATTGTTCAATGACGTCATATGTATTTTTACTACAAAATACAGTATCGTGAGTTTCATTTGCCTTTTTACCCTTTATATTTTTGGGCTGAGAATACATGCGCAACTTTTATAACTGTTTTACGAAATTGACACAAGTACGTGAAACTACATTCTATGGTTGGATTATCGAAGTCGAATATGCCCCTTTTTATTAAGTCTGGTAATCTAAGAATTATGGAACAGACACCCTAATTGACGCGAATCCTAAAGATAGAT
The DNA here is from genome assembly GCF_046630445.1 of Rutidosis leptorrhynchoides. Taxonomy (NCBI): domain Eukaryota; kingdom Viridiplantae; phylum Streptophyta; class Magnoliopsida; order Asterales; family Asteraceae; genus Rutidosis; species Rutidosis leptorrhynchoides. The sequence goes on along the minus strand of NC_092335.1, from coordinate 314,007,789 downwards.
CTATCGGGCCCAACAAGCCCCATCCAAAGTACCGGATGTTTTAGTACTTCGAAATTTATATCATGTCCGAAGGAGGATCCCGGAATGATGGGGATATTCTTATATATGCATATTGTTAATGTCGGTTACCAGGTGTTCAATCCATATGAATGATATTTTTGTCTCTATGCATGGGACGTATGTTTATGAGAAATGGAAATCTGAAATCTTGTGGTCTATTAAAATGATGGAAACGATTGTTTAAGTTAAACTAATGAACTCACCAACCTTTTGGTTGACACTTTAAAGCATGTTTATTCTCAGGTACGAAAGAAATCTTCCGCTGTGTATTTGCTCATTTTATAGATATTACTTGGAGTCATTCATGGCATATTTCAAAAGACGTTACATTCGAGTCGTCGAGTTCATCAAGATTATTATCAAGTCAATTATAGTTGGATATATTATGAAATGGTATGCATGCCTGTCAACTTTCGATGTAATGAAAGTTTGTCTTTTCAATAACGAATGCAATGTTTGTAAAATGTATCATATAGAGGTCAAGTACCTCGCGATGTAATCAACTGTTGTGAATCGTTTATAATCGATATGGACTTCGTCCGGATGGATTAGGACGGGTCTTCACAGTTGGTATCAGAGCGGTGGTCTTAGCGAACCAGGTCTTGCATTAGTAGTCTAACTGATAGTCGTTAGAATGCATTAATGAGTCTGGACTTCGACCGTGTTTGCATGTCAAAAGTTTTGCTTATCATTTAGTATCGAAAAATTATTTGCTTATCATCCTTAAAGTCTAAGACACGTCTTACTGCCTTTATTGCATAGACAGTGTATAGTTAAATTCATATCTTAGCGTATCTGTTATTGTTACCTTTGCCTGACAGCTTCCGTAGATTCCTCCGTAGCTTATGGGATTTTAGTATTATATATGGATATGTAAATTATGTATTGCAGGGTACTAATCTACATCCTATAATCTATTTCTTATCGAAAATCCTTCATCTGATCGTACGAGATGAATCCCTCAACCAGTTCGAGTCCATCAGATTTCGATAGCTATTTCGATAGTTATTCCGACAGCTATTTCGATATGGATTTCCACTCGAGCTCCGAAAGCAGAGTAACCGGAATGAATCGATCAATTAGCCATCATCTATTCTGAATGAATTGGAGATGGGTTCGTAGTCGACTTAATCAATGGAAACGCGAAGAAGGCGATCATTTCCACTAACCAAATTCACCTCTTGACAATGAACCTAAAACGTTTACCGGCGAACCTGTTCGAGACACCATTTTCTCTCTCATTTCCAAAGTATCTCATCACGATCATATACTATCTCAGATTCTAAACCTCATTCATCTGCTCGTCCGAACCGACAATCATCCCGGTGTAATAGAAGAAGTTAACGAACTTCGCGCATAAGTTGTAGTCTTGGAAAATATGGTGCAAAACGTACCAGCTTCATCCAAATCACCGGCACCAACAGTACCACCAACAACCCAAATTTCAATATCACATGCCTCAACATCTCAATCTATACCTCGAGTATAATCATCATTCTACATGACATTCTACATCAGTTATCTTCGTTCGACATGGTGATTATGTAATCTCTAATGTTTTAGAGATTATTTATTCTAGTTCCAACTGAAAACTAAATGAGTTTAATATCATGTTAACTCATTAAATTCATGATTACATTTGAAGAAAATATATATGTATATATGTTTTCATAAAGATTGTAATTAAAAATTCTTTTGTACAAACTGTTAATAATAAAAATATTTTAACGGGTAGGTAATACCCGAGGAATATTTAAATTTCACATTAATAAGTTACACTGTATATTCTTCGAATCTGATTCAACAGTTATTCACTATCCTATTTACAACCACCGGGATACTTATCCATTCACCAAAGAATAACTATTTTCATTCAAATTCAATTTCATATTTGAATTTTGACCTATCAGAATCCAACAAGTGGCATAATGAAGAAATAATGGACACAATAAAAATTGATTAGAAACAGACTAATTAACAATATTAAATTTTATTAAGAAACCACGCTAACAAAATCCTAGCTAACTGTTCCTAGCTAACTGTTAATTCCGTATTACATTTTATTTATCGCAATTTATTTATCGCAATTTATATTCTCGCAATTTTATTTATTGTCATTTAATTTCTGTTATTTACTTTACGCACTTTATTTATCGTCATTTAATTTCTGTTATTTATTTTACGCACTTTAAATATCGGGACATGTATACAAGGTTTTGACATATCATATCGACACATCTATATATATTATTTGGAATCACCATAGACACTCTATATGCAGTAATGATCGAGTTCTCTATACAGGGTTGAGGTTGATTCTATAATAATATATATACTTTGAGTTGTGATCGAGTCTGAGACATGTACACGGGTCAAAATACGTATTAATTAATTCAAATATTATATATTAAACTATATATGAATGATTGCACTGTCAACTGTGGATTATCGACTGTGGACTAATAACATTGGACAATTAAAATGAATTAAAATATTGAATATAACATATGAAACTAAACAATTCTTCAAGTTTGCCACTTGATTTCGTCTTAAACCTCATTTGTATCTTCACGATTACATTCTGCGTTCAAACCTTTCATGATTCTTGAAAACACCTCAATCGATAGGATGAATCAACCGCACTTCATCTACGGAAGGAAAGATTTATGCATATAGTTATGCACCTGAGAAACTCTCGGCAATTGAGTAAAAGTTCAACACGTAGCCGCGTCAGATCCTTTGGCATTTATTAACAAAAACAACTTTGCGATCCCTTTTCAAAATTAGCCAATTTTGTCACAGCTCCAACAAGTCAACTTCGACTTTTCGTACGAAACAACCTTATTATAACGTTTATATATACGCGTGCTCTTTTATTGTTACCAGGTAACCTTTCATATTCCATCATATTACCATCAGCGTTTAATCATCTAAAAACACAATTCTCCTGAAACCACCTCGGATTAATAACTGATGATTCAGATATCATAGCATTAAATGCAGAGGAAACAGAAAAATGGTAGATGGTCTAAACGGACAAAAGTTTGATGATAAAGAAAGGAGTGTTAGGAACGCTCGATAGAAAATTGGGTATTGAAAAACAGATTGAGTTACCCATGAAGGAGACCAAGGACAAATACAAGGACCAAATCCTATATTCAAAGGATTCAGGTAATTCTGGATCCGTTGAAATCTTTAGAGAATATCTTGCTCCGAAGTTATGTTAAAATCTTGCGGAAAATCTTTCTCCATCAACCGTCGAACTTAGAAATTCCAAAATATCATCATCAATATCTTTGATATTTCTGAGGATATTTTCATAAATATTCTCGTCCGAAATTATATACCTCTTCGTGCTTCCTGTGTATCAATATATTGGAAACATTCAATAGAAAATATAGTACCGAAAAGCAGATTATGCGAAACTATGAAGAATGCCGTGGATAAATCACAAAGAATAAGTTTGACTTCAAAGAATCCAAATAATTCAATGTCTGCTAAAGTCTATAGTGAATAACTTGCTCCTTACTCTAAACCCTTGCAGACAATAGTTTCTATCATCCTCTGATCTTAGATATTCTGAGATATTATCGTACCTTTCATTATAAATATCCTCCATATTTCTGGAGATATTTTTATAACTATTCTTATCTGAAATCATTAATCTTTTCGTGCTATCAGTATTACATCATATAGAAACTGTTAGTTTCTATATTCTGTAAATTTTCAAGCTTAAAATATGAATGTTATTGTAGTAATGATGGGAACTGATGCATGAGTTAGTATAATATAATGACACTTGATCAACGTGATTATATTACAGTAAGTCATGCTGAGTTTCTAAATGAAACGTGATGATTCACAGATCATAACGTCATCATGTGCCATGTTACATAACTCTTTCATCCTACTTAACTCCGTAACAAATCAAGAAAATGTATTCTTGATGGTTCTATCTTCCGTGATGTTGATAAATTTGAAAATCAAATCGTGCTATCACGTTCCTTCATGCTTAGAACATTATAATCATTCGAAACTCTATATCTATAAATTCTGGACCATTATTCGCTTGACTTGAAGTCGGGAAGAGAAAACAAAAGCATAGAGCTTTGAAATATAAGGGAGAATATAAAGTCCGATAACAACACATAAATTACAAACCGTGTATATCAATGTTTATCGCAACATAAAGACACGGGAGAATTAAAAACATTATAATCCCGAGGGCGAAGTAGAAGAAAGCAGATTCCTCTGGTGGAAGTTGGAAAAGGAGAATGATTGTTGCGATAGTAAGGATGAGGACAAGGATCAGAACTGGATTAATCATTTTCAGAATCTTTTGGATGTATGAACTAAGAAAGAAAGTATAAGAATGGTGAGAATAATGGAAAGGAAGAGCTTAATTTATACTGGAAATATCAGACGTAGTAATCGGGGCAGATCACCGTATTTAATTAAAGAGATCTTAATTTCCATAAATCCCGAAGAATCAGATTTTATAGATCTTCAAGATTTTCTTTAAATCCCTTAAATTCCGGAATTCAACCAAGGCAATGTCAAAAGTTAAGACGCGCCTTATTTTCTAAATTCAAACCTGACTACGTCAAAAGTTAAAAATAAATCTTTGTTTCTCATTTCATCCTTTTGTGAATAGCTTCATTCGCACTCTTCGAATAATCGAATTATTTTTATCCATATTACTCAATGATGATAAAACTCAAGTTATCAACTCATATTCGTCAGGAAAACATATTTATTGTTAGCTATGACGACCTCACTCAAATTTCGGGACGAAATTTCTTTAACGGGTAGGTACTGTGATGACCCGGGAATTTCCGACCAAATTTAAACATAATCTTATATGATTCGACTCGATAAGCAAAGTCTATTAAACCGTGTCTCATTATGTTTGAACTATTTCATGATAACATTTAACCTTTAACTATTTCCGACGATTCACGAACCTTTAATTGTAACTAAGAATGTAAATATAAATAATTATATATAAAACTAATTATATTAGTATTAATGAACTATTAAGTAATTTTGTTATTATAAAAGATAACATTTAATAACTAAAGATTTTCATTTTGAATATATATAGTATATTGTATATAAATGATTCAAACATATTTTACCAACGTTATCAAAATATTAAATGTACAATGTTATACTTTGTAGTTAATTGTTTAATATACATAATTAATCATCTACTCAACATTTAAAACATGATTTTATATATATGGTAGTATACATATATACATAAATATAACTATATATATATGATTTTATACATAATTATTATATTATGTATATGTAGAAATTTATATTTATAATATATCTATGATGAAATAATGTACTATTTTAATAAATATATATAATACTTACATATATAAAACATTTATATTTTTCATAATTACATACATAAGTATAATATAATTAGTATGTAAATAAATATTATAATATATTTATATTAAAATGCATAAATATATAATATTCAGTATATGTTACAATACATATTACATAATTATTAAATATTACATAATAATAGATGATATTAATAAATTAAATTTAAATACAAATATAGTTGTTGTAGTAATGTTATTTGTATCGTCAAATATCAATATTTGTATTCATAATATCACTTTATATCATATAAAGATGAAATTGGATGTATAAATTAGATTATTATTACTAATATTATTATTATCGATAAAATATTAATATTATCATAATTAGTATGGTATTATTATTATTATTATTATTATCATTTTTACAATTATTATTATCATTAATATTATATTTATCATTATTATTAATTTTATTAATATTATTAGATATTAATAGTATTGTTATTATATATTATTATTATTAATTTAAAAAAAAAACAGTAGGGATCTATATTATACGCGTGACCTCTGTATCCTTTATCTCTATTATTATTATTTTTTTTGTTTCTTTCCTGCTCCCAACTCGTGAACCTGTGTTGACATTTTCTCCATTTTTTATCAACCGATCTCTATTATTACAACATGATTATGTATAATTGCAAATCAAATAAAAAGTAAATCCAATGGGATTAAAGAGCACAGCGATATTTTTTTTTCTTCTTCTCTGCACGCTCCAATTTTTTTTTCTCTTAATTCAATTTCGAATAAAGTTTCAAAATCTAAAAATGCAGAAAGGTTAGAAATCTTTCTTTGAATCTATCTGCAAAATCTCAACTCTCAAATCTTTATATCGATCTTGAATTTTGAAGTCAAAGTTTAGTTTAAAAAAAGTCAACAATTGTTCTTGAGACAAATTCGCGTTCGTGTATATGTTTCTGATCAAATTGACGATTCCAGTAGTTTTTATACATGTTTAGAAAACTATTTCGTGTTATAAACATTATCTATAATGTTATCTATTACGAAATCAATTTTTTTTGTTTTGTTCCAAGAACCGACGCTGCAGTAGGCCTTTAGTATTTTTTTTTTACTTATTTTAGAACCCAAATTATTTTTTTTTTCTGTAATGTTTTGAAGCTTTAAAGGGAACCCCGATTTTTTTTTTTTTTTTTTTTTTTTTTTTTTTTGGTTATTGATGTTTTGTTGAATCCATGAGACTTGTGGGGAAGAAGAGGAATAGAAGAAAAACAGTTTATATATAAAATTTAAATTCGATATTAGTACAGAGAATCAGAATTGGTGGGATGGTCGAGAGTGTTTGCGTGTGAGCATGTGGTCACGAGATCGAGTCCAGAGGACGGTAGTTTCTTTTTTTTTTTTTTGAAACTCTTTTCATGTGAGGTAGTTTTCTTTTCTAATTTTATTATTGTTATTATATATTAATTATTATTAGTATTATTATTATTATTGTGATTGTTTTGATTGTTATTGTTATTGTTATTATTAGTATCATACTTGTTATCATATTTGAAAGTATTATAGACATTACTATTATTATTATGATAGGTATTAATAATATTATTATTAGTAATAAACTTATCATTTTAGTATTTTATCATCATTAGGATTATGATTATGATTATCATTATTATTATTATGAAGGAAATAAAAATATATTATTATCATCAATATTAGAATTTGTACCGGTTTATAAATAATAGTATCATCAGTACATTTACAATTAATAATATCATATTTATCAGTATCATCATTAATATTTACTAGTATTATTATGATTATCATTTATCATTTTATAAATATTAGAACCCTTATTATTAACATAAGTATGGTATTAGTATTAATATTATTTTAGAGTTATTATTATTAGTATCATTAACAGTTATCATTTTCATTTTTTTTTGCTATTAGTATTATCATTATTAATAAAATTATTATTATTATTAGTAAATCATTATTATCTAAATTATTATTTTAACAAATAAATCTTTTGTACACTATATATATACTTATGGTATATACTAGGATTGTATTAATAATTCACATAACAAACTAATAAAATTTCATAAATACAATACTAACCACAAATATATGTATATAAATATATTAATGTCACTATTTATATAAACGTAAATCATTATAGATATATATACATAAAATAGATATATATATATATAAAATATAACTTAAAATATAATATAAGTATACGTTTTAAAATAAAGGTTAGAATAAATTCTACAAAACTATAATATATAAATAATACATATTAATAAATGAAATTTTGTAACTTACATTATACGTATTAATATATACACAATTGATATAGGTTCGTGAATCCGAGGCCAACCCTGCATTGTTCAATGACGTCATATGTATTTTTACTACAAAATACAGTATCGTGAGTTTCATTTGCCTTTTTACCCTTTATATTTTTGGGCTGAGAATACATGCACAACTTTTATAACTGTTTTACGAAATTGACACAAGTACGTGAAACTACATTCTATGGTTGGATTATCGAAGTCGAATATGCCCCTTTTTATTAAGTCTGGTAATCTAAGAATTAGGGAACAGACACCCTAATTGACGCGAATCCTAAAGATAGATCTATCGGGCCCAACAAGCCCCATCCAAAGTACCGGATGTTTTAGTACTTCGAAATTTATATCATGTCCGAAGGAGGATCCCGGAATGATGGGGATATTCTTATATATGCATATTGTTAATGTCGGTTACCAGGTGTTCAATCCATATGAATGATATTTTTGTCTCTATGCATGGGACGTATGTTTATGAGAAATGGAAATCTGAAATCTTGTGGTCTATTAAAATGATGGAAACGATTGTTTAAGTTAAACTAATGAACTCACCAACCTTTTGGTTGACACTTTAAAGCATGTTTATTCTCAGGTACGAAAGAAATCTTCCGCTGTGTATTTGCTCATTTTATAGATATTACTTGGAGTCATTCATGGCATATTTCAAAAGACGTTACATTCGAGTCGTCGAGTTCATCAAGATTATTATCAAGTCAATTATAGTTGGATATATTATGAAATGGTATGCATGCCTGTCAACTTTCGATGTAATGAAAGTTTGTCTTTTCAATAACGAATGCAATGTTTGTAAAATGTATCATATAGAGGTCAAGTACCTCGCGATGTAATCAACTGTTGTGAATCGTTTATAATCGATATGGACTTCGTCCGGATGGATTAGGACGGGTCTTCACACTTATTGTGTTAGGACGTACCAAGAATATTATTATACATATATATACAATCACAGAATTAACCAAGATTATAATATTTTGTTATACTACTGATAACATGTCCAAATATATATAGTATATAGGAAAAGTTATCAAGGATATGGTTAATATAGTTTTTATAATATAAATTTCGTCCATACAACGTTAATTTTAGCAGATATTGTTTTGCTCGCCAAATATTCATTACAACTCCGTTTAAAGTGAATCAAATTTCTATGGATTCATTAAGAAGTAAATTTTACAAAACCAATTCAAAAAGTTCATCCCAAGTAGTAATTTTTAGAGCTTTACCCTATTCGTGTCGGTGGACAGATTTGGAAAAATCCCGACATCCACCCAATATATGATTTTTGATAAAATACTTCCACTTTGTCTAAAATCATGAAACAAATACTGGAAGTCTTATTTACATATTTTAACATATTTCCACAGTCTTAGCCTCGAACTCAAAGTCTAAGATAGGTTTTTAATTCCCAACCCAAAACAGCCCGCTTTTTACCGAATGGAGATTAAATGATATATGTTAAGTTTCAAGGTATTCTTCATATGTACAAGTTATAAGTTCTTATATTAACTTAATATAACATCATAATACATATAAATAAGTGTTATTAGAGTTAAGTTAGAAAGATTAGATTAGTTTTTCAAACAAGCTTGGTGTTCACCAAAACACGTTCTAGTTTTTACAAGTTTTATAAGTATAATAAGATAGCAACTATACAAGGAATTGAACAAGGATTTTTAGAAGTATTTTACCTTGATTATGAAGAGGAAATTTGCTGAGATTAAAGTATGATATGAGAGCATTCAAGTGTGTGTTTATAGTTTAAGAAAATGTGGAGTAAAAATGAGTTAAAATGGTCCTTATTTATAAGCTTATAATTTTGGCTTTTAGTGAAAATATCTAAGATAAGTTAAATTGTATTAAGTCATGCATGACATATTAAATTGATTAGGTCATGGATGACATATTACACAAATAATTGCAGATTTCTATTGGTATATACCAATAGTAAATACTTCTAGAAGCTGTGTATAATACGGGTAAAAATACCGTATGAATGCTTGTAGAATTCTTTGAGGAAATTGAACGGAAATATGAGTATAGCTATCCTTTATATGTATTGGTATATTATAAAGTGTATTCAATACTTTTAAGGATGTATTTACACTCGTAATACATTATATGTAAATACATTTTAACATAAGTTAATTACGACATTTAAATAGTAATATATATATATATATATATATATATATATATATATATATATATATATATATATATATATATATATATATATATATATATATATATATATATATATATATATATATTGTTTGAAAACTCTTTAAATTAGTAGTATGAATATATATATATATATATATATATATATATATATATATATATATATATATATATATATATATATATATATAATACTTTGTTAATATACTTAATGAGATATTTAATTATCATATTTTTAAGTTAAATATATATAAATCCATATATATACACAATAATTAAACAATTAAACAATTAAATCAAGCTATGATGTTCGTGAATCGTCGGAATAAAAGGGTGACCAAAAGCTTGTGTAAAGCTCTTTTCGGAGGTTCAAGATTTATTAAAATTCATTGCTTATCAAGTCGGAATTATATAAAGATTAAGTTTAAATTTGGTTGGAAATTTCTGGGTCGTCACATCACTGTATAATCACATCCATAAAGATAATCCCACTCACCTGGAAGCACAAGTACTTAGTTGTCTTATATCACTGAGCCTTCACCTTTTCGTTTTTCACCTGAGAATATCAGTTCTCTACTTAGTACACTTTTCAATCAAATTACTCATTAACATAAATATCACAGCAATACAGTAAATGGGTCAGAATTGCACTTGACCCAAACATACAAACATTGTCACTCGCACGGATGAGGTCTCACTGGTGCGACTGACTATGCTCACTCGCACGGGTGAGTATCCTCACTCGCACGACTGACCTATCACTTATGCTAGTGATTATCAAACCTACTCAAAAGTAACACGTACGGGCATTCTTGACGAATATCTCCGTCCTAAAATTGCTATAAGAAATGCAATTATCAGGAGTAATGTACCATCATGAACCAAATCTCAATCGTTTGTCAATGACTGAAGCTTGTATTCATTGGTACATGACTCACGAGATTAGAGTAAATATTGCTCATTTGTTCGCTTCCCGAATGAATGGCTTCATTATGTAGATACAAGACCTCTTCGGTATGGAACGTTTCTGAATCATTTGTTTACTAATATTGGTATGGTTGATGGTCATGTAGGACGACGTGCGATAAGTACATTACCTATCGACGTTTCATTCATTGCTGAAACTTCGACATCATCGAGCTTCGGTTCTAAAAATTCGTCCACTAGGTTGGATGCTCGTAATCAGCCGCCGACACGTGTCATTCTGTTTACAACTTTGTCTTCGACTTCTATTGAATAGTACAATTAGTTCTTCTTTACTGGTCCACTTGATCTTTATGATTTGTTGGGCACACATCGTGTGCTGGTTGAAGAATACTGTCTACCTTGTGCTGGTAGACCAGGCAGCATACAATAACACTCGACACAAAAACAAATGCTGTCTATGCATAAATAAGTCGACCGCACATATTATCGTCATCGTCATCACCGTCATTAGCGTTATCATCGTCATCTTCATCACCGGCATCATCGTCATCACTGTCATCATCGTTATCACGGACATCACCATCATCACTGTCATCATTGTCATCTTCATCATCATCATCATCATCGTCATTACGCCGTTACCTTACAACGTTACTTTATGACATTACCTTACGCCGGTATGGTTTAAACCCCTAATGTTTGTAGTGGTTAAAATATTGAATTGGTCACGCTATTAAAAGTAAGGTGAAATTGCTCAAAGGGTAAGGAGGCACTTGTGAGGAACTTTGAGATGATGAACCTTTGTATTCCATCTAGGGACTATCTGCCGGTATGGTTTGAACCCTCAAGAGATGGGTGTATGATGTCAGAATCAACCATGAAGATGCATACCATTGGAAAAGTAGAATATAATAGACTACTAGTTGCGTTTATGCAATCATGTAAGATCTTATGTCAGATGGTGGGGTCTACCTCGTTTCTTAGATCTTATGTCAGTACGTGATGTAGCCATTTTTTTAGATACGCATATTTGGGCATGAAGTGATATCGGCATTGTTAATGTCTTACAGAGCTCTAGGACGACATCCGTTAAGTACAGTACCTATTGACATTTGTATAATATTCGATTCATCTACCAATTAAGTAGTTACATTACATGTATGTTTCTATTATACTATAGTGTTATACTACACTAATTAAGCCGTTATAATCTTTAATTCGGTGCATTATTCGATTCATCTACTTAAAATGCGATTTAATTATAGTAATTGAAAAAAATGACAATAACATAACAATTTCATTCAAAACGAACATACAACATTAATGTTACCTAATAACGAAAATAAAATACGATACAAATAATACGAAAATGATTATTTATTTTTTTGCGGCGAGTTTTTTGCGGCGATATGCCTTTTGGCTGTATTTTTTTGGGAGGGAAAAACTTGGAGGGAAAAACCACGATTATTAGCGGCGATACATGTCGCCGCAAAAAAAAAAAATTCAACGTTTGACCATTTCTAAGGAAAAAAGAAAAGGAAAAAGAAAATGTATTAAACGTGGGACCCTTTTTTGCGGCGATTTATAAGATCCATCGCCGTAAAAAATACGTAGACCCCACTTGGACCAGAAAAGTAGTCAAAGAAATGAAATTTTTTGTCTTTTAGTGGCTTTTTTGCGGCGAGATGTAATCGCCGCAAAAAAATGGTTGTCGCCTGTTCTCTTTTTTCTTGTAGTATCCGTGTTTAAGAAAGTGGTTGGACTAGTTGGGATGTTTATTTTAGTAGATAAGGATAAATCCAATACTTTGAGCCTGTGCAAGGTATGTATAGCCACGAAAAATAACTCATTAATTTCTGAAGTTGTGAAAGTGGGAATCAATGTAGTAGAGTTCGAAATTTGTATCCACGAGGTTAGTTCGTAGAGCATTAACATTGAAGGTGATTCGAAAGATGATGATTCTGATGCAGAATATATGTTCCTTTGGTGGTTAGTTTGATTTGGATGGGGAGGGTTCACACATACAAAAGGATGATGAGAAGGGTAAAAAAGGTGATTATGTGAATGTTAATGTTGATGTTTGTGTGTGTGTGTGTGGAGGGGGTGGTTGTGTGTGTGGTTGGGGGGGGGGAATCGTTCAGGTTAAGGTGAAGGTGCATCACAAGGAAGTCAAACATATGTGTGTAACGATGAGGAAATTTTTATAAAAGTAGATGAGAATATACTGAAATGCAACATGATTTAGGGCAAATGGTTCGAAAAGGTAACCTAAGTTCCTAATTTGAAGATCAAGGTAACCCCCAATTTGACTAAGTCCAAAAAAGATTGCAATTTAATTTTTTCTCACATAAAGGATTGCGTGTTCAAAATTTTAAAATTAAGGTAATATCCAATGAACACAAAATCTAAAATCACGAATTATTTCTAATTGAGACTTAGAACAGATTCCTAGAGCTTCGATTATCATTTTTTGTGAAGCAACTAGATCCAAAACTTCATGAAAAATAATGAATCGAGATGAACAAGTCGAGATGAACAAGTCAATTCATTGTGTTGCTTCACAAAAAATGATAATCGAAGCTTTAGGAATCTGTTTTAAGTCTCAGTTAAAACTAATTCCTGATTTTAGTTTTTTTGTTCATGGAATATTACCTCAATTCTAAAAAAATTGAACACGCAATCCTTTTTGTGAGCAAAAATTAAATTGCCATTTTTGTGCTTAGCCAAATTGGAGGTTACCTTGATTGTCTAATTGGGTAACTTAGGTTACCTTTTCGGGCCATTTCCTCCATGATTTATGGGCCATAGTTTACTGTTGGGAGTGAAATCAAGCATCACATGATTCAAAACTTGATGAACAAGGTAGGGGACTTAATGGTGAATCCATGAAGTTGGTATCGTTGAACACTCGGGGAAGTAAAAAAGAAAGAAAACACACTTGGGCGAAACATTATATTTTGAAATTGTTTTAATTTACTTGGAGTGCAAGAGAAGAAGATCTCTCGATTAGAATTTTTTTCAGGATTAAATTCATGCGGGGTAATTACGCTTTCGACTATGTGTAGTTTATCTAGAGGATTTTTAGGGGCATTGTATCAGTTTGGGATCCAAATTTCTTCACTAAGGATCAAATTTGGTGTAATGATAACTTTGTCATCTTCAAAGGGAAGTGGGCAACTCGGATGTTATTATTTATATGATCAACATTTACAAGCCCCAACATGCTAGTGATAAATGTAGGCTATGGTGTCGGTTAAAGGATATTATGCAAGCTCATGATAGGGAATAAGTTCTATTTGATGACTTTAACCAGGTTCAAGATGAAAACGGAAAGTGTGGTTCAAGGTTTAATCATGAGAATTCTAGAATTTTTAATACCTTTATTAGTGATACAAGTTTATTTGATGTCCCATTAGGTGGGCGTCATTTCACGTAGATAAATAAAACTTCAAAGATGAGTAGGTTGGAAAGAGTGTTGTTGTCTAGTGATATATCTTCCATATTTGCAGATATGAACTTAATGGGGTTAAGCCGGTGATGGTCGGATCACGTGCGAATTTTGTATCATAAACTAAAAATGGATTTCGGCCCATCTCCTCTTAGGTATTTCCATTCGTAATTTTCATTGCCTGACTTCAAAAATGAACCGTAGAGGATCCAAACAGCTTTGGATACCTAAACTCTAGGAAAGTTAAAGTTTACAGGGTTTCATACGTTTGTGTGTGGTACATCGACTCCGGTTGTTCTCGACACATGACAAGCGATAAATCAATGCTTGTCAATTTCGTTGACAAATTCCTAGGAACGGTTACTTTTTGAAATGATGAGATTGAGGCTATTATGGGTTATGGAGATTATTTAAAAAATGGCATAACAATCAAACGAGTCTCATACATTGAAGGTTTGGGGTGTAGCTTGATTAGTGTAATTCTGTAATGGAGATCTCAAAGTCGTGTTCTAATGTCTTCAGTGTGCAGTGTCAGACGCCGAAGGACACGATCTCCTTATTGGTAAACGTAGTGCTTCACTTTACACTATTAATCTTGATGATGCGCCAACAAACGATAATTTATGTTTGGCTACAAGATCTTCAAAAAAAAATTCATGGCTATGACATCACCGGATGTCACACCTGAACTACAAGGGTATTAATCGACTAGTCTCTAAAGACTTAGTTGATGGTATTCCTAACTTTCATTATGATAAGCATCATGTGTGTCCATCATGTGCAATGGGTAAACTTATCCAAACTAATCATCATCTTAAACAAGTCGCAAGTACGTCAACTTATTTTCAATTATTGCAAATGGACTTATGTGAACCTGATATGGTCAAAATGGACGATTTTATTTATGTGGTGTTGTCAGGCCGTAAGGCGTCAGAAACGGCTTATCAAGAGAGAGAGAGCAATAGTTTTAAATTTATATTTAGCGGGGCCTAAATCTTACTACTCCTTATTATGAGTAAGGGAGGTATGACCTAGGGTCGTATTTTTAAGATATCAGTAGAAAAGAACCTATAATTAAAGCTTAAGATAATCCTAAAGTGAAGGAGTAGTGGTTTGTTACCTAATTTTGGGTTTTCTAGTTTATAAGATAAAGTAAAGTAAATGTGATAAAATTTGTAATTCAGATAAGGTTAATACAAGTGCATACTATGATTTCATCATTTACTTTGCCGGGATTATGGAATACTGGCTCATGAATGGATAGTGACCTTGTATTCATTACACTAGTCCTAAATGCCCCTGTCATAAGACATGTTACTGGGTAATGCGTTAGGCTTGAAGATTCTGAATAGACAACAACGTCCCTTACCCCCGACGCCCGTGCAGTCTGACTACAGGCATACACGTTCAGACGGCTCATCCAATTGAGCGACTCGGTTGGGTGACGTATTAACATTCCACAAAGGTCTAAACTTTCTTAAGCATAATAGAATACAGGGTTTGCCAAATCTGAGAGACGTGATGTGTTTCGATGCTTTTGTTAATGATTAGGGTTTAAAAGATAGTTAGGCCCTTAAAAGAGTTCTACCATAAAGAACACCATGGCCAAGCCATGTTTGACTTCCATGAACACGTTCGATTATCCTAACCATCCAACCTTTATGTGTTTAAACAAACAGTTCTTTAATTAACTAAGAATCCCTCAAGCGGGGTACAATGCTTGAAACTGCGTTATGGTGAAGTGTACTAATCAGCACTGACCGGGTTCTATGGCCTTACTTAGCAGAGGTACAACTTACAACAACCGCTGTGCTTCAGAGTGTACGTATGAAGTTTATATGCTTGGTGACTACACTAGCATGGTATAGGACCGACAATGTACTAGAGGTCTAGTTAGATGTTTCACTATGAAAGAGTCCTCAGTCGGAATCCAAGGCTCGGTGGACTTACTACAACCGGTGTGCCTCAGTCAAACTTATGTTGTATCTGATAGACTTGTTTTATTAAAGGATGATACATATAGTGTACTCTGAATTGGGGTTCGCGACTTCCCAATAGCAGAGTCGATAACTACGTTCTATTAGTTGGAAAAGCGATGGAGTTTAAAGCATAATCGGAAAGCATTTCTACAACATACACAAACCATAATATTATTTCGGCATTATAACTGACTACATCATAGCATATACTAAAGATAACTACTCGCTAATCATGGCAACAATATCACAAGGCATAATAATGGAAGACATTATATAAAGACAAGGGATAGAAGTACCCGTAGATTAAACGAGTTCCGAATACAAAAGTGACAACTTCAAACTCTAGACCGCTCCTAATGCAATCTTCGGCGTTCTTCTCAGGGTACTAGGTTTCCCGCACGGAGTCAAAGACCTTGAAAGTATGACTAATATTGTAGAAAGAGAGAGAAAGAAGTGAATGGAAGTGTGTGCAAAAATGTATGACAAAGACCCTTTAAATAGAAGTAAAATTGGTTTGCAAACGTGTCAAACCCCCAAATAGGGCCGGGGGTAAATATGACATTTCAATATCATCACATAAGTATATAAGCGAGAACAACTCTAAATAAGACGTTTTATAAAAACTATATTTGTATTGCAGCGGAAGTGAACTAAAGTTTTACATAATAAATCCAATGTAAATAACAATTGTTTATCAAATGATAAGTTATGAAATTATGGACTCCAATGCAAACAGCTAGCTAAGCAACATCAGGCAGCACATAAGCTAATCATCAAATGAGACAAACATGCTTAAAAATGTCAACACAATGGTTGAGTGAACATCATAGGTTTAATAATCAACAAAGTTTTAGACCACAAGATTTAGTTCAAAACATTAAAATAATCAATATGCCATGAGTTATAATATCGAGCTAAACATTAACCCCTGACACTGTACATGTGTCGGAAATCATTATTTTGTACCCCCTTGATGATCGGTCAATGGGTAGAGACGTCGCTCTCAATAGGCCTACTCACAATAATTAAGCTTGCAACATTTTAATTCTATCAATTAATGATATTATGGCGGGGATTTGCATGTAAAGATACAATCAATACAAGTTAACAAAAGTCTCATGAAGTTGCATATCAAAAAGTTTAGGCACTTGTGTCTAAAATGTAAATCATTTAAAAGTAAGCATATATCTCACCCCAAGATTTATAAAATTCAATAAATATGTAAAAGCGGGGCTATGAAGTTCACCTTAGTAGCAAATGAAGAGTTATTACAAAAATGAAAGAATTGAACGGAAGGACGTGATCGAGATTTCAACCTAGAGATAGAACGTATGATCAGATATTGCCTAACAGACAAAAGTATGTTTATTGATATAGTAACTATATTAATAGTGATGGTTTACTTAAAGAGTTTCTATTTTCGGAAGGTTACTATTTATGGAAAGTTTCCATTTATAGTAACTTCCCAATTTTAGAAAGTTCAGGTTATAATCTTTTACAATATCAAGTAAGTCAGGAATGACCAGATGTAACCGGAGGCCCAGGACTCTTGATCAGAATCTAAGTCATGACATTCGAGATCCACAAGCTATCCCCATAAATGGCAACCTAGACATCATTCACTTACGACCGTAAGTAGCGGTGAAGTTCGTATAAGTTATACGTTGTCTTTTGATTAACCTTCAATTTAAGTTTATGTCACACTTAATATGTTCAATATGTTTATTAATTTATTAACAATTTGATTATTTTATATTATATACCATAGTTTATTATTATTATTAAGTGTTAACTTTGTTTTATTACTTAGTTAATTAGTACATGTGATTAAATAACTTTTAAATTACATTTTACATATTCATTTTGATCTTAATGATAAAATAAATTGATAAATATATATTATATACATATTTTAATATGCCAAAATAATACATATAAATACACATTAATTCATTTTATTTTCATTTATTATCTATAATTTATGTTCCTAAGTTTTTATAACTTAGTTAATCATATAAATCGGTACGATAGTTTATAAAAATTATTTTATTAATATTTGTATTTATTTCTTATTATTCTTTATTTATTTTTATCGGTTTATAATTAATTAAAGATAATTATATAATAAATACCAAATCAACCTAAAATAATGGATTTATATTTTTTTACCAGTTTTATACACTTTATAGATTATACATATATTTATAAGTCGGACCAATATTACATATATTATTTATTTAACATTTTCCATTCATTTAATTATACTATTCATATAATAATTATATAAAATAGGATAAATGAATTAAAAATTATCTTTTACAATTTTTACAGTCTCTAGTAATTCTAATAATCATATAAAAATTTTATAAAAATATATTTAACACGTGTTTGCATTTATTTAGTATTTAATCTTGTATTTGTATTCAGTTTAGATAAAACACAAGTTAATCCTATCAAAAATACTATTTCAACCCAAATATCAATTTTTTTTTTACTTTTCGCAGATACATATCAATTTTTTTTTTTACTTTTCGCAGATACATATGAGTTTAATAAACTCAAAAAAAATTAACAAATATTTTTATTACGGTTTAATATTTTATTAAAAATTTTATATCATTTACATATTTAATTATTAAATAATTTGTAATTAATTATAAATAATACTCTAAAAATTTTTATTATTATTTTTATATCTTCTAATAATGTTCTAAATTATTTTCAAGTAATTATTAATGATGTTTGTATTTTATTTAATTTAAATACGTTTTTATATATTAAATCATTTTGGTAAACAACTAATTATAGAATAATTGATTAAGTTTTCTCATCTAATAATTTTTATAAGACTAATAATCTTTGTAAAAATTATCATAACTGATTTGAAGTATTTAGAACAATTAATTTCAATTTTTACTTGTATATATAGTATTCGATACATATAAATACAATAAATACTTAATAATTTGAATTAAATATTTATAAAATCTACAAAAATTATTTCTGATCAGTATTATATGTTATTATAGTTAAGGAACCTGTAAAAATTATTTTTATAAATTTTATATAATTTTTTACATATTCTATATTTTTTAATCATATGTATATACAAATAAATTTTTAAATTCGTATGTAAATTATAAAAATTTTATTTTTCGATTCTAATATTTTTTATAAGTTACTAGGATTCTGTAAAAATTATGTTCATTATTTTTAAGTGTTTATGAGTATTTATTACAATTTATGTATATATAAATCCGAAACATGTTTTTAAAATAATAAAAAAAACACATAAACTTTTTATAATTTCGTATAATAATTTTTCCAGATTATAAAAGTCATCTTTAAGATCTTTATATGATATTTATTTATTTATGTGATTTACAAGAAGTAAAAAAAAAAAATAAAACAATCGGCTGAAATAAAAATAAAAAAAATATATGAACTGTAAAAAAATAATAATACGAAAGTGGAGTGTAGAAAATACCTCAACGTTTGCTGCAATGTTTTTGAGAGAAATTTGATAAGTGTTTGTGAGAAAAATAATTAAGGAGGTACTAGTATTTATAGGGAGTTTATAAAAAAATGTATAGATAATTATAAAAAATGTGCCGATTGGAAATTAAAAAAAAAGAAGATAAGACTTATCTTTAAAAAATGTATCTGGTCCTTATTTGATAACAATTCTTTTCTTCTCTTGAAAGTATTTTTGAAATTTTAACAAAATAAAAGTTTACCCTTTTTTTTTCTTTTTCGGCCGAATAACATATAAATATATATTTTTTCTTTTAACTGATAAGTAGTAGATCTTTCTAGAAATGTTTATCACTCAATTTTTATTTTTATTTAATTATTAAATCGGAATTTATTATAATTTTATTTATATTTTCGGTATTTATTATTTATTAATATTAAATTTTTATTTTGAATTACTACTTTATAGTTTTTAATAATTATATTTGTGCCACAACACCTTTTTAATTAATTGTATTTATTATTAAGTTATTTATATAATACATTAACTATTAACAAAAGTAATATAAATTACATATATACATAATGTTAATAATTCATGTAATTTAATTAATATTAGAATTAAGGTTTATATTATTAATTACTATTTAGGGTTAGAGTTTATAATATTAATAAATGTTTAGGGTTTATGATATTAATTAATATTAGGGTTAGGGTTTCAGGTTTTTAATTACGAGCATTAATTATAATTCATTTAATATATCTAGATAACAACCCTAATGACAATACACAAGATCAGACAATGAAACCCTTAGGGCAACTTGGTAAATTCAGAATGGAAAAGTGAGGGTTATTATAGTACCTCCCCGTTAATTTAAACTTCGTCCCGAAGTTTCAAGTGGATTTTTCGAATGCGTTAGCGGTTGAGAAGAAATGGGGATATTTTCTCTTTATCTTGTCTTCACGTTTCCAGGTATACTCGGGGTCTCTTTATGAATCCCAATGGATCTTAACAATAAGAATGTTGCTCTGTTTCAAGCGTTTAACCTCACGATCCATAACCTCTATTGGTTTTTAAACGAAATGCATTTTATCATCAATGAGGATATCCTCCATTGGAATAACGAGTGTGTCATCAGCAAGACACTTTTTAAGATTCGAAACATGAAATACATCATGTACATTATTAAGCTCAGAGTTTAATTCTAATCGATACACCACAGGACCAATTATTTCAATAATCTTGAAAGGTCCAACATAACGCAGACTTAGCTGGCTTCGTTTACCAAAACGAATGACACCTTTCCAAGGGGATATTTTCAACATGACTTTATCACCAACATGGACTTCTAACTCTTTCGAGTTTAGTTGAGTTCCAAGAGCAGATTGTAGAGATTTCCACAATCTAGAAGTGAATCGGCTGTCGCAGTTGGAAATATGAGAGATAGGGACTTCATGACGTGAGACAATCTCTTTGATATATAGCTGTGACAATTTCTCCATTCTGTCGGTTTCATTGATCGGTAAGAAATGTACATATTTAGTAAGGCGGTCCACTATGACCCAAATAGTATCATTGCCACTAGAAGTCTTGGGCAATTTAGTAATAAAGTCCATAGTGATACACTCCCACTTCCACTGTAACACCCCGTTTTCCCAATTTATGATATGTCGGTGTGTCGTGTATGTACGACTGGTGTATGAAGGATTCGAGGCGTATTTGTGTGTTAAAGTTCTTGTACACGAGAAAATGATCAGACCGCGTTATATGTCGCGGCGCGGAGAAGGGTGTCGCGGCGCGACAAACCAAACAAATCAAAATCAGGAGACATGGTAAGGTAGGCATCAAATCACGTTAAATGTCACGGCGCGAGGATTGGGGCCGCGGTGCGGCATTCTGAGCGAACTGGTACCAGATTTTTGTAATTTTAAATGAGGTTCAAGGGTAATTTGGTCTTTTTGCGTGTAAGCCAGATTTGAGGTCTTAATCTCATCCATTCATTTCATTTCTTCATTTCTTTTTCCTTTTCTTTCCTATTTTCCTCTCAAACTTCAAAACCCCATTTGATTCAAAGTGAGATTTGGGAAGGAAGAAGCGGGTTTTGATCGAAAGCGTAAGAGACAAGTTTATTCTCCTCATTCTCGGCTTCAAGGTGATACTAGCGGTAAGCTCATACTCCGAATTTCATTTTCGTGTTCTTCATCTAAATTTAGGGTTTTTGATTGTATGTTCATACATGGAACCCCACTAGTTGTTAATGGAAGGTAATAACTAGGATTCGGGTTTATTAGTGATGAAGGCGGGTTTTGGGTTGGTTGACGATTTAGCCTTGTTTAGGGCTTTAAATTGAGTGTAATCACTATGATTAGTGATTATGGAAGCGTTGGAGCTCATTTGGGTGTGTTTGGTTGACTAATTTTGAAATGGGTCAAAATTAGGGTTTTGGTGTCAAATTGGGAAAGACAAGTGTTTAACACTTGTGTTCGGGTTTAATTGGCTTATTATGACCATTGTCACTAGTGTTAGTGATTATTGGTTAGTTTGGGCGCGGTTTGAGCTTGAAAGTGCAATTGGGTCGAAATTGCACTAGTTGTCGATTTGGGTTGGTTTGTAAATCCACCCTAATTGTGTTATTTATTATGTGATAATGGAATAGGTACATTCCATTGGAGAGTTGCGGATTGTTCGGTTGCATTCATCAAGGCGACAAGGTGAGTGTTAATATCCTATGTGCATATGTATGTGTAGGATGGGTGCGGGTCGGGTGAAGTTGTTCTCGATTATAGAGTCCACTTCACATATAGGTGTGTTTGATGGACTTGTGTATAGGTCCAATTGGCACGGTTGTGCGTTTTGGTTGACCATCTTTGACGAGGTGCACACTTTTTGTGTACGTTATCACGTATGCTTGTGACGTGGATTATATAACCCCAATGGCGAAGGGTTGATATTGAGTTGTGTTTGGGAGAAGTGGGTCACGTGTGGAAGCGGATTCACGATGAAACGTGTAGTTCGGTCATCTTATCGGAAGTGAGTCTCGTGTAGTTCGTATTCACGATGACGCGTGTAGTTCGGTCATCTTATTGAGGTAGTGATCTCGTGTGGTTGCGGATTACTAAGGCTCGTGTAGTTCGGCCAACCTCGATGTTGTTGTGGTATTGAAGATAGTAATCTCATGTGGATGCGGATTTACGAAGGCTCGTGCAGTTCGGCCAATCTTCATTCTGGTAATTGGTTATCGGTTTTGGTATTGGGTTAAGGGTTTAACCTTGGACGTTTATATATTGTTTTATATATTGTTGTATTGTTGTGTTGTAGCTAACCCTCCAGGTGTAGCTTCTTGGCGTTGTTCACATCGTCGTTGGTGAACTTATATTTGTTGTTATTTTAGCTTGTTGCTTAGTGATCGTACGATATGCTTAGCTTAGCTTGCCTTTATGCTTGGATGCTCCGGTATGCATTATTTGATTACTTGTGTGGCGTGTCCATTTTATGCGCATATATATATATATATATATATATATATATATATATATATATATATATATATATATATATATATATATATATATATATATATATATATATATATATATATATATATATATATATATATATATGTATGTATATGTATGTAGTATATTCTCACTCACTAAGCGTTAGCTTACCCTCTCGTTGTTTTCATTTTTATAGATCTGCATGGAGGCGGTGGCTCGGGTAAGCATGGGGACTAGTGGACTCACGTAGTTTGCTTTAGAAGTGTGCTTTTGGAGTTATTAGGATTGGGTAGCGTATTCCCAATCACCATGCTCGTTTGGAAATTTAACTTATGTATTAAATGTTTTAAAGTTTATTAAACTTAATATTGTATTAATGATGTTTTTAGAAACATAATTGGGACCTAAGGGTTAACGATATTAATGTATTATAAGGAAAAAATTTTATGGGCCAGTTTAAATACGGGTTGGGTTGTTTCAAGTGGTATCAGAGCATGGTCTAAGGGATTTAGGTAACTTGAGATAGGTGCCTCGACTTAGACTTTTGTGTGTACTTATTTGTTGCGGGACTTGTAGGTGTACGGGTCGGAATAGGAACTTGGTTAGTGCCTTAGCGTGTAGGTGGACTAACTAGGATTTTGGCTTATGTTGTGATTTAATTCTTGCGTGTGTTTATAACACGTAGAATATTTGGTTGTGTGGGCTATATCAACGAGCGAGGCGGTCGTGGTACTAACAAGTTGATACGGCGTGTGTGCGTAATAAGGACTTGCAAACCTTATTACGGGTGCAAATCGTGTCTAACAAGTGATGTACGACGAGTGTTTAGCAAGATGGGGCGGTGTTGTGTTTGTGGTTTTATACGTTCGTGGACTAATCGTTTTGCATTCTTTAGAATGATGACGCTAAACGAGATCGAGACGAATGACGTTGAGTTTAACGCTAGAGTTGTGGCCGCCGTTGCGGAGTAAATGGGTGCGTTTCTAGAAGAAATGGATAGGAAGTATTCCGAACTTCAAAGTAGTGGGGAAATGGAGCGTTGTCTTAAGAGCTTCATGAGGACTAAACCCCCGATGTATGATGGAAAACCGGGTCCTTTGGTTAGAACAAATTGGATCTCGGATGTCGAAGGGTGTTTTCGTACTATTGATTGCCCTCCCAAGAAGAGGACAAGACTCGCTACTTGTTTGTTGCGGGGTAGGGCAAAGGATTGGTTGGATGGTAACATTGATCTTATCGGTGGTGAGCCATTTATGGCGTTATCGTGGGACGAGTTTAAGGAGGAATTCATCGAGGAGTTCCGGACTTCAGCCAATTTGTCAGAATTGCGTAGCGTGTTGCGAAATTTGCAACAGGGTTCTATGGATTTGAATACTCTCAAGACGACCTTTATGGCGAAGGCTCGTTTTTGCCCTAGAGTATTTGGGGAATGATCGTTTGTTGATGGAGGATTTCTATCGAACCTTGAATGATGACTTGAAGAACAAAATTAGCCGGGGTTACGCGAAGTCATTTGTGGAGTTATTCGCGGTGGCTAGGGGTTTCAATTAGTATTCGCGATCAAAGATTGGTGAATCTTCAAGTGAGAGAAGGGTTATTTCGTATGGTACTCCAAGTAAGAGGACTAAGGGTCCGAGTGTGAGCACGGGTGGTACACGGACGAGTATATCGGACTCTAGTGTGTCTAGGTGTTACAATTGTGGCGTGAAGGGTCACAAGTCTTGGGAATATTCGGTGCCGAAGGGCGATGGCAAGGTGTGCTTCAATTGCCAAGAGGAAGGACATCGTAAGTCAGAATGTCCCGAGTTAGCGGGGATGGGTGTGGCAAGGAGACGTTAAGGTACGTTTTGTTTTAATAAATATGTCCTTTGATTATTTATTATGCGCCGTTGAGTTTGGATTTGTTAAAAGCCGTGTGTTGTGCATGTTATTGTTATGGGTGAGGTTCCTAATGGAAGTACCCTATGGTGACGTTTTGATCGATGGGCGAAGGGCTTAAGACTTGGTGCAACCAAGCATTCCTTAGTATTGGGAAATATTTCTACCAAGCAATGGGTATGGGCTTGGGTGTTCGGTTGTGAAGCATGTATTTGCTTTCGTGTGACGACCCGGAAATTTCCGACCAAATTTAAACTTAATCTTTATATAATTCCGACTTTATCAAATCGTACGAAATGGAATTCGTCATCAATTCAAGTTCCTCGTATTCTGAAATGGAATCCTACTCAAGCTCCGAAAGCAGTGTGACTGGAATAGATCAACCAATCAGCCATCATCTATTCTGGATGAATTGGGGATAGGTTCGTAGCCTCCTTAATCATTGGAGACAAGAAGAAGGCGATCCTTTCCATCCACCACATTGCCCTCTTGGCAAAGAACCTGAAGCACTTACCGGCGAACCTGTCCGAAACACCATTTTCTCTCTCATTTCCAGAGTATCTCGTCACGATTATATACTACACCAAATTCTAGATCTTATTTATCCGCTCGTCCGAACCGACAATCACCCCGGTGTAATAGAAGAAGTCAACGAGCTTCGCGCTCGGGTAGTGGCTTTGGAGAATATGGGGCAAAGGTTACAAACACCACCAGCAGCACCAGCAACATAACCAGTACCACCATCAACAACATCAACATTACCATTACCACCACCAACAACAACCGCATCGCAAACCTCAACTTCACAATCTGTCCCATGAGCATCGACGTCATACGCCCTGTAGATACTAAGGAATACCACAACGATGAAGTATTGATTCATAACTTCATTGGGAAAACATTCTACGACAATTATGTAATTTCTAAAGTTTAGAAATTATCTATCCTAGCCTCAACCATAAATCAAATGAGTTTAATTTAATATTAACTCATTAAATCTATATTACATCTGAAGAAATATACACATATATTTCTATAAAGACTGTAATAAAATTCTTTTGTATAAAATATTAATTGTCACATTTTTTTTAACGGGTAGGTAATACCCGAGAGATATATAAATTCACAATTAATATGTTACATTCTTCGAATCTGATACAACAAATCATCCATTATACTGCATACTTTCACAACAATATACATTCTTTTATAGAAATCAAAACAACCATACTCATTCAAAAATCTAATTACATATTCTGATTTTGAAATCGCCGAATTCAATTCAAGATATAACCGGTATCATCACTCTTAGATTCTTACATCTTTCAAAGCTATACTTTGACTTCAAAACTGTGTTAGAACATCGTATGTATATTAACGATTATAATCTGTGTTCAAGCCCTTCGAAATACCTGAAGACACTACAAATAATGAACAATCGAGATGATGATCCAACCACATGTTATCCACAGTTACGTACCTGAAAAACTCTTGAAACCAAGGTCATAATTTAACACGTATCCATGTCAGACCTTTTGGCATTTACTAGCTAAAATAACTTTTCAATCCCTTCTAAAAATAGACGGTTTTGTCACAGCTCCAGCAAACCAACTTCAATTGTTCATTCGAATAAGCCTTATTATAATGATTACCCCTTCATCATTATTATCGGGGAACCTTTCATATCTCGCCACATTAGCAGTAAACTTATTAATAACTTCATTGATCTTTGACTTTCCGAAAAATCTTTATATTTATCAAAACCCCATCATTTACACATCTGCATCTTGTAACGAGAATTGCCATACGAATCATCGGGAATTAGCAATCAGTATTTTGAAATCTCGCAGCATGTCTACGCCAACAATTATATGTGTCTATCTTCTGGACTTATATATTTTGAATGTGAAGTTTCTGAAAAACACCCTAAACTGCGAACTAGTTCTCGAATTGCTGATGAAGCAGCAAAAACTATAAACGACCTTAACAGTAAAAAGTTTGATGATAAAGAGTAGTGTGTTGGCAAAGCTTAGAAAAAGAGAAGATTTGGTACTGAAAAATACGAATTGAGCAAACCATGAAGAAGGCTGTGGATAAATCACAAGGAAGAAATCTACCTTCAAAGAATCCAAATGATTCCGTGTCTGCTGAAGTCAGTATCGAATACCTTGCTCCTGACTCTAAACCCTTACGGACAATATTCTTCATCATCCTCTGATATCAGAAATTCTAAGATATCATCGTATCTTTCATTATTCTTATCTGAAATCATTTACCTCTTCGCGCTGTCTGTATTACATCATAAAAGAAACAATTTTAGTTTCTAAATTCTGAAACTTTCGAATTTAAAATAGGAATATTTTTGAAGTAGTGTTGGGAACTGAAGCATGAACTAGTATAATATAATGACACTTGATCAACGTGATTATATTACAGTAAGTCATGCTGAGTTTCTAAATGGAACGTGATGATTCACAGATCATAATGTCATCATGTGCTATGTTACACGACTCTTGTATTCTCTTTAACCTCTAAAATATCAAGAAAATATTTCTTGATGATTCGGCCTTTTTCGAGGTATTCTAGTAATTTGACAAGTCAAGATCGTGCCATTACAATTTCCTTCTTAGAACATTAACAATGTTCATTCCGAAATTCATATATGCGAATTCTGGACCATTACAAGCGGTACTTAATCGCAAGAAGAAGAAACGAAAGGACAAAACTCTAAAATAGAAATTGGGGGTATAAATCGCAGCAAATAAAAGAGAGCATTAATTGGGGATGACAATGATTATAGAAGACAGATGCAGGGACATCGAAATATAAGGGAATATATAAAACCCAACTACAACCCAGAAACTATAAACCGAACATATCGATGCATACAGCAATATAAAGACACGGGAGAACTAAAAACACTATAAAACCAAGAGTATAGTAGAAGTAAATAGATTCTTCCAGAGGTAGATGGAAAAGAAGAACGACAGATATAAAAGTGAGGAGTATATCGAGAATCAGCACTGGATGAAGCATATTGACGAATAATTTTAAAGTAAGAATTGAGGGAGAAAGAATAGAAGGTGTGAATTAAAAGGAAACGAAGGAGGTGGATTTATAGTGAAATATCCGACAGAAAAATCGAGATGAATCATCGCATTAAATTGAAGAGGATCATAATTTCCTTAATCACCAAAGAATCAAATCCTATATATATTACAAAGATTTTCTTTAATCCGAAGATCAACCGTGATGACGTCAAAAGATAAGACGAATCCCTATTTTCTCATTTCACTCTTTTACGATAGCTTCACTCATACGTTTCGAGTAATCGAATTATTTTATCCATATTTCTCAATCATGATAAAACCCTATGAATCAACTTATATTCATCATAATAACATTCTTATTGTTAGCCATGACAACCTCGATCAAATTTCGGGACGAAATTTCTTTAACGGGTAGGTACTGTGACGACCCAGAAATTTCCGACCAAATTTAAACTTAATCTTTATATAATTCCGACTTGATAAGCAATGAATTTTTAATGAATCTTGAACCTCTGGAAAGAGTTTTACACAAGCTTTTGTTCACCCTTTTATTCCGACGATTCACAAACGTCATAACTTGATTTAATTGTTTAATTTTTAATTATTGTGTATATATATATGGATTTATATATATATATATATAACTTGAAAATATGATAATTAAATATCTCATTAAGTATATTAACAAAGTATTGTATATATATTTTCATACTACTAATTTAAAGAGTTTTTGAACAATATATATGTTACTATTTAAACGACGTAATTACCTTATGTTAAAATGTATTTACATATAATGTATTACGAGTGTAAATACATCGTTACAAGTATTGAATACACTTTATAATATAACAATACATATAAAGGATAGTTATACTCGTATTTCTGTTCAATTTTCTCAAGAATTCTACTCGCATTCATACGGTATTTTTACCCGTATTATACACATCTTCTAGAAGTATTTACTATTGGTATATACCAATAGAAATCTGCAATTATTTATGTAATATGTCATCCATGACCTAATCAATTTAATATGTCATCCATGACTTAATACATTTTAACTTATCTTAGATATTTTCACTAAAAGCCAAATTTTCAAGCCTATAAATAAGCACCATTTCTAACTCATTTTTACACATTCATTTTCCAAATTTTACTTCCAATTTTCACACACACTTGCAAGAACTCTCTCAAGTTTTATTCTACTACTTCTTTCCAGCAACTTTACATTCCAAACTTGAGGTAAAAACTCTACTTCAACTCTTGTTCAATTCATATGTTTATAGCTATCTATATAAGAGTTTATAAACTAGAACATAGTTTAGTTGATTCTAAACTTGTTTGAAAAACTAATCTAATATTTCTAACTTAAATCTAATAACACTTATTATATGTATTATAATGTTATATTAAGTTAATATAAGGAACTTATAACTTGTACATATGAAGAACACCTTGAAACTTAACATATATCCTTTAATCTCCATTTAATTAAAAAGCGGGCTGTTTTGGGTTGGGAATTAAAAAACCTATTTTAGACTTTGAGTTCGAGGCAAAGACTTTGGAAATATGTTAATATATGTAAATAAGACTTCCAGTATTTTTTTCATGATTTTAGACAAAGTAGAAGTATTTTATCAAAAATCATATATTGGATGGATGCCGGGATTTTTCCAAACCTGTCCACCGACACAAAAAGAGGGTAAAGCTCTAAAAATTACTTCTTGGGATGAACTTTTCGAATTGGTTTTGTAAAATTGACTTCTTAAGGAATCCATAGAAATTTGATTCACTTTAAACGGAGTTGTAATGAATATTTGGCGAGCAAAACAAAATCTGCTAAAATTAACATGGTATGGACGAAATTTATATTATAAAAACTATATTAACCATATCCTTGTTAACTTTTCCTATATCCTATATATATTTGGACATGTTATCATTAGTATAACAAAATATTATAATCTTGATTAATTTCGAGATTGTATATATATATAATAATCTTGGTACGTTCCATGACAATACGTGCACAATACATTTTGATAAATCCTAAGACAATACGTACACAATACGTCTTAGTTAATTCTAAGACAATATGTATACAATACATCTCTGGATTGATGCAAGACAATACGTACACAATACGCCGTGGGGTAATTATAAGATTATATATATATATATATATATATATATATATATATATATATATATATATATATATATATATATATATATATATATATATATATATGTATATATACCGAATCTTGGACTGTTGGACTGTTGGACTTTTTGGACTATTTTGGACTACTAAACTTGACAACTTAAATAATCACATGTGATTGAAAATATAAACTTAAACAATCACATGTGATTGAATATATGATATGAACTTGTTATATTAATTTTGTTCACATGTATTATTATCTGAATCGTTATTATTATTATTATACGTTCGTGAATCCAAGGACGACGGCCATATTTTTAATAAGTTAAAAACTTATTATTAACATACTTTACTACCGTGAGTATATAGTCCCATTTTAAACTCTACAAATATTTTGGGATGAGAATACAAGCATTTTATGTTTTACGCCATGGACACAAGTACTTAAAATATATTCTACGTTGAGTTGTACCACCTTGCATATCTTCCCTAATAGCTTGGTAACTAATATTTACATGTTGTAAGAACATGTAAGCGCGAATCCTATTGATAGATCTATCAGGTTTGACAACCCCAACCGGGCTAGTCGCTCTAGTATCGTAAACGGTTGCATAGTACTTCGTTTTTACTACACTTGGTATAGTGTAGGGAGATTTCATAATAAAGGGAATATGCCACATTAATGGTTAAGTATGGTTACCGAAGCGCTCAACAACTTATAGAATACTTTTATACACTTGCGAGTGTACATATATTTATAACTATGAAAATCTTGTGGTCTATATTTATATCAATGCTAAACCTATATATCTCACCAACCTTTATGTTGACTGTTTAAGCATGTTTATTCTCAGGTCTTAAGAAAGTCTTCCGCTGTTGCATTATCTGAGCAAGCTGTGCATGGAGTCTCATGCTTTTGTTTAAATGAAGTGTTGCATTCAATAAAACCTTTGCCATGTATTATATTCGATTGTTATGTCACGTGTGTAGTTTTTGGAAACCGATGTATCATGGGGATTATTTCTTAAATAATCGCCCACTTGTTTATAACATGCATTATGTATAATAATGGTGTGCTTTTTATGAAATGAATGCACTATTTTTCTAAAACGTATCATATAGAGGTCAAATACCTCGCTATGGGACCAATGAATAACGTACTGCATTTATAGCATTATGGACGGGTCGTTTCATTTCGTGTTGAATTTGATGAACCATGAGGTTCATCGGGTGGGTGAAACCCTTGAGGTCGAGTGTTTTGAATCTCGATGTATGTTGGTAATGGAGTCTACGTGACGCGATGTTAGGTGCCTCTTTCATACCTACTAGCGTGGTATTCGACTCCGATGGTATTGCGGTTACATTGTACTTAGGGTACCGGAGAGAAACCCTTAGGTACATGAGTGACTAGGTGGAAATTTGACAAGCTAGAGCAATCAGAGGATTGCAAGATTAAAGTTTGTATAATTGTGGTAAACTCTTAATTCGAAGTGTTTAAGGATAGGTTAAAATCCTTCGTATGCTCAAGGTCGGAGCAAGATGTGGTGATGGGTCTTGTGAACCCAATTGGTAGTAAAGTCTACCTTTTGTAGCATTGTACGGTTGTACAAGATGTGGTTATGGAACGGAGTTATAAGTGGGGGAGTTTGAACTCTCGCACGAAGGTGTTCTAGTGTATTGATATTGGACGATGCTCGTATGGATTCGGAGCTAGCGTTGAGACCTACGGTGGTCGATTGTGGTAAAAGTACGGTTTTGAATAAATTATACTTATGGTTTTGGATTTAAATTACCGCCAAGGTGGTAATGTGGTGAATCTATTTAAGAGATAATGGACGTATTTGACGAGCAAGATGAGATCCCTCGATTAAGGGATGTGCATGTCGGATTCTCCTCTAGAGAATTATTGTTTTGTGCCTATGTGCGATATAGGTGTTTCTTGCTCGATTGTGGTGGCGTTGTGTACACATACGTGTGATGCGTGTGTAAAGATTTTCAATGTGAGTGGAATGTTTCTAAGTATGTGTATATACTTGTTGTTTGGGATGAATGGTTAGTGTATTCCGTTAGGATTCATTATGGTGTAGCAGTACGTGATGTTACACTACTCGTTGATTGAGGCCAAAAGAGCGTATGTGATTGGCGAGTTATGACCGTTGACTCGGTCCGCTAACTTCACCATGGGAGTAGTGTTATATCGGTATGGTATAACGTTATCAGAATGGGAGTACTATTCCTGTGTTGAGATTTGAGAGGTGAATCGTGTGTGGTTGCGGATTCACGATGATGCGTGTAGTTCGATCATCTTATTGTGGAAGTGAGTCTCGTGTAGTTCGGATTCACAATGACACGTGTGGATGCGGTCATTTTATTGAGGAAGTGAGTCTCGTGTAGTTTGGATTCACAATGACACGTGTGGATGCGGTCATTCTTTGGGATAGTGATTCTCGTGTAGTTCGAATTCACTAGGGCGCGTGTAGTTCGGACAATCCCGATTGTTGTGCGGTGAAGATAGTGAGTCGCGTGTGGTTGCGGATTCACTAAGGCGCGTATAGTTTTCGGCTAGCCTTCATGTTGTGTGATCTATTGGTTGTTTTATACGCCAATGGTGGGGTCGAAAGGACCATGTTGTGTGATCTATTGGTTATTTTATACGCCAATGGTGGGGTCGTAAGGACCATGTTGTGTGATCTGTTGGTTGTTTTATACGCCGATGGTGGGGTCGTAAGGACCATTTTGGTGGGAATTGTGATGCAATAGTCGTATTTTGCTCACGTGTTTGCGGTAGTTGTGTATTAGACGTGTTTGCGCAATACAAGGGATGTTAAGTGGTAAGTGTTATCTGTGAGATTTCGCTTTTATTCGGTCTTCATCGGTTAGATGGTTGACTTTATTTTGGGACGTGTTTACCTTTAGCATTGTACTTGGTATGGTACGCTAACGGGTTGATATCTCGGTACGAGATTGGTTGAGTTTCCCGACGTGAAGGATTGAGCAAGTTCTTGTGCTCGGATTTGTGGATTTTAATAAGTCACGGATGATGATTTGGTTGTTAATGGTGACTCTTTGAGAAGAATTTCCTAGAGGAATTGGAAGAATATGTGGCGATTTCGCGTATTTTAAGTGATCGTTATAGACTTCGGATGATTTGTGCATTGCATGTCTCGAAATGTGTGCACGTGTGTATTTGGCAAATGGGTTAATCTTCGGATTAATGAGAAATGTGTTGAAAGTCGGATTGGAATGATTGTTCGAGAACCATAGCGTGTAGGTTCGGATTGATTAAGTGATTAGGATCACGAGGACGTGATCGAAATAAGTGAGGGAGAGTTGTAACACCCCGTTTTCCCCATTTATGATATGTAGGTGTGTCGTGTATGTACGACTGGTGTATGAAGGATTCGAGGCGTATTCGTGTGTTAAAGTTCTTGTACGCTAGAAAATGATCAGACCACGTTATATGTCGCGGCGCGGAGAAGGGTGTCGCGGCGCGACAAACCAAACAAATCAGAATAAGGAGACATGGTAAGGCAGGCATCAAATAACGTTAAATGTCGCGGCGCGAGGATTGGGGCCGCGGTGTTCTGGGCGGACTGGTACCAGATTTTTGTAATTTTAAATGAGGTTCAAGGGCATTTTGGTCTTTTATCGTGTGAGCCAGATTTGAGGTCTTAATCTCATCCATTCATTTCATTTCTTCATTTCTTTTTCCTTCTCTTTCCTATTTTCCT
The DNA here is from genome assembly GCF_046630445.1 of Rutidosis leptorrhynchoides. Lineage (NCBI taxonomy): Eukaryota > Viridiplantae > Streptophyta > Magnoliopsida > Asterales > Asteraceae > Rutidosis > Rutidosis leptorrhynchoides. Next base: position 313,973,646 of record NC_092335.1, on the reverse strand, counting down.
CTCAAACTTCAAAACCCCATTTGATTTAAAGTGAGATTTGGGAAGGAAGAAGCGGGTTTTGATCGAAAGCGTAAGAGACAAGTTTGTTCTCCTCGTTCTTACCTTCAAGGTGATACTAGCGGTAAGCTCTAACTCTGAATTTCGTTTTCGTGTTCTTCATCTAAATTTAGGGTTTTTGATTGTATGTTCATACATGGAACCCCACTAGTTGTTAATGGAAGATAATAACTAGGATTCGGGTTTATTAGTGATGAAGGCGGGTTTTGGGTTAGTTGATGATTTAGCCTTGTTTAGGGCTTCAAATTGAGTGTAATCAATATGATTAGTGATTATGGAAGTGTTGGAACTCATTTGGGTGTGTTTGGTTGACTAATTTTGAAATGGGTCAAAATTAGGGTTTTGGTGTCAAATTGGGCAAGACAATTGTTTAACACTTGTGTTCGGGTTTAATTGGCTTATTAGGACCATTGTCACTAGTGTTAGTGATTATTGGTTAGTTTGAGCGTGGTTTGAGCTTGGAAGTGCAATTGGGTCGAAATTGCACTAGTTGTCGATTTGGGTTGGTTTGTAAATCCACCCTAATTGTGCTATTTGTTATGTGATAATGGAATAGGTACATTCAATTGACGAGTTGCGGATTGTTTGGTTGCATTCATCAAGGCGACAAGGTGAGTGTTAATATCCTATGTGCATATGTATGTGTAGGATGGGTGCGGGTCGGGTGAAGTAGTTGTCGGTTATAGAGTCCACTTCACATATAGGTGTGTTTGATGGACTTGTGTATAGGTCCAATTGGCACGGTTGTGCGTTTTGGTTGACCAACTTTGCAAAGGTGCATACTTTGTGTGTACATTATCACATATGCTTGTGACATGGATTATATAACCCCAATGGCGAAGGGTTGATATTGAGTTGTGTTTTGGAGAAGTATGTCACGTGTGGATGTGGATTCACGATGACACGTGTAGTTCGGTCATCTTATCGGAAGTGAGTCTCGTGTAGTTCGGATTCACGATGACGCGTGTAGTTCGGTCATCTTATTGAGGTAGTGATCTCGTGTGGTTGCGGATTACTAAGGCTCGTGTAGTTCGGCCAACCTCGATGTTGTTATGGTATTAAAGATAGTAATCTCGTGTGGATGCGGATTTACTAAGGCTCGTGTAGTTCGGCTAATCTTCATTCTGGTAATTGGTAATCGGTTTTGGTATTGGGTTAAGAGTTAACCTTGGACGTTTATATATTGTTTTATATATTGTCGTATTGTTTTGTTGTAGCTAACCCTCCGGGTGTAGCTTATTGGCGTTGTTCACATCGTCGTTGGTGAACTTATATTTGTTGTTATTTTAGCTTGTTGCTTAGTGATCATACGGTATGCTTAGCTTAGCTTGCCTTTATGCTTGGATGCTCCGGTATGCGTTATTTGATTACTTGTGTGGCGTGTCCATTTTATGCATATATATGTATGTAATATATTCTCACTCACTAAGCGTTAGCTTACCCTCTCGTTGTTTACATTTTTATAGATTTGCATGGAGGCGGTGGCTCGGGTAAGCATGGGGACTAGTGGACTCGCGTAGTTTGCTTTAGAGGTGTGCTTTTGGAGTTGTTAGGATTGGGTAGCGTATTCCCAATCACCATGCTCGTTTGGAAATTTAACTGATGTATTAAATGTTTTAAAGTTTATTAAACTTAATATTATATTAAAGATGTTTTTAGAAACATAATTGGGACCTAAGGGTTAACGATATTAATGTATTATAAGGAAAACTTTTTATGGGCCGATTTAAATACGGGTTGGGTTGTTTCATCCACTGCGGGATATCTGGCTGTTGAAGTAAACCAGACGGCTTTTGATGTTCGGCCTTAACTTTCAAACAAGTAAGACACTTGCTCACATAATCAGAAATATCAGATTTAAGATTAGGCCACCAATAAAACTTCTTCATATCGTGATACATTTTACTGGAGCCTAGGTGAATAGAAAACCTAGTCTTATGTGTTTCATCCAAGTCTAGTTCTCGAAGATTTCCGAAGATTGGGACCCAGATTCGGTTATTGAAATACCTTTCCATTTTCCTTGAGTTCAAGTTGCTTTTTGAGACCTTTCAGTGTCTCGAGTTGGACATTCTCTTCCTTCAACACCTCAAGTTGTGCTTCACGGATTTGAGATGAAAGATTTGTATGAATACGTATATTTAAAGCTCGGACTCGGATTGGTTTGGCACTATCCTTTCTACTAAGGGCATCGGCAACTACATTCACCTTGCCAGGATGGTACCTAAGCTCACAGTCGTAGTCATTTAATAACTCGACCCATCGCCTTTGTCTCATGTTCAGTTACTTCTGGTCAAAAATATGTTGAAGACTTTTATGATTGGTAAATACCGTGAATTTAATTCCGTAGAGGTAATGTCTCTACATCTTCAATGCGAATACCACGGCTCCTAATTCCAAATCATGTGAGGTATAGTTTTTCTCATGTTTCTTCAATTGTCTAGATGCATAGGCGATAACCTTTTTACGTTGCATCTAAACACATCCAAAACCTTGATTTGAGGCATCACAATAGACTACAAAGTTATCGGTGCCATCAGATAATGATAGAATCGGGGCTATGGATAATTTATCTTTTAGAACCTTAAATGCAGATTCCTCTTCTTCGGACCACTAAAATTTCTTCTCATTATGAGTTAGCTTGGTGAGAGGTTTGTCTAGAATAGAAAAGTCTTTGATAAACCTTCGGTAATAACCAGGAAGTCCCAAAAATTGGCGAATACGCTTCACACTTCTAGGTACTTCCCAGTTTTGAATAGCTGTGATTTTTGTAGGATCGACATGTATTCCTTCACTATTAACTACATGCCCGAGAAATTGTACGATTCGCAGCAAAAATTCACACTTGGAAAACTTGGCATACAGTTGTTCCTTCCTTAAAAGCTCTATAATCAGTCGCAGATGTTTCTCATGCTCATTCTCACTCTTAGAATAGAGTAAGATATCATCGATCAAAACGATCACAAATTGGTCAAGATACGGTTTGCATACACGGTTCATAAGATCCATGAATACAGTATGAGCATTGGTTAAACCAAAAGGCATGACAAGAAACTCATAGTGTCAATAACGAGTTCAGAAAGCAGTCTTAGAAACATCATCTTCCTTGACCCTCAATTGATGATAACCCGACCTAAGATCAATCATTAAATAGATACTTGACCCTTGCAGTTGTTCAAACAGGTCATCAATACGCGGGAGTGGATAACGATTCTTGATGGTTAACTTGCTGAGTTCACGGTATTCGATATACATTCTCAACGTGCCATCTTTCTTCTTGACAAAAAGAACGGGTGCTCCCCACGGAGATGAGCTAGGTCGAATGAAACCTTTATCCAAAAGTTTTTGGAGTTGGTTGGATAACTCCTTCATCTCAGATGGAACTAATCGGTACGGTGCCTTTGCAATAGGTGCAGCACCGGAAGTTAAATCAATTTGAAATTCAACCTATCGTTGGGGAGGGGGACAAGGGAGTTCCTCAGGAAATACTTCAAAAAAGTCTCTAACTACCGGTACATCTTCAATGCATTTTTCTTCTGGTTCGGCTTCCTTAACATGAGCCAAGATGGCTTGATATCTCTTCATTAGATACTTGCAGGTTTTAATGCAAGAGATGATGTTGAGTTTAGAACTGAAATGTCCCGTTCTTATTGATTAAAAACGTTCCATATTAATTGATTTCGTTGCGAGGTTTTGACCTCTATATGAGACGTTTTTCAAAGACTGCATTCATTTTTAAAACAAAATATAACCTTTATTTCATAAATAAAGGTTTAAAAAGCTTTACGTAGATTATCAAATAATGATAATCTAAAATATCCTGTTTACACACGACCATTACGTAATGGTTTACAATACAAATATGTTACATCGAAATCAGTTTCTTGAATGCAGTTTTTACACAATATCATACAAACATGGACTCCAAATCTTGTCCTTATTTTAGTATGCAACAGCGGAAGCTCTTAGTATTCACCTGAGAATAAACATGCTTTAAACGTCAACAAAAATGTTGGTGAGTTATAGGTTTAACCTATATATATCAAATCGTAACAATAGACCACAAGATTTCATATTTCAATACACATCCCATACATAGAGATAAAAATCATTCATATGGTGAACACCTGGTAATCGACATTAACAAGATGCATATATAAGAATATCCCCATCATTCCGGGACACCCTTCGGATATGATATAAATTTCGAAGTACTAAAGCATCCGGTACTTTGGATGGGGTTTGTTAGGCCCAATAGATCTATCTTTAGGATTCGCGTCAATTAGGGTGTCTGTTCCCTAATTCTTAGATTACCAGACTTAATAAAAAGGGGCATATTCGATTTCGATAATTCAACCATAGAATGTAGTTTCACGTACTTGTGTCTATTTTGTAAATCATTTATAAAACCTGCATGTATTCTCATCCCAAAAATATTAGATTTTAAAAGTGGGACTATAACTCACTTTCACAGATTTTTACTTCGTCGGGAAGTAAGACTTGGCCACTGGTTGATTCACGAACCTATAACAATATATACATATATATCAAAGTATGTTCAAAATATATTTACAACACTTTTAATATATTTTGATGTTTTAAGTTTATTAAGTCAGCTGTCCTCGTTAGTAACCTACAACTAGTTGTCCACAATTAGATGTACAGAAATAAATCAATAAATATTATCTTGAATCAATCCACGACACAGTGTATACGTATATCAGTATTGATCACAACTCAAACTATATATATTTTGGAATCAACCTCAACCCTGTATAGCTAACTCCAACATTCACATATAGAGTATCTATGGTTGTTCCGAAATATATATAGATGTGTCGACATGATAGGTCGAAAAATTGTATACGTGTCTATGGTATCTCAAGATTACATAATATACAATACAAGTTGATTAAGTTATGGTTGGAATAGATTTGTTACCAATTTTCACGTAGCTAAAATGAGAAAAATTATCCAATCTTGTTTTACCCATAACTTCTTCATTTTAAATCCGTTTTGAGTGAATCAAATTTCTATGGTTTCATATTGAACTCTATTTTATGAATCTAAATAGAAAAAGTATAGGTTTATAGTCAGAAAAATAAGTTACAAGTCGTTTTTGTAAAGGTAGTCATTTTTGTCGAAAGAACGACGTCTAGATGACCATTTTAGAAAACATACTTCCACTTTGAGTTTAACCATGATTTTTGGATATAGTTTCATGTTCATAATAAAAATCATTTTCTCAGAATAACAACTTTTAAATCAAATTTTATCATAGTTTTTAATTAACTAACCCAAAACAGCCCGCGGTGTTACTACGACGGCGTAAATCCGGTTTTACGGTGTTTTTCGTGTTTCCAGATTTTAAATCATTAAGTTAGCATATCATATAGATATAGAACATGTGTTTAGTTGATTTTAAAAGTCAAGTTAGAAGGATTAACTTTTATTTGCGAACAAGTTTAGAATTAACTAAACTATGTTCTAGTGATTACAAGTTTAAACCTTCGAATAAGATAGCTTTATATGTATGAATCGAATGATGTGATGAACATCAATACTACCTCAAGTTCCTTGGATAAACCTACTGGAAATGAGAAAAATGGATCTAGCTTCAAAGGATCCATGGATGGCTTGAAAGTTCTTGAAGCAGAATCATGACACAAAAACAATTTTAAGTAAGATTTCCACTCGAAATAAGATTGTTATAGTTATAGAAATTGAATTAAAGTTTGAATATGATTATTACCTTGTATTAGAAAGATAACCTACTGTAAGTAACAAAGGTTTCTTGATCTTGGATGATTACTTGGAATGGATTTAGAAAACTTTGAAGTAAACTTGCAATCTTGGAAGTATTCTTGATTTTATGAAACTAGAACTTTTAGAATTTATGAAGAACACTTAGAACTTGAAGATAGAACTTGAGAGAGATCAATTAGCTGAATAAAATTGAAGAATGAAAGTTCTTGTAGGTGTTTTTGGTCGTTGGTGTATGGATTAGATATAAAGGATATGTAATTTTGCTTTCATGTAAATAAGTCATGAATGATTACTCATATTTTTGTAATTTTATGAGATATTTGATGCTAGTTGCCAAATGATAGTTCCCACATGTGTTAGGTGACTCACATGGTCTGCTAAGAGCTGATCATTGGAGTGTATATACAAATAGTACATACATCTAAAAGCTGTGTATTGTACGAGTACGAATACGGGTGCATACGAGTAGAATTGTTGATGAAACTGAACGAGGATGTGATTGTAAGCATTTTTGTTAAGTAGAAGTATTTTGATAAGTGTCTTAAAGTCTTTCAAAAGTATATGAATACATATTAAAACACTACATGTATATACTTTTTAAGTCATCGTTAGTCGTTACATGTAAATGTTGTTTTGAAACCTTTAGGTTAACGATCTTGATGAATGTTGTTAACCCATTGTTTATTATAATAAATGAGATGTTAAATTGTTATATTATCATGATATTATGATATATAATATATCTTAGTATGATATATATACAGTTAAATGTCATTACAACGATAATCGTTACATATATGTCTCGTTTCGAAATCATTAAGTTAGTAGTCTTATTTTTACATATGTATTTCATTGTTAATACACTTAATAATATATTTACTTATCATTTACCATAATTAACCAAGTGTATCAATATCTTAATATGATTCATATGTACCTAGTAAGATGTTGTTATAACGATAATCGTTATATATATCGTTTTCGAGTTTCTTAAATTAATAGTCTCATTTTTATGTATATAACTCATTGTTAAAATACCTAATGAGATACATACTTATAATAAAATCATGTTAACTATATATATAACCATATATATGTCATCGTATAGTTTTTACAAGTTTTATCGTTCGTGAATCACCGGTCAACTTGGGTGGTCAATTGTCTATATGAAACCTATTTCAATTAATCAAGTCTTAACAAGTTTGATTGCTTAACATATTGGAAACACTTAATCATGTAAATAACAATTTCATTTAATATATATATAAACATGGAAAAGTTCGGGTCACTACAGTACCTACCCGTTAAATAAATTTCGTCCCGAAATTTTAAGCAGTTGGAGGTGTTGACGTATCTTCTGGAAATAAATGCGGGTATTTCTTCTTCATATGATCTTCACGCTCCCAGGTGAACTCGGGTCCTCTACAAGCATTCCATCTAACCTTAACAATCGGTATCTTATTTTGTTTATGTCTCTTAACATCACGATCCATTATTTCGACGGGTTCTTCAATGAATTGAAGTTTTTCATTGATTTGGATTTTGTCCAACGGAATAGTGAGATCTTCTTTAGCAAAATAGTTCTTCAAATTTGAGACGTGGAAAGTGTTATGTACACCGCGAGTTGTTGAGGTAGCTCCAGTTGGTAAGCTACTGGTCCGACATGATCTATAATCTTGAATGGTCCAATGTAACTTGGATTTAGTTTCCCCCGTTTACCAAATCGAACAACGCCTTTCCAAGGTGAAACCTTAAGCATGACCATTTCTCCAATTTCAAACTCTATATCTTTTCTTTTACTGTCCGCGTAGCTCTTTTGTCGACTCTGGGCGGTTTTCAATCTTTGTTGAATTTGGATGATTTTCTCGGTAGTTTCTTGTATTATCTCCGGACCCGTAATCTGTCTATCCCCCACTTCACTCCAACAAATCGGAGACATGCACTTTATACCATAAAGTGCTTCAAACTGCGCCATCTCAATGCTTGAATGGTAGCTGTTGTTGTAGGAAAATTCTGCTAACGGTAGATGTCGATCCCAACTGTTTCTGAAATCAATAACACAAGCTCGTAGCATGTCTTCAAGCGTTTGTATCGTCCTTTCTCTCTGCCCATCAGTTTGTGGATGATAGGCAGTACTCATGTCTAGACGAGTTCCCAATGCTTGCTGTAATGTCTGCCAGAATCTTGAAATAAATCTGCAATCCCTATCAGAGATAATAGAGATTGGTATTCCATGTCTGGAGACGACTTCCTTCAAATACAGTCGTGCTAACTTCTCCATCTTGTCATCTTCTCTTATTGGCAGGAAGTGTGCTGACTTGGTGAGACGATCAACTATTACCCAAATAGTATCATAACCACTTGTAGTCCTTGGCAATTTAGTAATGAAATCCATGGTAATGTTTTCCCATTTCCATTCCGGGATTTCAGGTTGTTGTAGTAGACCTGATGGTTTCTGATGTTCAGCTTTGACCTTAGAACACGTCAAACATTCTCCTACATATTTAGCAATATCGGCTTTCATACCTGGCCACCAAAAATGTTTCTTAAGATCCTTGTACATCTTCCCCGTTCCAGGATGTATTGAGTATCTGGTTTTATGAGCTTCTCTAAGTACCATTTCTCTCATATCTCCAAATTTTGGTACCCAAATTCTTTCAGCCCTATACCGGGTTCCGTCTTCCCGAATATTAAGATGCTTCTCCGATCCTTTGGGTATTTCATCCTTTAAATTTCCCTCTTTTAAAACTCCTTGTTACGCCTTCTTTATTTGAGTTGTAAGGTTAGTGTGAATCATTATATTCATAGATTTTACTCGAATGGGTTCTCTGTCCTTTCTACTCAAGGCTTCGGCTACCACATTTGCCTTCCCCGGGTGGTAACGAATCTCAAAGTCGTAATCATTCAATAATTCAATCCACCTACGCTGCCTCATATTCAGTTGTTTCTGATTAATTATGTGTTGAAGACTTTTATGGTCGGTATATATAATACTTTTGACCCCATATAAGTAGTGCCTCCAAGTCTTTAATGCAAAAACAACCGCGCCTAATTCCAAATCATACATCGTATAATTTTGCTCGTGAATCTTCAATTGTCTAGACGCATAAGCAATCACCTTCGTCCGTTGCATTAATACACAACCGAGACCTTGCTTTGATGCGTCACAATAAATCACAAAATCATCATTCCCTTCAGGCAATGACAATATAGGTGCCGTAGTTAGCTTTTTCTTCAATAATTGAAACGCCTTCTCTTGTTCATCCTTCCATTCAAATTTCTTCCCTTTATGCGTTAATGCAGTCAATGGTTTTGCTATTTTGGAGAAATCTTGGATGAATCTTCTGTAGTAACCAGCCAATCCTAAAAATTGACGTATATGCTTCGGAGTTTTTAGGGTTTCCCACTTTTCAACGGTTTCAATCTTTGCCAGGTCCACCTGGATACCTTCTTTGTTCACTATGTGACCGAGGAATTGAACTTCTTCCAACCAAAATGCACACTTTGAAAACTTAGCGTACAGTTTTTCTTTCCTCAATACCTCTAGCACTTTTCTCAAATGTTCTTCGTGCTCTTGATCATTCTTTGAGTAAATAAGTATGTCATCGATGAATACAATGACAAACTGGTCAAGATATGGCCCACACACTCGGTTCATAAGGTCCATGAACACAGCTGGTGCGTTAGTCAATCCAAACGGCATAACCATAAACTCGTAATGACCATAACGCGTCCTAAAAGCAGTTTTTGGAATATCATCCTCCTTTACTCGCATTTGATGATATCCAAAACGTAAATCGGTCTTCGAATAAACTGAAGAGCGTTGTAGTTGATCAAATAAGTCGTTAATTCTCGGCAGTGGATAACGGTTTTTGATGGTAAGTTTGTTCAACTCTCTGTAGTCAATACACAACCTAAATGTACCATCCTTCTTCTTGACAAACAAAACAGGAGCTCCCCATGGTGATGTGCTTGGTCGAATGAAACCATGTTCTAATAGTTCTTGCAGTTGGCTTTGTAGTTCTTTCATCTCCCTGGGTGCGAGTCTATAAGGAGCACGAGCTATTGGTGCAGCTCCTGGTACAAGATCTATTTGAAATTCAACAGATCGATGTGGAGGTAGTCCCGGTAATTCTTTCAGAAATACATCGGGAAATTCTTTTGCGACGGGAACATCATTGATGCTCTTTTCTTCAGTTTGTACTTTCTCGACGTGTGCTAGAACAGCATAGCAACCTTTTCTTATTAGTTTTTGTGCCTTCAAATTACTAATAAGATGTAGCTTCATGTTGCCCTTTTCTCCGTACACCATTAAGGGTTCTCCTTCTTCTCGTACAATGCGAATTGCATTTTTATAACATACGATCTCTGCTTTCACCTTCTTCAGCCAGTCCATGCCAACTATTACATCAAAACTCCCTAACTCTACTGGTATCAAATCAATCTTAAATATTTCGCTACCCAGTTTAATTTCTCGATTCCGGCATATATTATCTGCTGAAATTAATTTACCGTTTGCTAATTCGAGTAAAAATTTACTATCCAACGGCGTCAATGGACAACTTAATTTAGCACAAAAATCTCTACTCATATAGCTTCTATCCGCACCTGAATCAAATAAAATGTAAGCAGATTTATTGTCAATAAGAAACGTACCCGTAACAAGCTCCGGGTCTTCTTGTGCCTCTGCCGCATTAATATTGAAAACTCTTCCGCGACCTTGTCCATTCGTGTTCTCCTGGTTCGGGCAATTTCTAATAATGTGCCCCGGTTTTCCACATTTATAACAAACTACATTGGCATAACTTTCTCCGACACTACTTGCTCCGCCATTACTCGTTCCGACACCATTTGTTCCTTTCGTTCTGTTTACCCCTGGTTCGTAGACCTCACACTTCGCCGCGCTATGACCATTTTTTTTACACTTGTTGCAAAATTTGGTGCAGAACCCCGAGTGATACTTTTCACACCTTTGGCATAGCTGCTTCTGCTTGTTGTTGTTGTTGCGGTTGTTATTGTTGTTGGGATGATTGTTGTAGTTGCTGTTGTTGTTGTTGTTGTTGTTGTTGTTGTTGTTGTTGGGCCGTTTGTTGTAGTTGCGATTGATGTTGCGATTGTTGGGATAATTGTTACGATTATTATTGTAATTGATGTTGTTGTTGTATTGGTGATTCTTATCACCGTTTTCCTCCCACTTTCTTTTGACTTGCTTCACATTGGCCTCTTCAGCCGTCTGTTCTTTAATTCTTTCCTCAATCTGGTTCACTAGTTTGTGAGCCATTCTACATGCCTGTTGTATGGAGGCGGGCTCGTGTGAACTTATATCTTCTTGGATTCTTTCCGGTAATCCTTTCACAAATGCGTCGATCTTCTCTTCCTCATCTTCGAACGCTCCCGGACACAATAGGCACAATTCTGTGAATCATCTTTAGTACGTGGTAATATCAAATCCTTGGGTTCGTAACCCTCTAAGTTCTGTCTTGAGCTTATTGTCCTCGGTTCTGGGACGGTACTTCTCGTTCATCAAGTGCTTGAATGCTGACCACGGTAGTGCGTACGCATCATCTTGTCCCACTTGCTCTAGATAGGTATTCCACCATGTTAACGCAGAACCTGTGAAGGTATGCGTAGCGTACTTCACTTTGTCCTCTTCAGTACACTTACTTATGGCAAACACCAATTCGACCTTCTCGGTCCACTGTTTCAATCCGATCGGTCCTTCGGTTCCATCAAATTCCAAAGGTTTGCAGGCAGTGAATTCTTTGTAGGTGCATCCTACACGATTTCCTGTACTGCTAGATCCAAGGTTATTGTTGGTATGTAGCGCAGCCTGTACTGCGGCTATGTTTGAAGCTAGAAAAGTACGGAATTCCTCTTCATTCATATTCACGGTGTGTCGAGAAGTCGGTGCCATTTCCTTCAAAATAGTCAAATGGAACAAATTAATCATACAGAATATTAAGAGTAGTTAATAGTATTTCGTAGCATAATATGAACTCATTTATAAAAGCTTTTTCTTCATATTAGCGTTTTATAAGTTTAAATTCGGGTAGTACCTACCCGTTAAGTTCATACTTAGTAGCTAATATACAATTCAACTACTACAATTCTATATGAAAAACTGATTATAATAATATTTCGCGTTCATACTTTTATACAATATTTTACAAACTTACAATACCGCTTATTTTACATAAAGCATGAAATATAGCACACAATAACTTTGATACAAGATAGTTGTGAAGATAATTCTAGCTAGTACACAAGTCGTTCAGCAAAGGCAATAAAGACACGTAATTCATACGTCCAGAAACAAGTCATGCATTCTGGTTTTACTAGGACTACTTCCCATCCTTGGTCTTGTGGAACATAACCGGTATGGCCGTTGATAAGACAGCGTGTTGTAACGTTGTCAAAGGGACAAGGGTTACGTAATGACCAACAGTCTCGTAATAACCTAAAAACCTCATTTCTTACCCCAATTACCGACTCCGTCACTTGTGGGAACGTTTTGTTTAATAGTTGTAGCCCGATGTTCTTTTTCTCACTTTGGTGAGAAGCGAACATTACTAACCCGTAAGCATAGCATGCTTCTTTATGTTGCATGTTAGCCGCTTTTTCTAAATCATGAAGTCCTATATTCGGATACATTGAGTCAAAATAATTTCTTAACCCGTTGCGTAAAATAGCATTTGGGTACCCCGCAATATATGCGTCAAAGTAAACACATCGTAACTTATGGGTTTCCCAATGTGATATCCCCCATCTTTCAAACGAAAGTCTCTTATAAACCAAGACATTCTTGGAACGTTCTTCGAATGTCTTACAAACAGATTTCACCGTAAATAGTTGTGCCGAAGAATTCTGACCGACTCTAGACAAGATTTCATCAATCATGTCTCCGGGTAGGTCTCTTAAAATATTGGGTTGTCTATCCATTTTGTATTTTTATACTGTAAAATAGACAAGAGTTAGATTCATAAAAAAATACTTATTAATACAAGCAATTTTTACATATATCATAAAGCATATGCACACTATATTACATATATTACACCACACGAATACAAATATCTTATTCTGACTCGCTCGTTTCTTCTTCTTCTTCAGTTTTGGTTCGTTTTGCCAAGTTTCTAGGGATATATGATGTTCCCCTAATACGAGCTGTCGTTTTCCACAACGGTTTAGAAAAGCCTGGTAGTTTAGAGGTTCCCGGGTTATTGTTACAACTTAAGGGCTTCGGGGGTTGACGATATATATAAAGTTCATCGGGGTTGGAATTAGATTTCTCTATTTTTATGCCATTTTCTATAACATCATCGGAATTCTCGTCGGAATCCAATTCATCGGAGAATTGGTAATCCTCCCAATATTTTGCTTCATTGGCGGAAACACCATTGACCATAATTAACCTTGGTCGGTTGGTTGAGGATTTTCTTTTACTTAACCGTTTTATTATTTCCCCCACCGGTTCTATTTCCTCCTCCGGTTCCTTCTCTTCCGGTTCTGATTCTTCTTCCGGTTCTGATTCTTCTTCCGGTTCTTCTTCGGGAACTTGTGAATCAGTCCAATATATATTCGACTCTTAGTTATTATTAGGTGAGTCAATGGGATTTGTGCTAGAGGTAGACATCTATCACACAATATCAAACATGTTAAGAGATTAATATATCACATAATATATACATGTTAATAATATATAGTTTCCAACAAAAATGTTAAGCAATCATTTTTAAAGAAAACACGGTTGAAGTCCAGACTCACTAATGGATCCTAACAAACTCGATAAGACACACTAATGCAAATTTTCTGGTACTCTAAGACCAACGCTCGGATACCAACTAAAATGTCCCGTTCTTATTGATTAAAAACGTTCCATATTAATTGATTTCGTTGCGAGGTTTTGACCTCTATATGAGACGTTTTTCAAAGACTGCATTCATTTTTAAAACAAACTATAACTTTATTTCATAAATAAAGGTTTAAAAAGCTTTACGTAGATTATCAAATAATGATAATCTAAAATATCCTGTTTACACACGACCATTACGTAATGGTTTACAATACAAATATGTTACATCGAAATCAGTTTCTTGAATGTAGTTTTTACACAATATCATACAAACATGGACTCCAAATCTTGTCCTTATTTTAGTATGCAACAGCGGAAGCTCTTAGTATTCACATGAGAATAAACATGCTTTAAACGTCAACAAAAATGTTGGTGAGTTATAGGTTTAACCTATATATATCAAATCGTAACAATAGACCACAAGATTTCATATTTCAATACACATCCCATACATAGAGATAAAAATCATTCATATGTTGAACACCTGGTAACCGAAATTAACAAGATGCATATATAAGAATATCCCCATCATTCCGGGACACCCTTTGGATATGATATAAATTTCGAAGTACTAAAGCATCCGGTACTTTGGATGGGGTTTGTTAGGCCCAATAGATCTATCTTTAGGATTCGCGTCAATTAGGGTGTCTGTTCCCTAATTCTTAGATTACCAGACTTAATAAAACGGGGCATATTCGATTTCGATAATTCAACCATAGAATGTAGTTTCACGTACTTGTGTCTATTTTGTAAATCATTTATAAAACCTGCATGTATTCTCATCCCAAAAATATTAGATTTTAAAAGTGGGACTATAACTCACTTTCACAGATTTTTACTTCGTCGGGAAATAAGACTTGGCCACTGGTTGATTCACGAACCTATAACAATATATACATATATATCAAAGTATGTTCAAAATATATTTACAACACTTTTAATATATTTTGATGTTTTAAGTTTATTAAGTCAACTGTCCTCGTTAGTAACCTACAACTAGTTGTCCACAGTTAGATGTACAGAAATAAATCAATAAATATTATCTTGAATCAATCCACGACCCAGTGTATTACGTATCTCAGTATTGATCACAACTCAAACTATATATATTTTGGAATCAACCTCAACCCTGTATAGCTAACTCCACCATTCACATATAGAGTGTCTATGGTTGTTCCGAAATATATATAGATGTGTCAACATGATAGGTCGGAACATTGTATACGTGTCTATGGTATCTCAAGATTACATAATATACAATACAAGTTGATTAAGTTATGGTTGGAATAGATTTGTTACCAATTTTCACGTAGCTAAAATGAGAAAAATTATCCAATCTTGTTTTACCCATAACTTCTTCATTTTAAATCCGTTTTGAGTGAATCAAATTGCTATGGTTTCATATTGAACTCTATTTTATGAATCTAAACATAAAAAGTATAGGTTTATAGTCGGAAAAATAAGTTACAAGTCATTTTTGTAAAGGTATTCATTTCAGTCGAAAGAACGACGTCTAGATGACCATTTTAGAAAACATACTTCCACTTTGAGTTTAACCATGATTTTTGGATATAGTTTCATGTTCATAATAAAAATCATTTTCTCAGAATAACAACTTTTAAATAAAAGTTTATCATAGTTTTTAATTAACTAACCCAAAACAGCCCGCGGTGTTACTACGACGGCGTAAATCCGGTTTTACGGTGTTTTTCGTGTTTTCAGGTTTTAAATCATTAAGTAGCATATCATATAGATATAGAACATGTGTTTAGTTGATTTTAAAAGTCAAGTTAGAAGGATTAACTTTTATTTGCGAACAAGTTTAGAATTAACTAAACTATGTTCTAGTGATTACAAGTTTAAACCTTCGAATAAGATAGCTTTATATGTATGAATCGAATGATGTTATGAACATCATTACTACCTCAAGTTCCTTGGATAAACCTACTGGAAATGAGAAAAATGGATCTAGCTTCAAAGGATCCTTGGATGGCTTGAAAGTTCTTGAAGCAGAATCATGACACGAAAACAATTTCAAGTAAGATTTCCACTCGAAATAAGATTGTTATAGTTATAGAAATTGAATTAAAGTTTGAATATGATTATTACCTTGTATTAGAAAGATAACCTACTGTAAGCAACAAAGGTTTCTTGATCTTGGATGATTACTTGGAATGGATTTAGAAAACTTGGAAGTAAACTTGCAATCTTGGAAGTATTCTTGATTTTATGAAACTAGAACTTTTGCAATTTATGAAGAACACTTAGAACTTGAAGATAGAACTTGAGAGAGATCAATTAGATAAAGAAAATTGAAGAATGAAAGTGTTTGTAGGTGTTTTTGGTCATTGGTGTATGGATTAGATATAAAGGATATGTAATTTTGTTTTCATGTAAATAAGTCATGAATGATTACTCATATTTTTGTAATTTTATGAGATATTTCATGCTAGTTGCCAAATGATGGTTCCCACATGTGTTAGGTGACTCACATGGGCTACTAAGAGCTGATCATTGGAGTGTATATACCAATAGTACATACATCTAAAAGCTGTGTATTGTACGAGTATGAATACGGGTGCATACGAGTAGAATTGTTGATGAAACTGGACGAGGATGTAATTGTAAGCATTTTTGTTAAGTAGAATTATTTTGATAAGTGTCTTGAAGTCTTTCAAAAGTGTATGAATACATATTAAAACACTACATGTATATACATTTTAACTGAGTCGTTAAGTCAGTCGTTACATGTAAATGTTGTTTTGAAACCTTTAGGTTAACGATCTTGTTGAATGTTGTTAACCCATTGTTTATTATAACAAATGAGATGTTAAATTGTTATATTATCATGATATTATGATATATAATATATCTTATTATGATATATATACAGTTAAATGTCGTTACAACGATAATCGTTACATATATGTCTCGTTTCGAAATCATTAAGTTAGTAGTCTTATTTTTACATATGTATTTCATTGTTAATACACTTAATAATATATTTACTTATCATTTAACATAATTAACCAAGTGTATCAATATCTTAATATGATTCATATGTACCTAGTAAGACGTTGTTATAACGATAATCGTTATATATATCGTTTTCGAGTTTCTTAAATTAATAGTCTCATTTTTATGTATATAACTCATTGTTAAAATACCTAATAAGATACATACTTATAATAAAATCATGTTAACTATATATATAGCCATATATATGTCATCTTATAGTTTTTACAAGTTTTATCGTCCGTGAATTACCGGTCAACTTGGGTGGTCAATTGTCTATATGAAACTTATTTCAATTAATCAAGTCTTAATAAGTTTGATTGCTTAACATGTTGGAAACACTTAATTATGTAAATAACAATTTCATTTAATATATATATAAACATGGAAAAGTTCGGGTCACTACAAGAACCACTCATCTCCCCTTGAACAATTAGTGTTTCACCATTCTCAAGAGGAATGTTAATGGTTTTCTCATAGCACATGATTGCAGCTCTTAATGGGCGTAACCAATCCATCTCTACGACTACATCAAAGCTTCCTAACTTGACTTGCAATAGGTCAATCTTAAAGTGTTTGTCAGCTAGAATCAGATCACATTTTTTATACACGTTGTCTACTTTCATAACCTTACCATTTGCTACTTTTATAAGATGTTTAATATCTAAAGCTTGTGGCTTTTCAGTGAATAAGGCACAAAATTCAGCAGACACATAACTTCTATCAGCAACAGAATCGAATAAAACAGTAGCATATAAGTTGTTAACAAGAAATGTACCCGTTATCACTTCATCATCGTCACAAGCTTCTTCAACAGTCATCACAAACGCTCGGCTCTTAGCATTAGCATTTCCTTTATTCTTTGGACATTGATTAAGGAAATGCCCCTTTTCACCACAGTCATAGCATGTAGGAACAATTGCGTTCTCCTTTGTTGCAGGTGTATCGGTTGAAGGAACTGCAACTCTACAATTCTTGGCTATATGGCCAATCTTCTTACACTTGGTGCACTCAGCCTTGCACCACCCAGAATGGTGTTTCTCACAATGCTTACAATAAGGTTGTTTCCCAGAATAAACTCCTTTTGAATTTTCAGTAACTTTCTTATTTGAACCTTGATTCGACCCTTGTGTAGGCTCAAATTTCCTCTTGCCTTCATTGGTCTTAGCCTCAGCTTGTTTATTTGCCGCAACCTTTCTCCTCTTAGCCATCATAATATTCTGGGCCATCAGTATCACCCCATCTATGGTTTCTTTACTTGCAGCCATAACATTCCCATGAATTTCTTCAGGAAGACCTTCCATGTACCTCCCTAACTTCTTGTGTTCATTAGGTACCATGTCTGGGCACAATGTAACAAACTCTATAAACTGATTGGTATAAGTTTCAATGTTGGTGCCCTTCGAAATGTCCCGTTCATATTGATTATAAACGTTCCATATTAATTGATTTCGTTGCGAGGTTTTGACCTCTATTTGAGACATTTTTCAAAGACTGCATTCATTTTTAAAACAACCATAACCTTTATTTTATCAATAAAGGTTTTAAAAACATTACGTAGATTATCAAATAATGATAATCTAAAATATACTGTTTACACACGACCATTACATAATGGTTTACAATAGAAATATATTACATCGACATATGTTTCTTGAATGCAGTTTTTACACAATATCATACAAACATGGACTCCAAATCTTGTCCTTATTTTAGTATGCAACAGCGGAAGCTCTTACTATTCACCTGAGAATAAACATGCTTTAAACGTCAACAAAAATGTTGGTGAGTTATAGGTTTAACCTATATATATCAAATTGTAACAATAGACCACAAGATTTCATATTTCAATACACATCCCATACATAGAGATAAAAATCATTCATATGGTGAACAGCTGGTAACCGACATTAACAAGATGCATTTATAAGAATATCCCCATCATTCCGGGACACCCTTCGGATATGATATAAATTTCGAAGTACTAAAGCATCCGGTACTTTGGATGGGGTTTGTTTGGCCCAATAGATCTATCTTTAGGATTCGCATCAATTAGGGTGTCTGTTCCCTAATTCTTAGATTACCAGACTTAATAAAAAGGGGCATATTCGATTTCGATAATTCAACCATAGAATGTAGTTTCACGTACTTGTGTCTATTTTATAAATCATTTACAAAACCTGCATGTATTCTCATCCCAAAAATATTAGATTTTAAAAGTGAGACTATAACTCACTTTCACAGATATTTCCTTCCTCGGAAATAAGACTTGACCACAGATCGATTCACGAACCTATACAAATATGTACATATATATCAAAGTATGATCAAAATATAATTATAACCATTTTTATTATGTTTTAAAGATTTGAGTGTATTAAGTTAGCTGTCCTCTTTAGTAACCTACAACTAGTTGTCCACAGTTAGATGTACAGAAATAAATCGATATATATTATCTTGAATCAATCCACGACCCAGTGTATACACGTCTCAGGCTAGATCACAACTCAAAGTATATATATTTTTGGAATCCACCTCAACCCTGTATAGCTAACTCCAACATTACTGCATATAGAGTGTCTATGATTGTTCCAAATAATATATATACATGGGTCGATATGATATGTCAAACATTTGCATACATGTATATGGTATCCCAAGATTACATAATATATTAGAATACATGTATAATACAATATAAGTTTGCTAGGATATGATTTGTATAGATTTGTTAAACATTTCCCGTAGCTAAAAAGATCAAAAATATCCAATTTTGTTTTACCCATAACTTCTTCATTTTAAATCCGTTTTGAGTTAATCAAATTTCTATGGTTTCATATTGAACTCTAATTTAAGAATCCAAACATAAAAAGTATAGGTTTATAGTAAAAAATTTAAGTTACATGTCAAATACTAAAGAGGTAGTCATTTCCGTCGAAATAACAACATCTTGATGACCATTTTGAAAAACATACTTTCACTTTGAGTTTAACCAAGATTTTTGGATATAGTTTCATGTTCATATGAAAAGTCATTTTCCCAGAAGAACAACTTTTAAATCAAAGTTTATCATAGTTTTTAATTATCCAAAGCAAAACAGCCCTCGGTTTCACTACGACGGCGTATATCCGATTTTATGGTGTTCATCATGTTTCCAGGTTTTAAATCATTAAGTTAGCATATCATATAGATATAGAAAATGTGTTCAGTTGATTTTAAAAGTCAAGTTAGAAAGGTTAACTTTTGTTTGCGAACAAGTTTAGAATTAACTAAACTAGGTTCTAGTGATTACAAGTTTAAACCTTCGAATAAGATAGCTTTATATGTATGAATCGAATGATGTTATGAACATCATTACTACCTCAAGTTATCTAGATAAAACTACTAGAAATGAAAAAAATGGATCTAGCTTCAAAGGATCCTTGGATGGCTTGAAAGTTCTTGAAGCAGAATCATGACACGAAAACAGTTCAAGTAAGATTTTCACTCGAAATAAGATTGTTATAGTTGTAGAAATTGAATCAAAGTTTGAATATGAATATTACCTTGAATTAAAAAGATAACCTACTGTAAATAACAAAGGTTCCTTGATCTTAGATGATTACTTGGAATGGATTAGAAAGCTTGGAAGTAGACTTGCAAACTTGGAAGTATTCTTGATTTTTATGAAACTATACTTATGGAATTTATGAAGAACACTTAGAACTTGAAGATGGAACTTGAGAGAGATCAATTAGATGAATAAAATTGAAGAATTAAAGTGTTTGTAGGTGTTTTTGGTCGTTGGTATATGGATTAGATATAAAGGATATGTAATTTTGTTTTCATGTAAATAAGTCATGAATGATTACTCGTATTTTTGTAATTTTATGAGATATTTTGTGCTAGTTGCCAAATTATGGTTCCCAAATGTGTTAGGTGACTCACATGGGCTGCTAAGAGCTGATCATTGGAGTGTATATACCAATAGTACATACATCTAAAAGCTGTGTATTGTACGAGTACGAATACGGGTGCATATGAGTACAATTGTTGATGAAACTGAACGAGGATGTAATTGTAAGCATTTTTTTTAAGTAGAAGTATTTTGATAAGTGTCTTGAAGTCTTTCAAAAGTGTATGAATACATATTAAAACACTACATGTATATACATTTTAACTGAGTCGTTAAGTCATCGTTAGTCGTTACAAGTAAATGTTGTTTTGAAACCTTTAGGTTAACGATCTTGTTAAATGTTGTTAACCCATTGTTTATCATATCAAATGAGATGTTAAATTGTTACATTATTATGATATTATGATATATAATATATCTTAGTATGATATATATACAGTTAAATGTCGTTACAACGATAATCGTTACATATATGTCTCGTTTCGAAATCATTAAGTTAGTAGTCTTATTTTTACATATGTAGTTCATTGTTAATACACTTAATGATATAATTACTTATCATTTAACATAATTAACCAAGTGTATCAATATCTTAATATGATTCATATGTACCTAGTAAGACGTTGTTATAACGATAATCGTTATATATATCGTTTTCCAGTTTCTTAATTTAATAGTCTCATTTTTATGTATATAACTCATTGTTAAAATACCTAATGAGATACTTACTTATAATAAAATCATGTTAACTATATATATAACCATATATATGTCATTGTATAGTTTTTACAAGTTTTAACGTTCGTGAATCACCGATCAACTTGGGTGGTCAATTGTCTATATGAAACTTATTTCAATTAATCAAGTCTTAACAAGTTTGATTACTTAACACGTTGGAAACATTTAGTCATGTAAATATCAATCTCAATTAATATATATAAACATGGAAAAGTTCGAGTCACTACAGTAGCTACCCGTTAAATAAATTTCGTCGCAAAATTTTTAAGCTGTTGAAGGTGTTGACGAATCTTCTGGAAATAGATGCGGATATTTCTTCTTCATCTGATCTTCACGCTCCCAGGTGAACTCGGGTCCTCTACGAGCATTTCATCGAACCTTAATAATCGGTATCTTGTTTGGCTTAAGTCTCTTAAACTCACGATCTATTATTTCGACGGGTTCTTCAATGAACTGAAGTTTTTCATTGATTTGGATTTTGTCCAACGGAATAGTGAGATCTTCTTTAGCAAAACATTTCTTCAAATTCGAGACTTGGAAAGTGTTATGTACAGCCACGAGTTGTTGAGGTAGCTCTAGTTGGTAAGCTACTGGTCCGACACGATCTATAATCTTGAATGGTCCAATGTACCTTGGATTTAGTTTCCCCCGTTTACCAAATCGAACAACGCCTTTCCAGGGTGAAACCTTAAGCATGATCATTTCTCCAATTTCAAACTCTATATCTTTTCTTTTACTGTCCGCGTAGCTCTTTTGTCGACTCTGGGCGGTTTTCAATCGATGTTGAATTTGGATGATTTTCTCGGTAGTTTCTTGTATTATCTCCGGACCCGTAATCTGTCTATCCCCCACTTCGTTCCAACAAATCGGAGACCTGCACTTTCTACCATAAAGTGCCTCAAACGGCGCCATCTCAATACTAGAATGATAACTGTTGTTGTAGGAAAATTCTGCTAACGGTAGGTGTCGATCCCAACTGTTTCTGAAATCAATAACACATGCTCGTAGCATATCTTCAAGCATTTGTATCGTCCTTTCACTTTGCCCATCAGTTTGTGGATGATAGGCAGTACTCATGTCTAGACGAGTCCCCAATGCTTGTTGTAATGTCTGCCAGAACCTTGAAACAAATCTACCATCCCTATCAGAGATAATAGAGACGGGTATTCCATGTCTGGAGATAACCTCCTTCAAATACAATCGCACCAACTTCTCTATTTTGTCATCTTCTCTCATTGGCAGGAAGTGTGCTGACTTGGTGAGACGATCAACTATTACCCAAATAGTATCATAACCACTTGCAGTCCATGGCAATTTAGTAATGAAATCCATGGTAATGTTTTCCCATTTCCATTTCGGGATTTCAGGTTGTTGTAGTAGACCTGATGGTTTCTGATGTTCAGCTTTGACCTTAGAACACGTCAAACATTCTCCTACATATTTAGCAATATCGACTTTCATACTCGGCTACCAAAAGTGTTTCTTGAGATCTTTATACATCTTCCCCGCTCCGGGATGTATTGAATATCTGGTTTTATGTACTTCTTTAAGTACCATTTCTCTCACATCTCCAAACCTTGGTACCCAAATTCTATCAGCCCTATATCGGGTTCCGTCTTCCCGAATATTAATATGTTTCTCTGATCCTTTGGGTATCTCATTCTTTAACTTTCCTTCTTTTACAACCACCTGTTGCGCCTCCTTTATTTGATTAGTAAGGTTAGTACGAATAATTATATTCATCGCTTTTACCGGTATAGTTTCTCTGTCCTTTCTACTCAAAGCGTCGGCTACCACATTCGCCTTTCCCGGGTGGTATCGAATCTCAAAATCATAATCAATCAACAGTTCAATCCACCTGCACTGTCTCATATTCAGTTGCTTCTGATTAAATATATGTTGGAGACTTTTGTGGTCGGTATATATAATACTTTTGACCCCATATAAATAATGCCTCCAAGTCTTTAATGCAAAAACAACAGCACCCAATTCCAAATCATGAGTTGTATAATTTTGCTCGTGAATCTTCAATTGTCTAGACGCATAAGCAATCACCTTCGTTCGTTGCATTAATACACAACCGAGACCTTGCTTTGATGCATCACAATAAATCACAAAATCATCATTCCCTTCAGTCAATGATAATATAGGTGCCGTAGTTAGCTTTTTCTTCAATAACTGAAACGCCTTCTCTTGTTCATCCTTCCATTCAAATTTCTTCCTTTTATGCGTTAATGCAGTCAAGGGTTTTGCTATTTTGGAGAAATCTTGGATGAATCTTCTGTAGTAACCAGCCAATCCTAAAAATTGACGTATATGCTTCGGAGTTTTTGGGGTTTCCCACTTTTCAACGGTTTCGATCTTTGCCGGGTCCACCTGGATACCTTCTTTGTTCACTATGTGACCGAGGAATTGAACTTCTTCCAACCAAAATGCACACTTTGAAAATTTAGCGTACAGTTTTCTTTCCTCAATACTTCTAGCACTTTTCTCAAATGTTCTTCGTGCTCTTGATCATTCTTTGAGTAAATAAGTATGTCATCGATGAAAACAATGACAAACTTGTCAAGATATGGCCCACACACTCGGTTCATAATGTAGTGACCCGAACTTTTCCATGTTTATATATATTAAATGAAATTGTTAATTACATGATTAAGTGTTTTCAACATGTTAAGCAATCAACCTTGTTAAGACTTGATTAATTGAAATAGGTTTCATATAGACAATTGACCACCCAAGTTGACCGGTGATTCACGAACGTTAAAACTTGTAAAAACTATACGATGACATATATATGGTTATATATATAGTTAACATGATTTTATTATAAGTATGTATCTCATTAGGTATTTTAACAATGAGTTATATACATAAAAATGAGACTATTAATTTAAGAAACTCGAAAACGATATATATAACGATTATCGTTATAACAACGTCTTACTAGGTACATATGAATTATATTAAGATATTGTTTCACTTGGTTAATTATGTTAAATGATAAGTAAATATATTATTAAGTGTATTAACAATGAAATACATATGTAAAAATAAGACTACTAACTTAATGATTTCGAAACGAGACATATATGTAACGATTATCGTTGTAACGACATTTAACTGTATATACATCATACTAAGATATATTATATTTCATAATATCATGATAATATAAAAATTTAACATCTCATTTGTTATAATAAACAATGGGTTAACAACATTCAACAAGATCGTTAACCTAAAGGTTTCAAAACAACATTTACATGTAACGACTAACGATGACTTAACGACTCAGTTAAAATGTATATACATGTAGTGTTTTAATATGTATCCATACACTTTTGAAAGACTTCAATACACTTATCAAAATACTTCTACTTAACAAAAATGCTTACAATTACATCCTCGTTTAGTTTCATCAACAATTCTACTCGTATGCACCCGTATTCGTACTCGTACAATACACAGCTTTTAGATGTATGTACTATTTTTATATACACTCCAATGATCAGCTCTTAGCAGCCCATGTGAGTCACCTAACACATGTGGGAACCATCATTTGGCAACTAGCATGAAATATCTCATAAAATTACAAAAATATGAGTAATCATTCATGACTTATTTACATGAAAACAAAATTACATATCCTTTATATCTAATCCATACACCAACGACCAAAAACACCTACAAACACTTTCATTCTTCAATTTTCTTCATCTAATTGATCTCTCTCAAGTTCTATCTTCAAGTTCTAAGTGTTCTTCATAAATTCCAAAAGTTCTAGTTTCATAAAATCAAGAATACTTCCAAGATTGCAAGTTTACTTCCAAGTTTTCTAAATCCATTCCAAATAATCATCCAAGATCAAGAAACCTTTGTTACTTACAGTAGGTTATCTTTCTAATACAAGGTAATAATCATATTCAAACTTTAATTCAATTTCTATAACTATAACAATCTTATTTCGAGTGGAAATCTTACTTGAAATTGTTTTCGTGTCATGATTCTGCTTCAAGAACTTTCAAGCCATCCAAGGATCCTTTGAAGCTAGATCTATTTTTCTCATTTCCAGTAGGTTTATCCAAGGAACTTGAGGTAGTAATGATGTTCATAACATCATTTGATTCATACATATAAAGCTATCTTATTCGAAGGTTTAAACTTGTAATCACTAGAACATAGTTTAGTTAATTCTAAACTTGTTCGCAAATAAATGTTAATCCTTCTAACTTGACTTTTAAAATCAACTAAACACATGTTCTATATCTATATGATATGCTAACTTAATGATTTAAAACCTGGAAACACGAAAAACACCGTAAAACCGGATTTACGCCGTCGTAGTAACACCGCGGGCTGTTTTGGGTTAGTTAATTAAAAACTATGATAAACTTTGATTTAAAAGTTGTTATTCTGGAAAAATGATTTTTATTATGAACATGAAACTATATCCAAAAATTATGGTTAAACTCAAAGTGGAAGTATGTTTTCTAAAATGGTCATCTAGACGTCGTTCTTTCGACTGAAATGACTACCTTTACAAAAACAACTTGTAACTTATTTTTCTGACTATAAACCTATACTTTTTCTGTTTAGATTCATAAAATAGAGTTCAATATGAAACCATAGCAAGTTGATTCACTCAAAACGGATTTAAAATGAAGAAGTTATGGGTAAAACAAGATTGGATAATTTTTCTCATTTTAGCTACGTGAAAATTGGTAACAAATCTATTCCAACCATAACTTAATCAACTTGTATTGTGTATTATGTAATCTTGAGATACCATAGACACGTATACAATGTTTTGACCTATCATGTCGACACATCTATATATATTTCGGAACAACCATAGACACTCTATATGTGAATGTTGGAGTTAGCTATACAGGGTTGAGGTTGATTCCAAAATATATATAGTTTGAGTTGTGATCAATACTGAGATACGTATACACTGGGTCGTGGATTGATTCAAGATAATATTTATCAATTTATTTCTGTACATCTAACTGTGGACAACTAGTTGTAGGTTACTAACGAGGACAGCTGACTTAATAAACTTAAAACATCAAAATATATTAAAAGTGTTGTAAATATATTTCGAACATACTTTGATATATATGTATATATTGTTATAGGTCCGTGAATCAACCAGTGGCCAAGTCTTACTTCCCGACGAAGTAAAAATTTGTGAAAGTGAGCTATAGTCTCACTTTTAAAATCTAATATTTTTCGGATGAGAATACATGCAGGTTTTATAAATGATTTACAAAATAGACACAAGTACGTGAAACTACATTCTATGGTTGAATTATCGAAATCGAATATGCCCCTTTTTATTAAGTCTGGTAATCTAAGAATTAGGGAACAGACACCCTAATTGACGTGAATCCTAAAGATAGATCTATTGGGCCTAACAAACCCCATCCAAAGTACCGGATGCTTTAGTACTTCGAAATTTATATCATATCCGAAGGGTGTCCCGGAATGATGGGGATATTCTTATATATGCATCTTGTTAATGTCGGTTACCAGGTGTTCACCATATGAATGATTTTTATCTCTATGTATGGGATGTGTATTGAAATATGAAATCTTGTGGTCTATTGTTACGATTTGATATATATAGGTTAAACCTATAACTCACCAACATTTTTGTTGACGTTTAAAGCATGTTTATTCTCAGGTGAATACTAAGAGCTTCCGCTGTTGCATACTAAAATAAGGACAAGATTTGGAGTCCATGTTTGTATGATATTGTGTAAAAACTGCATTCAAGAAACTGATTTCGATGTAACATATTTGTATTGTAAACCATTATGTAATGGTCGTGTGTAAACAGGATATTTTAGATTATCATTATTTGATAATCTACGTAAAGATTTTTAAACCTTTATTTATGAAATAAAGGTTATGGTTTGTTTTAAAATGAATGCAGTCTTTGAAAAACGTCTCATATAGAGGTCAAAATCTCGCAACGAAATCAATTAATATGGAACGTTTTTAATCAATAAGAACGGGACATTTCAGTTGGTATCCGAGCGTTGGTCTTAGAGAACCAGAAAATTTGCATTAGTGTGTCTTATCGAGTTTGTTAGGATGCATTAGTGAGACTGGACTTCGACCGTGTTTTCTTTAAAAATGATTGCTTAAAATTTTTGTTGGAAACTATATATTATTAACATGTATATATTATTTGATATATTAATCTCTTAACATGTTTGATATTGTATGATAGATGTCTACCTCTAGCACAAATCCCATTGACTCACCTAATAATAACGAAGAGTCGAATATATATTGGACTGATTCACAAGTTCCCGAAGAAGAACTGGAAGAAGAATCAGAACCGGAAGAAGAATCAGAACCGGAAGAGGAGGAACTGGAGGAGGAAATAGAACCGGTGGGGGAAATAATAAAACGGTTAAGTAAAAGAAAATCCTCAACCAACCGACCAAGGTTAATTATGGTCAATGGTGTTTCCGCCAAGGAAGCAAAATATTGGGAGGATTACCAATTCTCTGATGAATCGGATTCCGACGAGAATTTCGATGATGTTATAGAAATTACCCCAACTGAATTTAAAAAGGCAAAAGAAAATAATAAGGGAAAGGGCATAAAAATAGAGAAATCTAATTCCAACCCCGATGAACTTTATATGTATCGTCAACCCCCGAAGTCCTTAAGTTGTAACAATGATCCGGGAACCTCTAAACCACCAGGTTTTTCTAAACCGTTGTGGAAAACAACAGCTAGTATTAGGGGAACATCATATATCCCTAGAAACTTGGCAAAACGAACCAAAACCGAAGAAGAAGAAACGAGCGAGTCGGAATAAGATAGTTGTATTCGTGTGGTGTAATATATGTAATATAGTGTGCTTATGCTTTATGATATATGTAAAAATTGCTTGTATTAATAAGTATTTTTTTTTATGAATCTAACTCTTGTCTATTTTACAGTATAAAAACACAAAATGGATAGACAACCCAATATTTTAAGAGACCTACCCGGAGACATGATTGATGAAATCTTGTCTAGAGTCGGTCAGAATTCTTCGGCACAACTATTTACGGCGAGATCAGTTTGTAAGACATTCGAAGAACGTTCCAAGAATGTCTTGGTTTATAAGAGACTTTCGTTTGAAAGATGGGGGATATCACATTGGGAAATCCATAAGTTACGATGTGTTTACTTTGACACATATATTGCGGGGAACCCAAATGCTATTTTACGCAACGGGTTAAGAAATTATTTTGACTCAATGTATCCGAATATAGGACTTCATGATTTAGAAAAAGTGGCTAACATGCAACATAAAGAAGCATGCTATGCTTACGGGTTAGTAATGTTCGCTTCTCACCAAAGTGAGAAAAAGAACATCGGGCTACAGCTATTAAACAAAACGTTCCCACAAGTGACGGATTCGGTAATTGGGGTAAGAAATGAGGTTTTTAGGTTATTACGAGACTGTTGGTCATTACGTAACCCTCGTCCCTTTGACGACGTTACAACACGCTGTCTTATCAACGGCCATAACGGTTATGTTCCACAAGACCAAGGATGGGAAGTAGTCCTAGTAAAACCAGAATGCATGACTTGTTTCTGGATGTATGAATTACGTGTCTTTATTGCCTTTGTTGAACGACTTGTGTACTAGCTAGAATTATCTTCACAACTATCTTGTATCAAAGTTATTGTGTGCTATATTTCATGCTTTATGTAAAATAAGCGGTATTGTAAGTTTGTAAAATATTGTATAAGAGTTTGAACGCGAAATATTATTATAATCAGTTTTTCATATAGAATTGTAGTAGTTGAATTGTATATTAGCTACTAAGTATGAACTTAACGGGTAGGTACTACCCGAATTTAAACTTATAAAACGCTAATATGAAGAAAAAACTTTTATAAATGAGTTCATATTATGCTACGAAATACTATTAACTACTCTTAATATTCTGTATGATTAACTTGTTCCATTTGACTATTTTGAAAGAAATGGCACCGACTACTCGACACACCGTGAATATGAATGAAGAGGAATTCCGTACTTTTCTAGCTTTAAACATAGCCGCAGTACAGGCTGCGCTACATACCAATAATAACCTTGGATCTAGCAGTACAGGAAATCGTGTAGGATGCACCTATAAAGAATTCACTGCCTACAAACCTTTGGAATTTGATGGAACCGAAGGACCGATCGGATTGAAACGGTGGACCGAGAAGGTCGAATCAGTGTTTGCCATAAGTAAGTGTACTGAAGAGGACAAAGTGAAGTATGCTACGTATACCTTCACAGGTTCTGCGTTAACATGGTGGAATACCTATCTAGAGCAAGTGGGACAAGATGATGCTTACGCACTACCGTGGTCAGCATTCAAGCACTTGATGAACGAGAAGTACCATTCCAGAACCGAGGTCAATAAGCTCAAGACAGAACTTAGAGGGTTACGAACCCAAGGATTTGATATTACCACGTACGAAAGACGATTCATAGAATTGTGCCTATTGTGTCCGGGAGCGTTCGAAGATGAGGAAGAGAAGATCGACGCGTTTGTGAAAGGATTACTGGAAAGAATCCAAGAAAATATAAGTTCACACGAGCCCACCTCCATGCAACAGGCATGTAGAATGGCTCACAAACTAGTGAACCAGATTGAGGAAAGAATTAAAGAACAGACGACTGAAGAGGCCAATGTGAAGCAAGTCAAAAGAAAGTGGGAGGAAAACGGTGATAAGAATCACCAATACAACAACAACAGCAATTACAACAATAATCGCAACAACTATCCCAACAATCGCAACATCAATCGCAACTACAACAAACGGCCCAACAACAACAACAATAGCAACTACAACAATCATCCCAACAATAATAACAACCGCAACAACAACAACAATCAGAAGCAGCTATGCCAAAGGTGTGAAAAGTATCACTCGAGGTTCTGCACCAAATTTTGCAACAAATGTAAAATAAATGGTCATAGCGCGGTGAAGTGTGAGGTCTACGGACCAGGGGTTAACAGAACGAAAGGAACAAATGGTGTCGGAACGAGTAATGGCGGAGCAAGTAGTGTCGGAGCAAGTTATGCCAATGTAGTTTGTTATAAATGTGGAAAACCGGGCCACATTATTAGAAATTGCCCGAACCAGGAGAACACGAATGGACAAGGCCGCGGAAGAGTTTTCAATATTAATGCGGCAGAGGCACAGTAAGACCCGGAGCTTGTTACAGGTACGTTTCTTATTGACAATAAATCTTCTTACGTTTTATTTGATTCGGGTGCATATAGAAGCTATATGAGTAGAGATTTTTGTGCTAAATTAAGTTATCCATTGACGCCATTGGATAGTAAATTTTTACTCGAATTAGCAAACGGTAAATTAATTTCAGCAGATAATATATGCCGGAATCGAGAAATTAAACTGGGCAGCGAAATATTTAAGATTGATTTGATACCAGTAGAGTTAGGGAGTTTTGATGTGATAATCGGTATGGACTGGTTGAAAGAAGTGAAAGCAGAGATCGTTTGTTACAAAAATGCAATTCGCATTATACGAGAAAAAGGAAAACCCTTAATGGTGTACGGAGAAAAGGGCAACACGAAACTACATCTTATTAGTAATTTGAAGGCACAAAAACTAATAAGAAAAGGTTGCTATGCTATTCTAGCACACGTTGAGAAAGTAAAAACTGAAGAAAAGAGCATCAATGATGTTCCCGTCGCAAAAGAATTTTCCGATGTATTTCTGAAAGAATTACCGGGACTACCTCCACACCGATCTGTTGAATTTTAAATAGATCTTGTACCAGGTGCTGCACCAATAGCTCGTGCTCCTTATAGACTCGCACCCAGCGAGATGAAAGAACTGCAAAGCCAACTGCAAGAACTATTAGAACGTGGTTTCATTCGACCAAGCACATCACCATGGGGAGCTCCTGTTTTGTTTGTCAAGAAGAAGGATGGTACATTTAGGTTGTGTATTGACTACCGAGAGTTGAACAAACTTACCATCAAAAACCGTTATCCACTGCCGAGAATTGACGACTTATTTGATCAACTACAAGGCTCGTCGGTTTATTCGAAGATCGATTTACGTTCTGGATATCATCAAATGCGAGTAAAGGAGGATGATATTCCAAAAACTGCTTTTAGGACGCGTTATGGTCATTACGAGTTTATGGTTATGCCATTTGGATTGACTAACACACCAGCTGTGTTCATGGACCTTATGAACCGAGTGTGTGGGCCATATCTTGACAAGTTTGTCATTGTTTTCATCGATGACATACTTATTTACTCAAAGAATGATCAAGAGCACGAAGAACATTTGAGAAAAGTGCTAGAAGTATTGAGGAAAGAAAAACTGTACGCTAAGTTTTCAAAGTGTGCATTTTGGTTGGAAGAAATTCAATTCCTCGGTCACATAGTGAACAAAGAAGGTATTCAGGTGGATCCAGCAAAGATTGAAACCGTTGAAAAGTGGGAAACCCCGAAAACTCCGAAACACATACGCCAGTTTTTAGGACTAGCTGGTTACTACAGAAGGTTAATCCAAGACTTTTCCAGAATAGCAAAACCCTTGACTGCATTAACGCATAAAGGGAAGAAATTTGAATGGAAGAATGAACAAGAGAAAGCGTTTCAGTTATTGAAAAAAAAGTTAACTACGGCACCTATATTGTCATTGCCTGAAGGGAATGATGATTTTGTGATTTATTGTGACGCATCAAAGCAAGGTCTCGGTTGTGTATTAATGCAACGGACGAAGGTGATTGCTTATGCGTCTAGACAATTGAAGATTCAAGAGCAAAATTATACGACGCATGATTTGGAATTAGGCGCGGTTGTTTTTGCATTAAAGACTTGGAGTCACTACTTATATGGGGTCAAAAGTATTATATATACCGACCACAAAAGTCTTCAACACATATTTAATCAGAAACAACTGAATATGAGGCAGCGTAGGTGGATTGAATTGTTGAATGATTACGACTTTGAGATTCGTTACCACCCGGGGAAGGCAAATGTGGTAGCCGACGCCTTGAGCAGAAAGGACAGAGAACCTATTCGAGTAAAATCTATGAATATAATGATTCACACTAACCTTACTACTCAAATAAAGGAGGCGCAACAAGGAGTTTTAAAAGAGGGAAATTTAAAGGATGAAATACCCAAAGGATCGGAGAAACATCTTAATATTCGGGAAGACGGAACCCGGTATAGGGCTGAAAGAATTTGGGTACCAAAATTTAGAGATATGAGAGAAATGGTACTTAGAGAAGCTCATAAAACCAGATACTCAATACATCCTGGAACGGGGAAGATGTACAAGGATCTTAAGAAACATTTTTGGTGGCCAGGCATGAAAGCCGATATTGCTAAATATGTAGGAGAATATTTGACGTGTTCTAAGGTCAAAGCTGAACATCAGAAACCATCAGGTCTACTTCAACAACCCGAAATCCCGGAATGGAAATAGGAAAACATTACCATGGATTTCATCACTAAATTGCCAAGGACTGCAAGTGGTTTTGATACTATTTGGGTAATAGTTGATCGTCTCACTAAATCAGCACACTTCCTGCCAATAAGAGAAGATGACAAGATGGAGAAGTTAGCACGACTGTATTTGAAGGAAGTCGTCTCCAGACATGGAATACCAATCTCTATTATCTCTGATAGGGATGGCAGATTTATTTCAAGATTCTGGCAGACATTACAGCAAGCATTAGGAACTCGTCTAGACATGAGTACTGCCTATCATCCACAAACTAATGGGCAGAGCGAAAGGACGATACAAACGCTTGAAGACATGCTACGAGCATGTGTTATTGATTTCGGAAACAGTTGGGATCGACATCTACCGTTAGCAGAATTTTCCTACAACAACAGCTACCATTCAAGCATTGATATGGCGCCGTTTGAAGCACTTTATGGTAGAAAGTGCAGGTCTCCGATTTGTTGGAGTGAAGTGGGGGATAGACAGATTACGGGTCCGGAGATAATACAAGAAACTACCGAGAAGATCATCCAAATTCAACAACGGTTGAAAACCGCCCAAAGTCGACAAAAGAGCTACGCTGACATTAAAAGAAAAGATATAGAATTTGAAATTGGAGATATGGTCATGCTTAAAGTTGCACCTTGGAAAGGCGTTGTCCGATTTGGTAAACGAGGGAAATTAAATCCAAGGTATATTGGACCATTCAAGATTATTGATCGTGTCGGATCAGTAGCTTACCGACTTGAGTTACCTCAACAACTCGCGGCTGTACATAACACTTTCCACGTCTCGAATTTGAAAAAATGTTTTGCTAAAGAAGATCTCAATATACCGTTAGATCAAATCCAAATCAACGAAAAACTTCAATTTATCGAAGAACCCGTCGAAATAATGGATCGTGAGGTTAAAAGACTTAAGCAAAAAAAGATACCAATTGTTAAGGTTCAATGGAATGCTCGTAGAGGACCCGAGTTCACCTGGGAACAAGAAGATCAGATGAAGAAGAAATACCCGCATTTATTTTCAGAAGATACGTCAACACCTCCAACTGCTTAAAATTTCGGGACGAAATTTATTTAACTGGTAGGTACTGTAGTGACCCGAACTTTTCCATGTTTATATATATTAAATGAAATTGTTAATTACATGATTAAGTGTTTTCAACATGTTAAGCAATCAAACTTGTTAAGACTTGATTAATTGAAATAGGTTTCATATAGACAATTGACCACCCAAGTTGACCGGTGATTCACGAACGTTAAAACTTGTAAAAACTATACGATGACATATATATGGTTATATATATAGTTAACATGATTTTATTATAAGTATGTATCTCATTAGGTATTTTAACAATGAGTTATATACATAAAAATGAGACTATTAATTTAAGAAACTCGAAAACGATATATATAACGATTATCGTTATAACAACGTCTTACTAGGTACATATGAATTAAATTAAGATATTGATACACTTGGTTAATTATGTTAAATGATAAGTAAATATATTATTAAGTGTATTAACAATGAAATACATATGTAAAAATAAGACTACTAACTTAATGATTTCGAAACGAGACATATATGTAACGATTATCGTTGTAATGACATTTACCTGTATATACATCATACTAAGATATATTATATATCATAATATCATGATAATATAACAATTTAACATCTCATTTTTTATAATAAATAATGGGTTAACAACATTCAACAAGATCGTTAACCTAAAGGTTTCAAAACAACATTTACATGTAACGACTAACGATGACTTAACGACTCAGTTAAAATGTATATACATGTAGTGTTTTAATATGTATTCATAAACTTTTGAAAGACTTCAAGACACTTATCAAAATACTTCTACTTAACAAAAATGCTTACAATTACATCCTCGTTTAGTTTCATCAACAATTCTACTCGTATGCACCCGTATTTGTACTCGTACAATACACAGCTTTTAGATGTATGTACTATTGGTATATATACTCTAATTATCAGCTCTTAGCAGCCCATGTGAGTCACCTAACACATGTGGGAACCATAATTTGGCAACTAGCATGAAATATCTCATAAAATTACAAAAATATGAGTAATCATTCATGACTTATTTACATGAAAACAAAATTACATATCCTTTATATCTAATCCATACACCAACGACCAAAAACACCTACAAACACTTTCATTCTTCAATTTTCTTCATCTAATTGATCTCTTTCAAGTTCTATCTTCAAGTTCTAAGTGTTCTTCATAAATTCCAAAAGTTCTAGTTTCATAAAATCAAGAATACTTCCAAGATTGCAAGTTTACTTCCAAGTTTTCTAAATCCATTCCAAGTAATCATCCAAGATCAAGAAACCTTTGTTACTTACAGTAGGTTATCTTTCTAATACAAGGTAATAATCATATTCAAACTTTAATTCAATTTCTATAACTATAACAATCTTATTTCGAGTGGAAATCTTACTTGAAATTGTTTTCGTGTCATGATTCTGCTTCAAGAACTTTCACGCCATCCAAGGATCCTTTGAAGCTAGATCTATTTTTCTCATTTCCAGTAGGTTTATCCAAGTAACTTGAGGTAGTAATGATGTTCATAACATCATTCGATTCATACATATAAAGCTATCTTATTCGAAGGTTTAAACTTGTAATCACTAGAACATAGTTTAGTTAATTCTAAACTTGTTCGCAAATAAAACTTAATCCTTCTAACTTGACTTTTAAAATCAACTAAACACATGTTCTATATCTATATAATATGCTAACTTAATGATTTAAAACCTGGAAACACGAAAAACACCGTAAAACCGGATTTACGCAGTCGTAGTAACACCGCGGGCTGTTTTGGGTTAGTTAATTAAAAACTATGATAAACTTTGATTTAAAAGTTGTTATTCTGGGAAAATGATTTTTATTATGAACATGAAACTATATCCAAAAATTATGGTTAAACTCAAAGTGGAAGTATGTTTTCTAAAATGGTCATCTAGACGTCGTTCTTTCGACTGAAATGACTACCTTTACAAAAACAACTTGTAACTTATTTTTCCGACTATAAACCTATACTTTTTCTGTTTATATTCATAAAACAGAGTTCAATATGAAACCATAGCAATTTGATTCACTCAAAACGGATTTAAAATGAAGAAGTTATGGGTAAAACAAGATTGGATAATTTTTCTCATTTTAGCTACGTGAAAATTGGTAACAAATCTATTCCAACCATAACTTAATCAACTTGTATTGTATATTATGTAATCTTGAGATACCATAGACACGTATACAATGTTTCGACCTATCATGTCGACACATCTATATATATTTCGGAACAACCATAGACACTCTATATGTGAATGTTGGAGTTAGCTATACAGGGTTGAGGTTGATTCCAAAATATATATAGTTTGAGTTGTGATCAATACTGAGATACGTATACACTGGGTCATGGATTGATTCAAGATAATATTTATCGATTTATTTCTGTACATCTAACTGTGGACAACTAGTTGTAGGTTACTAACGAGGACAGCTGACTTAATAAACTTAAAACATCAAAATATATTAAAAGTGTTGTAAATATATTTTGAACATACTTTGATATATATGTATATATTGTTATAGGTTCGTGAATCAACCAGTGGCCAAGTCTTACTTCCCGACGAAGTAAAAATTTGTGAAAGTGAGTTATAGTCCCACTTTTAAAATCTAATATTTTTGGGATGAGAATACATGCAGGTTTTATAAATGATTTACAAAATAGATACAAGTACGTGAAACTACATTCTATGGTTGAATTATCGAAATCGAATATGCCCCTTATTATTAAGTCTGGTAATCTAAGAATTAGGGAACAGACACCCTAATTGACACGAATCCTAAAGATAGATCTATTGGGCCTAACAAACCCCATCCAAAGTACCGGATGCTTAAGTACTTCGAAATTTATATCATATCCGAAGGGTGTCCCAGAATGATGGGGATATTCTTATATATGCATCTTGTTAATGTCGGTTACCAGGTGTTCACCATATGAATGATTTTTATCTCTATGTATGGGATGTGTATTGAAATATGAAATCTTGTGGTCTATTGTTACGATTTGATATATATAGGTTAAACCTATAACTCACCAATATTTTTGTTGACGTTTAAAGCATGTTTATTCTCAGGTGAATACTAAGAGCTTCCGCTGTTGCATATTAAAATAAGGACAAGATTTGGAGTCCATGTTTGTATGATATTGTGTAAAAACTGCATTCAAGAAACTGATTTCGATGTAACATATTTGTATTGTAAACCATTATGTAATGGTCGTGTGTAAACAGGATATTTTAGATAATCATTATTTGATAATCTACGTAAAGCTTTTTAAACCTTTATTTATGAAATAAAGGTTATGGTTTGTTTTAAAATGAATGCAGTCTTTGAAAAACGTCTCATATAGAGGTCAAAACCTCGCAACTAAATCAATTAATATGGAATGTTTTTAATCAATAAGAACGGGACATTTCACATAAGGTCCATGAACACAGCTGGTGCGTTAGTCAATCCAAACGGCATAACCATAAACTCGTAATGACCATAACGCGTCCTAAAAGCAGTTTTTGGAATATCATCCTCTTTTACTCGCATTTGATGATATCCATAACGTAAATCGATTTTCGAATAAACCGTCGAGCCTTGTAGTTGATCAAATAAGTCATCAATTCTCGGCAGTGGATTACGGTTTTTGATGGTAAGTTTATTCAACTCTCTGTAGTCAATACACAACCTAAATGTACCATCCTTCTTCTTGACAAATAAAACAGGAGTTCCCCATGGTGATGTGCTTGGTTGAATGAAACCACGTTCTAATAGTTCTTGCAGTTGGATTTGCAGTTCTTTCATCTCGCTGGGTGCGAGTCTGTAAGGAGCACGAGCTATTGGTGCAGCTCCTGGTACAAGATCTATTTGAAATTCAACAGATCGATGTGGAGGTAGTCCCGGTAATTCTTTCGTAAATACATCGGGAAATTCTTTTGCGACGGGAACATCATTGATGCTCTTTTCTTCAGTTTGTACTTTCTCGACGTGGGCTAGAACAGCATAGCAACCTTTTCTTATTAGTTTTTGTGTCTTCAAATTACTAATAAGATGTAGCTTCGTGTTGCCCTTTTCTCCGTACACCATTAAGGGTTCTCCTTCTTCTCGTACAATGCGAATTGCATTTTTGTAACATACGATCTCTGCTTTCATCTCCTTCAGCCAGTCCATGCCAACTATTATATCAAAACTCCCTAACTCTACTGGTATCAAATCAATCTTAAATATTTCGCTACCTAGTGTAATTTATCTACTCCGGCATATATAATCTGCTGAAATTAATTTACCGTTTGCTAATTCGAGTAAAAATTTAATATCCAACGGTGTCAATGGACAACTTAATTTAGCACAAAAATCTCTACTCATGTAACTTCTATCCGCACCCGAATCAAATAAAACGTAAGCAGATTTATTGTCAATAAGAAACGTACCCGTAACAAGCTCCGGGTCTTCCTATGCCTCTGTCGCATTAATATTGAAAATTTTTCTGCGGCCTTGTCCATTCGTGTTCTCCTGGTTCGGGAAATTTCTAATAATTTGGCCCGGTTTTCCACATTTATAACAAACTACATTGGCATAACTTGCTCCGTCACTACTTGCTCCGCCATTACTCGTTCCGACACCATTTGTTCCTTTCATTCTATTAACCCCTGGTCCGTAGACCTCACACTTCGCCGCGCTATGACCATTTCTTTTACACTTGTTGCAAAATTTGGTGCAGAACCCCGAGTGATACTTTTCACACCTTTGGCATAGCTGCTTCTGATTGTTGTTGTTGCTGCGGTTGTTATTGTTATTGGGATGATAGTTGTAGTTGTTGTTGTTGTTGTTGTTGTTGTTGTTGTTGTTGTTGTTGTTGTTGTTGTTGTTGTTGTTGTTGTTGTTGTTGTTGTTGTTTTGCCATTTGTTGTAGTTGCGATTGATGTTGCGATTGTTGGGATAGTTGTTGTTGTTTTGGTGACTCTTATCACCGTTTTCCTCCCACTTTCTTTTGACTAACTTCACGTTGGCTTCTTCAGCCGCCTGTTCTTTAATTCTTCCCTCAATCTGGTTCACTAGTTTGTGAGCCATTCTACATGCCTTTTGTATGGAGGCAGGCTTGTGTGAACTTATATCTTCTTGGATTCTCTCCGGTAACACTTTCACAAACGCATCGATCTTCTCTTCCTCATCTTCGAACGCTCTCGGACACAATAGGCACAATTCTGTGAATCGTCTTTTGTACGAAGTAATATCGAATCCCTGTGTTCGTAACCCTCTAAGTTCTGACTTGAGCTTATTGACCTCGGTTCTGGGACGGTACTTCTTGTTCATCAAGTGCTTGAATACTGACCACGGTAGCGCGTAAGCAGCATCTTGTCCCACTTGCTCTAGATAGGTATTCCACCATGTTAACGCAATACCTGTGAAGGTATGCGTAGCATACTTCACTTTGTCTCCTTCAGCACACTTACTTATGGCAAACACCGATTCAACTTTTTCGGTCCACCGTTTAAATCCGATTGGTCCTTCGGTCCCATCAAATTCTGAAGGTTTGTAGGCAGTGAATTCCTTGTAGGAGCATCCTACACGATTTCTTGCGCCGTTAGCTGTATTTCTAGATTCAGAGCTATTGTTGGTATGTAGCGCGGCCTGTAATGCGGCTATGTTTGAAGCAAGAAAGGCACGAAATTCCTCTTCGCTCATATTCAAGGTGTGTCGAGTAGTCGGTGCCATTTCCTTCAAAATAGTCAAATGAAACAATTTAATCATACAGAATATTAAGAGTAGTCAATAGTATCTCGTAGCATAATATGAACTCATTTATAAAAGCTTTTTCTTCATATTAGCGTTTTATAAGTTTAAATTCGGGTACTACCTACCCGTTAAGTTCATACTTAGTAGCTAATATACAATTCAACTACTACAATTCCATATGAAAAACTGATTATAATAATATATCACATACAAATATTCTTCAAACTTACAACTTCGCTATATTACATATAACATGAAATATAGTACACTATGATACAGGACAGTTTTGAAGATAAATCTAGTTAATACGCAAGTTGTTCAGCAAAGTAAATAAAGACACGTAATTCATAAGTCCAGAAACAAGTCATGCATTCTAGTTTTACTAAGACGACTTCCCATCCTTGGTCTTGTGGAAAATAACCGTTATGACCATTAGCTAGGCAGCATGTTGTAATGTCGTCAAAAGGACGAGGGTTTTGTAATGTCCAACAGCCCCGTAATAATCTAAAAACCTTGTTTCTCACCCCAACTACTGAATCCGTCACTTGTGGGAAAGTTTTATTTAAAAGCTGCAATCCGATGTTCTTTTTCTCACTTTGGTAAGAAGCGAACATCACTAACCCGTAAGCATAACATGCTTCTTTATGTTGCATGTTAGAAGCTCTTTCTAATTCACGAAATCCTATGTTGGGATATGTTGAGTCAAAATAGGTTCTTAACCCGTAGCGTAAAATTGCATTTGGGTTCCCCGCATTTAATGCTTTAAAGAAAACACCGAGTAACTTACGGTCTCCCCAATGTGATATACCCCACCTATCAAAGGAAAGCCTTTTATAAACTAAGGCATTTCTCGAAAGGCTTTCAAGTGTTTGACAAGTTAATTTCGCCATAACTAAATGTGCTGATGAATTTTGACCGACTCTAGACAAGATTTCCTCAATCATATCCTCTGGTAGGTCTTCTAAAATATTCGGTTGTCTACCCTTAACGTCCATTTTGTTTTTATACTGTAAAATAGACAACGATTAGATTTGTAATAACAAACAATACAAGCAATTTTTACATAGAACATAAAAGTACAAGCACACTACAATACATTTATTACACAACATGCTCACACCCCTCTAATCTGAATCACTGGTTTCTTCTCCTTCGGACTTGGTTCTTTTTCCTAATCTTCTAGGGATATATGATGTTCCTCTAATACGAGTCGTCATTTTCCACATTGGTTTAGAAAAACCTGGTGGTTTAGAGGTTCCCGCGTTATTGTCACGATATTGAAAATACGGGTGTTGACGGTACATATAAAGTTCATCGGGGTCGGAATCAGATTTCTCTATTTTGATGCCTTTTCCCTTATTATTTTCTTTTGCCTCATTAAATTGGGTAGGGGTAATTTCTATAACATCATCGGAATCCTCATCAGGATCCGATTCATCGGAAAATTGGTAATTTTTCCAATATTTTGCTTCCTTAGCGGAAACACCATTGACTATTATTAACTTTGGTCTATTGGTTGAGAATTTTCTTTTATTTGACCGGTTTTCTGTGGTTCCTACTATTCCCCCCTCCGGAACCTCTTCTTCTTCCTGTTCCTCTTCTTCTGGTTCCTCTTCTTCCAGTTCCACTTCTTCCGGTTCCATTTTCTCTTCTTCCGGTTCTTCGGGAACTTGTGAATCTTGCCAATATATATTCGACTCTTCGTTATTATTAGGTGAGTCAATGGGATTTGTGCTAGAGTTAGACATCTATCACACAATATCAAACATGTTAAGAGATTAATATATCAGATAATATTTACATGTTAATAATATATAGTTTCCAACAAAAATGTTAAGCAATCATTTTTAAAGAAAACACGGTCGAAGTCCAGACTCACTAATGCATCCTAACAAACTCGATAAGACACAGTAATGTAAATTTTCTGGTTCTCTAAGACCAACGCTCGGATACCAACTGAAATGTCCCGTTCATATTGATTATAAACGTTCCATATTAATTGATTTCGTTGCGAGGTTTTTACCTCTATATGAGACGTTTTTCAAAGACTGCATTCATTTTTAAAACAACCATAACCTTTATTTTATCAATAAAGGTTTTAAAAACATTACGTAGATTATCAAATAATGATAATCTAAAATATACTGTTTAGACACGACCATTACATAATGGTTTACAATAGAAATATATTACATCGACATACGTTTCTTGAATGAAGTTTTTACACAATATCATACAAACATGGACTCCAAATCTTGTCCTTATTTTAGTATGCAACAGCGGAAGCTCTTAGTATTCACCTGAGAATAAACATGCCTTAAACGTCAACAAAAATGTTGGTGAGTTATAGGTTTAACCTATATATATCAAATTGTAACAATAAACCACAAGATTTCATATTTCAATACACATCCCATACATAGAGATAAATATCATTCATATGGTGAACACCTGGTAACCGACATTAACAAGATGCATTTATAAGAATATCCCCATCATTCCGGGACACCCTTTAGATATGATATAAATTTTGAAGTACTCAAGCATCCGGTACTTTGGATGGGGTTTGTTAGGCCCAATAGATCTATCTTTAGGATTGGCGTCAATTAGGGTGTCTGTTCCCTAATTCTTAGATTACCAGACTTAATAAAAAGGGGCATATTCGATTTCGATAATTCAACCATAGAATGTAGTTTCACGTACTTGTGTCTATTTTGTAAATCATTTATAAAACTTGCATGTATTCTCATCCCAAAAATATTAAATTTTAAAAGTGAGACTATAACTCACTTTCACAGATATTTCCTTCCTCGGAAATAAGACTTGGCCACGGATCGATTCACGAACCTATACAAATATGTACATATATATCAAAGTATGATCAAAATATAATTACAACCATTTTTATTATGTTTTAAAGATTTGAGTGTATTAAGTTAGATGTCCTCGTTAGTAACCTACAACTAGTTGTCCACAGTTAGATGTACAGAAATAAATCGATATATATTATCTTGAATCAATCCACGACCCAGTGTATACAGGCTAGATCACAACTCAAAGTATATATATTTTTGGAATCCACCTCAACCCTGTATAGCTAACTCCAACATTACTGCATATAGAGTGTCTATGGTTGTTCCAAATAATATATATACATGGGTCGATATGATATGTCAAAACATTTGCATACGTGTTTATGGTATCCCAAGATTACATAATATATTAGAATACATGTATAATACAATATAAGTTAGCTATGATATAATTTGTATAGATTTGTTAAACATTTCCCGTAGCTAAAAAGATCAAAAATATCCAATCTTGTTTTACCCATAACTTCTTCATTTTAAATCCGTTTTGAGTGAATCAAATTGCTATGGTTTCATATTGAATTCTAATTTAAGAATTCAAACAGAAAAAGTATAGGTTTATAGTCAGAAATTTAAGTTACATTTCAATTACTAAAGAGGTAGTCATTTTCATCGAAAGAACGACATCTTGATGACCATTTTGAAAAACATACTTTCACTTTGAGTTTAACCAAGATTTTTGGATATAGTTTCATGTTCATATGAAAAGTCATTTTCTCAGAAGAACAACTTTTAAATCAAAGTTTATCATAGTTTTTATTTATCCAAACCAAAACAGCCCCTGGTTTCACTACGACGGCGTATATCCGATTTTATGGTGTTCATCGTGTTTCCAGGTTTTAAATCATTAAGTTAGCATATCATATAGATATAGAACATGTGTTTAGTTGATTTTAAAAGTCAAGTTAGAAGGATTAACTTTTGTTTGCGAATAAGTTTAGAATTAACTAAACTATGTTCTAGTGATTACAAGTTTAAACCTTCGAATAAGATAGCTTTATATGTATGAATCGAATAATGTTATGAATATCATTACTACCTCAAGTTTTCTGGATAAAACTACTGGAAATGAGAAAAATGGATCTAGCTTCAAAGGATCCTTGGATGGCTTGAAATTTCTTGAAGCAGAATCATGACAC
The DNA here is from genome assembly GCF_046630445.1 of Rutidosis leptorrhynchoides. Taxonomy (NCBI): domain Eukaryota; kingdom Viridiplantae; phylum Streptophyta; class Magnoliopsida; order Asterales; family Asteraceae; genus Rutidosis; species Rutidosis leptorrhynchoides. The sequence goes on along the minus strand of NC_092335.1, from coordinate 313,929,969 downwards.
GAAAACAGTTCAAGTAAGATTTTCACTCAAAATAAGATTGTTATAGTTGTAGAAATTGAATCAAAGTTTGAATATGAATATTACCTTAATTTAGAAAGATAACCTACTATAAATAACAAAGGTTCCTTGATCTTAGATGATTACTTGGAATGGATTAGAAAGCTTAGAAGTAGACTTGCAAACTTGGAAGTATTCTTGATTTTTATGAAACTATACTTATGGAATTTATGAAGAACACTTAGAACTTGAAGATGGAACTTGAGATAGATCAATTATATGAAAAAAAATTGAAGAATGAAAGTGTTTGTAGGTGTTTTTGGTCGTTGGTATATGGATTAGATATAAAGGATATGTAATTTTATTTTCATGTAAATAAGTCATGAATGATTACTCATATTTTTGTAATTTTATGAGATATTTCATGCTAGTTGCCAAATGATGGTTCCCACATGTGTTAGGTGAATCACATGGGATGCTAAGAGAAGATCATTGGAGTGTATATACCAATAGTACATACATCTAAAAGCTGTGTATTGTACGAGTACGAATACGGGTGCATACGAGTAGAATTGTTGATGAAACTGAACGAGGATGTAATTGTAAGCATTTTTGTTAAGTAGAAGTATTTTGATAAGTGTCTTGAAGTCTTTAAAAATCGTATGAATACATATTAAAACACTACATGTATATACATTTTAACTGAGTCGTTAAGTCATCGTTAGTCATTACAAGTAAATGTTGTTTTGAAACCCTTAGGTTAACGATCTTGTTAAATGTTGTTAACCCATTGTTTATTATATCAAATTAGATGTTAAATTGTTACATTATCATGATATTATGATATATAATATATCTTAGTATGATATATATACAGTTAAATGTCGTTACAACGATATTCGTTACATATATGTCTCGTTTCGAAATCATTAAGTTAGTAGTCTTATTTTTACATATGTAGTTCATTGTTAATACACTTAATGATATAATTACTTATAATTTAACATAATTAACCAAGTGTATCAATATCTTAATATGATTCATATGTACCTAGTAAGACGTTGTTATAACGATAATCGTTATATATATCGTTTTCGAGTTTCTTAATTTAATAGTCTCATTTTTATGTATATAACTCATTATTAAAATACCTAATGAGATACTTACTTATAATAAAATCATGTTAACTATATATATAACCATATATATGTCATCGTATAGTTTTTACAAGTTTTAACGTTCGTGAATCACCAGTCAACTTGGGTGGTCAATTGTCTATATGAAACCTATTTCAATTAATCAAGTCTTAACAAGTTTGATTGCTTAACACGTTGGAAACATTTAGTCATGTAAATATCAATCTCAATTAATATATATAAACATGGAAAAGTTCGGGTCACTACACCCTTAACCATCAATTCCCAGAACTCGACTTCTAGTTTCTGAATTTGGTTTCTCGGACAGAATTTATCTGTCATCATTCATTTCAAGACGGGCCATGGAATGGCGTTTGCAGCATCTAGCCCTACAGTTTGGGCGTAGGAATTTCACCATGTTAAAGCAAGGCCACTTAGAGTGTGGGTAGCGTATTTCACCCGGTCCACATCTCCATAGTTACAGATGCGAAATATTGATTCGAGATTTTTGAACCAATGGGTCAATTCGACGGCTTCCTCATTTCCTTTAAAGGATAGATGTGACGACCCAGAAATTTCCTACCAAATTTCTCAATTGATCTTTATTTGATTTCGACAAGATAAGCAAATTCTGTAATGTTGATTTCGACGATTCACGAACAACTGATTATAAATAGATATATATATATATATATATATATATATATATATATATATATATATATATATATATATACATATATATATATATATATATTTTTGTATATATATATATGTATATATATATATGTATATATATATATATATATGTATATATATATGTATGTATATATATATATGTATATATATATATATATATATATATATATTATAATCTGAAATATATTAATAAAATATTATGCATGTTGGTTGTTGAAATTAAAGATGTAAAAGAGTTTATGATTTAAAAAATAAAAACTTGTAATGTAATATATATATATATATATATATATATATATATATATATATATATATACATATATATATATATATATACATATATATATATATATACATATATATATATATATATATATATATATATATATATATATATATATATATATATATATATATATATATATATATATATATATATCATTTTTGAATATATTTTGAATATATTATTTAGAAGTACTCGTTTTGTTCTCTTAACAAAGTTAATAACAAAAATACATATAATAACAATTGTAAATTAAAAATTATGTAATGTCTATAATTCCATACATAATTATTTATATAAATATTGTAAAATAAGTAATTTATAAATATTATATATATGGAAATTTATAATATTTCAATTCATGAAAAGAATTATGTGTTGTATATTAATTTGTTGTATTTACTAATTTAAAAAAAAATATAATATATATAAAAACAAATAATGAGCTGTAGGTTGTTAGATATCATTATCTAATTACGTTTCCTTGTCTATTTTTTTTTTGTTTGTATTTGCATCTGTGAGTGAATTGGAAACAATTATTGAAGATGTGATGTGTTTCTTGCTTCACCATCTATCAAATATCTTTATCTGTATATACATATAGGAGTATGATAGATAATCAAAACCACTATCTCATTCTTTCTGTTCTTATTTCTAACTTCTTCATTTACTAAACCTCAAACCAAAATACAAGTTATCCCTGGTTCCCTCATAAGCTCGAAACCAAACCACCAACACCAATTTAACACTAATACAAACCAACTTGAATATCCTTGTTGTGTTGTTATACGAATCCCACCATGGAATCACCATCTTTAATCAAACCACCACCTTCACACCACCATATGTTACGATTTACTGCTTCTTGTATCTACTTCTATTTTTGTTACAATTCGAACAAACCCTTCTTGATCACCACCTGGTATGATATTTGTTACTGTACACGATTACTCTTAAAAGCCTGCAACTTCTTTTAATTGTTGATATCATTTCCTGTTTTCTGATTTCACAATAGTTACCATCGAACAACACCTTCACCACCATCAAACAAGTTAGTATCATCATATATGAAACACGTTATTTTTCTGTTTCTAATTCGTTTTGAGTACCCCACCAATACTAATATCCAAACTACTATCAAACTGTTATGTTACTAATCCTCTTTTGTTTTATCTATTCGAATAATATGAAACTCGAACGCCACCATCTTCTTCAAACCATCAACAATGGAACTAGTGGTGCAGCCCTTGATTGCTATTTATTTCTATTTAAAAACCGTCGAGAACTACCCGACTATTTCTGTTATTCGAGCAGGCTCACAACCATCGAATCAAACACGATTGTGGCTACTGATGTTATTGTATGTTGTTGCACTAGATCGTGGGTTTTATACTGTTCGAACGTACAACATCAACTATCATCTTCGTCAATCGCTACCATCGAAACTCATTAAAGCCTACCTTCGATCTTAGCCACTGCTTGTTCACGATTTTTATTCGTCAACTTCATCACCGAACCAAAACACCTCATCACCTTCAACATCTAGTCTATCACCAAAACATCCACACTCACTCATCACTCTTAAATCTGTTTCATTCCTGTTTCGAACAACTAGGGTTGTTACTTCTGTTTTTGTGTTAAAGCAAGGATGATAATGAACAATAAAGAAGATGATAATTAAACGACTAGTATTGATATTTTATTTTCTTCCTTTTCGTAAACCAAAACACATTCCACAGCGATTCTTTTTGCAGCTACTCGTATATGTTTTCTTTTTTAAGACCTTCAAACCGTTCCAACCACACAAAAAAACCAACACTATCGATTGCCCTATTGTTCCCGTCTCTTTTCTGTTCCGATTTTGATAGAAACGAGTATCAAATAACTGCTGTGTTGTTCTTGTACGTAACCTGACACACATTCACATACGATTATAATTACGATATTAAGATTGATGAAAACAATACACGATTCTACGGTGATATGATAATTATGATAGATCATAATGATGATGATACATATTATGCGTACAGAATAGATGATGATGATCATACTTAAATATTTATTAATTACACAATCATGGTGTGTAACTGTCGTGATTTGTGATTTGTCTGATTGTTAAGATAATGGAGAATGACTATAATATGAGCTATAAAGGGGAAGGAAAGAAACCTCTCATAGGGTATGGGAGCAGTTAGGGTATCTCACGTATTTTTCCAAGTGCACCATAAACTTATTTTTTTTAAACTGCCGATTAATATATATAACTAAAAAGGGTCGGTTCCTTCATCTGATTTGCAACCTGGGCTGATATTTCCTCTTTCTGATTTGGGCCGTATATGAAGCAACATGTTGGGCCGTGAATTGTTACTTGGGTCGAGAACATACAATTACATAGCTGGGCTTGAGTATGGGTCTGATGGAAATAATACGGGTTATATCAATTACTGCGAGGCTATAAAACAGAACATGGGCAACAGCACAACGGTCAAGTGTGTTTGTGGGAGCGAGAGGTCGGGGGTTCGAGTCCCGGCTTGGGCAGTTTGATATCTTTTTGAGCCTTTAAGGTAGAAAACATTTTTGTTATACTTATTATTATTTATTTTTAATATTATTATTATTATTATTATTATTATTATTATTATTGTTATTATTATTAGTTAATGATAATATTACTAGTATTATAATTATTGTTTTCATTGGTATTAATATATGTATCATAAATATTATTGTCAATTTAGTATTATCCTTAAGTATTATTATTATTATTATTATTATTATTATTATTATTATTATTATTATTATTATTATTATTATTATTATTATTATTATTATTATTATTATCATCATCATCATTAATTATTATAAGTATTAAAAATATTATTAGTAGTAGTAAACTTATCATTTTAGTATTATTATTATCACTATGACTATGAATATGATTAACATTAATATTATTATGAAAGTAATAAGGATAAATTATATTATCATTAATATTAGAATTTGTATCATTTTATTAAAATTTGTATTATCAATATAATTATAATTATTAATATCATATCTATCCTTAATATTGTTATAAGTATTATCATAAATATTATCATTAGTAATATTATGATTTTCATTGTTTATACAGTTATTATAAAAATTTATTATCATTACTATCAATTCTACTAAGGTTATCAATAAAACTATCATTATTATTATTGTTAGAAATAGTTTATGAATATAAAAATAAAAGTTTTACTAACGTTGTTAAGACTATAAGTGTAAAAATAAAGATTTTTATATACAAAATATATTCAAAGTACATAACTTAATTATATTAATATCTCTATTTATATAGAATGAAAAGGTATAAATAAATAATGAAACTTATAAATTATTAATATAACAAATACACTATTAATAATAAATAGATTTATTCGATTACAATAATATGTTTTAATACATATATGAATGATATAGGTTCGTGAATCCGAGACCAACCCTACATTTGTTAAATGACGTCATATGTATTTTTACTACAAAATAAAGTATGGTGAGTTCATTTGATTCCCTTTTACTCTTTACATTTTTGGGACTGAGAATACATGTGCTACTTTTACAACTGCTTTATTAAATGCTTTCGAAATATATTTTGAACTGCGAATACATGAAATGCTTTTGATAAATGTTTGACGAGATAGACACAAGCAAAACATTCCTCGAATGAATTAATATGCAGACAGAAGTTCTGCGGATTATTGTTGAATTATGTGGACATGATAATTGCCACCATTGAATTATGTGGACATGATAATTGCCATCATTGAATTTTGTGAACATGATAATTGCCACCATTGAATTATGTGGACATGATAATTGCCACCAATTGATGTGAATGTTATGTATCGAGAGAATGATTTTCATACACAGGTTATGTGTATTAGTTTTTGTGCACGAGATATGTATATGGTTACTAAGATTTATGAAACATGATTTCGTACACGAGAAAGGTGTACTGTATTTAAAAGATATCGCATGTACATTATAGGTGGGTATAGGATTCGGGCCCATTTGTACCATGCAGCATTTAAATCTTGTGGTCTATCAAAATAATGAATTTTATTGTTTTATGATAAACCTATGAACTCACCAATCTTTTGGTTGACACTTGAAAGCATGTTTATTCTCAGGTATGAAAGAAATCTTCCGCTGTGCATTTGCTCATTTTAAGGACATTACTTGGAGTCGATCATCGCTCTGGGATCAAATGTTGATGACTTCGTCCAGATGGATTAGGACGGGTCATTTCAATAGAGGCTTACAGTTCATAAATTCCTTGTAGCTGCAAAAAGTAGGGGGTTCTGATTCCCTTGGTTGTTCCCTTGATCGTTCCTTTGATTGTTATTATTTTTGCCTTGAGCGGCAGCAAGTAGTTGTTGGAATTGTGCAGGGGTCAAAGTGACATTTAGGATATTGTTGATAGCACCGCGAGTTGAGTGAGCCATTGTTCTTCAATACAGAAATACAGTATTAGTTGAAGAGTTCATGGTGCTAATAAGTTATAAGTTTGATAAATGCACAAGATCCACACAACATACAATAGCATAAATAAGAGAAACAACGAGATATAACCAAACACATACGAATAATGTAGGATAGGTAATGGAAGTAACAAGATGTTACCAAAACACTTAAATTAAATACCACAAAGATCACTAATGTCACATGAAACGAAACGAAAGTACCATAGGCATATGCCTTTACATGAACAAAACTGAAATGGAACAAAAAGAAATCCTAAGATCGAATCCTTCTTAGGAGATGGATGCTTGGGCTTGTACTGATCCTTGATGTAGCCCAGGAAGTACATCACAAACTTCTCTAGTTCAACAATTGCCTGACGCTGTCGGTCGAGTTCCCTTTCTTGTCTAGCATATATCTGGGAGAACTTATCGTAGACCCTCTTAACATCATTGTTAGTGTAGTCTTAGCATTCCTCATGGTTTCGGTATGACTTTGTAAGTTCATAATATCGCACCGAACGAGAACATGGTCATACTCAGTATAGGCAAACTCAGAAGCCTTAGGCTTCTTTGATGAAGTAGCAATATCAGCAGCAGGGTTTCAGGCTCCATCCTCTTGGTGAGGAAGTCTTAACAGTAGGATGTTCAGGTTCCTCCTCAGAATCATCCTCGAGGCTGCAGATGACCCCAAGACCATCATAATCCTGCTTAGCCTCTTCATTCACAGGCTCATGTTCTTCTTCCTCCTCGGGTTCGGATTCTTCGTAGGGTTCCCCCTCAGAATCATCCTCTCCCTCGATATGTTCCTCGACAAGAATCTTTTCATCATCCTCATCGTCGTCCCCATCATAGTCACTTTGGGGCTCTTCCTCCACCGGTGAATGGGATGGAGTAGCAGGCTGGTAAACCGGAGATGCTGGTGGAGTAGCCGATTGGTAAATTGGTGAAGTCGAGGGAGTAGCAGGTGCATATACCGACATGTGGACAGATCCTTCAGTGTCAGATCCCTCGGAGTCAGAAATAATAATCGGATTATGGCTCGACATCCCAAAAGAAAAGAAAAAAAGAAAGTTAGAATGATTCTAAGGTAGACGTAAAGGCACAGAATATGATGTAAAGGAAAAGCACTAAAAATATTAAAACAGGAAAGGTTATAGACCTATGGATTGCTAAGGCACCTAACTAACACATAAGGCACACATAATAGGCAATCCTGGTTCTCTATAACAACCTGGCTCTGATACCACTCTGTCACACCCCCAAATAGGGCCGGGGGTAAATATGACATTTCAATATCATCACACAAGTATATAAGCGAGAATGACTCTAAATGATACGTTTTATAAAAACAATATTTGTATTGTTGTAACGACCCTGGATTTTCCAACGTATATTTATTAATATTTATTATTAATACTTGCGCTTTAATAAATGTATTCTTATACATTTTACTTGTTACCGTAATTGACTTTAAATGTCCCTACTCGTCTTTTCAACACGTGCTTTTCATGAATAATATTTTGAATATTATTTACGTACATGATTAATTATTATTAATTATTTCTAATTAACTAGTGTAAGTAGTTAATTACTTGGGCTTTTATTTAATTGTTACATACTTGGACTTGGACTTTTAATAGTGGACTTGGAAGCCCACCCTACACCATTTAATGGACTACTAGTAAGCCCATGATTAAGCTAATGATACATTAAGTTAAACATGGATTGATTAGTTAATGTTGAAGACAAAAATGTCTCAAGCATGCAAGACCTCTTTCCCATACATTTAACCTTATTACTCTTTCTAGCATTCACCATTATCCCACACTTAAAAGATGAAGTTGACTCCCCTTTTTTGAGGCCTAGAACCGTCGGCCTTGTTTGTGGAGAAGATGGATCCATTTCTTTTTTTGTTACTTATTTACTAGCCCACACTTCATTTTACACGTACCTTCTTTCACCACTTCTCTTTCTCTCATCTTTTCTCTCAAACTTTGTAAGTAACAACTTTGTTTTTCTTTTCTTTTTCTTCCTTGAATTTGACTTGTACATCATCATTCTTACTTGTTTGTTGTTAAAGATCAAGTTATCTAGATTGTATCTTCATGTAATCTTGCTTCTTCCATCCTTTGTTTGATGAGAAGTCAAGAACAAGGATCTAAGTTCCTATAACTTATGGTTCTACACTTGAAGTTCATCTTTTCTTTCTTTTAAATTTGTGATTTACATATATTGGTCAAGTATTACTAGTTAATCTTGATCTCATTTTTTCTTGAAACCAAAGTATAAACTTTGTAAGTTCAAGAACATGAAAGTTTAACTTTCTAGTTATAACTTCATACACTTATGTTAGATCTAAGTTTCTATAGCTTATGGTCTTCCAAATTTTGTCTAAAACAAAAGCTTATGAGCTTATATACATTTTCAAGATGAAAATCTAAGTTTCATAACTTATGGTTTCATTAAAGTAAAGATCCAAGTTCTATAAATTAGGGTTTAACTTAAGAACACTAGATCTAGACTTTCTAGTCTAGAATTTTCAAGATCTAACTAAGATCTAAGTTCTACAACTTAAGATCTTGTTTATTTAGTTTACATTCAAATTTATAGCTTAATATTATTACTAGAATTCATGTATGTGTCGGATCTAAGATCTTGATGTAACTTTGGTTCATCAACCTACTTGCAACCCTTAAATGAGTTGTGCTACATATCTTAGACATACACTAGTGTTATGATGGTCAAAAATTGGTAAATATGATGCAAACACATCAATGAGTTGTACACTTGAAGCTATAAGCATCAAGGATGAGAACCGTGATGAGCATCAAGCACCAAGAACCCACCGGAACACTTTTCTTACTGTTTTTTGGGTCTGATGAGGTCACCTGGGCTACTGGAAAGTTGATTTCCAGTTAGTTCGGTTCGAGTAGATGATTTTCTGTTTAGGCCTCGTCTTAATCCGAGTTACGTTTTAGGATTTATAGCCTTCCGAAAGTCACTATGACCTTATAACGTTGTGCTGAAATTTCCGACCTACTCGAACTTAAACCATCGCCACGGTCAAACGAAGACGAGTTTGGTTCTGTAAATTGGTCAGAAACTAGGGGACTTATATACGGAGCCATGGTCACTGGTCTCACCTCATTTCAGTTGGTATAGAGGTCGTGGCGACTGAACGAAGTCATCCTTTGTTTCGAACTCTATTCTTGATTGAAAACTCACTTTACACTTTTTGACTTATGATGAATGATGATGATACTTAAGACCTAATTTACATACTTTTAAACCTTTGGGAACAATTTACTGACTTAGTAACTTTTGACTTAGGTTGAGGACCTTTCGGACCAACTACTTGCTTACTTATCTCGTACCGACTTTACTACTTTTCACTGTGAGTTATAGCATCCCTTTTTACTTTAACTATTTTGGGAACTGAGAAGACATGCGCGTTTTACATTTTACATACTAGGTACGAGTACTTAAACTTTATATATGTGTGGGTTATACAACGGCATAAACTTTTAGTCATTGGTCTTTGAACCAGTGAATGCGAATCTTAGATATGGATCCATAGGGTTTGATATCCCCACTCAGGCTAGTAGCGCTAGCATTTAACGGGTGTTTAATACTTCGTAAACTTACGTACTCGCCAAGTGTACTTTTAGGGGGTGATATTACGTTAAGTTAGTTACCAAGTGCCAACGGTTGAACATATACTTTTCATACTGTTTTGAAATACTGAAATCTCGTGGCCTACCTTACGTTACTGTTATACTTAAACTATAGCTCACCAACATTCGTGTTGACATTTTTAAGCATGTTTTCTCAGGTGCTTAAAGGTTTGATTGCTTCCGCTGTAGTTGTATTGCTGTGTAGACACCCGCCGCTTCTGTTAGAGATGTCTCCGCATGAAACATTTATTTTGCATTTAAACTATGTTACTTTTGAAACAATGAATTTGTAACGACCTTTGGGTCACGTACAATTATTATTGCCTTCTATTCGTAGAAGCACACTATCGCATGTTAAACATTTGACGTTGGTTATGACGTCACCTTTTCTTATGAATGCAAACTTATTTTAAAACAGCATATAGTTTTTGACCTTGTAATGATCCTGTTGTTGATGATCCGTACACGTTAATTTTGTACGGGGCATCACAATTGTAGCGGAAGTGAAATTAAGTTTTACATAATAAATCCAATGTAGATAACAATTGTTTATCAAATGATAAGTTATGAAATTGTGGACTCCAATGCAAAAAACTAGCTAAGCAACATCAGGCAGCACTTAAGCTAATCATCACCTGAGACAAACATGCTTATAAATGTCAACACGATGGTTGAGTGAACATCATAGGTTTAATAATCAATGAAGTTTTAGACCACAAGATTTAGTTCAAAACATCAAAATAATCAATATGCCATGAGTTTTAATATCGAGCTAAACATTAACTCCTGACACCGTACATGTGTCGGTAATCATTACTATGTACCCATTGACGATCGGTCAATGGGTAGAGACATCGCTCTCAATAGGCCTACTCACAATAATTAAGCTTGCAATATTTTAATTCCAGCAATTAACGATATTATGGCTGAGATTTGCATGTAAAGATATAATCAATACAAAGTTAACAAAATTCTCATGAAGTTGCATATCTAAAAGTTCAGGCACTTGTGTCTAAAATGTAATCATATAAAAGTAAGCATGTGTCTCACCCCAAGATTTATAAAATATAATAAATATGTAAAAGCGGGGCTATGAAGTTCACCTTAGTGGCAAATGAAGAGTTATTCCACAAATGAAAGAATTGAACGAAAGGACGTGATCGAGATCTCAACCTAGAGATAGAATGTATGATCAGATATTTCCTAACAGACAAAAGAATGTTTATTGATATAGTAACTATATTAATAGTGATGACATGCTTTTGGATTTGATTAGGATTGGGTAGCGTATCCCCAATCACCATGCTCGGTCTTTATTTTCGTGTTAAAACTCACGTGGTTGGAAACTTGTATCTTTGTACGAAAGTCGTTAAATGGATGATGTGGGCCCGGTGTTGTAAAACTTATTTTATCGTGGGAAATTTTTAGTTTTACTTATTATGATGTGTCTTGATAATTGGTTTCGTTTAAAAGTGTCGGGAAGCGGGTTTTCCGCTCGCGTGTAATTGTAAAACTGATCAAAAATCCTTAGTTCATTTGGACGCCGTCCAAAAGGCTTGGACGCCGTCCTGTACTTCACTGCTGGACGGCGTCCATATAGGAATCACTTTTTGTCGGTCTTCATCGGTTGGTTTGTTGACTTCATGTTGGGGACGTGGTTACTATGGTGTTATGCTTGTTAAGGGTATACAATAGAGACGATGTCTCGGTATGAAATTTTGGTTGAGTTCTTCTCGACGTATGGGATTGAGTGAGTTTTAGTGCTTGGATTCGGGGATTTGATAAAATCGCGGGTGACGTTTGAGTGATAAAGGTGATTCATTGGGAAGAATTAGCTAGAGGAGTTGGAAAAATGCGTGATGATTCCATGTATGCTAAACTAATGTAGTAGATTTCGAATATTGTGTGCATTGCATGTTCCAGAATGCGTGAAAGTGTGTAATGGTTAAATGGAATAATCTTCGAGTTAATGATAATTATGGTGGAAGTCGTATCGGAATGTATGTTTAGGGACCTTTGAGTGTAAGTTCATTTGGTTAAGTGACGAGGATCACGTTTAAGTGGGGGAGAGTTGTAACACCCCGTTTTTCAGTTACGCGTTGTTTTTGGATGTCATTTGAATTATGAGGCATGTAAGCGTATATTTGGATCCTAAATAAAGTTGGATTTAATGTTCTAAAACCTTACCATTGGATAGTAAATCTCATTACGTTTCCACTGATATTTGATTCATAAAAACGGAGCTACGGTTTGAAAGTTACGACCAAAACAAAATGTTGTTTCAGTCCCAGTGCATTAGGACGCCGTCCAGCCATTTTGGACGCCGTCCAAATGGCCTGACAAGCTAGCTGTTGGAATTCGTGGTCTTTTCACTTAGGGGTCGGTTTTGAGCCTCTAAAACTGATCCATTCTCATTTGTGGATCACATTTCACCCACCAACACTCTCATCTTCAAACCATAGAGAGAGGAGGAGTTCTAGAGAGAGAGCGCTCCATTTGGAGAGGAAGGAGTCGGATTCTCGCCAAAGCTCGAGTATTAAAGTTGTTCATCTCGTCAACGGCAACATTTTGGTGGTATTGGTAAGTCTCAACTCCGAATTTCAAGTTGTTGATTTAATATTCAAGTTAGGGTTTGAGCTTGTTTAGTAGTGAAAACCCTTTTAGATAATGAAGTGGGTTTATTGTGACTAGTTATGTTGATACTTGGCGGGTTTTGCGGTTGGTTGACAATTTGGCCATGTTTAGGCTTTGATTTTGGGTTTAATCACTACTGTTAGTGATTATGGAAGTGTTGGAACTCATTTGGGGGTATTTGGTTGATTAATTTTGAAATGGGTCAAAATTAGGGTTAGGTGTCATTTTGGGCAAGAAAAGTGTTTAACACTTATGATTGGGTTTGATTGGCGTTATTAGAACCATTATCACTCTAGTTAATGATTATTGGTGAGTTTGGGCATGTGTTGTACTTGGAAGTACAATCGGGTCGATATTTCACTAGGTGTCAATATGGGTTGGTTTGTAATCCACCCTAATTATGTTATTTATTATTATGAAAATGGATTAGGTACGTTTCATTGACGGAGCAACGGATTTGGCTTGCTTTCATCAAGACTGCAAGGTGAGTGGAATAGTTATACATGTGTGTATATAATTTATTTTCTTGCGCGCGATGTGCATAATAGCCTGGTTTTGATGCACATCGATGCGACGATAGCCGTTTGGACACCTTGGGGAATAGTGACACAATAGCCGGATTTTGTGCACTACATGTGTGACGTCCTCCAGATAGGGTCTGGAAGAAACGTCACTAATATCAAACAAACCACTTCCCGACATTTTTAGACCGAACGCTTTTCACAACAAACTTATATATGTAAAACTAACACGAATCAAACATAAAAATGATGTTTTACAAGCGGGGCCCACACGACCCAAAATACAAGTTTAATACAAGTTTAGAGTTTCGACCACCAAAAAGTTTAAGTTCCAAACTACATAATGAGCATGGCGTTTGGGATTAAATTACCCAACTACCGGTCAAACTCCAAGAGCTACTAAAGCCAAAAGCGTCCCCTAGCATCAAGCGGGATCTCTAGTCCAATACGATGCCCTTACCCTTGTCCAAAACCGAACCTATAAAATGGTAAACAACGAGAGGGTAAGCAAAGCTTAGTGAATGTAATAATTATACGAATACATATATAATTATACCTACTTGCATACACTTACACAAACCGCAAACATGCTAGCAACACAATTAGCTTATCATCACATTAACAAGCTATAATCTCCAATACCACAAGCTAGCAACAACCGCATAATAATATAACTCGAAATGATATAATATGCTTACAACACAAGTAACCATGGTCGACCAATAGTACAAGGGAACGACGCTCGCGAAAACGCCATCGGTGTTCATAACATCCATTAGGGCACTTAACACCTCGCACCACTAACCCCTAGGGTGGCACCTTAACACCTCGGCACATCACCCCGAGTGGCATCTTAACACCTCGATGCAACACTCATTATTTTACGGAGTGGTGTCTTAACACCTCGACACTACACTCCTAGGTGGCATCTTAACATCTCGATGCTACACCCGAGTGGAATCTTAACACTTCGATGCTACACCCTTCACGTGAAACGTGGTGTCTTAACAACTCGACACTACACCTTTCACGCTACAATAAATAGATACACTATATACATACGCATATAATTATTCCACTCACCTTAACAATTAGATGACGATTTCAACCTCCACAAGCTTCAAAGCAAAGTACCTAATATAATAAGTACTTGATCAACACACAAGCTAAGTGGACTCAATACTAACACTTACACATGAGCATTTAATGACTTAATGTATTAAATCGCCCATTTATACCAAAACCGCCCAATTAAAGTCAAGACCACCACTAATCACTTAAAAGCTAGTGATTAAGGTCCAACAACACCAACTAATACATAATTAGGGTAATTCATACCCATCTTTCCAAACTAGGTCAATTTATTACCCAAATAACCATTTTAAGACAACACACCCATTTCGGGTCATCCACTAACTAACCAACACCCATTTACTAAATAACTAGGTGTGTTAGCAATTAACTCACCAATTAGGGTTCATAAACATCATTTAATACTTTGAAACCCTAGACTAGTCACCAATTAGTATTCAAGACTCAATTTTACCCAAGAACACCCAAAATCACCAATAATGGGTTTTGTGTTCATCATTTACTCAAACCCTAACCCTTACACTAAATCAAAGTAAGGAAAATAAAATTAGAACACACCACAACTACCACAACGAAGCTAGAGATAAGATGAACGACTTTAATGCTTGAACTTTAACCCAAAACAAGCTCCTTCCTCTTGGATTTAAGCTTTTCTCTCAAAAATCACAATCTCTCTCTAGAATTAAAGTTAAAGTGATAAGGTTGTTGATAATGGAGTAATGGTGCTCCACAAACTGACCTATCTGTCTTTAACCCGTCCATAAGTGAATTTACCAAAATGCCCATCAAAATATCTGATTTAAAATGCTGGAACCCAGCTATAGCAAGGGTGCGCGGCGCGCTCCCTTTAGTGTGCGCGGCGCGCACTAGGCTCAGCTCACTCAGTGACTTCTGTTTAACTGCACAATATCACCCACACTCTATGTAACATATTTACACTGCTGTACAAACTGATTAGGGTCTTACACTAGTTATCGTTGTTTTTAGACCACAAGATTTTGTTTTCGAAAGTAGATCACATAGATCCTTAGTTGTCAAAGAAGATCACAAAGAACTTAAGAGTTGATCTCGCAGGGATCAAAAAGTTATGCCAGTTCGTGATATTTAGACTAAACGTTCAAGTTTGCCCCAAAGACAAGTTGTATGTATACTTGTCGGTTTAATTTCATTATTAAGTAATACAATGACTTGGTCAAATGTATTGGGGATGTTACTCTCGATAGGCCTACCCCCAATAATTAAGAATGCGTTCAACGAGCAATTAAAAATATCACTGTAGGGACTTAGTCAGACATAGCCGGGTATATCATAGTTTAGCAGTTGGTAATTGTGTCTAAATTGTAAATAGCAAAAATAGCATGTTTCTCACCCCATAAAGTAAATAAGTTGTGCACAAAGTAAAGTGGGGCTATGAAGTTCACCTTAGTAAGTAGGAGAGAGATCGTTATTCCTCGGAATAGAAAGTTTTGATGAACGTGAGCAGAAAGTCAACCTATTGACATTTAAGAGTAGTTAAGTGTTTTGCCCAAGTTTAGGTTTAAGTATGAAGTGTAGTTCGTTTTACTAAGTTTCCATTCCTAGTAAGTTTCTATTTTTAGAAAGTTTATAATTAGTAAGTTTCTATTTAAAAGTGTTTCCATTTTAGGATATTTTCCATATTAGATATACTTCCAATCACCCCTTTACCTTCGAATGGCCATTTCAGGTCTAGGGGCTTGAGCTATAGGATCCTTTAAATCGGAAAATCCAAACCCTTCCTCCTAGAGTTTCGTAGAAATCATTTGATAATGCTAAAAATGAACATATATTTCATAGCATTATCCCTCAAGAAAGACAAGCTTTTGGTTGCAATTGTTCTATTTATAATTGATATTCGTTTATATAATAAAAGGTGAAGACAAAAGACAGATTCGACGAATTGAAGACGCAAACGACCAAAAAGCTCAAAAGTACAAAGTACAATCAAAGTTGTTCTAACTATTGATGAGAAACGTCTCAAAATTACAAGAGTACAAGATGCAAAACGCAAAGTACAAGATATTAAATAGTACAAAAGGACGTTCAAAAATCCAGAACGGGGACCAGAGTCAACTCTCAACGCTCGACGCAACGGACTAAAAATTACAAGTCAACTATGCACATGAATATAATATAAAATATAATTAATTCTTAAAATTATATATATATTATATTATTTAATAAAACTGTCGGCAAACAAGAAAACAAATCTGTGTGAGCTGGAAAAGCAGGCCATGCGATCGCATGGCCTGGAAGTGCAATTTTCATGCGGTCGCATGACCCCAATTGTCAGGCCACATCTATAAATTTCGCCTGTTTTGGCTGAAATTAACACATCTTTTTCTTTCTCCATCTCTCAAACGTATATATATATATATATATATATATATATATATATATATATATATATATATATATATATATATATATATATATATTATAATTTTAATTTTAATTTTAATAATAATAAAAGGTTATGTTAGCAAATGTTGTAAGTGTGTAAGTCGAAATTCTGTCCGTGTAACGCTACGCTATTATTAATCATTGTAAGTTATGTTTAACCTTTTTAAATTAATGTCTCGTAGCTAAGTTATTATTATGCTTATTTAAGCCGAATCAATCGTGATGTTGGGCTAAATATTAAAATTGGGTAATTGGGCTTTGTACCATAATTGGGGTTTAGACAAAAGAACAACACTTGTGGAAATTAGACTATGGACTATTAATGGGCTTTATATTTTTTTAATTAAATGATAGTTTGTTAATTTAATATAAAGATTTACAATTGGATGTACCTATAAATAACCATATACACTCGATCGGACACGATGGGCGGGATATTTATAAGTACTAATAATCGTTCATTTAACCGGACACGGGAATGGCTTAATAGTCTATGGACGTATTAAAACAGGGGTGAATTATATACAAGAAAAATTGGTGTAATTATAGTTTAAGTCCCCAATTAGTTGGAATATTTGACTTCGGATATAAGGATAATTTGACGAGGACACTCGCACTTTATATTTATGACTGATGGACTGTTATGGACAAAAACCAGATGGACATATTGAATAATCCAGGACAAAGGACAATTAACCCATGATAATAAACTAAAATCAACACGTCAAACATCATGATTACGGAAGTTTAAATAAGCATAATTCCTTTATTTCAAATTTAATTGCACTTTTAATTATCGCACTTTAATTTATTGTCATTTTATTTATCGTACTTTTTAATTATCACAATTTTATTTATCGTCATTTTATTTATCGCACTTTTATTTATCGCAATTTCATTATCGTTATTTACTTTACGCTTTAATTTAAGTTATATTTATTTTTAATATTTTACATTAGGTTTTAACTGCGACTAAAGTTTTAAAATCGACAAACCGGTCATTAAATGGTAAAAACCCCTTTGTATAATAATAATATTACTTATATTTATATATATATTTATATATATATATATATATATATATATATATATATATATATATATATATATATATATATATATATAAATATAAGTAATATTGTTATTATAAAAAGGGGGTTTTTACCATTTAATGACCGGTTTGTCGATTTTAAAACTTTAGTCGCAGTTAAAACCTAATGTAAAATATTAAAAATAAATATAACTTAAATTAAAGCGTAAAGTAAATAACGATAATGAAAGTTTTAAAATCGACAAACCGGTCATTAAATGGTAAAAACCCCCTTTTTATAATAATAATATTACTTATATTTATATATATATATATATATATATATATATATATATATATATATATATATATATATATATATATATATATATATATATATATATATATATATATATATATTTATACAAATATAGTTTTAAAAATATAGCGTTAAACTTGGCTAGCTCCCTGTGGAACGAACCGGACTTACTAAAAACTACACTACTATACGATTAGGTACACTGCCTATAAGTGTTGTAGCAAGGTTTAGGTATATCCACTCTATAAATAAATAAATAACTTGTGTAAAATTGTATTGTATTTAATAGTATTCTGGAAGCAAAAATACTACTATTTTGTATACACCTCTACGCACATCAAGTATTTTTGGTGCCGCTGCCGGGGACTGCTTAAACGCTGGAAGCGAAACGCTATATATATATATATATATATATATATATATATATATATATATATATATATATATATATATATATATATATATATATATATATATATATATAAAGATTCTTAGTTTACTTTTGTAAAAATACGCTTTTGTAAAAATACGTTTTAGTTATTAAAAATATAAAAAAAGAAAAATATATATTTTTAAGAGTTTGTTAAATTATAAAGTTTCTTTATTTTTATTTTAGTTTTTAAAATATAAGTTTTTATTTATTTATATAAATATTTTATAAAAACATAAAATTAAAAACAAAAGTAAAAAGTAAAAAAAAAAAAACAAATCGGGCCACTACACTGTTGCAGCCCAATATCTGGCCCGAATTCGCAGACCATGCGATCGCATGGTAAAACAACTAACACCTCATGCGATCGCATGAGGTGAGTTGACAGGTCTGAAACCTTTGATTGTCGATTAGGGTTAGGGTTATTTACTAATTATTATTAATTAATTAGTTAATTAGGGTTTTGTTATTTTAATTAATTTTTAGTTTATTTTGTATTTTTAGTTTTATTTAGTTTTATAAATATATAAAATTAATACTTTTATAAAATAAATAATATAAACATAATATTTTTATAAAAATTGTACTTTTTACAACTTTAAGTTTATTTTTATATTTTGTATCTTTTTATTTATTTTAGCGTAATATTTATATTTTTCGCTCTTTTATTTATCGCAATTTCATTATCGTTATTTACTTTACGCTTTAATTTAAGTTATATTTATTTTTAATATTTTACATTAGGTTTTAACTGCGACTAAAGTTTTAAAATTGACAAACCGATCATTAAACGGTAAAAACCCCCTTTTATAATAATAATATTACTTATATATATATTTATATTTATACAAATATAGTTTTAAAAATATAGCGTTAAACTTGGCTAGCTCCCTGTGGAACGAACCGGACTTACTAAAAACTACACTACTGTACGATTAGGTGCACTGCCTATAAGTGTTGTAGCAAGGTTTAGGTATATCCACTCTATAAATAAATAAATAACTTGTGTAAAATTGTATCGTATTTAATAGTATTCTGTAAGCAAAAATACTACTATTTTGTATACACCTCTACGCACATCACCATTCGTCAAGAAAGTTCGAAGATCTATATATATCCAATATATATCCAAAAATGTTTATATGTGTTATAATATAAGTAGTAGGTTATAAGTGTTAGTAATAATAATAGTGTATAAATATTATATAGTAGTAATAGTAGTATTAGGGTTTCATTAATTAATTAGGTTTAATTAATTAACGTATTTAATGATTAGGGTTTTGTAATAAATGTCTATAGTTTAATTAATGTCCTAGGGTTTAGTAAATTACGGTTTAAGTATTTAGGGTTTTATTTATTTAATATATATGTATATGTATTTCGTATATATGTATATATATATATATATATATATATATATATATATATATATATATATATATATATATATAATATTTTTTTACATGTATATATATGTCGATTTACGTATATGTATATATGTATTTATTTTGTTTCCATAATTAAACACAAACAAATCTTTTATCTAATCACCGAGGTTTTAAAGATAAAATACTTCTATCCTTTTTTTTCGGTCGACTATACATATACATACATATATATTTTTTTTCTTTTCTTTCATGTATATATAGATCTATGTGTGTTCATGTACATATTGTATATGTTTATGAATTAACAAGTTTGTAACATGAATATGAATTAAACAAAGATCAAAGATCATGTAAATAAGTTTTAGTGTTTATGTTATACCTTTGAAGATTCGAAGATGATAACAAAAGAAAAGAAGAACACTTGAAGATTGAAGATCAAAGCACTCCAATAACCAAGAACACCTTGAAGATCTTTGAAGAACGGGAAGAACACGATGAAGATTGCTTGAAAACCCTTGAAGATCTTGTTGAAGATTTCGATGGTGGGGGCTGGTGATTTCGGTTTTGGCCGAAAATTAGGAGAGAGAGGAGAGAGATTTGAGAGAGAATTGTAATTGTGATTTGGTACATGTTTAGCTCTAGCCTAGGCCTCTATTTATAGAGGAGTTAAGAGGATTCTAGAATTAGGGTTTAATTAGGAATTACTTTGGGAACAAGTTAGGTTAATGAGGAGGTGATTAGGGTTAGGTTTTACTTAGGGAATAAGTCAAACTTGATGAGGAAGTAATGGGGGATGGATTTGGCCGATTTTTGGGAGGGGTATAATAGGCATTTCACTTATATTTTTTTTATTTTCGGCTAAGTTAACAAGGAGGGAGTTTTTGGGATTTTTCACTTTAAACCTTATACTTTAGACTAGCATAATAAATCCCTAAATTTGTTTAAGACTTAATTAAGTTATATACATTAAACTTTAATTTATTACCTTTTGTTCACAAAAATTATTTAGCTTATCATTTCCGTATTTTATTAACTTGTTGTTTATTACACAAAGGTAATTATTATATTTTATAATTCTTAATGCTTAACAATCGTTAATTAAAGTTTAATTGTTAAGTTTAATTATATTGTTTGGGCATTTAATATTGAAATATATAGAATGGAAAAATGAGGGTCGTTATAACATGCGACATAAGGTTTGTGGACCCGATATATTTATTATAATGCTATTATTTAACCATGAGTCACATAGCCGTTTCGTGACTATACATGTGAGGCATAGCCGTTTTGTCCACACTTAATAATTGTGCACATAGCCGTTTTATGCACATGGTGTGAGTATTAGCTCATCTATACTCATACGATGATCAAGTGATGCCATAGCCGTTTTGGAACACTTGGGGGTGATGCCATAACCGTCTTGGAACACCTCGGGGTTTAGCATACCATAGCCGTTTTGGGCGCTAACGGTTGCTATGAATGGATATGCGTTGTCCAAACTACCCAAGAGTTAGTGATATATTTCGTTGTACACTAACGGATACTATGAATGGATATGCATTGTCCAAACTACCCAAGATAACGGATACTATGAATGGATATGCGTTGTCCAAACTACCCAAGAGTTAGTGATATATTTCGTTGTACACTAACAGATACTATGAATGGATATGCGTTGTCCAAACTACCCAAGAGTTAGTATCACACCCCCAGTTAGGGCATGGGCGAAATGTGATTTAATATCAAAATATACCAACATATTATAATAACGAGAACAATACTATATGATAAAATCAAACTTTATTGAGAGTACGCAGCGGAAAATGAAATGTTGTTACAAAGGAATGAGTAAATGTTTAAATGCAATAGTAAAATATGCGATAATCTCTTGATCCTATGTCCAAGTAGCATCACATAAGCAGTAGTTAAGTAAGCTTGAATCAAACAGCACCTGAGACAAAACATGCAAAAGTGTCAACCAAAAGGTTGAGTGAAGTTTATAGGTTTAACAAAAGTTTGACCGTTGTTTTAGACCACAAGATTTAGTTTGTAAAGTTGATCTCCCGCAGAATCTAAAGTTATGCCAAAGCGTGATATTTAGACTAAACGTTCAAGTTTGCCCCATGACAAGTTGGGTCTGTCCTTGTCGGTTTAATTTCATTATCAAGTAATACAAAGACTTAGTCAAATATATCGGGGATGTTACTCCCGATAGGCCTACCCCCAATAATTAAGTATGCAGTGGCAATTAAAAATATCACTTTAGGGACATAGCCGGGTATAGCATAGTTTAACAGTTTGGTACTTGTGTCTAAAGTGTAAAAAGTAAAAACAGCATGTGTCTCACCCCAAGTAAAGTAAGTAAGTTCGCTAGCAATAAAGAGGGGCTATGAATTCACCTTAGTAAGTAGAGAGAAAGTTATTCCTCAGAATAGAGAGTTGAACGAGTGAGCAGGAAAGTCAACCTAATGACATTTAAGAGTAGTTAAGTATTTTGCCCATGTTTGAGTTTAAGTACATGTTTATATATAGTTTGTTTCACTAAGTTTCGATTCCTAGTAAGTTTCTATACTTAGAAAGTTTCTACTTAAAGAGCGTTTTAGGATACTTGTCGTATTACATCATCTTCCAATCACCCCTTTCCCTTCGAATGGCCATTTGAGATCTAGGGGCTTGAGCCATAAGACCCTTTAAATCGGAAGTCCAAACCCTCTGCCTAGAGTCTCGTAGAACCATTTGTCAAGAAAGTTCGAAGATCTATACATCTCTAATACATATCCCAAAACATTCTTAAGTGTTATAATATAAGTAGTAGGTTATAGGTGCTAGTAATAGTAATAGTGTATACATGTTAATTAATATTATAAGTAGTATTAGGGTTTCATTAATTACAGTTAGTTATTTAAAGTGGTATTTAATTAACTAGGGTTTAGTAATTAGTGTCCTAGGGTTTTATAAATTAAGGTTTAGTAAATTTTAGTAAATTAGGGTTTTATTTAATGTAGTAATGATTAGGTAATGATTAGGGTTTAATAATTAAAGTGGTATTAATTAGGGTTAGGTTTAATGAATTGGGGTTTAATAATTAATTAGGTTTTTAATGAAACTAGGGTTTGATTAAAGTAGTATAGTTTAGGTATAACTAGGGTTTAGGGTTTTAATATGTATATGTATATGTAATCGTGTATATATATATATATATATATATATATATATATATATATATATATATATATATATATATATATATATACAAAGATTTAATTTTTTACAAGTATATATATATATATATATATATATATATATATATATATGCATCGATATATATGTATTTGTATATATAGTTATTTTGTTTCCTTAATTAAACACTAACAAATCTCCTAATTATAATCTAGGGTTTTAAAGATCAAAGTTTCCCCTTTTTGTTTTCCTAGTCGACATTATACATACATACATATATATATATATATATATATATATATATATATATATATATATATATATATATATATATATATATATATATATATATATATATTATTTTTTACATGTATAGATCTAGGTTTGTTCTTATGTTTATGTGTTTATGATTTTATGTGAATATAGATTAAAACAAAGATCAAAGAATTAAGAAAATGGATTAGGGTTTTATGTTTATACCTTTAAAGATCCAAGAAGATTAACAAAGAAAAGAAGAACTTGATGAAGATGGAAGATCAAAGCCTTGAATATCTTGAAGAACACCTTGAAGATTCTTGAAGATCATGAAGAACGCGAAGAACACTTGAAGATTTCTTGGAAACCCTCAAGGATTTCGATGGGATGGTGATGGATTCGGTTTTGGCCGAATTCAAGAGAGGGAGAGAGAGATTTTTGAGTGAGGGATGTAATTATGATTTGGTACATGGAATAGTTTAGCCTAGGGGTCTATTTATAGGGAGGATAGGAGCATTCTAGAATTAGGTTTTAATAAGGAATTACTTAGGGAACAAGTAGGCTTGGAGAAGGGGTTATGGGGGAAGACTTGGGCCAAAAATTAGAGGGGTAAAAGGGTAATTTTACCCTTCAAAATCGGTTAGGGAATTTAGGGTTAGGTTTTGTGATTTTTCACTTTAGTCCTTGTATTTTAATTTAGCTTAATAAACCCTTAATTATCCAAGTTTATTCATTTTAATTACACAAGTCTTTTTAGCTATTTATTTACTCTAAAAAGTTTATTAACTTATTATTTTTATTAACTTGTCAATTAATGTACAAAGTTAATTATCGTATTTTATAATTCTTAACGCTTAACCTTTATCGATTAAAGTTTACTTATTAAGTTTAATTATTTTATTGGGCATTTAATAAGGAAAAGTATTGAATGGAAAAATGAGAAATATAGAATGGAAAAATGAGAGTCGTTATAGTACCTCCCCGTTATTGAAAACTTCGTCCCGAAGTTTTTAGGTAGTTTTCCTAGTTTGCATCAGCAGTTGAGAAGAGATGGGGATATTTCCGTTTCATGTGGTCTTTGCGTTCCCAGGTATATTCGGGGCCTATACGCGAATTCCACCGAACTTTAACAATAGGTATGTTGCTTTTACGCGTTTGTTTGACTTCTCCTTCCATGATTTCTATAGCTTCTTCAACGAAGTGCATTTGCTCATTAATGCGAACATCATCCAGAGGAATAACGAGTGTGTCATCAGCAAGACACCATTTATGATTTGAGACATGAAACACATCATGTACTTGACTGAGTTCGGTTGGTAGTTCTAATTGATATGCCACAGGACCAACCCTTTCAGTGATTGTGAAAGGTCCTACATATCGTGGACTGAGTTTACTTCGCTTACCGAAGCGAACAACACCATTCCAAGGGGATACTTTCAACATGACTTTATCTCCAACTTGGTATTCGATGTCTTTTCGTTTCTTATCAGCATAGCTCTTCTGTCAGCTACGAGCAGTTTCTAAACGTTGCTTAATCTGAACGATCTTTTCAATAGTTTCGTGGATAATTTCGGGACCAGTTAAATGTCTGTCCTCAAGTTCATCCCAACACAGAGGGGATCTACACTTCCATCCATATAAAGCTTCAAAAGGTGTAGCTTTAATGCTAGAGTGATAACTGTTAGTGTAGGAAAATTCAATCAAAGGTAGGTGTCTATCCAATCCTTTGCCGAAATCGATTGCACAAGCACGTAGCATATCTTCCATGGTTTGAATAGTCCGTTCACTTTGACCATCAGTTTGAGGATGATAGGCTGTACTCATGTCGAGTTGAGTTCCAAGAGCAGATTGTAAAGTTTTCCAGAATCTAGAAACAAATTGACTGTCGAGATCAGAAATAATCGAGATAGGAACACCATGACGCAAGACGATTTCTTTAATATAAAGCTGTGCTAATCTCTCCATCTTGCCGGTTTCCTTGATTGGTATGAAATGTGCAAATTTAGTAAGGCGATCAACTACGACCCAAATAGTATCGTTACCGTTCGCAGTCTTCGGTAACTTAGTAACAAAGTCCATAGTGATACATTCCCACTTCCACTGCAGAATATCTGGTTGTGTCAATAGACCAGAAGGCTTTTGATGCTCGGTCTTGACCTTCAAACAAGTAAGACACTTGCTAACATAAGTAGCAATGTCGGCTTTCATATTAGGCCACCAGTAGAATTGCTTCACATCGTGATACATCTTACTGGAACCGGGATGAATAGAATATATAGTCTTATAAGCTTCATCCAAGACTAGTTCACGGAGATTACCGAAACGAGGAACCCAAATTCTGTTGCCAAAATACCATGTACCATTAGCTTTCACTTGAAGTTGGTTCTCAAAACCAATGGGTCCTTCACCTTCGATAAGTGTCGGTTTAATGGCTTCCAATTGAGCTTCACAGATTCGTGAGATAAGCTTTGATTTGATTTTCAAGTTTAGAGCACGAACACGTTTAACATCGTCTTTCCGACTAAGGGCATCGGCAACTACATTCGCCTTGCCAGGATGATATTTCAGCTCACAGTGATAATCGTTCAATAACTCGAGCCATCGGCTTTGCCTCATGTTCAACTGTTTTTGATCAAAGATGTGTCGAAGACTTTTATGATCAGTGTACACCGTAAAATGGGTACCATACAAATAATGTCTCCATATCTTTAATGCAAATACCACAGCACCTAACTCAAGGTTATGCGTGGTATAGTTTTCTTCATGTTTCTTCAGCTGCCTAGATGCGTAAGCGATAACCTTCTCACGTTGCATTAAAACACAACCAAAGCCTTGCTTCGAAGCATCGCAGTAAACAAAAAAATCATCAGTACCTTCAGGTAAAGATAGAATCAGGGCTGTGGTCAATTTCTCTTTCAGAATCTTGAAAGCAGATTCCTATTCTTCGGACCACTCAAATTTCTTCCGTTTTTGAGTTAGCTTTGTAAGAGGTTTAGCAATGAGAGAAAAATCTTTTATGAACCTTCGATAGTAACCGGCAAGTCCCAAAAACTGGCGAATATGTTTCGCAGTCTTTGGTATCTCCCAGTTCCGAATAGCAGTGATCTTAGCTGGATCGACATTTATTCCTTTTCTATCAACAACATGTCCAAGAAATTGTACGGTTTTGAGCCAAAACTCGCACTTAGAAAATTTAGCATAGAGTTGTTCCTTTATTAAGAGTTCAAGAATCATACGCAAATGTTGCTCATGTTCTTTCTCACTCTTGGAATAGATCAAAATATCGTCAATGAACCCAATAACGAATTTATCGAGGTAAGGCTTGCAGACACGATTCATAAGATCCATGAATACAGCAGGAGCATTGGTCAAACCAAAAGGCATGACACAGAATTCATAATGTCCATATCGAGTACGAAAAGCAGTCTTAGGAATATCGGATTCTTGACTTGGAGTTGGTGATAACCAGATCTCAAATCAATCTTTGAATAAACACTTGACCCTTGAAGTTGGTCGAATAGATCATCAATACGTGGCAACGGATAACAGTTCTTGATAGTAAGCTTGTTAAGTTCATGATAATCTATACACATCCTTAACGTACTATCTTTCTTCTTAACAAACAGAATAGGAGCTCCCCATGGGGATGAGCTAGGACGAATGGAACCTTTATCCAATAGTTCTTGGAGCTGGTTGGATAATTCCTTCATCTCGAAGGGTGCTAAATGATACGACGCTTTAGCAATAGGAGCAGCACCAGGAGTTAAATCAATTTGAAATTCAACCTGTCGAGGAGGTGGAAGACCAGGAAGATCTTCGGGAAACACATCGGGAAAGTCTTTAACCACAGGTACATCTTCAATACGCTTCTCTTTCGATTCTATCATCTTAACGTGAGCTAGAATAGCTGGATAACCTTTCATAAGGTATTTGCGAGTTTTAATACAGGAGATGATGTTGAGATTGGAACCACTCTTTTCACCTTGGATGATGAGAGTCTCTCCATTTCCCAATGGAACATTAACAGTTTTATTGTAACACATGATGGCAGCATGTAATGGACGTAACCAATCCATTCCGACTACAACGTCAAAACTTCCGAGTTTGACCGACAAAAGGTCTATCTTAAATTCCTTATTGGCTAAGATTAAGTTGCAGTTTTTTAGATTTTATTGACTTGCATGATCTTTCCGTTAGCTACTTCTACTAATCGTTTAGTTTCTAAGGGTTGAGGCTTTTCAATAAATAGGGTACAAAAATCACTAGACACATAACTTCGGTCGGCACAAGTATCGAATAAAATAGTTGCATAACAATTATTGACAAGATACGTACCCGTGATGACTTCATCCTCATCTCGGGCTTCAGCAGCAGTGATAACAAACGCACGACCCTTCACAGCAGTAGCATTAGCTCCAGTAGCGGGATTATCCTTCTTCTTAGTACAATTAGGACTAATGTGTCCCTTTTCTCCACAAGTATAGCAGGTTGGAGGAGCTTTGGCTGGAACAATAGCCTTATCCTTTAGAGGAGTCTTACACATCTTAGCAACGTGTCCCACTTTCTTACACAACGCACAAACCGCAGTACACTTCCCCGGGTGATGCCTCTCACAACGAATACAGAAGGGATAAGTACCCTTATAATTCGACCTTGTTTTATCCGCAGGCTTCTTATTATCATTCTGAGCCAAACCTTGAGATGGCTCAAACTTCCTCTTACCATCATTACCCTTGGTTTCAACCAGCTTATTGGCCGACGCTCTTTTTCTCTTTGCCAACATCAGATTTTGTGCCATAAGAATCACAGTATCCAGAGTAACCTTCTCGGCAGCTATAACATTCCCTTGAACATCCTCGGGAAGACCTTCTATATACCGCTCAATTCTTCTAGCTTCGGTAGGAAACATCTCAGGACATAGAGTAGAAAGTTCCAAATAATGATTGGTGTAGTTCTCAATATCAGTACCCTTGACCTTGAGTTCCCAGAACTCAGCTTCAAGTTTCTGAACTTGGCTCCTCGGGCAAAATTTGTTGATCATCATGCTTTTGAGTTCGTCCCATGGAATTGCATTAGCATTGTCAATTCCTACGGACTTGGCATGAGCAGTCCACCAAGTTAAAGCATTACCACCCAATGAGCTAGTGGCATACTTTACTCGATCGTCATCACCACAGTTACAAATATGGAAAATAGATTCCATCCTCTCGAACCAACGGACTAGTTCGACAGCTTCCTCAGTTCCCTTAAATGCAGGAGGATGACAGTTTGAAAAATCCTTGTAGGAACAAGGTTTCGGTTGAGGATTAACATTGTTAGCTTGGTTGTTACCTTGTGCGGCAGTGAGTAGTTGTTGGAATTGCTCAGTAGTCAAGATGATATTGTTAACAGTAGGTGCAGCTGGACGAACCATGATGTCGCTACATAAGCGAACATAAGTCGGATAAGTTAACAAATTATAGGGTTGAGCAATTACAAGTAGCAATAAGATAAAGTCTTAATATCACATGATATAAATAAAATACTTTATTTTATTAAGGAACGAGGCATTAAATAGGCCTTATTACACGATTCAGAATTAGAAATAGTTTTAAGGCATAGCCTTTACATAGATGGAAAAATAGGAAATATAACTAAAGAATATTATGATTAAAATAGTCTTCATATTTCTTCTTCTCGTCCTCAAACTGCTTCATCACTTTTTCCATGTTATCCTTCACAAAAGTCTCTAACCTTTCAGTTTGAAATTCGAGGGATTCTTTGATAATTTCCTTCAAGATTTTGTTTTCTTCTTCTAGGTTGTTTAGACGCACTTCCATTGGAGCAACATGATGCTTACTAAACTCCCTATTCTTCTCACAGCTACTCTGAAGGTTGATGATATCAGTCTTCACCCTTACATGCTTCTCGTTATTACTGAATAATGGAATGGTAGCGGGTTCGGGTTGCTTTCTCTTTAGAGTTGAGTTTTCAGACGATTCTTCAATAGGCTCTTCTTCAGGTTCGTAATTTGAGAAGTCACTGTCGTAGTTAGGGAGGTTTTGAAGAGCATCCCATTCAGGAGTACTCATTGGTTTATGTACCAATGGGTGAAAAGAGCCAGAGTCAGCAGAATCAGCAGGGCTTTCTCCTTCGCTTTCAGATCCTTGAGTTGGGTGAAATTCAGGAGAAGCAGGTAGAGTATCCGGACTATAGTTTGGTGAAGCAGGACTGTAAGAAGGACTTCGAACAGGTCTTGATGCTTCAGAGTGTCCAACACCTACTGTAGTGACCCGAACTTTTCCATGTTTATATATATTAAATAAAATTGATATTTACATGATTAAGTGTTTCCAACATGTTAAGCAATAAAACTTGTTAAGACTTGATTAATTGAAATAAGTTTCATATAGACAATTGACCACCCAAGTTGACCGGTGATTCACGAACGTTAAAACTTGTAAAAACTATATGATGACATATATATATATATATATATATATATATATATATATATATATATATATATATATATATATATATATATATATATAGTTAACATAATATTATGATAAGTAAACATATCATTAAGTATATTAACAATGAACTACATATTTAAAAACAAGACTGCTAACTTAATGATTTTGAAACGAGACATATATGTAACGATTATCGTTGTAACGACATTTAATGTATATATATCATATTAAGATATATTAATACATCATGATATCATGATAATGTAATAATTTAACATCTCATTTGATTTAATAAACAATGGGTTAACAACATTTAACAAGATCGTTAACCTAAAGGTTTCAAAACAACACTTACATGTAACAACTAACGATGACTTAAAGACTCAGTTAAAATGTATATACATGTAGTTTTTTAATATGTATTCATACACTTTTGAAAGACTTCAAGACACTTATCAAAATACTTCTACTTAACAAAAATGCTTACAATTACATCCTCGTTCAGTTTCATCAACAATTCTACTCGTATGCACCCATATTCGTACTCATACAATACACAGCTTTTAGTAGTATGTACTATTGGTATATACACTCCAATGATCATCTCTTAGCAGCCCATGTGAGTCACCTAACACATGTGGGAACCATCATTTGGAAACTAGCATGAAATATCTCATAAAATTACAAAAATATGAATAATCATTCATGACTTATTTACATGAAAACAAAATTACATATCCTTTATATCTAATCCATATACCAACGACCAAAAACACCTACAAACACTTTCATTCTTCAATTTTCTTCATCTAATTGATCTCTCTCAAGTTCTATCTTCAAGTTCTAAGTGTTCTTCATATATTCTATAAGTTCTAGTTTCATAAAATCAAGAATACTTCCAAGTTTGCTAGCTTACTTCCAATCTTGTAAAGTGATCATCCAACCTCAAGAAATCTTTCTTATTTACAGTAAGATATCTTTCTAATACAAGGTAATACTCATATTAAAACTTTGATTCAATTTCTATAACTATAACAATCTTATTTCGAGTGGAAATCTTACTTGAACTTGTTTTCGTGTCATGATTCTGCTTCAAGAACTTTCAAGCCATCCAAGGATCCTTTGAAGCTAAATCATTTCTTGTCACTTCCAGTAGGTTTACCTACTAAACTTGAGGTAGTAATGATGTTCATAACATCATTCGATTTATACATATAAAACTATCTTATTCGAAGATTTAAACTTGTAATCACTAGAACATAGTTTAGTTAATTCTAAACTTGTTCACAAATAAAGTTAATCCTTATAACTTAACTTTTAAAATCAACTAAACACATATTCTATATCTATATGATATGCTAACTTAATGATTTAAAATCTGGAAACACGAAAAATACCGTAAAACCGGATTTACGCCGTCGTAGTAACACCGCGGGCTGTTTTGGGTTAGTTAATTAAAAACTATGATAAACTTTGATTTAAAAGTTGTTCTTATGGGAAAATGATTTTTCTTATGAACATGAAACTATATCCAAAAATCATGGTTAAACTCAAAGTGGAAGTATGTTTTTCAAAATGGTCATCAAGACGTCGTTCTTTCGACTGAAATGACTACCTCTTACAAAAACGACTTGTAACTTATATTTAGGACTATAAACCTCTACTTTTTCTGTTTATATTCATAAAATAGAGTTCAATATGAAACCATAGCAATTTGATTCACTCAAAACGGATTTAAAACGAAAAAGTTATGGGTAAAACAAGATTGGATAATTTTTCTTGTTGTAGCTACGTGAAAATTGGTAACAAATCTATATTGATCATATCCTAGCTAACTTATATTGTATTATACATGTATTCTAATATATTATGTAATCTTGGGATACCATAGACAGGTATGCAAATGTTTTGACATATCATATCGACCCATGTGTATATATTATTTGGAACAACCATAGACACTCTATATGTAGTAATGTGGGAGTTAGCTATACAGGGTTGAGGTTGATTCCAAAAATATATATACTTTGAGTTGTGATCTAGCCTGAGACGTGTATACACTGGGTCGTGGATTGATTCAAGATAATATATATCAATTTTTTTCTGTACATCTAACTTTGGACAACTAATTGTAGTTACTAACGAGGACAGGTGACTTAATAAACTTAAAACATCAAAATGTATTAAAAGTGTTGTAAATATATTTTGAATATACTTTGATATATATGTACATATTTGTTATAGGTTCGTGAATCGACCAGTGGCCAAGTCTTACTTCCCGACGAAGTAAAAATCTGTGAAAGTGAGTTATAGTCCCACTTTTAAAATCTAATATTTTGGGATGAGAATACATGCAGTTTTATAAATGTTTTACGAAATAGACACAAGTAATTGAAACTACATTATATGGGTGAATGATCGAAGCCGGATATGCCCCTTTTGCTTGGTAGCCTAAGAATTAGTAAACCGATCTACTAATTGACGCGAATCCTAAAGATATATCTATTGGGCCTAACGAACCCCATCCAAAGTACCGGATGCTTTAGTACTTCGAATTCGTTTTTATCATGTCCGAAGGATTTCCCGGAATGATAGGGGATATTCTTATATGCATCTTGTTAATGTCGGTTACCAGATGTTCACCATATGAATGAATTTTATCTCTATGTATGGGATGTATATTGAAATATGAAATCTTGTGGTCTATTATTATGATTTGATAATATATAGGTTAAACCTATAATTCACCAACATTTTTGTTGACGTTTTAAGCATGTTTATTCTCAGGTGATTATTAAGAGCTTCCGCTGTTGCATACTAAAATAAGGACAAGATTTGGAGTCCATGCTTGTATGATATTATGTAAAAACTGCATTCAAGAAACTTATTTTTGATGTAATATATTCTTATTGTAAACCATTATGTAATGGTTGTGTGTAAACGGTATATTTTAGATTATCATTATTTGATAATCTACGCAATGTTTTTTTAAACCTTTATCGATAAAATAAAGGTTATGGTTGTTTTAAAAATGAATGCAGTCTTTGAAAAACGTCTCATATAGAGGTCAAAATCTCTCGACGAAATCAATTAATATGGAACGTTTATAATCAATATGAACGGGACATTTCACCTACTTCGGTAATAGGGTTGAGATTTGCCTTGTTGGGCTTGTTAACGCTTGAGCTTGACATCCTATCATTAGGAAAGAGACTTTGATTAGAATCTTTTAGTCAAGTTTAGGAAAGCATAAATGTTAAGATTATAGGGCAATCCTAAGTGCATTAAAGTCTAAGGCAGTAAAGGTTATAGTTTCCTAGATTGCTAAGGCACCCTAGCTAGCAAATAAGGCACACATAAAAATGCAATCCTAGTTCTCTATAACAGCCTGGTTATGCTCTGATACCAATCTATCACACCCCCAGTTAGGGCCTGGGTGAAATGTGACTTAATATCAAAATATACAAACATATTATAATAACGAGAACAATACTAAATGATAAAATCAAACTTTATTGAGAGTACGCAGCGGAAAATGAAATGTCGTTACAAAGGAATGAGTAAATGTTTAAATGCAATAGTAAAATATGCGATAATCTCTTGATCCTATGTTCAAGTAGCATCACATAAGCAGTAGTTAAGTAAGCTTGAATCAAACAGCACCTGAGACAAACAATGCTAATGTGTCAACCAAAAGGTTGAGTGAAGTTCATAGGTTTAACAAAAGTTTGACCGTTGTTTTAGACCACAAGATTTAGTTTGTAAAGTTGATCTCCCGCAGGATCTAAAGTTATGCCAAAGCGTGATATTTAGACTAAACGTTCAAGTTTGCCCCATGACAAGTTGTGTCTGTCCTTGTCGGTTTAATTTTATTATCAAGTAATACAAATACTTAGTCAAATGTATCGGGGACGTTACTCCCGATAGGCCTACCCCCAATAATTAAGCATGCAGCAGCAATTAAAAATATCACTGTAGGGACTTAGTCGGACATAGCCGGGTATAGCATAGTTTAACAGTTTGGTACTTGTGTCTAAAGTGTAAAAAGTAAAAACAGCATGTGTCTCACCCCAAGTAAAGTAAGTAAGTTTGCTAGCAATAAAGAGGGGCTATGAATTCACCTTAGTAAGTAGAGAGAAAGTTATTCCTCGGAATAGAGAGTTGAACGAGTGAGCATGAAAGTCAACCTAATGACATTTAAGAGTAGTTAAGTATTTTGCCCATGTTTAAGTTTAAGTACGTGTTTATATATAGTTTGTTTCAGTAAGTTTCTATAGTAAGTTTCTATACTTAGAAAGTTTCTACTTAAAGAGTGTTTTAGGATACTTGTCGTATTAGATCAGCTTCCAATCACCCCTTTCCTTTCGAATGGCCATTTGAGATCTAGGGGCTTGAGCCATAGGACCCTTTAAATCAGAAGTCCAAACCCTCTGCCTAGAGTCTCGTAGAACCATTCGTCAAGAAAGTTCGAAGATCTATACATCTCTAATACATATCCCAAAACGTTCTTAAGTGTTATAATATAAGTAGTAGGTTATAGGTGCTAGTAATAGTAATAGTGTATACATGTAAATTAATAGTATAAGTAGTATTATGGTTTCATTAATTAGAGTTAGTTATTTAAAGTGGTATTTAATTAACTAGGTTTTAGTAATTAGTGTCCTAGGGTTTAATAAATTAAGGTTTAGTAAATTTTAGTAAATTAGGGTTTTATTTAATGTAGTAATGATTAGGTAATGATTAGGATTTAATAATTAAAGTGGTATTAATTAGGGTTAGGTTTAATGAATTAGGGTTTAATAATTAATTAGGTTTTTAATGAAACTAGGGTTTGATTAAAGTAGTATAGTTTAGGTATAACTATGGTTTAGGGTTTTAGTATGTGTATGTATATGTAATCTTGTGTGTATATATATATATATATATATATATATATATATATATATATATATATATATATATATATATATATATATATATATAGTTATTTTGTTTCCTTAATTAAACACTAACAAATCTCCTAATTATAATCTAGGGTTTTAAAGATCAAAGTTTCCCCTTTTTTTTTCCTAGTCGACATTATACATACAAATATATATATATATATATATATATATATATATATATATATATATATATATATATATATATATATATATATATATATATATATATATATATATATATATTATTTTTTTTACATGTATAGATCTAGGTTTGTTCTTATGTTTATGTGTTTATGATTTTATGTGAATATAGATTAAAACAAAGATCAAAGAATTAAGAAAATGGATTAGGGTTTTATGTTTATACCTTTGAAGAT
The DNA here is from genome assembly GCF_046630445.1 of Rutidosis leptorrhynchoides. Taxonomy (NCBI): domain Eukaryota; kingdom Viridiplantae; phylum Streptophyta; class Magnoliopsida; order Asterales; family Asteraceae; genus Rutidosis; species Rutidosis leptorrhynchoides. Next base: position 313,894,618 of record NC_092335.1, on the reverse strand, counting down.
CCAAGAAGATTAACAAAGAAAAGAAGAACTTGATGAAGATGGAAGATCAAAGCCTTGAATATCTTGAAGAACACCTTGAAGATTCTTGAAGATCACGAAGAACGCGAAGAACACTTGAAGATTTCTAGGAAACCCTCAAGGATTTCGATGGGATGGTGATGGATTCGGTTTTGGCTGAATTCAAGAGAGGGAGAGAGAGATTTTTGAGTGTGGGATGTAATTATGATTTGGTACATGGAATGGTTTAGCCTAGGGGTCTATTTATAGGGAGGATAGGAGCATTCTAGAATTAGGTTTTAATAAGGAATTACTTAGGGAACAAGTAGGCTTGGAGAAGGGTTATGGGGGATGACTTGGGCCAAAAATTAGAGGGGTAAAAGGGTAATTTTACCCTTCAAAATCGGTTAGGGCTTTTAGGGTTAGGGTTTGTGATTTTTCACTTTAGTCCTTGTACTTTAATTTAGCTTAATAAACCCTTAATTATCCAAGTTTATTCATTTTAATTACACAAGTCTTTTTAGCTATTTATTTACTCTAAAAAGTTTATTAACTTATTATTTTTATTAACTTGTCAATTAATGTACAAAGTTAATTATCGTATTTTATAATTCTTAACGCTTAACCTTTATCGATTAAAGTTTACTTATTAAGTTTAATTATTTTATTGGGCATTTAATAAGGATAAGTATTGAATGGAAAAATGAGAAATATAGAATGGAAAAATGAGAGTCGTTATAGTTAGTGATATATTTCGTTGTTCACTAACGGTTGCTATGAATGGATATGTGTTGTCCGAACCACCCAGGGGTTAGTGATATATTTCGTTGTACACTAACGGTTGTTATGAACACCGATGAGAAATTCGAGTACCATTTTCTTGTACGATTGGTTAACCATGGTTTATAATTGTTGATGTTAGCATTTAATTATTATTATGATTATTATGCTAATGATGTTGCTAGTTGTACGGTTTTGATGATACTAGCTTGTGCGAATTGATATATGTGGTAATCGCGGTACAATTGACGTTACTAGCTTTTATGCTTTGATAAACGAGAGTATTGTGGTAAGATTGAGGATGCTAGTTTCTTATGCTTTGACATGCGGGATTAATGTGTGGTTTGGGTAAAGGAGTGCAAGTAGGTAAATTATATATGTATGTGTGTAGCTATTGCACTCACTAAGCTTTAGCTTACCCTCTCGTTGTTTACATTTTTATAGATTTGCATGGATGCGGTGGCTCGGGTAAGCGTGGAAACTAGTGGACTTGCGTAGTTGCTTATAAGACATGCTTTTGGATTTGATTAGGATTGAGTAGCGTATCCCCAATCACCATGCTCGGTCTTTATTTTCGTGTTAAAACTCACGTGGTCGGAAACTTGTATTTTTGTACGAAAGTCGTAAAACGGCCGATGTGAGCCCGGTGTTGTAAAACTTGTTTTATCGTGGGAAATTCTTAGTTTTACTTATTATGACGTGTCTTGATAATTGGTTTCGTTTAAAAGTGTCGGGAAGCGGGTTTTCCGCTCGCGTGTAATTGTAAAACTGATCAGAAATCCTTAGTTCATTTGGACGCCGTCTAAAAGGCTTGGCCGCCGTCCTGTACTTCACTGCTGGACGCCGTCCAGATAACTGGACGCCGTCCAGATGCACTGTCTCACAAATTTTTTTTTTTAGTCGTGTTTTTGGTATAACGTGGGTTGGGTCGTTACACTTGAGGACAAGGTTGTTTTTGAACCCAAGGGTATTGATACGATCGGTTATACGTGGGCAAGTATGAAGAAACAGTTTCGTACGTATGAACGGTTTTGTACGTAAGAAGTGGAGTTTATTTCTTCACGTTTCACAAGTCATCACACTCCTTCCATGTATCCCATGATCTACCTTGTTTTATTTATTTATTGCATGTAGTTATGAAGAAGTTATCCATGTTCTAGAATAGCAAGAAGTAACCGTAAGTTTATATTAGTATAAATATGTGATGCTTTGTTTTAAATTATGAATGAAAATGTGGTTTAGACCAATCTCTCTTCTTAGTCTTTATTTCTTTGAAGATTAGCCGTTTTAAAATCGGCTTTATCATTGGAGTTAGCGGTCGACTCGAATAGACCGTATCACACCCTGTCAAACATACATATAACATTCGATTTCGGAATGGCAACTTAATTAGAATATTAGCATTGCGGAAAGAGTTATGAAATATTGTGGTGACGTGACATGAAAACAAGGGTTTGCTTGAAAGTACGTTATGGAGGCCACGTTGAAGATAAAATACTACAATCCTACCGAATATTCGATCTCCTCCAGTTTTCAAATCATCCACACACCCACAACACTCCGTTAAGTTTCAACAAACTTTATTATCTTTTAATCATAAAGTTTCAACTAGTTCTTGCGAAACTCATAATTATGCTACATTTTTGTTTAAAATCTCTCAACACTCTTTCATTTCCTTATTCAGAGAGATACGCAGATATATGTTTTGATATAGAAATTAGAAATATAAAAAAAAGTGGTTTGATTAGTGGAAGTGAGTGAGAGGTTGAATTAGGAGGTGGCTAGACAAAATGGCTCCCACATCATAAGTGACCTTCGTGGCTCTTTGCACCCGTTGAATGATGGTAACAAACAGTCTGATTGATTGCCTCTTAAAAGTACCAAGTCTTTGTTTTTGGTTGGTGGACTATGTTGAGTTATGAGTGGATCAATCACACTTGCTACACTCGGTTTAGTCCTCCAAAAGTACTGGTACGAATTTACTAATGTAGCGGTTGGTGGTCGTGGTGGCAACCCGTTTGTTGGTCGTGGTGGAAGCGATTTTACGATAGGTGTTTTCATTTCTTTGTCCTTATCAAACATCTCAACCTTTGAGAGTTTTTTGTTCATGTTTCGGGACCACGATGGATTGTTAATATTGACGTCCCTTTCGATGATCTTTTTTGTTGTGATGGTTAATTTGTGTACATTGATCATGCCACTTGGCGAATTAAGTGGTCGTCGTTGTTCAAAGATTCCATTTTCTTTGTTTTTGACATCAATCTCCATCCCGTATTCGTTTGAATACTTTTGGTTCTTTGTATTTATTTCTTCATTGGATACGTTGATGACGTGGACGAATTCCATTAGTGATGGTTGTTGTTTCTCGTTGTTGATAAGATTGAGGAGGAATCGACCATCTTAGCGTTGAGCTTCGAAGTATTTTTGTGGCGGGATGGAAACGGCTTCGAGGACTAAATGACCATCGATTCGTCGGGAATGCATTTGAAGGGAAGGGCTGTCGGTATGTGCGGCCGCAAGAGAGGGTAGAGGAGGCGGGAAAGAACGAGCCATTTGACATTTATTATTCAAAAATCTTGTTGCAGGCTTAGAGACGACTTTATGTTTGTCAGTTGGTTGTTGCTGGTGTAATTGTTTTGGTTGTGGTTGTGTTAGTTCTTGTTCGTGTTTGTTCTCACTTGCATTAGATGATGCGAACGAGAATATATCTGATCCGGTCTCTGATCCGAGACTCTCAGTGCAAACTTTGAGGCTCTTCTCGCTCAACGAGCGAGCAGGTTTCATAACAAGGGGGTGAACATATGTTGCCCCCGAGTCGTCTAATTGCTTCTTTTGTGACATGATCGTGGTCCAAATATCAATTCGTTTTGGACCCTCATTGGCGTGTTCTTCTTCGTGTGATTCACCAGACGAAGAAGAATGTGAAAAATCATTTGCAATATGTTCTGAAGAGGCGATCTATTTCATGCTACTCTCTCCAAGCCATCTATTGGATGACATATCGGCGGAGAGAGTGCGTCTAAGAAACGCAACCATATGTGTTTTTTCCGGGTTTTCGGATCGAAGAATTGATACTATGCCATGCATATGGCTCATATGATTGGATTATAATTTGATCAGTTGATTTGGTGAGTGTTTAACTTCGATGGAGAATGGAAGTAATGATGGATGAGCATAAGTGCATGAAGAACAAGGGTAAGTGGATCGGTGGTATTTGTAGGGAAAGGAAATTGGAACCATGTTCATTGGGACCCATTTTTGTTCGACTTTATGTATATTTAATTATATTATTCGAAATTGTAGGATTAACAAATTAATATTAAAAAATCTATCTATATATGCTACATAGATGGCATTCTCGAGTCTCGACTATAATCCATAATTGATGATTCTATATATGCTACGTAAACGCTTTCTATTTCGCTCTTTCTAGATTATTTGACCTTTAATATTTTTTCTATAATGATTCTATAGAATTAAGAATTATCTACGAAACCTATTTATCCTGAAAATAAAGAATATAATTAGGTCCGGGTTTTCTAAGAAAATTAACCCATGGACATTGAACATGTAAACTCATACTTGATAAGGTTGGAAAAATCAGTATTCGGGAAGTACTTGATTGGAACTTCATAATAAGTAATTGAAAATTCGGGATTTAATTGATAATTACTCGGATTTTACCTTTTATTAATTTAAATATTAAATTTGAAAATATATAAGTAAACACTGAAGAAAACTAAAACTTAAAAATAAATTTTACCATAATTGTCTAAAATTATTCATTTTATGCATTATATAAGCAAAGACATGCTAAAATTAATGTTAAAATCTTTACTAATTTTAACTTGGCCGACTTTTATCAACAAATTCAATTTTGACCATTTAACCGACGTTAACTAATTAATTAAACAAATTTTGAAAAATCAAAACAGACCGCTTTTAAAAATAAGTAATTTGGGATCAATCGTGACAGACTAAGGTAAGTTATGATTTATACACTATAAAAACAAAGACATGTTTATGTAGAGTTTAATGAGATTACTTTTATGAAGAGATTATTCGTTCAACTGTTAACGTGATTAATTTTAAGGAGAGATTATTCGATCATGTAGGATCGTGTAAACAGGATTAAACGATCTGAGATTCAATAACGAGTGCATAAAATCTCGTTATTGGGTTTTATACCAAAATACTCTAATAACCTTTGATCTTAAAGAAGAAAACGTCTTTAGTATGTTAAAGATCGACATAGATGAATGCTAGAACACCAGGGTATCGGTTTAAACGTGTAGGATTGGTTAGGATTCGCAGCCATAACACTGAACCCGTAATACCCATAATATACACACAGCCGGTGCAACCGTGCGGTTGCATTGTCTATCCGTAGGGTTGCAAACCTTCAACCGTGCGGTTGCATTCTGTTAGTACGTATTTCTCTACTAGAGAGTAGGTATATACGTACTAGTGCAAGGTAGAATGAACCATGTAAGGAGTAGTTTGCCGATTGACGTTTACTCTCGGGACGAATCCCTGCAGACGCGAATCATGGTCTGAAACCATGGCGTGGCTTAAGTCAATCTTAAAATAGGGCTTACGTATGTTTTGCCTGTATCCTGAGTGATAAAAAATATTGCTGAGTCATATATGAGAAAATATGATGTGTAGTGTGCCTTAGAGCTGGGCGGCCTTGGAGCTGGGCGGCCTTGGAGCTGGGCTGCTGAGGTCATGTGCCATGGAACTGGGAGGATGAGGTTATGTTCCTTGGAGCTGGGCGGCCTTGGAGTTGGGCGGACTTGGAGCTGGGCGGCCTTGGAGCTGGGCGGCTGAGGTCAGGTGCCATGGAGCTGGGAGGATGAGGTCACGTGCCTTGGAGCTGAGAGGATGAGGTCACGTGCCATGGAGCTGAGAGGATGAGGTCACGCGCTTTGGAGCTGGGCGGATGGCAGATGGAATCTAGAGAGAGAAAGTGTGTGTGAGAGAGAAAGTGGAGCGTCTGATCTCTTATCTGATGTCCAAATGAGGTGGGGAACTCCTCTATTTATAGGCAAATCTTGGGCTGGTAAGGAAGCTTCATGGGCTACTTGTTGGGCCTGATTAATTCTAAAACCCAGTTGCTTACGTGTTTTCACTAATTTGGGCATAACTTTGTCATACAAAGTCGGATTTAAGTGATTCACAAGCCAAAACGTTTGTAACTCAGAGCTCCACAACTTTCATTTTATGCGTGTAGACCATAGGATACACCATTAAATCCCCCCATTTTGATGTGTTTATTTTTGCAGAAAATAAACACATTAAACTTAAAAAGAAAACAAGTGCCTTTTCTACCTTGGGAACATAATTATGCTGTTATCTGGTACCTAAATGATGTGTCGTTTAATGATCCTCAAAATAACTCGAATTTTGAGTATGTAGTAGGCTTTATAATGTTGGAAAATAATGCCATTTATGAAGCAACTGAGTCATATGCCTGATTAAATGTATATTTGGAAACTTATTATCACTTTATGATTGATTAACTTCTGTTGGTACGATTTTCCGTGTAGCAGATGTAAGGTATAATAACTGCTTCGCGTTGTATGACGCCGACTGATGTTTGCCCTCGAGAAATAATCTCTGCAGACCCGGAACACGGATGAGAGATCTGTGGGGTGGCCTCAATCAGTCTTTGGATCAATTTGTAATTGATCCGTCTAGCGTTCTGTTGCTAAACGGTTAATGTGCTTTTAGAATGAGAAAGAAATGTGTGAGGGGGAATTTATACTTCTCTCTGACAGAAGTTCAGATGTCAAATGTGGTGACCCAAGGGGTCTACTTACAGGCGTTGAATGTCCAATTTTTTCGGGATACACGTGTCAATCGCTGATTAATTCTGTTGTGCGAAATATCCGGAAACGACTTTGGTGTTGCTGACGTGGTCGCGTGCTGCTCACGTGCCTAGTAAAAAGACTTTAAGCATAAAAGCTGCCTGCTGTACGCTGACATGATATGTTTATTCTTAATGTTTTATGTTTAAGGACTTAAGCATAGAAAGCTGCCTTTAAGGCTTACGCAAAACGTTAGGCGGCCTGATTTATGTCTGAGATTTTTGTTCTAGCCGGAGAACTCTGAACGGCTATACACTGAAATTTGCCTTTGTTCCTTTTCATTGTGTGTTTTGCGCTAATGTATTGTGCGGCTTAAGAGTAGTACTTTGAATTGTTGTCAAAGATTTATTTGCTCGACTTTAAGTCGAAAGAACTAGTTCTTGTAATTTTGCTTATCGTCGACATTTCGTAGGTTCTAAATCTATGATCTACTTGCCGGCTATGTTACGGTTGTTAAATCGTGCCTTTCAACCTTTTATTTACGATTGAACTTCTGCCACCGAGACTAGATATCTCTTATGAGGGCAGGGATGACACACAGCTTTGCGTCACCTGATTAAAAAATCCTCGACCGGAAAAAAAATATGAATATTTTACCGTAAGAATAATTGTTTTATTTCTTACTTTTAAAGAAATTTTTACGTTTATGGCCGTATCTCATGTTTTAGATAGTTGATCGGGCTATCTAAACATACAGTACTACGCATAAAATTTCTTTAAGTTTATTGCCTTTCAAAGTCTTTTCAGTTCTTCTCCTGTTGGCGTTGAGAGCATATATAATCCATTATCATTTGCCTTTTACTGTTCGATATGATCTTTCTCATCACGGTCTTAATCTTGAATTCTTAGCGAATAGCATGCATATAATGTGATGGGCTTACGCAAATGCAGCCATATGGGCTTATGCAAGGAGCGGCCATGAATATATAATGATGAGCCGTGGACCAACGAATGTGGCATGGAGTTTAATATGTCTTCCTTCCAATGATAGCAACTATAAAAATGTTCTTTTATCAAATAATGCTTGAAGTTTTGAAATTGTACCTTGCGTTTTCGATGATGATCCATATTCGGTATTGTTGATAAACATAAAAATGTTGTCAAGATCTTCCCAATCCTAATTCCTTCCACCGTGCTCCGTTAATTGTTATGTAATATGTACTGTTGCACTCTTTTGCGTTGTGTGCTTACTTTTTTGCCGGCAAATCATATGCCTTTTCTGCTGAAGTTGTTGCAAGAAAATTTATATGTGTGAATGTTGCTTGTTTTCAAGTGCTAGTCTTTGAAATATGTAAATCTGATATTTTAAAATTAAATGGTGAAGATATTTCTTTCTGCGTCGGTCCATGTTCATCCTTCTGAGTTGTTTGAAAAGCTGTTCCACTAGTCATGGTCAAGATAATGTGTGCATTGGGATGAGATGTAGTGCTTCCTGCTTGCTTCTCTCCAAATGTGGAATGAATGATGATAAACAGGCTTTATCATCCCATCCGTTTTGTGAAACCCTTAGACTGATGCCCTGTTTACAATCAATTGCTACAATCGCCTTACTAAAGGAATGAGTGCATGTGGCCATGATATCACTCAATATACCACTGATAATGATGTCTTTTAAATGCTTTTTCATGCTTGAAAATAATTCTTAGGATGAAGGCTGTGGAAAGAAATTTTGCTGGCTTTGAGTTGATCATTTATGTGTATGGAACACAACATTCCGCTTATACTATCTGGATAATTACTTTCTGTAGTGTTGGTTCAAATAACTGCGTCCAATTGGAATTTGTACTATTTGTTGAAGCTGAAAATGAATGGTTTTTTAGACTGTTGATCGGAATCATTGTAACAAAGTTGTACATCCTTCGTCTTGCTTCACAAAATAAAATTGTCGAGAACATCTGTTGAAGTTCGAAATTGACATGTTGTCGCTAATAATTGAAGTGGCATAGTCGTAGTACTTTAGTATAAGATCATGTGTCTAACAAGGATGACATTGTATTGGAAACAACTTTGATATCTTTGATAACAATGATGCTGGACGATTTCGGATTTTGCTGGACCATAATATTTTTCTGGCAAGTAGAGTCATTTTAAATTGACGTACTCAAGTCAATGAGTAAGACGAAACACGGATGCCGGAATATTCTTCAAACGCATGTATGGTAGCACGCCCTTCTATCTTCTATTATCATGAACAAAGTATTTTTGTATACAACGAACCGATGGCTTAAATCACATATTTCTGCTTTACAAATGATCTTTGACATGTCAACATTGTGAACACAATCTTAAACATATTCGAAACCTGGCTAATACGGAACCCGGAAAAAGGATTTGTTGAAACTTCATGATGTTATACGGATTACGGATGGCATGATGTTAAACGGATGATTTAATGTTTTCAAGTTTGTTAAAGCAGAATGCTTCCCAAAACTCGATATCTTAATTTCATATATTTTTTTTCTCAAAATATGGTTTGAATCTCGATATCTTAATTACATAGTGTTTGAACTTTTTCTCTTCTGAGATTACTCAACTTGATGCCCAGACTTCCATATATTGGTGATTAATTGGTGACCTCTCAAAGGAAAAAACAACGTTGCCCAGAATATATGTCTTCTAGCACAAGAACTGTCCGATACTCGTAATGTCTTCGTAAATTGCCGATGTGACATCCTTGCAGATGTGACATCCTTTTAAGTAGAACTCCGTATATATTATTGTAAATCTGTAGTACGGAAGCCGATTGTATCTACATATAGCCTGAAGCCATGACTATCTCTGAACGGAGGTGGGAAGTTTTATGCTAGGAGTAAAACTCAGATTAGCGTTATCCGGATATGGTGTCTTCAGTTTGTTTTTCTGAACAGAGGACGGAAGTCGGATATTGGAATTCTCAAACTACCTTACATAGATTATTCGATACCAGAAGCCGGATGCCAGAGTACCTGGAAATATTTTGAAACGAATGACGGTTTTTGCTACTATGATGTTGCTGTGATAATGAATTTGCGAAGAAAATCCGCCTGGAGGTTAGTATGTATTGTGTTTTCATGAAATGATGTCCACAACCCAGATGTATAACGTTATGCGCTATCCGGAGTAGCAAGTCATCACTTAAATGATGGATTTGTGTCCGGTTGTGACGTTGCAGTAGTTTGCGTTTGTTAGCTCGGTCTTCAAGGTGGTGATATTCTGTTGTTAAGTGCTCGGATGAGATGAGTATATATCTTATACAACCTGTAATGTTGTTGTATCGATGGGTGGTAGGCGGAAGAAGGTGATAGTCTTTTATGGATAATTCTGCACGGTGGCTGGATAAAAACTGTTTTTGAGTCATGATGCCTGAATATATTTATGAAATTCCTCTCAGAGACCAATGAACGTTGTATTGTTCTTCTAAATGTTGTTTGATATGTTAAGTACACGGAGAACCAATGGATTTGTTACCGGAGAACGGATAGTGTCTGCATGAACGTAAACTATGGTTGTTGTAAATGGATTTGGCACCGGAAGATGAACAACGGTGAAAATGATACGTCTTTTATGCTTTTAAAATTGACTGTTGAACGGCATCGTAATTGTTTTCGATTATTGGTTGCCGAATGATTTCATATAATTTCAGGTATGAGCCCTTCATTTTAACCATTTACTAGTTGTTGGCTCAATCGATACTAGCTGTCCGTGTATAAATGCAGGATGCACGTGCTATTACCTCGCATAAAGTGGACAATAAGAAAATATAGAAGTTAATCTGTGTTATATGCAAACATATCTAAAAGATATATACGGAATATGTGATACTCCTCTTACCAGAAAACAATATATATATATATTCTCCTTTTATTTTACGTACAATTTCTTGTAGTAAAATTTTTACAGATAAAGATAAAGATTAATTGTGGAGATTGAATACGAAATACGTGTATCATATATTATATTTATATTTAATATTTACTATCATAAAATAAGAAATGAAACATGGAAGATTATAAAAAGATTTACTGCATCTGACTATTAGGAAACGTGTACGTTATATCAAATGCGTGTCACAATCTTATCGGTAGTTTATATTTGTGAATTGAGAAAAATTCGTAACAAAATGGTAGCAAACCGTATTTGTGGATGATAGTCTTTGTTTGGTCATATCTAGAAGAAAATTGCATATTCAAACTTAGTTGATCACTTGAAGAGTTGCTCGTTGTAGTGTTTCAAGCGTATAGCGCTGCTCAATGTTTGGAGAGTTGAACAAGCTTCTCGGGATTCAACTATGTATCACTTTGTATATATATATATATATATATATATATATATATATATATATATATATATATATATATATATATAATGAAAAAGCTGGTGCATGAGTGTCAGAACACACATAATAGCTCCTTCCATGAAGTAGATAAAGAAAACACAGAAGCTTCTTGGTATATATGTATCCACGTGACATATATAATGAATGAGGTGGCACGTTTGATGACAACTTTTGTTTCTTTGAAATTTATACCACGGATAACGGATGGCGGAATTATCTCATGTACAACTAACTTGGGCAAGTTGAACGGATAACAAAATCGTTGTTAGCACAACATAGTTTGTTGGAACTTTGGAGTACAGATAACGGAGTAATTTTTATAAGTCAGAATGTAACAATTTTTGAAGTCCGGATGACGGACAACTATATTGTGTATTCTGAGCTTTTGGTTTCTAGTCATAGAATCGGATGGCGCCATTTGTTAGTACGTATTTCTCTACTAGAGAGTAGGTATATACGTACTAGTGCAAGGTAGAATGAACCATGTAAGGAGTAGTTTGCCGATTGATGTTTACTCTCGGGACGAATCCCTGCAGACGCGAATCATGGCGTGGCTTAAGTCAATCTTAAAATAGGGCTTACGTATGTTCTGCCTGTATCCTGAGTGATAAAATATATTGCTGAGTCATATATGAGAAAATATGATGTGTAGTGTGCCTTAGAGCTGGGCGGCCTTAGAGCTGGGCGGCCTTGGAGCTGGACGGCTGAGGTCATGTGCCATGGAACTAGGAGGATGAGGTAATGTGCCTTGGAGCTGAGCGGCCTTGGAGTTGGACGGCCTTGGAGCTGGGCGACCTTGGAGCTGGGCGGCTGAGGTCATGTGCCATGGAGCTGGGAGGATGAGGTCACGTGCCTTGGAGCTGAGAGGATGAGGTCACGTGCCATGGAGCTGACAGGATGAGGTCACACGCTTTGGAGCTGGGCGGATGGCAGATGGAATCTAGAGAGAGAAAGTGTGTGTGTGTGAGAGAGAAAGTGGAGCGTCTGATCTCTCCTCTGATGTCCATATGAGGTGGGGAACTCCTCTATTTATAGGCAAATCTTAGGCTGGTAAGGAAGCTTCATGGGCTACTTCTTGGGCCTGATTAATTCTAAAACCCAGTTGCTTACGTGTTTTCACTAATTTGGGCATAACTTTGTCATACGAAGTCAGATTTAAGTGATTCAAAAGCCAAAATGTCCGTAACTCAGAGCTCCACAACTTTCATTTTATCCGTATAGACCATAGGATAAACCATTACATTCTAATAGTAAAAGTTAAACTTTAAAGCATTTCAACATGATCGTAATGAACTCGGGGACTATAATGCACCAACAAACTCTCCCTAGGACCCAGTTCATTATCTCAAATAACAAAATATACTTTCACCTGCAAAAGACAAATATCCACGCATTCAAACACGTTCAATAACAAAAAATTAAAATGTTTACACCATGTTATTACAACCAAATAGAAATAAAATGAAAAATAAAACGTTTAAGACCACAATTCATAAGTTCATGCATTCAAATTCAAAAGATAGACATTTAAGCATGAATGTCATACGCATAGCATGTACGAACAGCATGATTGAACTGAATTGCCTGCTCCGTATTCGGCAACTCATGAAAGATTGGGTGTCTTCGCAACACCTTGATGTCTTCTTTGCACAGATTTCGGATCAATAATCCTAATCTGGTCCAAACTTCCCTTAGGATTATACAGCAAAATAACAGCTTCTTTAGTTCACCCATCATAATACCACCATCGAAAATGATCTCCAAAATTATGTGGCATCCTATGAACTGGTGCATACTTCATTGTCCTGGCACGCTTATACTCAACCACTCGAACCCTGTTTCCCGTAGATTGATCAGTACGATAAGAAACCTTCAAAAACTGTGGCTCTAACACAGACCAACCATACTTAAATTCTTTCTTAATCTTGAACTGCATCCACTGACCCTGTTCATCAGACTCATGATAGAGCAATGGTAATATGGCAAGTTCCATCATCTCAAAATATGGAAGTGTTTTCAGATCAACAACATGCTTAAAATAATCAACTCCATTCTCCCTTCGTACAGTAAAACAAGTCAAATCTTTCAAATACGCCCAACTCAGAATCTTTCCACGTGTAACCTTACCTGTTCGATCATAAAACAGCTTATACATTGGTTCCAAAGGTGCTTTCTTAAACCACGCCTTGGTACAGGACTTCTGATACTCCCTCCATTCTTGATTTTTCTGTTTGTTTACAGTATTAACATTCTTACCATCTTTGTTAACACCTGAAGACTCACCTTGTTCAGCAGTTCACTTTTTTCCACTTTACAATTCAAAAAGTCATCACTTTGTTGTTTGAATAGATCAGCAAACTCTGGTAAGTCATCCTTATCAACACTATCACCAACATTCTCATCATCAGAAGCATCTTCAATGATGACTTCTTCAGCACTATCATCACCGGTATGTCTATCTATATATGCTACATAGATGGCATTCTCGAGTCTCGACTATAATCCATAATTGATGATTCTATATATGCTACGTAAACGCTTTCTATTTCGCTCTTTCTAGATTATTTGACCTTTAATATTTTTTCTATAATGATTCTATAGAATTAAGAATTATCTACGAAACCTATTTATCCTGAAAATAAAGAATATAATTAGTTCCGGGTTTTCTAAGAAAATTAACCCATGGACATTGAACATGTAAACTCATACTTGATAAGGTTGGAAAAATCAGTATTCGGGAAGTACTTGATTGGAACTTCATAATAAGTAATTGAAAATTCGAGATTTAATTGATAATTAATCGGATTTTACCTTTTATTAATTTAAATATTAAATTTGAAAATATATAAGTAAACATTGAAGAAAACTAAAACTTAAAAATAAATTTTAACATAATTGTCTAAAATTATTCATTTTATGCATTATATAAGCAAAGACATGCTAAAATTAATGTTAAAATCTTTACTAATTTTATGTTGGTCGACTTTCATCAACAAATTCAATTTTATCCATTTAACCGACGTTAACTAATTAATTAAACAAATTTTGAAAAATCAAAACAGACCGCTTTTAAAAATAAGTAATTTGGGATCAATGATGACAGACTAAGGTAAGTTATGATTTATACACTATAAAAACAAAGACATGTTTATGTAGAGTTTAATGAGATTACTTTTATGAAGAGATTATTCGTTCAACTGTTAACGTGATTACCTTTAAGGAGAGATTATTCGATCATGTAGGATCGTGTAAGCAGGATTAAACGATCTAAGATTCAATAACGAGTGCAGAAAATATCATTATTGGGTTTTATACCAAAATACTCTAGTAACCTTTGATCTTAAAGAAGAAAACATCTTTAGTATGTTAAAGATCGACTTAGATGAATGCTAGAACACCAGGGTATCGGTTTAAACGTGTAGGATGTAGAGACCCGTCCTAATCCATCTGGACGAATACATTACATTTGGTTACATCGCGAGGTAATTGAACTCTATATGATACATTTTACAAACATTGCATTCGTTTTTAAAAGATAAACTTTCATTACATCGAAAGTTGACGGCATGCATACCATTTCATAATGTATCCAACTATAATTGACTTAATAATAATCTTGATGAACTCAACGACTCGAATGCAACGTCTTTTGAAATATGTCATGATTGACTCCAAGTAATATCTCTAAAATGAGCAAATGCACAGCGGAAGATTTCTTTCATACCTGAGAATAAACATGCTTTAAAGTGTCAACCAAAAGGTTGGTGAGTTCATTAGTTTAACATAAATAATCATTTCCATCATTTTAATAGACCACAAGATTTTAATTTTCAGTTCCCATAAATAATCGTCCCATGCATAGAGACAAAAATCAATCATTTGGATTTAACACCTGGTAACCGACATTAACAAGATGCATATAAGAATATCCCCTATCATTCTGGGACATCCATCGGACATGATATAAAACAACATCGAAGTACTAAAGCATCCGCTACAACGGATGGGGTTCGTTAGGCACAATAGATCTATCTTTAGGATTCGCGTCAATTAGTAGACTGGTTTACTAATTCTTAGGTTACCAAGTAAAAGGGGCATATTCGGCTTCGATCATTCAACCATATAATGTAGTTTCGATTACTTGTGTCTATTCCGTAAAACATTTATAAAAGCGATGTATTCTCAGTCCCAAAAATATATATTGCAAAAGCATTTAAAAAGGGAGTAATGAAACTCACAGTAATATATTTTATAGTAAAAATACATATGACGACATTGAACAGCTGAACAATGCAGGGTTGGCCTCAGATTCACGAACCTATATCATTTGTATATTCATTAATACATATAATCGTAATCGGATAAGATTATATATATTGATTATTTAATCATACTTATGATATTATGTGTTATATAGCTAAATTTAATGTATTAGATTTATGTATATTTTATATAACTAATATTCATTATAACATATTAATAATACAATTTTATATTAAGGTTTATATATGATACAAATATATTTTTATATATTAATTGATATTCTTCATATATAGCTTAGTTATTATTATTTTAAATAACAAAATAGAGTGATATATAATATTAATATTATCGTAATGCATTTTTATATAAAAAAAATATATCTATTTATAATGTTACTAAAATGATAAGAAGGATAATATTAATAATAGTAATAATACTAATAATAATAGTGTAAATTTTAATAATGGTAAGTATAATAACTTTGATAATTGTTAATTACTATGATACTTTATTTTAATAATAAAATGATAATAATAATAACCTTGTTAATAATAATAATATCTATAATAAACTTCGTGTTAAATTTCTAAACATATAACTACAGTTTTTATAACTTAATTTTGTAGAGACCCGTCCTAATCCATCCGGACGAAGTCCGTATCGATTATAAACGATTCACAATAGTTGATTACATCGCAAGGTACTTGACCCTATATAATACATTTTACAAACATTGCATTCGTTTTTGAAAGGACAATATTTCATTACATCAAAAATTGACGGCATGTATACCATTTCATAATATATTTAACTATAATTGACTTAATATTAATCTTGATGAACTCAACGACTCGAATGCAACGTCTTTTGAAATATGTCATGAATAACTCCAAGTAATATCTCTAAGATGAGCAAATGCACAGCGAAAGATTTCTTTCGTACCTGAGAATAAACATGCTTTAAAGTGTCAATCAAAAGGTTGGTGAGTTCATTAGTTTATCACAAACATTCATTTCCATCATTTTAATAAACCACAAGATTTGCATTTCTCATAAATATACGTCCCATGCATAGAGACAAAAATATCATTCATATGGATTGAACACCTGGTAACCGACATTAACAAGATGCATATAAGAATATCCCCTATCATTCCAGGAAATCCTTCGGACATGATATAAAACAACATCGAAGTACTAAAGCATCCGGTACTTTGGATGGGGTTCGTTAGGCCCAATAGATCTATCTTTAGGATTCGCGTCAATTAGTATATCGGTTTACTAATTCTTAGGCTACCAACCAAAAGGGGCATATTCGGCTTCGATCATTCACCCATATAATGTAGTTTCATTTACTTGTGTCTATTTCGTAAAACATTTATAAAAATTGCGCATGTATTCTCAGCCCAAAAATATAAAGGGTAAAAAGGCAAATGAAACTCACCTAATGTATTTTGTAGTAAAAATACATATGACTATATTGAACAATGCAGGGTTGGCCTCGGATTCACGAACCTATATTATTTGTATATATATTAATACACATATTGCAATCGAACAATTGTATATATATATATATATATATGAATTTATTAGTTATGTCATATTTATATTAATAATATGTATATATCTTCATATTTTCATTTTGTATATAAAAATATAAATTTTATTATGTTGTATATTAAATATATATATATATATATTTATATATATCATTTGTTTAAAAAGTATTAATAATACTAAAATAATATTAAATATGGTAAAATTATAATAATTATAATACTTAAGTTTTCTTGTAAAGGCAATAATGTTAATATTTTTATTAGTGATAATACTAATAATGATATTAATGATAATAACTATAAAAGTATTAATTTTACTATTAATGATAGTTATGATAATGATTTTAATAGTTACATAATAGTAATATTCATGATGATACTTATAATCACATTAGTGGTAATATTAATAATAATCTTAATATTAATATTAATGATGATAATACTAATAATGATAATCATTCTTATAATAAAAATTATAATATTAGTAATAATACTTATGTTCATTAAAATTGATAATAACACTAATAATAACTTGTTTTATTCTTATAACAACAATAATAATAATAATCCTAAATATAATCATAATAAACTAAAATAATAAATTATTAATCATGATAATGATATTATTAATCAGTTTTGTGAGTATGATTGTAATACTAACACTATATGATAACTAATACTTTTATTGGTAATAATAATATTAATAACTATCATATAACACATAATAACAATTTCTAATAATAACAATGATAATAACAATAATAACAGTTTTAATAAAATTAAGATGAAAGTGTATATACCCTTTTAAGATCTTTTCTAAAAAGAATGTCCCGAACGAGAATTGAACCCATGACCACTTGCTAACCCGACAAACACCCAAACCAGTTGAGCTGCTGCTGTTTTTCTATTTTATGAACCAAACTTATTGGTTTAAACCATTTTAGATTTCTGTTTTCTTTTCTCCTTCAACCTCTAAATCGATCGACCCAAATCAAGTTAAATCATCCAATAAAAATTTTGATACATCAAATAATTACAAGTGACTAACATCAATTGTTTTATTATTTAGAAAACAAAAAAAAAAAAAAAAAACATACAGCTACCTTTCGTCGCTGTTACTTTCAGAAAAAAAAATTCAAGTTTGAATTCAAGGATGTTTTATATAAATGATAAAACAAGAAAGATGTTGTAAACGGTTCCTAAAAACTAACTGGACCTTCAATTAAACCTGTAACCTCAAACTGAGATCAAATTTTGCGATGAACATAAATTTTGACTTTTTGAACTTTATCTTTGACTTTTGAAATTTGGATTCAAGAAACGAAATTGAAATTTGAAAATTCACAGGAAGTTCATTTAGATGATTTCTAACCAAATTGCATTTAAAGATTTTGAAAATTTTACGAATTTGAAGGTTGGATTGGGATGAACACGAACAGAGGAAAAATATTGGGGTTTCGTTTTTTTTTTTCATCGAATTGCAGGGTACAACATACTACGTATACAGTGTGTATTTGAGTGATTGATGATAGAGTTGATTATTTCATCTCCTAAACCTACTCCCAATTGATTTATAACAGAAAAGGGGAACAGACAGAAAAATCACGGGTAGGTAGCCAGAAAAGAAGAAAGTTAAAAAAAAGAATCTGATTTTATTCCAAACAAATAGATACTGATAAATATATGTACACATCAGCTATCACACGCTTTTTTTTATATATTTTTATATATATAATTTATATTTAATATTCATAATTAATATTCATATATTAATAATAATATATTTAATAATATTAGAAGTAATCAAAACACTAATAATAATTATTTTAATAATATTTATTTTAATATTAGATAATAATAATGATATTAATTATAAAAATTTTATTCATAATATTATTCATAAAACTAATAATAATTCTATTTGTAATAATATTCATGTTATTAATGATAATAATGATATTAATAATAATATAATAAATTATATATGTCAATTTTTATATTTATATCAACATATTGATAATACTAATATTTATTTTAATAATAATAATGAAAGTAATACTACTAATATTAATATAATAATTATATTTTAACTTGTAATTACATATTAATATCATAATTTATTAATTATATATATTTAATAGTTATCCATTTTATATATATTGAAACACATAAACTCAAAGTATAATATTTTGTATTTAATACTTTGTTATCGTTGACAAATTGTGTTCGGAATCATTTATAATCAATATACTCAATATATTAAAAATAACTAGTCCTAGTTATTTTAAGTTTTCTTTATTAATAACAGAGTCACATAATAGATCATTAATATAACTAAACTATTATATATAATTATTTATATCTACATTTCTGTTTAAGATCAAAGGTTCGTGAATTGTCGGAAGTAGTCACAGGGTAATTGAATACATGAATATAGTTTCAAAATCTTCGAGACTCAAGATTACAGATTTTGCTTATCGTATCGAAATCATACGCAGATTAAGTTTAAATTTGGTCGAAAATTCCCGGGTCACTACAGTACCTACCCGTTAAAGAAATTCTGTCCCGAAATTTGAGTGAGGTTGTCATGGCTAACAATAAAAAGGTTTTCATGGCAAATATGAGTTGATAAATAGAATTTTATCACAGGGTGTAACCTGGATAAAATAATTCGATTATTCGAAGCGTACGAGTGAAGCTATCACCAAAGAGTGAAATAGGAAAGTAAAGATTCACCTTGACTTTGGACGTAGGGGCTGAATTCCAGAATTCAAGGGATTCGAAAGAAAATATTGGAAATCTATCAGATCTTATTCTTCGGCGAACAAGGAAAGTAAGATTTCTATAATTAAATACGGTGATCTGCCTTGATTACCCCGTCCGATATTTCCATTATAAATTTACCTTTTCTGTCCCATTAGTTTTCACCACTTCTATACTCAATTCCCAAATTCAAAATGCTTAATCCAGTTCTGATCCTTGTCCTTATTCTGACTATCGCAACAATCATTTTTCCTTTTCCAACTCCCACCGAAAGAATCTATTTTCTTCTACTTCGCCCTTGGAGTTATAGTGTTTTTATTTCTCCCGTGCCTTTATGTTGCGATAAACATTGCCATATACGGTTTGTAATTTATGCGTTGTTATCGGGCTTTATATTCTCCCTTATATTTCGGAGTCCCTGCTTCCGTCTTCTATAATCATTGTCATTCACAGTTAATGCTCTCCTATTTTACTGCGATTTATACTCCAATTTTCTATTTCTTTTGGAGCTTTGTCCCTTCGTTTCTTCTTTTTATGATTGGACATCTCTGGTAATGGTCCAGAATTCGTAGATATGGAGTTTCAAATGAATTTAATGTTCTAAACAAAAAAGAACGTTATAGCACGATTTGATTTGTCAAATTACCAGAATCACTAATAATAGAACTATCAAGAATATACTTTCTTAATATGTTCAGAAGTTAAGTAGAATGAAAGAGTTATGTAGCATGGCACATGATGACGTTATGATCTGTGAATCATCATGTCCCAATAGAAACTCAACATGACTTACTGTAATATAATCACGTTGATCAAGTGTCATTATATTATACTAACTCATGCATCAGTTCCCAACATTACTTTAATAACATTCATATTTTAAGCTTGAAAGTTTACAGAATATAGAAACTAATAGTTTCTATATGATGTAACACTGATAGCACGAAGAGATTAATGATTTCAGATAAGAATAGTTATGAAAATATCTTCAAAAATATGGAGGATAATTATAATGAAAGATACGATGATATCTTGGAATTTCTAATATCGAAGGATGGTGAAGAAAATTTGTCCGCAAGAGTTTGGAGTCAGAAGCAAGGTATTCGCTAAAGATTTCATCAGAAACAGAATCATCAAGATTCTTAATGTACAAGTTTAGTCCTTGTAATTTGTTCAGAGACTCCTTCGTAGTTTTCTCAATCGGTTTTTCAGTTCCAACTTTTCTGAGCTTTTCCAACATACTATTCTGTATCATCAATTTACAACGATTAAGGTCGTTTACGGTTGCCAACAGTTTCTGCTGCTTCATTGAGCTTTTTCAAAGTTCAATGTATTGATTCGTAGGCTGGGTGCTTTTCAAAATTTCAGTATGGAAAGTCATAATTCTAGGAGATAAAGGTTATACATATAACTGTTGATGCAGATATGCTGTGAATTTTCAAGGTACTGATTGCTGATTCCCGATAATTGGTATGGCAGTTCCTGTTACAAGATGCAGATGAGTACATGATGAGACTTCAATAGATAAATATAGTGATTTGTCGGAGAGATTTAAACCAAGGAGCGACGAGGTTGCTGGTACGTCTGCTGGTAATATGGTAGAATATAAAAGGGTTCCCTGGTAACAATAAAAGAGCACGCATATATATCAAGGTTATAATAAGGTTGTTTCAAATGAAAAGTCGAAGTTGACTTGTTGAAGCTGTGACAAAATTGGCTATTCTGAAAAAAAACTGCAAAGTTATTTTGGGTAATAATAATACTAAAGGAAATTAACACAACTATGTGTTAAACTTTTACTCAGTTTTCGAGAGTTTTTCAGGTGCATAACTATATGCATAAATCTTTCCTTCCGTAGATGAAGTGCGCTTGGTTCATTCTCTTTATTGAGGTGTTTTCAAGAATTATGAAAGGTTTTAACACAAATTGGAATCGTCAAGATACAAATGAGGTTTAAGATGAAATCAAGTGGCAAACTTGAAGTATTGTTTAGTTTCATATGTTATAATTAATATTTTAATTCATTTTAATTGTCCAATGTTATTAGTCCACAGTCGATAGTCCACAGTTGACAGTCCAATAATTCATATATAACTTAATATATAATATTTGAATTAATTAATACGTGTCGTGACCCGTATACGTCTCAGACTCGATCATAACTCAAAGTATATATATTATTATAGAATCAACCTCAACCCTGTATAGAGAACTCGATCATTACTGCATATAGAGTGTCTATGGTGATTCTAAATAATATATATAGATGCGTCGATATGATATGTCAAAACCTTGTATACGTGTCCCGATATTTAAAGTGCGTAAAATATATAACAGAAAATAAATGACGATAAATAAAGTGCGTAAAGTAAATAACAGAAATTAAATGACGATAAATAAAATTGCGAGAATGTAAATTGCGATAAATAAAAATGTAATTAGTTAGCTAGGAACAGTTAGCGTGGATTCTTAACAAAATTTCTCATAGTTAATTTGTTTGTTTCTAACAAATTTTATTTTGTCAAATGTTTTCTTCATTATGCCACTTGTTGGATTCTGATAGGTCAAAATCCAAATATGAAATTGAATGAAAATGGTTATTCTGTGGTGAACGGATACGTATATCTGTGGATGTAAATAGGATAGTAAATGACTGTTGAATCAGATTTGAAAGAATCTACAGTGTAACTTATTATCGTGAAGTCTAAATATCCCTCAGGTATTACCTACCCGTTAAAATATTTTCATCATTAACAGTTTGTACAAAAGAAATTTTAATTACAATCTTTATGAAAACATATATACATAAATATTTTCTTCAGATGTAATCATGGATTTAATGAGTTAATATGACATTAAACTCATTTGATTTTCGGTTTTGAGCTAGAATAAATAATCTCTAAAACTTTTAGAAACCACATATCCTTCGCAGAATATTTCTTCAATGAAGTTATGAATTAATACTTCATCGTTCATTGTTGTTGGTACTCCTTGATATCTATGGTGCGTATGACGTTGATGTTCGTGTGACAGATTGTGAAGTTGAGGTTTGCGATACGGTTGTTGTTGGTGTTGGTAATGGTATTATTGGCGTTGATTATGGTGGTACTGGTTATGCTGCTGGTGTTTGTAATCTTTGCACCATATTCTCTAAAGCCACTACCCGAGCACGAAGCTTGTTGACTTCTTCTATTACACCGGGGTGATTGTCGGTTCGGACGAGTGGATAAATATGATCTAGAATTTGGTATAGTATATAACCGTGATGAGATATTCTGGAAATGAGAGAGAAAATGGTGTTTCGGACAGGTTCGCCGTTAAGTGCTTCAGGTTTTTCGCCAAGGGGGCAATGTGGTGGATGAAATGGATCACCTTCTTCTTGTCTCCAATGATTGAGGAGGCTACGAACCCAGCCCCAATTCATCCAGAATAGATGATGTCTAATCGGTTGATCCATTCCGATTACAATGCTTTCGGAGCTCGAGTGAAAATCCATGTCGGAATAGCTGTCAGAATCCGAGGAATTCGAACTGGTTGAAAGATTCATCTCGTACGATCAGATGAAGGATTTTTGATAAGAAATAGATTATAGGATGTAGATTAGTATCCTGCAATACATAATTTACATATACATATATAATACTAAAATCCCATAAGTTATGGAGGAATCTACGGAAGCTGTCAGGCAAAGGTAACAATAACAGATACACTAAGATATGAATTTATCTATACACTGTCTAGACTAAGAATGATAAGCAGGTGATTTCCGACTAGAAATGATAAGGTAAAACTTTTGACATGCAGACATGGTCGAAGTCCAGACTCACTAAGGCATCCTAACGACTATCAGTTAGACACACTAACACAAGACCTGGTTCGCTAAGACCTCCGCTCTGATACCAACTGTAGAGACCCGTGCTAATCCATCCGGACGAAGTCCGTATCGATTATAAATGATTCACAATAGTTGATTACATCGTGAGGTACTTGACCTCTATATAATACATTTTACAAACATTGCATTCATTTTAGAAAAGACAATCTTTCATTACAACAAAAATTGACGGCATGCATACCATTTCATAATATATTTAACTATAATTGACTTAATATTAATCTTGATGAACTCAACGACTCGAATGCAACGTCTTTTGAAATATGTCATGAATAACTCCAAGTAATATCTCAAACATGAGCAAATGCACAGCAGAAGATTTCTTTCGTACCTGAGAATAAACATGCTTTAAAGTGTCAACCAAAAGGTTGGTGAGTTCATTAGTTTATCACAAACATTCATTTCCATCATTTTAATAAACCACAAGATTTGCATTTCTCATAAATATACGTCCCATGCATAAAGACAAAAATATCATTCATATGGATTGAACACCTGGTAACCGACATTAACAAGATGCATATAAGAATATCCCCTATCATTCCAGGAAATCCTTCGGACATGATATAAAACAACATCGAAGTACTAAAGCATCCGGTACTTTGAATGGGGTTCGTTAGGCCCAATAGATCTATCTTTAGGATTCGCATCAATTAGTAGATAAGTTTACTAATTCTTAGGCTACCACTCAAAATGGGCATATTTGGCTTCGATCATTCACCCATATAATGTAGTTTCATTTACTTGTGTCTATTTCGTAAAACATTTATAAAAATTGCGCATGTATTCTCAGCCCAAAAATATAAAGGGTAAAAAGGCAAATGAAACTCACCTAATGTATTTTGTAGTAAAAATACATATGACTTTATTGAACAATGCAGGGTTGGCCTCAGATTCACGAACCTATATCATTTGTATATATATTAATACACATATTGCAATCGAACAATTGTGTGTATATATATATATATATATATATATATATATATATATATATATATATATATATATATATATATATATATATATATATATATGAATTTATTAGTTATGTCATATTTATATTAATAATATGTATATATCTTCATATTTTCATTTTGTATATAAAAATATAAATTTTATTATGTTGTATATTAAATATATATATATATATTTATATATATCATTTGTTTGAAAAGTATTAATAATACTAAAATAATATTAAATATGGTAAAATTATAATAATTATAATACTTAAGTTTTCTTGTAAAGGCAATAATGTTAATATTTTTATTAGTGATAATACTAATAATGATATTAATGATAATAACTATAAAAGTATTAATTTTACTATTAATGATAGTTATGATAATGATTTTAGCAGTTACCTAATAGTAATATTCATGATGATACTTATAATCACATTAGTGGTAATATTAATAATAATCTTAATATTAATATTAATGATGATAATACTAAGAATGATAATCTTTCTTATAATAAAAATTATAATATTAGTAATAATACTTATGTTCATTAAAATTGATAATAACACTAATAATAACTTGTTTTATTCTTATGACAACAATAATAATAATAATCCTAAATATAATCATAATAAACTAAAATAATAAATTATTAATCATGATAATGATATTATTAATCAGTTTTGTGAGTATGATTGTAATACTAACACTATATGATAACTAATACTTTTATTGGTAATAATAATATTAATAACTATCGTATAACACATAATAACAATTTCTAATAATCACAATGATAATAACAATAATAATAATTTTAATAAAATTAAGATGAAAGTGTATATACCCTTTTAAGATCTTTTCTAAAAAGAATGTCTCGAACGAGAATTGAACCCATGACCACTTGCTAACCCGACAAACACCCAAACCAGTTGAGCTGCTGCTGTTTTTCTATTTTATGAACCAAACTTATTGATTTAAACCATTTTAAATTTCTGTTTTCTTTTCTCCTTCAACCTCTAAATCGATCGACCCAAATCAAGTTAAATCATCCAACAACAATTTTGATACATCAAATAATTACAAGTGACTAACATCAATTGTTTTATTATTTAGAAAACAAAAAAAAAACATACAGCTACCTGTCGTCGCTGTTACTTTCAGAAGAAAAAAAAATTCAAGTTTGAATTCAAGGATGTTTTATATAAATGTTAAAACACGAAATATGTTGTAAACGGTTCCTAAAAACTAACTGGACCTTCAATTAAACATGTAACTTCAAACTGAGATCAAATTTTGCGATGAACATAAATTTTGACTTTTTGAACTTTATCTTTGACTTTTGAAATTCGGATTCAAGAAACGAAATTGAAATTTAAAAATTCACAGGAAGTTCATTTAGATGATTTCAAACCAAATTGCATTTAAAGATTTTGAAAATTTTACGAATTTGAAGGTTGGATTGGGATGAACACGAAAAGAGGAAAAATATTGGGGTTTCGTTTTATTTTTTTTAAATCAAATTGCAGGGTACAACATACTACGTATACAGTGTGTATTTGAGTGATTGATGATAGAGTTGATTATTTCATCTCCTAAACCTACTCCCAATTGATTTATAACATAAAAGGGGAACAGACAGGAAAATCACGGGTAGGTAGCCAAAAAAGAAGAAAGTTAAAAAAAAGAATCTGATTATATTCCAAACAAATAGATACTGATAAATATATGTACACATCAGCTATTACACGCTTTTTTATATATATTTTTATATATATAATTTATATTTAATATTCATAATAAATATACATATATTAATAATAATATATTTAATAATATTAGAAGTAATCAAAACACTAATAATAATTATTTTAATAATATTTATTTTAATATTAGATAATAATAATGATATTAATTATAAAAATGTTATTCATAATATTATTCATAACACTAATAATAATTGTATTTGTAATAATATTCATGTTATTAATGATAATAATGATATTAATAACAATATAATAAATTATATATGTCAATTTTCATATTTATATCAACATATTGATAATACTAATATTTATTTTAATAATAATAATGAAAGTAATACTACTAATATTAATATAATAATTATATTTTAACTTGTAATTACATATTAATATCATAATTTATTAATTATATATATTTAATAGTTATCCATTTTATATATATTGAAACACATAAACTCAAAGTATAATATTTTGTATTTAATACTTTGTTATCGTTGACAAATTGTGTTCGGAATCATTTATAATCAATATACTCAATATATTAAAAATAACCAGTCCTAGTTATTTTAAGTTTTCTTTATTAATAACAGAGTTACATAATAGTTCATTAATATAACTAAACTATTATATATAATTATTTATATCTACATTTCTGTTTAAGATCAAAGGTTCGTGAATTGTCGGAAGTAGTCACAGGGTAATTGAATACATGAATATAGTTTCAAAATCTTCGAGACTCAAAATTACAGATTTTGCTTATCGTATCGAAATCATACGCAGATTAAGTTTAAATTTGATCAGAAATTCCCGGGTCACTAAAAATTTCACAATCATATACATATTTGAACAGGTATTCATATAGTTTATAACCAGTTTCCAACTTTTACCATAACAACTTTTATCACTAACTTCATAGTTGTTTTTAATGTGTTCATAATCATAATAATTAATAATAACAATAATAATGATAAAATAATAATATATTACTAATAATATTAATGTTAATACTAATAATCCTTATAATGTAACTATATTGATGATAATAATTTAATAGTACAATAATACTAGTAATAACAATAACAATAACTACAATAACAATACAATAACAAAGTAATAATAGTAGTAGTAGTAATAATAATAATAATAATAATAATAATAATAATAATAATAATAATAATAATAATAATAATAATAATAATAATAACAATAATAATAATAATAACAATAATAATCATAATAATGAAATTAATAATAAAAATAATTTTTAGTATGAAACTACCTTTAGAGCTTTCTCCCAAAAAAAATGCCTCAGACGAGACTCGAACCCATGACCCCTTGCTAACCCGAATACACCTTAAACCAATGAGCTGTTGCTCGTTTTTCTGAATTAATCTAATCCTAAATTTATTTAACTCTTATACCGTATTCATCTCCTTCCCAAATTCAATCATCGACCAAAACAATTTACTGCCAAAACCATTGTTTACCGAAAAATTTGTGTTATTCGATTGTAATAGAAACAAATTTATAATTTTTTGATTTACCAGAAACGAAGAATTAAAAACAGTTAAAATTTACGATGAACAACTCAAACATCAAACTTGAAATTGAAACTATTTCAGACAAAGATTGCTAAATGAAATAGGTAGTAAATCCCCCCTAGAAACTACTGTAATCATCAATTGATCCCTTAACATTAACAAAATTACGAATTTCTTCAAGAACTAATTGGTTGACTTTTTAAAATTCAAGTTTTGTAGTGACCCGAACTTTTCCATGTTTATATATATTAATTGAGATTGATATTTACATGATTAAATGTTTCCAACATGTTAAGCAATCAAACTTGTTAAGACTTGATTAATTGAAATATGTTTCATATAGACAATTGACCACCCAAGTTGACCGGTGATTCACGAACGTTAAAACTTGTAAAAACTATACGATGACATATATATGGTTAGATATATAGTTAACATGTTTTTATTATAAGTATGTATCTCATTAGGTATTTTAACAATGAGTTATATACATAAAAATGAGACTATTAATTTAAGAAACTCGAAAACGATATATATAACGATTATCGTTATAACAACGTCTTACTAGGTACATATGAATCATATTAAGATATTGATACACTTGGTTAATTATGTTAAATGATAAGTAAATATATTATTAAGTGTATTAACAATGAAATACATATGTAAAAATAAGACTACTAACTTAATGATTTCGAAACGAGACATATATGTAACGATTATCGTTGTAACGACATTTAACTGTATATACATCATACTGAGATATATTATATATCATAATATCATGATAATATAACAATTTAATATCTCATTTGTTATAATAAACAATGGGTTAACAACATTCAACAAGATCGTTAACCTAAAGGTTTCAAAACAACATTTACATGTAACGACTAACGATGACTTAACGACTCAGTTAAAATGTATATACATGTAGTGTTTTAATATGTATTCATACACTTTTGAAAGACTTCAAGACACTTATCAAAATACTTCTACTTAACAAAAATGCTTACAATTACATCCTCGTTCAGTTTCATCAACAATTCTACTCGTATGCACCCGTATTCGTACTCGTACAATACACAGCTTTTAGATGTATGTACTATTGGTATATACACTCTAATGATCAGCTCTTAGCAGCCCATGTGAGTCACCTAACACATGTGGGAACCATCATTTGGCAACTAGCATGAAATATCTCATAAAATTACAAAAATATGAGTAATCATTCATGACTTATTTACATGAAAACAAAATTACATATCCTTTATATCTAATCCATACACCAACGACCAAAAACACCTACAAACACTTTCATTCTTCAATTTTCTTCATCTAATTGATCTCTCTCAAGTTCTATCTTCAAGTTCTAAGTGTTCTTCATAAATTCCAAAAGTTCTAGTTTCATAAAATCAAGAATACTTTCAAGTTTGCTAGCTCACTTCCAATCTTGTAAGGTGATCATCCAAACTCAAGAAATCTTTGTTTCTTACAGTAGGTTATCATTCTAATACAAGGTAATAATCATATTCAAACTTTGGTTCAATTTCTATAACTATAACAATCTTATTTCAAGTGATGATCTTACTTGAATTTATTTTCGTGTCATGATTCTGCTTCAAGAACTTCGAGCCATCCAAGGATCCATTGAAGCTAGATCCATTTTTCTCTTTTCCAGTAGGTTTATCCAAGGAACTTAAGGTAGTAATGATATTCATAACATCATTCGATTCATACATATAAAGCTATCTTATTCGAAGGTTTAAACTTGTAATCACTAGAACATAGTTTAGTTAATTCTAAACTTGTTCGCAAACAAAAATTAATCCTTCTAACTTGACTTTTAAAATCAACTAAACACATGTTCTATATCTATATGATATGCTAACTTAATGATTTAAAACCTGGAAACACGAAAAACACCGTAAAACCGGATTTACGCCGTCGTAGTAACACCGCGGGCTGTTTTGGGTTAGTTAATTAAAAACTATGATAAACTTAGATTTTAAAGTTGTTATTCTGAGAAAATGATTTTTATTATGAACATGAAACTATATCCAAAAATTATGATTAAACTCAAAGTGGAAGTATGTTTTCTAAAATGATCATCTAGACGTCGTTCTTTCGACTGAAATGACTACCTTTACAAAAACGACTTGTAACTTATTTTTCCGACTATAAACCTATACTTTTCTGTTTAGATTCATAAAATAGAGATCAATATGAAACCATATCAATTTGATTCACTCAAAACGGATTTAAAATGAAGAAGTTATGGGTAAAACAAGATTGGATAATTTTTCTCATTTTAGCTACGTGAAAATTGGTAACAAATCTATTCCAACCATAACTTAATCAACTTGTATTGTATATTATGTAATCTTGAGATACCATAGACACGTATACAATGTTTCGACCTATCATGTCGACACATCTATATATATTTCGGAACAACCATAGACACTCTATATGTGAATGTTGGAGTTAGCTATACAGGGTTGAGGTTGATTCCAAAATATATATAGTTTGAGTTGTGATCAATACTGAGATACGTATACACTGGGTCGTGGATTGATTCAAGATAATATTTATCGATTTATTTCTGTACATCTAACTGTGGACAACTAGTTGTAGGTTACTAACGAGGACAGCTGACTTAATAAACTTAAAACATCAAAATATATTAAAAGTGTTGTAAATATATTTTGAACATACTTTGATATATATGTATATATTGTTATAGGTTCGTGAATCAACCAGTGGCCAAGTCTTACTTCCCGACGAAGTAAAAATCTGTGAAAGTGAGTTATAGTCCCACTTTTAAAATCTAATATTTTTGGGATGAGAATACATGCAGGTTTTATAAATGATTTACAAAATAGACACAAGTACGTGAAACTACATTCTATGGTTGAATTATCGAAATCGAATATGCCCCTTTTTATTAAGTCTGGTAATCTATGAATTAGGGAACAGACACCCTAATTGACGCGAATCCTAAAGATAGATCTATTGGGCCTAACAAACCCCATCCAAAGTAATGGATGCTTTAGTACTTCGAAATTTATATCATATCCGAAGGGTGTCCCGGAATGATGGGGATATTCTTATATATGCATCTTGTTAATGTCGGTTACCAGGTGTTCACCATATGAATAATTTTTATCTCTATGTATGGGATGTGTATTGAAATATGAAATCTTGTGGTCTATTATTATGATTTGATATATATAGGTTAAACCTATAACTCACCAACATTTTTGTTGACGTTTTAAGCATGTTTATTCTCAGGTGATTATTAAGAGCTTCCGCTGTCGCATACTTAAATAAGGACGAGATTTGGAGTCCATGCTTGTATGATATTGTGTAAAAACTGCATTCAAGAAACTTATTTTGTTGTAACATATTTGTATTGTAAACCATTATGTAATGGTCGTGTGTAAACAGGATATTTTAGATTATCATTATTTGATAATCTACGTAAAGCTTTTTAAAACCTTTATCTATGAAATAAAGGTTATGGTTTGTTTTAAAAATGAATGCAGTCTTTGAAAAACGTCTCATATAGAGGTCAAAACCTCGCAACGAAATCAATTAATATGGAACGTTTTTAGTCAATAAGAACGGGACATTTCAGTTGGTATCCGAGCGTTGGTCTTAGAGAACCAGAATTTTGCATTAGTGTGTCTTATCGAGTTTGTTAGGATGCATTAGTGAGTCTGGACTTCGACCGTGTTTACTTGAAAAATGATTGCTTAACAAATTTTGTTGGAAACTATATATTTTTAACATGTGAATATTATGTGATATATTAATCTCTTAACGCGTTTGATATTATGTGATAGATGTCTACCTCTAGAACAAGTCCCATTGACTCACCTAATAATAATGAAGAGTCAAATGTAAATTGGAATGATTTGTGGACTGATTCACAAGTTCCCGAAGAGGAACCGGAAGAAGAGTCGGAACCGGAAGAAGAATCGGAACCAGAAGAAGAATCGGAACCGGATGAAGAAATAGAACCGGTGGGGGAAATAATAAAACGGTTAAGTAAAAGAAAATCCTCAACCAACCGACCAAGGTTAATTATGGTCAATGGTGTTTCCGCCAAGGAAGCAAAATATTGGGAGGATTACCAATTCTCCGATGAATCGGATTCCGACGAGAATTCCGATGATGTTATAGAAATTACCCCAAATGAATTTAAAAAGGCAAAAGAAAATAATAAGGGAAAGGGCATAAAAATAGAGAAATCTAATTCCAACCCCGATGAACTTTATATGTATCGTCAGCCCCCGAAGTCCTTAAGTTGTAACAATGACCCGGGAACCTCTAAACCACCAGGTTTTTCTAAACCAATGTGGATCACGACGGCTCGTATTAGGGGAACATCATATATCCCTAGAAACTTGGCAAAACGAACCAAAACCGAAGAAGAAGAAACGAGCGAGTCGGAATAAGATAGTTGTATTCGTGTGGTGTAATATATGTAATATAGTGTTCGTATGCTTTATGATATATGTAAAAATTGCTTGTATTAATAAGTATTTTTTTATGAATCTAACTCTTGTCTATTTTACAGTTTAAAAACACAAAATGGATAGACAACCCAATATTTTAAGAGACCTACCCGGAGACATGATTGATGAAATCTTGTCTAGAGTCGGCCAGAATTCCTCGGCACAACTATTTAAGGCGAGATCAGTTTGTAAGACATTCGAAGAACGTTCCAAGAATGTCTTGGTTTATAAGAGACTTTCGTTTGAAAGATGGGGGATATCACATTGGGAAACCCATAAGTTACGATGTGTTTACTTTGACGCATATATTGCGGGGAACCCAAATGCTATCTTACGCAACGGGTTAAGAAATTATTTTGACTCAATATATCCGAATATTGGACTTCGTGATTTAGAAAAAGCGGCTAACATGCAACATAAAGAAGCATGTTATGCTTACGGATTAGTAATGTTCGCTTCTCACCAAAGTGAGAACAAGAACATCGGGCTACAACTATTAAACAAAACGTTTCCACAAGTGACGGAGTCGGTAATTGGGGTAAGAAATGAGGTTTTTAGATTATTACGGGACTGTTGGACATTACGTAACCCTCGTCCCTTTGACGACGTTACAACACGCTGTCTTATCAACGGCCATAACGGTTATGTTGCACAAGACCAAGGATGGGAAGTAGTCCTAGTAAAACCAGAATGCATGACTTGTTTCTGGACGTATGAATTACGTGTCTTTATTGCCTTTGCTGAACGACTTGTGTACTAGCTAGAATTATCTTCACAACTATCTTGTATCAAAGTTATTGTGTGCTATATTTCATGCTTTATGTAAAATAAGCGGTATTGTAAGTTTGTAAAATATTGTATAAAAGTTTGAACGCGAAATATTATTATAATCAGTTTTTCATATAGAATTGTAGTAGTTGAATTGTATATTAGCTACTAAGTATGAACTTAACGGGTAGGAACTACCCGAATTTAATCTTATAAAACGCTAATATGAAGAAAAAGCTTTTATAAATGAGTTCATATTATGCTACGAAATACTATTAACTACTCTTAATATTCTGTATGATTAACTCGTTCCATTTAACTATTTTGAAGGAAATGGCACCGACTACTCGACACACCGTGAATATGAATGAAGAGGAATTCCGTACTTTTCTAGCTTCAAACATAGCCGCAGTACAGGCTGCGCTACATACCAACAATAACCTTGGATCTAGCAGTACAGGAAATCGTGTAGGATGCACCTACAAAGAATTCACTGCCTGCAAACCTTTGGAATTTGATGGAACCGAAGGACCGATCGGATTGAAACGGTGGACCGAGAAGGTCGAATCGGTGTTTGCCATAAGTAAGTGTACTGAAGAGGACAAAGTAAAGTACGCTACGCATACCTTCACAGGTTCTGCGTTAACATGGTGGAATACCTATCTAGAGCAAGTGGGACAAGACGATGCGTACGCACTACCGTGGTCAGCATTCAAGCACTTGATGAACGAGAAGTACCGTCCCAGAACCGAGGTCAATAAGCTCAAGACAGAACTTAGAGGGTTACGAACCCAAGGATTTGATATTACCACGTACGAAAGACGATTCACAGAATTGTGCCTATTGTGTCCGGGAGCATTCGAAGATGAGGAAGAGAAGATCGACGCGTTTGTGAAAGGATTACCGGAAAGAATCCAAGAAGATATAAGTTCACACGAGCCCGCCTCCATACAACAGGCATGTAGAATGGCTCACAAACTCGTGAACCAAATTGAAGAAAGAATTAAAGAACAGACTGCTGAAGAGGCCAATGTGAAGCAAGTCAAAAGAAAGTGGGAGGAAAACAGTGATAAGAATCACCAATACAACAACAACAGCAATTACAACAATAATCGCAACAATTATCCCAACAATCGAAACATCAATCGCAACTACAACAAACGGCCCAACAACAACAACAACAACAACAATCATCCCAACAACAATAATAACCGCAACAACAACAACAATCAGAAGCAGCTATGCCAAAGGTGTGAAAAGAATCACTCGGGGTTCTGCACCAAATTTTGCAACAAGTGTAAAAGAAATGGTCATAGCGCGGCGAAGTGTGAGGTCTACGGACCAGGGGTTAATAGAACGAAAGGAACAAATGGTGTCGGAACGAGTAATGGCGGAGCAAGTAGTATCGGAGCAAGTTATGCCAATGTAGTTTGTTATAAATGTGGAAAACCGGGCCACATTATTAGAAATTGCCCGAACCAGGAGAACACGAATGGACAAGGCCGTGGAAGAGGCACAGGAAGACCCGGAGCTTGTTACGGGTACGTTTCTTATTGACAATAAATTTGCTTACGTTTTATTTGATTCGGGTGCGGATAGAAGCTATATGAGTAGAGATTTTTGTGCTAAATTAAGTTGTCCATTGACGCCTTTGGATAGTAAATTTTTACTCGAATTAGCAAATGGTAAATTAATTTCAGCAGATAATATATGTCGGAATCGAGAAATTAAACTGGTTAGCGAAACATTTAAGATTGATTTGATACCAGTAGAGTTAGGGAGTTTTGATGTGATAATCGGTATGGACTGGTTGAAAGAAGTGAAAGCGGAGATCGTTTGTTACAAAAATGCAATTCGCATTATACGAGAAAAAGGAAAACCCTTAATGGTGTACGGAGAAAAGGGCAACACGAAGCTACATCTTATTAGTAATTTGAAAGCACAAAAACTAATAAGAAAAGGTTGCTATGCTGTTCTAGCACACGTCGAGAAAGTACAAACTGAAGAAAAGAGCATCAATGATGTTCCCGTCGCAAAAGAATTTCCTGATGTATTTCCGAAAGAATTACCGGGATTACTCCCACATCGATCCGTTGAATTTCAAATAGATCTTGTACCAGGAGCTGCACCAATAGCTCGTGCTCCTTACAGACTCGCACCCAGCGAGATGAAAGAACTACAAAGCCAATTACAAGAACTTTTAGAGCGTGGTTTCATTCGACCAAGCACATCACCGTGGGGAGCTCCTGTCTTGTTTGTCAAGAAGAAAGATGGTACATTCAGGTTGTGTATCGACTACCGAGAGTTGAACAAACTTACCATCAAGAACCGCTACCCACTACCGAGAATCGATGACTTATTTGATCAACTACAAGGCTCGTCTGTTTATTCAAAGATTGACTTACGTTCCGGGTATCATCAAATGCGGGTGAAAGAAGATGATATTCCAAAGACTGCTTTCAGAACACGTTACGGTCATTACGAGTTTATGGTCATGCCGTTTGGTTTAACTAATGCACCAGCTGTGTTCATGGACCTTATGAACCGAGTGTGTGGACCATACCTTGATAAGTTTGTCATTGTTTTCATTGATGACATACTTATTTACTCAAAGAATGACCAAGAACACGGTGAACATTTGAGAAAGGTGTTAGAAGTATTGAGGAAGGAAGAATTGTACGCTAAGTTTTCAAAGTGTGCATTTTGGTTGGAAGAAGTTCAATTCCTCGGTCACATAGTGAACAAAGATGGTATTAAGGTGGATCCGGCAAAGATAGAAACTGTTGAAAAGTGGGAAACCCCGAAAACTCCGAAACACATACGCCAGTTTTTAGGACTAGCTGGTTACTACAGAAGGTTCATCCAAGACTTTTCCAGAATAGCAAAACCCTTGACTGCATTAACGCATAAAGGGAAGAAATTTGAATGGAATGATGAACAAGAGAAAGCGTTTCAGTTATTGAAGAAAAAGCTAACTACGGCACCTATATTGTCATTGCCTGAAGGGAATGATGATTTTGTGATTTATTGTGATGAATCAAAGCAAGGTCTCGGTTGTGTATTAATGCAACGAACGAAGGTGATTGCTTATGCGTCTAGACAATTGAAGATTCACGAACAAAATTATATGACGCATGATTTGGAATTAGGCGCGGTTGTTTTTGCATTAAAGACTTGGAGGCACTACTTATATGGGGTCAAAAGTATTATATATACCGACCACAAAAGTCTTCAACACATATTTAATCAGAAACAACTGAATATGAGGCAGCGTAGGTGGATTGAATTATTGAATGATTACGACTTTGAGATTCGTTACCACCCGGGGAAGGCAAATGTGGTAGCCGATGCCTTGAGCAGGAAGGACAGAGAACCCATTCGAGTAAAATCTATGAATATAATGATTCATAATAACCTTACTACTCAAATAAAGGAGGCGCAACAAGGAGTTTTAAAAGAGGGAAATTTAAAGGATGAAATACCCAAAGGATCGGAGAAGCATCTTAATATTCGGGAAGACGGAACCCGGTATAGGGCTGAAAGGATTTGGGTACCAAAATTTGGAGATATGAGAGAAATGGTACTTAGAGAAGCTCATAAAACCAGATACTCAATACATCCTGGAACGGGGAAGATGTACAAGGATCTCAAGAAACATTTTTGGTGGTCGGGTATGAAAGCCGATGTTGCTAAATACGTAGGAGAATGTTTGACGTGTTCTAAGGTCAAAGCTGAGCATCAGAAACCATCAGGTCTACTTCAACAACCCGAAATCCCGGAATGGAAATGGGAAAACATTACCATGGATTTCATCACTAAATTGTCAAGGACTGCAAGTGGTTTTGATACTATTTGGGTAATAGTTGATCGTCTCACCAAATCAGCACACTTCCTGCCAATAAGAGAAGATGACAAGATGGAGAAGTTAGCACGACTGTATTTGAAGGAAGTCGTCTCCAGACATGGAATACCAATCTCTATTATCTCTGATAGGGATGGCAGATTTATTTCAAGATTCTGGCAGACATTACAGCAAGCATTAGGAACTCGTCTAGACATGAGTACTGCCTATCATCCACAAACTGATGGGCAGAGCGAAAGGACGATACAAACGCTTGAAGACATGCTACGAGCATGTGTTATTGATTTCGGAAACAGTTGGGATCGACATCTACCGTTAGCAGAATTTTCCTACAACAACAGCTACCATTCAAGCATTGAGATGGCTCCGTTTGAAGCACTTTATGGTAGAAAGTGCAGGTCTCCGATTTGTTGGAGTGAAGTGGGGGATAGACAGATTACGGGTCCGGAGATTATACAAGAAACTACCGAGAAGATCATCCAAATTCAACAACGGTTGAAAACCGCCCAAAGTCGACAAAAGAGCTACGCTGACATTAAAAGAAAAGATATAGAATTTGAAATTGGAGAGATGGTCATGCTTAAAGTTGCACCTTGGAAAGGCGTTGTTCGATTTGGTAAACGAGGGAAATTAAATCCAAGGTATATTGGACCATTCAAGATTATTGATCGTGTCGGACCAGTAGCTTACCGACTTGAGTTACCTCAACAACTCGCGGCTGTACATAACACTTTCCACGTCTCGAATTTGAAGAAATATTTTGCTAAAGAAGATCTCACTATTCCGTTAGATGAAATCCAAATCAACGAAAAACTTCAATTCATCGAAGAACCCGTCGATATAATGGATCGTGAGGTTAAAAGACTTAAGCAAAACAAGATACCAATTGTTAAGGTTCGATGGAATGCTCGTAGAGGACCCGAGTTCACCTGGGAGCATGAAGATCAGATGAAGAAGAAATACCCGCATCTATTTCCAGAAGATTCGTCAACACCTTCAACAGCTTAAAATTTCGGGACGAAATTTATTTAACGGGTAGGTACTGTAGTGACCCGAACTTTTCCATGTTTATATATATTAATTGAGATTGATATTTACATGATTAAATGTTTCCAACATGTTAAGCAATCAAACTTGTTAAGACTTGATTAATTGAAATATGTTTCATATAGACAATTGACCACCCAAGTTGACCGGTGATTCACGAACGTTAAAACTTGTAAAAACTATACGATGACATATATATGGTTAGATATATAGTTAACATGTTTTTATTATAAGTATGTATCTCATTAGGTATTTTAACAATGAGTTATATACATAAAAATGAGACTATTAATTTAAGAAACTCGAAAACGATATATATAACGATTATCGTTATAACAACGTCTTACTAGGTACATATGAATCATATTAAGATATTGATACACTTGGTTAATTATGTTAAATGATAAGTAAATATATTATTAAGTGTATTAACAATGAAATACATATGTAAAAATAAGACTACTAACTTAATGATTTCGAAACGAGACATATATGTAACGATTATCGTTGTAACGACATTTAACTGTATATACATCATACTGAGATATATTATATATCATAATATCATGATAATATAACAATTTAATATCTCATTTGTTATAATAAACAATGGGTTAACAACATTCAACAAGATCGTTAACCTAAAGGTTTCAAAACAACATTTACATGTAACGACTAACGATGACTTAACGACTCAGTTAAAATGTATATACATGTAGTGTTTTAATATGTATTCATACACTTTTGAAAGACTTCAAGACACTTATCAAAATACTTCTACTTAACAAAAATGCTTACAATTACATCCTCGTTCAGTTTCATCAACAATTCTACTCGTATGCACCCGTATTCGTACTCGTACAATACACAGCTTTTAGATGTATGTACTATTGGTATATACACTCCAATGATCAGCTCTTAGCAGCCCATGTGAGTCACCTAACACATGTGGGAACCATCATTTGGCAACTAGCATGAAATATCTCATAAAATTACAAAAATATGAGTAATCATTCATGACTTATTTACATGAAAACAAAATTACATATCCTTTATATCTAATCCATACACCAACGACCAAAAACACCTACAAACACTTTCATTCTTCAATTTTCTTCATCTAATTGATCTCTCTCAAGTTCTATCTTCAAGTTCTAAGTGTTCTTCATAAATTCCAAAAGTTCTAGTTTCATAAAATCAAGAATACTTTCAAGTTTGCTAGCTCACTTCCAATCTTGTAAGGTGATCATCCAAACTCAAGAAATCTTTGTTTCTTACAGTAGGTTATCATTCTAATACAAGGTAATAATCATATTCAAACATTGGTTCAATTTCTATAACTATAACAATCTTATTTCAAGTGATGATCTTACTTGAATTTATTTTCGTGTCATGATTCTGCTTCAAGAACTTCGAGCCATCCAAGGATCCATTGAAGCTAGATCCATTTTTCTCTTTTCCAGTAGGTTTATCCAAGGAACTTAAGGTAGTAATGATATTCATAACATCATTCGATTCATACATATAAAGCTATCTTATTCGAAGGTTTAAACTTGTAATCACTAGAACATAGTTTAGTTAATTCTAAACTTGTTCGCAAACAAAAATTAATCCTTCTAACTTGACTTTTAAAATCAACTAAACACATGTTCTATATCTATATGATATGCTAACTTAATGATTTAAAACCTGGAAACACGAAAAACACCGTAAAACCGGATTTACGCCGTCGTAGTAACACCGCGGGCTGTTTTGGGTTAGTTAATTAAAAACTATGATAAACTTAGATTTTAAAGTTGTTATTCTGAGAAAATGATTTTTATTATGAACATGAAACTATATCCAAAAATTATGATTAAACTCAAAGTGGAAGTATGTTTTCTAAAATGGTCATCTAGACGTCGTTCTTTCGACTGAAATGACTACCTTTACAAAAACGACTTGTAACTTATTTTTCCGACTATAAACCTATACTTTTCTGTTTAGATTCATAAAATTGAGATCAATATGAAACCATATCAATTTGATTCACTCAAAACGGATTTAAAATGAAGAAGTTATGGGTAAAACAAGATTGGATAATTTTTCTCATTTTAGCTACGTGAAAATTGGTAACAAATCTATTCCAACCATAACTTAATCAACTTGTATTGTATATTATGTAATCTTGAGATACCATAGACACGTATACAATGTTTCGACCTATCATGTCGACACATCTATATATATTTCGGAACAACCATAGACACTCTATATGTGAATGTTGGAGTTAGCTATACAGGGTTGAGGTTGATTCCAAAATATATATAGTTTGAGTTGTGATCAATACTGAGATACGTATACACTGGGTCGTGGATTGATTCAAGATAATATTTATCGATTTATTTCTGTACATCTAACTGTGGACAACTAGTTGTAGGTTACTAACGAGGACAGCTGACTTAATAAACTTAAAACATCAAAATATATTAAAAGTGTTGTAAATATATTTTGAACATACTTTGATATATATGTATATATTGTTATAGGTTCGTGAATCAACCAGTGGCCAAGTCTTACTTCCCGACGAAGTAAAAATCTGTGAAAGTGAGTTATAGTCCCACTTTTAAAATCTAATATTTTTGGGATGAGAATACATGCAGGTTTTATAAATGATTTACAAAATAGACACAAGTACGTGAAACTACATTCTATGGTTGAATTATCGAAATCGAATATGCCCCTTTTTATTAAGTCTGGTAATCTATGAATTAGGGAACAGACACCCTAATTGACGCGAATCCTAAAGATAGATCTATTGGGCCTAACAAACCCCATCCAAAGTAATGGATGCTTTAGTACTTCGAAATTTATATCATATCCGAAGGGTGTCCCGGAATGATGGGGATATTCTTATATATGCATCTTGTTAATGTCGGTTACCAGGTGTTCACCATATGAATGATTTTTATCTCTATGTATGGGATGTGTATTGAAATATGAAATCTTGTGGTCTATTATTATGATTTGATATATATAGGTTAAACCTATAACTCACCAACATTTTTGTTGACGTTTTAAGCATGTTTATTCTCAGGTGATTATTAAGAGCTTCCGCTGTCGCATACTTAAATAAGGACGAGATTTGGAGTCCATGCTTGTATGATATTGTGTAAAAACTGCATTCAAGAAACTTATTTTGTTGTAACATATTTGTATTGTAAACCATTATGTAATGGTCGTGTGTAAACAGGATATTTTAGATTATCATTATTTGATAATCTACGTAAAGCTTTTTAAAACCTTTATCTATGAAATAAAGGTTATGGTTTGTTTTAAAAATGAATGCAGTCTTTGAAAAACGTCTCATATAGAGGTCAAAACCTCACAACGAAATCAATTAATATGGAACGTTTTTAGTCAATAAGAACGGGACATTTCAAGTTTGACTCGAAAATTCGTTCTTGATAAAAAGAATTGGGATTTGCAACTTTGCAGATAGTTTAGACTGAAGATTTAAAACGTGATTGCATTAATACATTTTGAAAAACAATTCAAATTCGAGGTTTTGCAGTTTGAGTGTAAAACAGAGGCGTCGAGCTTCTTTTTGTAATATTTTTAGGTTTTTAATTCTTGAATTGCAGTCAAGGGTTATATAGAATGTAAGTAAGAGATTAATACTGTAACCAGATTCGATTGGTAATGTTTTATAGCAAGGATTGTCAACACAAGATATTACAGCAGGTACGAAGAAATAAAAAAAAAGTGAATACGACTCTAAACAGATTTTGTTTTTGCATCAGATTCGATTGTGATATGAATTCAATCAGAGACAAGAAAGACTGAATTCTGATTGGGATATATAACAAATTGGTACGATTTATTAACTTTTTAATTTTTACCTTAATTAATATTAATAGAAATTATGAATATATTAGTATTAATAATAATAATAATTATATTATTAATAATAATTATATTATTAATAATAATAATAATAAATAATGATACTATTAATCATAAAAATGATAATAATAATAAATTTTGTTATTTTCTAATAATAATAATAATGTTAATAATGATAATAATTATAATATTATTTTGATAAAGATAAAGATATTAATTTTAAAGAATCATGATAATAATATGATAATATTAATAATAATAATAATAATAATAATAATAATAATAATGATAACTAAAAATGACAAAAATCATAATTTACTACTAGGTATAATAATAATTATAGTAATACTAATATTAGTAATAATTATAACAATTTAAATATATCAAATTTTATATCTATATAATAATATTAATAAAAATATTAATATTGATATAAGTCTTTATTTTTAATGAAAGTACTATTAATATTAATATGGCAATTATATTTTTATCTTTTAGTAAAATTAATATGATGATATTACATATTATTAAGTATGTAATATTTAATAACATATAATATACATAATAACACATTTTGATTATTTAATACTTATATGTTTTATATATATTATAATATACATATAATATTAATTATATATATATATATATATATATATATATATATATATATATATATATATATATATATATATATATATATATATTCATTTTGATTGCAACTTAATTATTCTGTATATTATTTTGTATCCTCTTTTTACATATTTAATTCTAATGTTTAAATCATATTTTAATTTCAAACTATTACATATACTTATATTTATATATATATACATATTTATTTACAAACAATTGTTCGTGAATCGCCGGGGCTGGTCAAAGGTTAAATGAATCCATGTAAACAGTTTAAAAATTTTGAGCCTCAACATTACAGACTTTTCTTATCGTGTCGGGATCATATAAAGATTGAGTTTAAATTTGGCCGGAAATTTTCGGGTCATCACAGTACCTACCCGTTAAAGAAATTTTGTCCCGAAATTTGAGAGAGGTGGTCATGGTTAACAATAAAAATGTTTTCATGACGAACATGAGTTGATAATTAGAGTTTTATTACCATTGAGTAGTAAGGATAAATTAATTCGATTATTCG
The DNA here is from genome assembly GCF_046630445.1 of Rutidosis leptorrhynchoides. Lineage (NCBI taxonomy): Eukaryota > Viridiplantae > Streptophyta > Magnoliopsida > Asterales > Asteraceae > Rutidosis > Rutidosis leptorrhynchoides. Next base: position 313,851,673 of record NC_092335.1, on the reverse strand, counting down.
AAGAGTACGAGTGAAGCTATCATGAGATAGATAAGTTTCATCATGACTTTTCACTAGTCATGGTTGAATTTAAGAAAAATAAGATTCGTCTTAACTTTTGACATTGTCTGGATTGAATTCCGGAATTCAAGGGATTGAAAAAAAAAATCTTCGAAATCTATAAGATTTGGTTCTTCAGTGAATAGGGAAATTAGGATCTCTTTACTTCATTGCGATCATCTGCCACGATTGCTTTGTCTGATATTTTCACTATAAATTTTACCTTTTCCGTTCCATTACTTTCATCACTTCATTGCCTTTTTATTCACTTCTCGACTCTAAGTCAAGCCAATAATGGTCCAGAATTCGTAAGTATGGAGTTTCGAATGAACTTAATGTTCCAAACAAGAAAGAACGTAATCGCACGATTTGATTTGTTGAATTATCTGAATCACTGAGAATAGAACTATCAAGGATATACTTTCTTGATATGTTCAGAAGTTAAGCAGAATGAAAGAGTTATGTAACATGGCACATGATGACGTCAGAATTTGTGATTCATCACGTCCCATTAGAAACTCAGCATGACTTACTGTAATATAATCACGTTGATCAAGTGTCATTATATTATACTAATTTTGAGATTCAACTTCATAGACTTTGCTTATCGTGTCGGAAACATTAAAGATTAAGTTTAAATTTGGTCAGAATTTTCCGGGTCATCACAGTACCTCCCCGTTAAAGAAATTTCGTCCCTAAATTTGAGTGAGGTCGTCATGGCTAACAATAAAAATGTTTTCATGACATACATGAGTTGATAAATAGAGTTTTATTACCGTTGAATAATATGGATAAAACAATTCGATTACTTGAAGTGTATGAGAGAAGTTATCGTAATAGAGTGAAATGGATAATAGAGATTCGTCTTATCTCTTGACGTAGTAACGATTGATTTCCGGAATTTAAGGAATAGAAAATCTTCATAATATAAATAAGATTTGATTCTTCGAAATTTAAGGGAATTAAGATTTCCTTTGATTATATGCGTAATCTGCCTCGATTGCTATGTCTGATATTTTGCTATAAATTGACCTCTTCCGTTTCATTTATTTTCACCACTCCTATAATCTTCTTCCTTGTTTAATACTTCTTAATAGATTGTAAAAATGCTTCATCCAGTTCTGATTCTTGATATACTCCTAACTTTCATATCTATCATTCTTCTTTTTCATCTGCCGCCAGAGGAATCTATTCACTTTTACTATACTCTTGCCTTTATAGTTTTTTTAGTCCTCCCTTGTCTTTATATTGCTATATTCATCGATATAGACAGTTTATAATTTCTGGGTGGTTGTTGGGTTTTATATTTTCCCTTATATTTCGATGTCTCTACTTCTGTCTTTCCATAATTATTGACATCCACAGTTAATACTCTCTCTAATTTACTGTGATTTAAAAATACTCCCATTGATATTTTGAAGCTTCATGCCTTTGTTTTATCTTCCCGACTTTAAATCAAGCGAAAAATGGTCTAGAATTCGTAGGTATGAATTTCGGAATGAACATAATTAATGTTCTAAGAAAGAAACGGTAATAGCATAATCTGACTTGTCAAATTACCAGAATACCTCGAAAAGACCGAATCATTAAGAAAATATTTTCTTGATAGTTTAGAGGTTAAATAGAATGAAAGAGTTATGTAACATGGTTTATAATGAGGGTATGATCTGTGAACCTTTATCACGTTCTATTAGAAACTTAGCATGACTTACTGTAATATAATCACGTTGATCAAGTGTCATTATATTATACTAACTCATGCTTCAGTTCCCAATACTGCTTCAAAATATTCATAATTTAAACTCGAAGGTTTATAGAATATTGAAACTAAACAGTTTCCTTTATGATGTGATACCGATAACGCGAGGAGATAAATGATTTCAGATAAGGATAGTTATGAAAATATCTTCAGAAATATCGAGGATATTTATAATAAAATATACGATGATATCTTAAAATTTCTAATATCGAAGGATGATGAAGAAGATTTGTCCGTAAAAGTTTAGAGTCAAGAGCAAGGTATTCGTTAATATCTTCAGCAGATACTGAATCATTTGGATTCTTTGAAGGCAGGTTTAGTCTTTGTGATTTGTCCACAGCCTCCTTCATGATTTGCTCAATCCGTTTTCCAGTTCCAAACCTTCTCTTTTTCTGTGCTTTTCCAACACACTACTCTTTATCATCAAACTTTCGACTGTTAAATTCGTTTACAGTTTTTGCTGCTTCATCAGCATTTTTCCAAAATTTGGGGAACTAGTTTCGCAGTTTGGGTGTTTTTCAGAAACTTCACATTCGAAGTAAATAAGTCTAGGAGATAGACATTATATGTATATATATAACTGTTGGCATAGAATTGCTGCGAAATTTGAAATACTGATTGCTAATTCCCGGTAGTTGGTATGGCAATTACCGTTACAAGATGTGGATGAGTACATGATATGGTTTCAATGAACAATTATAATGGTTTTTCGGAGAGACTTTAAGTCACATATTAATGAATTTGCTGGTACATTTACTGTTAATGTGGTGGAACATGAAAGGTTCCCCAGTAATAAAAATTTATATGCCAAAGTTACAAGTCTGAAAGGTCGTCATTGACTTGTTGAACGGTTGATAATACTGGATACTTTGAAAAGGAATTGCAAGGTTATTTTCGGTAAAAACAATGCTAAAGGATCTTGCACAGATTTAAAGTCAAAGTATAACATTGAAAGATGTAGAGATCTAAGAATGATGTCACTAGTTCAGAGTTATGACTTGGATTCTGATCCGTCAATATCAGAATATGTAATTGAATTTGTATGGAAACGATTGTACATCGCTGTGAGCATAGTTAATAATTTTTGAATCAAAGTTGAAGAATGTACAGTATAACATATTAATTGTGAACTTATATATTTCCCGGGAATTATCTACCCGTTAATGATTTCACAAGTAATATTTTGTACCAAAGAATTTTCATTACAGTCTTTATGAGAATATATGTATGTATATTTTTTTCAGATGTAATACAGATTTAATGAGTTAATATCATATTAAGCTCATTTGATTTTCGGCTTGACTTAGAAATGATTAATCCCTAAAACATTAAAGATTACTTAATCTTTGTGGAGTATTTCGCTAATGTAATCGATACTTCATTATTTATTCTTATTCCTCGGTGAAGGATGTTGATTCTCGTGGAATTTTTGTGAACCTTACAAGGCACAGATGATGTTTTCTGGAAAGTTTCGAGTACATCGAAAATGAAAATGTAAAATCAATTATGTAATTGAATAATACACTTGGTTTATTATGAAATGGAATTCATTGAGTTGAAACAGAGATTGTAGTTAATGAAGGTTAATTTGTTAACGAAGGATGTACATCATAGCATATTAATAATATGAATTTAACCGAGTAATATTTACCCTTTTTCAATTCATACATAATTGCTTAGTACGAAAAGATTTACGATGGTTTTAAAATTTATATATATAAGATATACATATAAATTCTTTAGAGGAATTGAGTTATTACTTCATAACTCATTGATACGATATACTCGTTGTTGACTCGTAATGATGTCCACGGTGCTTTCTTGAACTAACGGAGCTCGTGATGTTAGAGGCGATGTTGACAGTACTGACGGTGCTGATGATGCTGACGGTACTGTTGATGTTGTGATATAACAAGTCTAGCTTGTAAATCATACGCCATTCCGACCAGGGTTTCTACTCTATCTAATTTATTATTAAGGCTAGAATATATAATCTCTAAACTTTAGAAATTACATAGTTGCCGTAGAATGTTTCTCCGATGAAGTTATGAATCAATACTTCATCGTTTATTGTTGTTGGTACTCCTTGGTACCTATGGTGTGTATGATGTTGATATCCGAGGTACAGATTGTGATGTTGAAGCGTGTGATGTGGATGTTGTTGTTGGTGGTGGTAATGGTACTGTGGTTGTTGTTGATGGTGATACTGGTTATGCTGCTGGTTCTGCTGCTGGTGTTTGTAATCCTTGCACCATATTCTCCAAAGCCACTACCCGAGCGCGAAGGTCGTTGACTTCTTCTATTATACTGGGATGATTGGTGGTTCTGACAAGCGGATGAATAAGATTTAGAATATTGGATATTACGTAGTCGTTGCGAGCTGTTCTGGAAATGAGGGTGAGAATGGTGTTACGAACGGGTTCGCCGGTAAGTGCTTCAGGTTCTTCACCAAGAGGTGAATGTGGTGGATGGAAGGGATCGCCTTCTTCCTGTCTCCAATGATTAAGTAGATTACGAACCCATCCCCAGTTCATCCAGAATAGAGATGGCTAATTGGTTGATTCATTCCGGTTACGCTGCTTTTGGAGCTCGAATGAAAATCCATATCGGAATAACTGTCGGAATCTGAGGAATTTGAGCTAGATGCAGAATTCATATTACACGGTTTAGATAAAGGATTTTTGATATGAAATGATTTTTGGATATTGGATGATATTCTAATTACATAGAATACCTATATATAATACAAGGGATCCGTAAATTACGGAGGAACTTTCGAAAGCTGTCAGGAAAAGTTTACAGTAACATATATGCTCAGATATGAATTAGCAGATACGCTATGATACGAATTTTGTCTATACACTATTCATGCAATCAATGCAGTAAGACGTGTCTAGACTAGGAATGATAAGCATGTAATTTTCGACAAGAAATGATAAGCAAAACTTTTGACATGCAGACACAATCGAAGTCCCGACTTACGAATGTATCCTAACAACTATCAGTTAGACACACTAATGCAAGACCTGGTTCACTAGGACCAACTCTCTGATAGCAACTGTGATGATCGCTCCAAATCCATATGGACAAACACGTCATTCATCGATTTCATTACGAGGTATTTGACCTCTATATGATACATTTTGTAAACATTGCATTCTTCTGAAAAGGCACACCATAAATGAATATTTAAATCAAAGGTTTTCGACATCTGATGATTTCTACATATAGACAATCACCGTAAATAATAGTTTACAATAGTACTTCCGTTGACAATGCAGTCAAAATAAGATACATGGTGATGATTTGGTGAATGCAACGTTTCCTTGAAAAATATGCCATGTAAGACTCCATGCACATAGCTTGTCTAACATATAAGCAAATAGTGGAAGACTTCTAGGGAACCTGAGAATAAACATGCTAACAAGTGTCAACACAAAGGTTGGTGAGTTCGTAGTTTTAATGTTTCGCGTAATCTGTATATAAAAGTGGAACGTTTATCAATAGATTCTACGTAACAGAGCACCCTGGTAACTAAGCTTTAACATTATAATGATAAATACCCCATTCGTTTTAATACACGCAAACCAACGTGTCCTAAACTCAAATAACACACGTCCGTTAAAAGGCTAACGCTCTAGCTCGGACGGGGATGTCAAGCCCTATGGATCCATATATTGTTATTCGCGCCCACCAGTCCATATCCTATGTACTGGCAGCTACTAGTTACCAAAGCTAAGGGATTTTAGGTTCAAACTCAGCGTAGAATTAAGTATGTACTTGTATCCATTGCGTTTAAAATAAATTGCATGTATTCTCAGCCCAAAAATATATATTGCAAAAGCAATTAAAAAGGGAGCAATGAAACTCACCTTAGCAGCACATAAAGTTGTTCATCGTAATGTGACCGAAACTCGAAATATCAAATAATCGTAGATTTCAACCTAGAGAACATATGTTGGTCAATAAATGTCTATCAAGCTAGGTTAGGTCATAGTGTATCACGATCCTAATGCTCGAGATCGACATACAAAAGTTATCCAATGTCGTTTCAAAAAGTCAATTTTGACAGTTGTTTAACAAAATGAGACGTACCTTATATAAGGATTCATTTACTCAGTTGGTAATATTCAAAAATCCAATTTATCAATCTCGTAAATAAGTTGTTTAAATCTTAATTGCAGATTTAAAAGCAATTTCAATTAATGTCAATCATAATTCAGTTGATCATATCTTTTAATCCGTTCATCGAAACTATTCGATATCTAAATGAAAAGTCATTGATTTTTCGCCAGCTTTCCAAAAACATGCATATCATATACCTTTTACCAGTAATATATGTATTTAATTCGAGATTCATCATAAACTATTTAACGACGAAATTTAGCATGCAAGCATGTATAAATATATATACTCGAGCACTAGACATGGATACACAATTAATATATAAAAGATAAAATATGAGTGCTTACGTATCAATATTGAGATTCAATATTGTAGGAAAGTACGTAGACGTAACGGAGATGATAAACACTAGGTTTGATTCACAAATATACCCATGAACATTACCCATAACCTCCATAGTTATAACTCATATTTTCCTTAGCTCAATCCGCTTGAAAACCCATTTTGAAAGTGACACGCTCATGACTTCGTCGTAGTATTTTATGTATAATACTACTAATTAAAAATAATAAGATTAATAATAATAATATTAATCTTAATAATAATTATAATAATAATAATAATAATAATAATAATAATAATAAAAATAATAATAATAATAATAATAATAATAATAATAATAATAATAATAATAATAATAATAATAATAATAATAATAATAATAATAATAATAATAATAATATAAATATAAATATATATACGAGTGTAATATGTATGTGTGCAAAACTGGAACGAATTCGACTGAATTTATAGATGTGGCCTGATTTCCAACCCCATGCGATCGCATGGTTTTTGGGCATCAAGGCCATGCGATCGCATGGCCCTCTGATCCAGCTCACAAACTTTTGTTTTCTTGTTTGTCGACATATTTATTTATTAATATATAATATATATAATTTATATTAATTAATTATATATTATATTATATTCTCGTGCATAGTTGACTTGAAATTTTCGTTCCGATGTCTCGTACGTTGTCACTCGACTTATGCCCCGGTTCCGGTTTCTCGAACGCATTTTCGTATGCTTAGAAAACTATCACTTTACGTTTCGTGACTCGTACCTTTGTCAAAATATAGTCTTAAATTATCAACAAACTATACCACTCAAAGTATATCTTAATCTTTCGAGTGTTTTGGTCATTTACTTCTATAAATCATTGTCTCGTTATTTATTAATATAATAGTATTTATCAAACGTTTCACAACCAAGTTAATATCTATTCTCAATATTTATAAACACGTCTTAAAATACATATCGCAATTTATTCATATATCTAATTCTAATAGTTAATATTCCTTATTATTGTATGTGTCCAAATTACGTTATTTAAACAAACACTTTACCATTAATTTCGAATATCGTTAAACATGAATGATTTCCCAAATCAATGTGGACTTTACAACAGAGACCCGTAATAATATCATAATCATTAAGGGACTTAGTAAATATCTTTTAATTCAATCGTTTAGCATAATCTTTTAACTTTGTAGTTAAATATATCAATCAGATAATCAAACCAATAAGTTTAATGCACAGTATCATTTACTTAACACTTTGTTACATTTTCAAGCTATAGTATATGTATCTATTTACATATAATTATTCGTGAATCATTGAGAACAATCGAAGGGTAATTGAATAGTTCAAAATTTTGAGATTCAACTTCATAGACTTTGTTTATCGTGTCGGAAACGTTAAAGATTAAGTTTAAATTTGGTCAGAAATTTCTGGGTCATCACAATAATGCACCAACAAACTCCCCCTAGGACCCAGTTCATTATCTCAAATAACAAAATATACTTTCACCTGCAAAAGACAAATATCCACACATTCAAACACATTCAATAACAAAAAATTAAAATGTTTACACCATGTTATTACAACCAAATAGAAATAAAATGACAAATAAAATGTTTAAGACCACAGTTCATAAGTTCATGCATTCAAATTCAAAAGATAGACATTTAAGCATGAATATCATACGCATAGCATGTACGAACAACACAATTGAACTGAATTGCATGCTCCGTATTCGGCAACTCATGAAAGATTGGGTGTCTTCGCAACACCTTGATGTCTTCTTTGCACAGATTTTGGATCCACCTCGGATCAATAATCCTAATCTGGTCCAAACTTCCCTTAGGATTATACATGAAAATAACAGCTTCTTTAGTTCTCCCATCATAATACCACCATCGAAAATGATCTCCAAAATTCTGTGGCATCCTATGAACTGCTGCATACTTCATTATCCTGGCACGCTTATACTCAACCACGCGAACCCTGTTTCCCGTAGATTGATCAGAATGATAAGAAACCTTCGAAAACTGTGGCTCTAACACAGACCAACCATACTTAAATTCTTTCTTAATCTTGAACTGCATCCACTGACCCCGTTCATCAGACTCATGATAGAGCAATGGTAATCTTGCAAGTTCCATCATCTCAAAATATGGAAGTGTTTTCAGATCAACAACATGCTTCAAATAATCAACTCCATTCTCCCTTCGTACAGCAAAACAATTCAAATCTTTCAAATACACCCAACTCAGAATCTTTCCACCTGTAACCTTACCTGTTCGATCATAAAACAGCTTATACTTTGGTTCCAAAGATGCTTTCTTAAACCACGCCTTGGTACAGGACTTCTGATACTCCCTCCATTCTTTTTTTTTTCTATTTGTTTACAGTATTAATATTCTCACCATCCTTTTTAACACCTGAAGACTCACCTTCTTCAGCAGTTCGCTTTTTTTCCACTTTACGATTCAAAAAGTCATCACTTTGTTGTTAGAATAGATCAGCAAAATCTGGTAAGTCATCCTTATCAACACTATCACCAGCATTCTCATCATCAGAAGCATCTTCAACGATGACTTCTTCAGCACTATCATCACCGGTATGTCTATTTCTACATGTACCAGTAGTATTCAGAGCTTTCTCCACAGCAATCAACTTGTCAACCTCTATACCGAACATTTTTGATATCTCTTCATCTGTCATTGTATGTACAATTTTCCCCTCATCCACATCATAGTTCAGCGTACTAATCACTGTACCTTGATTGTCTAAGAAATAAGTTAACTTATGAATATCAACAGACAGAGGTTTAGGAAAATGTACCTCCTATATCTGACTTACGTTCGCAGTCCCCTCAGATGAAGAGTCTAAAGAAAATTCTCTTTCGGTTGATATAAGATCATCATCAATATGCTCCATTTTGAAACGAATAGTTCCATCTTGAGGATTAGCTTCTAATTTTCCTTTAAACTTCCTATCACGTCGAACCAATCTTCTGATCCTCCTAGCTTGTTCCTTTGCCAACTTTCTAAGTTCATCCGCCTCCTTCTTTGATTTTTCTAGCTCAGAGTTCAAGGAGTCAACTTTGGCTTGTAACTCATTCACCTCTTTCTTCTTCTCCTTATTCTTCTTCGTAATTTCATCTACTTTATTCATTAAAGTAAGCACAGTAGCCTGAAGAGTCGCAAAAGCAGGATCAGTTGTTGCAAGAGTCAACGAACTACCTACCTGAGTAGAAGCAGCTGGTGGTGGTGGAACTTGTTGGGTTGTTTGAGTAAGTTGCACTGGAGGAGCCTGAGCTTGTTGAGTTGCTGTGGGAGTAGCAGAAGCACTACTCAAAGGATCAACAACTCGTCTCACATGACCTCTCTTCCTCTTCGGCTTTCTCAAAGGTTCATCTTCAGCAACCTCCTTTCGCTTTAAGGACATCAATAACTCACCACCTTCTGTCACATCATCCTCCAAACTATAATTATCTAAGTCATCGGCACTACGACCAGAACGAGAACCAACTTCCATAACCTCCTCTTCATCATCTGTATCAGTAAGATCGGGAACAATGTCTTCCTTGTCAGAATCACTATCCTCATTCCTCCACATCCTTGGATTACGAGCTACGTAGTCAACCTTTTTCAGGTGATCGAATAATGGACGATTTGGTGCAGCCACTTTACCCTTTTAATAAATCATACGCCTCACCAATTTATTTGTCATCACATTTAGCTTGATAAGGCCTTTATCCTCCTTGATAAGCTCAGTATGCTGAGATTTGATAACGAGCTGGAGAAATCATGGACAAACAGATAAGGATCAGATTTGAACTTGCTGTTCTCAATCATGTAATCGAATATAACACCAGAGAAGTTAAACGGAAGATTCAGAATCAAAGCTACCATCATTGACTGCATCACGAAATTCAATTCATCGTGGCCCTCTCTCCTTGAGCTCAAACAGTGAACAATAACATGAGCTAAGTATTTAAAAGTATGATAAAAACCCGACTTTAGCACTTTTGTCTTTGTCAAATCTCCAGAATACTTGCATCTCTGAAAACAGCCTTTGACTAGTCCTAAATTCAGTCTTGTTTTCATGTCCGCTGCATCATGGAAACTTAACAACCTCTTGATATACCCTTCGGTAACGATAATGGGATTACCCTGAACAACACTGTTTAGAACATCAACTCGACGTTCACCATCCATCGTCTTAGATAAAGAAGCGTTCTCCCAAAATTCACGCTGATCAGAAAAATAAGCTGGTACATCAATAGAGATAGCTGTGAATATACGAGATCTCTCAAGAAACTCCATGATCCCATGATAGTTTGCTAAATAATTAACCTTGTTTAAATTAGCAATCATGTTGTTGTTGGGTCTCACCTGCAATTCATTATTATGCTCAGCAGCCTTCTTAGATCGAGACTTAGTAACCCTTCGAGGTTTAGACTTCTTCTCAGCACGTGGCTGACCGAAACCAGAGCCGGTAGCCTTTGCAGTAGGAATGATGATGTAGCGGAGGGGTACGTGATAGTACTATATTTTACTACGAAATACGTTACAAATTACACAAGTTTTAATTATTTATTTACAAAATGGATATACCTAAACCTTGCTACAACACTATAGGCAGTGTACCTAATCGTAGAGTAGTATAGTTTTTAGTAAGTCCGGTTCGTTCCACAGGGAGCGGGCTTATTGCACACTATATTTTTAAACAACTATATTTGTACAAAATATATATAATTATATAAAATAATATATAAAAGGGGGTTTACCGTTTAATGACCGGTTTGTCGATTTATATTTTAAGCGAAGCGTATAGTAAATGATGATATTTAAATAACAATAAAATAAATAACCATAATTAAAATGACAATAAATAAAAGTACGAGGAAATATGAAATAAAATATATTATGCTTATTTAAACTTCCGTAACCATGATGGTTGACGTGTTGATTTTAGTTTTATGCCCATGGGTTAATTGTCCTTTGTCCTGGATTATTTAATATGTCCGTCTGGTTTTCGTCCATAACAGTCCATCAGTCATAAATATAAAGTGCGAGTGTCCTCGTCAAATTATTATTATACCCGAAGTTAAATATTCCAACTAATTGGGGATTCGAATTGTAACAAGGTTTTAATACTTTGTTTAATGAATACACCAGGTTATCGACTGCGTGTAAACCAAGGTTTTACTACTTTGTTAACAATTACACCAATTACCCTTGAATGTAATTTCACCCCTGTTTTAATTATTCTAGTGGCTATTAATCCATTCCCGTGTCCGGTTAAATGAACGATTATTCGTACATATAAATACCCCGCCCATCGTGTCCGATTGAGTGTATATGGTAATTTATAGGGATGCCCAATTGTAGATCTTTATATTAACATTAACAAACTATCATTTAGTTAAACAAATATAAAGCCCATTAATAGCCCATAGTCTAATTTCCACAAGTGTTGTTCTTTTGTCCAAACCCCAATTATGGTACAAAGCCCAATTGCCCAATTTTAGTAATTAGCCCAACATCATGATTACTTCATTTTAAATAAGCATAATAATAACTTAGCTACGAGACATTAATTTAAAAAGGAGAACATAGCTTACATTGATTATTTATCGCGTAGTGTTACACGGACAGAGTTTCGACTTCAAAAACCCGTAAAATAACCTTTACATAACCCGAACTAATCTAATATAACACTAATCTATACTATATATATATATATTTATTTATTTATTATCTTATGGAGTATTATTATTATTATTATTATTTATTTTTTTATTTATTTTACATGCAGAACTCGAGAGCTTTTATAGCCAGAACTGAAATTCACTGCTCCGCGAGTCGCGGCCATTTTGGCCTTCCAGCTCCGCAAGTCGCGGAGGTTCCAAAACCAGCCCACAAGTTCAAGATCCAAGGCTGCCGACGGTTTTTATTTAAATATATATAATATATAAATAATTTTTATAATTATTTATATATTATATTATATTTATATACATAGTAGACTCGTAATTTTTTTTCCGTTGCGTCGAGCGTTGAGAGTTGGTTCATGTACCGGTTCCGGATTTTCGAACGTCCTTGCGTACGCTGAGATATTTTGTACTTTGCGTTTCGTAACTTGTACTCTTGTCATTTTTAGACGTTCCTTATCAATAAATTGAACCTTTTTAATTGTATCTTGTACTTTTGAGCTTTTTGGACCTTTGCGTCTTCAATTCGTTGTTTTCGCCTTTTGTCTTCGCACTTATTTAATATAAATGAATATTACATGAAAATGGAACAATTTCAACTGAAATCTTTACATATCGGAGGGATATTGATACTAAATATATGTTCATTTGGAGCACTATCAAATATCCCCACACTTGAACGTTGCTTGTCCTCAAGCAATACAGTCTTGAAATAAAACACACTAGAATCACTTCTTTATTCTTCACACTTTGTACATCAGTGATTTTGATACGGCGGTATAAACAATGATAGTAGCATTTGTGGTTTACAGTCCCACATGACTATGAAAATTTAGATCCGTTAGGAAATTGGATCTTTATAAAAACATTTGATCTTTTGAAAATTCATGCTAGATTTTACCCTAGACAGGTTTTCCGGAATAACCCTTCACCGGTGTTTGCAAAATATTTTTGTGGGTTGGTGGGTTTCAGATTTGAAAATTTTAGCTCAAAACTTATGGTTTTGTTTCACCCACTTGCTAACCTTGTATTAGGAAAGCAACACGTCCAGTTTACTTGTCCCGTATATTACCTTTCGGTAAACTACCGTCCGGTTGTAAAGGAAAGCGATGAACAAGCAACTGTTAAGGCAATGTCCCGTGACATGCTTTTGATTATGGTCTTTAACGTGTCGGATGCAATACTATCCTTTGTAGGAGCAATAGTAAAGATCACCCTATAGTTTTTCGGTCTTGGCAAAAGGTCCTGTCTTCGACCAATATGCAACCACCGTTCTTACGGTTGACACCCGATTTGGTTCAGGTGACCTAATGAATTCCAGGTGAATTCCTAGGATTTTACGTTCAATGAACGCATTGAAAATGGGTTTTCAGAAAACAAATCGGTTTTATTTTTGATCAAAATATTTTCTCGTTCAAGCTCGAGTTTAGATATCATCGAATTCCATGAGTTGTAATTCTCAATCTTTAAAGTCAATCTCAAGGATTGAGTAATATCAGGCTTAAAAGCTGATTTTTAATCTTTGAGGAGATTATCCTTTCTGGGGGTCTGATTCATTAGTCTTATCAAGCTAATTTGCACGGCGCCCTCCCCATTTTACGAGATAAATCCTTCTCATGGTTAGGATAAATCTGACCACATGGCGACCCTGTTTGATGCTGAGGTCCGTGGATTTCCTGCTGATTTTAGAGTTGACTTTTCTAGATTTTTCGTCAACCTACAGCTGGTCTGGACGACAACTTCATGACCTAAATCAAGAAGGGCGTTTCTTTTTTCGGAAGACTTTACTTCCTTTAAATGATGGAATTGATTCATCGTGTAGATCCATCTTTCATTACAGTAAATCGGGTAAAACAGTTAATTTAGTCCAAAACAAAAGCACTTGCAATAAACTTTACAGAAACATGTGATAGATAGTTTTTAATTGAATAACTTGGTACATTCTCCCCACACTTAGTTTCTTTCTTTGCCTTTTTATTCTCCTTTATTCTATTTTAAATGAATTCAATCGTTTTAGGGTGTTTCTCAATTTATGTCCTTTCCGAGGTAACGATAATTTCGGTATTAACACCTAGTTTTCATCGTTCATAAATATGTATAAACATGATTTTGACTTCATTTAGTTGAAAATTTTTCAAATTTTCACAAAATTTGGCAAATAAACTAAGTGCAAACCCGAGAGAATTTATAACCCTTCCCCACACTTGAGATCATGCAATGCCCTCATTTACATGAAATCAGACTATATTTATAAATTCATGAGGGTGATTAGTGTAGAAAAGTAATTAAAAATACCCAGTTTGTAATTACAAAGCTCGTCGAATGATAGATGGCGCGCCTCATCGTTCATTCCTTCATGTTTTATCACACATATTTTTCTTCAAAAACGGTTGCTTTTCTGAACTGTTTGCTAATCTTTAAAAATACGTCTTTTGCCCTAATTTATTATGCATGTTTATTAACGAGTTATGCACTAACCCGAACCCCTAATTTAACGTTAAGTGGGGTTAAACTTCCCCACACTTAGCTGACGATATGTGAAGTCAGTAGAATAAGTTCCAAGAATTAAAATAGTGAGCCAGTTATTTACATCTCGGGTGGTATATATTATATCAATGGGTTTAAAGTTTAGACCCACCCGATTGTCACTACTTAATTCTTTTTTAAGTGTAGCTTTTAGTAAATGGATATGTCTCTTTTCTGGTTCTTGGTCAAATGGATCGATATATACCGACATACATATTTCTATAGGGTGGACAATTCCTAATATTTCCTTCCGTTTAGTCTCGGGATCAAAGTTTTCACCTCTATTACCCAATTGGGTGAAATCCGAGGTGTCATTATCTATTATAGCTCGTAGTTCATCTTCGGTAGATGACTCTTCTATAGAGAATATTGGGTTGGAAGGTTGTGGAATGGTGAAGTTCGGTTTGGTCTCGGGGTTTAAATTTTCAACGTTATCGTTTTCCCAAGAGTACCAATTTGTTACCCTTACATCTTCTTCGTCGGTAGAGGCTAATGTGTCGATATGTTGTGAAATTGGTAAGGCTGAATAAAAATTATCATCGGGATAGTTGGTGATTTCGGAGCTCTCGAATTCATCAAAATTTGATGATATGAGATTTTCTTGTACAATACTCCTCAGATCAACAGGTGTGTAGTCTGATAGAGTTTCAGCTTGCCGGTTTACAAACTCTCTCATTTGTTCATTTTGAGCATTGAGTTCTTCGAGTTTGATTTTCATATAATCTAAAGAATTTTCAGGCACATAATTTTCCTCGTCTTCTGGTTGTTGAGTTTGGATATATTCTTGGGAATAATCCCAATTTGAATTGTATTCTTCGTAATCGTTCCATTCAGGTTCCGTGGGTGCGTAATTTTCCATAGGAACGTAATAGTAACATTCCCATGTTGAGTGATAATCTCCACAGATTTCACAACCAGTTATTGTTTCGTCATTCGTGATCCAAGATTGACCGAACGAATTGTCATCAACACTCGTTTGAGAGTATTGATTTAATTGATTTTGGATATCAAAAAGGGTTTCCATAGCCTTGTTTTCAAAATTTTCCATTTTATTGCGATGGCCAAATTTTAGCTACAATGTGGTGCATTTACTAATTATCCTATTAGTTATAAAAATAGAAAAACTTATATAAGTTGTCCAATTAATAGACTTTTCTGCTTTTGCCCACGTTTCGAATAGCCAAAAGATGCAGCAGGGAGCCAGAACCCTTTAAATCGGAAGTTCACAACTCAGCCACTAACAAATCCAACTATTACTACGAAGCAGAAAATTGTCAACGTCCATTAATTTAACCACTTAAATAATTTTTCTTTCCGTTTGAGATATTAGATAAGAAATAGAGAAAATTTCTAAGTCCTAAAAACTAAAGCGTCGAGAAATAAGAAAGAAAAAGAATGCGCGTCGAAAAACGTTGAAAAATAAAAATAAGAAAATAGCGCGTCGTAACTTAAAAAAAAATTAAAAACTAAGAATTAAAAGTTGCGTCTAAAAATATTAAAGCTTAAAAGAAAAACTATATCACAAATGGTAATAACTTAAAAAGGTACTAAAATATAAAAACGGCGTCGCAAAATTCTAAAGCACCTAAATCTTAGTCTAAAGAAAAAGCACTTAAGGGATTTTAAGGCAAAGCCTAAAAATCTAGAAAATAAAAATAAGCTACGGCAAGAACTATGTCTTAAAACTAGCTACGAACGAAAAATATACAAATATTACGCTAAAACAAATGAAAAGATACAAAATATAAAAATAAACTTGAAGTTATAAAAATTATTTATTTTTATAAAAATATTATTTTTATATTATTTATTTTATAAAAGTATTAATTTATATATATATATTTAATAATACTAATTAATATTTAAAATACAAATTAAATTAAAAACTTAAAACTAATTATAATAATAATAAGTAAATAGGGTTAATAATAATAATAAATTACCCGTAATAAATGCTGATTAGGGTTTCTGTCGGTGTCAGGGTGGCTCCGCGAGTCGCGGTATTCGAGGCTTCAAACTCCGCGAGTCGCGGGGTTCCAATTTTCAACTCAGGTACAGTTTAAAATTTGACGCGTTTTTTTTTTTTTTTTTTTTTTTTTTAGGATTTTATATTGTTTTTCTAAAAATAATATATATTTATACAAAAATGAATTAAAAATATAGAGTTTTGCCGAGTCCCCGGCAGCGGCGCCAAAAACTTGATGATGTAGCGGAGGGGTACGTGATAGTACTATATTTTACTACGAAATACGTTACAAATTACACAAGTTTTAATTATTTATTTACAAAATGGATATACCTAAACCTTGCTACAACACTATAGGCAGTGTACCTAATCGTAGAGTAGTATAGTTTTTAGTAAGTCCGGTTCGTTCCACAGGGAGCGGGCTTATTGCACACTATATTTTTAAACAACTATATTTGTACAAAATATATATAATTATATAAAATAATATATAAAAGGGGGTTTACCGTTTAATGACCGGTTTGTCGATTTATATTTTAAGCGAAGCGTATAGTAAATGATGATATTTAAATAACAATAAAATAAATAACCATAATTAAAATGACAATAAATAAAAGTACGAGGAAATATGAAATAAAATATATTATGCTTATTTAAACTTCCGTAACCATGATGGTTGACGTGTTGATTTTAGTTTTATGCCCATGGGTTAATTGTCCTTTGTCCTGGATTATTTACTATGTCCGTCTGGTTTTCGTCCATAACAGTCCATCAGTCATAAATATAAAGTGCGAGTGTCCTCGTCAAATTATTATTATACCCGAAGTTAAATATTCCAACTAATTGGGGATTCGAATTGTAACAAGGTTTTAATACTTTGTTTAATGAATACACCAGGTTATCGACTGCGTGTAAACCAAGGTTTTACTACTTTGTTAACAATTACACCAATTACCCTTGAATGTAATTTCACCCCTGTTTTAATTATTCTAGTGGCTATTAATCCATTCCCGTGTCCGGTTAAATGAACGATTATTCGTACATATAAATACCCCGCCCATCGTGTCCGATTGAGTGTATATGGTAATTTATAGGGACGCCCAATTGTAGATCTTTATATTAACATTAACAAACTATCATTTAGTTAAACAAATATAAAGCCCATTAATAGCCCATAGTCTAATTTCCACAAGTGTTGTTCTTTTGTCCAAACCCCAATTATGGTACAAAGCCCAATTGCCCAATTTTAGTAATTAGCCCAACATCATGATTACTTCATTTTAAATAAGCATAATAATAACTTAGCTACGAGACATTAATTTAAAAAGGAGAACATAGCTTACATTGATTATTTATCGCGTAGTGTTACACGGACAGAGTTTCGACTTCAAAAACCCGTAAAATAACCTTTACATAACCCGAACTAATCTAATATAACACTAATCTATACTATATATATATATTTATTTATTTATTATCTTATGGAGTATTATTATTATTATTATTATTTATTTTTTTATTTATTTTACATGCAGAACTCGAGAGCTTTTATAGCCAGAACTGAAATTCACTGCTCCGCGAGTCGCGGCCATTTTGGCCTTCCAGCTCCGCAAGTCGCGGAGGTTCCAAAACCAGCCCACAAGTTCAAGATCCAAGGCTGCCGACGGTTTTTATTTAAATATATATAATATATAAATAATTTTTATAATTATTTATATATTATATTATATTTATATACATAGTAGACTCGTAATTTTTTTTCCGTTGCGTCGAGCGTTGAGAGTTGGTTCATGTACCGGTTCCGGATTTTCGAACGTCCTTGCGTACGCTGAGATATTTTGTACTTTGCGTTTCGTAACTTGTACTCTTGTCATTTTTAGACGTTCCTTATCAATAAATTGAACCT
Source organism: Rutidosis leptorrhynchoides (assembly GCF_046630445.1). Classification (NCBI taxonomy): domain Eukaryota; kingdom Viridiplantae; phylum Streptophyta; class Magnoliopsida; order Asterales; family Asteraceae; genus Rutidosis; species Rutidosis leptorrhynchoides. The sequence continues at coordinate 313,833,288 of NC_092335.1, read as the reverse complement.
TTTTAATTGTATCTTGTACTTTTGAGCTTTTTGGACCTTTGCGTCTTCAATTCGTTGTTTTCGCCTTTTGTCTTCGCACTTATTTAATATAAATGAATATTACATGAAAATGGAACAATTTCAACTGAAATCTTTACATATCGGAGGGATATTGATACTAAATATATGTTCATTTGGAGCACTATCAAGGAACATTTGAAACTTGAGTCCCAGACATAGCTAGATCTAAAATAAACAAGCACAATATCGCAAACACAAAAATTATTAGTCACAAAATCAAAATTAGGGTTTCTGATGTGTACCCGTACGGTTGCAAGGAAGTTAAACCCGGTTACAAGTCTAACCATACGAGTGTAGGACTATTATACACGGATGTACCATTTCAGATATAGATTTTGAATCTGCTATACAACTGTACAGTTGCACTGAACAGTACTCGATTGTGTACACAACCGTGCAGTTGCAGTGTGCAACCGTTCGGTTGCATTCATTCGGACTGTTAGGGTTTTCAAAAACCAAATCCAATAAAACAAGTGTTGATCATCGAATAAAACATTGTAATGGCACCTAATACCTCCAATTATCAAGTTCTAATCAATAATTTCAGGTAAAACACATCAATAATCCATGTATTGATCTATAGTTCATGAAAACTAACAACAAATCAAAACTAGAGATTTAGTAGATGAATAGATACCTATTATAGATGAAATTGATTAGAAACACGAGTAGAATATGAAAAACGAGATCAAAAACTCCTATTAGCAATTTGTGATTTTTGATGAATTTAGAACTTAGACAATTTTGAAAGCACAAGGGTTACACGCTTCTGAATTTGAGTATTTATACCCATCCTGCAACAGTGCGGTTGCAATTTCGTAATCGTACCAAAATTATGTAACCGTGCAGGTGCAAGGTGTACCCGTACGGTTGTACATTAAGTCCAAAAACCCCTTAATTTCACGTATCCGGGCGGTTATATGATGTAATCGTGCGGTTGCATAGTGTAACCGTCCGATTGCAAATTCATAAAATAAAATTTAACTTATCATCCCGTCTTTACTAACTTTCATTACTCGATAAACTCATCCCATCTAAACAAGCACATTAACATTTAACTACCAGTTTTCCCAACCTAATCCATAAAATCTCAATTTTATCAACTTTCACTAGAACCCATTGAATTTCAAACTAAGTCAAATAACTTAATACCCGACTTCTCAACCATTTCCATTTTCAGATCTTAACACAATTGCTTACTCCCCCTGGTCCACTCATACGGAGTTTATGAAATAACCACCAAATGATATGCCATATTATACAATATGAAACATGCAATTACAGTAAAACAAACAAAATCTTTTTGTCTTTTCCATATTAAGATGCAAACTATAAAGAATAAATGCAGACATATACATTATGATGAATTTAAACAATAAACTAACCGCATAGTGAATATCACAAGCATGAAATAGAAAACGAATTTAACTAAACAACTATCGTAACATAAACACATATTGTTATGAGAAGAAGAATTTATCAATCTTTTTCTTGGGATCAGAACTGAACTAAATTTTGCAGTTTTAACATCGATAATTTCTTTCATTCAGAACTTTTTGTTCCATTTTTGATTTTCAAGTACTTACACTTTTAGTCTTTAAATATCAATAAAATTATTAGACTTTCCTTCCAGACTTTTTGAAAATCACTTGCACACTTAGGTAAATAATCTTAAACTCAGTCCTCACTTGAGATCGCACAAATTTATTAGGTAGTCAATTGAGCACAATATACTGAAGTTGTCCGCTATCACCTCGATGTACTTTTGATTTAATTGAACACGAAGCATCTCACCATGTTTTCAGCAACCCTGTCAGCCATGAGCTTCTACCTTAAACTTATACCTTTCGATTCAGAAGACTTTTTTTGTCTCAATTTTATTGCATACTCCGTAAGAACTCAGTTAACAGTCGCTATAAACCCCCATGCTTGAGCGGAAAGCTAATAATGATGGAATGATATGATGTATTTGGGGGTGATGGAATTCTAAGTTAGAATACCCTCTAGAAGATGTCCCCATCTATCTAGATCAATCGGTAGAACCCATATCACAGACAGTAGATGTAACGTCCCTCTAAATTATGATTTGAGTTTTCTAGATCTAAAACTCTAACACTTCTCCCCCTCAGATATAAATAACTTAAATAGTTCTAATCCGCACAGTATTTGATCCTCCTTCACATGGATTGATAGACACGAAGTCCACACTTTGAGAATCCTGATGCTTTGTTGTTTATGTGGTGCACCATTTATTAATATTTTTACAATGACTAAACACAATCCACACATTTTTTTTTTGATGTTGCCTTTTAACTTTCTCAACATAAATGAAAATAAACCATACACGAAAACAAAATTACAACTACGATGATGATGCCCCACATTTAAGACGAATCACACTTCTGCTATAGTCTTTGGCGTTGAAGTAGTCTCCTTTGATACATTCTCAAACCGATGATATGTCTGTGATACAGAATTGCACATTTCTATCCGTTCATAGTGAGAACACCCCCCCTTTGGATACCTGATGTAACATCCTCAATCGGGCCTAGCTGTAAGATTACTAGATTGCCCTTAAGTTTGTATTGCGTTATTATATGCTTTTATTTTTATTTAATATTTATTATTATTTAAATGATGTGGTTAGGACCAGTTTGTGACAAGGGTCACAGAACAGGTTTGTTTATTTAATTTGGACTTCGTTTGAGTCTCCAAATGATGTACGAAAGATATCAGATAACTGATAAATACCCGTGTGTCACACAGTGTAGGAATTATCCAAAATTAAGTGACTAGTGGGCTGTGTTCTTACCATTTCTAGAAAATTCACCAAACACACACCGTACCTTCCCTTCCACCTACGATCAAACCCTAATCCTTGATCTTTATCTAGAGCTCAAATTGTTCATATCTTGGTGTTCCTTGTGATTCACTGATTCTTTTAAGGTAAGAATCACAAGCTTCCATGCTCTTTGAGAAATTTATGGTTTTGTGTTAGTTTTGTAAAAAGCTTGAATTTGTGTCAAAACAAGTGATTTAAGTGTTGTTATGGTCAAATTATTGTGGGTTTTGAGTCTATAACATGTAGTGAACAAGTTGTGGTCGATTTTGGTGTTTAAAAGGAGCTCTAGATTGAGATTTGAAGATTTCATCGTGAAGTCCGTAGCCTTTGTTCAGTTTTTGATGAAGATGAACACACTCGGCCGACTGTCGGTCGACAGTCGACCGACTGAGGGTTGAACCGACCGATTGACGAAGACAACCGACCGACAGTCGGCCGACTGAGGGTTGAACCGACCGATTGACGAAGACAACCGACCGACTGTTGAGTGAACCGACTGACTGAGATTTACCTTCGGCCGATTGATGTAATACCAAATGAATCGACAGACTGGGAAGGTCAGTCGACCGGTTGTGTCGACAGTCGACCGGGGTGTCGACAGTCGACCGACTGAGTGTCCAGGGAAGAATATTTTACCTAAGTACTGATTTTTAGCCGTTATGCTGCCCGTTTGTATTTTGATGTTCAGGATGTAAATTTTGAAAGTGCATTTTCAAAGTGCATAAGTGTTAAGAAAAAAATTTTAGCGGACAGTTTTTGATACAAAAATTTATATATTGTGTTATTTGATGTTAACGAACAGAAACTAACTTGTGGATATGTTTTTCTCAGGAGAAAAGGAGAAAGAGAAGGTTCAGTGATTAGATAGCTGAATACCTTCTCGTTTGCTGGTAATCGGTGAGTGGGACTAACTGGAGAATATAGTATATAGTAGCATGTTATATTATGATTGCCATGCTTGTTAAATATACTTATTGTTGTAATTAGTTAGTTCCTTGTGATGACTGCATGTTGGTTGATGCTTGTCTGTTGGAACCCAGTGCGTCCCTATCTTGTGGTAGCCTAATTCGATAGGAGAGATTAACCTGCGGGTTAGGTTCCTCATGTGGTAGCCTATTTGTATCCGTGTAGTATATGTTTGAATGACGCGTTCGTCGTGTGTGGATGATTTATGCAGCACGGTATGTAGGAGGAACTTCCGGTAAACCCCAGCCCGATCAACTGGAGGTTAATGGTTTGGCCGAACCGCCGGAGTCTCTGTAGACTGCACTACTGGGTGATGTTTGTATGTTAGACTATGTGACATGATTAGTATAACATTTCTGTATGCTATAGCCTGTAGTTAGTTGTACTCACTTAGCTTCGTGCTAATTCCCCTCCATCTCCTCCCTGCAGGTTGTTAGCTTTTGTAGATAGTGCTTTTGGGAGAAGGCGGGCATGGTGATGTTATGTTTGATAGGGTTAACTCTGATGTGGTCTTTTAGAATATGAACCGTGTATTTTTGAAAACAGAATGTATTTACGCCTCTTCCTGTTAATATGTAAATTGTTTTAATGACACGTGACATTAGTTTGTACAAATCTCGATATCATATTTAATTAATATTATGCTTCCACCAAGTATTTATTATAAAAAAATAGCGGTGTCACAAGTTGGTATCAGAGCTGAGTTTAGCAGCATGTGCATCGTGATCTACATGTCATGTTCCCAAACTTAGAAGAGTCATGTCAAACATAACATGCTGGGGATGGGTTAAGTGAGTATTAGGACATGATATTTGTTAGTTTTTAGTACTAACAGAATTTATACTAAGCTTTGGTGTGAGTATTGTGGTAGTGCAGCAATGACAGATAACGAAGCTAATGCTACTGGCCCTGCTGCCCCTGGAACTGGTACATTCAGAGCCCCTGACGAAGATGGACATGTGTCTTCAGAAGAAGAAACTTCTCAAGAAGTAATAGAACTTCAAAGTCGGTTACTAGAAGCTCAGGAGAAAATTAAGGAATTGGAACAAATACCACTGCGTTAAATACAACCTTTCCTCCTAACTTTTATAATCAAGCTGATGGCAGTTCTCAGTCACAATTTCCACAAAATACCTATCAAAACTATCAAATGCCATTTCCGTTTAACCAGAATTTTCCTAATCAAATGATGTACCCATTTCAAGTCCCTGAGACAAGGAGGAAGTGTACCTATAAATAGTTTATGGACTGCAAACCTCCTGAGTACAGTGGTCACACAAACCCTATAATGACCCTTAATTGGCTAAGAGAAGTAGAGAGAGCGTTAGAAGCATGTTTTTGTGAGCCTGAATCTATGGTACTGTTTGCTAGTAGGCTTCTCAAAGGTGAAGCAATGGAGTGGTGGGATTCTATTACTGCATATTTACCCAAAGAACAGATCAGTCAGATAACTTGGGAACAGTTCGCTGCTAAGGTTCGTGAGCAGTATTGTTCTGAGTATGAGATAGAAAGATTGAAAACTGAGTTCCTGAGTATGAAAATGACCGAAAGTATGACAATTGATGAGGTTTTCAGAGATTTTACATCGAAGTTAAGGTTTGTTCAACAGTGGGTACCGACTGAAAAGGATAAGATTCAGGATTTTATGCGGGTGATTAAGCCAGAATATAGAACAGTTGCGAGATTTGCAACCACATTGGCACAGGCTCATGAGATGGCTAAAGTTACTGAAGGTGATATAATGGCAGTGAAAAGAGAAAGTTCAAAAGGTGGATCTTTTGGGGGAAAATCAGAAGGTCAAACAGGTGGTCAGTCTGGTCAGCAGTTAAGTAAGCAATCAGGATTTCGTGGTAAGAAGTCAGGCGGGTTTAAACAGAAGAGTAAGTTTGGTATAAGCGGATCAGGTTTAAGTCAGCCTGATTGGTGTAATGTTGGTAAGTCGACTAATGCCGAACCGTGTTCTCCAATGACCCGAAGATGTTTGAAATATGGAGTGAAAGGGCATGAAGCAACAACTTGTTCTTTTAAGTCAAATGTTTGTTAGAGTTGCCATAAGGAAGGTTATAGATCGACGGATTATCCATCTGCGTCAAGAGCCGGTTCTGGGGCAGGGCCAGGGGTGAGGTCAGTAACTTCTGGGGGATCTTCTGCTTCTACTGTTGGGCAGAAGAGAAAGAATCCTTCAACAGCAGAGGCAAGGGCATTTCAGATGACAGTAGACGCTGCAACCGCTACCGATGATGTCATTACCGGTATGTTCTTGGTTAATTCCTTGCCAGCTCGCGTGTTATTTAATTCAGGAGCGAATCGATCTTTTATGTCCTTAGGCTTCTGTAATAAGTTGAGGTTGCCTGTTAGGGTGTTAGATGAGCCTTTGGGAATAGAAGTAGCTGATGGTAAAATGGTTCCATGCACATCACCTGTGTCTGGAATTACCATCGAAATTGACGGCCATTCCTTACCTTTAACTTGTTTGTTGATGCCTATACCTAGCTTTGATGTAGTCATAGGTATGAATTGGTTAAGAGCTAATAGGGCTAATATTAAGTGTGATAAGAAGATGATTTCTTTCCGTTTAGTCGACGGATCACGAGTGATGGCTAGGGGAGAGCGCAATGGATTTAACTTCCCTATGGTTTCCCTAATGAAAGCTCAGAAGGCGATAACGAAAGGGTGTGATTCATTCTTAGCCTACGTGATTGATGTTAAGAAAGAGAAGAAGCAGGTGACCGATATTCCTGTTGTGTCAGAATTTCCCAAAGTATTTCCAGATGATTTACCAGGGTTACCTCCAGTACGTGAAGTAGAGTATAAAATTAATTTGGTTCCCGGTGCTACGCCAGTTGTAAAAGCTCCTTACAGATTAGCTCCATCAGAAATCCGAGAAATGATGTCTCAGATTCAAGAATTGTTAGATAAGGGGTTTATCCGACCAAGTTCTTCACCGTGGGGTGCTCCTGTTTTGTTTGTGAAAAAGAAAGATGGGTCGCTTCGTATGTGTATAGATTACCGCGACTTAAATAAGAGAACAATAAAGAATAAGTATCCCTTACCGAGAATAGATGATTTATTCTATCAGTTACAGTGTGCTTCCTACTTTTCAAAGATTGATTTACGTTCAGGGTATCATCAGGTACGTGTTGCAGAGACCGACATCCCGAAAACAACGTTTAGAACTAGATATGGTCATTATGAGTTTCTAGTTATACCATTCAGGGTTAACAAACGCGCCAACAGTGTTTATGGATTTAATGAACAGGGTGTGTCGTCAGTATCTTGACAAGTTTCTGATTGTCTTCATAGATGATATCTTGATATATTCGAAAATCGAGAAAGATCATGCTACGCATCTGAGGTTGGTGTTAGAGCTTCTGAAACAGCAACAGTTGTACGCTAAGTTTTCTAAGTGTGAATTTTGGTTGCGGCAAGTACAGTTTCTGGGTCATGTGATTTTTGAACAGGGTATTAAAGTAGATCAGTCTAAGATAGAGGCTGTAATGAATTGGAACACATCGAAAACGCCGACAGAAATTAAGAGTTTTCTGGGTTTAGCAGATTATTACCGCTGATTTATCAAAGACTTATCTAAAATAGCAGGTCCGTTGAATAAGTTAACTATAAAAGATGTAGCCTTTTGATGGACTGATGAACAAGAAAAGGCTTTTCAGACTCTCAAATAGTTGTTATGTCAAGCGCCGGTTTTAGCTTTACCAGAGGGAACAGAATATTTTGTGGTCTACTGCGATGCGTCATGTTCAGGTCTGGATTGTGTTTTGATGCAGAGAAATAAAGTTATAGCGTATGCTTCACAACAGTTGAAGAATCATGAACGAAACTACTCTACTCACGATTTAGAGTTAACTACAATTGTATTTGCTTTGAAGCTTTGGAGACATTATTTGTATGGTACACATTGTGAAATCTATACAGATCATAAGAGTCTTCAATATATCTTTTCGCAAAAAGAATAAAATATGCGTCAACGTCGATGTTTAGAATTGATTAAAGACTACGATTGTGAGATTAAGTACCATCCGGGTAAAGAAAATGTGGTCGCAAATGCTCTGTGTCGCAAGAAAACCATCGAAAATGTTAGATTTATGAGAATTGAAATAGTTTCAGACTAGATTGATCGATTGAAAACCGTTCAGTTAGTAGCTTTGAATGACGAAAACCTAAAGACTGAACAAATGACTAAAATAAAATTTGACCTATGCAATGATTCTAGAGGATTAAAGACCTATAAAGATCGAATTTGGGTGCCTATGCTTGGAGATTTGAGAGATTTAATCCTTACTGAAGCGCATAAATCGAGATTATCAGTGCATCCAGGTAGTACAAAGATGTATAGAGACTTGAAAACATTGTATTGGTGGCCGACAATGAAGACAGATGTTGCAAATTTTGTTGAAAAATGTCATATTTGTGCGCAAGTTAAGGCAGAACATCAGAAACCGTATGGATCTCTAAGACAGTTAGAAATTTCTCAGTGGAAATGGGATTATATAATGATGGATTTTGTAACCAAGTTACCCCGAACCCAGAAAGGACACGACATGATCTGGGTGATTGTGGATCGTCTAACAAAGAGTGCTCACTTTTAACTACTCATGAAACAGCTTCGTTAAGTGATTTGGCAGAATTGTACTTGAAATAGATCGTTAGTCGACATGGTATACCGTTGTCAATAGTTTCCGATAGAGATACTAGGTTTGTATCGAACTTCTAGAACAGTTTACAACAGAATCTGGGTACGCGTGTGAATTTAAGTACAGCATATCATCCACAAACAGACGGCCAGAGTGAACGAACAATTCAAACGTTAGAAGACATGTTGAGAGCGTGTGTCTTAGAATATGGTGGTTCTTGAGATTCGCATCTTCCATTGATAGAGTTTGCTTACAACAATTCGTATCATTCGAGTATTGGAATGCCGCCATATGAAATGTTGTATGGTCGTAAGTGTAGAACTCTGACATATTGGTTAGAAGCAGGTGAGAAACTATTTGCAGGTCCTGAAATTGTAAAGTTAACTGCAGAAAAAGTCGAAATTGCACGTGAGAAGTTAAAAGTAGCTAGAGATCGACAAAAGATGTATGCTGATCTACGCAGACGTCCTGTGACATTTAATGTAGGTGATCGTGTATATTTGAAACTTTCACCGTGGAAAGGGGTGATCAGATTTGGTAAGCATGGTAAACTAGCACCGAGGTTTATTGGGCCATTTTCGATCAAAGAAATTTTGAATGATCAGACTGTTATTTTAGATCTTCCATCAGAGTTAGCAGGAATACACAACACGTTCAACGTGTGCTATCTGAGAAAGTGCAAAGTGGATGATGAAAGTTAGATTCTTCCGTTGAAGGATTTGAAAGTTGATTTGACTAAGAAATTAGTGGAAGAACCGGTTAGAATAGTGGACAAGAAAGTCACCAATTGAAGAAAGAAACAGATTCCAATGGTGTTAGTAGAATGGCGGCACAGTTTAGGTTCTAACTTGATGTAGGAAACCGAGAAGTTGATGAGAGCGCGCTATTCCCAGTTGTTTGACCTTGACCAGATTCCGAGGACGGAATCTTCTTAATGTAAGACCCGAATATTCGTAGTGTACATATGTGTATATGAGTTACTCAAGTTTGGGGTTTTGTGGCACATAATTAAAAAGACAAAAGATGCTGAACTGGGAGGGTCGCGCGCCGCGCGGCTAGGTGGCGCGCCGCGCCATCTGTCTGTGACAGATTCTCTCTTTCTTTTAAATTGGATATTTTGAGGGTATTTTGGTAAAATCACTTGGAGGCCGAATTTATTACCCTAGATCAGTTTTGGGGAGCTCATTTACTACTCCCACAACAACCCCATCTTCTCCAATTAAACTCTAGAGTGAGAGTGCAATCCTTGAGAGAGAAAGCTCCATCAAAGGGTGAAAGAGGTTGAATCGGGTCTTAGTGCGAGTTCTAAAGTCGTTCATCTAGTCGCTAGCTACGTAGTGATTGTGTTGGTAAGTTCTAAAACCTAGATTCTTACTTTAATTGCATTAAGGGTTAGGGTTTGGGTTAGTGATGCACACAAAACCCACTTGCTAGTAATTTGGGGGTTTTGGGTGAATTTGGGTCATGTAGACTCAAAGGTAACTAATTAGGGTTTCAAAGTGTTAATTTATGTTTATGAACCTAATTAGTTAGTGAAAGTACTAGAACACTTCAATGATATGTAAATGGGTGTTAATTGGGCATGGATGACCCAAATGGGTGTGTTGACCTTGAAATGGGTCAAATGGGTCTTTAATGACCTAAGTGGCCTAGCAATTATGAAAACGAGTTAGCCTTGTGACCTAAATGTGTTTTAAACCCATCTTGACGAATGATTAGGGTTTTGGTGTGTGTTGACCCAATTTAGGGTTAAGGGTGCAAATGGGTTGAAATTGCACCTTGGGTCAAAATGGCTTAGAATGGTGAAAGGGATGGTTGACCGACTTGAGTTTGCGTTTGATAATATGTATAATGTGATAGGTACGTTACTTTGAGGTTTTGAAAGCTCGGGTATCTTTTCACAAGACTTTGAGGTGAGTGGAATAATTATATGCGTATGTATATAATGTATCTATTTGTTGTAGCGTGAAAGGTGTAGTGTCGAGGTGTTAAGACACCACGTTTCACGTGAAGAGTGTAGCATCGAGGTGTTAAGATGCCACTCGGGTGTAGCATCGAGGTATTAAGATGCCACCTAGGAGTGTAGTGTCGAGGTGTTAAGACACCACTCCGTAAAATAATGAGTGAAGCATCGAGGTGTTAAGATGCCACTCGGGGTGAAGTGCCGAGGTGTTAAGGTGCCACCCTAGGGGTTAGTGGTGCGAGGTGTTAAGTGCCCTAACGGATGTTATGAACACCGATGGCGTTTTCGCGAGCGTCATTCCCTTGTACTATTGGTTAACCATGGTTATTTGTGTTGTAAGCATATTATATTATTCGAGTTATATTTATATGCGGTTGTTATGCTAGCTTGTGGTATGGGAGAATTATAGCTTGATATTGCGACGATAAGCTAATGTTGTTTGCTAGCATGTTTGCGGTTGTGTAAGTGTATGCAAGTAGGTATAATTATATATGTATTCGTATAATTATTGCATTCACTAAGCTTTGCTTACCCTCTCGTTGTTTACCATTTTATAGGTTCGGTTTTGGACAAGGGTAAGGGCATCGTTTTAGACTAAAGATCCCGCTTGATGCTAGGGGACGCTTTTGGCTTTAGTAGCTCTTGGAGTTTGACCGATAGTTGGGTAGTTTAATCCCAAACGCCATGCTCATGGTGTAGTTTGGAACTTAAACTTTTTGGTGGTCGAAACTCGTAAATTGTATTAAACTCGTAAAACGGCCGATGTGGGCCCCGCTTGTAAAACTTTAATTTTATGTTTGAAACATGTTAGTTTTACATATTTGGTTGTATGGTAAAAAGCGTTTTGTCTAAAAGTGCCGGGAACTAGTCAATCTTTTCGCGGTTAAAAGTCCCGGGGACAGCCAGATATGGCGCGACGCGCGGGCCATATGGCGCGGCGCGCCGATGGTCTGCAACAGAAAATTTTTTTTTATTTCGTATTTTTCACAAGGTTTTGTCGGGTGTTGGTTTGGGTTGTTACAAGTGGTATCAGAGAATGGTCTAAGGGATTTAGGTGACTTGAGATAGGCGCCTAGACTTAGACTTTTTGTGTGAGCGTTTATGCGGGACTTGTAGGACTTTGGGTCGGATCGGGATTGGTTTGTGCATAGGTTTATGTAAACTAATCATGTGCTATTTGTTATGTATGTTTAGAGAGCATCGAGCGAGATGGACGTTGTACTAGCAAGTTAATGCGACGTGCTCGCGTAACAATGATTAGCTACCATTGTTACGGGCGCAAATCGTGTCGAACGAGTAATGTACGACGATTGTTGAGCAAGATGGGGTAGTGTGGTGTATATGTATATACTTATGTGTTAAATCCTTTTCGTCTCGTTGTTTAATCTATTCCGTCTTATAGAATGAAGATGAGAAACGGGCATGATATCAACGGCGGAGGTACTAGTGAAGAAGTCGAGTTTACGGCCAAGGTTGAGGCCATTTTGAAAAGGCATCATGAAGCTTTTCTCGAGGACGTTAAGAAGATGTTCCTAGATACGATTGACGAGCAATTAGTCAATTTGGTAAAGGAGCAAGTTAAGGCCGTTATTCGCGAAGATAATGTGGGAAGACGGGACTTTTTCTATAAGAATTTCAAAGACTCTCAACCTCCCTCTTTTGATGGTGAAAGAGATCCTCTTAAGAGCGCCCGTTGGATCTCCGATATGGAGGGGGCCTTCCGTACTTGTGAATGTCCTCTCGATAAGAGGACAAGGTACGGGTGTAGTATGTTGAGGGGCGATGCCAAGTTGTGGTGGGACGCAAAGCTCCAAGTTTATGGTGAAGAGCAATGCATGGAATTCACTTGGGATGAATTCAAGTCCGAATTTTTCAAGGAATACCGAACTTCGGCCGATCTTACTAGGCTTAAGGACGAGTTACGTTCCTTGAGGCAAGGGTCGATGGATTTGAACACTCTCAAATCCGTGTTTTTGTCCAAGACCCAATTTTGCCCGGAGTACGTCGGGAATGATAAAATGTTGAAGGAAGATTTCTATCGAACCTTGAACGACAACTATCAAGATAAGATTAGTGTGAACGCAGTGAAAAGCTTTGATGAGTTGTTTGGCATGGCCAAAGGTTTCGAGTCGCTCATCTTAAGAAAGAGTGGTTTTACTTTTGGCAAGAGAAAAAGTGAAGGTTCGAGCTATTCAAACTTTTCGAACAAAAAGAACAAGAAAAGTTCCGAAAGTGTCAATAGCGTGAAGAAGGGCGCTTCCGGTGGTTTTACTTTTACGTGCTATAATTGTGGGCAAGCGGGTCATATGGCTCGTGATTGTCCAAAACCATCTTCCGGAAACAAGCTCACTTGTTTTAATTGCGGTAAAGAAGGGCATAAGAAGCCGGAGTGTCCCGATTTGCGCAACGATAATGTTAAGCGTCTAGAGAAGGCGGCGGGTACGGCTAGGGGTCGCAACTATTTGATGACCAATGATGAGGCCAAGCAATCCAATGAAGTCATCTCAGGTACTTTCATAGTTAACTCTAATCCGGCACGGATACTTTTTGATAGTGGGGCTAATTTGTCCTTTGTGTCGCCTCGATTTGTGCCTAAGTTAAATAAACCGCTAGTTAAGTTAAGTCATCCGGTAGAAGTTGAAATAGCGGATGGCAAGACGGCGCTAGTGGTTGATGTGTGTAAGAATTGTAATGTTGTATTTGGTTCCGAAACGTTTAAGATCGATCTTATTCCGATGACTTTGGGTGATTTTGATATTGTTATTGGTATGGATTGGCTCGATCTTAATAGAGCCGATATTGCATGCCATGATAAATTCATTCGGGTGAAGACCCCAAGTGGGGGAGAATTAATTATTCATGGCGATAAGCGAAGGAGACTTGTACCGATATGCACTTTTGCACAGGCACGTCGTTTCCTTGTTAGTGGTGGCATGGCTTTTCTTGCCCATGTTGTTGATACTCGTGATGAGCCACCAACCATTCGTGAAATCCCTGTGGTTAATGAATTTGAAGACGTTTTTCCGAATGAGTTACCGGGTGTCCCGGCGAAAAGACAAGTTGAATTTCGCATTGAGTTGGTTCCGGGGGCTACCCCCATTGCTAAAACTCCTTATCGTTTAGCACCAACGGAAATGCAAGAGTTGTTAAACCAAACCCAAGAGTTGCTTGAAAAGGGTTTCATTCGACCGAGTGCTTCTCCATGGGGCGCTCCGGTTTTGTTTGTGAAAAAGAAAGATGGTAGTATGCAGATGTGCATCGATTATCGGGAGTTGAATAAAGTGACGATCAAGAATCGTTATCCATTGCCTCGGATTGACGATTTGTTTGATCAACTCCAAGGTGCAACGTATTTCTCTAAAATCGACCTACGGTCCGGCTATCACCAAATGCGGTTCCGTGAGGAAGATATTGAGAAAATGGCTTTTCGAACGCGTTATGGGCATTTTGAGTTTGTGGTAATGCCTTTTGGTCTTACGAATGCACCGGCGGCATTCATGGATCTTATGAACCGAGTGTGCCAACCTATGTTGGACAAGTCGGTAATTGTGTTCATTGACGACATACTCGTTTATTCGAAGAGTATGAAGGAACATGAACATCATTTGCGGTGTGTGTTAAAGACGTTGCGGAAGGAGAAGTTGTATGCAAAATTCTCAAAATGTGAATTTTGGCTAAGGGAAGTTCAATTCCTTGGCCATACTGTGAATATGGACGGTATTCAAGTAGATCCGGGGAAGATAGAGACGGTAAAGAGTTGGGGACGACCGACTACGCCTACGGAAATCTGAAGTTTTCTCGGATTGGCCGGGTATTATCGTCGGTTTATCCAAGACTTTTCTAAGATTGCTTCTCCATTGACGAAGTTGACGAGAAAGAACACGAGATTTAATTGGGAGAACGAGCAAGAAATTGCTTTTCAATTGTTAAAAGAGAAGTTGTGTCAAGCTCCGGTGTTAGTGTTGCCGGAAGGTGTAGAAGACATGACGGTTTATTGTGATGCTTCCTTAAATGGTCTCGGGTGTGTTCTAATGCAAAGAGGTAAGGTCATCGCTTATGCCTCTCGACAATTAAAGGAACATGAAATGAGGTATCCGACTCATGATCTTGAGTTGGCGGCGGTAGTGCATGCGTTGAAAATTTGGCGCCATTACTTGTATGGTGTCAAGTGTACGATTTATTCGGATCATAAGAGTTTGAAACATCTCTTTAATCAACGAGATTTGAATTATCGCCAACGTAGGTGGATGGATGTGGTGAAAGACTACGATTGTGAAATACTTTATCATCCGGGTAAGGCGAATGTGGTCGCGGATGCGTTGAGTCGAAAGAGTCAACATCCGGCGATAAAAGTGGGGTCGTTACGTTTGATTATTACCAACGATTTTCTTGAAAAGCTTGGTGAGATTCAAATAGAGGCTTATGTTCAAAACAAGCATACGGAGCGAATCGTGGGCCAATCGGAGTTTATTACTATGGGTCCGCGTGGGTTGTTGTCCTTTCAAGGAAGGGTGTGGGTGCCTAAGTTGGGTGATTACCGACGAGTGCTACTTGATGAAGCACATAAGTCAAAATACTCCATTCATCCGGGCGCGACGAAAATGTACCTTGACTTGAAGAAAGATTATTGGTGGCCGGGCATGAAACGTGAGGTTGTGAAGTATGTTGAGCAATGTGTCACGTGTTTACAAGTAAAATCCGAACACCAAAAGGCGTATGTTAAGTTGCAACCATTAGAAATCCCGAAATGGAAATGGGAGCATATTACCATGGATTTCATTACAAAGTTACCTAAAACGGCGAGAACCCAATTCGATTCGATTTGGGTTATAGTTGACCGATTGACAAAAAGCGCTTTGTTTCTTCCCATTAAAGAAGCGATATCGCCGGAGACCTTGGCTAAGTTGTTTATCAAGGAAGTGGTCTCGCGACATGGGGTTCCTATATCTATTATTTCGGATCGAGATACCCGTTTTACATCTCGGTTTTGGGAAAAGTTTCATGAAGATATGGGTACGCAATTGAAGTTGAGCACGGCGTATCATCCTCAAACGGACGGTCAAACCGAACGTACGAATCAAACTTTGGAAGATATGCTACGAGCGTGCATCATTGACTTCGGTGGTAGTTGGGATGAGCATTTGCCTTTGGTGGAATTCTCGTACAATAATAGTTATCATACTAGTATCGGGATGCCACCTTACGAAATGCTTTATGGGCGTAGGTGTCGAACTCCCGTTTGTTGGGGAGAAGTGGGTCAAAGAGAGATCGGGAGTACCGATTTGGTTTTAGAGACCAATAGCAAGATCGATTTGATTCGGGAACATTTGAAGAAGGCTCAAGATAGGCAAAGGTCGTATGCCGATAGACGTAGGCGATCGATTGAGTTCCAAGAAGGCGATATGGTGATGCTTAAGGTTTCGCCATGGAAGGGTATTATCTGATTTCGAAAACGGGGAAAGTTAGCTCCTCGGTTTATTGGGCCATTCAAGGTTTTAGCTCGTGTTGGTGAAGTTGCATATCGATTGGAATTACCCGAAGAGCTTGCGGGGATCCATAATACATTTCATGTTTCCCACCTCCGTAAGTGTCTTGCGGATGATTCCTCATGGATGCCTTTAGACGAGATCGAGCTAAACAACAAGTTAGAATATGTCGAGGAACCAATTGCTATCCTTGACGAGAAGGTGAAATTGTTGAGAAATAAAGAGGTGAGAACTTTCAAGGTTCAATGGCGACGAAGTAAAGGTTCTGAGTTCACTTGGGAACCCGAAGAGTTCGTGTTGGTTTATCTTCCCTCGTGTCATGCGGCTTGGATTGCGAGGACGCAATCCGAATAAGTGGGGGAGAGTTGTAAGACCCGAATATTCGTAGTGTACATATGTGTATATGAGTTACTCAAGTTTGGGGTTTTGTTGCACATAATTAAAAAGACAAAAGATGCTGAACTGGGAGGGTCGCGCGCCGCGCGGCTAGGTGGCGCGCCGCGCCATCTGTCTGTGACAGATTCTCTCTTTCTTTTAAATTGGATATTTTGAGGGTATTTTGGTAAAATCACTTGGAGGCCGAATTTATTACCCTAGATTAGTTTTGGGGAGCTCATTTACTACTCCCACAACAACCCCATCTTCTCCAATTAAACTCTAGAGTGAGAGTGCAATCCTTGAGAGAGAAAGCTCCATCAAAGGGTGAAAGTGGTTGAATCGGGTCTTAGTGCGAGTTCTAAAGTCTTTCATCTAGTCGCTAGCTACGTAGTGATTGTGTTGGTAAGTTCTAAAACCTAGATTCTTACTTTAATTGCATTAAGGGTTAGGGTTTGGGTTAGTGATGCACACAAAACCCACTTGCTAGTAATTTGGGGGTTTTGGGTGAATTTGGGTCATGTAGACTCAAAGGTAACTAATTAGGGTTTCAAAGTGTTAATTTATGTTTATGAACCTAATTAGTTAGTGAAAGTACTAGAACACTTCAATGATATGTAAATGGGTGTTAATTGGGCATGGATGACCCAAATGGGTGTGTTGACCTTGAAATGGGTCAAATGGGTCTTTAATGACCTAAGTGGCCTAGCAATTATGAAAACGAGTTAGCCTTGTGACCTAAATGTGTTTTAAACCCATCTTGACGAATGATTAGGGTTTTGGTGTGTGTTGACCCAATTTAGGGTTAAGGGTGCAAATGGGTTGAAATTGCACCTTGGGTCAAAATGGCTTAGAATGGTGAAAGGGATGGTTGACCGACTTGAGTTTGCATTTGATAATATGTATAATGTGATAGGTACGTTACTTTGAGGTTTTGCAAGCTCGGGTATCTTTTCACAAGACTTTGAGGTGAGTGGAATAATTATATGCGTATGTATATAATGTATCTATTTGTTGTAGCGTGAAAGGTGTAGTGTCGAGGTGTTAAGACACCACGTTTCACGTGCAGAGTGTAGCATCGAGGTGTTAAGATGCCACTCGGGTGTAGCATCGAGGTGTTAAGATGCCACCTAGGAGTGTAGTGTCGAGGTGTTAAGACACCACTCCGTAAAATAATGAGTGAAGCATCGAGGTGTTAAGATGCCACTCGGGGTGAAGTGCCGAGGTGTTAAGGTGCCACCCTAGGGGTTAGTGGTGCGAGGTGTTAAGTGCCCTAACGGATGTTATGAACACCGATGGCGTTTTCGCGAGCGCCGTTCCCTTGTACTATTGGTTAACCATGGTTATTTGTGTTGTAAGCATATTATATTATTCGAGTTATATTTATATGCGGTTGTTATGCTAGCTTGTGGTATGGGAGAATTATAGCTTGATATTGCGACGATAAGCTAATGTTGTTTGCTAGCATGTTTGCGGTTGTGTAAGTGTATGCAAGTAGGTATAATTATATATGTATTCGTATAATTATTGCATTCACTAAGCTTTGCTTACCCTCTCGTTGTTTACCATTTTATAGGTTCAGTTTTGGACAAGGGTAAGGGCATCGTTTTGGACTAAAGATCCCGCTTGATGCTAGGGGACGCTTTTGGCTTTAGTAGCTCTTGGAGTTTGACCGATAGTTGGGTAGTTTAATCCCAAACGCCATGCTCATGGTGTAGTTTGGAACTTAAACTTTTTGGTGGTCGAAACTCGTAAATTGTATTAAACTCGTAAAACGGCCGATGTGGGCCCCGCTTGTAAAACTTTAATTTTATGTTTGAAACATGTTAGTTTTACATATTTGGTTGTATGGTAAAAAGCGTTTTGTCTAAAAGTGCCGGGAACTAGTCAATCTTTTCGCGGTTAAAAGTCCCGGGGACAGCCAGATATGGCGCGGATCGCGGGCCATATGGCGCGGCGCGCCGATGGTCTGGAACAGAAATTTTTTTTTTTATTTCGTATTTTTCACAAGGGTTTGTCGGGTGTTGGTTTGGGTTGTAACAAGTGGTATCAGAGCATGGTCTAAGGGATTTAGGTGACTTGAGATAGGCGCCTAGACTTAGACTTTTTGTGTGCGCGTTTATGCGGGACTTGTAGGACTTTGGGTCGGATCGGGATTGGTTTGTGCATAGGTTTATGTAAACTAATCATGTGCTATTTGTTATGTATGTTTAGCGAGCATCGAGCGAGATGGACGTTGTACTAGCAAGTTAATGCGACGTGCTCGCGTAACAATGATTAGCTACCATTGTTACGGGCGCAAATCGTGTCGAACGAGTAATGTACGACGATTGTTGAGCAAGATGGGGTAGTGTGGTGTATATGTATATACTTATGTGTTAAATCCTTTTCGTCTCGTTGTTTAATCTATTCCGTCTTATAGAATGAAGATGAGAAACGGGCATGATATCAACGGCGGAGGTACTAGTGAAGAAGTCGAGTTTACGGCCAAGGTTGAGGCCATTTTGAAAAGGCATCATGAAGCTTTTCTCGAGGACGTTAAGAAGATGTTCCTAGATACGATTGACGAGCAATTAGTCAATGTGGTAAAGGAGCAAGTTAAGGCCGTTCTTCGCGAAGATAATGTGGGAAGACGGGACTTTTTCTATAAGAATTTCAAAGACTCTCAACCTCCCTCTTTTGATGGTGAAAGAGATCCTCTTAAGAGCGCACGTTGGATCTCCGATATGGAGGGGGCCTTCCGTACTTGTGAATGTCCTCTCGATAAGAGGACAAGGTACGGGTGTAGTATGTTGAGGGGCGATGCCAAGTTGTGGTGGGACGCAAAGCTCCAAGTTTATGGTGAAGAGCAATGCATGGAATTCACTTGGGATGAATTCAAGTCCGAATTTTTCAAGGAATACCGAACTTCGGCCGATCTTACTTGGCTTAAGGACGAGTTACGTTCCTTGAGGCAAGGGTCGATGGATTTGAACACTCTCAAATCCGTGTTTTTGTCCAAGACCCAATTTTGCCCGGAGTACGTCGGGAATGATAAAATGTTGAAGGAAGATTTCTATCGAACCTTGAACGACAACTATCAAGATAAGATTAGTGTGAACGTAGTGAAAAGCTTTGATGAGTTGTTTGACATGGCCAAAGGTTTCGAGTCGCTCATCTTAAGAAAGAGTGGTTTTACTTTTGGCAAGAGAAAAAGTGAAGGTTCGAGCTATTCAAACTTTTCGAACAAAAAGAACAAGAAAAGTTCCGAAAGTGTCAATAGCGTGAAGAAGGGCGCTTCCGGTGGTTTTACTTTTACGTGCTATAATTGTGGGCAAGCGGGTCATATGGCTCGTGATTGTCCAAAACCATCTTCCGGAAACAAGCTCACTTGTTTTAATTGCGGTAAAGAAGGGCATAAGAAGCCGGAGTGTCCCGATTTGCGCAACGATAATGTTAAGCGTCTAGAGAAGGCGGCGGGTACGGCTAGGGGTCGCAACTATTTGATGACCAATGATGAGGCCAAGCAATCCAATGAAGTCGTCTCAGGTACTTTCATAGTTAACTCTAATCCGGCACGGATACTTTTTGATAGTGGGGCTAATTTGTCCTTTGTGTCGCCTCGATTTGTGCCTAAGTTAAATAAACCGCTAGTTAAGTTAAGTCATCTGGTAGAAGTTGAAATAGCGGATGGCAAGACGGCGCTAGTGGTTGATGTGTGTAAGAATTGTAATGTTGTATTTGGTTCCGAAACGTTTAAGATCGATCTTATTCCGATGACTTTGGGTGATTTTGATATTGTTATTGGTATGGATTGGCTCGATCTTAATAGAGCCGATATTGCATGCCATGATAAATTCATTCGGGTGAAGACCCCAAGTGGGGGAGAATTAATTATTCATGGCGATAAGCGAAGGAGACTTGTACCGATATGCACTTTTGCACGGGCACGTCGTTTCCTTGTTAGTGGTGGCATGGCTTTTCTTGCCCATGTTGTTGATACTCGTGATGAGCCACCAACCATTCGTGAAATCCCTGTGGTTAATGAATTTGAAAACGTTTTTTCGGATGAGTTACCAGGTGTCCCGGCGAAAAGACAAGTTGAATTTCGCATTGAGTTGGTTCCGGGGGCTACCCCCATTGCTAAAACTCCTTATCGTTTAGCACCAACGGAAATGCAAGAGTTGTTAAACCAAACCCAAGAGTTGCTTGAAAAGGGTTTCATTCGACCGAGTGCTTCTCCATGGGGCGCTCCGGTTTTGTTTGTGAAAAAGAAAGATGGTAGTATGCGGATGTGCATCGATTATCGGGAGTTGAATAAAGTGACGATCAAGAATCGTTATCCATTGCCTCGGATTAACGATTTGTTTGATCAACTCCAAGGTGCAACGTATTTCTCTAAAATCGACCTACGGTCCGGCTATCACCAAATGCGGTTCCGTGAGGAAGATATTGAGAAAACGGCTTTTCAAACGCGTTATGGGCATTTTGAGTTTGTGGTAATGCCTTTTGGTCTTACGAATGCACCGGCGGCATTCATGGATCTTATGAACCGAGTGTGCCAACCTATGTTGGACAAGTCAGTAATTGTGTTCATTGACGACATACTCGTTTATTCGAAGAGTATGAAGGAACATGAACATCATTTGCGGTGTGTGTTAAAGACGTTGCGGAAGGAGAAGTTGTATGCAAAATTCTCAAAATGTGAATTTTGGCTAAGGGAAGTTCAATTCCTTGGCCATACTGTGAATATGGACGGTATTCAAGTAGATCCGGGGAAGATAGAGACGGTAAAGAGTTGGGGACGACCGACTACGCCTACGGAAATCCGAAGTTTTCTCGGATTGGCCGGGTATTATCGTCGGTTTATCCAAGACTTTTCTAAGATTGCTTCTCCATTGACGAAGTTGACGAGAAAGAACACGAGATTTAATTGGGAGAACGAGCAAGAAATTGCTTTTCAATTGTTAAAAGAGAAGTTGTGTCAAGCTCCGGTGTTAGTGTTGCCGGAAGGTGTAGAAGACATGACGGTTTATTGTGATGCTTCCTTAAATGGTCTCGGGTGTGTTCTAATGCAAAGAGGTAAGGTCATCGCTTATGCCTCTCGAAAATTAAAGGAACATGAAACGAGGTATCCGACTCATGATCTTGAGTTGGCGGCGGTAGTGCATGCGTTGAAAATTTGGCGCCATTACTTGTATGGTGTCAAGTGTACGATTTATTCGGATCATAAGAGTTTGAAACATCTCTTTAATCAACGAGATTTGAATTATCGCCAATGTAGGTGGATGGATGTGGTGAAAGACTACGATTGTGAAATACTTTATCATCCGGGTAAGGCGAATGTGGTCGCGGATGCGTTGAGTCGAAAGAGTCAACATCCGGCGATAAAAGTGGGGTCGTTACGTTTGATTATTACCAACGATTTTCTTGAAAAGCTTGGTGAGATTCAAATAGAGGCTTATGTTCACAACAAGCATACGGAGCGAATCGTGGGCCAATCGGAGTTTATTACTATGGGTCCGCGTGGGTTGTTGTCCTTTCAAGGAAGGGTGTGGGTGCCTAAGTTGGGTGATTATCGACGAGTGCTACTTGATGAAGCACATAAGTCAAAATACTCCATTCATCCGGGCGCGACGAAAATGTACCTTGACTTGAAGAAAGATTATTGGTGGCCGGGCATGAAACGTGAGGTTGTGAAGTATGTTGAGCAATGTGTCACGTGTTTACAAGTAAAATCCGAACACCAAAAGGCGTATGGTAAGTTGCAACCATTAGAAATCCCGAAATGGAAATGGGAGCATATTACCATGGATTTCATTACAAAGTTACCTAAAACGGCGAGAACCCAATTCGATTCGATTTGGGTTATAGTTGACCGATTGACAAAAAGCGCTTTGTTTCTTCCCATTAAAGAAGCGATATCGTCGGAGACCTTGGCTAAGTTGTTTATCAAGGAAGTGGTCTCGCGACATGGGGTTCCTATATCTATTATTTCCGATCGAGATACCCGTTTTACATCTCGGTTTTGGGAAAAGTTTCATGAAGATATGGGTACGCAATTGAAGTTGAGCACGGCGTATCATCCTCAAACGGACGGTCAAACTGAACGTACGAATCAAACTTTGGAAGATATGCTACGAGCGTGCATCATTGACTTCGGTGGTAGTTGGGATGAGCATTTGCCTTTGGTGGAATTCTCGTACAATAATAGTTATCATACTAGTATCGGGATGCCACCTTACGAAATGCTTTATGGGCGTAGGTGTCAAACTCCCGTTTGTTGGGGAGAAGTGGGTCAAAGAGAGATCGGGAGTACCGATTTGGTTTTAGAGACCAATAGCAAGATCGATTTGATTCGGGAACATTTGAAGAAGGCTCAAGATAGGCAAAAGTCGTATGCCGATAGACGTAGGCGATCGATTGAGTTCCAAGAAGGCGATATGGTGATGCTTAAGGTTTCGCCATGGAAGGGTATTATCCGATTTCGAAAATGGGGAAAGTTAGCTCCTCGGTTTATTGGGCCATTCAAGGTTTTAGCTCGTGTTGGTGAAGTTGCATATCGATTGGAATTACCCGAAGAGCTTGCGGGGATCCATAATACATTTCATGTTTCCCACCTCCGTAAGTGTCTTGCGGATGATTCCTCATGGATGCCTTTAGACGAGATCGAGCTAAACAACAAGTTAGAATATGTCGAGGAACCAATTGCTATCCTTGACGAGAAGGTGAAATTGTTGAGAAATAAAGAGGTGAGAACTTTCAAGGTTCAATGGCGACGAAGTAAAGGTTCCGAGTTCACTTGGGAACCCGAAGAGTTCGTGTTGGTTTATCTTCCCTCGTGTCATGTGGCTTGGATTGCGAGGACGCAATCCGAATAAGTGGGGGAGAGTTGTAAGACCCGAATATTCGTAGTGTACATATGTGTATATGAGTTACTCAAGTTTGGGGTTTTGTTGCACATAATTAAAAAGACAAAAGATGTTGAACTGGGAGGGTGGCGCGTCGCGCGGCTAGGTGGCGCGCCGCGCCATCTGTCTGTGACAGATTCTCTCTTTCTTTTAAATTGGATATTTTGAGGGTATTTTGGTAAAATCACTTGGAGGCCGAATTTATTACCCTAGATCAGTTTTGGGGAGCTCATTTACTACTCCCACAACAACCCCATCTTCTCCAATTAAACTCTAGAGTGAGAGTGCAATCCTTGAGAGAGAAAGCTCCATCAAAGGGTGAAAGGGGTTGAATCGGGTCTTAGTGCGAGTTCTAAAGTCGTTCATCTAGTCGCTAGCTACGTAGTGATTGTGTTGGTAAGTTCTAAAACCTAGATTCTTACTTTAATTGCATTAAGGGTTAGGGTTTGGGTTAGTGATGCACACAAAACCCACTTGCTAGTAATTTGGGGGTTTTGGGTGAATTTGGGTCATGTAGACTCAAAGGTAACTAATTAGGGTTTCAAAGTGTTAATTTATGTTTATGAACCTAATTAGTTAGTGAAAGTACTAGAACACTTCAATGATATGTAAATGGGTGTTAATTGGGCATGGATGACCTAAATGGGTGTGTTGACCTTGAAATGGGTCAAATGGGTCTTTAATGACCTAAGTGGCCTAGCAATTATGAAAATGAGTTAGCCTTGTGACCTAAATGTGTTTTAAACCCATCTTGACGAATGATTAGGGTTTTGGTGTGTGTTGACCCAATTTAGGGTTAAGGGTGCAAATGGGTTGAAATTGCACCTTGGGTCAAAATGGCTTAGAATGGTGAAAGGGATGGTTGACCGACTTGAGTTTGCATTTGATAATATGTATAATGTGATAGGTACGTTACTTTGAGGTTTTGCAAGCTCGGGTATCTTTTCACAAGACTTTGAGGTGAGTGGAATAATTATATGCGTATGTATATAATGTATCTATTTGTTGTAGCGTGAAAGGTGTAGTGTCGAGGTGTTAAGACACCACGTTTCACGTGAAGAGTGTAGCATCGAGGTGTTAAGATGCCACTCGGGTGTAGCATCGAGGTGTTAAGATGCCACCTAGGAGTGTAGTGTCGAGGTGTTAAGACACCACTCCGTAAAATAATGAGTGAAGCATCGAGGTGTTAAGATGCCACTCGGGGTGAAGTGCCGAGGTGTTAAGGTGCCACCCTAGGGGTTAGTGGTGCGAGGTGTTAAGTGCCCTAACGGATGTTATGAACACAGATGGCGTTTTCGCGAGCGCCGTTCCCTTGTACTATTGGTTAACCATGGTTATTTGTGTTGTAAGCATATTATATTATTCGAGTTATATTTATATGCGGTTGTTATGCTAGCTTGTGGTATGGGAGAATTATAGCTTGATATTGCGACGATAAGCTAATGTTGTTTGCTAGCATGTTTGCGGTTGTGTAAGTGTATGCAAGTAGGTATAATTATATATGTATTCGTATAATTATTGCATTCACTAAGCTTTGCTTACCCTCTCGTTGTTTACCATTTTATAGGTTCGGTTTTGGACAAGGGTAAGGGCATCGTTTTGGACTAAAGATCCCGCTTGATGCTAGGGGACGCTTTTGGCTTTAGTAGCTCTTGGAGTTTGACCGATAGTTGGGTAGTTTAATCCCAAACGCCATGCTCATGGTGTAGTTTGGAACTTAAACTTTTTGGTGGTCGAAACTCGTAAATTGTATTAAACTCGTAAAACGGCCGATGTGGGCCCCGCTTGTAAAACTTTAATTTTATGTTTGAAACATGTTAGTTTTACATATTTGGTTGTATGGTAAAAAGCGTTTTGTCTAAAAGTGCCGGGAACTAGTCAATCTTTTCGCGGTTAAAAGTCCCGGGGACAGCCAGATATGGCGCGGCGCGCGGGCCATATGGCGCGGCGCGCGGGCCATATGGCGCGGCGCGCCGATGGTCTGCAACAGAAATTTTTTTTTTATTTCGTATTTTTCACAAGGTTTTGTCGGGTGTTGGTTTGGGTTGTTACAAGTGGTATCAGAGCATGGTCTAAGGGATTTAGGTGACTTGAGATAGGCGCCTAGACTTAGACTTTTTGTGTGCGCGTTTATGCGGGACTTGTAGGACTTTGGGTCGGATCGGGATTGGTTTGTGCATAGGTTTATGTAAACTAATCATGTACTATTTGTTATGTATGTTTAGCGAGCATCGAGCGAGATGGACGTTGTACTAGCAAGTTAATGCGACGTGCTCGCGTAACAATGATTAGCTACCATTGTTACGGGCGCAAATCGTGTCGAACGAGTAATGTACGACGATTGTTGAGCAAGATGGGGTAGTGTGGTGTATATGTATATACTTATGTGTTAAATCCTTTTCGTCTCGTTGTTTAATCTATTCCGTCTTATAGAATGAAGATGAGAAACGGGCATGATATCAACGGCGGAGGTACTAGTGAAGAAGTCGAGTTTACGGCCAAGGTTGAGGCCATTTTGAAAAGGCATCATGAAGCTTTTCTCGAGGACGTTAAGAAGATGTTCCTAGATATGATTGACGAGCAATTAGTCAATGTGGTAAAGGAGCAAGTTAAGGTCGTTCTTCGCGAAGATAATGTGGGAAGACGGGACTTTTTCTATAAGAATTTCAAAGACTCTCAACCTCCCTCTTTTGATGGTGAAAGAGATCCTCTTAAGAGCGCCCGTTGGATCTCCGATATGGAGGGGGCCTTCCGTACTTGTGAATGTCCTCTCGATAAGAGGACAAGGTACGGGTGTAGTATGTTGAGGGGCGATGCCAAGTTGTGGTGGGACGCAAAGCTCCAAGTTTATGGTGAAGAGCAATGCATGGAATTCACTTGGCATGAATTCAAGTCCGAATTTTTCAAGGAATACCGAACTTCGGCCGATCTTACTTGGCTTAAGGACGAGTTACGTTCCTTGAGGCAAGGGTCGATGGATTTGAACACTCTCAAATCCGTGTTTTTGTCCAAGACCCAATTTTGCCCGGAGTACGTCGGGAATGATAAAATGTTGAAGGAAGATTTCTATCGAACCTTGAACGACAACTATCAAGATAAGATTAGTGTGAACGTAGTGAAAAGCTTTGATGAGTTGTTTGACATGGCCAAAGGTTTCGAGTCGCTCATCTTAAGAAAGAGTGGTTTTACTTTTGGCAAGAGAAAAAGTGAAGGTTCGAGCTATTCAAACTTTTCGAACAAAAAGAACAAGAAAAGTTCCGAAAGTGTCAATAGCGTGAAGAAGGGCGCTTCCGGTGGTTTTACTTTTACGTGCTATAATTGTGGGCAAGTGGGTCATATGGCTCGTGATTGTCCAAAACCATCTTCCGGAAACAAGCTCACTTGTTTTAATTGCGGTAAAGAAGGGCATAAGAAGCCGGAGTGTCCCGATTTGCGCAACGATAATGTTAAGCGTCTAGAGAAGGCGGCGGGTACGGCTAGGGGTCGCAACTATTTGATGACCAATGATGAGGCCAAGCAATCCAATGAAGTCGTCTCAGGTACTTTCATAGTTAACTCTAATCCGGCACGGATACTTTTTGATAGTGGGGCTAATTTGTCCTTTGTGTCGCCTCGATTTGTGCCTAAGTTAAATAAACCGCTAGTTAAGTTAAGTCATCCGGTAGAAGTTGAAATAGCGGATGGCAAGACGGCGCTAGTGGTTGATGTGTGTAAGAATTGTAATGTTGTATTTGGTTCCGAAACGTTTAAGATCGATCTTATTCCGATGACTTTGGGTGATTTTGATATTGTTATTGGTATGGATTGGCTCGATCTTAATAGAGCCGATATTGCATGCCATGATAAATTCATTCGGGTGAAGACCCCAAGTGGGGGAGAATTAATTATTCATGGCGATAAGCGAAGGAGACTTGTACCGATATGCACTTTTGCACGGGCACGTCGTTTCCTTGTTAGTGGTGGCATGGCTTTTCTTGCCCATGTTGTTGATACTCGTGATGAGCCACCAACCATTCGTGAAATCCCTGTGGTTAATGAATTTGAAGACGTTTTTCCGGATGAGTTACCGGGTGTCCCGGCGAAAAGACAAGTTGAATTTCGCATTGAGTTGGTTCCGGGGGCTACCCCCATTGCTAAAACTCCTTATCGTTTAGCACCAACGGAAATGCAAGAGTTGTTAAACCAAACTCAAGAGTTGCTTGAAAAGGGTTTCATTCGACCGAGTGCTTCTCCATGGGGCGCTCCGGTTTTGTTTGTGAAAAAGAAAGATGGTAGTATGCGGATGTGCATCGATTATCGGGAGTTGAATAAAGTGACGATCAAGAATCGTTATCCATTGCCTCGGATTGACGATTTGTTTGATCAACTCCAAGGTGCAACGTATTTCTCTAAAATCGACCTACGGTCCGGCTATCACCAAATGCGGTTCCGTGAGGAAGATATTGAGAAAACGGCTTTTCGAACGCGTTATGGGCATTTTGAGTTTGTGGTAATGCCTTTTGGTCTTACGAATGCACCGGCGGCATTCATGGATCTTATGAACCGAGTGTGCCAACCTATGTTGGACAAGTCGGTAATTGTGTTCATTGACGACATACTCGTTTGTTCGAAGAGTATGAAGGAACATGAACATCATTTGCGGTGTGTGTTAAAGACGTTGCGGAAGGAGAAGTTGTATGCAAAATTCTCAAAATGTGAATTTTGGCTAAGGGAAGTTCAATTCCTTGGCCATACTGTGAATATGGACGGTATTCAAGTAGATCCGGGGAAGATAGAGACGGTAAAGAGTTGGGGACGACCGACTACGCCTACGGAAATCCGAAGTTTTCTCGGATTGGCCGGGTATTATCGTCGGTTTATCCAAGACTTTTCTAAGATTGCTTCTCCATTGACGAAGTTGACGAGAAAGAACACGAGATTTAATTGGGAGAACGAGCAAGAAATTGCTTTTCAATTGTTAAAAGAGAAGTTGTGTCAAGCTCCGGTGTTAGTGTTGCCGGAAGGTGTAGAAGACATGACGGTTTATTGTGATGCTTCCTTAAATGGTCTCGGGTGTGTTCTAATGCAAAGAGGTAAGGTCATCGCTTATGCCTCTCGACAATTAAAGGAACATGAAACGAGGTATCCGACTCATGATCTTGAGTTGGCGGCGGTAGTGCATGCGTTGAAAATTTGGCGCCATTACTTGTATGGTGTCAAGTGTACGATTTATTCGGATCATAAGAGTTTGAAACATCTCTTTAATCAACGAGATTTGAATTATCGCCAACGTAGGTGGATGGATGTGGTGAAAGACTACGATTGTGAAATACTTTATCATCCGGGTAAGGCGAATGTGGTCGCGGATGCGTTGAGTCGAAAGAGTCAACATCCGGCGATAAAAGTGGGGTCGTTACGTTTGATTATTACCAACGATTTTCTTGAAAAGCTTGGTGAGATTCAAATAGAGGCTTATGTTCACAACAAGCATACGGAGCGAATCGTGGGCCAATCGGAGTTTATTACTATGGGTCCGCGTGGGTTATTGTCCTTTCAAGGAAGGGTGTGGGTGCCTAAGTTGGGTGATTACCGACGAGTGCTACTTGATGAAGCACATAAGTCAAAATACTCCATTCATCCGGGCGCGACGAAAATGTACCTTGACTTGAAGAAAGATTATTGGTGGCCGGGCATGAAACGTGAGGTTGTGAAGTATGTTGAGCAATGTGTCACGTGTTTACAAGTAAAAGCCAAACACCAAAAGGCGTATGGTAAGTTGCAACCATTAGAAATCCCGAAATGGAAATGGGAGCATATTACCATGGATTTCATTACAAAGTTACCTAAAACGGCGAGAACCCAATTCGATTCGATTTGGGTTATAGTTGACAGATTGACAAAAAGTGCTTTGTTTCTTCCCATTAAAGAAGCGATATAGTCGGAGACCTTGGCTAAGTTGTTTATCAAGGAAGTGGTCTCGCGACATGGGGTTCCTATATCTATTATTTCGGATCGAGATACCCGTTTTACATCTCGGTTTTGGGAAAAGTTTCATGAAGATATGGGTACGCAATTGAAGTTGAGCCCGGCGTATCATCCTCAAACGGACGGTCAAACCGAACGTACGAATCAAACTTTGGAAGATATGCTACGAGCGTGCATCATTGACTTCGGTGGTAGTTGGGATGAGCATTTGCCTTTGGTGGAATTCTCGTACAATAATAGTTATCAAACTAGTATCGGGATGCCACCTTACGAAATGCTTTATGGGCGTAGGTGTCGAACTCCCGTTTGTTGGGGAGAAGTGGGTCAAAGAGAGATCGGGAGTACCGATTTGGTTTTAGAGACCAATAGCAAGATCGATTTGATTCGGGAACATTTGAAGAAGGCTCAAGATAGGCAAAGGTCGTATGCCGATAGACGTAGGCGATCGATTGAGTTCCAAGAAGGCGATATGGTGATGCTTAAGGTTTCGCCATGGAAGGGTATTATCCGATTTCGAAAACGGGGAAAGTTAGCTCCTCGGTTTATTGGGCCATTCAAGGTTTTAGCTCGTGTTGGTGAAGTTGCATATCGATTGGAATTACCCGAAGAGCTTGCGGGGATCCATAATACATTTCATGTTTCCCACCTCCGTAAGTGTCTTGCGGATGATTCCTCATGGATGCCTTTAGACGAGATCTAGCTAAACAACAAGTTAGAATATGTCGAGGAACCAATTGCTATCCTTGACGAGAAGGTGAAATTGTTGAGAAATAAAGATGTGAGAACTTTCAAGGTTCAATGGCGACGAAGTAAAGGTTCCGAGTTCACTTGGGAACCCGAAGAGTTCGTGTTGGTTTATCTTCCCTCGTGTCATGCGGCTTGGATTGCGAGGACGCAATCCGAATAAGTGGGGGAGAGTTGTAAGACCCGAATATTCGTAGTGTACATATGTGTATATGAGTTACTCAAGTTTGGGGTTTTGTTGCACATAATTAAAAAGACAAAAGATGCTGAACTGGGAGGGTCGCGCGCCGCGCGGCTAGGTGGCGCGCCGCGCCATCTGTCTGTGACAGATTCTCTCTTTCTTTTAAATTGGATATTTTGAGGGTATTTTGGTAAAATCACTTGGAGGCCGAATTTATTACACTAGATCAGTTTTGGGGAGCTCATTTACTACTCCCACAACAACCCCATCTTCTCCAATTAAACTCTAGAGTGAGAGTGCAATCCTTGAGAGAGAAAGCTCCATTAAAGGGTGAAAGGGGTTGAATCGGGTCTTAGTGCGAGTTCTAAAGTCGTTCATCTAGTCGCTAGCTACGTAGTGATTGTGTTGGTAAGTTCTAAAACCTAGATTCTTACTTTAATTGCATTTAGGGTTAGGGTTTGGGTTAGTGATGCACACAAAACCCACTTGCTAGTAATTTGGGGGTTTTGGGTGAATTTGGGTCATGTAGACTCAAAGGTAACTAATTAGGGTTTCAAAGTGTTAATTTATGTTTATGAACCTAATTAGTTAGTGAAAGTACTAGAACACTTCAATGATATGTAAATGGGTGTTAATTGGGCATGGATGACCCAAATGGGTGTGTTGACCTTGAAATGGGTCAAATGGGTCTTTAATGACCTAAGTGGCCTAGCAATTATGAAAACGAGTTAGCCTTGTGACCTAAATGTGTTTTAAACCCATCTTGACGAATGATTAGGGTTTTGGTGTGTGTTGACCCAATTTAGGGTTAAGGGTGCAAATGGGTTGAAATTGCACCTTGGGTCAAAATGGCTTAGAATGGTGAAAGGGATGGTTGACCGACTTGAGTTTGCGTTTGATAATATGTATAATGTGATAGGTACGTTACTTTGAGGTTTTGCAAGCTCGGGTATCTTTTCACAAGACTTTGAGGTGAGTGGAATAATTATATGCGTATGTATATAATGTATCTATTTGTTATAGCGTGAAAGGTGTAGTGTCAAGGTGTTAAGACACCACGTTTCACGTGAAGAGTGTAGCATCGAGGTGTTAAGATGCCACTCGGGTGTAGCATCGAGGTGTTAAGATGCCACCTAGGAGTGTAGTGTCGAGGTGTTAAGACACCACTCCATAAAATAATGAGTGAAGCATCGAGGTGTTAAGATGCCACTCGGGGTGAAGTGCCGAGGTGTTAAGGTGCCACCCTAGGGGTTAGTGGTGCGAGGTGTTAAGTGCCCTAACGGATGTTATGAACACCGATGGCGTTTTCGCGAGCGCCGTTCCCTTGTACTATTGGTTAACCATGGTTATTTGTGTTGTAAGCATATTATATTATTCGAGTTATATTTATATGCGGTTGTTATGCTAGCTTGTGGTATGGGAGAATTATAGCTTGATATTGCGACGATAAGCTAATGTTGTTTGCTAGCATGTTTGCGGTTGTGTAAGTGTATGAAAGTAGGTATAATTATATATGTATTCGTATAATTATTGCATTCACTAAGCTTTGCTTACCCTCTCGTTGTTTACCATTTTATAGGTTCGGTTTTGGACAAGGGTAAGGGCATCGTTTTGGACTAAAGATCCCGCTTGATGCTAGGGGACGCTTTTGGCTTTAGTAGCTCTTGGAGTTTGACCGATAGTTGGGTAGTTTAATTCCAAACGCCATGCTCATGGTGTAGTTTGGAACTTAAACTTTTTGGTGGTCGAAACTCGTAAATTGTATTAAACTCGTAAAACGGCCGATGTGGGCCCCGCTTGTAAAACTTTAATTTTATGTTTGAAACATGTTAGTTTTACATATTTGGTTGTATGGTAAAAAGCGTTTTGTCTAAAAGTGCCGGGAACTAGTCAATCTTTTCGCGGTTAAAAGTCCCGGGGACAGCCAGATATGGCGCGGCGCGCGGGCCATATGGCGCGGCGCGCCGATGGTCTGCAACAGAAAAAAAAATTTTATTTCGTATTTTTCACAAGGTTTTGTCGGGTGTTGGTTTGGGTTGTTACACTTAAGGGGGTAGATTTGTACCATCCTCAATCGGACCTAGCTGTAAGATTACTAGATTGCCCTTAAGTTTGTATTGCGTTATTATATGCTTTTATTTTTATTTAATATTTATTATTATTTAAATGATGTAGTTAGGACCAGTTTGTGACAAGGGTCACAGAATAGGTTTGTTTATTTAATTTGGACTTCGTTTGAGTCTCCAAATGATGTACGAAAGATATCAGATAACTGATAAATACCCGTGTGTCACACAGTGTAGGAATTATCCACAATTCAGTGACTAGTGGGCTGTGTTCTTGCCATTTCTAGAAAATTCACCAAACATACAATGTACCTTCCCTTCCACCTACAATCAAACCCTAATCCTTGATCTTTATCTAGAGCTCAAATTGTTCATATCTTGGTGTTCCTTGTGATTCACTGATTCTTTTAAGGTAAGAATCACAAGCTTCCAGGCTCTAATCTTTGAGAAATTTAAGGTTTTGTGTTAGTTTTGTAAAAAGCTTGAATTTGTGTCAAAACAAGTGATATAAGTGTTGTTATGGTCAAATTGTTGTGGGTTTTGAGTCTATAACATGTAATGAACAAGTTGTGGTCGATTTTGGTGTTTAAAAAGAGCTCTAGATTGAGATTTGAAGATTTCATCTTGAAGTCCTTAGCCTTTGTTCAGTTTCTTATGAAGATGAACACACTCGGCCGACTGTCGATCGACAGTCGACCGACTGAGGGTTGAACCGGCCGATTGACGAAGACAACCGACCGACTGTTGAGTGAACCGACCGACTGAGATTTACCTTCGGCCGATTGATGTAATACCAAATGAATCGACCGACTGGGAAGGTCAGTCGACCGGTTGTGTCGACAGTCGACCGACTGTAAGAGTCAGTCGACTGACTGAGTGTCCAGGGCAGAATATTTTACCTAAGTGTTGATTTTTAGCTGTTATGCTGCCCGTTTGTATTTTGTTGTTCAGGATGTAAATTTTGAAAGTGCACAAGTGTTAAGCAAAAAATTTTACCGGACAGTTTTTGATACAAAAATTTATATATTATGTTATTTGATGTTAACGAACAGAAACTAACTTGTGGATATGTTTTTCTCAGGAGAAAAGGAGAAAGAGAAGGTTCAGTGATTAGATAGCTGAATACCTTCTCGTTTGCTGGTAATCGGTGAGTGGGACTAACTGGAGAATATAGTATATAGTAGCATGTTATATTATGATTGCCATGCTTGTTAAATATACTTATTGTTGTAATTAGTTAGTTCCTTGTGATGACTGCATGTTGGTTGATGCTTGTCTGTTGGAACCCAGTGCGTCCCTATCTTGTGGTAGCCTAATTCGATAGGAGAGATCAACCTGCGGGTTAGGTTCCTCATGTGGTAGCCTATTTGTATCCGTGTAGTATATGTTTGAATGACGCGTTCGTCGCGTGTGGATGATTTATGCAGCACGGTATGTAGGAGGAACTTCCGGTAAACCCCAGCCCGATCAACTGGAGGTCAATTGTTTGGTCGAACCGCCTGAGTCTCTGTAGACTGCACTACTGGGTGATGTTTGTGTGTTAGACTATGTGACATGATTAGTATAACACTTCTGTATGCTATAGCCTGTAGTTAGTTGTACTCACTTAGCTTCGTGCTAATTCCCCTCCATCTCCTCCCTGCAGATTGTTAGCTTTTGTAGATAGTGCTTTTAGGAGAAGACGGGCATGGTGATGTTATGTTTGACAGGGTTAACTCTGATGTGGTCTTTTAGAATATGAACCGTATACTTTTGAAAACGGAATGTATTTACATCTCTTCCTGTTAATATGTAAATTGTTTTAATGACACGTGACATCAGTTTGTACAAATCTCGATATCGTATTTAATTAATATTATGCTTCCGCCACGTAATTATTATAAAAAAAAATAGCGGTGTCACACCTGACTAACCTAATCATATGTTTCGGCCCAACAAATAAAGGGAAATAGAAACTGGTATAGGTTCTAACAGAGTAAACTCACCTTATGGACTTACTTGGCAATCCTTCACTAGAGTATAAATCGTAGTGGGGGAGACCTTAACCGTCTGTTGAGTTCCTGAACGATTGTTTCTCATTACATTCTCAGTGATAGTTAGGTGACTACCGTCAACCGCTGTAAACCTTTCCGCGATTTCCTTGCCAAGAGTATTTACTTTATGCTTAAGTGATCCCCTCATTCCAAAATTCAATCCTCAAAATTTATCAACATTCATTAACTAATCATGTATTACTTACTTTATACGCAGAACGATTAACATGCAAGTTTAGTAATACAATCATTTCCCATTTTCACATAGCAACTTCTCATTTTCTAATTTTTCAAATTTTTATGGCTTTTTCATTTTTCAATGTTTTTGTATTTTCGGATGAGGCAATTTTCTCAACTATTCTACTTACCAGAAAGCAAATAAACACAATCTTTTTGGTTTTTCAAGTTTAGAATGCGTAACAGAAAATAAAATGATCATGCAAAACAGAAAATAAACTAAGTAACATGCAAAAATGATGCAAAATATAAATATACCCATGATACAGATTGGATGATTATTTCAATAACTCCTATCAGACACAACCTCCGCCCTGTCTTTCACTCCTAATACATTTACCAAGTATAAGAAACAAGGTCGGTCAAACGCTTTTGTAAAACAATTAGCCCGTTGGGTGGTAGTACCTATTTGTAGGACATCTATTAATTTCTTCTCATAACAGTCCCTAATGAAATGGTACTTGATCCCTATGTGTTTGGTCTTAGGATGATTAACAGGGTTTTTAGTAACAACAATAGCAGTAGTATTATCAACATATATAGGACTGTTCGAAATTTGTAAACCGTAATCACGAAGTTGTTGTTGAATCTAGACAACTTGGACATACAACGTGAAGCAGCAATATATTCAGCCTCACATGTTGATTATGCGACTACCATTTGTTTCTTACACTGCCAACTAACCAATGTGGCTACCAAGACACTGACAACCACCAGAGGTCGATTTGAAATCTCTTTAACAACCCCCGTCGTCAGAATCATTGTATGTCGTTAGATCAAACCCATCCCTACGCGGATACCATAATCCCAAACTTGGAGTTCCCTTTAGATAACGCATGATCTTCTTTGCTGCTAATATGTGATTCACGTTCGGTTGTGCTTGATAACGAGCGCACAAACAAGTTGCGAACATGATATCTGGGCGAGATGCCGTAAGATACATCAAGGAACCAATAATAGCCCTGTATAGAGTTGGATTGACTTTCTCCCCTGTATTCTCCGGTGTAATCCTGTGATTCACCGAAAGAGGATTCTTGGCAATTCGTTCATCTTCCATCTTGAATCGGCTCAAGATGTCAGCTACATACTTCGATTGATGTAGAAAAATGCATTTTTCTGTTTGATCAACCTGCAACCCTAGGAAAAAGTTAATGGCCCCTATTAAACTCATCTTGAATCGTTTCTGCATTACATCTTGAAACTCATCAACCATTTTCTGATCAGTTGACCCAAAGATGATATCGTCCACATATACCTGTACCAACATTATATTGTCGCCCCTTTCTTTGATAAATAAAGTCTGATTGATGACTCCTCGTCTAAAGCCGTTCTCTATCATATAGTTTGATAGAGTAGCAAACCAAGCTCTCGGGACTTGGTGAAGACCATACAACGCCTTTTCTAAGAGATACACCTTTTCTGGATGATGTGGATTAACAAAAGCCAAAAACATTCGAATATCCTCTAGTCTAGCTACCGGAGCATAAACTTCATCGTAATCTATTTCTGGATTTTGTTAATATCCTCGAACAACCAATCTTGCTTTGTTCCGGATCACGATTCCTTGATCATCTGTCTTATTTTTCAATACCCACTTCAGGCCATACTTTTATAGACGAAAAATGGTATTACCAACCTCCAAACAACCAAGTGATTGAATTGTTGAAGTTCTTCCTGCATAGCTAAAACCCACTCCTCATACTGCAGCATATCTTTGACATCTTCAGGTTCGATGTGATAAATGAAGGCACAGTGATCATTTATGAAGATTCTTCTGATCTGATTCAATTGAGTATAAAAAGCAGTAACAACATTTGCAGAGGGTGTAACACGCTCATCCGAAGCAGGAGATTGACATGTATTAGCGCCTGAAACACCTGCAGGGTCAACAACATAATCATCAAAACGTTTAGGGAGAGATACCGTTTGACTAGATCGTCATGGTTTGTCGGTTTCAGTAGAGTCATCTGTATTGGTTTGAATAGGATCCACATTCACTTTTTGAGTAGGTTCCTCAAGCACAGATCGAGTGGGTTCCTCTTGCAACACGTCATCATAAACCTCATCCAGATATAAATCCTCCCCCTCAGATTGTAATGTTGATTCCTCTAATGCAGGAACTGAATCACCAGAATCTGATTCATCATCATTTGGCCCTGTCGCTGGTGCTCTTTCTTCAGCCACGATTGGTACTTTAGATTTCACATGCACATCAGACATACATTTAGCAGAGAGACGCATGTTATACATCATTTGTGCAGCAACCTCTTCATCCTCAGAGTCATCCTCAGGAAGATTGAACGAATCAAACAACTTATCATAATCAAACTGCCACGTATACCCTTTACCAGCTGGAATTGCTGCATGTCTTTGAACATCGATTTTGGTACATTCTTCAATGCACTGAGACTCTACGTTATATACACATTTGCATGCATTCCCATAACCCAAGAATCTACCTGTAACAACTTTCGGATTGAATTTCCCACCTGTATCTCTAACCATTATGGTACACAGGGAACCAAATGGCTCGAGATGTTTGATATGAGGTTTTCTTTTCAACAACAGTTCATAACATGTCTTGCCGTGACGTTTCACAACAAGAACTCTATTCATTGTATATCAGGCATTCAAAACTGCTTCACTCCAAAATGTAACTGGTAATTCTGAGTCAGCCAACATGGTTCTGGCAGTCTCAATTAGAGTACAATTCTTTCTTTCAGCTACACCGTTCATCTACGGAGTGTGCGATGAACTAAATTGTTGTTAAATTCCTCTTTCATTACAATACTCCTCCATCTTACTGTTTTTAAACTCTGTCCCATTATCTGTTCGGATCCTTCTTACCCTTAACTTATATAACGTTTCAAGTCTCGTGATCAGTAATCTGATTTGTTCAAATATATCGGCTTTACTTTTCAGCATCACAACCCACGTAAAACGCGAGTACTCATCAGTAACCACCAAGCAATATGAATGTAAAGTGATACTCTTCTTGTTGATTGGACCAAAAAGATCCATATGAAGAAGCTCAAAAGGAGTATTAATGGAATGATGTTTCTTAACTGTGTGTGGTTTCTTGGCTTGCTTCCCTTTCTTACACGGCACACATCCATCAGGAACATGAAACCCTTTTATATTAACACCTTCCACCAAATAATTGTGAACTAAATGGTTCATATTCCTGAAGCTCAAATGACCCATCCTCTTATGCCATAACATAGAGTCCTGTTCAGTAGCCTTGGACACAAAAGCCTGATGCCCTGTAGCTGCTTTCACATAAGCCTTAGACATATAAAAAATGTACAAGTCTTGATATCTGGGTGCCGTCATAAGAATCATATTTTCTGGAACTTTATAATCCTTTATCATAATGTAAAACTGTTGCTCATCAAATAGAAATTTATGCTTCTTATCACACAGTTGAGAGATGGACAACAGGTTATTCGACATTTCCTTCACGTAACTCACTTTGTCAAAACTGACCGAGGAATTTGAAATCATCCCTTGAGTAGTTATAAAACCTCCTTGATCACCCACAAAAGAAACTGGTCCACCTTTAATTGATTTAACATCATGAAGCATAGACAAGTTTCTTGTCATGTGCCGGGATGCCCCGTTATCAATAATCCAAGTATTTTTGTTTGGACTGTAGGTGACCTGCACAAATAAAAGAAAAATGATTAGTTTAAAGGGGATACCCATGCCTTTTTGGTAATGGGTTTCCCGTTAATGGTGATAACCTTTTCATTTTTCTTACAAGCGGTACCCGAACCACTGGTCCCATTAAATCCCTCCTTGGTTACCCACATTTGATTTTTATATAAAGGTTTCTTAAAATAAACATTATCTTGCATAACCCTTTTACCATTATCAGTCTTGGAAGAATTTTCTTGAATCACATGTTTATTAGACCTTTGAGAGTTAAGTCTAGATGACATCTGAGTCTTAGGAGGAGAAGCTGATCTAGACTTTTGAAACCTTTTAGGGGGACTCAGCTCAATCCTCCTCCTGGGTGCTATGAAATGTTTGGAACATTGTATAGCCCTATGACCTCCCAACCCACAATGTAAACATGAACACGTAGTCTCAATATTTTCATCTCTAAAATAGGAATCAAATCTAGGTCTATAAGTAGGTGGAGATCTATGTCTCTGAGGTCCGGGTAGAGACCTCCTGCTTACATGAGATTTCTCAGGAGTTCTAACCAGAGACATTTTACGTGGAGGAACATACTTTGATGGTGAGTTACAAGCTGGTTTCAAGAAGTCCTCCTCCTCAAAATTAGGACCTTTAACAAATTTAATTGGAGATCGGTTCCTAATCATGATAGGTCTCTGATGTCAAAGCTAATGGGTATAAAATACTATTAAATTTTAGCAGAAAATACTATTAAATACGATACAATTTTACACAAGATATTTATTTATTTATAGAATGGATATACTTAAACCTTGTTACAACACTTATAGGCAGTGTACCTAATCGTACAGTAGTGTAGTTTTTAGTAAGTCCGGTTCGTTCCACAAGGAATCTTTTTAAACAAAGCTCAACGCTATATTAGTTTACTTTTATAAAAATACAAATATATATATAAATAATATTATTATTATAAAGGGGGTTTTTACCGTTTAATAAAAACTATTACAATATTAACAAAAGTATTAAACGTATCAATCATTACAAATTACAAAATAAATAAAACTAAGTATACTAGGGATGATACTGGTACCAATAGGGGTTCCAGGCATAACCATAGGTGCTATAGAATGCTTCGGCAGGGTTATACGTAGGATATGGTGGCTGCATCTCTATAGACCAGGGAGGGAAGATGGGTTTCGGTGTAGGAATATAGTTTCTACCTATATGTTGGCAATGAGCTATGATTTGGTTCTGATGAACTTGCCAATCTTCAAATGCTCTCTGTCTAGCATTTTCGTACTCCTGAGAAGCTATAAACCTTTGCATTTCTTGCATCTCATTCCCCCCTCCTACATTACCTTGCTGTTGGTTTCTCTCAACCTGTGGATGTCTACCATGGTATGGTACTGCGGCGTTATTTCGCCTTTTCAAAACTTTCGCACCATGGTATACATTTAAACCTATAGTATCGCGGGGTTCTGGTTCTTCTACTAATAATCCCCCCCGACTTATATCCACACCGAGATATTCACCAATCAAAGTAATAAAAATACCACCTCCTATTATGCTATGCGGTCGCATCCCCCGAACCATAGCTGATAAATAATAACCCACACAATACGGTATACTTACAGCGCTTTGTGGGTCTTGAATACACATATGGTAAAACAAATCCTGTTCATTTACCTTTTCCTTGTTTTTACCCCTTTGTGTAATCGAATTAGCTAAAAACCTATGAATCACTCTTAATTCGGCTCTATCTATATCCAAATAAGAGTAATTTCCCCCTTTGAAATGGTGATGGCTTGTCATTTGACTCCACACACCGTGTGTATCAAAATTTTCATCTATCTTTCTACCGTTTAGTATCAACCCTCTACAATCGGCAGATGCTAACTCCTCAGGCGTATATATACGTAAAGCCTGAGCCATGTCCAGTAAAGACATGTGGCGCATTGAACCGCCTAACAAAAATCTAATAAAAGAACGATCGGTTAAACTAGCTACCCGATCATTCAACTCTATACTACATAACAATTCTTCACACCATACTTTATATACAGGTCTACGCATGGTGAATAAACGTACCCAGTCATTAAAAGAAGAATTACCATACCTCTGTACAAGTAATTCCCTAATTGGCCCGGCCAATTCTACAGCTTCTAAGGGTCCCCATTCTATGACCCTTGGTACCTCAACAACCTTAGAATGAAGAGTATGCAAACCCCTTTGATATTTTGGATAATCTATCCAAAGTCTGTCAAATCTCAGGTTCGGGTGCAACTCTTCCAAGTGCATATCAGAAAAGGTCATGACTGGATGAGGTATATCCTGCTTGTAGTAGTTATCCACCTCCTGTTGTTCCGCATTCTCAGCAGGAGCATTGCGGGCTTGTGATGAAGATTCACCCCTTTCAGTCTGCAAAACACATCAAACACAATTTTTGTGCATCCAAATATGCATTAGTGTCAGCAAAATCATGAATCAAAATAATTACAATGACATGATCAATTTATATCAAACTTAAGCTCATTTTCACATTTTTATCAAATCTACACTTTTTCAAATAAGCATATACGAAAATGTTCGCCAAGTTCATAAGCATTCAACTCAAATAACATGTCAAAATAATCATTACTAGCAATTAAACAAGTCTCAAATGGCATTGTCTTTCAAAAATCAAGTTCATGAATTTTAGACTTGAAAAAGTCCACTTTAATTCTCAAAATCATGTTTAGGCTCAAAGTTTGGATCATTTAACTACCTAGACATGTTACACTACTTAATTTAGCAACAATTCATGACAAAAATCGACCATAACCTGTTTATATCAAAAAGCCCCAAATTTGCTCAAGAACACAAACCCTAGATTACTCAAAATTTGAAGTTTAAGGCTTCTAATCATGTTAAACAGCATCAATCTAGGTTATACAAGCATACTACATAAACAATTTAAGCCAAATTACACTAAAAAGCATCAAAATCAAATTGGGGAAAAAATTGCTCAAGAACACTAATTTCGGATTAAATGGTGTTTAGGTGTAGAAATTTACCGTTTTTCTTGAGTAATTCCTAGATAGCATCCTTCTCAACATGATTTTAGTAAAAAATTTGGTGATTAACGGTTAAAAATTGTGAATTTGGGGTGTATTTTTCGGGTTTTTGTGGAGTATGTTCGCAGTTTTTTTTCTCTGGGTTTTGTGGACTGAGCTGTTTCAGCTCTTATTATTTTTTTCTGTAATCCGACCCCTCCGCGAGTCGCGGAGATTAAAGCTCCAAACTCCGCGAGTCGCGGAGTTTGCTTTTTTTTTTTTTTTATAATCTTTAACTTATTAAAACAATTAATTAATTAATTTTAAAATTTTGTTTCCTTTGTTATTTAGGACGAGGTTGTTTCGGATCGATGTCCTAGTCCGTCCCTCGACAAAATTTTAAAATTTGTCTTTTTGTAGCGATTGTTTTAAAAGCTAAGATTTTTGGATTTTTTAATGTTTTTGGCATACTTTAATTCAATAAGATTAAACACAATGATAATAAAAGTTCTCGTCCCTCCCTCGGGTAAAGCAATTTCGGTTCAAAGACCTAGTCTTCAACTTACGACGAATTTTAAAAATCATATTTTTAACTTAATGAGATAAAGTAAATTTTTGTTTTTAAATTCACACAACTTAAATATAAAATTCAAAATTAATATTAAAAATTCACACCAAACTTAAAATTTGAAATGCATAAAATTAAAAATTCATATTTTAAAAATTAAAAATTCACACCAAACTTAATTTAAAAATTCATATTATAAATTCACACAAAACTTATATTAATTTTTCAAATATTTTTAAATATATTGTTTTTACAAAGTTTACAATATTAATTTAAGATTTAAATATTAATTTTAAAAATATGGTAAAAATAAAATTAAAAATCTTTTTGGCTTTTTATCCCACTTTAATCAATCAAATATTATCAAAAATATGCGCCCCTCTTTTCGGTAAAGTAATTTCGGTTCCAAGACCTAATTTAACTCATGACGAATTTTTGAAATATTTTGTGTTGATTGATTAAAGATATTTATACCTTAAGAATAAACGTTAAATTTCGCAGTGATGTAATAAACTTTCGTATGATATCAATAATTTCGGTCGCCAAACCTAATTTTATTCAATACCAATTTAATACTTTTTAGCGAACAAATTAGCGTTTATTATCAAAAGGTTAAAAATAAAAATAAAAATAAAAACTGTACAGACATACCTGTGAAATAGATTTCTTAGTTATATGATCTATCCCATTCATAAGATAGTCGGTTTAATTGGTTTTCCATGGCTACATAGGCATAACCTCGAGCATTTAGTGTCTTTTCTTCTAAACATATGAACGGTCCGTCTCTGCATAAAGTAACAAATTCGGTATTTGAATAGGTTTGATTA
The DNA here is from genome assembly GCF_046630445.1 of Rutidosis leptorrhynchoides. Lineage (NCBI taxonomy): Eukaryota > Viridiplantae > Streptophyta > Magnoliopsida > Asterales > Asteraceae > Rutidosis > Rutidosis leptorrhynchoides. Next base: position 313,790,763 of record NC_092335.1, on the reverse strand, counting down.
TTTGAACATTTACCTCCATGTGACCATTTTCCGCATTTGTGACATCTTTCTAGGTGTCGTGCTCTTCTTTTCGCTGCAGATTTTGATTTTCCTTTACCAAATTGTAACTTATTATCTTCGCATCTGGATTCTTTTCTAACTCCATCCATTCTTTCTCTGATTACTGATACTATTTCACTTGGTAGTATGTCATTATTTCTTTTAGTGATCAAAGAGTGTAGCATTAGACCATGGTTTAGTTCACAGGCAGTCTTCATTTTGTAAAAACCTAAAAAAATAAAAATTCAGAATGGGGGGAGAAGACTAGTTCTTTAGGGTCTGCTAGGGAAAGACCATTCGGGTTCCATTTTCGAGAACTACACGAAAACAGACAATCTAACTCTAACAGAAATACATATTATCCTTTAAAGACTTGATTCTCCCCACACTTAGTTAGCTGTGGTGTCGAAATTGTGATTAACTTCGTTGTCGACTTCCATCGGACCATGTATGTAATGTTTAACTCTGTGACCATTAACTTTAAATTCAATCCCATTTGAATTTATTAATTCTATCGTTCCGTATGGGAAAACTCTTTTGACTATGAATGGTCCAGACCATCTTGATTTCAATTTTCTAGGAAATAGCTTGAATCGTGAATTGAAAAGAAGAACTCTGTCTCCTTCTTTAAATTCTTTTGAACTTTTGATTCTTTTATCATGCCATTTCTTCGTTCTTTCTTTATAGATTAACGAATTATCGTATGCTTCGTGTCTTAATTCTTCTAATTCGTTTAGTTGACTTAATCGTAGACGTCCGGCTTCATGTAAATCAAGATTACATGTCTTCAAAGCCCAAAATGCTTTGTGTTCAATTTCTACTGTAAGATGACATGCTTTTCCATAAACAAGTCTAAAAGGTGTGGTTCCAATTGGAGTTTTGTAGGCTGTTCTAAAAGCCCAGAGTGCATCCTCCAATTTAATGGACCATTCCTTCGGATTTGATCCTACGGTTTTCTCTAAAATACGTTTTAAAGCTCGGTTGGTATTTTCAACTTGTCCACTTGTTTGTGGATGATATGCGGTGGAGATTTTATGAGTTACTCCATATCTTTTAAGAACTTTCTCAAGTTGATTATTACAGAAATGAGTACCCCGATCACTTATTAAAGCTTTCGGTGTTCCAAACCTTGCAAAAAGACGTTTTAAAAAGTTGACTACAACTCGTGCATTGTTAGTTGGGAGAGCTTGTGCTTCCGCCCATTTAGATACATAATCAATGGCTACGAGTATATATAGATTATTATGAGATTTTGGAAATGGACCCATAAAGTCAATACCCCAAATGTCAAATACTTCACATACTTGGATGACATTTTGTGGCATTTCATCACGTTGACTTATTTTTCCGGCCCTTTGACAAGCATCACAGGATTTGCAAAGAAGGTGTGCGTCTTTGTAAATTGTAGGCCAATAGAATCCAGCTTCATAAACTTTTCTTGCTGTTAGTTGAGGCCCATAATGCCCTCCTGTTGGTCCTGTGTGACAATGGTTTAATATTTTACTAGCTTCATCTCCAAATACACATCGGCGTATTATTCCATCGGGACAACTTTTAAACAGATGTGGATTTTCCCAGAAATAGTGTTTTATATCACTGAAGAATTTCTTTCGTCTTTGGTACGATAATCCTTTTTCAAGGAATCCACAAACTAAGTAGTTTGCATAGTCTGCAAACCATGGAATTTCTTTATAATCTATCTTCAATAGATATTCATCAGGAAAGTTGTCTTGTATGGCCGATTCATTTAGAACTTCTAATTCGGGATTTTCAAGACGAGAAAGATGATCAGCGGCGAGATTTTCTGCTCCTCTTTTATCTCGGATTTCAATATCAAACTCTTGTAAGAGTAAGATCCAACGGATTAATCTTGGTTTAGCATCTTGTTTCGAAAATAGGTATCTAAGAGCAGAATGGTCGGTATAGACCACCGTTTTTGCTAGAACGAGATATGATCGAAATTTGTCAAAAGCAAAAACAATAGCAAGGAGTTCTTTTTCAGTAGTTGTATAGTTCGTTTGTGCTCCTTGTAACGTCTTACTAGCATAATATATAGGTTGAAATCGTTTTTCAATCCTTTGTCCTAAAACGGCTCCCATTGCAAAATCACTTGCATCGCACATTAGTTCAAATGGTAGATTCCAATTTGGTGTTATCATGATCGGTGCATTAGTGAGTTTTTCTTTAAGAATATTAAAAGATTTGATACACTCATCTGAAAAGATGAATGGAGCATCCTTTTCTAGGAGTTTATTCATAGGAGTGGCAATTTTAGAAAAATCTTTTATGAAACGTCGGTAAAAACCGGCATGCCCTAGAAAACTCCTAACTCCTCTAACATTGGTGGGATGTGGAAGTTTAGCAATTACATCTACTTTAGCTCTATCCACTTCAATTCCTTCTTTTGAAATTTTATGTCCAAGAACGATGCCTTCTTTAACCATGAAATGGCATTTCTCCCAATTAAGAACTAGATTTGATTGTTCGCATCTAATGAGCATTCGTTCCAGATTAACTAGACATGATTCAAATGTATCACCGAAGACTGAAAAGTCATCCATGAAAACTTCCATGCATTCTTCTATCATGTCATGAAAAATCGCCATCATACACCTTTGAAAGGTTGCAGGGGCGTTACAAAGTCCAAATGGCATGCGTTTGTAAGCAAAAGTACCATAAGGGCACGTGAATGTGGTTTTCTCTTGGTCCTCGGGTGCTATTGGAATTTGAAAATATCCGGAAAATCCATCTAGAAAACAATAATAACTATTTCCGGCTAATCTTTCCAACATTTGATCTATGAAAGGTAAGGGAAAGTGATCTTTTCTGGTGGCGTCATTTAATTTTCTATAATCAATACACACACGCCATTCTGTTACAGTTCTAGTAGGAATAAGCTCATTTTTCTCATTTGTAATGACAGTCATGCCACCCTTCTTAGGCACGCATTGAACTGGGCTTACCCATGGACTATCAGAGATTGGATAAATTAGACCTGCATCTAGCAGTTTAATAATCTCTTTCTTAACTACATCTTGCATATTAGGATTTAGTCTTCGTTGGCGTTGCACATACGTTTTATGACCTTCTTCCATAAGGATTTTATGTGTGCAATACGAAGGACTTATTCCTTTAATATCATGAATCTTCCATGCAGTGGCTGGTTTATGAGCTTTCAACACAGAAATGAGTTGTGATTTCTCATTTTCAGTAAGAGAAGACGATATTATTACAGGTAATTCAGATTCACCATGTAAATAAGCGTATTCCAAATGGTTTGGAAGTGGCTTTAACTCTAATTTCGGAGGTTCTTCTATCGATGATTTGTATCGATATCTGTCTTCTTCTTTTAGCATTTGAATTTCTTCTGTTGTTGGTTCATATCCATTAGCTATAAGTGTAGCTAACATTTCAGCTTCATCAATTGGTTCATTACCTTCTCCTAAAGAACATTCTCCTGTTCCTTGTAATTCTGGAAATTCTTCTAATAATTCTGCATATGCATCTATAGTTTGAATATAATAACATGTATCATCTGCAGATTGTGGTTGTTGCATTGCTCTATCAACTGAAAAGGTAACACTCTCATCCTCTATACTTAGGGTCAGTTTCTTACCGAACACGTCTATCATTGCTTTAGCCGTGTTTAAGAATGGTCTTCCTAATATGAGAGGAACTTGAGAATCTTCTTCCATGTCCAGAACAACAAAATCTACTGGAAATACTAAAGTACCAACTTTAACTAGCATGTTCTCCATTATCCCTCTAGGATATTTTATTGATCTATCGGCTAGTTGTTTGCTTATTCTGGTTGGTTTCAATTCTCCAAGGTCTAGTTTAGCGTATAGTGAATACGGCATTAGATTTATACTAGCACCTAAGTCTGCCAATGCTTCTATTGAACTAAGACTACCCAGAAAACATGGAATTGTGAAACTTCCTGGATCAGATAGTTTTTCTGGTATCTTATTCAACAGCACTGCTGAACAATTAGCATTCATAGTAACAGCCGAGAGTTCTTCCATTTTCTTTCTATTTGAGATTAGATCTTTCAAGAATTTAGCATATCTAGGCATTCCTGAAATCACATCAATGAAAGGAAGATTTACATTTATCTGTTTAAACATATCCAAGAATTTGGATTGCTCGGCTTCAAGTTTTTCTTTCTTCATTTTACTCGGGTAAGGAAGTGGTGGTTGGCATGGTTTAACATAAGGTTTATCCTTAACTGTGTTATCTTCATTAACCTTTTCAACTACCGGTTCTTTTTCCTTATCTTGATCAGGTTGTGGTTCTTGTGGAGTAGGAATAGTTTCATCAGAAGTTACAGGTATTTCCGGTGGTTTAAGTGTTGTACCAGTTCTTGTGGTAATGGCTTTAGCTGTTTCATTCCGGGGGTTAGCATTTGTATCACTAGGTAGACTTCCCGGTTTTCTTTCACCTATTAACCTTGCTAGGTTACTTACTTCTTGTTCAAGATTTTGAATAGAAGCTTGTTGATTTCTAAATGCTTGAGCATTTTGTTCATTGGTTTGTTTCTGAGATGTGAAAAACTGCGTTTGAGTTTCAACTAGCTTTGTCATCATATCTTCTAAATTCGGCTTTTTATCATCGGTTTGTTGTGGTGGTTTGTTTTGAAAATTCGGTCTTTGCTGATTGTAATTATTATTAGATACTTGTTGATTGCTAGGACCTTGTTGGTTGTTGTATGGAATATTTCTGTTATAATTCTGGTTTTGATTGTAAATCGGTCTTGGCGTTTGATAATTATTCTGATAATTATTTCCAGGCCTTTGGTTTATGTATGAAATATTCTCTCTTTGTTCCATTGTTAATTCAATACTGAGACAATCTTTTGTCAAATGTGGTCCTCCACACTGCTCACAACTAATTCGTATTGAGTGAATATCCTTAGTCATCTTTTCCATTCGTCTTTCCACAGCATCTATCTTTGCGGAAATGGAATCTAAGTCATGGCTAGAATCGGCTCTAGCTGCTTTAGATGATCTAACGATGTCTTTTTCTTGGTGCCACTCATGTGAGTGGGAAGCAGTGTTATCAATAATTTTGTAAGCATCAGTTTCGGTTTTCTTCATAATAGAACCACCAGCTGCTATATCTATGTCTTTTCTAGTAGTGATGTCGCATCCTTGGTAGAATATTTGTACTATTTGACAGGTGTCTAAACCATGTTGCGGACATCCTCTTAACAACTTTCCATATCTTGTCCATGCCTCATATAGAGTTTCATTCGGTTTTTGTGTGAACGTAACAATTTCTGCTTGAAGTCTTACGGCTTTAGATGCAGGAAAGAATTGTTTAAGAAATTTGTCAACTAAAACATCCCATGTATCGATCGCCCCTTCAGGTAACGATTCCAACCAATCTTTGGCTTCTCCCTTTAAAGTCCAGGGAAATAACATGAGATATATCTGTTCATCCTCCACTTCTCGGATTTTAAATAGTGTGCAGATCCTATTAAAGGTACGTAAATGTTCATTTGGATCTTCCTTCGGCGCACCACTAAATTGGCATTGATTAGTCACCATGTGTAGAATTTGTCCTTTGATTTCATAATCTGGCGCATTAATGTCTGGATGAGTAATTGCGTGACCTTGGCCAGTACGTTTAGCTCTCATTCGGTCTTCCATACTTAAAGGTTCCAGATTCTCCATAATTGAATTTGTTGAATCGGAATCACTAGAGGATTCTGATTTAATGGTTCGTTCCTCAACAATCTCTGTTTGAATGATTGGTGGTTCCGGGGGAAAGTTTAGTGGTTCAGGATCTACGAACCGTTCCTGAATATTCTCCGGATTCTCAATTGTGAGGTCGGGTTCAAAAAATGGATTATCGGAAATTTGAACTGAAGTACTTGGTCGACTGGATGACAATTCTAAAGAAAAATCAACGGCGGTTATATTTGCTAAATGTCTTGATCTAGTTACAGGTGGTGAACGTACAAAAGGTGGTGAACGTCTTGCTCGGTGCATTCACTGAATATCCTATTAGTTTTTAAAAGGAAAGAAAAATTATAATAAGTTATCCAACCAATAGACTTTTCTGATTTTGCCCACGTTTCGAATAGCCAAAAGATGCAGCAGAGGGGCAGGATTCGTTTGGTCTCAATATAATTGAGGACTGTTTAGCTCCAATTACCCGGTCCACTTATAAATCCAACTATTACTACGAACCAGAAAATTTTGATGTCTATTAATTTAACCACTTAACATAAATTTTCGTAATTTTAAGAAATTTAGATAAGAAGTAAAATAAAAAAATCTATGTCCTAAAACTAGAATAGCGAGAAATAAGAAAGAAAAAGAGTTCGTCGGAAAAAGATTGAAAAAGAAAAATGGTTGAAAAATAAAAGGTGACGGAAAAATAAAAGAAACTTATAAAACTTAAAAATACTTGACTAACCTAACCTTATTACTACAACTAACTTAAAATTATAATCGCAAATTGAGATTACTAATTGGAATGATAATTGATACATAGTAAAAGGTGTTTAAAAATATTAAAGCTTACAGGAAAAACTATATCCCAAATGGAATTAACTTAAAAAGAAACTAAAACTTAAAAAGGGCGTCGCAAAATTCTAAAGTACCTAAATCTTAGTCTAGAGAAAAAGCACTTAAGGAATTCTACGGCAAAGCCTAAAAATCTAGAAGTAAAAATAACTATGGCAAAATCTAAGTTTAAAATTAAATATGAGCGAAAAATACAAATATTACGCTAAAACAATTAAAAAGGGACAAAATATAAAAATATACAAAAAGTTGTAAAAAGTACAATTTTTTATAAAAATATTATTTTTATATTATTTATTTTATTAAACTATTAATTTTACAATTTAATTAAACTTAATAAACTAAAATATAAATTAAATAAAACTTAAATTAAAATAAAACTAATTATAATAATAATAATAATTAGGGTTTATAATAATAATTAATTAATAATTACTCCGTAATTAATTGCAGTAGGGTTTCTGTCGGTGTCAGAATTACTCCGCGAGTCGCGGTATTTCAAACAACAAACCCCGCGAGTCGCGGGGTTTCAAAATTCAACCCTGGAACAGTTTAAAACTCGACGCGTTTTTTTTTTATTTTGTTTTTTTTCTGTTTTTAATTTTCTGTTTTAATAAAAGTATTTATATAATAAAAACTTATATCTAAAAAACTAAAATAGAAATATTTTATAATTTTATAAATAAAAATCTTAAAACTAGAATTATATATATATATTTTTTTTCGGTTTTTGATTTTTTTTTTTTAAATAAAAACAAAATACTTAAATAAAACTTATATTTTTATAAAATAAAAATAAAGAAACTTTCTAAAACTTAAATATTTAACAAAATTTTAAAAATATATAAATTTTTCTTTTTATATTTTTTTGAATAATTAAAACGTATTTTTACAAAAACGAATTTTAATAAAAGTTAACTAAAAATCTTTTTTTTTTTTTTTTTTTATTATTAGCGTTGCGCTTCCGGCGTTTAAGATTTCCCCGGCAGCGGCGCCAAAAATACTTGATGTCAAAGCTAAGGGGTATAAAATACTATTAAATTTTAGCAGAAAATACTATTAAATACGATACAATTTTACACAAGATATTTATTTATTTATAGAATGGATATACTTAAACCTTGCTACAACACTTATAGGCAGTGTACCTAATCATACAGTAGTGTAGTTTTTAGTAAGTTCGGTTCGTTCCACAGGGAATCTTTTTAAACAAAGCTCAACGCTATATTAGTTTACTTTTATAAAAATACAAATATATATATAAATAATATTATTATTATAAAGGGGGGTTTTTACCGTTTAATGACCGGTTTGTCGATTTTAAAACTTTAGTCGCAGTTAAAACCAAATAAATACAAGACTTTTAAATTAAAGCATAAAGTAAATAACAATAATGAAATTTCGAATAATAAAAGTGCGATAAAATAAACTTGCGATAATTAAAAAGTACGATAATTAAAAGTGCAATTAAATACAATAACAATAAAAATGCGATGATTAGAAGTGCAATTAAATATAAAATAAAGGAAATTAAATATGAAATAAAAGAATTATGCTTATTTAAACTTCCGTAATCATGATGTTTGACGTGTTGATTTTAGTTTTATGCCCATGGGTTAATTGTCCTTTGTCCTGAATTATTTAATATGTCCATACAGATTTGTCCATAATAGTCCATCAGTCATAAATATAAAGAGCGAAAGCCTTCGTCAAATTATTCTTATTCCCGAAGTTAAATATTCCAACTAATTGGGGATTCGAATTGTAACAAGGTTTTAATACTTTGTTTAATGAATACACCAGGTTATCGACTGCATGTAAACCAAGGTTTTACTACTTTGTAAACAATTACACCAATTACCCTTGAATGTAATTCACCCCTGTTTCAACAAGTTTATTAACTATTAATCCAGTTCCGTATCCGGTAAAATGAATAATTATTGGTATTTATAGATATCCCGCCCACCGTACCCAGTCAAGCGTATGTGGTTATATATAAATACGTCAACTTATAAGTTTGTATATTAAATTAACAAGATATTGTTTAGTTAATATAAAACCCATTAATAGCCCATAGTCTAATTTCCACAAGTGTCGTTCTTTTGTCCAAACCCCAATTATGGTACAAAGCCCAATTACCCAATTTTAGTAATTAGCCCAATATCATGATTACTTCGGATTAAATAAGCATAATAATAATTTAGCTACGAGACATTAATGTAAAAAAAAATTGAACATAACTTACAATGATTAAAAATAGTGTAGCGTTACACGGACAGCATTTCGACTTACACCCTTACAACATTCGCTAACATACCCTTATTATTAGAATTATAATTAAAATTAAAATATAAATTATAAATATATATATATATATTTTTTACGTATGAGGAGAAGAAGAAAAAGATGATTTTTTGCGATCAGAATTCGGTTGGTTTTATAGGGATTTTTGAAACTTGGTGCTCCGCGACTCGCGGCCTTTTTGGCCTTCAAACTCCGCGAGTCGCGGAGTTTGCAATTACAGCTCACTCTGGTTTGGAGTCTTTCTTGCCGATGGTTTTTATTATTTATTATAATATATAAATAATTATAAGAATTATTTAAATATTATATTATATTTATGTGCATAGTTGAATTGTAATTTTTAGTCCGTTGCGTCGAGCGTTGAGAGTTGACTCTGGTCCCGGTTCTGGATTTTCGAACGTCCTTGCGTACAATTTTATATTTTGTACTTTGCGTTTTGAATCTTGTACTCTTGTAATTTCGAGACGTTTCTTATCAATAATTGGAACCTCTTTGATTGTCTTTTGTACTTTTGAGCTTTTTGGTCGTTTGCGTCTTCAATTCGTCGAATCTGTCTTTTGTCTTCACCTTTTATTATTTAAACGAATATCACTTGTAAATAGAACAATTGCAACTAAAAGCTTGTCTTTCTTGAGGAATAATGCTATGTAATATATGTTCGTTTTTAGCATTATCAGTCTCTGATTAGCTGGGTTTTCCAAAATCTTAGCAGGTTTAGGGTTAGGTTTATCTACCTTCTTGGTATTATCTACCCCTACTTTAGGAGTCTCTGATGTACCTACCCACTTACCATTTTCTTGTTCGGTCTCAGTTCGGTCTCAGGTGGTGAAAAGCTATAATCGTGCTCAAAAGGTGGAGGACACTGCTTATAATCACCACTAGTTTCTTTTCCTCCTACATTTTGACAAAACTTTAGAACAAAAGCAGACCTCTTATAGATATAAGTCTTATCTCTTTCTGTCTCATAACTAATCCTAAAGGATTCTTTATCTCTCTTAAGCTCATCTATCTCAGTGATCTGTCTCATAATGGTTTGAGTATTTAATAGCACATTTGACTTCAAATCTTTCACCTGGTATTCTAATGTTTTAATGATCTCCCTAAACTCGTTTTCCCTATATTTCAAGAACAAATTATCCTCATACTACTTCTTAAGAACCTGATTACCCTATTTAAGCACATCAATTTCCTGTTCTAAGGCAGTACATTTATTATAGTTTAGGCAAATGTCAGACAACCTTTTAACCTGATTCTCTAAAGTCACACATATAGTACACGTCTTTACTAACTCCCTAAGTTCATTTAATTTTAAATATAAGCTAACACAATTATTACAAACATTATTAGTTCAGGTGTTACCTTAGATTTGTTTGAAGAGTCTGCCATAAAGGCATAGAGACGTGGAGCCTTCTCTTTAAATTCACCAGATTCTGATTCAGATTCCGATTCCGACTCTGAACTCGAGCTATCCGAACCAAGATCCAAGTTGACCAACCTTTCCTCATTCAATTTCTTCGTCTTAACAGTTGCTGAATTGCACACAGAAGACTGACCAACATACACACAAGATTTCTTTGATTCGTAGTCAGAAGAGGATGACTCACTGTCTGTCCAAATGTCCCCATCACTGTGAATGGCCCACTTAAACTTCTCTTGCACCCTTTTGTTTACGTACCCTTAACGCAAGTAATTCACCCAGTACCATGCTCTATCAATCCTATCTTCCATTCTGCACCTCAGGCACTTGTATTGCTTATCTCTACCAACACAACCCATCTTTTCTCTCTCAGCCTTTTCCTTTTCAACCTCTTCCTCAGAAATTTGAACCCTCACAACATTCGCATGACGATCAAAAGCATCAGTTACATCAAGAGACCAGTCATAGGACTCATCATCATAAGTAATGGCTAAGGCCTTTGTAGACTCATCCACAACTGGAACGTTAACCGTATTTTTTGATTCCCGCTTCTGATTATGGAATGGATTATGAAAGCCTGGTTGCTTCGGCTTAGTGCAGTTTCTCTTAAAGTGACCCAACTCATGATAGTTGTGACACCTGAATTTGTTCATATCGAAGCCAAACTTGGTGTTCTTGCTCACACCCAAGTGTTTCTCACCAGTCTTCTCAATATATCTCTTGGCCCTACGAATAACACTACCCATAGCCCAGAGGATATCCATCTTTTCCATTTTATTTTCAAAAATCTGATCATAGTCCTCCTGGTCCAAATGACTGTTCCCAATCCTTCCATGCAACAGATCATTGTGAGAATTCACAACTATAGCGACCAACGCTGAAATGCCCCGTCCTAATCCATCTGGACGAAGTGTTCAACAGTTGGTCCCATTACGAGGTTCTAACCTCTATATGCCATAAACGACTCCATGTAATATGGTCAAATGCACAGCGGAAGATTTCTTTCATACATGAGAATAAACATGCTTTAAAGTGTCAACCAAAAGGTTGGTGAGTTCATAGGTTTATCATAAAACAATAAAATTCATCATTTTGATAGACCACAAGATTTAAATGCTGCATGGTACAAATGGGCCCGAATCCTATACCCACCTGTAATGTACATGCTATATCTTTTAAATACAGTACATCTTTCTCGTGTACGAAACCATTTTCATAAATCATAGTAACCGTACACATATCTTGTGCACAAAAATAACATACACATACCCTGTGTATAAAATCATTCTCTCGATATATAACATTCACATCAACTGGTGGCAATTATCATGTCCACATAATTCAATGGTGGAAATTATCATGTCCACATAATTCAATGGTGGCAATTATCATGTCCACATAATTCAATGGTGGCAATTATCATGTCCACATAATTCAATAATAATCCGCAGAACTTCTGTCTGCACAATAATTCATTCGAGGAATGTTTTGCTTGTGTCTATCTCGTCAAACATTTATAAAAGCATTTCATGTATTCGCAGTTCAAAATATATTTCAAAAGCATTTAATAAAGCAGTTGTAAAAACAGCGCATGTATTCTCAATTCCGAAAATGTAAAGACTAAAAGGGATCATATGAAACTCACAATACTGTATTTTGTAGTAAAAATACATATGATGATATTGAACAATGCAGGGTTGGCCTCAGATTCACAAACCTATATCATTTGTATATATATTAAAACGTATAGTTGTAATCGAACAATTTTATATATATTATTATTAGTATGCTTGTTATGTTATATGTTATATATACGTATATAGATAAATTTAATATAGTTTAATTTATATGTTTTTATATAACTAATATTTATTATTCATTATACATATTAACAATAATAATTTATATTAAAGTTTATATATGATAAAATATATCTTTATATTAGTTGTTATATTTTATATATAGCTTAGTTAATATCATTTTAACATTAACAATATGGTGATATGTAATATTAATATTTTTGTAATGTATTTTTATATAAAAATATCTATTTGTAATAATACTAATAATGATAATAATAACAATAGTTTTTCGAAAAATGCTAACTTTGATGATAACAATAATACTTAAACAATGGTTTTATTCATATTAGTGCTACAAATATTAACTTTAATGATATCACTAATAATAATTCCTTTTCTAATATTACAAATAACAATAACTAATGATATTAATGATAATAATGATAATAATAATAATAATAATAATAATAATAATAATAATAATAATAATAATAATAATAATAATAATAATAATAATAATAATAATAATAATAATAATAATAATAAAAATGAAAAGAAAGGTATACCCTCATGAAAAGCTTTTCTAAAAAGAATAACCTTGAACCAGACTCGAACCCATGACCTCTCGCTAACTCGACACCCACTCTAACCATTCCACTATCCCTACTTTTCTGATTTCTTGATTGAGTTTTATTTAACCCGTCATCTACATCGATAATCTAGCCCAATCTCTACTCCCAAGTTCACGGCCCAATAACTAATCTCACGGCCCAATCACTTCATCTTATATACGGCCCAACATCAAAAAGAAAAAAAGAAAATAAATAATTTGCAGACTCTGGGTTTCGAACCCACGACCTATCGTTTAACTCACACCACATCAAACCATTACACTATCTATTCTTTTCTGATTTAAGTGATTCATAATTTCTTTTAATTCCTCATATTATGCTTCCCTCTTCATCTTCATAATCATCATCGCCATCATTGTTCCCGCTCACCATTATCTTCCTCTTATTATCATAAGCATCATCATTATCGTCACTTGTATCATACATTACTTTGTTCCTCCTCCTTTAATGAAACTCGATGCATAATAATGAATATTATATATACTAGTTGTCAATTTAATTTGTGAACCTAATCTCCACCTTAATATCCATCCATTCCATCAGTTTTGTTTTAAATAAATGAACAAAAAAATAAACATGTGCAAGCTTGCAAGTGGGTAATAATGTGTCGGGTTGTTTGCTTAATACATGTCGGCCCAAAAAGAAAAGAAAAAAATATGCTAAAGCAATTTGGAATGATTGGAGATTGAAATTTCAAATATATAGACATTGTTGTATGAGTATTACATTCGAGAAAAAAAATTAGAAATGGAAAGAATGCAACCTGCAACAGTGATGGTGTTGTGATGTTGGCGGTTGTGATGGAAAACAGAAAGAAAACGCAGCAACATGGGGTTTTCAAATGTTTGGTTTTCGATGAGTGGTGATCGATTAATGCTTCAAGAGGGTGGTGTTGGGTTATGATGGACGGAGATGGAAACGGGTTGAGACGAAGCAGAAAATTAGAGGTAAAGAAGGTGGTGGTTTGGATTGTAAAAAGTGACGGGTTACGTGTAGGTCTCGTTCGAAACGTAAACAGGAAACACATTTTTTTTCTCGATACTACATAGGTGTGGTTATACGGGTTCAAGAAGGAAATCAAGAAAAAAAATGTACAACAGAAAAAAGATTCGTAATGATGGTGAAGGTTTGTGAGGTGATATGGGTGTTCGAAAGGAACTCGATATAAACATTATGGTTTTGGTTAGTGGTAACTAATGGGTTGTGCTAGAATGGTGATTCTTGGTTTAGGTTGGCAAACGACTCCGGAAGCAAAAAAAAATATAGTTCGATGGTGGTTCTTAAATGGTTTCGAATGATGGTATGAAAGGTAGTAGTGGCGGATTATGGTGTGGTGAAGGATGTTCGAATATGGTGATTATCGATGATTAAGATAATTAATGGTTTAGATATCAAGATCATACATGTATGTATGTATATATATATATATATATATATATATATATATATATATATATATATATATATATATATATATATATAGTTAGGATTATAGAGTAAATAGATAGAATAGATGGATGTACGCAGACAAAATAGAATTCGAAATAATTTTATATTGATATTTAATAATCATGAAAGATTCAAACGTGTTAATTAGTTGTTAGTGCATTGAAATCAAAAGTATAACAGTAATCTCATGATTGATGTATCAATTATAATTAATCAGATGTGATGGTGGGACGATGCAAAGGTCACGGGAAGAACAAAACAAAAATGAATAAAGAAGATGGTGAAATTCTGTTATACATCTCTGTCTATATTTTATACAATAATATTAATTAATTAATAATAATAATAATACTTATAATATTAATATAACAAATTAATATTAACATATAAATACTCACATAAAATGAAATATTATAAATTTATATATATGTAATATTTATAACTTATTTATTACAATAATTATATATTAACCTATAACTGTTAATATTTAAATAGTTGTTATTAACTTCGTTAAGAAAATAAAACGGGTATCATTAAATAATGTTATATATATATATATATATATATATATATATATATATATATATATATATATATATATATATATATATATATATATATATATATATATATATATATATATATATATATATATATATATATATATTCTTAGGTACTATATTATATATATTTATAATTATATTTTAAATACCAAGTTTTATTGTATATCTTGAATTATTTTACGTCTTTGATTCTAGCAATTGAATATTAATGTATTTCAATTTATCAAGTTATAATATATATATATACACATATATTTATATACAAATATCCATTTAGGTTGTTCGTGAATCGTCGAGAATAGTCGAATGGTAATTGAATTTATGAAAAACAGTTCAAAATTTTTGAGACTCAACTATCGGACTTTTCTTATCGTGTCGAAATTATGTAAAGATTAAGTTTAAATTTGGTCGGAAATTCCCGGGTCATCACAGTACCTACCCGTTAAAGAAATTTCGTCCCGAAATTTGAGTGAGGCGGTCATGGCTAACAATAAAAAATGTTTTCATGACGAATATGAATTGATAAATTGAGTTTTATCATCATTGAGTAATATGGATAAAAATAATTCGATTATTCGAAGAGTACGAATGTACCTATCACCAAAGAGTGAAATAGGAAAGTAAAGATTTATCTTAACTTTTGATAGAGTCAGGGTTGAATTTAGAAAATAAGGTGCGTCTTAACTTTTGACGTTGTCTTGGTTGAATTTCGGAATTCAAGGGATTTAAAGAAAATCTTCAAAATCTAAAAGATTTGATTCTTCGGCGAGTAAGGAAATTAAGATCTCTATAATTAAGTACGGTGATCTGCCTCGATTACTCTGTCTGATTTTTTTTTTCCACTATAAATTAAGCTCTTCCGTTCCATTATTCTCACCATTCCTATACTTTCTTTCTTAGTTCATATATCCAAAAGATTGTGAAAATGCTTAATCCAGTTCTAATCCTTGATATTTTTCTAATTATCATTTCTGTCATCCTTCTTTTAAATCTTCCATCAGAAGAATCTGTTTACTTCTACTATTACCTTGGGGTGATACTATTCTTAATTATACCGTGTCTTTATATTGCTATCCGTATTAATATCCACTGTTTGTAATCTTTGTGTTGTTATTGGGCTTTATATTTTCCCTTATATATCGAAGCTTCATGCTCTTGGTTTTCTCTTCCCGACTTTAAATCAAGCGAATAATGGTCCATACTTCGTAAGTATGGAGCTTTGAATGAACTTAATGTTTTAAACAAGAAAGAACATATTAGCACGATTTGATTTGTCAAATTATCAGAATCACTGAGAATAAAACTATCAAGAATATACTTTCTTGATATGTTCAGAAGTTAAGCAGAATGAAAGAGTTAGGTAACATGACACATGATGACGTTATAATCTGTGAATCATCATGTTCCATTTAGAAACTTAGCATGACTTACTGTAATATAATCACGTTGATCAAGTGTCATTATATTATACTAACTCATGCATCAATTTCCAACACTACTTCAAAAACATTTATAATTTAAACTCTAATTTTAAAGAATTTTAGAAACTAAAGTAGTTTCCTTTATGATGTAATATAGATAGCACGAAGAGATAAATAATTTCAGACGAGAATATTTATGAAAATATCTTCAGAAATATCGAAGATATTTATGATGATATTTTGGAATTTCTAAGTTCGATGGTTGATGAAGAAAGATTTTTCTGGAAGATTATAACTTGAGTACGGAGCAAGATATTCGTTGAAGGTTTCATCGGATCCAGAATTACCTGGATTCTTTGAATATATGGTATGGTCCTTGTATTTGTCCTTGGTCTCCTTCGTGGTTAGTTCAATCCGTTTTCCAGTTCCAACTTTTCTGAGCTTTTCCAACATACTATTCTTTATCATCAAACTTCTGATGATTAAGGTCGTTTACGGTTTTCTATGGTAGAGTAATGATTTGTGACTGAGTGCTTTTCAGAATTTCAGGATGAAAGATCATAATTCTAAGAGATAAATGTCATACATATAACTGTTGATGTAGATATGATGTGAGTTTTCAAAGTACTGATTGATGATTCTCGGTAATTGGTATCGCAGTTCTCGTTACAAGATGTGGATGAGTATATGATAGGGTTTCAATGAATAAATATAATGATTTATCAGAGAGATTTAAGCCAAGAAGCATCGAGGTTGTTGGTACGTCTGCTGGTAATATGGTGGAATATAAAAGAATTCTCCGGTATCAAAAGGGTAATCGTATATATCAGGATTATAGTAAGACTACTTCGAATGAAAAGTCGAAGTTGACTTGATGGAGCTGTGACAAAATTGGCTAATTTGGAGAGGGATTGCAAAGTTACTTTCGGTAATAATAACGCCAAAGGAGCTAGCACAGATACGTGTTAAACGTTTGCTCAGATTCCGAGTGTTTTCAATTGCATAATTATATGTATCAATCTTTTCTTCCGTAGATGAAGTGCGGTTGATTCATCCTTCCGATTGAGGTGTTTTCAAGAATCATGAAAGGTTTGAACGCAGATTGAAATCCTCAATATACAAATGAGGTTTAAGATGAAATCAAGTGGCAAACTTGAAGAATTGTTTAGTTTCATATTTTATAATCAATATTTTAATTTATTTTAATTGTCCAATGTTATTAGTCCACAGTCGATAGTCCACAGTTGACAGTCCAATAATTCATATATAGTTTAATATATAATATTTGAATTAATTAATACATATCGTGACCCGTGTACACGTTTCAGACTCGATCACAACTCAAAGTATATATATTATTTGAGAATCAACCTCAACCCTGTATAGAGAACTCGATCATTACTGCATATAGAGTGTCTATGGTGATTCCAAATAATATATATATATATATATATATATATATATATATATATATATATATATATATATATATATATATATATATATATATATATGATATGTCAAAACTTTGTATACGTGTCCCGATATTTAAAGTGCGTAAAAATAAATGACAAAAATTAAATGACGATAAATAAGGTGCATAAAGTAAATAACAGAAATTAAATGACTATAAATAAAATTGTGAGAATTAAAATTGCGATAAATAAAATACGATAAATAAATTGCGATAAATAAAAGGTAATACGAAATTTAACAGTTAGCTAGGAACAGTTAGCGTGGATTCTTAACAAATTTTCTCATAGTTAATTTGTTTGTTTCTAACAAATTTAATTTTGTCCAATGTTTTCTTCATTATGCCACTTGTTGGATCAAAATCCAAATATGAATTTGAATATAAATGGTTATCCTGCTGTGAACAGATACATATATCTGCGGATGTAAGTAGGATAGTAAGTATAACGGTCCGTTCCTAATCCATTCGGACAACGTCCATATTGATTACAAACGAATTATAATAGTTGATAACATCGCGAGGTATTTGACCTCTATATGATACATTTTACAAACGTTGCATTTATTCTTAAAAAGACAATCTATCATTACATCAAAATTGATATGTTCGTCTAACATTTCACAATATCCAAATGACTTAATATTAGCCCTTAATGATCTTCAATGACTCGAATGCAACGTTCTTGTATCATGGCTTAAATGGTCCCAACTAGTATCCTTAATATGAGCTAATGCACAGCGGAAGTCTTAATTCGTACCTGAGAATAAACATGCTTTAAAGTGTCAACCAAAAGGTTGGTGAGTTCATAGGTTTAACATAACAACAGTTATCAGAAATTTCAATAGACCACAAGATTTCATAGTTATAAATATCTGTACACTCGCGAGTGTATAAAAGCATTCTAAGTGGTTGAGCACTTGGTAACCATACTTAACATTTAATCACGTCGCATATTCCCTTTAATATGAAATCTCACTACACTGTACCGAGTGTAGTCACAAAACGAAGTACTGTGCAACCGTTGAATACTGGTCGTCCAGCCCGGTTGGGGTTGTCAGGCCCGATAGATCTATCAACAGGATTCGCGTTTACAATACCGCTGTAAATATTAGTTACCAAGCTACAGGGAAGTATGCCAGTGGTACAACTCAACGTAGAATGTATTTTAAGTACTTGTGTCTATTTCGTAAACATTTATAAAAGCATCGCATGTATTCTCAGTCCCAAAAATATATATATTGCAAAAGCAATTAAAAAGGGAGCAAATGAAACTCACCAATTGTATTTTGTAGTAAAAATACATATAACATCATTGATAACTTATAAGGTTGGCCTTCGATTCACGAACCTAATTAATTATATATTTATATATCGATTAATATCTAATTAACAAATAAAATCAAATTATAGTGTACCAATCCTAATGCTCGAGACTAATCTACAAAAGTTAAAAAGGTTGTATTTGACTCAAAATAATTTCCCAAAAATTTGTACATGCTTAAATATTATTATTTTTACATTTTAAAATATTTTTACAAAATTTATCAATATATTTCTTTTAATAGAATTTTATATAAATATATTAAATAATAAAAAAAATGGCATTTTTTTATAATAACTACATTATTTTTATTTAAAACACTACTTTTAATGAATATGTTAATTTTAATAATAATAATTTAATAGTTTTAATAATAATAATAATCAAAATACTAATTTGTTAAAAATATGATTTGTTTTCATTTATCAAAAATAATCATAGCAATTATAGTAATAACATCTCTAAAAATTACTTTTAAATAAAAATGATATTTTTAACGTTGTTGATAATAATCTAATAATTTTAATAACAAATGCGATCAACATAATAGTTTGAAAATTTTAATAAGAATATTAATAAAATCGTAACTATAATAATTCAATAATAATATTGTTGATGATAACGTAAAAATAAAATATTCATTTTTATTAATTTGTACGAAAGTTCAATTGGCTATAACTTCAAATCTGTCCGTCGAATTTATTCGACATCTAAATGAAAAGTTTATAGTTTTTCGCCACCTTTCCAAAAACATATTATTCATATACCTTATCTTAACCGCAAAAGTAACTAATTCAGATTCTATCCTAAATATATTTTAACAAAAATAGATATAAAAATGTACACGATCCTAACCTCTCGAGCACTAGTCAGGGATACACTAAAAGTAAATTAAAAGTTAAGTTTAAAGTGCTCACGTATCAATATTGAGATTCAATATTGCAGGATATTATTCAGACGCAACGGAGATGACAAACACTAGTTTGTCTCACGAGCAAAACCCCCGATCCATACCCATTACTTCCATAATTTGACCCATAATCTTCTTAGTTTTATCCCACTCATAATCTTGTTTTGAAAATATTTGGGCAGAACCCCGTCATAGAATTATTAACACTCATAACACTTACTACTAATAAGATCATCATAATATTGATTTTGATAATATAAATCATAATATAATTAGTAGTATAGTTAATAATAAAAGTAGATATTATGATAAATTTTAGATAGATAAGTAGAAAGAAAATAGAAAAAGAAAGAGAAATAAAAGAAATAAATATGGAGTACTCATGTGTTTGTGTAAGTGTGCGTGTGTGATATATATATACATATATATTTAATATAATAATATAAATATAATATAATAATTAAAATAAAGTAATAATAAAATAATATAATAATATAAAATTTTTAAAACGTGTAAAATAAATAATATATAATAATTCAATTTTAAATCTTACGAATCTTTAGAATTTAAAAAGTTGTATTTCTCAAATACTTTAGGGGTATATTATGTAACTTATAATTAATAATTTCTATCATGTCATTTTCATGTGAATAGTAAATTAATTAATTTCATTTCATTTACTATTTATATAAATAGTAAATGAATTAATTTCGGTTCAACTATTTAAGCTATACATTGTTGTACGTTGTGCTTTACAAATTGTACATTTTTAATTTAACTTCGTTTCTTAAAAAAAATTACAAAAGTTATATCATAAAAATAAAATGACTTAATACGTAAAATTTTAATTTGAAATAGCATCGTTTAAGAAAGTAAATCGTATATATAAATCATGACGGTTTCGAGTTTTAAATTATAGGTTGTTCGTGAATCGTCAGGCAGGGTAAAAGGGTAACTAATCTTTCAGATATAGATTTCAGATTTTCTAGACTCAACATTGAGGTTTTTGCTTATCGTGTCGGATACATAAAGAGTTTAAGGTTTAAATTTGGTCGAAATTTCCGGGTCGTTACAGTACCCACCTGTTAAAGAAATTTCGTCCCCGAAATTTGGTAGAGGTTGTTATAGATAACAATGGAAATGTTTTCATGACGATTATGAGATGAAAATGAAGTTTTATCATTTTTGATAGATATGGATAAAACATTTCGATCATGTGAAGCGTACGAGCGAAGCTATTACAAAAGAGAGTGAAATGATTAAATATAGAATTGTTGTAACCGATGACGTGATTATGATCGATTTCCGGAATTTAAGGGTTTTGAGGAAAATCTTAGGTAATAAGATTTAGTTTTTGCGGCGATCAGGATCTTCTTTGATTTAACGCAGCAATCTGTTTTGATTTCTTTGTCGAATATTTCACTATAAATTTACCTCCTTCCCTTTCTTACTTCCCACATCTTCTATTCTTTCTCTTTAGTTCCTACTTTAAGACATTCGCTAAAATGCTCCATCCCATTCTAATCCTTGTTATATTTCTAACTTTCATATCTTTCATTCTTCTTTTTCATCTATCACCAGAAGAATCTATTCTCTTTTATCCTTTCCTTGGAATTATAATGTTTTTAATTCTCCCGTGCCTTTACGTTGCCATACGTATTGATATGCACGGTTTGTAGTTTCAGGGTTGTTGTTAGGTTTTATATCTTCCCTTATATTTCGATGTTCCTACTCCTATCCCTTAAAATCATTGTCATCCACAGTTAATGTTCTCTCTTATTTGTTGTGGTTTATGTTCCCATTTCTATTCTGGTGTTTTGTCCCTACGTTTCTTCTTCCCGTCCTCGAACCAAGCGATTTGGAATGAATATAACTAATGCTATCAGAAAGAAATGGTAATGGCACGATTTTGATTGGTCAGATTACCAGGATATTTTGGAAAATTAGAACTATCAGGGTGATACGTTCTAATATGTTTGGAGATTGGATAGAATGTAAGAGCCGTGTAACATGGCACATGATGATGGTACTGTGAATCATCATGCTTCATTAGAAACTTAACATGACTTACTGTAATATAATGAAGTTGATCAAGTTTCATTATTTTATATTAATTCATGCATCAGTTCCCAACACTACTTCAAAACATTCATATTTTAAACTCGGAGGTTTCAGAAGTTAGAAACTAACACAGTTTCTTTTATGTTGTAATGCAGATGTTACGGGGAGATAAATGATCGCAGATAGGAATAGTTGTGGAAATATCTCCAGAGATATGGAGAATATGTATAACGAAAGATATGAAGATATCTTATAATATCTAAGATAAGATGATGATGAAGAATATCATCTTGAAAAGTTTAAAAATAAGGAGTAGAGTTCTTACTAACGGTTTCAGCAGACGCTGGATCATTTGGATCCTTTAAAGACAGGTTCCGTTTTCACCATTTGTTTACGGCCTCCTTCATACTTTGCTCAATCCGTTTTCCAGTTCCAAACCTTCTCTTTTTCTCAGCTTTACCACCTTACTATTCTTTGTCATCAAACTTTTGACTGTTAAAGTCGTTTATGATCTTTGCTGCTTTATCAGCATTTTAAGAACTACTTCATAGTCCAGGGTGTTTTCCAGAAACTTCACATTCGAAATATGTAACTCTTAGGGATAGACGTTGTAGGTATGACGGAAGAATTTCTACGAGATTTTCGAAATTACTGATTGCGGATTTCGCCAAGAAGATAACGAGTTGCTGCTGGTGATGTTGTGATATATAAAAGATTCTCCGGTAATGACGGCGAAAGGACATGGTATAAATATTGAGGTTATAGTAGGAGTAGTCTTACTGAGAAGTCGAAGTGGTGCTGTGACAAAATTGGCTACTTTGGAAAGGAATTGTAGGGTTGTTTTCGCTAATAAATAGCATAGGATTCAACACGGTATGTGTTAAACTATGAATTTGGATTCGAGAGTTTGCAGGTGCATAAATATTTTCTTCTGTAGACGAGGTACAACGGGTTTGACTTCTCGATCGAAGTGTTTTCAAGTATCATGAAAAGTTGTGAATGCGATTTGTAATTGTCAAGATACGAATGAGGTTTATGATAGAATCAAGTGGCAAACTTGAAGAATTGTTTAGTTTCATATGTTATAGTCAGTATTTTAATTAATTTTTACTTGTCCATAGTTAGCAGTCTGTTAGTTCGATTGTCCAATAGTACAATAGTTAAATAATATATATATATATATATATATGTATATAATATTCGAATTAAATAATACATATCGTGACCCGTGTACCGGTCTCGGTGTCGATCACAACTCAAAGTATATATATATTTTGGAATCAACTCCGACCCTGTATAGCCATCTCCCACCTTCACATATAGAGTGTCTACGATTGTTTCGAAATATATATATAGATGGGTCAATATGATAAGTCGAACCTTGTATACGTGTCCCGTTTATTTAAAGTGCGTAAAATAAATAAATATATATCATGATCCATGTACCGTGTTGTCTCAGAATTAATCCGTCGTATTGCGTACATGTGTCCCGACTTAAAAATGCATAAAAGTAAATAACAGAAATTAAATGACGATAAATAAAATTGCGAGAATGTAAATTGCGGAAATGTAAATTGCGATAAATTAAATGTTAATCAGTTAGCTGGGAACAGTTAGCCGGAACAGTTAGCGTGAAATTCTTAATAGATTTTCAATTAGTTAAATCGTGTGTTTCTAACAATTTTAATATATCCAATGTTTTCTTCATTATGCCACTTGTTGGATTCTGATAAGTCAAAATCCGAATATGAAATTTAAATGAGAATGGTTATTCTGGGATAAGCGGATACTAATATCGGTGGTTGTGAGTAGGATAATAGATAATCGTTGAATCAGATTCGAAGAATGTACAGTGTAACTTATTAATGTGAATTCTAAATATTCCTCGGGTGCTACCCACCCGTTAAAATATTCTCATCATTAACAGTTTGTACGAAAAAATTTTTAATTACAATCTTTATGAAAATATACTTGCATATATATTTTCTTCAGATGTAATTAGAAATTTAATGAGTCAATAGAATATTATACTCATTTGATTTATTGTTGGCACTTGATTACATGATCTCTAAAATATTAGAGATTACATAATTGCCCTGTCGAACGAAGATGTATGAGGTAAAACGTAAAGCGAAGGTAATCGATATAGAACGATATGTCGAACGAAAATTTAGTAGATAGAACAATACATAGAACGGTGAATATACTCAAGGTATAGTTTATGACATTGAGGTTTACGACGCGGTTGTGGCTGCTGCTGGTGTTTGTAACCGTCGCACATATTTTCCATAGCCGTCACACGAACGCGAAATTTGTTAACTTATACTTGTACACCGGAATGATTGGCGATTGAAGCGCGCAGATGTATAAAATTCGGAATATGAGATGGTATATAATTATGATGAGATATCCGTAAAAAGGGGAAAAGAAATGGTTTCTCGAACAAGTTCGTCGGTAAGTGTTTCAGGTTTATCGCCAAAAGAGTAATTTAGTGGATAGAAAGGTTCCTCGATGTGAAATGATTTTCGGATGTCGTATGATATTCTAACTATATAGAATATCTATATATATTTCCAAAGATTTCATAGTCTTCAAAAGAATTTACGGCATATGTCAGGCAAATCTAGGATGCGCTAAGATATGAATTTCGTCTATACACTATCGATGCACTAAATGCAGTAAGACGTGTCTAGACTTAAGAATGCTAAGCAGGCAATTCCCTAAAGATGATAAGCAGATGATTTCCGACTAAAGTGATAAGCAAAACTTTTTGACAGGCAGACACGGTCGAAGTCCAGACTCACTAATGTATCCTAACAGCTACCAGTTAGACACACTAATAGGTGACCTGGTTCGCTAAGACCAACGCTCTGATACCACCTATAACGGTCCGTTCCTAATCCATTCGGACAACGTCCATATTGATTACAAACGAATTATAGTAGTTGATAACATCGCGAGGTATTTGACCTCTATATGATACATTTTACAAACGTTGCATTTATTCTTAAAAAGACAATCTATCATTACATCAAAATTGATATGTTCGTCTAACATTTCACAATATCCAAATGACTTAATATTAGCCCTTAATGATCTTCAATGACTCGAATGCAACGTTCTTGTATCATGGCTTAAATGGTCCCAACTAGTATCCTTAATATGAGCTAATGCACAGCGGAAGTCTTAATTCGTACCTGAGAATAAACATGCTTTAAAGTGTCAACCAAAAGGTTGGTGAGTTCATAGGTTTAACATAACAACAGTTATCAGAAATTTCAATAGACCACAAGATTTCATAGTTATAAATATCTGTACACTCGCGAGTGTATAAAAGCATTCTAAGTGGTTGAGCACTTGGTAACCATACTTAACATTTAATCACGTCGCATATTCCCTTTAATATGAAATCTCACTACACTGTACCGAGTGTAGTCACAAAACGAAGTACTGTGCAACCGTTGAATACTGGTCGTCCAGCCCGGTTGGGGTTGTCAGGCCCGATAGATCTATCAACAGGATTCGCGTTTACAATACCGCTGTAAATATTAGTTACCAAGCTACAGGGAAGTATGCCAGTGGTACAACTCAACGTAGAATGTATTTTAAGTACTTGTGTCTATTTCGTAAACATTTATAAAAGCATCGCATGTATTCTCAGTCCCAAAAATATATATATTGCAAAAGCAATTAAAAAGGGAGCAAATGAAACTCACCAATTGTATTTTGTAGTAAAAATACATATAACATCATTGATAACTTATAAGGTTGGCCTTCGATTCACGAACCTAATTAATTATATATTTATATATCGATTAATATCTAATTAACAAATAAAATCAAATTATAGTGTACCAATCCTAATGCTCGAGACTAATCTACAAAAGTTAAAAAGGTTGTATTTGACTCAAAATAATTTCCCAAAAATTTGTACATGTTTAAATATTATTATTTTTACATTTTAAAATATTTTTACAAAATTTATCAATATATTTCTTTTAATAGAATTTTATATAAATATATTAAATAATAAAAAAAATGGCATTTTTTTATAATAACTACATTATTTTTATTTAAAACACTACTTTTAATGAATATGTTAATTTTAATAATAATAATTTAATAGTTTTAATAATAATAATAATCAAAATACTAATTTGTTAAAAATATGATTTGTTTTCATTTATCAAAAATAATCATAGCAATTATAGTAATAACATCTCTAAAAATTACTTTTAAATAAAAATGATATTTTTAACGTTGTTGATAATAATCTAATAATTTTAATAACAAATGCGATCAACATAATAGTTTGAAAATTTTAATAAGAATATTAATAAAATCGTAACTATAATAATTCAATAATAATATTGTTGATGATAACGTAAAAATAAAATATTCATTTTTATTAATTTGTACGAAAGTTCAATTGGCTATAACTTCAAATCTGTCCGTCGAATTTATTCGACATCTAAATGAAAAGTTTATAGTTTTTCGCCACCTTTCCAAAAACATATTATTCATATACCTTATCTTAACCGCAAAAGTAACTAATTCAGATTCTATCCTAAATATATTTTAACAAAAATAGATATAAAAATGTACACGATCCTAACCTCTCGAGCACTAGTCAGGGATACACTAAAAGTAAATTAAAAGTTAAGTTTAAAGTGCTCACGTATCAATATTGAGATTCAATATTGCAGGATATTATTCAGACGCAACGGAGATGACAAACACTAGTTTGTCTCACGAGCAAAACCCCCGATCCATACCCATTACTTCCATAATTTGACCCATAATCTTCTTAGTTTTATCCCACTCATAATCTTGTTTTGAAAATATTTGGGCAGAACCCCGTCATAGAATTATTAACACTCATAACACTTACTACTAATAAGATCATCATAATATTGATTTTGATAATATAAATCATAATATAATTAGTAGTTTAGTTAATAATAAAAGTAGATATTATGATAAATTTTAGATAGATAAGTAGAAAGAAAATAGAAAAAGAAAGAGAAATAAAAGAAATAAATATGGAGTACTCATGTGTTTGTGTAAGTGTGCGTGTGTGATATATATATACATATATATTTAATATAATAATATAAATATAATATAATAATTAAAATAAAGTAATAATAAAATAATATAATAATATAAAATTTTTAAAACGTGTAAAATAAATAATATATAATAATTCAATTTTAAATCTTACGAATCTTTAGAATTTAAAAAGTTGTATTTCTCAAATACTTTAGGGGTATATTATGTAACTTATAATTAATAATTTCTATCATGTCATTTTCATGTGAATAGTAAATTAATTAATTTCATTTCATTTACTATTTATATAAATAGTAAATGAATTAATTTCGGTTCAACTATTTAAGCTATACATTGTTGTACGTTGTGCTTTACAAATTGTACATTTTTAATTTAACTTCGTTTCTTAAAAAAAATTACAAAAGTTATATCATAAAAATAAAATGACTTAATACGTAAAATTTTAATTTGAAATAGCATCGTTTAAGAAAGTAAATCGTATATATAAATCATGACGGTTTCGAGTTTTAAATTATAGGTTGTTCGTGAATCGTCAGGCAGGGTAAAAGGGTAACTAATCTTTCAGATATAGATTTCAGATTTTCTAGACTCAACATTGAGGTTTTTGCTTATCGTGTCGGATACATAAAGAGTTTAAGGTTTAAATTTGGTCGAAATTTCCGGGTCGTTACAGTAAGTGACTGTTGAATCAGATTCGAAGAATGTACAATGTAACTTATTAATGTGAAATCTAAATATTCCTCGGGTATTACCTACCCGTTAAAATATTTTCACCATTAACAGTTTGTACGAAAGGATTTTTAATTACAATCTTTATGAAAATATACTTACATATATATTTTCTTTAGATGTAATCATAGATTCAATGAGTTAATATGATATTAAACTCAATTGGTTTACCATTAGAACTAGAATACATAATCTCTAAAATATGTAGAGATTACTTAATCGTCATGAAGAACGAAGATAATCGATGTAGAACGATACGTAGAACTATGATTATACTCGAGGTACATAATGAGATGTTGAGGCGTGTTTTGTTGAAACTTGAGTTGTTGGTGGTACTGTTGGTGCTGGTGATGTTGCTGAAGCTGATACATTTTGTACCATATTTTCCAAATTGATTACTCAAGCGCGACGTTCGTTGACTTCTTCTATTATTCCGGGATGATTGTCGGTCAGAACGAGCTGATGAATAAGGTTTAGAATTTTAGATAGAATATAATCGTGGCGAGATATTTTGGAAATGAGGGTGAAAATGGTGTTTCGAATGAGTTCGCTGGTAAGTGCTTCAGGTTCTTTGCCAAGAGTACAGGTTGGTGGGTGGAAGGGATCGCCTTCTTCTCATCTCCATCGGTTAAGTCGACTACGAACCCATCAGATGAATTGGGAATGGCTGATTGGTTGATTCATTCTAGTGATGCTGCCTTCAGAGCTTAGGTGAACATCCATGTCGGAATAACTGTCAGAATCTGAGGAATTTGAACTGGTTGAGAGATTCATCTCGTACGATCAGATGAAGGATTTTCGATTAGAAATAGATTACAGAATGTAGATTAGTACCCTGTAATACATAATTTATATATGCATATATAATACTAAAATCCCATAAGTTACGGAGAAATCTACGGAAGCTGTCAGGCAAAGGTAACAATAACAGATACGCTAAGATATGAATTTATCTATGCACTGTCTATCCAATAGAGGCAGTAAGATGTGTCTAGACTTTAAGGATGATAAGCAATTAATTTTTGACACTAAATGATAAGCAAAACTTTTGACAGGCAGACACGGTCGAAGTCCAGACACACTAATGCAAGACCTAGTTCACTAAGACCACCTCTCTGATACCAACTGAAATGCCCTGTCCTAATCCATCTGGACGAAGTCTTCAATAGTTGGTCCCATTGCGAGGTTCTGACCTCTATATGCCATAAACGACTCCATGTAATATGGGCAAATGCACATCGAAAGATTTCTTTCATACCTAAGAATAAACATGCTTTAAAGTGTCAACCAAAAGGTTGGTGAGTTCATAGGTTTATCATAAAACAATAAAATTCATCATTTTGATAGACCACAAGATTTAAATGCTGCATGGTACAAATGGGCTCGAATCCTATACCCACCTGTAATGTACATGCTATATCTTTTAAATACAGTACATCTTTCTCGTATACGATACCATTTTCATAAATCATAGTAACCGTACACATATCTTGTGCACAAAAATAACATACACATAACCTGTGTATAAAATCATTCTCTCGATATATAACATTCACATCAACTGGTGGCAATTATCATGTCCACATAATTCAATGGTGGAAATTATCATGTCCACATAATTCAATGGTGGCAATTATCATGTCCACATAATTCAATGGTGGCAATTATCATGTCCACATAATTCAATGGTGACAATTATCATGTCCACATAATTCAATAATAATCCACAGAACTTCTGTCTGCACAATAATTCATTCGAGGAATGTTTTGCTTGTGTCTATCTCGTCAAATATTTATAAAAGCATTTCATGTATTCGCAGTTCAAAATATATTTCAAAAGCATTTAATAAAGCAGTTGTAAAAACAGCGCATGTATTCTCAGTTCCAAAAATGTAAAGAGTAAAAGGGATCATATGAAACTCACAATACTGTATTTTGTAGTAAAAATACATATGATGATATTGAACAATGCAGGGTTGGCCTCAGATTCACAAACCTATATCATTTGTATATATATTAAAACGTATTGTTGTAATCGAACAAGTTTATATATATTATTATTAGTATGCTTGTTATTTTATATGTTATATATATATGTATATAGATAAATTTAATATAGTTTAATTTATATATTTTTATATAACTAATAGCTATTATTCATTATACATATTAACAATAATAATTTATATTAAAGTTTATATATGATAAAATATATCTTTATATTAGTTGTTATATTTTATATATAGCTTAGTTAATATCATTTTAACATTAACAATATGGTGATATGTAATATTAATATTTTTGTAATGTATTTTTATATAAAAATGACTATTTGTAATAATACTAATAATGATAATAATAACAATAGTTTTTAGAAAAATGCTAACTTTGATGATAAGAATAATTCTTAAGCAATGGTTTTATTCATATTAGTGCTACAAATATTAACTTTAATGATATCACTAATAATAATTCCTTTTCTAATATTACAAATAACAATAACTAATGATATTAATGATAACAATGATAATAATAATAATAATAATAATAATAATAATAATAATAATAATAATAATAATAATAATAATAATAATAATAATAATAATAATGAAAAGAAAGGTATACCCTCATGAAAAGCTTTTCTAAAAAGAATAACCTTGAACCAGACTCGAACCCATTACCTCTCGCTAACTCGACACCCACTCTAACCATTCAACTATCCCCGCTGTTCTGATTTCTCGATTGAGTTTTATTTAACCCGTCATCTACATCGATAATCTGGCCCAATCTCTACTCCCAAGTTCACGGCCCAATAACTAATCTCACGGCCCAATCACTTCATCTTGTATACGACCCAACATCAAAAAGAAAAAAAGAAAATAAATAATTTGCAGACTCTGGGTTTCGAACCCACGACCTATCGTTTAACTCACATCACATCAAACCATTACACTATCTATTCTTTTCTGATTTAAGTGATTCATAATTTCTTTTAATTCCTCATATTCTGCTTCCCTCTTCATCTTCATAATCATCATCGCCATCATTGTTCCCGCTCACCATTATCTTCCTCTTATTATCATAAGCATCATCATTATCGTCGCTTGTATCATGCATAACATCATAATCCTTTCTTTCATTCATTCATCATAATTTACATCATTTTCGTTACTCCCTATCATCTTTCCTTCACCATGGCCACATCAAAGTTACTAAAAAAAATAAATAATAAAACCTCACTTTTTGACTCATCTTGGTCAGCCAATATACCATTACTTTGTTCCTCCTCCTTTAATGAAACTCGATGCATAATAATGAATATTATATATACTAGTTGTCAATTTAATTTGTGAACCTAATCTCCACCTTAATATCCATCCATTCCATCGGTTTTGTTTTAAATAAATGAACAAAAAAATAAACAAGTGCAAGCTTGCAAGTGGGTAATAATGTGTGGGCTTGTTTGCTTAATACATGTTGCCCCAAAAAGAAAAAAAAAATATGCTAAAGCAATTTGGAATGATTGGAGATTGAAATTTCAAATATATAGACATTGTTGTATGAGTATTACATTCGAGAAAAAATAATTAGAAATGGAAAGAATGCAACCTACAGCAGTGATGGTGTTGTGATTTTGGCGGTTGTGATGGAAAACAGAAAGAAAATGCAGCAACATGAGGTTTTCAAATGTTTGGTTTTCGATGAGTGGTGATCGATTAATGCTTCAAGAGGATGGTGTTGGGTTATGATGGCCGGAGATGGAAACGGGTTGAGACGAAGTAGAAAATTAGAGGTAAAGAAGGTGGTGGTTTGGATTGTAAAAAGCGACGGGTTACGTGTAGGTCTCGTTCGAAACGTAAACATGAAACAAATTTTTTTTTTCTCGATACTACATAGGTGTGGTTATACGGGTTCAAGAAGGAAATCAAGAAAAAAAAATGTACAACAGAAAAAAGATTCGTAATGATAGTGAAGGATTGTGAGGTGATATGGGTGTTCGAAAGGAACTCGATATAAACATTATGGTTTTGGTTAGTGGTAACTAATGGGTTGTGCTAGAATGGTGATTCTTGGTTTAAGTTGGCAAACGACTCCGGAAGCAAAAAAAAAATATAGTTCGATGGTGGTTCTTAAATGGTTTCGAATGATGGTATGAAAGGTAGTAGTGGTAGATTATGGTGTGGTGAAGGATGTTCAAATATGGTGATTATCGATGATTAAGATAATTAATGGTTTAGATATCAAGATCATACATGTATATATATATATATATATATATATATATATATATATATATATATATATATATATATATATATATATATATATATATATATAGTTAGGATTATAGAGTAAATAGATAGAATAGATGGATGTACGCAGATAAAATAGAATTCGAAATAATTTTATATTGATATTTAATAATCATGAAAGATTCAAACGTGTTAATTAGTTGTTAGTGCATTGAAATCAAAAGTATAATAGTAATCTGATGATTGATGTATCAATTATAATTGATCAGATGTGATGGTGGGACGATGCAAAGGTCACGGGAAGAACAAAACAAAAATGAATAAAGAAGATTGTGAAATTCTGTTATACATCTCTGTCTATATTTTATACAATAATATTAATTAATTAATAATAATAATAATACTTATAATATTAATATAACAAATTAATATTAACATATAAATACTCACATAAAATGAAATATTATAAATTTATATATATGTAATATTTATAACTTATTTATTACAATAATTATATATATTGACCTATAACTGTTAATATTTAAATAGTTGTTATTAACATCGTTAAGAAAATAAAATGGGTATCTTTAAATAATGTTATTCAAAAAATTTAAGATATATATATATATATATATATATATATATATATATATATATATATATATATATATATATATATATATATATATATATATATATATATATATTCTTAGGTACTATATTATATATATTTATAATTATATTTTAAATACCATGTTTTATTGTATATCTTGAATTATTTTACGTCTTTGATTCTAGCAATTGAATATTAATGTATTTCAATTTATCAAGTTATAATATATATATACACATATATTTATATACACATATCCATTTAGGTTGTTCGTGAATCGTCGAGAATAGTCGAATGGTAATTGAATTTATGAAAAACAGTTCAAAATTTTTGAGACTCAACTATCGGACTTTGCTTATCGTGTCGAAATTATGTAAAGATTAAGTTTAAATTTGGTCGGAAATTCCCGGGTCATCACAAACGCCATATCCTCCTCAATCCTTGGATTGTATGTAATTGGATGTTTTCAGTTCTCAAGACCTCGGTACTCGCATCTTTGCTTGAAGTAACTTGATAAAGAACACTTTGTGGTGCAGGAGTGACATCGCTAGACGTTATCTTCTAAGTATTTGAAGTAAACGCTGTCTGAGATGGTGCGTGTTTCTTATCATCAGAACCAACTTCAGGAACTTTATACACCACGGGGTTCTGAACTGTCTCCAATCTTTCCAACCTCTCTTGAAATTCAAGCTCCTTTGCTTGTAGCTTTGTAACAAAAGCAATAAACGAGTTATCTAGAATTGCAAAGGACTTCTCAATCTCTAGAATAATGGGATCCCACTTTATCGGTAGACCCTCACGAAAACACTGTACTATCTTCTTATTCGGAAACACAATATCAACACATTTGAGCTCTGTCAATAAGTGACGATATCTAGCAATAGCATCTTTCAATGATTCATCAGGATGAACGGTAAAATTCTTCCATTCTTTCTTCAGAACCTTACCCTTTATTTTTCTATACTCAGCAGTCCCCTCATTTCCACTCTCACGACCATTCCACAAGGCGTATGTTGTCAGCTGCGTCTCAAACTGATGGAAAATCTCCTTAGAAAGTGCCTGAGTGAGATGACTGTAAGCTTTGCATTCTAAATTGTAGTCTTCTCTTTCTGCTGCACTGAGTTCCATTGGAGTCTTGGACTCACCATGATCCTTAGTTGGAAAAGTATATTCACCATTTAAGAAATTATACAATCGAGAGTCTATTCCGTTTAATGAGATCAAAAACCTAGGTTTCCATTCTGCAAAGTCATCTAATGATTCTAGCCTAGGTACACGATAGGAACTACCAATCTCATTTTTTGTCTTTAGTAAGTGATGAAGACCCGACGAAGAAGCACCAACAAGAGCTGACTGCATTTCTGAAGTTTCAAAACTATCTGACATTGTAACCATACGGTTGCACTATACAGATGCAGAAGTAAACATGGTTGCACTACCCGGGTGCAAAATATAAAACGGATGCAGGTTACACGATTGCAAAGTGTAACCGGATGAGATTATACGGTTGAAATGTATAACCGGACAGGTACAAGGTGTATACGTACAAATGTAGTGTTACATGGTTGGAGTTTAAACGGTTGTAAATGACACGGATGCAGAAATGAATCCGTTCAGTTGTAGTATTCGGGTAGGGTATCCGTAAGGTTGCAGGTAGTAACTGTACGGTTGTATGCTTGGCCGATTCTGGGCAGAAAACTGCACATAAATTATGGTTTATGGTTTGGGTTGATTTAGCACTCGATCTGAAGCAAAATCACCAATTGTTTTACGTTTAAAATAATGTTTTTGACCAGTTTAGGAAACAAAAGCACGGATTAATACGTAAAAATTATGAGATTTTAATTATTTTTCAAGAAAAACACAAAAACTCAACTTTTCTATTCGATTTTGACACAAAACGATCGTTCAATCAATCACACAAGCTCTGATACCACTTGTACGATCATGTAAATAGGATTAAACGATCTTAGATTCAATAACAAGTGCAAAAAATCTTGTTATTGGGTTTTATACCAAAGTACTCTAATAACCTTTGATCTTAAAGAAGAAAAGGACTTTAATATGTTAAAGATCGACTTAGATGAATTCTAGAACACCAGGGTATCAGTTTAGATGTATAGGATAGGTTAGGATTCGTAACTCTAACACTGAAGCCGTAATGCCCATTATATACACACAGCACGTGCAACCGTGCGGTTGCACCTTGCAACCGTGCGTTGCATTGTTGATAGTGCTCCAAATGAACATATATTTAGGTACAATATCCTTCCAATATGTAAAGCTTTTAGTTGCAATTGTTCTATTTTTATGTAATATTCGTTTAAATAAATAAGTGCGAAGACAAAAGAAGAAAAAGACGATTTAAAGACGCAAATGACCAAAAAGCTCAAATGTATGAGATATATTTCAAGTGGTTCAATTTATTGATGAGAAACGTCTAAAAATTAAAGAGTACAAGCTGCGGAACGCAAAGTACAAGATATCTACACGTACGAAAGGACGTTCGAAAATCCAGAACCGAGACATAAACCGAGCATCAACGTGCGAGTCAACGGTATTAAAATTACGAGTCAACTAGGCACAAGAATATAATATAATATATATATATAATTATATAAAATTATATATATTATATTATATATTAAATAAACTCAGTAGCCCACGTTTTAATTGCAAAATATCTGAGTACAGGCTGGCCATGCGATCGCATGGCCAGGAAGCACTAAATTCATACGATCGGATGAGGTGCTGTAGCTGGCAAAGTCCTATAAATTGCAATGTTTTCGGCCGAATTGTGTACACCGGATTGATTAATTCAATCTTTTCTTTCTCTCTATGTTTATAATTTATATTTATGTTATAATTTTTATTTTAATTTAAGTTAATAATAATAAGGTTATTGTAACGAATGTTTTACGGGTTTTAAGTCAAAACTTTGTCCGGGTAACGCTACGCGATAAATAATCACTGTTAGCTATGTTCTTCCTTTTTAAATTAATGTCTCGTAACTAAGTTATTATTATGCTTATTTGAGCCGAAGTAATTGTGATGTTGGGCTAAATATTAAGATGGGGTTATTGGATTTTGTACCATAATTCGGGTTTGGACAAAAGACCGACACTTGTGAACATTAGACTATTGACTATTAATAGGTAAGGGTATTGTCTAATTGAATGACAATTCATTAGAACCTGTCGAACCTATCTTCAAATTAGTTAATCTAATAATTATTAAATTGATTATGAATGTCCTATTTAGTGACGTTTATACGACATCGTTTACAATCATTTAATTAATCAATTGGTTTGGGTAATTGATTATTCATTTTGGCCAAGTGGATAAATTAATATATCATAGACTAATTAAAACAGGGGTGGATTACATACAAGGGTAATTGGTGTAATTGTTAACAAAGTATAAAAACTTTGAATTACAGAGTATAAAGACTAATTAAATCCCTAATTAGTTGGAATATTTGACTTCGGGAATAAGGTTAATTTGACGAGCATTTTATAATTATGACCGATGGACTATAATGGACAAAAACCAAATAGGTATCAAATAATCCAGGACAAAGGACAATTAACCCAGGGTAATAAATTAAAATCAAAACGTCAAACATCATGATTACGGAAGTTTAAATAAGCATAATACTTTTATTTCATATTTCATCGTACCTTTATTTACTGTCATTTTAATTATTGCAATTTAATTTATCGTAATTTAAATTCTGTCATTTATATTATCATCATTTATCTTTACGCTTAAATATAAAATCGACAAACCGGTCATTAAACCCCTTTTTATAATAATAATAGTACTACTTATATATATATATATATATATATATATATATATATATATATATATATATATATATATATATATATATATATATATATATATACACAAATATAGTTTAAAATAAATATAGCGTTAAATTCAGTTGTATCCCTGTGAAACGAACCGGACTTACTAAAACCTACACTACTCTACGATTAGGTACACTGCCTATAAGTGTTGTAACAAGGTTTAGGTATATCCATTCTATAAATAAATAAATAACTTGTGTAAATTGTATCGTATTTAATAGTGTTTGGTAATAAAATAATATCTATTTCGTACTACACCTCGCACACATCAAGTATTTTTGGCGCCACTGCCGGGGACATCGCGCCGAAACGAAACGCTATATATAAAAAAAGTATATGTATTTTTTTATCTATTTTTGTAATAATATAAGAAGTTTTAAACATAAAAATACAAAAATAAAAAAAATAATAATATATATATCTATTTAAGTGTTCAAGTAAAAAGAAAATATATATATATTTTTTTATATAAAGTATAAAAGTATTTTTTATTTTAATAAATATTACTTATATTAATTTTGTAAAGATTATAAAGTAAAAAAAAAAAAAAAAAATATACGCTGAACCTGCAAAATTTTGGCCTACAACCTTTTTGAGTCTACACACCACCGCATGGCTTAGACAAACAAAACTCATGCGATCGCATGAGTTAGTCTAACAGGCCACGTACGAGGTAATTAATACGGATTAGGGTTTAAGTATATTTAATTATATTATTTAGGGTTAAGATTTAATTATTATTATTATTTAGGGTTTAAGTATATTAATTAGTTTTTAATTTTGGTTTTTATATTTAAATTGTAATATTAAGTTTAATTATTATTATTAATTGTATAGATTAATATTTTTATAAAAATAATATAAAAATAATATTTTTATATAAAATTTTATTTTTAGATTATATCCTTTTATAATTTGTATCTTTTTATTATTCGTAGTCTTTATATTTTTTCGTTCGTAATTAGTTTTAACTTAGTTTTTGCCGTAGTTATTTTATATTTCTAGATTTTAAGACTTTGCCGTAAAATCCCTTAAATACTTTTTCTTTATACTAAGATTTAGGCGATTTAGAATTTTACGACGTCTCATATCGCTTTAGTATTTAATAGATTTTAGTGCCTTTTAAATATTTGCCTTTTTAGATATAGAATTCCTTTTAAGCTTTAATAACTTTAGACGCAAATTTTAATATTTAGTTTTTAGACTTTCAAGTTTCGACGGTCTACTTTCTTATTATTGTTTTTCGACTTTTTATTTTCCGACGTTTGTTTTTCGACGCGCTTTTCTTTCTCGTTTCTACGCTCTACCTTTTAGGACATGGATTTTATATTCAAAATTTCAACGAGAAAAATTATTTTAAGCGGTTAAATTGATAGAGATCCAAAATTTTCTAGTTCGTAGTAATAGTTGTATTTGTTAGTGGCGAGTTGTGGGCTTCCGATTTAATGGGTCCTGGCTACCTGCTGCATCTATTGGCTATTCGAAACGTGGACAAAATAAGAAAAGTCTATTAATTTGATAACTTTAATAATTTTTAACTTTATAATTAATAGGATATTCAGTGAATGCACCGAGCAAAACGTTTCCCACCTTTCATACGTTCACCACCTGTAACTCGATCAAGACATCTAGCCAACATTGTCACCATTGATTTTTCTTTAGAATCATCATCTAGTCGACCAAGTACTCCAATTCAAATTTTCGATAATCCATTTTTTGAACCCGACCTCATAATTGAGAACCCGAAGGATATTCAAGGACAATTCATAGATCCTGAGCCACTAATCATTCCACCTGAACCACAAGTCATTCAACCAGAGATTGTCGAGGAAATAACCGTTAAATCAGAATCCACTAGTGATTCAGATTCAACAAATTCAATCATGGAAAATCAGGAACCTCTAAGTATGGAAGATCGAATGAGAGCTACACGCACTGGCCAAAGTCATGCCATTATTAAGCCAGATGTTAATGCGCCAGATTATGAAATCAAGGGACAAATCCTACACATGGTAACTAATCAATACCAATATAGTGGAACACCAAAAGAAGATCCAAACGAACATCTTCGAACCTTTAATATGATTTGTACTCTATTCAAAATCAGAGAAGTTGAGGATGAACAGATCTATCTCATGTTGTTTCCCTGGACTTTAAAGGGAGAAGCCAAAGATTGGTTATAATCGTTACCTGAAGGGGCGATTAACACATGGGATGTTTTAGTTGAGAAATTTCTTAAAAGTTTCTTTCTGGCATCTAAAGCCGTAAGACTTCAAGGAGAAATTGTTACGTTCGCGCAAAAGCCAAATGAAACATTATATGAGACATGGACAAGATTCGGAAAGTTGTTGAGAGGATGTCCTCAACACGGTTTAGACACTTATCAAATAGTACAAATATTCTACCAAGGTGTCGACGTTGCTACACGAAAAGACATCGACACAGCAGCTGGTGGTTCCATTTTGAAGAAAACCTCAACCGAAGCTCACAAAATCATTGATAACACAGCCTCCCACTCTCATGAGTGGCATAAGGAAAAATATATCTTTCGTTCATCTAAAGCATCTAGAGTCGATTCTAGCCATGACTTTGATTCCGTTTCCACAAAAATAGATGCTTTCGAGAGACGAATGGAAAAGATGACTAAAGATATTCACGCAATACGAATCAGTTGTGCGCAATGCGGTGGACCACACTTAACGAAAGATTGTCACATTGAAAAAACGATGGAACAATGAGAGAATGTTTCCTACATAAACCAAAGGCCGGGAAATAATTATCAAAATAATTATCAACCGCCAAGGCCAAACTTCAATCGAAATCAAAACATTCTTAACAATCCAAATGGACCTAACAATAACTTGTACAACCAACAAGGTCTGAATAACCAACCAACTCAAAACAACACTTTCAATCAAAAAAGACCTGGCTTGTATAAACCACCACAACAAACCGAAGAGAAAAAGCCAAATCTGGAAAAAATGATGGCAAAGCTAATGGAATCTCAAACACAATTTATTACATCTCAAACCCAAACGAAGGAGAGATTTGATCAGTCATTAAGAACTCAACAAGCTTCAATTTTAAATCTAGAAAAACACGTAGGTACTCTTACTAGCATGATGAGTGAGAGGGAACAAGGAAAGCTACCGAGTAATACTGAAGTAAATCCTCAGAATGAAAATGTTAATATGGTATCAACGAATTCTGAAAAACCAGCATCAGAAGATAGGAAGGTTTTCGATGTGAGTAACAATGAAGAAGTTACAACAACACCACCACCACCCGAGTATGTAAAGCCAGTGGTGGTACCATACAGACCACCCATCCCGTTTCCAAGAAAAGGAGTTGAGTATGAGCAAGCAATAGGTAATAAAGTTTGTGATACCTCTGGAAAAAAGAAGAAGAATAAAAAAGTACAAGAAACAAAAACCGTAAAAATAAACCCGGTGAAGACAGTTCCACCAAAATCTCCACCCAGGTTGGGTGATCCGGGTGAATTTATTGTTCCTTGTCTACTTATTGATTGTATCATGTATGATGCACTAGCAGATTTAGGTGCGAGTATAAGTGTTATGCCTCTTTCATTATATAAAAGATTAGGAGTAGGTGAGTTAAGTCCAATGGAGATGAGTGTTTGACTCTTTGATCAAACCATTAAGCACCCAGTTGGAATTACTGACAATCTACCCGTTCAAGTAGGTAATTTAACCTTTCTAGTCGAATTTATTATCATTGACATTGAAGAGGACTCAGACATTCCTCTAATTTTAGGTCAACCATTCTTAACGTCCACCGGGGCGTTATTTGATGTAAGAAAAGGTAGAATGACACTTAGTGATTGTGATAAATCGGTTACCTTTGTGATTTGAAAGTCTAAATCTCCACCAACCAAAACCGTTGAACTAACAAAAATGATCGATGAGAAGCATATTGTTTTACCAACTCCAACGGTAGTGCTTAACAATAATAAAACGCCTAAGTGTGGGGAAGATGAAGTAACACCTAATGATGACCTGGTAACAAAGAACGCCGTTGTTGATGCGAAATTAAATGACCCCGTTATTAACAGTTCAATGAAGAAACTTATTAAACGGATTCGCGATTCTAGAACCAAGGGGAACTTTAAGTTATGTAACCGATTAGAATCCAATCTATCGCCTAAAGAAAAGGCAAAACTAGTTGAATTTGTGGATATTACACAGGAATCCGACCAATGGCTTAAGGCAAAAGTCACATATATACAAGTTGATTATGGTCCAAAAGAAATTGACGATGAAATTAATCACAATTTCGACACCACAGCTACCTAAGTGTGGGGAGATTCAAATGTTCTAAAATAAAAATGCTGTCTAGAGTTAGTTGTTCTGTTCTCGTGTAGTTCCGAGAATGGAATTCGATTGGTCTTTTCCGCTAGCAGACACTAAAGAACTAGTTTTCTTTCCCACATTCTGAATTTTTTTTATTTTGTAGGTTTTATATGAAATTAATATGCTTTTTAAATTTAAGTTTTGTGTGAATTTAAAAACAAAATTTACTTTATTTCATTAAGTTTAAAAAATAATTTTCAAAATTCGTCGTAAGTTAAAGACTAGGTCTTGGAACCGAAATTGCTTTACCCGAGGGCGGGGCGAAAATTTTTATTATCATTATTTTAATATTATTGATCTAAAGTATGCCAAAAATATTATATGAACGTGAGGTTATATACCAAACTTCAAATATATATATATATATATATATATATATATATATATATATATATATATATATATATATATATATATATATATATATATATATATATATATATATATATATATATATGTTTGTATTTTATGTTATATACAAAACAGGGTAAAACAACGCACTTTCAAAGATTGGCATTAAGTTCAGCAAAAGCTACTAATTTTAACGACAAGACGTAAAATATCAAATGTGATATAAAACAATATGTTTGCAAACTCGGTATTTTTAATCACTTTTCTACACTAATCACCCTCTTGAATTTATAATTATAGTCTGATTTCATGCAAATGAGGGCATTGCATGATCTCAAGTGTGGGGAAGGGTTATAAATTCTCTCGGGTTTACACTTGGTTTATCTGCCAAATTTTGTGAAAATTTGAAGTTTACACTTGGTTTATTTGCCAAATTTTGTGAAAATTTGAAAAAATTTCAACTAAATGAATTCAAAATCATGTTTATACATATTTATGAACGATAAAACTAGGTTATAATACCGAAATTATTGTTACCTCGGAGGGAACATAAATTGAGAAACCACCTAAAACGCTTGAATTCACTTAAAATGGAATAAAGGAGAATAAAAAGGCAAAAAAAACATAAATAAAAGCTAAGTGTGGGAAGAATTTATCAAGTTCTTTAAAACATATATCACATATTTTTTACAAGATTATTGCAGGTACTTTTGCTTTGGACTAAACGAATTAGTTTAACCCAATTTACTGTAATATATTTGAAAGAATGATGGATCTACACGATGAATCAATTCCATCATTAAAAGGAAGTAAAGTCTTCCGAAAAAGACATGTGCTTCTTGATTTAGGTCAAGAAGTTGTCGTCCAGACCAGCTGTAGGTTGACGAAAAATCTAGAAAAGTCATCTCTAAAATCAGCAGGAAATCCACGGACCTCAGCATCAAACAGGGTCGCCATGTGGTCAGACTTATCCTAACCATGAGAGGATCTGTCTCGTAAAATGGGGAGGGCACCGTGCAAATTAGTTTGATAAGACTGTAACAACCCAAACCAAACCACGAACAACCCGCGATTAAATATCAAAATAAAAAAAAATTCTGTGTTCAGCTGGTGGCGCGCGCAGAATGCTCTGGACAGGCTGCTGTCCCAAAAAGTCAAAAACACGAAAATGTTTGACCGTTTCCCGACACAATTAGACAAAACGCTTTTCACCACATATTCAAATATGTAAAACTAACACGTTCCATTAATAAAAAGGGTTTTACGACACCGAGCCCACATATGCCCAAATTACCCCTTTAAGTATAAAATACAAGTTTTCGACCACAAAACTTTTAATACAAATAAAGCCGAGCATGGCGATTGGGGATACGCTACACAATCCTAATCAATCCAAAAGCAAGCCTTATAAAGCAGCTACGCAAGTCTACTAGTCTCCGATTACCCGAGCCACCGCATCCATGCAAATATATAAAAAGGTCAACAACGAGAGGGTAAGCTAACGCTTAGTGAGTGATAACATACTACATACATATATATGTATAAAATGGACACGCCACACAAAAATCAAATACCGTATACCGAAGCATCCAAGTATAAGGCAACTACACTAAGCATAACGTACGATCTCTAAGCAACAAACTAAAGATATCAACAGAGTATAAGTTCACCAACGACGATGTGAACAACACCAATAAGCTACACCCGGAGGGTTAGCTACGACACAACGATACATTAATATATAGAACAATATATAAATGAATAAGGTTAACCCCTTAACCCAATACCGAATACCAAAACACCACAATGAAGATTGGCCAACTACACGAGCCTTAGTAATCTGAAACCACACGAGATTACTATCTTCAATAAGATGACCGAACTACACGCGTCATCGTGAATCCGAACTACACGAGATTCATCCTTGATGAGATGACCGAACTACACGCGTCATTGTGAATCCGAACTACACGCGATTCACTTCTCCAACTCAAACCCACGGTCACGAGATTATAAAATCCACCACATCGGGGTTATCCACATCACGACAATATCAACCCTTTGCCATTGGGGTTATAACATCCAAATCACAACCACGTGTGATAACGTACACACAAACGTGTACCTCGCTAAAGGTGGTCAACCAAAACGCACAACCGTGCCAATTGGACTCATACAAAAGTCCATCAAATCCACCTATATGTGAAGTGAGCTCTATAGCTGAGAATCACTTCACCCGACCCGCACCCATCCTACACATACACATGTACATAGGATATTAACACTCACCTTGTCGCCTTGATGAACGCTTCCGAATAATCCGCAACTCGCCGAAGGAATGTACCTATTCCATTATCATAAATACCACAACACAATTAGGATGGATTTACAAACCAACCCAATTCGACACTTAGTGTAATTTTGACCCAATCGCACTTCCAAGCACAAACCGTACCCAAACTAACCAATAATCACTAACACAAGTGATAATGGTCCTAATATGCCAATTAAACCCGAACACAAGTGTTAAACACTTATCGTTCTCAAAATCGCCCATAAACCCTAATTTTGACCCATAAAGTCAAAATCTCACCAATTACAAGTTTTGACACCAAAACATATTTAACTCGGTTTTATACTTCAACTTAATCCATTTTAAGTTTATAAACCCCATCGAATCGACATTCGGGTCATAATCATCAACAAACCCTAACTTTGACTCTAGTCAAAATTAGTCAACCACAAGAACCCTAAAGGTCTCCAATACATCAATAATCACTAATACTTGTGATTATAC
This sequence comes from Rutidosis leptorrhynchoides, assembly GCF_046630445.1. Lineage (NCBI taxonomy): Eukaryota > Viridiplantae > Streptophyta > Magnoliopsida > Asterales > Asteraceae > Rutidosis > Rutidosis leptorrhynchoides. The sequence goes on along the minus strand of NC_092335.1, from coordinate 313,746,776 downwards.
ACCATTCTCAAGTCTTAAACATGGTTAAATCATTAACCAACCCAAAACCCGCCTTTTAACACTTATAAACCCGAATCTTGGTGTTAATCTTCAATTAACAACTAAATGGGTTCCAGCTATGAATCATACAATCAAAAGCCCCAAATTTGAATGATGAACACAAAAACGAAATTCGGAGTTAGAGCTTACCACTAGTATCACCGCGTAGCTAAGAACGAGGGGAATAAACTTGTCTACTACGCCAAAGATCAAAACCCGCTTCTTCCTTTCCAAAAATCCCTTAGAATCAAATGGGTGTTTGAGTTCTTGAGAGAAATATGAAAAGAAAAGGAAAAAGAAATGAATAAGTGAAATGGGTGGAGGAGGTTAAGTCCTCAAATATGGCTCAAACGCGAAAAGACCGAAATGCCCTTTTAAAAACTCTAAAATAACAAAAGGGGTCTGCCAGCGACATATGGCGCGGCGCGTCATGACCCCGCGCGGTGCGCGACTGGGCGGAATCAGAATCCAGGGTCTTACAACTCTCCCCCACTTAAAATCGATCACGTCCTCGTGATCTTCACCACTTAACCAAACGGACCACACTCCACGGTCCTCAAACATAAGTCCCAACCGACTTTCCTAAGCAATTCTTCCCAATGAATCGCCTTTAGCAACTAAATCGTCACTCGCGATTTATCATATCTACAATCCGAGCACTAAAACCATGCTCATTCCCTAACATCGGGAAAACTCAACAAATCTCGTACCGAGATATCAATCCCTTAGCGTACCCTTACCGAGTACAATGCTAAAAGCAACCAAGTCTCAACCTAAGGTCAACAACCCAAAACGATGAAGACCGAACCAAACGAACCCTTACGGATAACACTTACCACTAAACATCCCTTGTAGTGCGTAATACGACCAATACGCAACTACCGTAACATCATAAACAAACGGCTAAAACCGATAGCGCCCAAAACGACTATGGAAACGCTGATCCCAAGATGTACAAAATCGACTATCGTCACACCCGTAACAACATGTGAGGGAAACACGGCTATCGCATCACTCAACACACAACATGGTCCTCACGACCCCACCATCGGCGTATAAAACAACCGATAGTTCTCACAACATGGTAATTACGTCCCCACCATCGGCGTATAAAACAACCGATAGTTCCCACAACATGGTCCTTACGACCCCACCATTGGTGTATCAAACAACCAATAGATCACACGACATGGTCCTTACGACCCCACCATCGGTGTATAAAACAACCGACAGATCACACAACACGAAGGCTGGCCGAAAACATACGCGCCTTAGTGAATCCGAACTACACGCGACTCACTACCTTCACCACAACAACACTCGGGATTGGCCGAACTACACGCGCCTTAGTGAATCCGAACTACACGAGAGTCACTATCCCGGAGGAATGACCGAACTACACGAGTCATTTGTGAATCCGAACCACACGAGACTCACTCCTCAATAAAATGACCGAAACCACGCGAGTCATTTGTGAATCCGAACTACACGCGACTCACTTTCACAATAAGATGACCGAAACCACACGCGTCATCGTGAATCCGAAACCACACGCGATCCACTACCATGATGACGTCAGCGGACCCCGAAGGTTATGCTTCACCAATCTCAACACCGGATGAAGTCAGCGGACCCCAAAAGTAATGCTTCACCGATATAACACTACGCCTATGATGAAGTCAGCGGACCACGAAGGTCATGCTCCACCAATCACGTACTCCCATGATGAAGTCAGCGGACCCCGAAAGTCATGCTTCACCAATCAACGCACTTTTGGCCTCGAACAACGAGTAGCGTAACATCGCTCACTGCTACGCCATAGTGAATCCTAAAGGATACCACTAACCATTCACACAATTGAGCAAGAACCACCTATATCAAACATAGGTACCCAACAATAATTCTCCAAAAGAGAACCCGTGTCACACACATCCCGTCCATCATCTCTCAACGAGATTTACCATCTTACCACCTCGGTGATAATTTACAAATCCAAAATCATAAGTACAATTTAACCGAAATTGTTCTCTACCACAAATCGACCAAAACTAGATCCCAACACAATTTTCGGATCTACTAAAAACGTCATCCGAAATCTCACACTAGAAATTCCTCGTGCGGGAGTGTAACTCCCCCACTTGGAACTACGTTCCATAACCGCATCTTGTACAACCGTACAATGCTACCAAAGGTAGACTTTACCAACAATTAGGTTCACACGACCCATCTCCACATCTTGCTCCAACCTTGAGCACACGAAGGATTTCAATCAATCCTTAAACACTTCGAACGAAAAGTGTACCACGATTACACAAACCATACCCTTGCAATCATCCAATTGCTTTAGTTTGTCAAATTCCACCTAGTCACTCATGTACTTAAGGGTTTCACTTCAGTACCCTAAGTACAATGTAACCACAACATAATCGGAGTCGAACACCACGCTAGTTAGTATAAAAGAGGCCCCTAATGTCGCATCATGTAGACTCCTTTACCAACATACATCGAGATCCAAAACACTTGATTTCAAGGGTTTCATCCCACCCGCCGAACCTCATGGTTCATCAACTTCAACACACAAGCGAACACGCGCTTAACAAACGAACACCAAAACCCATTTCCATGGCTTGGTAGAAATATTTTTCAAATACTAAGGAATGCTTGGTTGTACCAAGTCTTACGCTCTTCGCCCATTAATCAAACGTCACCATAGGGTACTTCCATTAGGAACGTCACCCATAACAACAATATGCACAACACAAGGCATTTTACAACTCAAACAGAAACGGCACTTAATAAATAATCAAAGGACATATTTATTTAAAACGAAACGTACCTTAACATCTCCTTGTCGCACCCGTCCCTGGCAACTTGGGACATTCCGAATTACGATGTCCTTCTTCTTGACAATTGAAACACACCATGCCATCACCCTTTGGTACCGCACATTCCCAAGACTTGTGACCCCTCTTGCCACAATTGTAACATCTAGACGCACTAGAATCCGGTATACCCATCCGTGTACCACCCGTGCTCACACTTGGACCCTTAGTCCTCTTACTCGGAGTACCATACGAAACAATCCTTCTTTCACTTGAAGGTTCACTCTTCTTGGATCGTGAGTACGACTCGAAACCTCTAGCCAAGGTGAATAATTCCGCAAACAATTTCGCTTGACCCCGGATAATTTTACTATTCAAGTCATCATTCAAGGTCCGATAGAAATCTTTCATCAACAAATGGTCATTCCCCAAATACTCCGGGCAAAAACGAGCCTTCGCCATAAATGTCGTCTTGAGAGTATTCAAATCCATAGAACCCTGTTGCAAATTTCGCAACTCATTACGCAATTCCGACAAGTCGGCTGAAGTCCGGAACTCCTCGAAGAATTCCCTTTTAAACTCGTCCCACGATAACGCCATAAACGGTTCACCACCGACAAGATCAATCTTACCATCCAACCAATCCTTTGCCTACCCCGCAACAAACTAGTAGCGAGTCTTGTCCTCTTCTCAGGAGGGTATTCAATAGTACGAAAACACCCTTCGACATCCAAGATCCAAGTTGTGCTTATCAAAGGATCCGATTTTCCGTCGTACATCGGGGGTTTAGTCCTAATGAAGCTCTTAAGACAACGCTCCATTCCACTACTACCTTGAAGTTCGGAATACTTCCTATCCATTTCTTCTCGTAACGCACTCATTTGCTCCACAATGGAGGCCGCAACTCTAGCGTTAAACTCCAAATCGTTCGTCTCGATCCCGTTTCCCGTTGCCATTCTAAGGAATGCAAAAGCTATTAGATCACGAACGTATAAAGCACACACACAATACCACCCCCATCTTGCTAAACACTCGTCGCACATCATTTGTTAGACACAATTTGCACCCGTAATAAGGTTTGCAATTCCTTATTACGCACACACGCCATATCGACTCGTTAGTACAACGACCGCCTCGCTCGATGATATAAACAATCACAAACAAAATCCTACGCGATATAAGCACACGCAAGAATCATCATCACAACACAATAACATATTAATAATATCCGCATTACTAATATAAACGTTAGTCCACCTATAAACAAGGCGCTAACTATAACCCATTCCGACCCGTACTCCTACAAGTCCCGCAACAAATTAAGCACACACAAAAGTCTAAGTCTAGGCACCTATCTCAAGTCACCTAAATCCCTTAGACCATGCTCTGATACCACTTGTAACAACCCAAACCAAACCACGAACAACCCGCGATTAAATATCAAAATAGAAAAAAATTCTGTGTTCAGCTGGTGGCGCGGCGCGCCAAGCATTTATGCGGCGCGCAGAATGCCCTGGACATGCTGCTGTCCCAAAAAGTCAAAAACACGAAAATGTTTGACCGTTTCCCGACACAATTAGACAAAACGCTTTTCACCACATATTCAAATATGTAAAACTAACACGTTCCATTAATAAAAAGGGTTTTACGACACCGGGCCCACATATGCCCAAATTACCCCTTTAAGTACAAAATACAAGTTTTCGACCACAAGACTTTTAATACAAATAAAGCCGAGCATGGCGATTGGGGATACGCTACACAATCCTAATCAATCCAAAAGCAAGCCTTCTAAAGCAGCTACGCAAGTCTACTAGTCTCTGATTACCTGAGCCACCGCATCCATGCAAATCTATAAAAAGGTCAACAACGAGAGGGTAAGCTAATGCTTAGTGAGTGATAACATACTACATACATATATATGTATAAAATGGACACGCCACACAAAAATCAAATACCGTATACCGAAGCATCTAAGTATAAGGCAACTACACTAAGCATACCGTACGATCTCTAAGCAACAAACTAAAGATATCAACAGAGTATAAGTTCACCAACGACGATGTGCACAACGCCAATAAGCTACACCCGGAGGGTTAGCTACGACACAATGATACATTAATATATAGAACAATATATAAACGAATAAGGTTAACCCCTTAACCCAATATCGAATACCAAAACACCACAATGAAGATTAGCCGAACTACACGAGCCTTAGTAATCCGAAACCACACGAGATTACTATCTTCAATAAGATGACCGAACTACACGCGTCATCGTGAATCCGAACTACACGAGATTCATCCTTGATGAGATGACCGAACTACACGCGTCATCGTGAATCCGAACTACACGCAATTCACTTCTCCAACTCAAACCCAAGGTCACGGGATTATAAAATCCACCACATCGGGGTTATCCACATCACAACAATATCAACCCTTCGCCATTGGGGTTATAACATCTAAATCATAACCACGTGTGATAACGTACACACAAACATGTACCTCGCCAAAGGTGGTCAACTAAAACGCACAATCGTGCCAATTGGACTCATACAAAAGTCTATCAAATCCACTTATATGTGAAGTGAGCTCTATAGCCGAGAATCACTTCACCCAACCCGCACACATCCTACACATACACATGAACATAGGATATTAACACTCACCTTGTCGCCTTGATGAACGCTTCCGAATAATCCGCAACTCGCCGAAGGAATGTACCTATTCCATTATCATAAATACCACAACACAATTAGGATGGATTTACAAACCAACCCAATTCGACACTTAGTGCAATTTTGACCCAATTGCACTTCCAAGCACAAACCGTGCCCAAACTAACCAATAATCACTAACACAAGTGATAATGGTCCTAATATGCCAATTAAACCCGAACACAAGTGTTAAACACTTATCATTCTCAAAATCGCCCATAAACCCTAATTTTGACCCATAAAGTCAAAATCTCACCAATTACAAGTTTTGACACCAAAACATATTTAACTCGGTTTTATACTTCAACTTAATCCATTTTAAGTTTATAAACCTCATCGAATCGACATTCGGGTCATAATCATCAACAAACCCTAACTTTAACTCTTGTCAAAATTAGTCAACCACAAGAACCCTAATGGTCTCCAATACATCAATAATCACTAATACTAGTGATTATACACCATTCTCAAGTCTTAAACATGGTTAAATCATTAACCATCCCAAAACCCGCCTTTTAACACTTATAATCCCGAATCTTGGTGTTAATCTTCAATTAACAACTAAATGGGTTCCATCTATGAATCATACAATCAAAAGCCCCAAATTTGAATGATGAACACATAAACGAAATTCGGAGTTAGAGCTTACCACTAGTATCACCGCGTAGCTAAGAACGAGGGGAACAAACTTGTCTACTACGCCAAAGATCAAAACCCGCCTCTTCCTTTCCAAAAATCCCATAGAATCAAATGGGTGTTTGAGTTCTTGAGAGAAATATGAAAAGAAAAGGAAAAACAAATGAATAAGTGAAATGGGTGGAGGAGGTTAAGTCCTCAAATCTGGCTCAAACGCAAAAAAACTGAAATGCCCTTTTAAAAACTCTAAAATAACAAAAGGGGTCTGCCAGCGACATATGGCGCGGCGCGCCATGACCCTGTGCGGCGCGCGACTGGTCAGAATCAGAATCCAGGTTCTTACAAAGACTAATGAATCAGACCCTCGGAAAGGATAATCTCCTTAAAAGATTAAAAATCAGCATTTAAGCCTGATATCACTCAATTCTTGAGATTGACCTTAAAGATTGAGAATTACAAACTCATGGAATTCAATGATATCTGAACTCGAGCTTGAACGAGAAAATATTTTGATCAAATTAAAACCAATTTGTTTTCTGAAAACCTATTTTCAATGCGTTCATTACCATTGAACGTAAAATCCTGAGAATTCATCAGAATTCATTAGGTCACCTGAATTAAATCAGGTGTCAACCGTAAGAACGGTGGTTGCATAGCATGGTCGAAGACAGGACCTTGTGCCAGACCGAAAAATTATAGGGTGATCTTTACTATTACTCCTACAAAGGATAGTAATTGCATCCGACACGTTTTTGAACCATGAACATCTGCATGTCATGAGACATTGCCTTAACAGTTGCTTGTTCATCACTTTCCTTTACAACCGGACGGTAGTTTACTGAAAGGTAATATACGGAGCAAGTATACTGGACGTGTGCTTTCCTAATACAAGGTTAGCAAGTGGGTGACACAAAACCGTAAGTTTTGAGCTAAAATTTTAAAATCTGAAACCCACACAACCCACAAAAATAATTTGCAAACACCGGTGAAGGGTTATTCCGGAAAACTTATCTAGGGTAAAAGCTAGAATGAATTTTCAAAATATCAAATGTTTTCATAAAGATCCAATTTCCTTAAAGGATCTAAATTTTCACAGTCATGTGGGACTGTAAACCATATCGTTACTATCATTGTTTATACCGTCGTATCAAAATCACTGATGTATAAAGTGTGAGAATAAAAAAATGATTCAAGTGAAGTGTGATTTTATTTCAAGTTCTGTATTGCTTGTGGACAAGCAACGTTCAAGTGTAGGGATATTTGATAGTGCTTCAAATGAACATATATTTAGGCACAATATCCTTCCAATATGTAAAGCTTTTAGTTGCAATTGTTCTATTTTTATGTAATATTCATTTAAATGAATAAGTGCGAAGACAAAAGAAGAAAATGACGATTTCAAGACGCAAATGACCAAAAAGCTCAAATGTAGAAGATATAATTCAAGTGGTTCAATTTATTAATGAGAAACGTCTAAAAATTACAAGAGTACAAGCCGCGGACGCAAAGTACAAGATATCTACACGTACGAAAGGACGTTCGAAAATCCGAAACCGAGACATAAATCGAGCATCAACGCGCGAGTCAACGGTCCTAAAATTACGAGTCAACTAGGCACAAGAATATAATATAATATATATATAATTATATAAAATTATATATATTATATTACATATTAAATAAACTCAGTGGCCCACATTTGAATTGCAAAATATCTGAGTACAGGCTGGCCATGCGATCACATGGCCAGGAAGCACTAAAGTCATGCGATCGCATGAGGTGCTGTAGCTGGCCAAGTCCTATAAATTGCAACGTTTTCGGCCGAATTGTGTACAACAGATTGATTAATTTAATCTTTTCTTTCTCTCTATGTTTATAAATTATATTTATATTATAATTATAATTTTAATTTAAGTTAATAATAATAAGGTTATTGTAACGAATGTTTTACGGGTTTTAAGTCGAAACTCTGTCCGGGTAACGCTACGCGATAAATAATCACTGTAAGCTATGTTCTTCCTTTTTAAATTAATGTCTCGTAACTAAGTTATTATTATGCTTATTTGAGCCGAAGTAATTGTGATGTTGGGCTAAATATTAAGATGGGGTTATTCGATTTTGTACCATAATTTGGGTTTGGACAAAAGACCGACACTTGTGAACATTGGACTATTGACTATTAATAGGTAGGGGGTATTGTCTAATTGAATGACAACTCATTGGAACCTGTCAAACCTATCTTCAAATTATTTAATCTAATAATTATTAAATTGATTACGAATGTCCTATTTAGTGACGTTTATACGACATCGTTTACAATCATTTAAAACATGGGTGGATTACATACAAGGGTAATTGGTGTAATTGTTAACAAAGTATTAAAACCTTGGATTACACGCAGTCGATAACCTGGTGTAATTATTAACAAAGTATTAAAACCTTGTTACAGTTTAAATCCCTAATTAGTTGGAATATTTGACTTCGGGAATAAGGTTAATTTGACGAGCATTTTATAATTATGACCGATGGACTATTATGGACAAAAACCAAATAGGTATCAAATAATCCAGGACAAAGGACAATTAACCCTGGGTAATAAATTAAATTAAAAACGTCAAATATCATGATTACGGAAGTTTAAATAAGCATAATACTTTTATTTCATATTTCATCGTACCTTTATTTACTGTCATTTTAATTATTGCAATTTACCTTATCGCAATTTAAATTCTGTCATTTATATTTTCGTCATTTATCTTTACGCTTAAAATATAAAATCGACAAACCGGTCATTAAACGGTAAAAACCCCCTTTTTATAATACTAATAACAGTACTACTTTTATATATATATATATATATATATATATATATATATATATATATATATATATATTTATATACAAATATAGTTTAAAATAAATATAGCGTTAAACTCAGTTGTTTCCCTGTGGAACGAACCGGACTTACTAAAAACTACACTACTCTACGATTAGGTACACTGTCTATAAGTGTTGTAGCAAGGTTTAGGTATATCCATTCTATAAATAAATAAATAACTTATGTAAATTGTATCGTATTTAATAGTATTTCGTAATAAAATAATATCTATTTCGTACTACACCTCGCACACATCAATTGTCTATCCGTACGGTTGCATACCTGCGACCGTGCGGTTGCATTCTAACAGTGAAAGTTAAATGTTAAAGCATTTCAAGATCAACTTTTATGTCATTATTTGAGACTTATTAGTTAATTAAAGCTGTGCAAATGAATTTATGGCTATCTCAAAATCGATATACTTCACAAGTTCACATACACCTATTTGTTTCCTTTTATGGAATTGTGAAATTTATATTAAACAAACCCTAAATATGCCAGGGAAGAAGTACAATGGCGTTTGCAGCCATACGTTATAACTCATACATTTCCGACCTCTATTACAAAACTAACTAAAAGATATATCACGAATGAAATAAAAAAGACCACTTTCCCGAATATGAGATGGCCCCAAAACAATAACTCCGAACAATACTAACTAATCATAACATTCTTTCTTGTTTCTAAGGGGCCTTGTAAACTATCCACCCACGATGTCCATTCTTGCCACGAAAAATAGGAATAGAACGATCTATATCAAGCCAATCTACAATGATTCCACAAATATCTAACGCAAATGGACATTAAAAAATTTGTGATCTGCAAACTCTAGATCATGCTGACAAGAAACATAACCCAATCCTACGGTTTCCACTCCCTTTTGTGATAGCTTGATTCTTGTTGGTAACCTATCAATATTAAGTCTCCACAAAAATATGTTTAATTTACGTGAAATATACTATAACCAGGTGGTAGCTTGCGTAGCATTAGGCAAACGGGTATCATCGATAGCTGACTGAGAACTAGCAACTGCGAAGAGATCATCACCTACTATTCTGCTAACTTCCATGCCCATGAATCTTGATTATTTGTTAAACTAATCTGCCTAATTAAGCTCGTCATCTCCACCAGACTTTAAATATTTCGACTACCTATATTAGCAGGAGACCAGCACCAATTCCATGACCCATCGAACCATCACTCTGCCACCTTATAATTGGTTTGAAGTTCAAGATGTAGAAGACGTGGGTAATTTGAAACTAGAATTCCAGCTTCACACCAATTATCATGCAAAAAATTATTTGCATAACCATCTCAAAGTTTCCTATGTAACATATCTATAGAAATATAAATCTTCACCTGTCAATAGTAAGTATCCACAAAAATATGTTTTATTTACGTGAAATATACTATAACCAGGTGGTAACGTGCGTAGCATTAGGCAAACGGGTATCATCGATAGCTGACCGAGAACTAGCAACTGCGAAGAGATCATCGCCTACTATTCTGCTAACTTCCATGCCCATGAATCTTGATTATTTGTTAAACTAATTTTCCTAATTAAGTTCGTCATCTCCACCAGACTTTAAATATTTCGACTACCTATATTAGCAGGAGACCAACACCAATTCCAAGACCCATCGAAACATCACTCTGCCACCTTATAATCGGTTTGAAGTTCAAGATGTCGAAGACGTGGGTAATTTGAAACCAGAATTCCTGCTTGACACCAATTATCATGAAAAAATTACTTGCATAACCATCTCAAAGTTTCCTATGTAACATATCTATAGGAATATAAATCTTCACCTGTGCTTAAATGATTTTAAAATGTTGGGCCAAATTCCTTTTTAACGAAGCATCAAGTCAATAACTGCAGTTTGACTAGGCTTCATTCCTACCATACCCCTACCTTCTTCATCTTCTTTACAGAGATAAGACAGCTACAATGACTGCTATAATTATACTAAATGCCTTTTGATCAATCAACCATATTATCTTTACTTCGACTCTGATATCAGCTAAAAGTTACGTTTTTACCCCCAGTGTTAAGCCCTAAAACAATAAAGTAATTAACTTGACAAAGAATTAAGCGTGTATTTATTTTACTTGGTAGATCAATTAATTTGTGAGACATTGCAAGAAGAATCGTGGAAAACAGACTTAAAACGAAGAATCCAAACGAAAACGATGAAAAATAAGTTACGACCTCGCAACCACTAACAAAAGCCTTGCCAAGTTTCGGCAACCCGTTTACACGGATTTCCTGGATCAGGGAGATTAAGAAAACGACCTCAGCAAACGGCCTCAGTATACGGTCTTAGGACATGATTACATCTTTAGAAGCAGTGTTGAGTCCCTTACATAATAAAGATTTAATTATGACAAAACGTGATTATAAACGCTAATTGTAATGTTTCGGCCAACAAAAGTTACTTATTTATTTCTAATTATAACAGTAGTGAATGTTGTGTCTAAGCGTGAAACAACTCAAATCCGTTTATCTGAAAACGATAACATTTTTTTTATAAACAAAGTTAAATACATCAAAACGCACGATCTGTTTAACACTAGTTTTAACGTGCCCAATATACAATGAAACACATGTTTAACATATGACCAAGTCCAAAATGTTTAATTCGACACCTTTAGACCCGTTACACAACAAGTGGATAATTACACCCATTTACGCTACAAACCGGGTTAAGACTCAATAACCCAACCCGATACCAAGAGCATAATCCTGGGGATTTACCAAATCCCCAATGCACGTCCGAATATCCAAACGCTACCGCATCATAAGCTCAATCATCCCAAAAGCAACTAGTCTAGAAACTAGAAGTCTTATCCTTAACAACCGGTACCTATAAAAAGGTTACAACAATGAGGGGTAAGCTTACGCTTAGTTAATGCAACAATTATACATATACATATATAATCTACTTACTTGCAAACACTTACACAAATACCGCATACGAGTTAGCAACTCAATAACCATGCAATCACAATGCATAACTAAATAATCACAATTCACAACAAGCTAGCATCACCAAAAGCATATATTCATCACAATATAATATGCTAATACAAAAATCACACAACCATGGTTAACCATAAGCACAAAGGAATGGTTCTTGTGAATGACCGTCGGTGTTCGCAACATCCATTAGTGTACATATGCCTTGCATCACTAACCCCCGGGTGGTGTCTTACACTACGACTAAACCCACCCATCACGACAAATGTGGTGTCTTACACTGCGACTAAACTCACATGTCACTAACCCCGAGTGGTGTCTTACATTGCGACTAACCCACCCGACGTGTAAAATGTGTTATCGACACCTGAACTTCAAACCCACACTTCACGCCCACGCACACATGATGATATGGTATTGACGCCCGAACTTTAAACCCATCACATGCCAACACGATGTGGTATCGACGACCAAACTTTAAACCACATCGCATCCCACACAATTAAATACACTATAAGCATACACGTATAATTATTCCACTCACCTTGGAATGCCCGCACAAGTCATGTAATATGATTTCCATCCACACATCTGAGCAAGTAGTTACCTATATCACACATAGGCACAATGTTCATATAAATATGCATTCTCTAAAAGAGAATCCGACACAATCATCCCTTAGCTGAGGGATCACACCTTGCTCGCAAAAACCTGCACATTTAACTCCTATTGGACACAATCCAATTACCACTTCGGGTGGTAAATCAAACCCACACTCTAAAGTATAATTTAAGCCAAATTATACTTGACACCAAATTGACCAACCTAGGTCCCGACACTAGATTACTACTTAGGCAATGATCATCTCAAACACCAAAGCCGTGACACACTTACAATATAAAAATCACTAACACACTTACAACTATTGATTAACACCCAAACCATGAAAATTACTTTCAAATTAATCATCTAACCCTAAACCCATAATAATCGAGTTTACTTACCCAAATCATACACCAAAACGCCTAATTTCATAAGAAAAGGGGTTCATAACCCATCACTAACACAACCATATCTCAAATCAAGAATCAAACACTAAAATTCGGATATAGGTTTTACCTTAGAACCAAAATGAGTTCTAGAGGCTAGACACACCAAGATGAACTCCAATTTGGGTAGAAAACACCATCTTCTTCTTCCATTGAAGCTTTCTCTCTCTAGAAACCCTCATATCTCTCTCTAGAGTTTGGTTGGTATAAATGAGCATAAGAATGAGATTAGGATCAAATTTGGGGTATAAAACCCGTCTGCAAGTGAAAAGTCAAATATGCACCTTATAAAACCTCAAAAACAAAGTTCAAGATGCTGCTTCCAGACACACCTCGCGCCCGCGAGCCTTCAAACCATAAACATGCTGATTGCCTGCCAACATCTCGCGACCGTAATAGATGGGGTCGCGACAGCGAGGACCCCTGTTTCAGCACTTTTTCCTATTTTCAAACAATTTTAGGTCAAACATGGTCCATTTACTTTCTTAAAAGATCGGTTACATACCTTGTAACCTCAACGACGTCCAAAATATCATGTATCTGAAAACAGGGTGTTACAAAGTGAGTTGGTATGCTGCCTTAACTATCGACTCAAGATAGATAAAGATTCAAGAGTTCTTCATGACCATCATAGGATGTATGCTGAACCAGCAAGAAGATCTTATAAAGAACCAGCATGAGAAGAATTAGCAGAGTCTAGAGTAGCACACAATACTTAGACAAATTATGCTCCATTACAAGCATAATCATTTCCCGTGTTGTCTATCAAAGGGTACTATTCAACAGATGTCGAAGATGAAGTTGAATAGAAAAGGACAAGGGTTGTTGCCTGACAAGTTAGTTTATAAGACAACAATGGAATGCATAAGTTTAACCCATGCGCGGTTCATGGTTAATACTTTGTCAACACCTAGGGAACCCAACATCTATATATATATCTATACTATACATTAAAAGAAAAGCCAAATTGAGATACATTTAATCACTCATTTTAAATCTTGACCATTAGGTCAAAAAATTAACATCCATTACCGTTACTTAATAACCATTGGATCTAACTATAACCTTATAACTATTGTTATATCACAAAACTTCCCATAATACCCTTTAAAGATTAAAAATACGGGATGAAAACAACTGAATAGGGGTCACGCTATTCTCATTCACTTACGATATACACCCCTTTATCATGAACCCTAATCGATCCCTGCAATGCAACACCCTTTCATTGACAAACCAAAACTCCAAATTAGGGCAAAACTCTCTCTTTTTCGCCTAATCAAAGTTTCGCCTAAACAAGGATTCGCTATTGTTAATTCATCAATAAGGTGATCACCTATGTTAATTCATCTATTTCGTCGATGTTAATTTTGTATAGAAATTGCGGATGTTAGTTCTGTATCGAAATTGTGGGTTGAACACTAAGGGACAAGGTATTCTTAATTCAATTACTACCTCAGTATTGTAATCTGAGATTTTACGATTGGTCTACATATAATGAATTGAATCGTGTTCTATTCAATTGAATCGTAATCTATTCACTTGAATCATAATCTGTGATTTTTTGATCTACTATTTTTGGCGATTCAATTGAATCGTTAAATATTCAATTGAATCATAATCTGCATTTTTTATCTGGTATTTTTGACTATTCAATTGAGTGCTTTTAATCTGCTATTTTTGGCTATTCAATTGAACCTCAATTTAGGTATGAATATAATGAATTTTTACATATAGTTTAACTGGATTATGTATTTAGAAGTATACTGAATTGAGTTTAACTGATTATGGACCTAAAGAGAAATTAATTCACCATTTCTCAATATGTTTTTTAATTAAACCTTCAAATGAATACAATTTTGATAATCATATTGTACATTTTGGAATGTTTATGGAACTAATCATGATAAAGTTTGTTTAAACGGGTAATAAAATTCTTGGTTGAGTACAACTGAATAAGACACTGGCATAATGATAAACTTCGTTTTACTGTAGTTGATCACACATTACTCGAAAGAAAATAAGCGAATCCGTTATTCGACTTGGGTTCTAACACTTAGTTAAGCTATCAGTGAAGTAGTTTATAATTCTAACACTTACTTAAACTATCATTGAAGTAATTTATAATTCTAACACTTAGTTAAGCAATTCAGCAGTTTTTATGCATTAGGGTACAAGAACTTAGTGATAACATTTGACCCAGATTTCGTTTTGTAGATAAAACATAACTCGACTCAATTCATCATATATGTAACATAGTCTAAATTAAGTGAGCTTATTTTCCTTATCACGGGGAATTCTTTACAGAAAATGGTTACATAATAAACATGGACATAATCATAAACAGCTAATTTAAAATGTATATGGAACAATAACACCTAATTGAAGACCCATATCATATCAATCAATATAATTGCAGAAATAATCAATATAAATAAAACCCATTTGAATCACAACTATTTAAGGCTGTATATCAATGACTAACAAAAAAATCACCAATTTGTATATCAGATTCCAAAAAATTAATGCGATGAATCTTACCCTAAAGTTATGCATAAAATTATGCAGTTAGTTTAAAATTAAACTTTATTTTAGGAATAAAATAAAGTAAAATAATTAGGACGCGTAAAGAATTTAATCAATTGAATTCTTACCCATTTACTTTGATCCTATCTTTCACTAATTTACCGCCACTAACACTAATGCATAGGGTTGGCTGTGTAGTATAAATATAAGGACATTCATCCATTGAAATTCATCCTACCAAAATACTTATCTCCAATCTCAAACCCACTCTACACTAAAGATAAAATAAATTTAAGCTGCTAATGAATACACCCCTTTGAACCTCATCAATGATGAGAAAAGTGATTGGAGTATAAGGGTTAAGGTACATATCACATGGAGAAAAACCTACTGGAAA
This sequence comes from Rutidosis leptorrhynchoides, assembly GCF_046630445.1. Classification (NCBI taxonomy): domain Eukaryota; kingdom Viridiplantae; phylum Streptophyta; class Magnoliopsida; order Asterales; family Asteraceae; genus Rutidosis; species Rutidosis leptorrhynchoides. The sequence continues at coordinate 313,730,730 of NC_092335.1, read as the reverse complement.
AATCCCAATAATGCATCATCATTTGAGATGATACTGGTTGATGAGCATGTACTTAATGAATTATTTGATATTTTTTTTTAATTTATGTTTTTCTTTTTTACTTCTTAGCAACATATCAATATATTAGATCAATGCTTATATATATAGAGGTTTAAAATAAGGGCTACTCTGGAAAAAGCTGTGATGGCGTTCTTTGGAAACACCTTTAAGGAATGTGACTTTTTTGAACTGAGAAATTTTCGTGTTGGCAAACACGATGATGATGTTCCTCTAATAGAACATTATTTTAAGATCCACATACTACGTGCAACTAGGGTTCAAAAAACTTCTGCTTTTCAGATCCAGAGAGATGTGTTTAATGTTGTCAGCTACGATGATGTTAATCAATATGTGTTAAAGCCAGGTGATATATTTGGTAAAATCAACAACTCTTATATGTATACTATTAAATTAAATAAGTCACCTATTTTCAAAATTAATTTCAATAAAAAAAATTTATATATTTTTGTATATGTGGTCGGAAAGATAGTGGAACTGAGTGTTCTACGTGTAACACGCAACAAGGGAATTAAAACTAAGTGCATTGAATTTCAGCTGCAAGACGTGAAGTGTGTTTATTGAATATTGTCATCCGTTCCTTTTAAATTAATGTTTCACAATTACTTTAGACTAATGTTTTTTACTGAATCACATAGGGGTCAGAACATTAAATGTGCACTATGGGGACATCATGCTACTCACGTTCATGAGTTTGTATCTGCTTTAGATGATGTTGCGAAGACCAAAGTTGTAGTGCTTATGCACAATTGCAGATTTAAACTTTGGGATGTTAAGTATTGATATATACAGCTGTGGAACAAATTAATACATTTAATGTGAATTTTTCTTTTAGTAATTTAGTAAAACTTATATGTTTCCTAAACAGGTGCACCCCAAGTTAGCAATATGTTGTAGGGATGTCGTGTTTATTTTAACGAAGCAGTTGCACCAGTTGAAGAATATCAATCACTGTAAGTTGTAACTAGAATTCTCTAACCTATTCAAAATAACCTTTAACATCACAAAATATACATCTACTCTGCTTACAAGTTTAATATTGAATTGACTATAATAATTTCAAACATTCTAGGATGCCTGCTACTCAAGATGATCCTTCTTTTGGGAGATCCCACTTCAAATACTATTATTGTAGGGATGGAAGTCACTACAAATGTGGACAAGTTCAATGTTCCCAAACCATATCTAATCCAGGATGCTCTTCTAAATTTCAGAATTTTTTTTTAATGAAAATCATTAGCTACTTAAAATTTTTTAACTTGTGTCTTCTATAATTTAATTCTTTAATACATTTGGAAATTTTGAGACACTAAAATAACAAAATAATGACTATTTTTACAGCCTACTACTTGTGTGCTTCTTGGGAAAGTGTTATAAATAGTTAAAACTGATGGATGGTTTGGCTACAAGTGCACCAAATGCAATGGTAAAGTGATCAAACGGTTTGATGTTGATTCTGAATCCACAATGTTGGAGTGTGTTAACTGTCAGGTTGTTAAAGGTGTTAGCCCCAGGTATAAACTTTATATACATATTTATACATAAACTATCAGATCATGTTCACATTTATATAACTTCATCTTTACATATTGGGTTCATATTAAGTGCGTTTATTAACTCATATATAACCGTAACCAACACTTCATGTTGATATGTCTTAAGGATTCGCTTAACATTACGTCTTGGTGACAAGAGTAGTAATTGTTATTGTGTGCTATTCGATGGGCAACTTGCTACCATGTTGACCTCTAAAACCCTTGAATACATCAGCTTCGATTTCACTGTTAGTGATGTAACAGACGAGGATGATGTTTTGAAAGCTTTAGAAGAAAAAATGAAGGTGAAGGAAAGTGAATATGAGTTGCTTAATTCTACACCTTTGAACAGTTCACCAGTAATTTTTAAGGTAACATTATATGTTAAAAATTAAAATTTTACACACATGTCTTGAACTGCTTATCAATGCCTATTTCAATACTACTAATTTAATAACTCATGTAATCAGGTTCCTAAGGTTAAGCCAGACTCTTCTTCGAAAGTTATTTGAAGTACGTGAACTCCTAATAGTGAAAGTAACAAGCGAAAAAGCGAATCTCTGATGGAAGAAAGTGCAAATGAAACACCTACAGCAGGAACTACAACAGCTATAGCGGCTTTGAAGATACCACGCATGGGAGAGTTTTAATTTCTACAAACACCAGTTTACAACTTGGTTTTTTAAGTTCGGTGTAATGAAGGATTTCCATTTCCTGTTTTTGTTTGTTTTGTTGAACATACATATATGCCATGTGCAGAATAATGTTTTTTGACCTTTATTTAAGGTTTTTTAATAATAATATCACCAACTTATGGTTATTGGATATTTTCTATCTATGTTTAATGGCTTGGCTGCTTTCATTATTTAAGAAACCTTTGAATTCAATTAAGTACAATATATCACAATTACAAAAATAAAGGTATACTAAATCAAGTTACACTAAATATTGTTCTTAAAACAATCTTTTCAATAGGTTAAACATATCAACAAAAGCGTTTATGACATCATGACCCAATGCAATGTTAATGATAACTAATCAATCAGGAGCCCAAACATACAGGCTGGGCCACTACAAAACATGGACTTATTTAGATTTATCAACCAAACATTAATCCATAACATTTGTAGTAACAAAATTAAAAGTATCTTCATCATTAATGTGGATAGGTGGTTATCGTCCTTCAGATGTTATTGAGGTAATGAAATTAATTTTAGTTTTAATTGACGTTTTATGTTTTCAAATTTAGTATTCATTAAAGTTTAACCAACAATAACTAAAAAATACAGTTAATAATGACTCATGTGGAGCTCTTCAGTGAACAAAAGAATAAAATGCTACAATTGAAAGATACTTTGTTGAAGGACGAAACTGATAATACTAAAGAGTTATAAAGTTTGCAAAAACATATATCTACTTCATTATCAGGAAATGCTTTTGTGGATAAAGGTGATGAATGTGCTATGACAAACTTTGCAACGCACATGTCAAGTGTAACAGGAAAATTCACAATTTTTATTGATTTACTTCAAAAGGTAACCAATCTTTTAACTTTATAGCGATAATAAACAACATTATAATTAAACAGTACACTACTAAACATTTAATGTTTATTATGTAGGTTGATACAATGTGTCAAAAGAGTTTAACGAAAATGCAACATATATTGAAATAAAATCAACAAGTTGCATCGGTGTTCACCATGAATGACTACTTCAAACGCTTTTTTACATTGAATCATATGTGGGAAAGTCGTAAAAGAAACAATTACCACAACAGAATACTCTAATGTCTACAAATAATTGGATAATAACATATACAAGTTGCCTTACCAATTATTTTATTTATATCTGGAAGTCTAATTTTCATTTGTTTAAATGTTTGCTTTCTTCATTTTTCATATATTGTTTGTTAAACAACATTTTTAATATGTAACTCAAAAATACATCATTGGATTTAAGTTTAAAAATCAAATCATTTAAAGTTTCTTTCAATTAAAAAAATTATTGACCAAAACTCGCGAATCCGCGGGTTTTAAGGTAGTTCCATTTATTTAATCAAATAGGATGTCCACTGGGCTGTTCCTGAAAATAGCTACCGAAGAGGAAAGGGAGCCATGTGCTTCCTGACATAGTTATTACATGGTTATTAGGACTTCTATAAATTGTTAAAACCACTATTGTATAAAGTAGTGGGTGTGGGTATTAAATCGGTAGAGTCCAAACCTTGTATAAGCTTCATTTGTTTGAAAGCTATCTAGGTGTAATATGTATAAATAGGTTATCTATTCCACCAAAGGATAATAGTGATTCATTGAGATTATTTCAATAAAAGAATAAAGTTGAAATTTACCTATGACTCTGATTTAATTGATTGTTAATTATATGCATAAACTGTTAAACAATCATAATTAACAAAAAGAATTGTATTCACCCCCTACAAATTTCATGTTGATAAATTGTAAGACCCGAATATTTATCTTGTATACTTGTGTATTATGGTGTTCAAGGGTGTGGGTTTTATTGTATATAAATTAAAATGCAAAAGAAACTGTTTCAGTAGGGTCGCGCGCCGCGCGGGTTTGGGGCGCGCCGCGCCATTTGGCGCTGACAGAATCCTTTGTTTTAAATTGGTTTAAATGAAGGGTATTTGGGTAATTTCACTTGGGGTCAGATTTGTGAGCCACATTAGCTGGTTTGGATCAGTTTTGGATCATTTTCACATCCATTCATCACTCCCAACTATCTAGAGAGAGAGAGAGAGAGATTCTAGAGAGAGATTTAGGGTTTTGGTGAAGAAGGAGGCCGAATTGATCAAAAGCTCGAGTTTTAAAGTTGTTCCTTTCGTTCCTAGCTACGTTGTGGTGGTATTGGTAAGCTCAAACTCCGAATTTCATTTATTTGATTTGATATTCAAGTTAGGGTTTTGAGTTAAATTGTTGTGTAACCCTTTTTGTTGATGAAATGGGTTTATGGTGACTAGTTATTCTTGTCACTTGGCGGGTTTTGGGTTGGATGACGATTTGGCCTTGATTAGGCTTTGGTTTGGAGTTTAATCACTAGGTATATTGATTATTGAAGTATTGGAACCCATTTAGGGTATTATGGTTGACTAATTGTGACTTTGGGTCAAATTAGGGTTCGGTGGTAATTATGACCCAATTGGAGATTTAATGATGTTTATAAACTTTAAATGGATTAAGTTGAAGTATTAAACCAAGTTAAATGTGTTTTGGTGTCAAAACTTGTGAATGGTGAGATTTTGACCTTATGGGTCAAAATTAGGGTTTAAGTGTCAAAATGGGTATGACAGGTGTTTAACACTTGAGTTCGGGTTTAATTGGCGTATTAGGACCATTCTCACTGGTGTTAGTGATTATTGGTTAGTTTTGGGCACGTTTTGTGCTTGGAAGTGCATTTGGGTCGAAATTGCACTAAGTGACGAATTGGGTTGATTTGTAAATCCACTCTAAGTGTATTGTTGTAATTGTGATAATGGAATAGGTACTTTCCATTGGCGAGTTGCGGATTACTTGGAAGCATTCTTCAAGACTTCAAGGTGAGTGATAATATCCTATGTGCATATGTATGTGTAGGATGGGTGCGGGTCGGGTGAAGTGATTCTCGGCTATAGAGCTCACTTCACATGTAGGTGGACTTGACGGGCTTTTGCATGAGTCCAATTGGCACGGTTGTGCGTTTTGGTTGACCATCTTTGGCGAAGTACACGTTCGTGTGTACATTATCATACGTGATTGTGATTTGGATGTTGTAGCCCCGATGTGGTGGATTTTATAATCCCGTGACCGTGGGTTTGAGTTGGAGATGTGAATCGCGTGTGGTTTCGGATTCACGATGACGCGTGTGGTTTCGGTCATCTTATCAAATGAATCTCGTGTAGTTCGGATTCATGGTGACTCGTGTAGTTCGGTCATCTTATTGAGGTAGTAATCTCGTGTGGTTTCGGATTACTAAGGCTCGTGTAGTTTGGCCAACCTCGATGTTGTGAAGATAGTAATTCTCGTGTGGTTTCGGATTACTAAGGCTCGTGTAGTTCGGCCAATCTTCATTGTGGTACTTGGTTCTCAGTATTGGGTTAAGGTGTTAACCTTGTTTGATTATATTGTTATATATTAATGTATTGTTGTGTTGTAGCTAACCCTCCGGGTGTAGCTATTTGGCGTTGTTCACATCGTCGTTGGTGAACTTATATTGTTGTTGTATCTTTAGCTCGTTGCTTAGAGATCGTACGGTATGCTTAGTGTAGTGCTTTATATATGGATGCCTCGGTATGCGGTAATTGTTATTTTGTGGCATGTCCATTTTATACATATATATGTATGTAGTATATTATCATTCACTAAGCGTTAGCTTACCCTCTCGTTGTTGACTCTTTTTATAGATTGCATGCGGACGGTGGCTCGGGTAAGCGCGAGGATTAGAGGACTTGCGTAGTTTGCGTAGAAGGCTTGCTTTTGGATTTATTAGGATTGGGTAGCGTATCCCCAATCGCCATGCTCGGCTTTGTTTTGTATTAAAAGTCTTATGGTCGAAAATTGTATTTTGGTACTTAAGGGGTAATTTGGGTCAATGTGGGCCCCGCTTCGTAAACATAATTTTTTTAATAGAACGTGCTAGTTTTTATATATGGAACATGGGGTTAAAAGCGTTACGCCTAAATATGTCGGGAACTAGTCAAACATTTTCGCATTTAAAGACTTTCCGGACAGTCAGGTTTGGAGCGCCGCGCGGCCTATATGGCGCGCCGCGCCAGGTGGCAGTTCAGCAAATTTTTTTTTATTGTTGTAATTTTACATGGTTTAATCGCGGGTTGGTTTGGGTTGTTACAAGTGGTATCAGAGCATGGTCTAAGGGATTTAGGTGACTTGAGATAGGTGCCTAGACTTAGACTTGTGTGTGCTTAAATTGTTGCGGGACTTGTAGGATTACGGGTCGGAATGGGTTTGGTTAGTGCCTTGGCTATAGGTTGACTAACGTTTATATTAGTAATGTGGATATTATTAATATGTTGTTGTGTGGTGATAATAATTCTCGCGTGTGTTTGTACCGCGTAGAATTTTGGTTGTGTTTGTGTATATCATCGAGCGAGACGGTCGTTGTACTAACGAGTCGATGCGGCATGTGTGCGTAATAAGAACTTGCAAACCTTATTACGGGTGCAAATCGTGTCTAACAAGTGATGTACGATGAGTGTTTAGCAAGATGGGGTTGTGTCGTGCGTACGGTTTTACACGTTCGTGGACTAATCGTTTTGCATTCTTTAGAATGACGACGTGAAACGAGACCGAGGCGAATGACGTGGAGTTTAACGCTAGGGTTGCGGCCGCCGTTGCGGAGCAAATGGGTGTGCTAGAAGAAAGAATGGAAAGGAGGTATTCCGAACTTCAAAGTAGTGGTGAAATGGAGCGTTATCTTAAGAGCTTCATGAGGACTAAACCCCCGATGTATGACGGGAAGCCGGATCCTTTGGTAAGCACAACTTGGATTTCGGACGTCGAAGGGTGTTTTCGTACTATTGATTGCCCTCCCGAGAGAAAGACGAGACTCGCTACGAGTTTGTTGCGGGGTAGGGCAAGGGATTGGTTGGATGGTAAGATTGATCTTGTCGGTGGCGAGACGTTTATGGCTTTATCGTGGGACGACTTTAAGGAGGAATTCTTCGAGGAGTTCCGGACTTCGGCCGATTTGTGGGAATTGCGTAATGAGTTGCGAAATTTGCGACAAGGATCTATGGATTTGAGTACTCTCAAGACGACCTTCATGGCGAAGGCTCGTTTTTGTCCGGAGTATTTGGGGAATGATCGTTTGTTGATGGGAGATTTCTATCGGACCTTGAATGATGACTTGAAAAGTAAAATTAGCCGGGGTCAAGCGAAATCGTTTTCGGAATTATTTGACTTGGCTAGAGGTTTCGAGTCGTATTCACGATCGAAAAAGGGTGAACCTTCAAGTGAGCGAAGGGTCGTTTCTTATGGTGCTCCGAGTAAGAGGGCTAAGGGTCCGAGTGTGAGCACGGGTGGTACGCGAACGGGTATGTCGGATTCTAGTGCGGCTAGATGTTACAATTGTGGCGTGAGGGGTCACAAGTCTTGGGAATGTTCAGTACCAAAGGGTGATGGTATGGTGTGCTTCAATTGCCAAAAAGAAGGACATCGTAAGTCGGAATGTCCCAAGTTAGCGGGGACGGGTGCGGCCAGGAGACGTTAAGGTACGTTTAATTTTGATAAATATGTCTTTTGATTATTTATTAAATGCCGTTTGAGTTTGAGTTGCGTGCCTTTGTTGTGCATGTTATGCTATGGGTGACATTCCTAATGGAAGTACCCTATGTTGATGTTTGATTGACGGGCGAAGGGCGTAAGACTTGGTGCAACCAAGCATTCCTTAGTATTTGGGAAACGTTTCTACCAAGCCACGGAAATGGTTTTGGTGTTTGGTTGTTAAGCGCGTGTTCGCTTTGATGTTGAAGTGACGAATCATGAGGTTCGTCGGTTGGTTGGAACCCTTGAGATCGAGTGTTTTAAATCTCGATGTGTGTTGGTAATGGAGTCTTTATGACGCGACATTAGGTGCCTCTTTTATACCTACTAGCGTGGTGTTCGACTCCGATTGTGTTGCGGTACACTTTTCATACAAAGTGTTTAAGGGTTGGTTAAAATCCTTCGTGTACTCAAGGTTGGAGCAAGATGTGGTAATGGGTCGTGTGAGCCCAATTGTTGGTAAAGTATACCTGTGGTAGCATTGTGCGGTTGTACGAGTTGTGGATATGGAACGTGGTTCCAAGTGGGGGAGTTACACTCCCGCACGAGGAAGTTTTAGTGTGAGATTTCGGATGATGCTTTTGGTAGATCCGGAAAATGTTGTCGAGACCTGGTTTGGTCGATTTGTGGTAGAGTACAATTTCGGATAAATTGTACTTATGGTTTGGATTTGAATCATCACCGAGGTGGTAACGTGGTAAATCTCGTTGAGAGATAATGGACGTGTTTGGCGAGCAAGGTGAAATCCTCCGGTTAAGGGAGGTGTGTGTCGGGTTCTCTTGTGGAGAATTATTGTTTGGTACCAGTGTTTGGTATAGGTGGTTCTTGCTCGATTATGGCATGGTTGTTTGATGAAGCATGATCTTTAGGGTCCGCTGACTTCATCATGGGAATACGTGATTGGTGGAGCATGACTTTCGGGGTCCGCTGACTTCATCCGGTGTTGTGATCGGTGAAGCATGATCTTCGGGTCCGCTGACTTCATCCGGTGTTGTGATCGGTGAAGCATGATCTTCGGGTCCGCTGACTTCATCCGGTGTTGTGTTTGGTGGAGCATGACCTTCGGGGTCCGCTGACTTCATCAAGGGAGTAGTGTTATGTCGGTATGGTGTAACACTATCGGGAAATGCGAGTACCGGTGGGAAATGCGAGTACCATTCCTATGTTGAGATTGTGAATCGCGTGTGGTTTCGGATTCACGATGATGCATGTAGTTCGGTCATCTTATTGGAATGAATCTCGTGTAGTTCGGATTCATGGTAACTCGTCTAGTTCGGTCATCTTATTGAGGTAGTAATCTCGTGTGGTTTCGGATTACTAAGGCTCGTGTAGTTCGGCCAACCTCGATGTTGTGGAAGTGAATCTCGTGTAGTTCAGATTCACAAATGACTCGTGTGGTTTCGGTCATTGTATTGAGGAGTGAGTCTCGTGTAGTTCGGATTCACAATTGACTCGTGTAGTTCGGTCATTCCTCCGGGATAGTGACTCTCGTGTAGTTCGGATTCACTATGGCGCGTGTAGTTCGGCCATTCCCGATTGTTGTTGTGGTGAAGATAGTGAGTCGCGTGTAGTTCGGATTCACTAGGGCGCGTGTGTTTTCGGCCAGCCTTCGTGTCGTGTGATCTATTGGTTGTTTGATACACCAATGGTAGGGTCGTAAGGACCATGTTGCAGGAACTATCGGTCGTTTTATACGTCGATGGTTGGGTCGTGAGGACCATGTTGTGGGATTAGTGAGGCGTTAGCCGTGTTTCGCTCACATGTTTGTTACGGGTGTGACGATGGTTGATTTCGTACACCTTGGGTTTTGCATTTCCGTAGTCGTTTGGGCGTTATCGGTTTTTAACCGTTGGATTATGATGTTACGGTAGTTGTGTATTGGTCGTATGGCGCACTACAAGGGATGTTTAGTGATTGGTGTTATCCGTAAGGATTCGTTTGGATCGGTCTTCATTGGTTCGGGTTGTTGACCTTAGGTTGGGACTTGGGTGCTTTTAGCGTTGTACTCGGTAATAGTACGCTAAGGGATTTATATCTCGGTACGAGATGGGTTGAGTTTTCCCGATGTTAGGGAAGGAGCATGGTTTTAGTACTCGGATTGTGGATTTGAGAAAATTGCGGATGACGATTTTAGTGTTAAAGGTGCTTCAATGAGAATAGTTGCCTAGGAAAGTCGGGTTGGAACTTATGTTTAGGACCGTAAGTGGGGTCCGTTTGGTTAAGTGACGAGGATCACGAGGACATGATCGAGTTTAAGTGGGGGAGAGTTGTAAGACCCGAATATTTATCTTGTATACTTGTGTATTATGGTGTTCAAGGGTGTGGGTTTTATTGTATATAAATTAAAATGCAAAAGAAACTGTTTCAGTAGGGTCGCGCGCCGCGCGGGTTTGGGGCGCGCCGCGCCATTTGGCGCTGACAGAATCCTTTGTTTTAAATTGGTTTAAATGAAGGGTATTTGGGTAATTTCACTTGGGGTCGGATTTGTGAGCCACATTAGCTGGTTTGGATCAGTTTTGGATCATTTTCACATCCATTCATCACTCCCAACTATCTAGAGAGAGAGAGAGATTCTAGAGAGAGATTTAGGATTTTGGTGAAGAAGGAGGCCGAATTGATCTTAAGCTCGAGTTTTAAAGTTGTTCCTTTCGTTCCTAGCTACGTTGTGGTGGTATTGGTAAGCTCAAACTCCGAATTTCATTTATTTGATTTGATATTCAAGTTAGGGTTTTGAGTTAAATTGTTGTGTAACCCTTTTAGGTGATGAAATGGGTTTATGGTGACTAGTTATTCTTGTCACTTGGCGGGTTTTGGGTTGGATGACGATTTGGCCTTGATTAGGCTTTGGTTTGGAGTTTAATCACTAGGTATAGTGATTATTGAAGTATTGGAACCCATTTAGGGTATTATGGTTGACTAATTGTGACTTTGGGTCAAATTAGGGTTCGGTGGTAATTATGACCCAATTGGCGATTTAATGATGTTTATAAACTTAAAATGGATTAAGTTGAAGTATTAAACCAAGTTAAATGTGTTTTGGTGTCAAAACTTGTGAATGGTGAGATTTTGACCTTATGGGTCAAAATTAGGGTTTAAGTGTCAAAATGGGTATGACATGTGTTTAACACTTGAGTTCGGGTTTAATTGGCGTATTAGGACCATTCTCACTGGTGTTAGTGATTATTGGTTAGTTTTGGGCACGTTTTGTGCTTGGAAGTGCATTTGGGTCGAAATTGTACTAAGTGACGAATTGGGTTGATTTGTAAATCCACTCTAAGTGTATTGTTGTAATTGTGATAATGGAATAGGTACTTTCCATTGGCGAGTTGCGGATTACTTGGAAGCATTCTTCAAGACTTCAAGGTGAGTGATAATATCCTATGTGCATATGTATGTGTAGGATGGGTGCGGGTCGGGTGAAGTGATTCTCGGCTATAGAGCTCACTTCACATGTAGGTGGACTTGACGGGCTTTTGCATGAGTCCAATTGGCACGGTTGTGCGTTTTGGTTGACTATCTTTGGCGAAGTACACGTTCGTGTGTACATTATCACACGTGATTGTGATTTGGATGTTGTAGCCCCGATGTGGTGGATTTTATAATCCCGTGACCGTGGGTTTGAGTTGGAGATGTGAATCGCGTGTGGTTTCGGATTCACGATGACGCGTGTGGTTTCGGTTATCTTATCAAATGAATCTCGTGTAGTTCGGATTCATGGTGACTCGTGTAGTTCGGTCATCTTATTGAGGTAGTAATCTCGTGTGGTTTCGGATTACTAAGGCTCGTGTAGTTCGGCCAACCTCGATGTTGTGAAGATAGTAATTCTCGTGTGGTTTCGGATTACGAAGGCTCGTGTAGTTCGGCCAATCTTCATTGTGGTACTTGGTTCTCGGTATTGGGTTAAGCTGTTAACCTTGTTTGATTATATTGTTATATATTAATGTATTGTTGTGTTGTAGCTAACCCTCCGGGTGTAGATATTTGGCGTTGTTCACATCTTCGTTGGTGAACTTATATTGTTGTTGTATCTTTAGCTCGTTGCTTAGAGATCGTACGGTATGCTTAGTGTAGTGCTTTATATATGGATGCCTCGGTATGCGGTAATTGTTATTTTGTGGCGTGTCCATTTTATACATATATATGTATGTAGTATATTATCATTCACTAAGCGTTAGCTTACCCTCTCGTTGTTGACTCTTTTTATAGATTGCATGCGGATGGTGGCTCGGGTAAGCGCGAGGATTAGAGGACTTGCGTAGTTTGCGTAGAAGGCTTGCTTTTGGATTTATTAGGATTGGGTAGCGTATCCCCAATCGCCATGCTCGGCTTTGTTTTGTATTAAAAGTCTTATGGTCGAAAATTGTATTTTGGTACTTAAGGGGTAATTTGGGTCAATATGGGCCCCGCTTCGTAAACATAATTTTATTAATAGAACGTGCTAGTTTTTATATATGGAACATGGGGTTAAAAGCGTTACGCCTAAATATGTCGGGAACTAGTCAAACATTTTCGCATTTAAAGACTTTCCGGACAGTCAGGTTTGGCGCGCCGCGCGGCCTATATGGCGCGCCGCGCCAGGTGGCAGTTCAGCAAATTTTTTTTTATTGTTGTAATTTTACATGGTTTAATCGCGGGTTGGTTTGGGTTGTTACAAGTGGTATCAGAGCATGGTCTAAGGGATTTAGGTGACTTGAGATAGGTGCCTAGACTTAGACTTGTGTGTGCTTAAATTGTTGCGGGACTTGTAGGATTACGGGTCGGAATGGGTTTGGTTAGTGCCTTGGCTATAGGTTGACTAACGTTTATATTAGTAATGCGGATATTATTAATATGTTGTTGTGTGGTGATAATAATTCTCGCGTGTGTTTGTACCGCGTAGAATTTTAGTTGTGTTTGTGTATATCATCGAGCGAGACGGTCGTTGTACTAACGAGTCGATGCGGCATGTGTGCGTAATAAGAACTTGCAAACCTTATTACGGGTGCAAATCGTGTCTAACAAGTGATGTACGATGAGTGTTTAGCAAGATGGGGTTGTGTCGTGCGTACGGTTTTACACGTTCGTGGACTAATCGTTTTGCATTCTTTAGAATGACGACGCGAAACGAGACCGAGGCGAATGACGTGGAGTTTAACGCTAGGGTTGCGGCCGCCGTTGCGGAGCAAATGGGTGCGTTAGAAGAAAGAATGGAAAGGAGGTATTCCGAACTTCAAAGTAGTGGTGAAATGGAGCGTTATCTTAAGAGCTTCATGAGGACTAAACCCCCGATGTATGACGGGAAGCCGGATCCTTTGGTAAGCACAACTTGGATTTCGGACGTCGAAGGGTGTTTTCGTACTATTGTTTGCCCTCCCGAGAGAAAGACGAGACTCGCTACGAGTTTGTTGCGGGGTAGGGCAAGGGATTGGTTGGATGGTAAGATTGATCTTGTCGGTGGCGAGACGTTTATGGCTTTATCGTGCGACGACTTTAAGGAGGAATTCTTCGAGGAGTTCCGGACTTCGGCCGATTTGTGGGAATTGCGTAATGAGTTGCGAAATTTGCGACAAGGATCTATGGATTTGAGTACTCTCAAGACGACCTTCATGGCGAAGGCTCGTTTTTGTCCGGAGTATTTGGGGAATGATCGTTTGTTGATGGGAGATTTCTATCGGACCTTGAATGATGACTTGAAAAGTAAAATTAGCCGGGGTCAAGCGAAATCGTTTTCGGAATTATTCGACTTGGCTAGAGGTTTCGAGTCGTATTCAAGATCGAAAAAGGGTGAACCTTCAAGTGAGCGAAGGGTCGTTTCTTATGGTGCTCCGAGTAAGAGGGCTAAGGGTCCGAGTGTGAGCACGGGTGGTACGCGAACGGGTATGTCGGATTCTAGTGCGGCTAGATGTTACAATTGTGGCGTGAGGGGTCACAAGTCTTGGGAATATTCGGTACCAAAGGGTGATGGTATGGTGTGCTTCAATTTCCAAAAAGAAGGACATCGTAAGTCGGAATGTCCCAAGTTAGCGGGGACGGGTGCGGCCAGGAGACGTTAAGGTACGTTTAATTTTGATAAATATGTCTTTTGATTATTTATTAAATGCCGTTTGAGTTTGAGTTGCGTGCCTTTGTTGTGCATGTTATGCTATGGGTGACGTTCCTAATGGAAGTACCCTATGTTGATGTTTGATTGACGGGCGAAGGGCGTAAGACTTGGTGCAACCAAGCATTCCTTAGTATTTGGGAAACGTTTCTACCAAGCCACGGAAATGGTTTTGGTGTTTGGTTGTTAAGCGCGTGTTCGCTTTGATGTTGAAGTGACGAATCATGAGGTTCGTCGGTTGGTTGGAACCCTTGAGATCGAGTGTTTTAAATCTCGATGTGTGTTGGTAATGGAGTCTTTATGACGCGACATTAGGTGCCTCTTTTATACCTACTAGCGTGGTGTTCGACTCCGATTGTGTTGCGGTACACTTTTCGTACAAAGTGTTTAAGGGTTGGTTAAAATCCTTCGTGTACTCAAGGTTGGAGCAAGATGTGGTAATGGGTCGTGTGAGCCCAATTGTTGGTAAAGTCTACCTGTGGTAGCATTGTGCGGTTGTACGAGTTGTGGATATGGAACGTGGTTCCAAGTGGGGGAGTTACACTCCCGCACGAGGAAGTTTTAGTGTGAGATTTCGGATGATGCTTTTGGTAGATCCGGAAAATGTTGTCGAGACCTGGTTTGGTCGATTTGTAGTAGAGTACAATTTCAGATAAATTGTACTTATGGTTTGGATTTGAATCATCACCGAGGTGGTAACGTGGTAAATCTCGTTGAGAGATAATGGACGTGTTTGGCGAGCAAGGTGAAATCCTCCGGTTAAGGGAGGTGTGTGTCGGGTTCTCTTGTGGAGAATTATTGTTTGGTACCAGTGTTTGGTATAGGTGGTTCTTGCTCGATTATGGTATGGTTGTTTGATGAAGCATGATCTTTAGGGTCCGCTGACTTCATCATGGGAATACGTGATTGGTGGAGCATGACTTTCGGGGTCCGCTGACTTCATCAAGTGTTGTGATCGGTGAAGCATGATCTTCGGGTCCGCTGACTTCATCCGGTGTTGTGATCGGTGAAGCATGATCTTCGGGTCCGCTGACTTCATCCGGTGTTGTGTTTGGTGGAGCATGACCTTCGGGGTCCGCTGACTTCATCAAGGGAGTAGTGTTATGTCGGTATGGTGTAACACTATCGGGAAATGCGAGTACCGGTGGGAAATGCGAGTACCATTCCTATGTTGAGATTGTGAATCGCGTGTGGTTTCGGATTCACGATGATGCGTGTAGTTCGGTCATCTTATTGGAATGAATCTCGTGTAGTTCGGATTCATGGTGACTCGTGTAGTTCGGTCATCTTATTGAGGTAGTAATCTCGTGTGGTTTCGGATTACTAAGGCTCGTGTAGTTCGGCCAACCTCGATGTTGTGGAAGTGAATCTCGTGTAGTTCGGATTCACAAATGACTCGTGGGGTTTCGGTCATTGTATTGAGGAGTGAGTCTCGTGTAGTTCGGATTCACAATTGACTCGTGTAGTTCGGTCATTCCTCTGGGATAGTGACTCTCGTGTAGTTCGGATTCACTATGACGCGTGTAGTTCGGCCATTCCCGATTGTTGTTGTGGTGAAGGTAGTGAGTCACGTGTAGTTCGGATTCACTAGGGCGCGTGTGTTTTCGGCCAGCCTTCGTGTCGTGTGATCTATTGGTTGTTTGATACACCAATGGTAGGGTCGTAAGGACCATGTTGCAGGAACTATCGGTCGTTTTATACGTCGATGGTGGGGTCGTGAGGACCATGTTGTGGGATTAGTGAGGCGTTAGCCGTGTTTCGCTCACATGTTTGTTACGGGTGTGACGATGGTTGATTTCGTACACCTTGGGTTTTGCGTTTCCATAGTCGTTTGGGCGTTATCGGTTTTTAACCGTTGGATTATGATGTTACGGTAGTTGTGTATTGGTCGTATGGCGCACTACAAGGGATGTTTAGTGATTGGTGTTATCCGTAAGGATTCATTTGGATCGGTCTTCATCGGTTCGGGTTGTTGACCTTAGGTTGGGACTTGGGTGCTTTTAGCGTTGTACTCGGTAATAGTACGCTAAGGGATTTATATCTCGGTACGAGATTGGTTGAGTTTTCCCGATGTTAGGGAAGGAGCATGGTTTTAGTACTCGGATTGTGGATTTGAGAAAATCGCGGATGACGATTTTAGTGTTAAAGGTGCTTCAATGAGAATAGTTGCCTAGGAAAGTCGGGTTGGAACTTATGTTTAGGACCGTAAGTGGGGTCCGTTTGGTTAAGTGACGAGGATCACGAGGACGTGATCGAGTTTAAGTGGGGGAGAGTTGTAAGACCCGAATATTTATCTTGTATACTTGTGTATTATGGTGTTCAAGGGTGTGGGTTTTATTGTATATAAATTAAAATGCAAAAGAAACTGTTTCAGTAGGGTCGCGCGCCGCGCGGGTTTGGGGCGCGCCGCGCCATTTGGCGCTGACAGAATCCTTTGTTTTAAATTGGTTTAAATGAAGGGTATTTGGGTAATTTCACTTGGGGTCGGATTTGTGAGCCACATTAGCTGGTTTGGATCAGTTTTGGATCATTTTCACATCCATTCATCACTCCCAACTATCTAGAGAGAGAGAGAGAGATTCTAGAGAGAGATTTAGGGTTTTGGTGAAGAAGGAGGCCGAATTGATCAAAAGCTCGAGTTTTAAAGTTGTTCCTTTCGTTCCTAGCTACGTTGTGGTGGTATTGGTAAGCTCAAACTCCGAATTTCATTTATTTGATTTGATATTCAAGTTAGGGTTTTGAGTTAAATTGTTGTGTAACCCTTTTAGGTGATGAAATGGGTTTATGGTGACTAGTTATTCTTGTCACTTGGCGGGTTTTGGGTTGGATGACGATTTGGCCTTGATTAGGCTTTGGTTTGGAGTTTAATCACTAGGTATAGTGATTATTTAAGTATTGGAACCCATTTAGTTTATTATGGTTGACTAATTGTGACTTTGGGTCAAATTAGGGTTCGGTGGTAATTATGACCCAATTGGCGATTTAATGATGTTTATAAACTTAAAATGGATTAAGTTGAAGTATTAAACCAAGTTAAATGTGTTTTGGTGTCAAAACTTGTGAATGGTGAGATTTTGACCTTATGGGTCAAAATTAGGGTTTAAGTGTCAAAATGGGTATGACACGTGTTTAACACTTGAGTTCGGGTTTAATTGGCGTATTAGGACCATTCTCACTAGTGTTAGTGCTTATTGGTTAGTTTTGGGCACGTTTTGTGCTTGGAAGTGCATTTGGGTCGAAATTGCACTAAGTGACGAATTGGGTTGATTTGTAAATCCACTCTAAGTGTATTGTTGTAATTGTGATAATGGAATAGGTACTTTCCATTGGCGAGTTGCGGATTACTTGGAAGCATTCTTCAAGACTTTAAGGTGAGTGATAATATCCTATGTGCATATGTATGTGTAGGATGGGTGCGGGTCGGGTGAAGTGATTCTCGGCTATAGAGCTCACTTCACATGTAGGTGGACTTGACGGGCTTTTGCATGAGTCCAATTGGCACGGTTGTGCGTTTTGGTTGACCATCTTTGGCGAAGTACACGTTCGTGTGTACATTATCACACGTGATTGTGATTTGGATGTTGTAGCCCCGATGTGGTGGATTTTATAATCCCGTGACCGTGGGTTTGAGTTGGAGATGTGAATCGCGTGTGGTTTCGGATTCACGATGACGCGTGTGGTTTCGGTCATCTTATCAAATGAATCTCGTGTAGTTCGGATTCATGGTGACTCGTGTAGTTCGGTCATCTTATTGAGGTAGTAATCTCGTGTGGTTTCGGATTACTAAGGCTCGTGTAGTTCGGCCAACCTCGATGTTGTGAAGATAGTAATTCTCGTGTGGTTTCGAATTACTAAGGCTCGTGTAGTTCGGCCAATCTTCATTGTGGTACTTGGTTCTCGGTATTGGGTTAAGGTGTTAACCTTGTTCGATTATATTGTTATATATTAATGTATTGTTGTGTTGTAGCTAACCCTCCGGGTGTAGCTATTTGGCGTTGTTCACATCGTCGTTGGTGAACTTATATTGTTGTTGTATCTTTAGCTCGTTGCTTAGAGATCGTACGGTATGCTTAGTGTGGTGCTTTATATATGGATGCCTCGGTATGCGGTAATTGTTATTTTGTGGCGTGTCCATTTTATACATATATATGTATGTAGTATATTATCATTCACTAAGCGTTAGCTTACCCTCTCGTTGTTGACTCTTTTTATAGATTGCATGCGGATGGTGGCTCGGGTAAGCGCGAGGATTAGAGGACTTGCGTAGTTTGCGTAGAAGGCTTGCTTTTGGATTTATTAGGATTGGGTAGCGTATCCCCAATCGCCATGCTCGGCTTTGTTTTGTATTAAAAGTCTTATGGTGTTCATCGTGTTTCCAGGTTTTAAATCATTAAGTTAGCATATCATATAGATATAGAACATGTGTTTAGTTGATTATAAAAGTCAATTTAGAAGGATTAACTTTTGTTTGCGAACAAGTTTAGAATTAACTAAACTATGTTCTAGTGATTACAAGTTTAAACCTTCGAATAAGATAGCTTTATATGTATGAATCGAATGATGTTATGAACATCATTACTACCTCAAGTTTTCTGGATAAAACTACTGGAAATGAGAAAAATGGATCTAGCTTCAAAGGATCCTTGGATGGCTTGAAAGTTCTTGAAACAGAATCATGACACGAAAACAGTTCAAGTAAGATTTTCACTCGAAATAAGATTGTTATAGTTGTAGAAATTGAATCAAAGTTTGAATATAAATATTACCTTGAATTAGAAAGATAACCTACTATAAATAACAAAGGTTTCTTGATCTTAGATGATTACTTGGAATGGATTAGAAAGCTTGGAAGTAGACTTGCAAACTTGGAAGTATTCTTAATTTTTATGAAACTATACTTATGGAATTTATGAAGAACACTTAGAACTTGAAGATGGAACTTGAGAGAGATCAATTATATGAAGAAAATTTAAGAATGAAAGTGTTTGTAGGTGTTTTTGGTCGTTGGTATATGGATTATATATAAAGGATATGTAATTTTGTTTTCATGTAAATAAGTCATGAATGATTACTCATATTTTTGTAATTTTATGAGATATTTCATGCTAGTTACCAAATGATGGTTCCCACATGTGTTAGGTGACTCACATGGGCTACTAAGAGCTGATCATTGGAGTGTATATACCAATAGTACATATATCTAAAAGCTGTGTATTGTACGAGTACGAATACGGGTGCATACGAGTAGAATTGTTGATGAAACTGAACGAGGATGTAATTGTAAGCATTTTTGTTAAGTAGAATTATTTTGATAAGTGTATTGAAGTCTTAAAAAGGTGTATGAATACATATTAAAACACTACATGTATATACATTTTAACTGAGTCGTTAAGTCATCGTTAGTCGTTACATGTAAATGTTGTTTTGAAACCTTTAGGTTAACGATCTTGTTAAATGTTATTAACCCATTGTTTATTATATCAAATGAGATGTTAAATTGTTACATTATCATGATATTATGATATATAATATATCTTAGTATGATATATATACAGTTAAATGTTGTTACAACGATAATAGTTACATATATGTCTCGTTTCGAAATCATTAAGTTAGTAGTCTTATTTTTACATATGTAGTTCATTGTTAATACACTTAATGATATATTTACTTATCATTTAACATAATTAACCAAGTGTATCAATATCTTAATATGATTCATATGTACCTAGTAAGACGTTGTTATAACGATAATCGTTATATATATCGTTTTCAAGTTTCTTAATTTAATACCCTCATTTATATGTATATAACACATTGTTAAAATACCTAATGAGATACCTAATTATAATAAAATCATTTTAACTATATATATAACCATATATATGTCATCGTATAGTTTTTACAAGTTTTAACGTTCGTGAATCACCGGTCAACTTAGGTGGTTAATTGTTTATATGAAACCTATTTCAATTAATCAAGTCTTAACAAGTTTGATTGCTTAACATGTTGGAAACATTTAGTCATGTAAATGTCAACCTCAATTACTATATATAAACATGGAAAAGTTCGGGTCACTACAGTACCTACCCGTTAAATAAATTTCGTCCCGAAATTTTAAGCTGTTGAAGGTGTTGACGAATCTTCTGGAAATAGATGCGGGTATTTCTTCTTCATCTGATCTTCACGCTCCCAGGTGAACTCGGGTCCTCTACGAGCATTCCATCGAACCTTAACAATCGGTATCGTGTTTTACTTAAGTCTCTTAACCTCACGATCCATTATTTTGACGGGATCTTCAATGAACTGAAGTTTTTCATTGATTTGGATTTCGTCCAACAGAATAGTGAGATCTTCTTTAGCAAAACATTTCTTCAAATTCAAGACGTGGAAAGGGTTATGTACAGCCGCGAGTTATTGAGGTAGCTCCAGTTGGTAAGCTACTGGTCCGACACGATCTATAATCTTGAATGGTCCAATGTACCTTGGATTTAGTTTCCCCCGTTTACCAAATCGAACAATGCCTTTTCAAGGTGAAACCTTAAGCATGACCATTTCTCCAATTTCAAACTCTATATCTTTTCTTTTACTGTCCGCGTAGCTCTTTTGTCGACTCTAGGCGATTTTCAATCGTTGTTGAATTTGGATGATTTTCTCGGTAGTTTCTTGTATTATCTCTGGACCCATAATCTGTCTATCCCCCACTTCATTCCAACAAATCGGAGACCTGCACTTTCTACCATAAAATGCCTCAAACGGCGCCATCTCAATACTAGAATGATAACTGTTGTTGTAGGAAAATTCTGCTAACGGTAGGTATCGATCCCAACTGTTTCCGAAATCAATAACACATGCTCGTAGCATGTCTTCAAGCGTTTGTATCGTCCTTTCACTCTGCCCATCAGTTTGTGGATGATAGGCAGTACTCATGTCTAGACGAGTCCTCAATGCTTGTTGCAATGTCTGCCAGAACCTTGAAACAAATCTACCATCCCTATCAGAGATAATAGAGACGGGTATTCCATGTCTGGAGACAACCTCCTTCAAATACAATCGTGCCAACTTCTCCATTTTGTCATCTTCTCTCATTGGCAGGAAGTGTGCTGACTTAGTGAGACGATAAACTATTACCCAAATAGTATCATAACCACTTGCAGTCCTTGGCAATTTAGTAATGAAATCCATGGTAATGTTTTCCCATTTCCATTCCGGGATTTCATGTTGTTGTAGTAGACCTGATGGTTTCTGATGTTCAGCTTTGACCTTAGAACACGTCAAACATTCTCCTACATATTTATCAATATCGGCTTTCATACCTGGCCACCAAAAGTGTTTCTTGAGATCTTTATACATCTTCCCCGCTCCGGGATGTATTGAATATCTGGTTTTATGTGCTTCTTTAAGTACCATTTCTCTCACATCTCCAAACCTTGGTACCCATATTCTATCAGCCCTATATCGGGTTCTGTCTTCCCGAATATTAATATGTTTCTCTGATCCTTTAGGTATCTCATTCTTCAACTTTCCTTCTTTTACAACCCCCTGTTGCGCCTCCTTTATTTGATTAGCAAGGTTAGTACGAATAATTATATTCATAGCTTTTATCCGTATAGGTTCTCTGTCATTTCTACTCAAAGCGTCGGCTACCACATTCGCCTTCCCCGGGTGGTATCGAATCTCAAAATCATAATCATTCAACAGTTCAATCCACCTGCGTTGTCTCATATTCCGTTGCTTATGATTAAATATATGTTAGAGACTTTTGTGGACGGTATATATAATACTTTTGACCCCATATAAATAATGCCTCCAAGTCTTTAATATAAAAACAACAACACCTAATTCCAAATCGTGAGTTGTATAATTTTGCTCGTGAATCTTCAATTGTCTAGACGCATAAGCAATCACCTTCATTCGTTGCATTAATACATAACCGAGACCTTGCTTTGATGCGTCACAATAAATCACAAAATCATCATTCCCTTCAGGCAATGATAATATAGGTGCCGTAGTTTGCTTTTTCTTCAATAACTGAAACGCCTTCTCTTGTTCATCCTTCCATTCAAATTTCTTCCCTTTATGCGTTAATGCAGTCAAGGATTTTGCTATTTTGGAGAAATCTTGGATGAATCTTCTGTAGTAACCAGCCAATCCTAAAAATTGACGTATATGCTTCGGAGTTTTTGGGGTTTCCCACTTTTCAACGGTTTCGATCTTTGTCAGGTCCACCTGGATACCTTCTTTGTTCACTATGTGACCGAGGAATTGAACTTCTTCCAACCAAAATGCACACTTTGAAAACTCAGCGTACAGTTTTTCTTTCCTCAATACTTCTAACACTTTTCTCAAATGTTCTTCGTGCTCTTGATCATTCTTTGAGTAAATAACTATGTCATCAATGAAAACAATGACAAACTTGTCAAGATATGGCCCACACACTCGGTTCATAAGGTCCATGAACACAGCTGGTGCGTTAGTCAATCCAAACGGCATAACCATAAACTCGTAATGACCATAACGTGTATCCAGAACGTAAATCGATTTTTGAATAAACCGACGAGCCTTGTAGTTGATCAAATAAGTCGTCAATTCTCGGCAGCGGATAACGGTTTTTGATGGTAAGTTTATTCAACTCTCTGTAGTTAATACACAACCTAAATGTACCATCCTTCTTCTTGACAAACAAAACAGGAGCTCCCCATGGTGATGTGCTTGGTCGAATGAAACCACGTTCTAATAGTTCTTGCAGTTGGCTTTGCAGTTCTTTCATCTCGCTGGGTGCGAGTCTGTAAGGAGCACGAGCTATTGGTGCAGCTCCTGGTGCAAGATCTATTTGAAATTCAACAGATCGATGTGGAGGTAGTCCCGGTAATTTTTTCAAAAATACATCGGGAAATTCTTTTGCGACGGGAACATCATTGATGCTATTTTCTTCAGTTTGTACTTTCTCGACGTGTGCTAGAACAGCATAGCAACCTTTTCTTATTAGTTTTTGTGCCTTCAAATTACTAATAAGATGTAGCTTCATGTTGCCCTTTTCTCCGTACACCATTAAGGGTTCTCCTTCTTCTCGTACAATGCGAATTGCATTTTTGTAACATACGATCTCTGCTTTCATCTCCTTCAGGCAGTCCATGCCAACTATTACATAAAAACTCCCTAACTCTACTGGTATCAAATCAATCTTAAATATTTCGCAACCCAGTTTAATTTCTTGATTCCGGCATATATAATCTGCTGAAATTAATTTACCGTTTGCTAATTCGGGTAAAAATTTACTATCCAACGGCGTCAATGGACAACTTAATTTAGCACAAAAATCTCTACTCATATAACTTCTATCCGCACCCGAATCAAATAAAACGTAAGCAGATTTATTGTCAATAAGAAACGTACCCGTAACAAGCTCCGGGTCTTCCTGCGCCTCTGCCGCATTAATATTGAAAACTCTTCTGCGGCCTTGTCCATTCGTGTTCTCCTGGTTCGGGCAATTTCTAATAATGTGGCCCGGTTTTCCACATTTATAACAAACTACATTGGCATAACTTTCTCCGACACTACTTGCTCCTCCATTACTCGTTCCGAGACCATTTGTTCCTTTCGTTCTGTTAACCCCTGGTCCGTAGACCTCACACTTCGCCGCGCTATGACCATTTCTTTTACACTTGTTGCAAAATTTGGTGCAGAACCCCGAGTGATACTTTTCACACCTTTGACATAGCTGCTTCTGATTGTTGTTGTTGCTGTGGTTGTTATTGTTGTTGGGATGATTGTTGTAGTTGTTGTTGTCATTGTTGTTTTGTCGTTTGTCGTAGTTGCGATTGATGTTGCGATTGTTGGGATAGTTGTTGTTGTTTTGGTGACTCTTATCACCGTTTTTCTCCCACTTTCTTTTGACTAGCTTCACGTTGGCCTCTTCGGCCGCCTGTTCTTTAATTCTTCCCTCAATCTGGTTCACTAGTTTGTGAGCCATTCTACATGCCTTTTGTGTGGAGGCAGGCTCGTGTGAACTTATATCTTCTTGGCCTGATCACCCCTAAGTGTGCGCTGAGCGCACTTAGGCCTGATCGGAATCCGTCTTCTGTTTAATTCCAGAATTATTCCCACGCTTTATGTACTATATTTACACTTATATACAACATATATTATGGTGTTACAACTCTCCCCCACTTGAATCAGAGCGCGTCCTCGCGATCCAGCCGCATGACAAGTAGGAAGATAAACCAACATGAATTCTTCGGGTTCCCATGTAAACTCGGAACCTTTACTACGACGCCATTGGACCTTAAAGGTCCTCACCTCTTTATTACGCAACATTTTCACCTTTTCATCAAGTATAGCAATCGGCTCTTCAACATACTCTAACTTGTTGTTTAGCTCAATCTCATCCAATAGCATCCATGACGAATCATCCGCAAGACACTTATGGAGATGGGAAACATGAAATGTATTATGGATCCCCGCAAGCTCTTCTGGTAATTCCAAACGATACGCAACTTCCCTAACACGAGCCAAAATCTTAAATGGTCCAATAAACCAAGGAGCTAACTTTCCCCGTTTTCGAAACCGAATAATACCCTTCCACGGCAAAACCTTGAGCATCACCATGTCACCCTCTTGAAACTCGATCGGTCGCTTACGTTTAACGACATAAGTCTTTTGTCTATCTTGCGCCTCTTTTAAACGAGCCCGAATCATTTCAATTTTACTATTCATCTCTAATACCAAGTCGGTGCTACCGACTTCCTTTTGACCCACTTTGCCCCAACAAATCGGGGTTCGACACCTTCTACCGTATAACATCTCATACGATGGCATTCCAATACTAGAGTGAAAACTATTATTGTACGAGAATTCCACCAAAGGCAAGTGTTCATCCCAACTACCACCGAAATCAATAATACACGCTCGTAACATATCCTCTAATGTTTGATTCGTACGTTCGATTTGACCGTCCGTTTGAGGATGGTACGCCGTACTCATATTCACCCTCGTACCCATATCTTCATGAAACTTCTTCCAAAATCGAGAAGTAAAACGCGTGTCCCGATCCGAAACAATAGATGCAGGAACGCCGTGTCTCGATATCACCTCCTTAATGAACATTTTCGCAAGTGCCTTCGACGTAATGGCTTCTTTAATAGGAAGAAACAATGCACTTTTCGTCAATCTATCAACAATCACCCAAATAGTACCAAATTGGGTTCTTGCCATTTTTGGCAACTTGGTAATAAAATCCATGGTAATATGCTCCCACTTCCACATCGGAATTTCTAGTGGTTGCAACTTACCATACGGCTTTTGGTGTTCGGCTTTAACTTGCAAACACGTGACACATTGCTCAACATACTTAACAACGTCGCGTTTCATGCCCGGCCACCAATAATCTTTCCTCAAATCAAGATACATTTTCGTCGCGCCCGGATGAATGGAATACTTTGACTTATGTGCTTCATCAAGTAGCACCCGCCGATAATCACCCATCTTAGGCACCCACACTCTTCCTTGAAAAGACAACAAACCACGTGAACTCATAGTAATGAATTCCGATTGCCCCACAATTCGTTCCGCATGCTTGTTGTGAACGTAATCCTCTATTTGAATCACACCAAGCTTTTCAAAAAAATCGTTAGTAATAATCATACGTAACAATCCCAATCGTAACGCCGGGTGGTGACTCTTTCAGCTTAACACATCCGCGACCACATTCGCCTTGCCCGGATGATAAAGTATCTCACAATCATAATCCTTCACCACATCCATCCATCTACGTTGACGATAATTCAAATCCCGTTGATCAAAAAGATGTTTCAAACTCTTGTGATCCGAATAAATCGTACACTTGACACCATAGAAGTAATGGCGCCAAATTTTCAAAGTATGGACCACCGCCGCTAATTCAAGATCATGAGTCGGGTATCTCTTTTCATGTTCCTTTAATTGGCGAGAGGCGTAAGCGATGACTTTACCTCGTTGCATTAGAACACACCCGAGCCCATTCAAAGAAGCATCACAATAAACCGTCATATCATCTACACCTTCCGGCAATACTAAGACCGGAGCTTGACACAATTTCTCTTTCAACAATTGAAAAGCGATTTCTTGCTCGTTCTCCCAATTGAATCTCATATTCTTCCTTGTTAACTTAGTTAATGGAGAGGCAATCTTTGAAAATTCTTGGATAAACTGACGATAATAACCGGCCAATCCGAGAAAACTTCGGATTTCCGTAGGCGTAGTCGATTGTCCCCAACTCTTCACCATCTCTATCTTCCCCGGATCTACTTGAATACCATTCTCGTTCACAATATGGCCAAGGAATTGAACCTCCCTTAGCCAAAATTCACATTTTGAGAACTTAGCATACAACATCTCCTTCCGCAATGTCTTCAACATACTACGCAAATGATGTTCATGTTCCTTCATACTCCTCGAATAGACAAGTATGTCGTCGATGAACACAATTACCGACTTGTCTAACATAGGTTGGCACACTCGGTTCATAAGATCCATGAATTCTGCCGGTGCATTCGTAAGACCAAAAGGCATCACCACAAACTCAAAATGCCCGTAACGCATTCGAAAGGTTGTTTTCTCAATATCTTCCTCATGGACCCGCATTTGATGATAGCCGGACCGTAGGTAAATTTTAGAGAAATATGTCACATCTTGGAGTTGATCAAACAAATCGTCAATCCTAGGCAATGGATAACGATTATTGATCATCACTTTATTCAACTCCCGATAATCAATGCACATACGCATACTACCATCTTTCTTCTTCAGGAACAAGACCGGAGCGCCCCAAGGTGAAGCACACGGTCGAATAAAACCCTTCTCAAGTAACTCTTGGGTTTGATTTAACAATTCTTGCATTTCCGTCGGCGCTAAACGATAAGGAGTTTTGTCAATGGGAGTAGCTCCCGGAACCAACTCAATGCGAAATTCAACTTGTCTTTCCGCCAAAACACCCGGTAACTCATCCGGAAAAATGTCCTCAAACTCATTTACCACCGGAATTTCACGAATTGATGGTGGCTCATCACGAGTATCAACAACATGGGAAAGAAAAGCCATGCCACCACTAACTAGGAAACGACGTGCCCGTGCAAAAGTGTATATCGGCACAAGTCTTCTACGCTTATCGCCATGAATAATTAACTCTCCCCCACTTGGGGTCTTCACACGAATAGACTTTTCATGGCATGCAATATCGGCTCTATTACGATCGAGCCAATCCATACCAACAACAATATCGAAATCACCCAAAGTCATCGGGATGAGGTCAATTTTAAAGTTTTTGGCACCAAACACAACATTACAATTTTTACACACATCAACCACTAGCACCGTCTTGCCATCCGCTATTTCGACTTCTACCGGATGATTTAACTTAGCTAACGGTTTATTAAGTTTAGGCACAAATTTTGGAGACACAAACGACAAATTTGCACCACTATCAAATAGAATCCTCGCCGGATTAGAGTTAACCATGAAAGTACCTGAGACGACTTCATTGGATTGCTTAGCTTCATCATTGGTCATCAAATAATTATGTCCCCTTACCGACCCCGACGCCTTCTCTATTCTCTTAACTTGATCATTTCGGAGATCGGGGCACTCCGACTTCCGGTGCCCTTCTTTTTGACAATTAAAACAAGTGATTGTATTAGTAGACGGTTTTGGGCAATCACGGGTGTAGTGACCCTTTTGCCCACAATTGAAAGATGTGACCATGTGACCACTAGAAACACCCTTCTTCACGCTACCGACACTTTCGATTGCTCCCTTACTCTTCTTGTTCAAAAAACTAGAAGCTTCAAACTTTCTTTTACTTGGCGCATAACTAATCGGACTCGGAGCTTGCGCTTCAAACCCCTTCGCCACCACCAAAAGCTTTGCAAAAGTCACAACATGACCAATACTAATTTTACCCTTCAAATCATCTCTAAGGGTCGCATGAAAGTCTTCCATTAATAATTGATCGTTACCCACATACTCGGGGCAAAAACGCGCTTTGGTGAGAAAGTTGGTTTTGAGAGTGTTTAGGTCCAAAGACCCTTGACACATGTTCCTTAACTCGTTGCGCAATTTGGAAAGATCCGCTTGCGTACGATATTCGAGGAAAAACTCCTTCTTGAACTCTGCCCAAGACAACCCCACAAAGGCCGCATCACCCACCATATCAATTTTACCATCGAGCCAATCTTTAGCATGGCCCCTCAACAAACTAGTAGCAAGCCTAGTATTTTTCTCGTGTGGGCACTCGGTCATGCGAAAACAACCTTCAACATCGGAGATCCAAGCCGCACTTTTCGTGGGGTCGGGATCCCCGTGGAAGTGAGGAGGCTTATTCGCCAAAAAGTTCTTATAGCTAAACTCCAACTCGCCCCCATTTTGAGGTCTAGGAAACCTCCTTTCAACTTCTTCTTTGACGGCATTGGTCATTCGTTCTTGAATCATATCGACAATTTTTTTCGAAACTGACTCTTCGAATATTTGTTTAACCCTTCGTGAGAAAACCGAAACATAGTTTTCTAAAGCGGTCTCAATCTTGGTAGTCATCTCATCTTCCTCCACATGAGAGGTACCACCATTGCCATTTGTATCCGTTCCGTTTCTCGTCTTCATTCTAAAGATTAAAAATGGAATAGACATCACCAACAATTTAATACACATATATACCTATGCATATGACCACACACACACCACATCTAGCTCAATACTTGTCGCACATCCTTGCTTGACTTGACTTGCAACCGTAATAGTGGTCGCGACTCACTATTACGCTCACATGCCGTGCCATGCTCAAATGTATCACAACCATCTTGCTCGACGTTCAAAACAATAACACATGATTAGTATGTCATAACCTAAGCATAGTTAGTCCACCTATGCACCAAAGAACTAATCAAAACCCGCACCGACCCGTAGTCCTACAAGTCCCGCATGTAATTCAACAACACAAAAGTCTAAGTCTAGGCGCCTATCTTAAGTCACCTAAATCCCTTAGACCATGCTCTGATACCACTTGTAACGACCCAACCCGTTAACCAACCAAAACTGCAAAATAAAAAAAAAATTCGATGCAGGCCTGCCCAGGCTGGGTGCGCGGCGCGCACCCCTACCTGTGCGCGGCGTGCACAGGGCCTGGCAGCCCGCTGTCCAAATTGTTCCATTTTCGTAAAAAGATCTAACACTTCCCATCATTTTTAGACAAAATGCTTTTCACATCATATTAGTATAAGTAAAACAAGCACGAATCAATGATAAAACGAGGTTTACATTGCGGTGCCCACATACGCCCAAAATACCATTAAGTACGAAATACGAGTTTCGATCACAAAAAGTTTAATTGCCAAACGTCACTAGAGCATGGTGTTTGGGGTTAAACTACCCAAATCTTGGTCGAACTTCCAAAAAGCTAACACCCCCGAGAGCCACTAATCCAAGCGAATACCTTTGCCCTTATCCAATCCGGATCCTAAAAAGGTAAACAACGAGAGGGTAAGCTAACGCTTAGTGAATGCAATAATTATACATGTACATATATAACCTACTTACTTGCAATCACATACACAATTACCTCATACACGCTAGCAATTTAAATGACATACCAACGCAAAGTATAACGCTAAATCTCCAAGACCACAAGCTAGCACAAACGATAGCACATATAACTCGAATAATATAAAGTGCCACACTACAAACATATAACCATGGTTAACCAATACTACAAAGGAATGGTACTTTGAATTTCCCATCGGTGTTCCCAACAACCGTTAGCGTACAACGAATTATAACACTAACCTCGGAGTGGTATCGATCGCCCGAACTTTAAACCCACCCGTCACGTGTAATGTGGTATCGAACACCCGAACTTTAAATCCACTATACATGTCCACGCACATACATGACATGGCATCGAACGACTAAACTTAAACCCATATCATATATTGACCCGATGTGGTATCGACCGCCTGAACTTAAACCCACATCGAATCTGGTACAAGTAAATACATTATATACACACATGTATAATCATTCCACTCACCTTGTCGACTTGGCGAGATTTCCAACAACAACTTGTAACCTTTAAAGCGAGTCACCTAACATAATTAATTCTCAATTAATTCACATAATAAGTTGGACTTTCCACCAACTAGCCTCACTAGTGCATTTATTATCCATTTGCACTAGATTCACACATTAAGGGTCAAGACTCCCAACTAATCACTAAAAGCTAGTGATTAAGGTTCTAAGACTTCCATCAACACATAACTAGGGTGTTTTCATACTCAATTTATCCCTCTAGGTCAAACCCACCCATTTGACCCATTTCAAGTCAACTATAAACCCTAGAACCAATTTTACTAACAACACAGGTGAGCTAGTGAATAACTAACCATTTTAGACTCAATAACACCAATTATTACTTTGAAACCCTAGGTTAGTCATTCTTGAGTCCTCTGTGAAATGTCCCATTCTTATTGATTAAAAACATTCCATATTAATTGATTTCGTTGCGAGGTTTTGACCTCTATATGAGACGTTTTTCAAAGACTGCATTCATTTTTAAAACAAACCATAACCTTTATTTCATAAATAAAGGTTTAAAAAGCTTTACGTAGATTATCAAATAATGATAATTTAAAATATCCTGTTTACACACGACCATTACATAATGGTTTACAATACAAATATGTTACATCAAAATCAGTTTCTTGAATGCAGTTTTTACACAATATCATACAAACATGGACTCCAAATCTTGTCCTTATTTTAGTATGCAACAGCGGAAGCTCTTAGTATTCACCTGAGAATAAACATGCTTTAAACGTAAACAAAAATGTTGGTGAGTTATAGGTTTAACCTATATATATCAAATCGTAACAATAGACCACAAGATTTCATATTTCAATACACATCCCATACATAGAGATAAAAATCATTCATATGGTGAACACCTGGTAACCGACATTAACAAGATGCATATATATAAGAATATCCCCATCATTCCGGGACACCCTTCGGATATGATATAAATTTCGAAGTACTAAAGCATCCGGTACTTTGGATGGGGTTTGTTAGGCCCAATAGATCTATCTTTAGGATTCGCGTCAATTAGGGTGTTTGTTCCCTAATTCTTAGATTACCAGACTTAATAAAAAGGGGCATATTCGATTTCGATAATTCAACCATAGAATGTAGTTTCACGTACTTGTGTCTATTTTGTAAATCATTTATAAAACCTGCATGTATTCTCATCCCAAAAATATTAGATTTTAAAAGTGGGACTATAACTCACTTTCACAGATTTTTACTTCGTCGGGAAGTAAGACTTGGCCACTGGTTGATTCACGAACCTATAACAATATATACATATATATCAAAGTATGTTTAAAATATATTTACAACACTTTTAATATATTTTGATGTTTTAAGTTTATTAAGTCAGCTGTCCTCGTTAGTAACCTACAACTAGTTGTCCACAGTTAGATGTACAGAAATAAATCGATAAATATTATCTTGAGTCAATCCACGACCCAGTGTATACGTATCTCAGTATTGATCACAACTCAAACTATATATATTTTGGAATCAACCTCAACCCTGTATAGCTAACTCCAACATTCACATATAGAGTGTCTATGGTTGTTCCGAAATATATATAGATGTGTCGACATGATAGGTCGAAACATTGTATACGTGTCTATGGTATCTCAAGATTACATAATATACAATACAAGTTGATTAAGTTATAGTTGGAATAGATTTTTTACCAATTTTCACGTAGCTAAAATGAGAAAAATTATCCAATCTTGTTTTACCCATAACTTCTTCATTTTAAATCCGTTTTGAGTGAATCTAATTACTATGGTTTCATATTGAACTCTATTTTATGAATCTAAACAGAAAAGTATAGGTTTATAGTAGGAAAAATAAGTTACAAGTTGTTTTTGTAAAGATAGTCATTTCAGTCGAAAGAACGACGTCTAGATGACCATTTTAGAAAACATACTTCCACTTTGAGTTTAACCATAATTTTTGGATATAGTTTCATGTTCATAATAAAAATCATTTTCACAGAATAACAACTTTTAAATCAAAGTTTATCATAGTTTTTAATTAACTAACCCAAAACAGCCCGCGGTGTTACTACGACGGCGTAAATCCGGTTTTACGGTGTTTTTCGTGTTTCCAGGTTTTAAATCATTAAGTTAGAATATCATATAGATATAGAACATGTGTGTAGTTAATTTTAAAATTCAAGTTAGAAGGATTAACTTTTGTTTGCGAACAAGTTTAGAATTAACTAAACTATGTTCTAGTGATTACGAGTTTAAACCTTCGAATAAGATAGTTTTATATATATGAATTGAATGATGTTATGAACATCATTACTACCTCAAGTTTAGTAGGTAAACCTACTGGAAGTGACAAGAAATGATCTAGCTTCAAAGGATCTTGGATGGCTTGAAAGTTCTTGAAGTAGGATCATGACACAAAAACAAGTTCAAGTAAGATTTTTTTACTCGAATTAAGATAGTTTATAGTTATAGAAATTGAATCAAAGTTTGAATATGAATACTACATTGAATAAGAAAGATAACCTACTGTATATAACAAAGGTTTCTTAATCTTAGATGATTACTTGGAATGGATTAGAAAGCTTGGAAGTAAATTAGTAAACTTGAAGGGATTTTTGAAGTGTTCTTGAAGTGTTCTTCCTATGATGATTATAGCTTGATTCTTGAAGTGATTTTTGATGAAGATGATGATTAACTACTGGAAAAATACATTCATAATAGTGTGTGTATGTTGACAGAACATTAGAAAGAGAATTGGAAGTGAAATGGAGTGAATGATGAGTGGTAATTGGTGAGTGGTGAGTGGGGTTAAAAGGAGTTCTAGTTAGTTGACTAGCTCATGGTAGAAGTTAAAATTGATTAGTCATACATGACATAATCAAGAGTGGAATCCCATGCTAGTTCCTATTGGTATATACTAATAGTAAGTACGTTTTGAAGCTGTGTATAATACGGGTAAGAATACGACTAGAATTCTTGATGAAAGAAAAGAATGGAAAAGTAACTGTAACCATTTTCGTTAAGTATGAGTGTTTTGATATATGTCTTGAAGTCTTCCAAAAGTATTTTAATACATCTAAATACACTACATGTATATACATTTTAACTGAGTCGTTAAGTCATCGTTTGTCGTTACATGTAAGTGTTGTTTTGAAACCTTTAAGTTAACGATCTCAATTAATGTTGTTAACCCATTGTTTATTATATCTAATGAGATGTTAAATTATTATATTATCATGATATTATGATATATTAATATATCTTAATATGATATATATACATTTAAATGTCGTTACATCGATAATCGTTACATATATGTCTCGTTTCGAAATCCTTAAGTTAGTAGTCTTGTTTATATGTATATAACTCATTGTTAATATACTTATGGAGATACTTACTTATCATAATCTCATGTTAACCATATGTATATTCATATATATATCGTCATGTCGTTTTTACAAGTTTTAACGTTCGTGAATCGCCGGTCAACTTGGGTGGTCAATTGTCTATATGAAACATATTTTAATTAATCAAGTCTTAACAAGTTTGATTGCTTAACATGTTGGAAACATTTAATCATGTAAATATCAATCTCAATTAATATATATAAACATGGAAAAGTTCGGGTCACTACAGTACCTACCCGTTAAATAAATTTCGTCCCGAAATTTTAAGCTGTTGAAGGTGTTGACGAATCTTCTGGAAATAGATGCGGGTATTTCTTCTTCATCTGATCTTCACGCTCCCAGGTGAACTCGGGTCCTCTACGAGCATTCCATCGAACCTTAACAATTGGTATCTTGTTTTGCTTAAGTCTTTTAACCTCACGATCCATTATTTCGACGGGTTCTTCGATGAATTGAAGTTTTTCGTTGATTTGGATTTCATCTAACAGAATAGTGAGATCTTCTTTAGCAAAACATTTCTTCAAATTCGAGACGTGGAAAGTGTTATGTACAGCCGCGAGTTGTTGAGGTAACTCAAGTCGGTAAGCTACTGGTCCGACACGATCAATAATCTTGAATGGTCCAATATACCTTGGATTTAATTTCCCTCGTTTACCAAATCGAACAACGCCTTTCCAAGGTGCAACTTTAAGCATGACCATCTCTCCAATTTCAAATTCTATATCTTTTCTTTTAATGTCAGCGTAGCTCTTTTGTTAACTTTGGGCGGTTTTCAACCGTTGTTGAATTTGGATGATCTTCTCGGTAGTTTCTTGTATAATCTCCGGACCCGTAATCTGTCTATCCCCCACTTCACTCCAACAAATCGGAGACCTGCACTTTCTACCATAAAGTGCTTCAAACGGCGCCATCTCAATGCTTGAATGGTAGCTGTTGTTGTAGGAAAATTCTGCTAATGGTAGATGTTGATCCCAACTGTTTCCGAAATCAATAACACATGCTCGTAGCATGTCTTCAAGCGTTTGTATCGTCCTTTCGCTCTGCCCATCAGTTTGTGGATGATAGGCAGTACTCATGTCTAGACGAGTTCCTAATGCTTGCTGTAATGTCTGCCAGAATCTTAAAATAAATCTGCCATCCCTATCAGAGATAATAGAGATTGGTATTCCATGTCTGGAGACGACTTCCTTCAAATACAGTCGTGCTAACTTCTCCATCTTGTCATCTTCTCTTATTGGCAGGAAATGTGCTGATTTGGTGAGACGATCAACTATTACCCAAATAGTATCAAAACCACTTGCAGTCCTTGGCAATTTAGTGATGAAATCCATGGTAATGTTTTCCCATTTCCATTCCGGGATTTCGGGTTGTTGAAGTAGACCTGATGGTTTCTGATGCTCAGTTTTGACCTTAGAACACGTCAAACATTCTCCTACGTATTTAGCAACATCGGCTTTCATACCCGGCCACCAAAAATATTTCCTGAGATCCTTGTACATCTTCTCCGTTCCAGGATGTATTGAGTATCTGGTTTTATGAGCTTCTCTAAGTACCATTTCTCTCATATCTCCAAATTTTGGTACCCAAATCCTTTCAGCCCTATACTGGGTTCCGTCTTCCCGAATATTAAGATGTTTCTCCGATCCTTTGGGTATTTCATCCTTTAAATTTCCCTCTTTTAAAACTCCTTGTTGCACCTCCTTTATTTGAGTAGTAAGGTTATTATGAATCATTATATTCATAGATTTTACTCGAATGGGTTCTCTGTCCTTCCTGCTCAAGGCATCGGCTACCACATTTGCCTTCCCCGGGTGGTAACGAATCTCAAAGTCGTAATCATTCAATAATTCAATCCACCTACGATGCCTCATATTCAGTTGTTTCTGATTAAATATGTGTTGAAGACTTTTGTGGTCGGTATATATAATACTTTTGACCCCATATAAGTAGTGCCTCCAAGTCTTTAATGCAAAAACAACCGCGCCTAATTCCAAATCATGCGTCGTATAATTTTGTTCGTGAATCTTCAATTGTCTAGACGCATAAGCAATCTCCTTCGTTCGTTGCATTAATACACAACCGAGACCTTGCTTTGATGCGTCACAATAAATCACAAAATCATCATTCCATTCAGGCAATGACAATATAGGTGCCGTAGTTAGCTTTTTCTTCAATAACTGAAACGCTTTCTCTTGTTCATCATTCCATTCAAATTTCTTCCCTTTATGCGTTAATGCAGTCAAGGGTTTTGCTATTCTGGAAAAGTCTTGGATGAACCTTCTGTAGTAACCAGCTAGTCCTAAAAACTGGCGTATGTGTTTCGGAGTTTTCGGGGTTTCCCACTTTTCAACAGTTTCTATCTTTGCCGGATCCACCTTAATACCTTCTTTGTTCACTATGTGACCGAGGAATTGAACTTCTTCCAACCCAAATTCACACTTTGAAAACTTAGCGTACAATTCTTCCTTCCTAAATACTTCTAACACCTTTCTCAAATGTTCACCGTGTTCTTGGTCATTCTTTGAGTAAATAAGTATGTCATCAATGAAAACAATGACAAACTTGTCAAGGTATGGTCCACACACTCGGTTCATAAGGTCCATGAACACAGCTGGTGCATTAGTTAAACCAAACGGCATGACCATAAACTCGTAATGACCGTAACGTATTCTGAAAGCAGTCTTTGGAATATCATCTTCTTTCACCCGCATTTGATGATACCCGGAACGTAAGTCAATCTTTGAATAAACAGACGAGCATTGTAGTTGATCAAATAAGTCGTCAATTCTCGGTAGTGGGTAGCGGTTCTTGATGGTAAGTTTGTTCAACTCTCGGTAGTCGATACACAACCTGAATGTACCATCTTTCTTCTTGACAAATAAAACAGGAGCTCCCCACGGTGATGTGCTTGGTCGAATGAAACCACGCTCTAAAAGTTCTTGTAATTGGCTTTGCAGTTCTTTCATCTCACTGGGTGCGAGTCTGTAAGGAGCACGAGCTATTGGTGCAGCTCCTGGTACAAGATCTATTTGAAATTCAACAGATCGATGTGGGGGCAATCCCGGTAATTCTTTCGAAAATACATCGGGAAATTCTTTTGCGACGGGAACATCATTGATGCTCTTTTCTTCAGTTTGTACTTTCTCGACGTGTGCTAGAACAGCATAGCAACCTTTTCTTATTAGTTTTTGTGCCTTCAAATTACTAATAAGATGTAGCTTCGTGTTGCCCTTTTCTCCGTACACCATTAAGGGTTTTCCTTTTTCTCGTATAATGCGAATTGCATTTTTGTAACAAACGATCTCTGCTTTCACTTCTTTCAACCAGTCCATACCGATTATCACATCAAAACTCCCTAACTCTACTGGTATCAAATCAATCTTAAATGTTTCGCTAACCAGTTTAATTTCTCGATTCCGACATATATTATCTGCTGAAATTAATTTACCATTTGCTAATTCGAGTAAAAATTTACTATCCAAAGGCGTCAATGGACAACTTAATTTAGCACAAAAATCTCTACTCATATAGCTTCTATCCGCACCCGAATCAAATAAAACGTAAGCAGATTTATTGTCAATAAGAAACGTACCCGTAACAAGCTCCGGGTCTTCCTGTGCCTCTGCCGCATTAATATTGAAAACTCTTCCGCGGCCTTGTCCATTCGTGTTCTCCTGGTTCGGGCAATTTCTAATAATGTGGCCAAGTTTTCCACATTTATAACAAACTACATTGGCATAACTTGCTCCGACACTACTTGCTCCGCCATTACTCGTTCCGACACCATTTGTTCCTTTCGTTCTATTAACCCCTGGTCCGTAGACCTCATACTTCGCCGCGCTATGACCATTTCTTTTACACTTGTTGCAAAATTTGGTGCAGAACCCCGAGTGATACTTTTCACACCTTTGGCATAGCTGCTTCTGATTGTTGTTGTTGTTGCGGTTATTATTGTTGTTGGGATGATTGTTGTAGTTGCTGTTATTGTTGTTGTTGTTGTTGGGCCGTTTGTTGTAGTTGCGATTGATGTTGCGATTGTTGGGATAATTGTTGCGATTATTGTTGTAATTGCTGTTGTTGTTGTATTGGTGATTCTTATCACCGTTTTCCTCCCACTTTCTTTTGACTTGCTTCACATTGGCCTCTTCAGTAGTCTGTTCTTTAATTCTTTCTTCAATCTGGTTCACTAGTTTGTGAGCCATTCTACATGCCTGTTGTATGGAGGCGGGCTCGTGTGAACTTATATCTTCTTGGATTCTTTCCGGTATCCTTTCACAAACGCGTCGATCTTCTCTTCCTCATCTTCGAATGCTCCCGGACACAATAGGCACAATTCTGTGAATCGTCTTTCGTACGTGGTAATATCAAATCCTTGGGTTCGTAACCCTCTAAGTTCTGTCTTGAGCTTATTGACCTCGGTTCTGGGACGGTACTTCTCGTTCATCAAGTGCTTGAATGCTGACCACGGTAGTGCGTACGCATCATCTTGTCCCACTTGCTCTAGATAGGTATTCCACCATGTTAACGCAGAACCTGTGAAGGTATGCGTAGCGTACTTCACTTTATCCTCTTCAGTACACTTACTTATGGCAAACACCGATTCGACCTTCTCGGTCCACCGTTTCAATCCGATCGGTCCTTCGGTTCCATCAAATTCTAAAGGTTTGCAGGCAGTGAATTCTTTGTAGGTGCATCCTACACGATTTCCTGTACTGCTAGATCCAAGGTTATTGTTGGTATGTAGCGCAGCCTGTACTGCGGCTATGTTTGAAGCTAGAAAAGTACGAAATTCCTCTTCATTCATATTCACGGTGTGTCGAGTAGTCGGTGCCATTTCCTTCAAAATAGTCAAATGGAACAAGTTAATCATACAGAATATTAAGAGTAGTTAATAGTATTTCGTAGCATAATATGAACTCATTTATAAAAGCTTTTTCTTCATATTAGCGTTTTATAAGTTTAAATTCGGGTAGTACCTACCCGTTAAGTTCATACTTAGTAGCTAATATACAATTCAACTACTACAATTCTATATGAAAAACTGATTGTAATAATATTTCGCGTTCAAACTTTTATACAATATTTTACAAACTTACAATACCGCTTATTTTACATAAAGCATGAAATATAGCACACAATAACTTTGATACAAGATAGTTGTGAAAATAATTCTAGCTAGTACACAAGTCGTTCAGCAAAGGCAATAAAGACACGTAATTCATACGTCCAGAAACAAGTCATGCATTCTGGTTTTACTAGGACTACTTCCCATCCTTGGTCTTGTGGAACATAACCGTTATGGTCGTTGATAAGACAGCGTGTTGTAATGTCGTCAAAGGGACGAGGGTTACGTAATGACCAACAGTCTCGTAATAACCTAAAAACCTCATTTCTTACCCCAATTACCGACTCCGTCACTTGTGGGAACGTTTTGTTTAATAGTTGTAGTCCGATGTTCTTGTTCTCACTTTGGTGAGAAGCGAACATTACTAACCCGTAAGCATAACATGCTTATTTATGTTTCATGTTAGCCGCTTTTTCTAAATCACGAAGTCCTATATTCGGATATACTGAGTCAAAATAATTTCTTAACCCGTTGCGTAAAATAGCATTTGAGTTCCCCGCAATATATGCGTCAAAGTAAACACATCGTAACTTATGGATTTCCCAATGTGATATCCCCCATCTTTCGAACGAAAGCCTTTTATAAACCAAGGCATTCTTGGAACGTTCTTCGAATATCTTACAAACTGATCTCGCCTTAAATAGTTGTGCCGGGGAATTCTGACCGACTCTAGACAAGATTTCATCAATCATGTCTCCGGGTAGGTCTCTTAAAATATTGGGTTGTCTATCCATTTTGTGTTTTTATACTGTAAAATAGACAAGAGTTAGATTCATAAAAAAATACTTATTAATACAAGCAATTTTTACATATATCATAAAGCATAAGCACACTATATTACATATATTACACCACACGAATACAACTATCTTATTCCGACTCGCTCGTTTCTTCTTGTTTGGTTTTGGTTCATTTTGCCAAGTTTCTAGGGATATATGATGTTCCCCTAATACGAGCCGTCGTTGTCCACATTGGTTTAGAAAAACCTGGTGGTTTAGAGGTTCCCGGGTCATTGTTACAACTTAAGGACTTCGGGGGTTGACGATACATATAAAGTTCATCGGGGTTGGAATTAGATTTCTCTATTTTTATGCCCTTTCCCTTATTATTTTCTTTTGCCTTTTTAAATTCAGTTGGGGTAATTTCTATAACATCATCGGAATTTTCGTCGGAATCCGATTCATCGGAGAATTGGTAATCCTCCCAATATTTTGCTTCCTTGGCGGAAACACCATTGACCAGAATTGGTAATCCTCCCAATATTTTGCTCCCAATATTTTTACTTAACCGTTTTATTATTTCCCCCACCGGTTCAATTTCTTCTTCCGGTTCCGATTCTTCTTCCGGTTCCGATTCTTCTTCCGGTTCCGACTCTTCTTCCGGTTCCTCTTCGGGAACTTGTGAATCAGTCCACGAATCATTCCAATTTACATTTGACTCTTCATTATTATTAGGTGAGTCAATGGGACTTGTTCTAGAGGTAGACATCTATCACATAATATTAAACACGTTAAGAGATTAATATATCACATAATATTCATATGTTAAAAAATATAGTTTCCAACAAAAATGTTAAGCAATCATTTTTAAAGAAAACACGGTCGAAGTCCAGACTCACTAATGCATCCTAACAAACTCGATAAGACACACTAATGCAAATTTTCTAGTTCTCTAAGACCAACGCTCTGATACCAACTGAAATGTCCCGTTCTTATTGATTAAAAATGTTCCATATTAATTGATTTCGTTGCGAGGTTTTGACCTCTATATGAGACGTTTTTCAAAGACTGCATTCATTTTTAAAACAAACCATAACCTTTATTTCATAAATAAAGGTTTAAAAAGCTTTACGTAGATTATCAAATAATGATAATTTAAAATATCCTGTTTACACACGACCATTACATAATGGTTTACAATACAAATATGTTACATCGAAATCAGTTTCTTGAATGCAGTTTTTACACAATATCATACAAACATGGACTCCAAATCTTGTCCTTATTTTAGTATGCAACAGCGGAAGCTCTTAGTATTCACCTGAGAATAAACATGCTTTAAACGTCAACAAAAATGTTGGTGAGTTATAGGTTTAACCTATATATATCAAATCGTAACAATAGACCACAAGATTTCATATTTCAATACACATCCCATACATAGAGATAAAAATCATTCATATGGTGAACACCTGGTAACCGACATTAACAAGATGCATATATATAAGAATATCCCCATCATTCCGGGACACCCTTCGGATATGATATAAATTTCGAAGTACTAAAGCATCCGGTACTTTGGATGGGGTTTGTTAGGCCCAATAGATCTATCTTTAGGATTCGCGTCAATTAGGGTGTCTGTTCCCTAATTCTTAGATTACCAGACTTAATAAAAAGGGGCATATTCGATTTCGATAATTCAACCATAGAATGTAGTTTCACGTACTTGTGTCTATTTTGTAAATCATTTATAAAACCTGCATGTATTCTCATCCCAAAAATATTAGATTTTAAAAGTGGGACTATAACTCACTTTCACAGATTTTTACTTCGTCGGGAAGTAAGACTTGGCCACTGGTTGATTCACGAACCTATAACAATATATACATATATATCAAAGTATGTTTAAAATATATTTACAACACTTTTAATATATTTTGATGTTTTAAGTTTATTAAGCCAGCTGTCCTCGTTAGTAACCTACAACTAGTTATCCACAGTTAGATGTACAGAAATAAATCGATAAATATTATCTTGAGTCAATCCACGACCCAGTGTATACGTATCTCAGTATTGATCACAACTCAAACTATATATATTTTGGAATCAACCTCAACCCTGTATAGCTAACTCCAACATTCACATATAGAGTGTCTATGGTTGTTCCGAAATATATATAGATGTGTCGACATGTGTGACGACCCGGAAATTTTCGACCAAATTTAAACCTAACCTTTATATGTTTTCGACACGATAAGCAGAATTTGTAATGTTGAATCTCAAAAAGGTTGGAACTACATTCATGTAATCAATTACCCTTTGACCGTGTTTGACGATTCACGAACAATTATGTGTATATAGATATGTATATATAATATATAATAACTGAAAACATTTACAAAGTATTTGATATATATGATACTTTACATGAACGTATTTGTTTCGATATATTTATCGACAGAATTAAGAGATAATATCAAATGATTGAATTATCAGATACATGATGATATGATTATGGGCCAATGTTATGAGGTCCACTGTGATTTAAGAAATCTATTCTTTTTGACAATATTTGGAAAATGGTAAAGTGATCTATAAGTAAGAATGTGGAGTGTAAATAACTTAGATGTTGGATATCGACAAGTTAAGTAACTCGACATTTTTCATTAAGATGATTTCATACGTTTATTAAACCTTTGGACTTTATCCCATGCTTCACCAACAGACTGTAATTTAAAAACTTGAAACCTATTATGAATATATATAATTCTACTTTTCTAAAATGTTTTATGATATAACGATTTAAATTAATATTAAATATATTTATACGCGTATTATACGTACATAGTTTTATACTTTTACTATACTTTAACTTTACATTTCCTTTACTTTTACTTTACTTTTACTTTACTTTAACTTTAATAATTCACTTTAATAATTCATACTTTAATAATTCATACTTTAATAATTCACTTTAATAATTCATACTTTAATAATTCACTTTAATAATTCAAAAATCTATTATAAATAGAATTCAATAGGTTTCATTATTTCATAGAAACTTGAAAATATATTTCTCTAAACTCTCTCAATCGAATTACATATATATATTTACTTAGTATTATTTCAAGATATTATTAGTATACATAAAATACTACGACGGAGTTATATTCAGACGATTTCTAAATAAGTTTTCAAACGGGATAGAGCTAAGGAAATCATGGGTTATAGCTATGGAGGTTATGGGTATTGTTCGAGGGTATTGCTCGTGAGGTCAGCCTAACGTTTATCATTTTCGTTGCGTCTACGTACTTTCCTGCAATATTGAATCACAATATTGATACGTGAGCATTCATATCTTATATTTTTTATATTCATAGTGTATCCCTGACTAGTGCTCGAGTACATATGATTATGCATGTTTGTATGCTTAGTTTCATCGTTAAATAGTTTATGATAAATCACGAATTTGATACATATGCTACTGAGATAAGGTATATGATATGCATGTCGTTAAAAAGCTAAAGAAAAATTAATAACTTTTCATTTAGAAATCGTGTGGGTTCGATGAACGGATTAAAAGATATGGCCAACTGAATTATTATTAATTTTAATATTATTATTAAAACTATTATTATAATTGTTATCAGTTGATGTTATTACTAAAATTATCTTTATTACTAAAAATTAATATTTTTATTGAAACTATCATTTTATTATTTGTATCATTATTATTATTATCAATATTATTTAATCAAATAATTATGCGTACAAAGATATTTTTACCACACGTAATATAATTACATTAATAATACATACCACTATATTTTTATGATATCAAGTGAATTTTATAAATTTTATTACTTGAGATATATAAAAGTATATTTTTATCATATATGAATTTAAATATAAATTTTTATTTATTAATAAATGACTTGTATTATTTAGTATAATAAGATCTGATAAATATATTTAAATATATAAAACGACTATATATAAGTTATATAATAAACATGTATAGATTTTGGAAGTCATTTTGGGTCA
Organism: Rutidosis leptorrhynchoides; assembly: GCF_046630445.1. Lineage (NCBI taxonomy): Eukaryota > Viridiplantae > Streptophyta > Magnoliopsida > Asterales > Asteraceae > Rutidosis > Rutidosis leptorrhynchoides. The sequence continues at coordinate 313,687,393 of NC_092335.1, read as the reverse complement.
AGTTGACTTTTGTTGACTTTTGCATGTCGGTCTCGAGCATTAGGATTGTGATACACTACGACTTGACCTAAATTGTTAGACAGATATTGACCAACATATAAATATATATACTTAATATAGGTTAGTGAATCCGAGACAAACCCTGTACTTGTTCAGTTCTGTCATATACATAATTGCTATGAAATACAGTATTGTGAGTTTCATTACTCCCTTTTTATATATATTTTTGGGCTGAGAATACATGCGCTGTTTTATAAATGTTTTACGAAATAGGCACAAGTACTAAAACTAATTCTATGTGGGTTTAAACCAGAAATATACCCTTAGCTTGGTAACATTAAACTACTTGTCTATGTACGGTAGGCGCGAATCCTAAAGATAGATCTATTGGGCTTGACAAACCCCATCCTGACTATGGAATGCTTTAGTACTTCGAGGTTATTTTAAACACACCTGATCTGGTGTACTTCAGAGGGTAAAACATGAACGTTAAGGCTTGTTACCGGGTGCCTACAACTTATAGAATACTTTTATACACTTGCGAGTGTACATATATATTTATAAACAGAAATCTTGTCGTCTATTACTATTACGAAAATGATTGATTATGATAAACTAATGAACTCACCAACCTTTTGGTTGACACTTTAAAGCATGTTTATTCTCAGGTATTAAAGAAATCTTCCGCTGTGCATTAGCTCATTTTAAGGATATTACTTGGAGTCATTCATGACATACTTTGAAAGACGTTACATTCGAGTCGTTGAGTTCATCAAGATTAATATTAAGTCAATTATAGTTGGATGTAATATGAAATGGTATGCATGTCGTCAATTATAGATGTAAAGAAAGTTTGTCTTTTAAAAATGAATGCAATGTTTGTAAAACGTATCATATAGAGGTCAAATACCTCGCGATGTAATCAACTATTGTGAATCTTTTATAATGTATATGAACGGGTCCTTTCAGTTGGTATCAGAGCGGTGGTCTTAGCGAACCAGGTCTTGCATTAGTGTGTCTAACTGATAGTTGTTAAGATGCATTAGTGAGTCTGGACTTCGACCGTGTCTGCATGTCAAAAGTTTTGCTTATCATTTTTAGTCGGAAATCATCTACTTACCATCCTTAGGAAATTACCTGCTTATCATTCTTAAGTCTAGACGCGTTTTCCTACATTTATTACATAATAATGTATAGACGAATTCTTATCTTAGCATATCTGTTACTGTGAACTTTGATTGACATCTTTCAAAGATTCCTCTGTAATTTATGGGATTTTGGTATTATATATACATATGTAAATTATGTATTGAAGAATACCAAATCTAAATTGTACAATCTATTTCATACAAAAAAAATTCTTTCCCTGATCATACAAGATGGATCCCTCAACCAGTTTGAGTTCCTCGGATTCCGACAGCTATGCCGATATGGATTTCCACATGAGCTCCGAAAGCAGCGTGACCGGAATGGATCAACCAATTAGCCATCATATATTCTGGATGAATTGGGGATGGGTTCGTAATCTACTTAACCATTGGAGACAAGAAGAAGGTGATCCCTTTCATCCACCACATTGCCCTCTTGGCAATGAACCTGAAGCACTTACTGGCGAACCTGTCCGAAACACCATTTTCTCTCTCATTTCCAGAGTATCTCGTCATGATTATATACTACACCAAATTCTAGATCTTATTTATCCGCTCGTCTGAACCGACAATCACTCCGGTGTAATAGAAGAAGTCAACGAGCTTCGTGATCGGGTAGTGGCTTTGGAGAATATGGTGCAAAGGTTACAAACACCAGCAGCAGCACCAGCAGCATACCCAGTACCACCATCAACAACATCAACAATACCATTACCACCACCAACAACAACCGCATCGCAAACCACAACTTCACAATCTGTCCCACGAGCATCGACGTCATACGCCATGTAGATACGAAGGAATACCACAACGATTAAGTATTGATTCATAACTTCATTGGGGAAACATTCTACGGCGATTATGTAATTTCTAAAGTTTAGAAATTATCTATCCTAGCCTTAACCATAAATCAAATGAGTTTAATTTAATATTAACTCATTAAATCTATATTACATCTGAAGAAATATACACATATATATTTCCATAAAGACTGTAATAAAATTCTTTTGTACAAAATATTAATTGTGAATTTTTTTTAACGGGTAGGTAATACCCGAGAAATATATAAATTCACAATTAATATGTTACATTCTTCGAATCTGATTCAGCAAGTCATCCATTATACTCCCTACTTTCACAACAATATACATTCTTTTATAGAAATCAAAACAACCATACTCATTCAAAATCTAATTACATATTCTGATTTTAAAATCTCAGAATTCGATTCAAGATATAACCGAAATCATCACTCTTAGATTCCTACATCTTTCAGAACTATACTTTGACTTCAAAACTGTCCTAGAACCTCATTTCTATTCATGAAACTCACAAAAATATTTGTATCATTCAAAATCTTAGAACATCATATGTATATTAACAATTACAATATGTGTTCAAACACTTCAAAATTCTTAAAGACATGCGAGATGATGATCCAACCACACATTACCCACTGTCATGCACCTGAAAAGCTCTCGAAACCAAAGTTATAGTTTAACACGTATCCGTGTCAGATCCTTTGATATTTATTACCAAATATAATTTTTCAATCTCTTTCCAAAATAGACAATTTTGTCATAGCTTCAACAAATCACCTTCATTTGTTTATACGAATAAACCTTATTATAACAATTACCTCTTCATCATTGTTACCGGGGAACCTTTCATATCTCGCCACATTAGCAGTAAACTTATCAACAACTTCATTAACCTTCGACTTAAGCCTCTCCGAAAAGTCACTATACTTATTCATTAAAACCCCATCATGTACTTACCTACATCCTGTAACAATAATTGTCACACCAACTACTGGGAATTAGCAATCAGTATTTTGAATTTCGCTACAATTTTACGTCAAAAGTTATATGTATACATATAACGTCTATCTCCTAGACTTACATACTTCGAATGTGAATTTTCTGAAAAACATCCCAAACTATGAACTAGTTCTCCGAAATTGGAAAAATGCTGATGAAGCAGCAAAAACTGTAAACGACTTTAACAGTCAAAAGTTTGATGATAAAGAATAGTATGGTGGTAAAGCTGAGAAAAAGAGAAGGTTTGAAACTGGAAAATGGATTGAGCAGACCATGAAGGAGGCTGTGGACAAATCACAAAGACTAAACCTGCCTTCAAAGGATCCAAATGTTTCAGTATCTACTGAAATCATTAGCAAACACCTTACTTCTTATTCTAAACCTTCACAGACAAATCTTCTTCATCATCCATCTATGTTAAGAATTCTAAGATATCATCGTATCTTTTATTATAAATATCTTCGATATTCCTGAAGATATTTTCACAACTATTCTTATCCGAAATCTTTTATCTCTTCGCAATATCTGCGTTACAACATAAAAAGAAACTGTGTTAGTTTCTAAATTCTGAAGAAAAAAAAATTCGAATTTAAAATAGGAATGTTTTTAAAGCAGTGTTGGGAACTGAAACATGAGTTAGTATAATATAATGACACTTGATCAACGTGATTATATTACAGTAAGTCATGCTGAGTTTCTAATGGAACGTGATGATTCATAGAACATACCGTCATCATGTACTATTTACACGACTCTTACATTCTACCCAATTTCCAAACATATTAAGAACATATCATCTTGATAGCTCTATATTTTCAGATATTCTGGTAAGTTGCCAAATTAAGATCGTGCCAGTACGATTTTCTTCTTGGAACATTAACTATTTTCATCCAAAAATTCATATCTACGCATTCTGGACCATTATCCGCTTGACTTAAGGCTGGGAAGAGAAAATGAAAGCATAAAGCTCCGAAATATAATGGAGAATATAAAGCCCGATAACAACCTCGAAATTACAAACCGTGTATATCAATGCGTATAGCAATATAAAGACACGGGAGAATGAAAAACACAATAACCCCAAGGTAATGGTAGAAGAAAATAACTTCCTCCGGTGGTAGATGAAAAAGAAGAATGACAGATATGAAAGTTAAGAGTATATCAAGAATCAATACTGGATGAAGCATATTAACGAATGCTTTAAAGTATGAATTGGGGAGAAAGACTAGAAGGTGTGAGCTGTGGAAATAAAGAACCGAAGGGGGTGGATTTATAGTAAAATATCAGACAGAGAAATCGAGACAGATTATCGTATTTAATCAAATAAGATCATGATTTCCTTAATCGCCAAAGAACCAAATCTTATAGCAAAGATTTTCCTTAAATTCCATGAATTCCGGAAATCAATCATAACTACGTCATCGGTTAAAACGAATATACGTTTACTCATTTCACTCTCTTGCAATAGCTTCACTTATACTATTCGCGTAATCAAATTGTTTTATCTATATTACTCAATGATGATAAAACTCTATTTATCAACTCATATTCGTCATGAAAACATTTTTAAAGTTAGCCATGACGACCTCGATCAAATTTCGGGACGAAATTTCTTTAACGGGTAGGTACTGTGATGACCCGGAAATTTTCGACCAAATTTAAACCTAACCTTTATATGTTTCCGACACGATAAGCAGAATTTGTAATGTTGAATCTCAAAAAGTTTGGAACTACATTCATGTAATCAATTACCCTTTGACCGTGTTTGACGATTCACGAACAATTATGTGTATATAGATATGTATATATAATATATAATAACTGAAAACATTTACAAAGTATTTGATATATATGATACTTTACATGAACGTATTTGTTTCGATATATTTATCGACAGAATTAAGAGATAATATCAAATGATTGAATTATCATATACATGATGATATGATTATGGGCCAATGTTATGAGGTCCACTGTGATTTAAGAAATCTATTCTTTTTGACAATATTTGGAAAATGGTAAAGTGATCTATAAGTAAGAATGTGGAGTGTAAATAACTTAGATGTTGGATATCGACAAGTTAAGTAACTCGACATTTTTCATTAAGATGATTTCATACGTTTATTAAACCTTTGGACTTTATCCCATGCTTCACCAACAGACTGTAATTTAAAAACTTGAAACCTATTATGAATATATATAATTCTACTTTTCTAAAATGTTTTATGATATAACGATTTAAATTAATATTAAATATATTTATACGCGTATTATACGTACATAGTTTTATACTTTTACTATACTTTAACTTTACCTTTCCTTTACTTTTACTTTACTTTTACTTTACTTTAACTTTAATAATTCACTTTAATAATTCATACTTTAATAATTCACTTTAATAATTCATACTTTAATAATTCACTTTAATAATTCAAAAATCTATTATAAATAGAATTCAATAGGTTTCATTATTTCATAGAAACTTGAAAATATATTTCTCTAAACTCTCTCAATCGAATTACATATATATATTTACTTAGTATTATTTCAAGATATTATTAGTATACATAAAATACTACGACGGAGTTATATTCAGACGATTTCAAAATAAGTTTTCAAACGGGATAGAGCTAAGGAAATCATGGGTTATAGCTATGGAGGTTATGGGTATTGTTCGAGGGTATTGCTCGTGAGGTCAGCCTAACGTTTATCATTTTCGTTGCGTCTACATACTTTCCTGCAATATTGAATCACAATATTGATACGTGAGCATTCATATCTTATATTTTTTATATTCATAGTGTATCCCTGACTAGTGCTCGAGTACATATGATTATGCATGTTTGTATGCTTAGTTTCGTCGTTAAATAGTTTATGATAAATTACGAATTTGATACATATGCTACTGAGATAAGGTATATGATATGCATGTCGTTAAAAAGCTAAAGAAAAATTAATAACTTTTCATTTAGAAATCGTGTGGGTTCGATGAACGGATTAAAAGATATGGCCAACTGAATTATTATTAATTTTAATATTATTATTAAAACTATTATTATAATTGTTATCAGTTGATGTTATTACTAAAATTATCTTTATTACTAAAAATTAATATTTTTATTGAAACTATCATTTTATTATTTGTATCATTATTATTATTATCAATATTATTTAATCAAATAATTATGCGTACAAAGATATTTTTACCACACGTAATATAATTACATTAATAATACATACCACTATATTTTTATGATATCAAGTGAATTTTATAAATTTTATTACTTGAGATATATAAAAGTATATTTTTATCATATATGAATTTAAATATAAATTTTTATTTATTAATAAATGACTTGTATTATTTAGTATAATAAGATCTGATAAATATATTTAAATATATAAAATGACTATATATAAGTTATATAATAAACATGTATAGATTTTGGAAGTCATTTTGGGTCAAGTTGACTTTTGTTGACTTTTGCATGTCGGTCTCGAGCATTAGGATTGTGATACACTACGACTTGACCTAAATTGTTAGACAGATATTGACCAACATATAAATATATATACTTAATATAGGTTCGTGAATCCGAGACAAACCCTGCACTTGTTCAGTTCCGTCATATACATAATTGCTACGAAATACAGTATTGTGAGTTTCATTACTCCCTTTTTATATATATTTTTGGGCTGAGAATACATGCGCTGTTTTATAAATATTTTACGAAATAGGCACAAGTACTAAAACTAATTCTATGTGGGTTTAAACCAGAAATATACCCTTAGCTTGGTAACATTAAACTACTTGTCTATGTACGGTAGGCGCGAATCCTAAAGATAGATCTATTGGGCTTGACAAACCCCATCCTGACTATGGGATGCTTTAGTACTTCGAGGTTATTTTAAACACACCTGATCTGGTGTACTTCAGAGGGTAAAATATGAACGTTAAGGCTTGTTACCGGGTGCCTACAACTTATAGAATACTTTTATACACTTGCGAGTGTACATATATATTTATAAATTGAAATCTTGTGGTCTATTACTATTACGAAAATGATTGATTATGATAAACTAATGAACTTACCAACCTTTTGGTTGACACTTTAAAGCATGTTTATTCTCAGGTATTAAAGAAATCTTCCGCTGTGCATTAGCTCATTTTAAGGATATTACTTGGAGTCATTCATGACATACTTTGAAAGACGTTGCATTCGAGTCGTTGAGTTCATCAAGATTAATATTAAGTCAATTATAGTTGGATGTAATATGAAATGGTATGCATGCCGTCAATTTTAGATGTAAAGAAAGTTTGTCTTTTAAAAACGAATGCAATGTTTGTAAAACGTATCATATAGAGGTCAAATACCTCGCGATGTAATCAACTATTGTGAATCGTTTATAATGTATATGAACGGGTCCTTTCAGTATGATAGGTCGAAACATTGTATACGTGTCTATGGTATCTCAAGATTACATAATATACAATACAAGTTGATTAAGTTATGGTTGGAATAGATTTGTTACCAATTTTCACGTAGTTAAAATGAGAAAAATTATCCAATCTTGTTTTACCCATAACTTCTTCATTTTAAATCCGTTTTGAGTGAATCAAATTGCTATGGTTTCATATTGAACTCTATTTTATGAATCTAAATAGAATAGTATAGGTTTATAGTCGGAAAAATAAGTTACAAGTCATTTTTGTAAAGGTAGTCATTTCAGTCGAAAGAACGACGTCTAGATGACCATTTTAGAAAACATACTTCCACTTTGAGTTTAACCATAATTTTTGGATATAGTTTCATGTTCATAATAAAAATCATTTTCTCAGAATAACAACTTTTAAATCAAAGTTTATCATAGTTTTTAATTAACTAACCCAAAACAGCCCGCGGTGTTACTACGACGGCGTAAATCCGGTTTTACGGTGTTTTTCGTGTTTCCAGGTTTTAAATCATTAAGTTAGCATATCATATAGATATAGAACATGTGTGTAGTTAATTTTAAAAGTCAAGTTAGAAGGATTAACTTTTGTTTGCGAACAAGTTTAGAATTAACTAAACTATGTTCTAGTGATTACGAGTTTAAACCTTCGAATAAGATAGTTTTATATATATATGAATCGAATGATGTTATGAACATCATTACTACCTCAAGTTTAGTAGGTAAACCTACTGGAAGTGACAAAAAATGATCTAGCTTCAAAGGATCTTGGATGGCTTGAAAGTTCTTGAAGTAGGATCATGACACAAAAACAAGTTCAAGTAAGATTTTTTTACTCGAATTAAGATAGTTTATAGTTATAGAAATTGAATCAAAGTTTGAATATGAATATTAGCTTGAATAAGAAAGATAACCTACTGTATATAACAAAGGTTTCTTGATCTTAGATGATTACTTGGAATGGATTAGAAAGCTTGGAAGTAAATTAGTAAACTTGAAGGGATTTTTGAAGTGTTCTTGAAGTGTTCTTCCTATGATGATTATAGCTTGATTCTTGAAGTGATTTTTGATGAAGATGATGATTAACTACTGGAAAAATACATTCATAATAGTGTGTGTGTGTTGAGAGAACATTAGAAAGAGAATTGGAAGTGAAATGGAGTGAATAATGAGTGGTAATTGGTGAGTGGTGAGTGGGGTTAAAAGGAGTTCTAGTTAGTTGACTAGCTCATGGTAGAAGTTAAAATTAATTAGTCATACATGACATAATCAAGAGTGGAATCCCATGCTAGTTCCTATTGGTATATACTCATAGTAAGTACGTTTTGAAGCTGTGTATAATATGGGTAAGAATACGACTAGAATTCTTGATGAAAGAAAAGAATGGAAAAGTAACTGTAACCATTTTCGTTAAGTATGAGTGTTTTGATATATGTCTTGAAGTCTTCCAAAAGTATTTTAATACATCTAAATACACTACATGTATATACATTTTAACTGAGTCGTTAAGTCATCGTTAGTCATTACATGTAAGTGTTGTTTTGAAACCTTTAAGTTAACGATCTCAATTAATGTTGTTAACCCATTGTTTATTATATCTAATGAGAAATGAGATGTTAAATTATTATATTATCATGATATTATGATATATTAATATATTAATATATCTTAATATGATATATATACATTTAAATGTCGTTACATCGATAATCGTTACATATATGTCTCGTTTCAAAATCCTTAAGTTAGTAGTCTTGTTTATACGTATATAACTCATTGTTAATATACTTATGGAGATACTTACTTATCATAATCTCATGTTAACCATATGTATATCCATATATATATCGTCATGTCGTTTTTACAAGTTTTAACGTTCGTGAATCGCCGGTCAACTTGGGTGGTCAATTGTCTATATGAAACATATTTCAATTAATCAAGTCTTAACAAGTTTGATTGCTTAACATGTTGGAAACATTTAATCATGTAAATATCAATCTCAATTAATATATATAAACATGGAAAAGTTCGGGTCACTACACTCTGGACTCAATCTTACCCAAAACCCCGAAAATCACCAACAAAAGGTTTTATGTTCAACACTAACCCAAGTTCTAACCCTTAAACAAATTAAATTAGGAAAATCAAAATTAGAACTTACCACCACAACCAAAACGTAGCTATTGAGGAGATGAACAACTTCATAACTCGAGGTAAGACCCGAAACTAGCTCCTTCTTCCTTTACTTGAGCTTTCTCTCACTCAAATTTGAGTTTCTCTCACTAGAATTAAAGTAGAAAGAAAATGGTGGTTAAAAGTGGAGTTATGACTCCCAACCCACTGATCTGGTGGCCTTAACTCGTCCCCTAAGTGAAATTACCACAATGCCCTTCCAAAATATCTAATTAAAAGGCAGAACCCGGCTATAGTAGGAGTGCGCCGCACGCACCCCTAAGTGTGGGCTAAGCGCACTTAGGCCTGATCAGAATCCGTCTTCTGTTTAATTCCAGAATTATTCCCACGCTTTATGTACTATATTTACACTTATATACAATAGATATTAGGGTGTTACAGTTGGTCAATCCTTAAGATGCTAGCATACGAATCTATCGGACTCACAAGTTCAGCAAAACAACAATAACCGTACTAAATTAACATAACTACGCTAACCCAAACTTCTATCATGGCAACATATAGATTAATTAAGCTAACATGGTAATATCGGAACGCATTATTAAACAAAAAAGGTAACAATATATGTTTAATACAAGAGACGAGCGTTTCAGATAAAAACCTGAAAAGTCTGAAGAAATCTTCCCGAGATCGCAGGGACTCACCGGGATATCATTCGGAAAATAAAAACTAAGCTAGCTACTACTAAAAACTAACTAAAAAGCTTGAAAATATAAATTGAAGTACAAATTGAGTGTGTGTTGAAATGAATGGAAGAAGCCATTTAAATAGACTTGAATTCTGTCTGCAAACGACTGGCAGGCCGTTTGGCAAGACGTTTGCAGGGTCCGTTTGGCTTGGTGGCCTGTTTTTGTTGCCCATTTGAATTACCCGTATGGCAGGCCGTTTTCCATTGTGGGAGTCCATTTGGTAGCCCGTTTGGCAAGCCATTTGGCTGCCCTGGTCAGATTGTTTCCTGGATCGTAACCTGATTTTCTTGGTCGTAACTTGTCTTTCACCGTTTTCGCTCTAGATTCTTCATTTTAGCTTTGTTTTACTTGATTCTTTTTGCATCGCCTTCGTTATCACTTAATCTATAAAATAAAGGGATAAAGTGATAATTTTGGCGATAAATTTTGAATCTTTATGGATTTGGGCTTAATATCGGGGGTAAAAACGTGAGACATCTGTGTCCATAGTGAAAAAGGCATACTTTCCTACTCCCATATGTAGAGTATACATGAACAGGCTTCTCACTAGCGGATCACTCATATCACTCAAGTGTTTAGGGTACCCTAATCTAGTTGTATTGTCGCTCATAAGCCAATCGTGTAACAGTTTCCATCATAGGTTTGGTAAAGCATCGATATCTCCACCGGTTAAATAAGGACATCATTGATCTTCTTCCTAGGAATTCTTTCAAAAGGAAGATGGGTTGTGGGGTTGGTTGAGAAATTTATGGAATAGTGAAAGGTATCCAGATCTTTTGATTTCTAAATGAGAATTGATAGACTTTTTGATTCTTCAGAGTATCCATTTTGGATAGAAAACGGCTTGGATTCCCTAAAAAGTTTCATCGGAAGATGTGAATTTTTCTAAGCCTTTGTCTAGAATTTTTCTTCGGCTCTTCCGCTAATTCTTCTTTGGGCAACTTCTCGGGTTTTTCTTGCCTTTATTCTAGAGACTTTGCTCTTTCATCATTTTTTTTTTGGCATACCCTTTCTTTATAACTTTTGTCTTTTGTTCCTGGTGCCCAGAGAGGAAGTGATAATTCACCAAAAATAGGTCTTTGACATATAAAAAACAGTCGGGGGTTGGGAATCTTTTAACAATGCTTTTGAAGCGAATTTGATTAATCTATCTCTTCATTAATCTCTATATCTTTTTGATAAGCGGAAAGGGGATGAAAGTGAATGATAGCTTATTTTGGGAGTGAATATTTCTTATTCATCAACTCTTTGTGTGAGTTGGTTGGTTTTAAATTACGTGGAGTAGAAACGAAAACGTATGGCTTTTTGTCTTCTCTATTCAGAATGATTTCAGAAGGAGTATCGCACATGCACCACATATGGAGGTTACTAACCATTGGCCTTGAAACGTATGCTAAAACCAATTTCTAACTTGAACCGTAACTAGCACGCTCATAAATTGAATTGACAAAGTTCTGCAGATTTGATGGGTCATACAGATACTTTGGGTCCAAGAGTCCTCACTTTTTGTGAGTAGGGGTTGAGCTTGGTCATGCGTAGCCTTTTACATATTTATTCGAAATAAATCTTTTGACATAAACCATGAGTTTTGGCTTAATCGTTCCGTTCTAGTGAATGTTCTGAAAACTGATTTCTAGCAATTTTATAGAATCTTTTGGGTAAAACAAGGTAAGAATTTTTCAAAATTACCTAAATATTCTTTGCTGATTACTTTTTAGACAAAAGAATTTTTCGAAACTTGGCGTTTTAAAGTTACTTGTCCTTAAACCTTTACCCAATTGATGTGTCAAAAGTGTGTGCGGTAGTGCTTAACTTATCTTTCAACTTTTAAATTTTTAAAACCTTTATTTAATAAACTTTAACACCATAACGAGCAACAAAACCCGATCAGATGTAGTATTTTAGGTTATCATCCCAAGAAAGCGTAGATGCGGATAAGAGTTGTTTTATTATTTAATTCTTATTAAAGACTTAATGAAATATTTTTATATTTTTTATGGGATAGATTCTTATCTCTTAGGAAAGAGATGCTTTAAAGATAAACAAGACAATAAAATTAAAGATTCAAAAATAAACAAATAAAAGTAAAAGCAGTTACATGAACAACCAACTCATACGGGAATCATAATAGGCAAGTTTCATAACTTATATTAACACAAAGCAGAATAATAATCATAGACCAACTATTATCCCTTAGTAGATTAAGCTAGTACCGCATATCAAATAAACAAGTAGGACTTAAAGCATATGCTAGATATGTGATGTGCATAACTAACATCTTAATTCTTCATGTTCAATTCAATTAGATGATACATATCAATCTTGTGATGAGGATCAATATGCAAAAAGACTGACAAATCATATAAGCTATTAAACACCAAGTAGATCAACTCAAGTTACTAGCTGAAAGTCAATTACTACTAAGTTCTCATGCAATCATCAAAATCTATTATATAAGCGTAATTCCATTTAAACAAGTTTATCACTATTAAGCTTTTTAACTTAGTTGCATGCAATCCAATTTAGCAAGTTTGATGGACTAGATCTAAACAAGTAGCATAAATCGAATAATAGGTTATCGGATCAAGTACTACTCAACCCTAAAATCATGTTATTTAATCATTAAGCATGTCAAACAAGTGTATTTAAGCAAAACAAATTAGAAACAATTCAAACATCATTACAGAAACTCGACCATACAGATCTGGAAGAGAACCAGGAACTGTAAGGATGAAGCACACGAAGCCGGCAGCCTGGATTGGTTAGGCCAGTGTAACCACTATGAACGTTTAGTTCATAGCAGAAGACGAACAGAAACAATTACAGTAAATAAAATAGATAAAACAGTAAAGTAAAGATAGAATCATACCTTAAAAAGGTATATGCAAGAAACTTGAATTAAAAACTCTAATGATTCTTGATTACAATGAATAAATCTAATCTAAGGGTTTTGAGAAAACCCTAAAAAGAAAAATGAACTAAGAAGAATTATTGAATTCTGAAAACTACATATGAAAACTGAGACCAGAGGCCTCTATTTATAATGTTCAGAAACAGTGGCTAAGCCGGCGGCTTAAGTGGGAAGCCGGTGGCTTGCCTTAGGTCGGTGACTCCTTCTGCAAGTTTAACTAAATCCGCAAGCACAAATCTTTTAACCATCATAATTAAGCCGGCAACTTCAGGGAAGGCCGGCGACTTCAATGATTCGCCAAATTTTCTTGATTTTGTTTCCATTTTTACTTGAACTTGGTCAATAAGTTAAGAAACATTGTTCATTAGGCCGGCGACTTCAGGATGAAACCGGCGGCTTCCTTTGCTTTTTACTTGATGAACAATTTCTTACAATTTTACATAAATTCTGAAACATTCTTGCGTATTCAACCCCAGACCGGCGGCTTCCTTGTATCCATGCCGGCGGCTTCCTTAGCCTTTCTGCAATTTTCTCTGTTTTTGATCATGTTTGATACATAACTTTGATAAAATCATTAGAAATACCTTTTTCCCAATTTTACCCATTTTAGTGTGTTTTAGAATTAAAATGACTCTAAAATACTAAGATAACTCCTCAAAATGTTATCAAAAAACTGTATAATTTAGGAGTTATCAAATTCCCCACACTTAAACGTTTACTTGTCCTCAAGTAAACCTTATAAATTATATCATGGGTATTAAAGTAAAATTGCAAAGTCAAAAATATGCCTTAATAAGAAGTTAGTATTTATTATCCGTAAGAACTAGTCTGAAGCAGACCAAGGATTACAAGTAGTCCTAATGTTTATTAAGTCAAATTTATACAATTTGGTCATCATTGGACTTTTTTATTTTCTAACTAGAATTTTTTTTTAAGTGTATGGTTCTCACTGGAACTCTTCTTTTGTTGGCCTTCATTGGGCTCTTTTACCTTTTTCATTTCTTTTGCTTTCATGCTTAGCTATTATCTTTACACTTGGCAATTCTTTTAAATTGGCCCTTATTTGGACTCTTTTGCTGCCTCAGTGATCCATGCTTATTGTGCCATATGGTAGTGGCAATAAGTTTGCACTCGTTTCACAATTTTTGGCTTTTAAATTCTTATATTAAACAAGTAATCCGATCTCGAAATTGAGAGTAGTTCTATTATTAATATTAAGATTTAGTTAGTAAAAAGACATAAGTTTGACTAAGAATTTCTACTTTGAAAAATTTTAAAATTGTACCCATTTTTCAACTTTTTCCGGAAAATTTGTTGTATCTTTTAAACTTTTAAGTGATTAATCACTTACCTCCCAACACTTACATTATGCAATGTCCTCATTGCATTTATAATAAAAGATAGTAATAAATCAAGGACATAAATGAGAATAAGGGAAAGAGTGATGTTACTTGATTGTAGGATCATAGAATGATTGCGGAGCACTTTTGCAGACTTCTTTTGATTTGAATATAAATAACTTGACAAAATATTAAATAACATGAAGTATAACACAAACATAATATTTTATTAATAACTTTTTATCACTTAAACAATTTAACATTTAGGAGCTATATTGCTCTTACATTCTATGACAACCCGACTTTTTTTTCGTCATGTTTTCTGTTCAGAAGTCAACGAAACATGAAACTTAGGAACGAATCCGAGGCTGTTCATAGCAACCATATTTTATTATTATGAATTCATGTTAAGTAGTAAACGAACCTTAAACTTAGGATTTGAGTCCTGGGCTAATCAAATCAAACTTGAAACATATCCGGTTAGAAAACTGAGACTAGGTTCTGTGAAACCAACGAGACTTGAGTAATTTAATACCAACTTGTTAATCTTGGATCATCATTATAAATAAATAAATAAATTTAAAATGTAAAAAGATTAGAGTGTACATTTGAAAAAAAAAAAAAATTATAATAATAATAATAATAATAATAATAATAATAATAATAATAATAATAATAATAATAATAATAATAATAATAATAATAATAATACAATTAATACGAGATTCTTGACAAATATTTGTATTAATTGTTGTATATCGCTTGTCTAAGTTACTTTTAGTTTCGAACTTCCGTATTATAATTTTGATCGCCACTTCTCTTATCTAGTTTATTACGTATAATAACCCAAAAGTTAATTGCGTACATTTATTTGAATTCATGACCATATTATATTAAAATTATAATTGTGACCATATAATAACTATCCTTAATAATAGTCACAACTAAACACAACAAACAGGGACGATATTAATTACTATCATCTTTCATTTTTATGTTATAAATCATAATCATATTCGAACTCAAATAACTAGGGAGTATAAAAGATAAAGATAAAGTATAAACTAAATTGGGTTAATTTGTATTACGAGAGAATAGGAAACTGAATCCTATTTACATTGAAACTTTGACCGACCTCTCAATTATATACTCCGTACAACTCTCAATAAATATACTCTGTATATTATATAAACAAACTCGACAAATATTTCTAAAAATCTCATACGATTAACTTAGCGAATCACAACCACAACATCGATCAATTCCTTGTTTCATCGAAGCACAAACTAAACGAAGCTACCCTAGATCGATCACAACTTCTGTAGTCGATCAATATGCTGTTTCTATTGCCGAGCTCCAAGTCGACACCCAACACAACCCTCCCATCGCCATTGTTTCTGCTGTGATTTTTACAGCCCAAAACTGCCACCACCACAGCCATATTTCGGTGGCCTTTTATAGCCCACACCACCACTTTAGTCAATTATCACCATCACCCAAAACAGCCTGCAAATTCCCTTTAATCGTGTGTTTTTCTGCTGTGTTTTCTATAGCCTTTCGTCACCCAAAAATCGCCTCAAAACAGTCCCCAAAGTTGAGGTTGTTGCTGTGTTTTTCCTGCAGTTTTACTGCTGCAATTCGACACCCAAAAACAGCCCATAATCGATCTGCTTTGTTGCTTGTGTGCTGCTATTTTTTTTCTGCTGTTCCTGCTGGTTCTGCGTGACAAAACAGTCCCAAAAACCCACCTGTTTGGGTCGTTTTTACTACTGGTTTCCTGTTTCTGTTTCGGGTCTATGTCGCCACCTTTTCCTTGATCTTAACTCACTTGAGGTATCCTTAAAATCTATAACTAAGCATACTTTTAAATTGTTTTAATTATTATGTTGTTTGTTAATAAGTATGCTCATGAATATTATGAACTTGATGATGCAAAAAAAAAATAAATAAATAAATAAATAAAGATATTAACATATGTAACTACGTACTAGTTTTTAGATATATGAATTAATATATGAGTATTAGTTAACACTGAAATTATAATTAACGTAACAACTATGCATGTTAGTATTATTATTATACGGAGTATGTTACAATCACTATGGAGCATATTAGCTTATGAACAAATTTAAATCAATCTACTGCCATTAGATATAGGTTTTATCACAAGTGTTTTAGTTCATATTATAATAATTGTATGAATATGAGTGTGATAAATATTATTAAGAGTAGTTATAAAAGTATGGTAATTATGATTTGATTATTAATCATAAATATGTTAAAAGAATGAAGTTAATGGTTATGAATATAAGTTAAATATGAACACATGAATATAAAGAAGAATGCATTAATAGATTTGGAAAGTTTGAAGTAAATAAATGGTTTGCATGCATGCAAATCGTAAATATGTGTATGTATGAGGTATAAAATTTTAATTATAAAGCTATAGGTATCATGTTATGATTAAGATAAAAATAATGATATATGATAGGATTTTGATCATGATGATATAATGGAGTTAATAATGGCAGGTGAACTATAAAGAAACTTAATGAATTAGAATTAATAAAAGACATAAACCTTAATATTTAAATTATGAATAAAAGTATTATGATATTATTATAAGATGATAATGAAAGTATAAAGGGTTTAATATGAATAAGTTGTTATGATTAGACTCTAAGTTATATGGATGATGATGAATTAAAGATATTAATTAAAATTGAAAAGATTATATAATAATACTATGACATATAAACTTATCTTATATTATATCATCCTAAAATAACTAAGTTAAACTTATCACATAATGTTTTTACATATATAATAAATACTAAGTATAATAATATGATAAGGTATCGTATCTATACACCTAAAATACGAGAAGGTTATAATCAAAGAATAACGTACGATTTATACGAACTTCTTAAACTAGGAACTTACTATAAGTGGAAGCTTTCCATAAATAAGTAGGTTTCCAAAAATAGAAACTTGTGAAAAATAGGAACTTTTCTCGAAAACGGTCACTATTAATATAGTTTGCTAAATTAATAAACAAACTTTATGTCTATTGGACATTAACTAATTAAACATTATATCTCTAGGTTGAGATCTCCAATTACATTCTCCGATCATATAACTTGCGTGGAATTTCTTGCTTGATATTAAGGTGAACTTCATAGCCCCTCTTTCTACTATTTCTTAACTGTTTTATAAACTTTGGGGTGAGACACATGCTTTCTTTTAAATAATTTACAATTTAGACACAAGTACCTAAACTATTTGATATGCAATTTCGTGAGACTTTTATTAAACATGTATTTATTTTTGCATGCAAATCCCCGCCATAATATCGTTAATTGCTGGAATTGAAATTTTGCAAGCTTAGTTATTGTGAATAGGCCTATTGAGAGTGACGTCTCTACCCATTGGCGTGATCGTCAAGGGGGTACATAATAATGATTGCCGACACCCGTACAGTGTCAGGGGTTAATGTTTAGTTCAATATTATAACTCATGGCATATTGAATATTTTGATATTTTGAATTAAATCTTGTGTTCTAAAACTTATTATGATTATTAAACCTATGTTGTTCACTCAACCTTTGTGTTGACATTTTAAGCATGTTTGTCTCAGGTGAAGATTAGCTTGTATGCTGCCCTATGATGCGTAGTTAGCTATTGCATTGGAGTCCACATATTAGACTTATCATTTGTTATTTACATATGAATTTCATTATGTAAAACATTATTATGTTTCCGTTGCAAATTCAAATTTTGTTATAAAACGTCTCATTTAGAGTCGTTCTCGTTTATACATACTTGTCTTGTGATATTGTGAAGTCATATTTCCCCGGCGTTATTTGGGGGTATGACAGAGTGGTATCAGAGCCAGGCTTGTTATAGAGAACCAGGATTGCATTTCATGTGTGCCTTATGTGTTAGCTAGGGTGCCTTAGCAATCTTTAGGACTATAACCTTTCCTGCCTTAGTTTTAAGCGCTTTTCCTTTGATCTTTATACGGCTATTTCATCTTACTACCTTATTTTACCTCTGTTGACATTCTGTATCCTTTCCTAAGGATATCAAGCCAAAATCCTATCATCTTGCCTGATTCAGACTCTAAAGGATCGGTTAGTATGTGATTGTTATCATATCCATACATATCTTATGACCTGACTTCGCCATTGTGATTCAAAGTATTCTTTAACTCACACGAGTTATTTTTATCAGACCACCTCGATTAATGAAATCGAGGGATGTCACTCATGAATTCTGAAATGCTCAACATTTCAACGTCAAAGTTTGATCACGTATCCTGACCTTATGGTGTGATATTGAAGTGGAAATATGAATTAGTGAAATATAATGACGCCGGGCCAACGTGATTATATTACGGTAATTCATATAGAAATTTCAATATCATGCAATATGGAATAGAAAGTGAATCAAAGAAAATTTCCAAGCCATTCATTCAAAAATCTCAATGTTATTACATGAAGGGTAATTATCATCTGATTTATAGATATACGAAGAGATCGTTACGAACAAACTATCTATCTCATACCCATGAGTAGATTAACAAATTCTCCTATGCCATAAAAATTGTAAAGCTTTGCATTCTTTCTTTCTTAAACAACTTATCTCTTTGACGCTTAATTATCACCTCCCCGCTGGAAGGAAGGATGCATGTCCTTAAGTGACCTGAAGTGACACCCCCGAAACCTCTTCGAAGCGTGCCTCCTGTTATCTGCAATTACGCTCCTAGTGTATATTTTCATAAACCCATTAGGAAACCCGTCGAAGATAAGCGACAACCACTCGCAAGATTTCCATTTGAATATTCAAACGAAGACATTATAAACACCACGATCACTATCATGTTTTCAAACTCTACCATTCATATCTCACTTGACAGCAATAGCTTCACACATGAACATTTAAATTCCAAGAACTTGTATTAGTCATCAACCACACTTAAATTCAATAGTTATCATTACCCCGCAACATTGTTGCTCAAATATCACCCGGAATTTTCAAGGTCTTTCACTCAATTTTTCTTAGTCTTTCTCCAAATATAAAACTTCTGTTTGCCAAAATTTTACATATACTATTTTACTGTGTGATCCTCTTGAAATTTTATAAAATAAATTTATTTACTACCATTCGTGCAATTTTATAAATCGTATATGTTTATATAAATAAAATTTACCGTTACTTATTTTTGACTAGTACATATAAAATTATACTTTCACTTTTTCAAATCAATTCTTTTATTTAAAAGATATTTTACCATGTTGTACATAACTCTAGTTTTACTAAGAACTTCGCTTCCTTTTTAAATTGTCACCTTAAACGACTCGAACTTCTATAAAATTTTCATTGCTTATTTATATAAAAATTTTCGTATTATTCTACACCACGTAGTAATCAAAATTCCTCTTGCCCTTCGAAAGTTACCATTGAGTTCATCATTCAAAACTCTATGATCTCAGTAACTTTTCCTTTGTAAGGTTGACCGTTGAGAGGATTTTACTTCTGATGTCTCACGGCTAAACCACAGCAACCTCGCAAAACGTCAATTCTATGATTTAATATCTTTTTGGCACAAGAAAGCATTTCTCAGATATTTCCTCACCCGGTGTAAACTATTCTTTGTAGCCAATGATTCATATTTCTTTTCATCCGCACTTAAACTCATAGGTGAATGATAGATCGACTCGCCATCTGAGCGAGAACGTCTTTCTCATTAAGAGATCACACATTTTCGTGCGGTTTCCTATCAGAAATATAATTTATGATCCTCGCTATCCTCTCTAAAGGAGTTACCTTAAACGATTATGGTGTTTATGTGTTTACACTAAGCATTTCTTCCTCACTAGTTACAACTAGATATTATCCTAGTCAAGTTTCGACCTCTGTTTCAACATATAGCTATAAATACATCCTGCAAATGTGCTTTCAAAAACTCATTCCAAGGATGAGTTCACATGTATCATAATCTTTCGTTAATCTTTCATATCATTCTAAGGGCATCTTAGTAATTATGGCTTGTCTTGCATATGAGCCTGATTAGTGACTTCTCAGCTGGAATCTTGTTTCGTCTATTCACATTAGACATTTCTTGAAATCAAAGGTATCATGTCTATGGTTACCTTCTAGAATTTGAAAGTTCGTACCACCTCTAACAAACACAAGTCATGCATTAAACTACATAGCCTTGATCTCTACGTACTACTCTCTGTTTTCTCTGCCCTAGTATTATGGCATAAACGCTCAAGGTTTTAAATGAGCTCAATATTGTTCATAACACATTTCATGTGTCCAATGTACTGAAATGCTTGTATCGCATCATCATCCCTCTCGAGGAAACTTAGTCATATGACACTCTTGTTATCCCTTTGGATGACCTCCGCATTGATAATTAAATACACTTCATAGAAGAACCTATAAAAGTTATGGATCAGAAACTAAACAATATTCCTATCCGTTGGAATTCACGCAAAGGCCCCGAGTATACCTGGGAACGTGAAGACCAATTGAAACATTAATATCCTCATCTCTCTCTTCTCAAACGCTTATGCATTAGAGAAGTCTACCTAAAACTTCGGGACGAAGTTTTCTTTAACGGTGGGATACTATGACAACCCGACTTTTTTTTTCGTCATGTTTTCTGTTCAGAAGTTAACGAAACATGAAACTTAGGAACGAATCCGAGGCAGTTCATAGCAACCATATTTTATTATTATGAATTCATGTTAAGTAGTAAACGAACCTTAAACTTAGGATTTGAGTCCTGGGCTAATCAAATCAAACTTGAAACATATCCGGTTAGAAAACTGAGACTAGGTTCTGTGAAACCAACGAGACTTGAGTAATTTAATACCAACTTGTTAATCTTGGATCATCATTATAAATAAATAAATAAATTTAAAATGTAAAAAGATTAGAGTGTACATTTGAAAAATAATAATAATAATAATAATAATAATAATAATAATAATAATAATAATAATAATAATAATAATAATAATAATAATAATAATAATAATAATAATAATAATAATAATAATAATAATAATACAATTAATACGAGATTCTTGACAAATATTTGTATTAATTGTTGTATATCGCTTGTCTAAGTTACTTTTAGTTTTGAACTTCCGTATTATAATTTTGATCACCACTTCTCTTATCTAGTTTATTACGTATAATAACCCAAAAGTTAATTGCGTACATTTATTTGATTTCATGACCATATTATATTAAAATTATAATTGTGACCATATAATAACTATCCTTAATAATAGTCACAACAAAACACAACAAACTGGGACGATATTAATTACTATCATCTTTCATTTTTATGTTATAAATCATAATCATATTCGAACTCAAATAACTAGGGAGTATAAAAGATAAAGATAAAGTATAAACTAAATTGGGTTAATTTGTATTACGAGAGAATAGGAAACTGAATCCTATTTGCATTGCAACTTTGACCGACCTCTCAATTATATACTCCGTACAACTCTCAATAAATATACTCTATATATTATATAAACAAACTCGACAAATATTTCTAAACATCTCATACGATTAACTTAGCGGATCACAACCACAACATCGATCAATTCCTTGTTTCATCGAAGCACAAACTAAACGAAGCTACCCTAGATCGATCACAACTTCTGTAGTCGATCAATATGCTGTTTCTGTTGCCGAGCTCCAAGTCGACACCCAACACGACCCTCCCATCGCCATTGTTTCTGCTGTGATTTTTACAGCCCAAAACCGCCACCACCACAGCCATATTTCGGTGGCCTTTTACAGCCCACACCACCACTTTAGTCAATTATCATCATCACCTAAAACAGCCTGCAAAGTCCCTTTAATCGTGTGTTTTTCTGCTGTGTTTTCTATTGCCTTTCGTCACCCAAAAAGCGCCTCAAAACAGTCCCCAAAGTTGCTGTTGTTGCTGCGTTTTTCCTTCAGTTTTACTGCTGCAATTCGACACCCAAAAACAGCCCATAATCGATCTGCTTTGCTGCTTGTGTGCTGCTATTTTTTTCTGCTGTTCCTGCTGGTTCTGCGTGACAAAACAATCCCAAAAACCCACCTGTTTGGGTCATTTTTGCTGCTGGTTTCCTGTTTCTGTTTCGGGTCTAAGTCGCCACCTTTTCCTTGATCTTAACTCACTTGAGGTATCCTTAAAATCTATAACTAAGCATACTTTTAAATTGTTTTAATTATTATGTTGTTTGTTAATAAGTATGCTCATGAATATTATGAACTTGATGATGCAAAAAAAATAATAAATAAATAAATAAAGATATTAACCTATGTAACTACGTACTAGTTTTTAGATATATGAATCAATATATGAGTATTAGTTAACATTGAAATTATAATTAACGTAACAACTATGCATGTTAGTATTATTATTATACGGAGTATGTTACAATCACTATGGAGCATATTAGCTTATGAACAAATTTAAATCAATCTACTGCCATTAGATATAGGTTTTATCACAAGTGGTTTAGTTCATATTATAATAATTGTATGAATATGAGTGTGATAAATATTATTAAGAGTAGTTATAAAAGTATGGTAATTATGATTTGATTATTAATCATAAATATGTTAAAAGAATGAAGTTAATGGTTATGAATATAAGTTAAATATGAACACATGAATATAAAGAAGAATGCATTAATAGATTTGGAAAGTTTGAAGTAAATAAATGGTTTGCATGCATGCAAATCGTAAATATGTGTATGTATGAGGTATAAAATTTTAATTATAAAGCTATATGTATCATGTTATGATTAAGATAAAAATAATGATATATGATAGGATTTTGATCATGAAGATATAATGGAGTTAATAATGGCAGGTGAACTATAAAGAAACTTAATGAATTAGAATTAATAAAAGACATAAACCTTAATACTTAAATTATGAATAAAAGTATTATGATATTATTATAAGATGATAATGAAAGTATAAAGGGTTTAATATGAATAAGTTGTTATGATTAGACTCTAAGTTATACGGATGATGATGAATTAAAGATATTAATTAAAATTGAAAAGATTATATAATAATACTATGACATATAAACTTATCTTATATTATATCATCCTAAAATAACTAAGTTAAACTTATCACATAATGTTTTTACATATATAATAAATACTAAGTATAATAATATGATAACGTATCGTATCTATACACCTAAAATACGAGAAGGTTATAATCAAAGAATAACGTACGATTTATACGAACTTCTTAAACTAGGAACTTACTATAAGTGGAAGCTTTCCATAAATAAGTAGGTTTCCAAAAATAGAAACTTTTGAGAAATAGGAACTTTCCTCAAAAACGGTCACTATTAATATAGTTTGCTATATTAATAAACAAACTTTATGTCTATTAGACATTAACTAATTAAACATTATATCTCTAGGTTGAGATCTCCGATTACATTCTCCGATCATATAATTTGCGTGGAATTTCTTGCTTGCTATTAAGGTGAACTTCATAGCCCCTTTTTCTACTATTTCTTAACTGTTTTATAAACTTTGGGGTGAGACACATGCTTGCTTTTAAATAATTTACAATTTAGACACAAGTACCTAAACTATTTGATATGCAATTTCGTGAGACTTTTATTAAACACGTATTTATTTTTGCATGCAAATCCCCGCCATAATATCGTTAATTGCTGGAATTGAAATTTTGCAAGCTTAGTTATTGTGAATAGGCCTATTGAAAGTGACATCTCTACCCATTGGCGTGATCATCAAGGGGGTACATAATAATGATTGCCGACACCCGTACAGTGTTAGGGGTTAATGTTTAGTTCGATATTATAACTCATGGCATATTGAATATTTTGATATTTTGAATTAAATCTTGTGGTCTAAAACTTATTATGATTATTAAACCTATGTTGTTCACTCAACCTTTGTGTTGACATTTTAAGCATGTTTGTCTCAGGTGAAGATTAGCTTGTATGCTGCCCTATGATGCGTAGTTAGCTGTTGCATTGGAGTCCACATATTAGACTTATCATTTGTTATTTACATATGAATTTCATTATGTAAAACATTATTATGTTTCCGTTGCAAATTCAAATTTTGTTATAAAACGTCTCATTTAAAGTCGTTCTCGTTTATACATAATTGTCTTGTGATATTGTGAAGTCATATTTCCCCGGCCTTATTTGGGGGCATGACACATTCATAATTAAACAAGTAAAATAATTGATGTGTGCGAGGGGTAGTACGAAATAGATTATATTTTACTATGAAATACTATTAAATACGATACAATTTACACAAGTTATTTATTTATTTATTGAATGAATATACATAAACCTTGCTACAACACTTATAGGCAGTGTACCTAATCGTAGAGGAGTATAGTTTTTTGTAAGTCCGGTTCGTTCCACAGGGATACCGCTGAGTTTAACGCTATATTTTTATTAACTATATTTGTATAATATATATATATATATATATATATATATATATATATATATATATATATATATATATATATATATATATATATATATATATATATATATATAAGTAGTATTATTATTATTATTATAAAAGGGGGTTTTACCTTTTAATGACCGGTTTGTCGATTTTAAGTCCTAATGCAAAATATTAACTTAATTTAAAGCGTAAAGTAAATGAAGATAAATAAAAATGCGATAAAATAAAAGTACGATAATTAAAAGTGAAATAATTTAAAGTACGATAAATAAAATGACGATAAATAAAAGTGCGATGAGATATAAAATAAAGGAATTATGCTTATTTAAACTTCCGTAATCATGATGTTTGACGTGTTAATTTTAGTTTATTACCAAGGGTTAATTGTCCTTTATCCTGGATTATTCGATATGTCCATCTGGTTTTTGTTCATAATAGTCCATTGGTCATAAGTATAAAGTGCGAGTGTCCTTGTTAAATTACCCTTATACCCGAAGTCAAATATTCCAACTAATTGAGGATTTAAACTGTAACAAGGTCATAATACTTTGTTAATGATTAAACCAGGTTATCGACTGTGTGTAACCCAAGGTTTTAATACGTTGTTAACAATTACACCAATTTTCCTTGTATGTAATCCACCCCTGTTTTAATGAGTCCATTGACTATTAATCCATTCTCGTGTCCGGTCAAATGAACGATTATTAGTATTTATAAATATCCCGCCATCGTATCTGATAGAATGTATGTGGTTATTTATATATACGTCAAATTATAATTCTCTATATTAAATTAACGAACTATCATTCAGTTAAACAAATATAAAGCCCATTAATTGCTCATAGTCCAATTTCCACAAGTGTCGGTCTTTTGTCCAAACCCCAATTATGGTCCAAAGCCCAATAACCCCGTCTTAATATTTAGTCTAACATCACGATTACTTCGGCTTAAATAAGCATAACAACAACTTAGCTACGAGACATTAATTTAAAAAGAGAGAACATAGCTTACAGTGATATTTAATAGCGTAGTAAGAGAATATAAATATACATATATAATTAAAATAGCGTAGTAAGAGAATATAAATTTATTATTATTAACTTTATATTAAAATTATAATTAAAATATAAATATAAATATATAATTGAGAGAGTAAGAGAAGTAGTTGATGAAGGTGGGTATAAATCGTCGAGCAAACTGCCTTTTTATAGAACCTGGCCTGTTACAGTGATCCATGAGATCGCATGGGTTTTCAGCCTCCAGGACATGCGATCACATGCAGCCTTTTCCTGGTCACCAAGCAAATAAAACGTGGGCTGCTGCATTTAAATATAATATATAATATAATATATATAATTTTATATAATATATATATATATTATATTATATTCTAGTGCATAGTTGACTTGTAAATTTAGATCCGTTGAGTCGCGCGTTGATAGTTGGTTCAGGTCTCGGTTCCAGATTTTCGAACGTCCTTGTGTACGCTTAGATATCTTGTACTTTGCGTTTTGCAGCTTATACTCTTGTAACTTTTAGACGTTTCTTATCAATAAATTGAACCACTTAAATTGTATCTTGTATGTTTGAGCTTTTTGGTCATTTGCGTCTTTAAATCATCGAATCTGTCTTTTGTTTTCACCTTTTATTAATTAAACGAATATCACTTGTAAATAGAACAATTTCAACTAAAAGCTTGTCTTTCTTGAAGGATAATGCTATGAAATATATGTTCTTTTTTAGCATTATCAAATATTCCCACACTTGAGCGTTGCTTGTCCTCAAACAATATAGAACTTGAATATAACTTTACTAGAATCACTTCTTTATTCTTCACACTTTGTACATCAGTGATTTTGATACGGCGGTATGAACAATGATAGTAACATTGTGGTTTACAGTCCCACATGACTATAAAAATTTAGATCCTTTAGGAATTTGGATCTTTATGAAAACATTTGATCTTTTGAAAATTCAATCTAGTTTTTACCCTAGACAAGTTTTCTGAAATAACCCTTCACCGGCGTTCCCAAATTGTTTTTGAGGGTTTTGTGGGTTTCAGATTTGAAAATTTTAGCTCAAAACTTGCAGTTTTATGCCACCCACTTGCTAACCTTGTATTAGGAAAGCACACGTCCAGTATACTTGCTCCGTATATTACCTTTCGGTAAACTACCGTCCAGTTGTAAAGGAAAGCATTGAACAAGCAACTATTAAGGCAATGTCTAATGACATGCAGATGTTCATGGTCCACAACGTGTCGGATGCAATTACTATCCTTTGTAAGAGCAATAGCAAAGATCACCCTATAATTTTTTTCGGTCTGGCACAAGGTCCTGTCTTCGACCATGCTATGTAACCACCGTTCTTACGGTTGACACCCGATTTGGTTCAGGTGACCTACTGAATTTCAGTGAATTCTTAGGATTTTACGTTCAATGGTAATGAACGCATTGAAAATAGGTTTTCAGAAAACAAATCGGTTTGTAACTTTGATCAAAATATTTTCTCGTTCAAGCTCGAGTTTAGATATCATCGAATTCCATGAGTTTGTAAATCTCAATCTTTAAGGTCAATCTCAAGGATTGAGTAATATCATGCTTAAATGCTAATTTTTAATCTTTTAAGGAGATTATCCTTTCTAGGGATCTGATTCATTAGTCTTATAAGCTAATTTGCACGGTGCCCCCCATTTTACGAGACAGATCCTCTCATGGTTAGGATAATTCTGACCACATGGCGACCCTGTTTGATGCTGAGGTCTGTGAATTTACAGCTGATTTTCGAGAAAACTTTTCAAGGTTTTTCGTAGACTCTACAACTGGTCTGGGCAACAACTTCCTGACCTAAATCAAGAAGCGCGTGTCTTTTTCTCGAAATACTTTACTTCCTTTTAAATCTAGTGACACATTTCTTTCAAATATATTATAAGAAATCGGGTAAAACTGATAAAATCATCCAAAACAAAAGTACCTTCAATTATTTGTACAAAAATATGTAATATGTAATTTGAATAACTTGGTAAATTTTTCCCACACTTGGCTTTTATATTTCTTTCTTTGCCTTTTTATTCTATTCTATTTCATTTTAAATGAATTCAAGCATTTTGGGTTGTTTCTCAATTTATGTCCTTTTCGAGGCAACAATAATTTCGGTGTTAACACCTAGTTTTATCATTCATAAATATGTATAAACATGATTTTGAGTTCATTTATTTGAAAAAATTTTAAAATTTTTACTAGAAGTGGGTAGTCAGTATATAAGACTAGGGCTGTTCTTTATTATCAGAGAGCACTAGATTCTAATACAACTACTGCGTTACTAGTAAAGTTTAATGGTGGCTATAAGTCAAATGTTTAAAACCCGAAAGAATTTAATCCATTCCCACACTTAAGATCTTGCAATGCCCTCATTTGCAAGAAATCAGTAACAATTTAAATTATTGAGGGTAATTAGCGTAAAAAGATGATTTAGATTTACCAAAGTTTCCAAATATATTGTTCTTTGTTTGAATGATAAATGGTGCTCGTCATTTGTTCATTCATGCAGTTGTTATTTCACATATATTTTGCATCTTGTCGTCAAAATTAGTTGCTTTTGCTGAAATTGGACATGCATGATAATTTGAAATGAGACTTAATATCCCACTTTCAAATTATAAATATGAAATATTAGTTGTAGAGACCCATCCTAATCCATCCGGACGAAGTCCACATCGATTACAAACGAATCACAATAGTTGATTACATCGCGAGGTACTTGACCTCTATATGATACATTTTACAAACATTGCATTCGTTTTTAAAAGACAAACTTTCATTTCATTGAAAGTTGACGACATTCATACCATTTCATAATACATCCAACTATAATTGACTTAATAATAATCTTGATGAACTCAATGACTCGAATGCAACATCTTTTGAAATATGTCATGAATGATTCCAAGTAATATCTTTAAAATAAGCAATTTCACAGCGGAAGACTTCTTTCATACCTGAGAATAAACATGCTTTAAAGTGTCAACCAAAAGGTTGGTGAGTTCATTAGTTTAACATAAATAATCATTTCCATCATTTTAATAGACCACAAGATTTTCATTTTCATTTCTCATAAATATACGTCCAATGCATAGAGACAAAAATATCATTCATATGGATTGAACACCTGGTAACCGACATTCACAATATACATATAAGAATATCCCCATCATTCCGGGATCCTCCTTCGGACATGATATAAATTTCGAAGTACTAAATCATCCGATACTTTGGATGGGGCTTGTTGGGCCCAATAGATCTATCTTTAGGATTCGCGTCAATTAGGGTGTCTGTTCCCTAATTCTTAGATTACCAGACTAAAAAGGGGCATATTCGGTTTAATAATCCAGCCATAGAATGTAGTTTTATGTACTTGTGTCTATTTCGTCAAACATTTATAAAGCATCGCATGTATTCTCAGCCCCAAAAATATATATTGCAAAAGCATTTAAAAAGGGATCAACTGAAACTCACAATAATGTATTTTGTAGTAAAAATACATATGACGACATTGAACAACCGAACAATGCAGGGTTGGCCTCGGATTCACGAACCTATATCATTCGTATATATATATTAAAATATATACTCGTAATCGAACAATTTCATACCTTATAACTTTATATATTATATATTTAGTTTATATATATATGAAAATGATTATTATTTATATAGTTATATTAATATGTCTATATCAGAAAATACCTAATTTTGTATATAAGTTTTTATATAACTAATGTTAATTGACTTATTATTATATTTGTAGTATATGTAATAAGTATGTTTTATATAAAAAAATACTTATTTGATAAAAAAAATGATGGTTTTGATATTAATGATTTACTAAGAATAATAATAATAATAATAATAATACTAATATTAACTTTATTAAAATGATAATTTTAATAATAATAATAATATTGTTAATAATAATACTTTTATCTAATTATAAGATTAATAATACTAATAGTTACAAAAGTGATACTAGTACTAATATTAATGAGAAAAATGATAACTTGTATTATATTCCATAAACATAATAATAATCCTTAATGATAACAATAATAACACTTATACTAATAATAATAAGATTCTTATTAAAAATGATACTATTAATAATTATACTACTTAAGATTAATACTTATAATAATAAAAAATTTAGTATTAATCCTAGTGTATTTAATAATAATTATAATTATTAATAATAATCATAACAATAACAACAATAATAATACTAATAACATAATAATAATAATACCTTTAACAATAACAAGAATAATTAGTATAATAATAATAACAATAATTAATAATAATTATCATAACAATAATTATAATGATAATAATAATGAATGGGTAAATAACTACCTCCATATTAAAAGGCTTTAAAAAAATATTTCGCTCCTGTCCAGACTCAAACCTTAGACCTCCTGGATTCCCATTAACACATCAAACCGTTCCTCTACCTTCGTTTTTCTGATTAACTCTCACACTCAAACTATTTAGTCTGTTTTATTTACTTTCTGAATTTATTCTTCTTCATCTTCACGACGTAATCAACCAAATCAATTTCTAATCATCACAGTAACTGTAACAGACTGAAACCCGGGCTAGTTGTAAGTTGCCTATTTTTCCCTTAGGGTTTGTGCTTAGTCTTAAGTGCTTTTTATTTTAATTATTTTATTAGTGTTTTAATATAATTGTGTTGTGACCAGTTTGTGATAAGGGTCCCAGAACAGGTTTGTTTATTTTAATTGGACCTCGTTTGGATTACCTAATCTTGTGCGAAAGATATCAGATAACTGGTAAATACCCGTGTGTTGTAGGGTATGAGGTTTTAACCCCAAATTAAGTGTGAGACCAGCTAATTTCCTCTCAATTGCTCCTGAACCTTCCTCTCACTCACTCTCACCTAACTTCACCTCCTTTAAACAACCCTAAATTATTTAATCTCGAATTAAAGCTTGATTTTGGTGTCAAATCGTTCCTTATGTTGTTGTGATTCTAACAAGGTAAAGTTTATCTGATTTCGTGATCAAATCAGTGTCAAAATGGGTGTTTTAGTCAATTTTTAAGAAAGTGGGTTTTGATGTCCAAATTAGTTCAATTTGTTGTTGTTTGTGCATAAAAGTTGTGGGTTTATGTTTCTAAATGTTTAGTGTAAAAGATGTAACCAGTTTTGAGGTCAAAAAACGTGTCCAAAGTTGAGATTTGGTGATTTTGGGTTGAAACCCGTCACTTTGCTGCTGTTGCAGCTGATGAACTACCTTCGGCCGATGGTCGTTGACCATCGACCGATGGTGAGGGTCGATCGGCTGGTGGACAAGACCATCGACCGATGGTGTGAGATTCTGACCAGCTGATGTAATTTTGACGATCGACCGATTGTGGGAGACCATCGACCAATGGTGTGTTGACGATCGGTCGATGGATGGGACCATCGACCGATGGTCTTAGACAGTGAAATTTTTACTAAGTGTTGATTTATAGTCGTTATGCTGTCCGCGTGTTTTTATGATTTTCAAGATGTAAATTCTGAAAGTGCACAAGTGTTAAGCATGAAAATTTTAGCGGACACATTTTTTTACTAATTTGCTATAATTCGCTGTCAGTGTGTCTAATCTTGATGGGAACACTATTCTAACTTGGTTTTTGCTGTTCTCAGGAGATAAGGACAAGGAGAAAGCTCAGAAATAATAACTGAGCAGTTGATGGTAATTGGTGAGTGGGTCTATCTACGGATAGAGTTTAAGTAGCATATCTTGCTACTATGATTGACTCTTTTACCATGCATAGTGTAGAAATTGCCATGTTAGAATAATAATATCGTTGCCTGATGTTGTATGTGAATTTTGTGTACACTGTGTGAATGGCACCAGTCGGGCCTAGGGAGACTGGGGACTCGAGACCGTGCCTAGGAGAGGTTAGAGTCCGTATGAGGTCAACCGTGCCTAGGGGAGGTTGGGTCCATAGGCTACTAATTGTGAAGTATAGTGTGAACGATGCACCCCCTGCATCTGGATAACTATACTGTGAATTGAGTAGCAGGGACTATCGGTAGACTCAGGCCCGATCAGCTGGGAGTCGTGTGCTCGTACAAGCCGCCGATCCTCGTATTGTCTTATTGTATGCTAGTTGGTGGTTAGCATGTATTGTTGTTTGTATATAGCTTGTGTGTGGCTTAAACTATATCTGTTAGATAGATTCCATTCACTTAGTGGTGCGCTAATCCCCCACATATTCTCCCCTTGCAGGTTTAGGTACTGCTAGTCGGGATGGGTGTTGATGCAGAAGACATGTTTGACAACCTAACTCTGATGTGGACTTTTGTATAAATCATGTTTTGTAATAACGTAACACCGTTGTGTAAACTTAAATACTCAGATTAATGTAATGTCGTGACCTATAGTGTGTTTGTTAATAAGCCTTCCGCTGTGTTTTAAGAAAAAAAATGGCCGGTGTTACAAGTTGGTATCAGAGCATGGTTTGGCAGCAAGTACGTGCGCGTATTTTGTTCCCAAACCCTAAGGCGAGTCAAACATGTCTGTGGGTGTGAGGGACTAAGTGAAAATAGGATATACGTGTGTTAGTTGTGATTGAACTAACTGTTATCCACTAAGCTTTTGTGTGAGCTGTTTTGTAGCACAGGTATGGCTGATAGAAACGCAACTGGCCTATCCAACCCCGGAACATTCAGAGCACCAGAAGAGGGTGGTGAGTCTGATGATGATCAGAGTAGTTACATCCTTCAATTAGAAAGTAAGCTAAAAGAGGCTGAGGTCAAAATTAATGAGCTTGAATTAGCGAGGCATTCTGGAAATGATGATACACCACCTGGATTCCCAACCGCGCAATCCCAAACGATACCCAATGTGCACCAAAACCAGTTTCAGAATCAAATACCTAACCAATACTATATGCCACCACAAAACATTTTTTACTTACCAAAATCCCATGATGATGAACCCGTACCAAATGCAAATGTTTCAACAACCTTACATGCAACCACCCAAAAAGTGTACTTATAAGAACTTCCGTGATTGCAAACCCTCTGAGTTCTCTGGAAGTACTGATCCAACTGTAACTCTCAATTGGTTGCGAGAAATTGAAAGGGTATTTGAAGCGTGCCAGTGTGAACCCGAGCTGAAAGTGACATATGCTAGTCGAATGTTGAAAGGTAGGGCTATGATTTGGTGGGATTCTTTGATTTCCAGTATATCGAAAGAACAAGTGAGTATGATCACTTGGGAGCAGTTTCATGGGAAGGTGTGTGAACAGTACCGTAATCTGTTTGATATGAACCGAATCAAGACTGAGTTTCTTGAAATGAAGATGACACCTCAAACGACGATCGACGAGGTAGTAGAGAAGTATATGGATAAACTAAGGTTTGTACAACAGTGGGTTCCAGACGAAGCGTCTCGTATACAACATTTTGTTAATATCATTTTGCCAGAGTACCGAACTTTTGTTAGAACGGCTACGTCGTTGTCTCAAGCGGTTGTGATGGCTAAGATGGTAGAAAGTGATGTTCAGGCTGCCAGAAACAGAATGTTTGGTAATGTGCGACAACAAGGTGGGCAAGTATCTGGTCAATCAGGATCTAAATCCAAGAAGTCTAGTGGGTTTAAATCGAAGGGTAAAAGTGGTCAGAGTAGTTCTGGGTCTGGATCAGGTAAAGGGAATTGGTGTCACACGTGTCGATCTTCTCACAGTGGTCAGTGTTCTTAAGCTACAAGAAGATGCTTAAAGTGTGGTGTTATTAGGCACGAGTCTTCAGCATGCCCGTATCCGAATAGTGTGTGTTGGAGTTGTCACAAACCAGGGCATCGTGCAATTAGTTGTCCGTCGAAGAGTGGTAGTTCCGGGGCAGGGTCAGGGGCGCGTTCAGCATCAGCCGTAGGGTCAACTGCCTCGAGTGGGCAGAAGAGGAAGAACCCTCCAACAACAGAGGCTAGAGCTTTTCAGATGTCGGTTGAGAATGCTGTGGCAACCGACGAAGTGATCACCGGTATGTTTCTAATCAACTCAATACCTGCTCGTGTATTGTTTGATTGTGGTGCCAATAGGTGTTTTATATCGTTAGATTTCTATGCTAAGTTGAATTTACCAGCTACTGTGTTACCCAAGCTGGTTAGTGTAGACGTAGCCGATGGTAAGACCACACCCGTCACAACATATGTGTCTGGGGTTTGTATAGAGATCGAAGGGAAGTCTTTTCCAGTGACTTGTTTAGTGTTACCTATTCCTAGCATTGATGTAGTATTAGGAATGGATTGGTTGAGCTCGCTTAGGGCTAATATTAAGTGCGATAGGAAAATGATTACCTTTCGTTCGACCGATGGAACCCGTGTTGTGGCCCGAGGGGAGCGGGGCGGGTATAATTTTCCGTTGATAACCATGATGAAAGCAGAAAAGTCGATGGCAAAGGGTTGTGATTCATTTCTTGCATATGTGATTGATGCGAAGAAAGAAAAGAGAACAGTGGCCGATATTCCAGTAGTATCAGAATTTCCCGAAGTGTTCCCAGATGAGTTACCAGGTCTGCTGCCGGTAAGGAAAGTCGAATATAAGATTGAGTTGGTTCCTGGAACAACTCCAGTTGCAAAAGCTCCATATCGATTAGCGCCATCTGAAATCCGTGAAATGATGTCACAGATTCAAGAGTTATTAAATCGTGGGTTTATCCGACCGAGTTCTTCACCGTGGGGTGCTCCGGTATTGTTTGTTAAAAAGAAAGATGGGTCAATGCGTATGTGTATTGATTATCGTGAATTGAACAAAAGAACTGTGAAGAATAAGTATCCGTTACCTCGAATAGACGATTTGTTCGATCAGTTACAGGGTGCTTCATTCTTTTCTAATATAGACTTACGATCCGGATATCATCAGGTTCGTGTTGCTGAATCAGATATATCAAAAACAGCGTTCAAAACAAGGTATGGTCATTATGAATTTCTTTTCATGCCGTTTGGGTTGACGAATGCGCCAGCAATCTTCATGGATCTAATGAATAGAGTGTGTCATCCGTTCTTAGATAAGTTTGAGATTGTGTTTATAGATGATATACTAGTGTATTCAAAGACCGAAAGTGAACATACTGAACATCTGAGACAGGTTTTGAACTTGTTGAAACGTGAACAACTATTTGCAAAATTTTCAAAGTGTGAATTTTGGTTACGTGAAGTGCAGTTTTTGGGTCATGTGATTTGTGCTGAAGGTATTAAGGTTGATCCGATAAAGATAGAAGCGGTAATGAATTGGAATTCTTCGAAGACTCCAACTGAGATTAAGAGTTTTCTGGGTTTGGCTGGTTATTATCGCAGGTTTATCAAAGATTTTTCTAAAATAGCAGGTCCGTTGACTAAGTTGACTCGTAAAGATGTAGCCTTTCGATGGACTGATGAACAGGAAAAGGCTTTTCAGATTTTGAAACAGCTACTGTGTCAGGCACCAGTGTTAGCTTTACCAGAAGGTTCAGACGACTTCATGGTATACTGTGATGCGTCATATGCTGGGTTGGGTTGTGTATTAATGCAAAGATATAAAGTAATCGCCTACGCTTCTCGACAGTTGAAAGTTCATGAGAAGAATTATCCAGTGCATGATATTGAAATGGCTGCTGTAGTGTTTGCTTTGAAACCCTGGAGACACTATTTATATGGAACCCATTGTGTTATTTGTACAGATCATAAGAGTTTGGTGTCAAATCGTTCCTTATGTTGTTGTGATTCTAACAATGTAAAGTTTATCTGATTTCGTGATCAAATCAGTGTCAAAATGGGTGTTTTAGTCAAGTTTTATGAAAGTGGGTTTTGATGTCCAAATTGGTTCAATTTGTTGTTGTTTGTGCATAAAAGTTGTGGGTTTATGTTTCTAAATGTTTAGTGTAAAAGATGTAACCAGTTTTGAGGTCAAAAAACGTGTCCAAAGTTGAGATTTGGTGATTTTGGGTTGAAACCCGTCACTTTGCTGCTGTTGCAGCTTATGAACTACCTTCGGCCGATGGTCGTTGACCATCGACCGATGGTGAGGGTCGATCGGCTGGTGGACAAGACCATCGACCGATGGTGTGAGATTCTGACCAGCTGATGTAATTTTGACGATCGACCGATTGTGGGAGACCATCGACCGATGGTGTGTTGACGGTTGGCCGATGGATGGGACCATCGACCGATGGATGGGACCATCGACCGATGGTCTTAGACAGTGAAATTTATACTAAGTGTTGATTTATAGCCGTTATGTTGTCCGCGTGTTTTTATGATTTTCAGGATGTAAATTCTGAAAGTGCATAAGTGCTGTTAAGCATGAAAATTTTAGCGGACACATTTTTTTACTAATTTGCTATAATTCGCTGTCAGTGTGTCTAATCTTGATGGGAACACTATTTTAACTTGGTTTTTGCTGTTCTCATGAGATAAGGACAAGGAGGAAGCTCAAAAATAATAACTGAGCAGTTGCTGGTAATTGGTGAGTGGGTCTATCTATGGATATAGTTTAAGTAGCATATCATTCTACTGTGATTGACTCTTTTACCATGCATAGTGTAGAAATTTCCATGTTAGAATAATAATATCGTTGCCTGATGTTGTATGTGAATTTTGTGTACACTGTGTGAATGGCACCAGTCGGGCCTAGGGAGACTGGGGACTCGAGACCGTGCCTAGGAGAGGTTAGAGTCCGTATGAGGTCAACCGTGCCTAGGGGAGGTTGGGTCCATAGGCTACTAATTGTGGAGTATAGTGTGAACGATGCACCCCCTGCATCTGGATAACTATACTGTGAATTGATTAGCAGGGACTATCGGTAGACTCAGGCCCGATCAGCTGGGAGTCGTGTGCTCGTACAAGCCGCCGATCCTCGTATTGTCGTATTGTATGCTAGTTGGTGGTTAGCATGTATTGTTGTTTGTATATAGCTTGTGTGTGGCTTAAGCTATATCTGTTAGATAGATTCCATTCACTTAGCGGTGCGCTAATCCCCGACATATTCTCCCCTTGCAGGTTTAGGTACTGCTAGTCGGGATGTGTGTTGATGCAGAAGACATGTTTGACAACCCAACTCTGATGTGGACTTTTGTATAAATCATGTTTTGTAATAACGTAACACCGTTGTGTAAACTTAATTACTCAGATTAATGTAATGTCGTGACCTATAGTGTGTTTGTTAATAAGCCTTCCGCTGTGTTTTAAAAAAAAATGGCCGGTGTTACAGTAACAATTGTTGTTACATCAAATTAATCTTAAACAATCAACATCCATATTTGTATTAATAAAGAACAAAAAAATATATATATTAAAATCCTACAGCCCCTACTGTCGTTCTTGGGTTTTAAAAAAAAAACTTTGATTTTTGATTATAGAGGGTTATACACAATTATTACAACATGAAGTATATTAGAAATCATTTATGAAAACTTTCCAAATCCTCAATTTAACTTGAAACATAACAGAAATCTCGAATTTAATTGAAGAATAATGTTTGACTTTTTAAGTCTCAAACTTTGACTCAAAAATTCTTGATGAATATGAAGAATTGGAATCTATAAAATTGCAGATAGGTTGAGTGTAAGGATTCTAATAAGATTGCATTAATCGATTTTTAAAAACATCAAAAAATCGAGATTTTGGTAAAATGGGTGAAGAACATAGAAAAGAAAAAAAAATATGCTGTACATCCTTTTTTTTGTTTAAAAGAATCGACTCTCAGTATCTTATGGATTGTGTTTTTCAGAAAAATAATAGAGTGGTTGTTCTAATAATTGGTTTACAATGTTTTCTTGTGAGAAACATGGTCAACCAAGGTTCACAGACCTACAGAAATTAAAGCAGATGAGAAACAGATAACATAAAAAGGGAGAAAAAAATGCGTATATATATATATATATATATATATATATATATATATATATATATATATATCTGCATTAATTCAATTAATCTTAATATCCATATATATCTGTACTGATCCATATATCTGTGTATAATTTATATATCTGTATATAAATATAAATTAGTCTTATTTATTAATAATACTCTTTATATAATACAATAATAATATGGTTATTATTATTGATAGTGATAAAGTGATAATAATATCTATAAGGTTTACCTCACTAATATTATTAATAATACAAATATTACTTTTAATAATAATTATAATATTGGTGATATTAATACTACAACAATATATATATATATATATATATATATATATATATATATATATATATATATATATATATATATATATATATATATATATATATATCAAATTTCATATCTACATAATGTTTATAATATAACTAATACTGATTTTTTTAATATTTATATTAATATTTATTTTAATAATATTACAACTTCATATTAGTTTGTAAGTATGTATAGATATTGAATATTTTTAATTATGTATATTTTATACTTATATGATATATATTAAATAAATACACGTATTTGAATGTTTATTTTATACACGTTATATATTATAATATGCATACAATCACTAATTATGTATATCAATCATATATATATATATATATATATATATATATATATATATTAACTACTACATATTTAATGTTGTTTTAAGTTTTCTTTCATAAAATTTAATCACATAATAGTTTATTAATTTATCTTAATTTATAATATAATTATTTACATGTATAGTTATTTATATATAAACATTTATTTTTACGATTAAGAGTTCGTGAATTGTCGGGGTAAGTCAAGGTCAAATGATTTCATTAAACAGTTCAAAAATTTGAGACTCAACTTAACAGACTTTGCTTATCGTGTCGAAATCATATAAAGATTAAGTTTAAATTTGGTCAGAAATTTCCAGGTCGTCACATTAGTAACACAATAATTAAAATGTTAAAAATTACATAAAAATATCAAAATATTATATGTTTAAACAATAATAGATAAAAAGATAAGAAATCACCAATAGAACTGTATCAATCTGGATATGGATTCCAGTTCATGTCATCGCTCGGGTTCCATGGCTGGTGATAGGTGTCCTGATAGGCTTGGTTGGGGTCGTACATGTCAAAGGGTGGTCGCATGTCGGGCTGATGTGGTGGATAGTATGCAGGTCGAGTCGGAATGTAGTTATGTGGTACCTGATATGATAGCTGGCTCATGATCTGGTACTGATGAACGGCCCATCTATCATGCTGGAAGATATCATTATACTGATGATGTCGAGCCTCATTACTCATTTTCACCTCATCTATAAGCCGGAAGATATCATTATAACTATCCCTAATGACATCCCTAATGTCATCTGCTTCCTCCATCTCCTCATCCGAACCCCTCGCTACCTCTGGATGGGTGCCCCGATATGGTATTGGCCTATTGTGACTCTGAGTTAGTACCTTTGCACCTTCATAAACTTGGAATCCTATACTCTCTGCTTGTTCCTGGACCAAGATCATTGGACCCCCTTGTTCCCTATCTACACCTAAATACTCTCCAATGAGAGTAACAAAAATGCCTCCTCCTATTATTCCCCCTCCTGTATGTAACGACCCGGATTTTTCCGATCGTTTTATACTTATGAGATTAATATTTACATAAAATAAACCTTACCAACATGATAAGCAATCCAAACTGTTGAGACTTATGTTTTTGAAAAGAGTTTCACACAACGTTTGACCGTCCAATTTGACCGATGATATCACGAACTATATAACACACGATAATTATACGATTATGTATATGTACATATCTATACATATTTAACATGATTTAAGGATGGTTTGACATTTCATTGTGAACTAACAACAATGAGTTATAAGTATACTTTGAGACCACTAACTTAAGTTTTCAAAACGATAACTATATGTAACATTCTTTGACATATATACTTACAATATATAATGTGTTGGTGATCTATGTCACTAATATGATTTAAGTGTAATGGGATTAATTTGTAACCAAAATAATCTTGATAAATATCGAACAAGTTTGGGGAAGTGTGGAGTGCACACTTGTTTGAACTTATCTTGATTATGGCGGGGTCCAAGGGGCAGAGCCCCTGCCTGGGGTCGAGCTGCCAGGTCAGCTTGGAAAATTTTTTTTGGGCTAACATTGCTTTATTAAAAATGTCTTAAAATTTTATTTTGGCCCGGTTTGACCCAAAAATAAAAGCCCAGTTTTGAGCCTCTTTTACAGTTATAAACCCGTCCATATTTGAATTCTCGTTCCGATTCCTCAAAATTTCTACAAGTATATCTAGGGTATATGTAACCGTATCATACCCAGCTTCTATACATATTTACTATTGGTATATACCAACAATAAACTTCAATGATCAGCCACTAGACATGATGTTACATGTGGGAACCAGCCATTTAACCTCATGTGTGACTTTTGTGCAAGAAAACAAACTAAATCTGCTATATATCCATCCCATAATCATGTTATTTTGCACACACACACATACAATTTCATTTCCAATTTTCTTTCAAATTAATTCACTCCCCAATCTCTCTTCATTTACCTACTCAAGAACGTATCAATATAGTCATCCGATTTCAAGGAGATTACTTCCAATCTTTCAATCTCACTCCACCACTCTTTTGATTCCAAGATTTTTCTTACCTTTTCCAGTAGCTTTGTCCAAGTAACTTGAGGTAGTAACCTTATTCACAACCTTATTCGATTCATATTTATATAGCTATCTTATTTTGTGTTATAAAATTTTAACAACAAGAACATAGTTTGAGTGATTTCAAACTTGTTCGCAATCCAAATAGATCCTTCTAATTTGATTTTTAAAAAACACTTCAAGACCTGTAATATATCATATTATGACAAATCAGATTAATCATATCTTGGCTAATTAACATAATATTTAATATATATTTACTCATGATTTGATTTTATATATTTCAGGACCACCCGTAAACAACACGAGAAGATTAATCATAAGACCTCATGATTGTACGCAACACGTCATTTGACAACACGGTACTTTATGTACGCAACACGTCATTTGACAACATGGTACCATGGGTCAAGATTAATTCTGATCAATACGAATACGATGGGGTCTTTATTTATTTTATTTAAGCAACTAATTGTGGACCACTAACATCGGACTGCTAACTACGGACTAAGAAAATATTAAAAGTATTAAAAGTATATATATATATATATATATATATATATATATATATATATATATATATATATATATATATATATATATATATATATATATATATATATATATATATATGTAACGATTACTTGAAAAGAAAATATGTTGATATATTATATATATGGTTATGTTCATGATATCTATCGGAGACCAAGTCGAGTTAAATACCTTCAAGACAAAAGTGAGTATATAGTCCCACTTTTAAACTCTAAATATTTCAGGATGAGAATACATGCATTTTATGATTTACGTTATGGACACAAGTGATTAAAAATATATATTCTACGTTGAGTTGTACCACTGGCATACTTCCCTGTAACTTGGTAGCTACTATTTACATGAGGTATTGTAAACGCGAATCCTGTTGATAGATCTATCGGGCCTGACAACCCCAACCGGACTGGACGACCAGTATTCAACGGTTGCACAGTACTTCGTTTTGGTGACTACACTTGGTACGGTGTAGTAAGATTTCATAATAAAGGGAATATGCGACGTTGATTAAATGTTAAGTATGGTTATCAAGTGCTCAACAACTTAGAATATTTTTATTAAAATGTTTATATATGAAATCTTGTGGTCTATATTCATAACGCTGCCGGCATTAAACCTATATCTCACCAACTTTATGTTGACGTTTTAAGCATGTTTATTCTCAGGTGATAACTAAAAGCTTCCGCTGCAACATGTTGAATTTAAGCAAGATCTTGAGTATGCATATTTGTGTCAAAAATAAAACTGCATATCGGAGGATTTGTAATGTAAAATATGTTAGAGGTCGTATTGTTATTATCACATGTAAAGTTTGTAAGTCTAAGATTATCGCTAAACGAAAATCATTATTAAGTTGTTTAAACCTTGTATTTGTAATAAAAGCTATGGTTTGTATTGTAAAAACGAATGCAGTTTTTGAAAAATGTCGCATATAGAGGTCAATACCTCGCGATGAAATCATATGTTATTGTATTCGTCCTTATGGTTAAGGTCGGATTATGACACTGTATCCCTTCCACCATTTTGGACAAATAATAACCAACATAGTAGGGGATATTAACAAAGCTTATGGTGTCTCGAATACACTTAAGGTAGAATAAATCGTTTAGGGTCATTTTGTCCTTGTTTCTACCTCTTTGTGTAATCGAGTTCGCTAAAAACCTATGAATTACTCGAAGCTCTGTTCTATCAATATCTAAATAGGAGTGTCTACTACCCCGCGTAAACACATTATATTTTGACATTCGCCTCCATATGGCATTAGCGTCAAAATTTCTATCTACCCTTTCACCTTCATAAATTAAAGCTGTACAATCAGGTGATAATAATTCAGCGGGGGTGTAAATCTGTAAAGCTCTAGCCATGTCTATCATGGACATCCTGTACATCCTACCTCCAAGTAAAAATCTAAGAAAAGTCTTATCGTCTATCCTATCTACATCCTTATTAAATGCTATAGTACTCATTAATTCAACACACCATTCCTTATATACAGGCCTACGAATGGTAAACAAACGTTCCTAGTCAGGAAAAGAAGAGTTCCCATACCTTTGGATTAGTAACAGCCTAACTGAGTTAGCTAGGTTGACTTCTTCCAAAGGTCTCCAATCTATTACCCTTGGTACTTCTACATTTCTGGTGCAAAGCTTAAATTTGTTACGTTAGTACGTTGGGTAATCTCTCCCGCTTCTATCAAATCTTAGATTGGGATGTAACTCCTGTTCATGAACTCTTGAGTGTTCTATTAAATGGTGAGCTGGAAATTGTATGTAGGCAGTAAAAAATTGTGGTTCTGGTTCATAATATGGTAGGTGTTGATTATGATGTTTTTG
This sequence comes from Rutidosis leptorrhynchoides, assembly GCF_046630445.1. Classification (NCBI taxonomy): domain Eukaryota; kingdom Viridiplantae; phylum Streptophyta; class Magnoliopsida; order Asterales; family Asteraceae; genus Rutidosis; species Rutidosis leptorrhynchoides. The sequence continues at coordinate 313,644,298 of NC_092335.1, read as the reverse complement.
CTCTTGTTGTGGCTCAGGTGGCATCTCTGGCTGTGGCTCTTGTTTAGGTTGTCTAGACGATGATGCACCGTCAGTATCTGTATTTCTCTGCAAAACACATTAAACACAAAATTTGTGCATCCAAATATGCATTAGTGTTAGCAAAATAATAAATTAAAACAATTACAATAGGGTTAAAGCCAAAAATAGGCTACAAACTTACACAAATGTACCGATGTCGCCCACAAACTCATTTACGTCCTACTGTCGTCTACAAACTTTGAAAAAATGTGCTAATATCAACATTTTGGCGTTTTGACCTGTTACATACTAATTTTGACCTGATTATTTTTTTTAAGATCCAATCCACGAACGATACGTGTTAATTTTGACCAGTTTAGCCGGTAGCAAGTCATTTTTGTTTACATTGGTACACTTTTTGAAAGTTTTTGTTTACAATGGTACACTTTTTGAAAGTTTGTAGGCGACAGTAGAACGAAAATGAGTTTGTGGGCTACATCGGTACATTTGTGTAAGTTTGTAGCCTATTTTTGGCTTTAACCCAATACAATAACATGTTTAATTCATATTAAACTTATACACATTTTCATATTTTTATCAAATCTACAATTTTTCAAATAATCATATATGAAAATGTATACTAAGTTCATAAGCATTCAACTCAAATAACATGTTAAAATAACCATTACTAGCAATTAAACAAGTTTCAAATGACATTCATATCAAATTAGTCACGTTCATTAATTTTAGACTTTAAAAAGTCCACTTTGATGTTCAAAAATCATGTTTAGGATCAAAGTTTTGATCATTTAGCAACCTAAATGTGTTACACTACTTAATTTAGCACTAATTCATAACAAAAATCGGCCATAACCTGTTTATATCAAAAACCCTCAAATTGCTCAAGAACACAAACCCTAGATTTCTAAATTTTTTAAGTTTAAGGCTTCAAATCATGACTAATAGCATCAATCTAGGTTATACAAGCATAATATACTAACAATTTAACTCTAATTAGGCTAGAAATCATCAAAATTAAATTAGGTAAAAATTGTTCATAATCACTATAAATTCAAAATTAAAGAGTTTTAGGGGTGAAATTTATACCTTTTTGCTCCCTAATCTGAACAAACGTATGATTATAGCGGATTGTATTGACAGATTTCGTAAATTTTGGTTGAAAATTGGTGATTTTTGGTGAATTTGTGTATGTTTGTTCGTGGATGTGTGTGTGTGAAAGTGGGGAAGCAGAACCAGTCGACTGCTTTTTGATTCTGTCCAGGTTTCTGTCTCCATGCGATCGCATGGTTTGACAGTGTAAACCCCAGGCGATCGCATGGGGTCTGGTACTTTTTTTTTATATAAAACCTTTAACTTATAAAAAAATTAATTAATTGATTTAAAATTTTGTTTCTTTTTAGATTGAGGTCGTTTCGGTACGTTTACCTAGTTCGTCCCTCAATAAAATTTAAAATTTGTCATTTTAAATCGATTGTTTTATAAGCAAAGATTTTTAGGTTTCTTTTTTAAATGTTTTTGGCATACTTTAAATAAGATTAAAAATAATGATAACAAAATATGTCGCCCCTCCCTCGGGTAAAGCAATTTCGGTTCCAAGACCTAGTCTTCAACTCACGATGAATTTTAGAAATCAATTTTTAACTTAATGAAATAAAGTACATTTTTGTTTTTAAATTCACACCAAACTTAAATTTAAAATGCATAAAATTTCATATAAATATTATTAATAATTATATAAAGTAATTTTACAAACTTTCATTTAAAATATTATAATTATATATTGGTAAATAATAATTTAATATTTATATATTAATTTAAAAACAAGGTAAAAAGAAAATTAAAAATCTTTTTGGTCTTTTATCCCACTTTAATCAATCATATATTAACAAAAATATATGTCCCTCTTTTGGGTAAAGTATATTCGGCTAAATTACCTAGTTTTACTCCTGACGAATTTTTGAAATATTTTGAATTGATTGATTAAAGATATTTATACCTTATGAATAAACGGTAAATTTCGCAGTGATGAATTAAATTTTTGTATGATATCAATAATTCGGTTTATTATACCTAATTTTATTGAAAATCAATTTAAAACTTTATAGCGAACGATTCAGCGTTTATTATCAAAAGGTTAAAAGCAATAAAAATAAAAAAAATAAAAACTGTACATACTTACCTGTGAGATAGAATTCTCAGAGACCTGCTTTAGTCGACTCATAGGAGAGTCGTTCTATTTGGTTTTCCATAGCTACATAGGTGTAACCTCGAGTTTTCAATAACTTTTCTTCTAAACATATGAACGGTCCTTCTCTGCATAGAGTAACGAATTCAGAATTGGAATGTGTTTAATTGTTTGAACATTTCCCTTCGTGTGACCATTTTCCGCATTTATGACATCTTTCAAGATGTCGTGCTCTTCTTTTTGTTGCGGATTTTGATTTTCCTCTACCAAAATATGTCTTATTATGATTGTTCCTGGGTTCTTTCCTTTCTTCATCCATTTTGCCTCTTATGAATGATACCAGTTCACTCGGGAAGATGTTATTATTATGTTTAGTAATCATAGCATGTAGTAGTAGACCATGGTTCAGATCAAAGGAATTCTTCATCTCGTAAAAACTAAAAACACAAAAATTCAGAATGTAGGGAGAAGACCAGTTCTTTCGGGTCTACTTGTGAAAGACTAATCGGATTCCATTCTCGAGAACTACACGAAAACAGAAATTCTAACTCTAAACAGCATTATATCTTAGAACATTTGAATCTCCCCACACTTAGGTGGCTGTGGTGTTGAAATTGTGATTAACTTCGTCGTTCACTTCCATCGGACCATCAATATAGTGTTTAACTCTGTGACCATTAACTTTAAATTCAGTCCCGTTTGAACTTATCAATTCTACTGTTCCATATGGGAAAACTCTTTTGACTATGAATGGTCCAGACCATCTTGATTTCAATTTTTCAGGAAATAGCTTGAATCGTGAATTTAAAAGAAGAACTCTATCTCCTTCCTTAAATTTTTTTAAACTTCTGATTCTTTTATTATGCCATTTATTTGTTCTTTCCTTATAGATTAACGAATTTTCATATGCATCATGTCTTAATTCTTCTAATTCGTTTAGTTGACTTAATCGTTGACATCCGGCTTCATGCAAATCAAGATTACACGTCTTCAAAGCCCAAAATGCTTTGTGCTCAATTTCTACTGGAAGGTGACATGCTTTTTCGTAAACGAGTTTAAAAGGTGTGGTGCCAATTGGAGTTTTGTAGGCTGTTCTAAAAGCCCATAGTGCATCCTCCAATTTCATTGACCATTCCTTCGGATTTGATCCTATGGTTTTCTCTAGAATATGTTTTAAAGCTTAGTTGGTTTTTTCAACTTGTCCACTTGTTTGTGGATGATAAGCGGTTGAGATTTTATGAGTTACTCCATATCTTTTGAGAACTTTCTCAAGTTGATTATTACAAAAATGAGTACCCTGATCACTTATTAAAGCTTTCGGTGTTCCGAACCTTGCAAAAAGACATTTTAAGAAGTTGACTACAACTCGTGCATCATTAGTTGGAAGAGCTTGTGCTTCCGCCCATTTAGATACATAATCAATTGCAATGAGAATGTAGAGATTATTATGAGATTTTGGAAATGGACCCATAAAGTCAATAGCCCAAACGTCAAATACTTCACATACTTGAATGACATTTTGTGGCATTTCATCACGTTGACTTATTTTTCCGGCCCTTTGACATGCATCACAGGATTTACAAAGAAGGTGTGCGTCTTTGAAAATTGTAGGCCAATAGAATCCAGCGTCGTAAACTTTCTTGTCGTGAGTTGAGGCCCATAATGCCCTCCTGTTGGTCCTGTATGACAATGGTTTAAGATTTGACTAGCTTCATCCCCGAATACACATCGGTGGATTATTCCATTGGGACAACTTTCAAACAAATGTGGATTTTCCCAAAAATAGTGTTTTATATCACTAAAGAATTTCTTTCGTTTTTGGTATGACAACCCTTTTTCAAGGAATCCACATACTAAGTAGTTTTCAAAGTCTGCAAACTATGGAATTTCATTATAATCGATCTTCAATAGATATTCATTAGGAAAGTTATCTTGTATAGCTGATTCATTTAGAACTTCTAATTCAGGATTTTCAAGACGAGAAAGATGATCAGCGTCGAGATTTTCTGCTCCCTTTTTGTCTCGAATTTCAATATCGAACTCTTGTAAGAGTAAGATCCAACGGATTAATCGTGGTTTGGCATCTTGTTTTGAAAATAGGTATCTAAGAGCAGAATGGTCGGTATAGACCACTGTTTTGGCTAGAACGAGATATGAACGAAATTTGTCAAAAGCAAAGACAATAGCAAGGAGTTCTTTTTCGGTAGTTGTGTAATTCGGTTGTGCTCCTTGTAACGTCTTACTAGCGTAATAAATAGGTTGAAATCGTTTTTCAATCATTTGTCCTAAAACGACTCCAATTGCAAAATCACTTGCATCGCACATGAGTTCAAATGGTAGATTCCAATTTGGAGTTATCATCATCGGCACATTAGTGAGTTTTTCTTTAAGAATATTAAAAGATTTGATGCATTCATCCGAAAAGATGAATGGAGCATCTTTTTCAAGGAGTTTATTCTTAGGAGTGGCAATTAGAAAAGTATTTTATGAAACGTCAGTAAAAATCGGCATGCCCTAGAAAACTCCTAACTCCTCTAGCATTGGTGGGATGTGGAAGTTTAGCAATTACATCTACTTTAGCTCTATCCACTTCAATTCCTTCCTTTAAAATTTTATGACCAAGAACGATGCCTTCTTTAACCATGAAATGGCATTTCTCCCAATTAAGTACTAGATTTGATTGTTCGCATCTAATAAGCATTCGTTCAAGATTAACTAGACATGATTCAAAAGTATCACCGAAGACTGAAAAGTCATCCATGAAAACTTCCATATATTCTTCTATCATGTCGTGAAAAATCGCCATCATGCACCTTTGAAAGGTTGCAGGGGCGTTGCATAGTCCAAATGGCATGCGTTTGTAAGCAAAAGTACCATAAGGGCATGTGAACGTGGTTTTCTCTTGGTCCTCGGGTGCGATTGGAATTTGTAAGTATCCGGAGAAACCATCAAGAAAACAATAGTAACTATTCCCAGCTAACCTTTCCAACATTTGATCAATGAAAGGTAAGGGAAAGTGATCTTTTCTGGTGGCGTCATTTAATTTTCTATAATCAATACAAACACGTCATCCTGTTATAGTCCTGGTAGGAATAAGCTCATCTTTTTCATTTGTGATGACAGTCATGCCACCCTTCTTAGGTACGCATTAAACCGGGCTTACCCATGGACTATCAAAGATTAGATAAATTAAACCTGCATCGAGCAGTTTAATAATTTCTTTCTTAACAACATCTTGCATATTAGGATTTAGTCTTCGTTGGCGTTGCACATATGTTTTATGACCTTCTTCCATAAGGATTTTATGTGTGCAATACGAAGGACTTATGCCTTTAATGTCATGAATCTTCCATGCAATAGCTGGTTTATGAGCTTTTAGCACAGAAATGAGTTAAGAGTATTCATTTTTCGTAAGAGAAGACGAGATTATTACAGGTAATTCAGATTCACCATGTAAATAAGCGTATTCCAAATGGTTTGGAAGTGGCTTTAACTCTAATATCGGTGGTTCTTCTATCGATGATTTGTATCGATATCTGTCTTCCTCTTTTAGCATTTGAAGTTCTTCTATTGTTGGTTCGTATTCATTAGCCATGAGTGTAGCTAACATTTCAGCTTCATCAATTGGTTCAGTTCCTTCTCCTAAAGAACATTCTCCTGTTCCTTGTAATTCTGGAAATTCTTGTAACAATTCTTCTTGTGAATATATGGTTTGAACATAATAACATGTATCATCTGCAGATTGCGGTTGTTGCATGGCTCTATCAACAGAAAAGGTAACACTCTGATCCTCTATACTTAGGGTCAGTTTCTTACCCAACACGTCTATTATTGCTTTAGCCGTGTTTAAGAATGGTCTTCCTAATATAAGAGGAACTCGAGAATTTCTTCCATATCCAGAATAACAAAGTCTACTGGAAATACTAAAGTACCAACTTTAACTAGTATGTTCTCCATTATCCCTCTAGGATATTTTACTGATCGATCGGCTAGTTGTATGCTTATTCGTGTTGGTTTCAATTCTCCAAGGTCTAGTTTAGCGTATAATAAGTATGACATTAAATTTATACTAGCACCTAAGTCTGCCAATGCTTCTATTTAACTAAGACTACCCAGAAAATATGGAATTGTGAAACTTCCTAGATTTGAGAGTTTTTCTGGTAGCTTATTCAACAGCACTGCAGAACAATTAGCATTCATTGTAACAGCCGAGAGTTCTTCCATTTTATTTCTATTTGTGATTAGATCTTTCAAGAATTTAGCATATCTTGGCATTCTTGAAATCACATCAATGAAAGGAAGATTTACATTTATTTGTTTAAACATATCCAAGAATTTGGATTGCTCGACTTCAAGTCTTTCTTTTCTCATTTTACTCGGGTAAGGAAGCGGTGGTTGGTATGGGTTAACATAAGGCTTTGCCTTAACTGTGTTATATTCATTAACCTTTTCAACTACTGGTTCTGATTCCTTATCTTGCTCAGGTTATGGTGCCTGTGTTATCAATAATTTTGTGAGCTTCAGTTGCGGTTTTCTTCATAATGGAACCACCAACTTCTATGTCAATGTCTTTTCGTGTAGCAACATCGCATCCTTGGTAGAATATTGGCTCTATTTGATAAGTGTCTAAACCGTGGTGAGGATATCCTCTCAACAACTTTCCGAATCTTGTCCACGCCTCATATAGAGTTTCATTTGGCTTTTGCGCGAACATAAAAATTTTTCTTGAAGTCTCACGGCTTTAAATGCCAGAAAGAATCTTTTAAGAAATTTCTCAACTAAAACATCCCATGTGTCAATCGCCCCTTCAGGTAACGATTCTAACCAATCTTTGGCTTCTCCCTTTAAAGTCTAGGGAAACAACATGAGATAGATCTGTTCATCCTCAACTTCTCTAATTTTATATAGAGTACATATCCTATTAAAGGTTCGAAGATGTTCATTTGGATCTTCCTTTGGCGTACCACTAAATTGGCATTGATTAGTTACCATGTGTAGGATTTTTCCTTTGATTTTATAATCTGGTGCATTAATGTCTGGTTGAGTAATGACATGACCTTGGCCAGTGCGTGTGGCTCTCATTCGATCTTCCATACTCAGAGGTTCCTGATTTTTCATGATTGAATTTGTTGAATCTGAATCACTAGAGGATTCTAATTTAATGGTTTCTTCCTCATAACCTCTGGTTGAATGATTGGTGGTTCCGGAGGAAATATTAGTGGTTCAGGATCTTTGAATTGTCCTTGAATATCCTCCGGGTTCTCAATTGTGAGGTCGGGTTCAAAAAATGGATTATCGGAAATTTGAATTGGAGTACTCGTTCGACTAGATGATGATTCTAAAGAAAAATCAACGGAGACAATATTGGCTAGATGTCTTGATCGAGTTACAGGAGGTGAACGTATGAAAGGTGGTGAATGTTTTGCACGGTGCATTCATTGAATATCCTATTAGTTACAAAGATAAAAATTATATAAGTTATCAAATTAATAGACTTTTCTGATTTTGCCCACGTTTCGAACAGCCAATAGATGCAGCAGGTAGCCAGGACCCTTTAAATCGGAAGCCCACAACTCGCCACTAACAAATCCAACTATTACTACGAACCAGAAAATTTTGAATGTCTATCAATTTAACTGCTTAAAATAATTTTTCGTCGAAATTTAATGAAAATAAAGAAAATTCCATGTCCTAAAAACTAGAGCATAGAAATCAGAAAGAAAAAGCGCGTCGAAAAATAAGATTCGAAAAACAAAAAGTTGAAAAAGAATAACAAGAACGTAAAGCGTCGAAACTTAAAAGTCTAAAAACTAAAAATTAAAGCTTGCGTCTAAAGGTATTAAGGCTTAAAGGAATTCTATATCCAAAACGGCAATAACTTAAAAAGGCACTAAAACTTATTTAAAACTAAAGCGATAAGCGACGTCGTAAAATTCTAAAGTGTCGAAATCTTAATCTAAAGAAAAAGCACTTAAGGGATTTTACGGCAAAGCCTAAAAATCTAGGAATATAAAATAACTACGGCAAAAACTAAGTTTAAAACTAATTACGAACGATAAATATACAAATTATGAATTAAACGATTAAAATATACAATTTACAAAAATAAAAAAAATAAAATTACTTATTTTTATAAAAATATTATTTTTATATTATTATTTTATAAAAGTATTAATTATAAATTAATAATACTAATTAAAACTTATAATTATTAATTAAAACTAAACTTACACTAATTATATTAAATTAAACCCTAATTCTAATTAATTAATAATAATAATAATTAAACCGAACCCTAATTCGACGGTCAAATGTTTCAGACCAGTTAAATCACCTCATGCGATCGCATAAGGTTTCTTTGTTCTGGCCATGCGATCGCATGGATTCGGGTTCCAGGCCAGATTGTTTAGGTTTACACAGTACCAGGCCCGGTTACTTATCTAATTTTTTTTCTGAGTTTAATTTTATAGAAAATAAAATGTAATAAAAACTTATATATAAAAAAGAAATTTACTTATTAGTTTTTTAAAACTTTAAGCAAAAGTAATAATAAAAAAATATATAATTTTTTTTTAATTTAAACACTTAAAAATATAGATATATATTTTTATGTTTTTATATTTTTAAACTTATATATTTTTTTTACAAAAATAGATTAAAAACTAATATTTTTTTTCTTAGAATATAGCGTTTCACTTTTCTTCCCCGGCAGCGACGCCAAAAATACTTGATGTGTGCGAGGGGTAGTACGAAATAGATTATATTTTACTGTGAAATACTATTAAATACGATACAATTTACACAAGTTATTTATTTATTTATTGAATGGATATACCTAAACCTTGCTACAACACTTATAGGCAGTGTACCTAATCGTAGAGTAGTGTAGTTTTAGTAAGTCCGGTTCGTTTCACAGGGATACAGCTTAGTTTAACGCTATATTTTTATTAACTATATTTGTATATATATATATATATATATGTATATATATATATATATATATATAAGTATTATTATTATTATTATTATAAAAGGGGGGTTTTACCGTTTAATGACCGGTTTGTCGATTTTAAGTCCTAATGCAAAATATTAACTTAATTTAAAGCGTAAAGTAAATGACGATAAATAAAAATGCGATAAAATAAAAGTACGATAATTAAAAGTGAAATAATTTAAAGTACGATAAATTAAATGACGATAAATAAAAGTGCGATGAGATATAAAAAAAGGAATTATGCTTATTTAAACTTCCGTAATCATGATGTTTGACGTGTTGATTTTAGTTTATTACCAAGGGTTAATTGTCTTTTGTCTTGGATTATTCGATACGTCCATCTGGTTTTTGTCCATAATAGTCCATCGGTCATAAATATAAGGTGCGAGTGTCCTCGTCAAATTACCCTTATACTCGAAGTCAAATATTCCAACTAATTGGGGATTTAAACTGTAACAAGGTCTTAATACTTTGTTAATGATTACACCAGGTTATCGACTGTGTGTAACCCAAGGTTTTAATAAGTTGTTAACAATTACACCAATTTTCCTTGTATGTAATTCACCCCTGTTTTAATGAGTCCATTGACTATTAATCCATTCCCGTATCCGGTCAAATGACTGATTATTAGTATTTATAAATATCCTGCCCATCGTATTCGATCGAGTGTATGTGGTTATTTATAGATACGTCAAATTATAATTCTCTATATTAAATTAACGAACTATCATTAAGTTAAACAAATATAAAGCCCATTAATAGCCCATAGTCCAATTTCCACAAGTGTCGGTCATTTGTCCAAACCCCAATTATGGTCCAAAGCCCAATAACCCAGTCTTAATATTTAGTCTAACATCACGATTACTTCGGCTTAAATAAGCATAATAATAACTTAGCTACGAGACATTAATTTAAAAAGGGAGAACATAGCTTACAGTGATATTTAATAGCGTAGTGTTACTCGGACAGAGTTTCAACGTACAAAACCATAAAACATTCGATACTATAACCTTATTATTATTATTAACTTTATATTAAAATTATAATTAATATATAAATATGAATGTGTGTATAATTCGTCGAGCAAACTGCCTTTTTATAGAACCTGGCCTGCTACAGTGATCCATGCGATTGCATGGGTTTACAGCCTCCAGGTCATGCAATCGCATGGCAGCCTTTTCCTGGTCACCAAGCAAATAAAACGTGGGCTGCTGCATTTAAATATAATATATAATATAATATATATAATTTTATATAATTATATATATTATATTATATTCTTGTGCATAGTTGACTTGTAAATTTAGGTCCGTTGAGTCGCGCATTGATAGTTGGTTCAGGTCTCGGTTCCAGATTTTCGAACGTCCTTGCGTACGCTTAGATATCTTGTACTTTGCGTTTTGCGGCTTGTACTCTTGTAACTTTTAGACGTTTCTTATCAATAAATTGAACCACTTGAATTGTATCTTGTACGTTTGAGCTTTTTGGTCATTTGCGTCTTCAAATCGTCGAATCTGTTTTTTGTCTTCACCTTTTATTATTTAAACGAATATCATTTGTAAATAGAACAATTGCAACTAAAAGCTTGTCTTTCTTGAAGGATAATGCTATGAAATATATGTTCGTTTTTAGTATTATCAAGGATAAAACACTTAGAAACGACATAGTCCTAATAAACATATATAGGGATAAGTAGTTTTGATTATAGAGTCGGTTGCGCGACTCATTCTTCTAACGGGATCACTCCTTAGGCTTATTTTCCCCACGCTTATTCTTTTCATACTCATTTAACATCTTAATTTGTTGCAAGAAATTCAATGTCGTGTCAAGAACCCAAGGAAAAGACATTTCAAATGTAATACTTGGCTCATGAATTTGTTTTCTCACTTTGGTGCTAAGCTTATATTGCTCTTTTATAAATTCAGTTACTGTTCTATCCACGGTGAAGTCATCATCATCCTCCTTATCAATTTTAACCATTTTCACATTAGAATGAGGAACTTTAGATCTTGGGACTAACGGAATAGGTTCAAATATGGAACCATAATGAATAGTTAACGAATTATTATCATAGTTAATGTTGTCACGAGCAGTAGCTAGAAATGGAGATCCTAGGATTAAAGGAGTTATTGGATCTTCTTCCGTGTCCATAACCACAAAATCAATTCTATAGAAAGCATAATATACGATAACTTCAAATTGTTTAACAATCCCCAACGGCTCATGTAAACGACTATCAGCAAAACACACATTTCCTTTGATTGGTTCCAAGGATGGCAATCCTAAATGATTGTAAACGGAGAATGGCATAACATTAAAGCTAGAATCAGTATCAGCTAATCCCATAACAGGAATTGGACCACGAATTAAGCAAGGGATTTAGAATTCCCCTAGATCAGTGTGCATAACAACATGAATTTCAGGTGATGCATATGGATCTACCGGATTAATTATGAATGAATAAAGAGGGCAGAAACCTTCTTTTCTTCTTTCTTCCAACTGTTTCGTAGTATCAGCTAACCAATCATATTTATTTTCACACTCTGATTTTTCAGATTTTTTACTACTAGCTTCATCATTCTCGTTAATCTTTTTATCAACTTCTTATTCTTTCTCATCAAATAACTTATGCATGAAAATTACCTCATCATGATCAAGACCTTGAACTTTAGCATCTTTTGATTTATCTTCTTCGGTAGCAGTCAACTTCTTTATTTCTTGATTATATTCTTCCTCTTCCATTTCAAACTCCCATAAGTACCTCAAACCAGGTTCATAAACATCAACCCGATTTACTTCTCTAATCACATTCACCTTTTCAAAAGGAACTTCTTTAGAAACTTCAGATTCAACAGGAACTTTAACCTCAACGAGTTTGAATAACTTAGCAACATTGCGCTGTAAGTTTTGAATGGACGCTTGATGATTATTTTGCACTTAGGAAAGTTGAGCATTTATGTTATCATTAGCTTCATTTTGATTCTTGATGAAAGTTAGGATGCTTTCTTCAAGATTAGACTTCTTGTCTGTTTGAACATTAGAAGAATTTGGAATGAAGGGTGCTCTAACAGGAAAGAAACCAGGTGGGTTTTTATTATTAGCAGGATAGGGTATATTATAATTATTACAGTAGTTTGGGTTTCCTTGAAATTGATGCACATACGAAACATTCTCCACTTGCTCCATAGTAAGACTAGCAAAACAATCTTTAGTAGCATGAGAACCTTGGCATTTTTCACAACCCACCTTAATCATATGCATTTCTTTGGTAAGCTTTTCAATTTGCCTTCCTAGATTACCCAATTGCACATTCATAGCCTTAACCTTATCTTCAGAATCATAACTAACAGATTTTATCGAACGAGAAATATCTAATTCTTGATGCCATTCATGGAAATGAGCAGCCAACTTATTAATCAATGTTTCAGCTTCTTCGGCAGTTTTACTCATAATATTTCCTCCAACAGATGTATCAATCTCTCTTCTTGTAGCAATATCACAACCTTTATAGAAAGTAGTTACCTTTTTAAACTTATCCAAACCATGTTGTGGACAACCTCTAAGAATTTGACCAAATCAAACCCAAGCAGAATAAAGAGACTCGTTAGTTTTCTGACGAGAATTAGCAATTTCAGTTTGAAGGGTGACAGTTTTGGATGCAGGAAAAAGTCGAGTGAGAAATTTTTCAACCATCATATCCCAACTAGTAATATCTCCTTCAGGTAACGAGTTTAACCATTCCCTAGCTTCATCTTTTAGTGACTATGGGAAGAGACGAAGATATATGACATTACTTTCCACATTATTAATATTAAACAGATTACAAATATCTTTAAAATTCCGAATGTGAGCATTAACATCTTCCTTTTCAGTACCCCTAAATTAGTTATCCTTAAGCAAATGAAATATAGGACCTTTAATTTCAAAAATTTCTTTTATAACAGGCTGAGTAATAGCATGACCTAATCCTTCCCGACCCGCTTTCATTAACGCTTCCATTGAATCAGTATGCATTTCAATTTCTGAACCAAAAAGAGATCCCAAATTAGAATGAGGACTAGACGGTGGACTAGATAATGAATCATCATTAGAAGTAGTTCCTTCATTGAAATTTAATTTCTTAACAATATTCGAATCCTTAGATGGTTTAAATAATATATCGGGATTTGGTAACATATCTTGTAAGACTGGTTTCTTGGATCGAGTATTCATGTGATCTAAAATCATAAAAAGAAATGTTTTAGGCGAAAATCTTTTAGACCTTAAGGGATATATATAATTAAATTTTGAGTTTATTCTAATTCCTCTTGTAATATTTAAGAAGTATATTAGTAAACCTTAAATTGATAAATATAATAAATATTAATGACATAATTAATAATATAAATATTAAATAACAACTCTTATCGCATAACAACGAATAATCAAACATACACGGCCTATTGAGTCTTTCAATACTTAAGTGACCCGTCAGCATCGAGATTCGAGCAGGAGCCTTTAAATCGGAACCCCAACAACCCTCCCTAAAAGGAAGACAGTCATCACCCGTTTTCAAAAAATTTCAATAACCAAAGTATATCTAATTTCGGTATTTACCACGCTCCCCAGTAGCGTCGCCTAAAAGTTTATGTTTCAAAGTGTGTGCGGTGGTGCTTAACTTATCTTTCAACTTTTAAAATTATAAAACCTTTATTTAATACACTTTAACACCCTAACGAGCAACAAAACCCGATCAGATGTAGTATTTTAAGTTATCGTCCCAAGAGAGCGTGGATGCGGATAAGAGTTGTTTTATCATTTAATTCTTATTAAAGATTTAAAGATATATTTTTATATTTTTTATGGGATAGATTCTTATCTCTTAGGAAAGAGATGCTTTAAAGATAAACAAGACAATAAAATTGAAGATTCAAAAATAAACAAATTAAAGTGAAAGCAGTTACATGAACAACCAACTCATACGTGAATCATATTAGGCAAGTTTCATAACTTATCTTAACACAAAGCAGAATAATAATCATAGACCAACTATTCTCCCTTAGTAGGTTAAGCTAGTGTCGCATATCATTCAACAACTAGGACTTAAAGCATATGCTAAATATGTGATGTGCATAACTAACATCTTAATTTTTCATGTTCAATTCGATTACATGATACATATCAATCTTGTGATGAGGATCAATATAAAAATAGACTGATAAATCATATAAGCTATTAAACACCAAGTAGATCAACTCAAGTTACTAGCTGAAAGTCAATTACTACTAAGTTCTCATGCAATCATTAATTAAACAAATCCAAACGAAGGTTCTTCGATTTAGCCTAACAATATCAAATTCTATTATATAAGCGTAATTCCATTTAAACAAGTTTATCACTTAAGTTTGATGGACTAGATCTAAACAAGTACCATGAATCGAATAATAGATTATCGGATCAAGTACTAATCAACCCTAAAATCATGTTATTTAATTATTAGGCATGGCAAACAAGTGTATTTAAGCAAAATAGATTCGAAACAATTCAAACATCATTACAGAAACTCAACCATACAGATCTGGAAAAGAACGGGAACTGTACGGATGAAGCACACGAAGCCGGCGGCTTCCTCCTAACCAAGCCCGCGGCTTAGATTGGTGAGGCCGGCGGCTTCATCTGATTCCCAGATGAAGTTCAGTTTTCGTGCACGTAACCACTATGAACCTTTAGTTCCTAGCAGAAGACGAACCGAAACAATTGCAGTAAAAAAAATAGATAAAACAGTAAAGTAAAGATAGAATCATACCTTAAAAAGGTAGATGCAAGAAACTTGATTTAAAAACTCGAATGATTCTTGATTACAATGAATAAATCCAATCTAAGGGGTTAGAGAAAACCCTAAAAAGAAAAACGAACTATGCAGAATTATTGAATTCTGAAAACTACATATGAAAACTGAGACCAGAGGCCTCTATTTATAATGTTCAGAAACGGTGGCCAAGCCGGCGGCTTCAGTGGGAAGTCGACGGCTTGCCTTAGGTCAGTGACTCCTTCTGCAAGTTTAACTTAATTAGCAAGAACTAATCTTTTAACCCTCATAATTAAGCCGGCGGCTTCAATGATTCGCCAAATCTTCTTGATTTTGTTTCTATTTTTACTTGAACTTGGTCGACAAGTTGAGAAACCATGTTCATTAGGCCGGCGACTTCAGGATGAAACCTGCGGCTTCTTTTGCTTTTTACTTGATTACAAGTTCTTTCAATTTTTACAGAGATTGTGGATCATTCTAGCGTATTCAACCCCAGGCTGGCGTCTTCCTTGTATCCATGCCGACGGCTTCCTTAGCCTTTCTGCAAATTTCTCTGTTTTTAATCATGTTTGATACATAACTTCGATAAAATCATTAGAAATAACTTTTTCCCCATTTTACCCATTTTATTGTGTTTTAGGATTAAAATGACTATAAAATACTAAGATAACTCCTTAAAATGTTATCAAAAAACTGTATAATTTAGGAGCTATCACCAATACCCCACACTTAGAAGAACATTATCCCTAATGATCTCTAAAAAAGAATATTTTAATACTTTATAAGTTAAGGACAGTATATTCTAGAATTTCTAAGTTTTGTTGCGGGGATGACCCCACACTTAGAGATTTATTTGCGTAATAATTGAAATAGGTTTGAGGAAAGATTACTTCCTTATGGTCAGGTTACTCTCCTAGTGCTGGGCTTTCCTACGGTCGGTCTCTTGATTGCTGGAAAGGACCAGTCTCTTTTGATAAAATTTCTACATGAAGAACAAAATGAGAAAAGCAGCATTTCCACTATATATAACTTTTGGTACAATGCTTTAAAAAAAGATAAAACTAAAAGAAAATAAAGTAGTTTATGGAATACTATCCTGGACATCTTGCTGGGCGGTGTCTGCGAAGTATCCATTAGGTCCGAAGGGATCTTCGTCATCCTCAAGTCTCAGAAAATACTCAAGCGGTTGTCCTTTACCCAACTCAGGGCCTAAAATTGTGTCTAGATAAAGGTCCGATGGAAACTCCAGGTGTGATTGGCTCGGGAAAGGCTCCTCATCTGTTATGCTCCCGATAATCTCAAAAAACCTGGGCCGTGGGTGGCTCAACTGATATAGGGACTGTGACTAAGTGGCAGCCCTCAGGTAGCTCACGAACAGGGACTATCTCACTGACTGGAGCAGGTGAAATAGCTAAGACATGCGGCATGATAGGAGTGGAAGTAGCATAAACTAGGACGGCAACTGAAGCTACTAAATGAATGAATTGAGACTGGAGTGGAGCGCATGGGAGTAGTTGGTCGTGTTGGTGGAACACGATGTGCTAGTCTGAATGACGAAGGGCCTAGAGTACTCCGGGGCATTCCTTTCTGCTGGTCTCTAAGTAATGCCCATGTAACATCTGGGTCATTCAAGGTGGCTCCATAATATATCACAGTCTGCAGTTCATATGTCTCTAGTGGCTCTAGGTTCTCAGGGTATCTCGAAGCTAAACACTTGGAGTGTCGTACTAGAGGAGCTGGCGGTGCCGTACTGATGTCCTCCTCAACACTCTCTAGGATCAAACGCCTCGGGCCTAACTGTCCTGTTAACATTCAAGGCACTAACTAGATCTTAACAGCTCCTAAGAGGTCTCTTCGGAATGGTCAATAGGCATACTAGGTCATTCATGTCTCAATTCCTAAGTTCCGTGTCCTAAACGCGCATTAGATGCCTCTCGGGAACTCCGGCCATACCGAGTTCATAGAATCTTTAGGTACAGTATAACCAGGGGTCTTAATCCTATGAATTAGCTAAGTTCATATAGGTATACATGTCCTAATTAAAACCTAGGTTGGTCAATCCTTAAAAAGCTAGCATACGAATCTATCGGACTCACAAGGTCAGCATAATAACAATAACCGTACTAAATTAACATAACTACGCTAACCCAAACTTCTATCACGGAAATATACAGATAAATTTAGCTAACATGGTAATAACGGAACGCATTATTAAACATAAAAGGTAACAATACATGTTTAATACAAAAGACGAGCATTTCGGATAAAAACCTGAAAAGGCTGAAGAAATCTGCCCGAGATTGCAGGGACTCGCCGGGATATCCTCCACAAAATAAAAGATAAGCTAGCTACTACTAAAAACTAACTAAAAAGCTTGAAAATATAATGTAAAGTACAAATTTAGTGTGTGTTGAAATGAGTGGAAGAAGCCATTTAAATAGACTTGAATTCTGCCTGAAACGGCTGGCAGGCCATTTGGTTAGACGTTTGCAGGGGCCATTTGGCTTAGTGGCCCATTTTTGTTGCCCGTTTGCATGGCCCGTATGGCAGGTCGTTTGCTCCTAAGAGGTCTCTTCGGAACGGTCAATAGGCATCCTCCGTTTTACTTGATTCTTTTTACATCACTTTCATAATCACTTAATCTACAAAATCAACCGACAAAGCGATAATTTTGGCCAAAAATTTTGGAACTTTATGGATTTAGGGCTTAATATCGGGGGGTAAAAACGTGACTTCTTGGCCGATATCACTTGGGTGTTTGGCGCTATCTGAGTTTGGCGTCGCACCCTCTATCGCTCAAGGCATCATTGTACTACCAACGCCCTGAGGGCTAGCCACGTTGACATCCAAATCAGGGAGAGAAAAGCATGGCCGAAGGTATACATTTTTAATAATATCGAATTATGACAAGTTTCATATTACACTACAAGAAAACTGTCTTCTTAGGATCCTTCGTATAGGACCCCGGTAAAATATGGTCCTAAGCAACCAAAAAATAGGACGGCGTAATTTTTGGGGTCCCATATGATTCAGGCAAAAGAAGTGGTGTCCTAAAACGCGATACACTTATATATTGGGGTCCTAAAAACCTATAGAATAGGACACATGATTTTTGGATCCCTTTATGCCTTACGCTTATAAATCTGTGTCTTAAAAAACTGTTTAATATGACACATAATTTGTTAGGGTCCTATTATTATATATTTTTATAGGACACTTAGAAGGTGAGTCGCATGGTGTCAAAAAATCTATATGATAGGACACATAATTTTTTAGTCCTATTATCATAGGTGTTCAAAGGACACTTGATATGTTTCATAGGACACTTTATTTGAAAGTCTTATTACACTGCAACGTGTTAGGTCACTTTTATAATAAGGTCACAAAAATAGGACACTTGGGTATTTGAGGTTCTAATTATCATATGACTATACGGGACCCTTAAATTTGTGGTTGCATAAAAATGTACTTAATAGGACATTATCTTGTTGGTGTCTCATAATGATCAACCAACAAGATAATAAGGTTAAAAAAAATAGGACGCTTGAGTATTTGAGGTCCTAATTATCATATGACTATTATGACCCTTAAATTTGTTGTTGCATAAAAAATGTACTTAATAGGACATTATCTTGTTGGTGTCTCATAATGATCAACCAACAAGATAATAAAGTCACAATAATAGGACGCTTGAGTATTTGAGGTCTTAATTATCATATGACTATTAGGACTCTTAAATTGGTGGTTGCATAAAAATGTATTTAATATGACATTATCTTGTTGATGTCTTATAATGATCAACCAACAAGATATTAAAGTCACAAAAATAGGACGCTTGGGTATTTGAGGTCCAAATTATCATATGAAACATATTAGGACCTTTACAAAAGTCGTATTATTTCACTTTTGTTACAAAAATTATTCATGTATTATATAACTGAAGTCATTGATTACTCAAGACCATTGATAGTGTATTGGCTTGTGTATGATCTTTTAAACTGATTAACCTGGGTTCAAATCCGTCTTATGTCCTTTTTTATTCAAAAATTAAAAATGTATAATAGATCAGACTTTCACTGGTAATTGTGCTTGGGCCATATTTAATGGATTCAATTTTAATTAAGCATTGTTAACAGATCGGACTTTCAGCTGGGAATTGTAGTTGGACCATATTTAGTGGATTTATTTTTTATTTGTTTGGCCCATAAAACATGGTTTGTTATCTTTTTTTTTATTTACTCCGTACTTTTCAAACCTACCTAACTCAAGTTTCAAACCTTGGCTGCTTATTCCTACTTTTCAAACACCACGAATCCAATGCCAGGAAGAAAATATTGTAATTGTGGTTATCCAATATTTGATGGAATTGGATGGACTCGAGCAAACCCAGGAAGAAGACTCGTTGGGTGTCCAATATTTGTAAGTGCTCAATTTGCCCTAATTTTAAGTTTTTAATTTTTTCCCCCCAATTTATTGTTTCTTTGGCAGGATAAACAAAAAAAGTGTACATTTTTTATGTTTCTTGATGATGAGCTTCAAAACCAACATTACAAAGATCTATTTTACAAAATGCATTTGCAAACTAACGAATTCATGATGTTGAAGATGCAAAACTCACAAAAGAATTAGCTATTTTCAAGACAAACCTAGAAGTTTATGATAAGTTGTTTTTAACTATTTTCAAAATACATTCAGCTTACATTACAAAGTAACACACCCAAACAATACATAAAAGTAACTCCCCCATATTTCATGATATAGTTAATGATCTAATGATGCGAATTGAACACTTCCCCTTTTTCCATTTACTTTGGATAGATTTACCAGCACTGAATTGAATTCCGCAATTAAGAAAATAAAAGAATATTGTATTACTATAGTAGACTGAACATAAACAAACAAAACAAATGGAATCCTTCCTTTTAAGGTAGTTAAACTTTGGATAAGAAGAAAGTGTTCTCCATCATATCTAAATATAGAAATGGACTAATGGTGACAGTTTTAAGGAACATCAAGTCAAAGCAAAGTGCAGACCAACATGTAACGACCCGACTTATATTTGTACTTGTTACTTTCACGAAACTGCGTATTTGTGCGTATTGTGTTAGATTATATTCTGGGATCTTATTTCATGTTGGTTACTTTCATTTATATTTTGGAACGTGTTATTAAGCACTTGGTTACTTAACTTGATCCTCGAATGCTTTTATGACAGTTAGTGTCATTTACGTTTAGAACGAGCTATGTATTTCGGTACACGTTTAACTTTTTTTGTAATTGGAATGTTATGACTACGTAATACTAATTGTTATTTTCTAATGACAATTACTTGGCTTATTGGTTGCTTAATTACGCTTAGTAATTTACTTATGCTCACTAGTTAGTCTTGTTGGACTTTCTACCTTATTGGACTTAAGCCCACCCTACTCTAGCTAATAGACTATTTAATTAGCCCAATTTTAATAAGTTTATGACCCATTATTATGTAGGACAAAAACCCACTAAGTTAAGCCAACATACTAGCATTTTTGTTCACCATTATCACAAAAGTTGCATGGGATCCTAACAACAAGCACCACCTTTAGACCACCACTAAGCAAAAAGTAAAAAGGTGTCCCCCTTGTCCCCCTAAAACCCACGACCACCACCCCTCACAACCATTGTAAATACCAAGTTTATTCCACCTATTTCACACTTGATCTCATTCTCATTTTACACACACTTACTCTCTAATTTTCTCTCTAGTCTTTCTCACTCTAAAAAGTGTAAGTTTCAAATTTTCTTCTTCTTCTTTTCTTCTTCTAGGTCACGACATCATCATCATCTTTATAAGGTCAAGCTTTTTAGCTTTTTGATCTTGTTATATCTTGTAGATTCAAACTTTGATTTGAATTCTTCAAGAACATAAAAGATTCAAGTTCTCTAGCTTTGAATCTTCATTACTTTTATTGGATCTAAGTTTTCTAGCTTATGATCTCTTTATTTTGTTATAAAGATCAAAACTTGTGTTTAAGATCTTCATGAAACTTAAAGATCTAGCCTTTTGCTTTAAAGATCTTTAAGAACATAAAAGATGCAAGCTTTCTAACTTTGGATCTTCATTACTTGAATGGATCTAAGCTTTATGGCTTAAGATCACTTTGTTTTTGCTAAAAGATCAAAACTTGTGTTTATGGTGTTCGTGAAACTTGAAGATCTAGCTTTTTGCTTTCAAGATCTTCAAGGACATAAAAGATTCAAGCTTTCTAGCTTTACAATCTCATAATCATTTGTTAAAGGATCCAAGCTCTCTAACTTAGGGTTCCATTTTTTTATTGAATCAAATTTATGTGTCTTTCTTGTTTAATTAAATGAAAGCTTGTAGCTTAAGTTGTAGATAGAACTTGTATTTGTGTTAAGACTAAGAACATGATGTAACATTGGTTCATCATCCTTCTAAAACTCTTAAGTGAGTTGTATTCTCTTTTAGTCTTGACATTTGTGTGTTGATGGTTGAACTTTAGTCAAAGTGATGCTAAAACATCAAAGAGTTGTACATTTGAAGCTTACACTCATCAAGGATGAGAACCTTGATGAGCATCAAGCACCAAGAAACCCACCGGAGCACTTTTTTGCTTTTTTCGGGTTCTGATCAGACTCCTAGGACTTCTGGAAATTTGATTTTCAGATAGTTCGGTTCGAGTATATGACTTTTCGTTCAAGACTCACCTAAATATGATATACGGTTTAGGATTTATAGCCTTCCGAAAATCACTACGCCTTTGTAACGACGTGTTAAAAATTCTGACCTATTATCGCTTGAACCGTCACCACGGTCAAACGACATCGAGTTAGGATCTGAAAATTGGACAGCGGTACGAGGACTCACATACGGAGCCTTGGCCAATGACCAGGCATATTTTTGGTTTGTATAGAGGTCGTAGCAGCTGTCCGAAGTCAGCCTTTTGCTTCGATCTTTATTCATGTTGAAAAATTACTTTATTTCTTAAGACTTAATTTATTCACTTTTAAACTTTGGGGGACAATTTACTGACCTAGTGACCTTTGACTTAGGTTGAGGACCTTTCGGACCGACTTACTACTTGCATACTTTCCGTACCGAATTTTACCGCATTTATCACTGTGAGTTATAGCTTCCCTTTTTACTTTACTACTTTTGGGACTGAGAATACATGCGCTTTTTATGTTTTACTTACTTGACACGAGTACTTAAACTTTATATATGTGTGGGTTATATAACGGCATAAACATTCCCCTTAGCACGGTAACGTTTAACTATTGGTTTTTGAACCGGTAGATGCGAATCTTAGATATGGATCCATAGGGTTTGACATCCCCACTCGGGCTAGTCGCGCTAGCATTTAACGAGTGTTAAATACTTCAAGAACATACGCACTCCCCAAGTGTACTTTTAGGAGGTGATATTTATTTTACATTAAGTTAGTTATCGGGTGCCCACGGATAAGCATATACTTTTCATACCGTTTTGAATACGAAATCTCGTGGTCTACATTATATCATTAATTACAAAAACTATAGCTCACCAAAATTCGTGTTAACTTTTTAGCATGTTTTATTCTCAGGTAAGTAAGACGCTTATTGCTTCCGCTATAATAGACTGCTGTGTTAGACTTCCGCTGCATTGTTTAGAGATGTCTCAATCATGGAACTTTTATCTTGCATTCACAACTTATGTTATTTCTGAATAATGGCTTTGTAATGGCCTTTGAGTTACGTACTTATGTTTATGATTTCTAGTCATAGAAGCACGTTATCTTTTGTAAAACGTTATCTTTTCATGAATGCAAAAACTGGTTTTTAAACAGCATATATCGTTTGACCTCGTAATGATCCTGTTGTTGATGATCCGTACACGATGGTTTTGTACGGGGCGTTACATTTGGTATCAGAGCATTGGTTGTAGGGAATTAGGTTTCATTAGTGTGTCTTGACCGAGTCGAGTAGGATTCACTAATAGGACTAATCTACAACTTGCTCGTTTACTTGTTTCTGCAGAACTGTTGCATGCTACTGCTTACTTTTACTACTATATGAACTTGTTGTATGCTATTGCTTATTCTCGTTACTGCATGCTACTATCTGTTTTTGATTGCATGTTACTTCTGATTGATACCGTTACTATTGCCATGCCATGTACTGCTAGGATACTGTAGTGCCTGATTACGTGCTTGCTATATGTCTTACTGACATGGAAAAAGTTATTTTTCCTTGTTCAGATGTCGAACATGCCGCCCATGACCTTTGACTTCGAGAGTGACTCAGATATGTTTGCTAACCCGCCTACTATAGTTGCTGACTCATAGCAACCCTCCGACGACTCTGGCGATTCATCTTCTAGTGATAGTAGACACGTACCTGACCTAATGGACATCTCAGATAGAGACGAGGATCCCGAGGAGATTCCAGCTCCACCCAGCCATAGACTCCTGGGGCCACATCATCATTCCAATAGTACTATGATCCCTGGGGGAAACGGGAATGGTCCCTTCCATAACAAGCGTGGACATTGGGTTAGACGCACCGCTGACGGACGAGTCGTGCCGATTACACCTGGCAGATATCGGGCCATGACCACCGGCCAGACGCTTTCTCCCGCCCGTGAAGTACCTGCACTACCTTCAGACGATTCAGACGAATCATCATCCGATAACACAAGCGAGGAGGATCCCGAGGAGGATTCTGACGAGGATTCCGAGGAGGAGCCTCTACCGCTACCCTATACCCCGCCTAAGAAGCGGTACCTCTACGATGGTACTGTTATTCTAGGGGTTAATGGAGGTAAGCCGTTCTTGAACGCACATGGACAGTTGGTTAGGGTCACAGCCCGTAAGCGGGTTGTGCCGTATCCTGCCGATCCGTTTGTGTGTAAGGTCGCCCACTCAGTGCCGTCTACTTCTAGTGCTACATCCTAATTATCTAGACCATCTGCACCACCGGCACTGCCTGCATCATCTGCACCACTGACACCACCCACCATCAAGGAGCTGACGAGGGAAGTACATACCTTACTGATAACGCCAAAATCATACATGTTTATTGTCATTATTTTGATCTAATTCTGTATCTATTTGTATGTATTTATTGTACTTAAGTATTGTAATTCATGTATATTTGTAAAAGTCCATTGTGATTGAATAAATGAAGACCAACAGCGAAAACGACGTTAAAACGAAGATTGAACGCGTAAAACAGCCTAAAACTACTGAAACAGGTCCAAATGCAGTGCATCTCTTGTAGTGACCCGAACTTTTCCATGTTTATATATATTAATTGAGAGTGATATTTACATGATTAAATGTTTCCAACATGTTAAGCAATCAAACTTGTTAAGACTTGATTAATTGAAATAGGTTTCATATAGACAATTGACCCCCCAAGTTGACCGGTGATTCACGAACGTTAAAACTTGTAAAAACTATATGATGACATATATATGGTTATATATATAGTTAAAATTATATTATGATAATTAAACATATCATTAAGTATATTAACAATGAACTACATATGTAAAAACAAGACTACTAACTTAATGATTTTGAAACGAGACATATATGTAACGATTATCGTTGTAACGACATTTAATGTATATATATCATATTAAGAGATATTCGTACATCATAATATCATGATAATATAATAATTTAAAATCTCTTTTGATATTATAAACATTGGGTTAAAAACATTTAACAAGATCGTTAACCTAAAGGTTTCAAAACAACATTTACATGTAACGACTAACGATGACTTAACGACTCAGTTAAAATGTATATACATGTAGTGTTTTAATATGTATTTATACACTTTTGAAAGACTTCAATACACTTATCAAAATACTTCTACTTAACAAAAATGCTTACAATTACATCCTCGTTCAGTTTCATCAACAATTCTACTCGTATGCACCCGTATTCGTACTCGTACAATACACAACTTTTAGATGTATGTACTATTGGTATATACACTCTAATGATCAGCTCTTAGCAGCCCATGTGAGTCACCTAACACATGTGGGAACCATCATTTGGCAACTAGCATGAAATATCTCATAAAATTACAAAAATATGAGTAATCATTCATGACTTATTTACATGAAAACAAAATTACATATCCTTTATATCTAATCCATACACCAACGACCAAAAACACCTACAAACACTTTCATTCTTCAATTTTCTTCATCTAATTGATCTCTCTCAAGTTCTATCTTCAAGTTCTAAGTGTTCTTCATAAATTCCAAAAGTTCTAGTTTCATAAAATCAAGAATACTTTCAAGTTTGCTAGCTCACTTCCAATCTTGTAAGGTGATCATCCAACCTCAATAAATCTTTATTTCTTATAGTAGGTTATCATTCTAATACAAGGTAATAATCATATTCAAACTTTGGTTCAATTTCTATAACTATAACAATCTTATTTCAAGTGATGATCTTACTTGAACTTGTTTTCGTGTCATGATTCTGCTTCAAGAACTTCGAGCCATCCAAGGATCCATTGAAGCTAGATCCATTTTTCTCTTTTCCAGTAGGTTTATCCAAGGAAATTAAGGTAGTAATGATGTTCATAACATCATTCGATTCATACATATAAAGCTATCTTATTCGAAGGTTTAAACTTGTAATCACTAGAACATAGTTTAGTTAATTCTAAACTTGTTCGCAAACAAAAGTTAATCCTTCTAACTTGACTTTTAAAATCAACTAAACACATGTTCTATATCTATATGATATGCTAACTTAATGATTTAAAACCTGGAAACACGAAAAACACCGTAAAACCGGATTTACGCCGTCGTAGTAACACCGCGGGCTGTTTTGGGTTAGTTAATTAAAAACTATGATAAAATTTGATTTAAAAGTTGTTATTCTGAGAAAATGATTTTTATTATGAACATGAAACTATATCCAAAAATTATGGTTAAACTCAAAGTGGAAGTATGTTTTCTAAAATGGTCATCTAGACGTCGTTCTTTCGACTGAAATGACTACCTTTACAAAAACGACTTGTAACTTATTTTTACGACTATAAACCTATACTTTTTCTGTTTAGATTCATAAAATAGAGTTCAATATGAAACCATAGCAATTTGATTCACTCAAAACGGATTTAAAATGAAGAAGTTATGGGTAAAACAAGATTGGATAATTTTTCTCATTTTAGCTACGTGAAAATTGGTAACAAATCTATTCCAACCATAACTTAATCAACTTGTATTGTATATTATGTAATCTTGAGATACCATAGACACGTATACAATGTTTCGACCTATCATGTCGACACATCTATATATATTTCGGAACAACCATAGACACTCTATATGTGAATGTTGGAGTTAGCTATACAGGGTTGAGGTTGATTCCAAAATATATATAGTTTGAGTTGTGATCAATACTGAGATACGTATACCCTGGGTCGTGGATTGATTCAAGATAATATTTATCGATTTATTTCTGTACATCTAACTGTGGACAACTAGTTGTAGGTTACTAACGAGGACAGCTGACTTAATAAACTTAAAACATCAAAATATATTAAACGTGTAGTAAATATATTTTGAACATACTTTGATATATATGTATATATTGTTATAGGTTCGTGAATCAACCAGTGGCCAAATCTTACTTCCCGACGAAGTAAAAATCTGTGAAAGTGAGTTATAGTCCCACTTTTAAAATCTAATATTTTTGGGATGAGAATACATGCAGGTTTTATAAATGATTTACAAAATAGACACAAGTACGTGAAACTACATTCTATGGTTGAATTATCGAAATCGAATATGCCCCTTTTTATTAAGTCTGGTAATCTAAGAATTAGGGAACAGACACCCTAATTGACGCGAATCCTAAAGATAGATCTATTGGGCCTAACAAACCCCATCCAAAGTACCGGATGCTTTAGTACTTCGAAATTTATATCATATCCGAAGGGTGTCCCGGAATGATGGGGATATTCTTATATATGCATCTTGTTATTGTCGGTTACCAGGTGTTCACCATATGAATGATTTTTTATCTCTATGTATGGGATGTGTATTGAAATATGAAATCTTGTGGTCTATTGTTACGATTTGATATATATAGGTTAAACCTATAACTCACCAACATTTTTGTTGACGTTTAAAGCATGTTTATTCTCAGGTGAATACTAAGAGCTTCCGCTGTTGCATACTAAAATAAGGACAAGATTTGGAGTCCATGTTTGTATGATATTGTGTAAAAACTGCATTCAAGAAACTGATTTTGATGTAACATATTTGTATTGTAAACCATTATGTAATGGTCGTGTGTAAACAGGATATTTTAGATTATCATTATTTGATAATCTACGTAAAGCTTTTTAAACCTTTATTTATGAAATAAAGGTTATGGTTTGTTTTAAAAATGAATGCAGTCTTTGAAAAACGTCTCATATAGAGGTCAAAACCTCGCAACGAAATCAATTAATATGGAACGTTTTTAATCAATAAGAACGGAACATTTCAGTTGGTATCCGAGCGTTGGTCTTAGAGAACCAGAAAATTTGCATTAGTGTGTCTTATCGAGTTTGTTAGGATGCATTAGTGAGTCTGGACTTCGACCGTGTTTTCTTTAAAAATGATTGCTTAACATTTTTGTTGGAAACTATATATTTTTAACATATGAATATTATGTGATATATTAATCTGTTAACGTGTTTGATATTATGTGATAGATGTCTACCTCTAGAACAAGTCCCATTGACTCACCTAATAATAATGAAGAGTCAAATGTAAATTGGAATGATTCGTGGACTGATTCACAAGTTCCCGAAGAGGAACCGGAAGAAGAGTCGGAACCGGAAGAAGAATCGGAACCGGAAGAAGAATCGGAACCGGTGGGGGAAATAATAAAACGGTTAAGTAAAAGAGAATCCTCAACCAACCGACCAAGGTTAATTATGGTCAATGGTGTTTCCGCCAAGGAAGCAAAATATTGGGAGGATTACCAATTCTCCGATGAATCAGATTCCGACGAGAATTCCAATGATGTTATAGAAATTACCCCAACTGAATTTAAAAAGGCAAAAGAAAATAATAAGGGAAAGGGCATAAAAATAGAGAAATCTAATTCCAACCCCGATGAACTTTATATGTATCGTCAACCCCCGAAGTCCTTAAGTTGTAACAATGACCCGGGAACCTCTAAACCACCAGGTTTTTCTAAACCAATGTGGACAACGACAGCTCGTATTAGGGGAACATCATATATCCCTAGAAACTTGGCAAAACGAACCAAAACCGAAGAAGAAGAAACGAGCGAGTCGGAATAAGATAGTTGTATTCGTGTGGTGTAATATATGTAATATCGTGTTCTTATGCTTTATGATATATGTAAAAATTGCTTGTATTAATAAGTATTTTTTTATGAATCTAACTCTTGTCTATTTTACAATTTAAAAACACAAAATGGATAGACAACCCAATATTTTAAGAGACCTACCCGGAGACATGATTGATGAAATCTTGTCTAGAGTCGGCCAGAATTCCTCGGCACAACTATTTAAGGCGAGATCAGTTTGTAAGACATTCGAAGAACGTTCCAAGAATGTCTTGGTTTATAAGAGACTTTCGTTTGAAAGATGGGGGATATCACATTGGGAAACCCATAAGTTACGATGTGTTTACTTTGACGCATATATTGCGGGGAACCCAAATGCTATTTTACGCAACGGGTTAAGAAATTATTTTGACTCAATATATCCGAATATTGGACTTCGTGATTTAGAAAAAGCGGCTAACATGCAACATAAAGAAGCATGTTATGCTTACGGATTAGTAATGTTCGCTTCTCACCAAAGTGAGAACAAGAACATCGGGCTACAACTATTAAAAAAAAACGTTTCCACAAGTGACGGAGTCGGTAATTGGGGTAAGAAATGAGGTTTTTAGATTATTACGGGACTGTTGGACATTACGTAACCCTCTTCCCTTTGACGACGTTACAACACGCTGTCTTATCAACGGCCATAACGGTTATGTTCCACAAGACCAAGGATGGGAAGTAGTCCTAATAAAACCAGAATGCATGACTTGTTTCTGGACGTATGAATTACGTGTCTTTATTGCCTTTGCTGAACGACTTGTGTACTAGCTAGAATTATCTTCACAACTATCTTGTATCAAAGTTATTGTGTGCTATATTTTATGCTTTATGTAAAATAAGTGGTATTGTAAGTTTGTAAAATATTGTATAAAAGTTTGAATGCGAAATATTATTACAATCAGTTTTTCATATAGAATTGTAGTAGTTGAATTGTATATTAGCTACTAAGTATGAACTTAACGGGTAGGTACTACCCGAATTTAAACTTATAAAACGCTAATATGAAGAAAAAGCTTTTATAAATGAGTTCATATTATGCTACGAAATACTATTAACTACTCTTAATATTCTGTATGATTAACTTGTTCCATTTGACTATTTTGAAGGAAATGGCACCGACTACTCGACATACCGTGAATATGAATGAAGAGGAATTCCGTACTTTTCTAGCTTCAAACATAGCCGCAGTACAGGCTGCGCTACATACCAACAATAACGTTGGATCTATCAGTACAGGAAATCGTGTAGGATGCACCTACAAAGAATTCACTGCCTGCAAACCTTTGGAATTTGATGGAACCGAAGGATCGATCGGATTGAAACGGTGGACCGAGAAGGTCGAATCGGTGTTTGCCATAAGTAAGTGTACTGAAGAGGACAAAGTGAAGTACGCTACGCATACCTTCACAGTTTCTGCGTTAACATGGTGGAATACCTATCTAGAGCAAGTGGGACAAGACGATGCGTACGCACTACCGTGGTCAGCATTCAAGAACTTGATGAACGAGAAGTACCGTCCCAGAACCGAGGTCAATAAGCTCAAGACAGAACTTAGAGGGTTACGAACCCAAGGATTTGATATTACCACGTATGAAAGACGATTCACAGAATTGTGCCTATTGTGTCCGGGAGCATTCGAAGATGATGAAGAGAAGATCGACGCATTTGTGAAAGGATTACCGGAAAGAATCCAAGAAGATATAAGTTCACACGAGCCCGCCTCTATACAACAGGCATGTAGAATGGCTCACAAACTAGTGAACCAGATTGAAGAAAGAATTAAAGAACAGACTGCTGAAGAGGCCAATGTGAAGCAAGTCAAAAGAAAGTGGGAGGAAAACGGTGATAAGAATCACCAATACAACAACAACAATTACAACAATAATCGCAACAATTATCCCAACAATCGTAACATCAATCGCAACTACAACAAACGGCCCAACAACAACAACAACAACAGCAACAGCAACTACAACAATCATCCCAACAACAATAATAACCGCAACAACAACAACAATCAGAAGCAGCTATGCCAAAGGTGTGAAAAGTATCACTCGGGATTCTGCAACAAATTTTGCAACAAGTGTAAAAGAAATGGTCATAGCGCGGCGAAGTGTGAGGTCTACGGACCAGGGGTTAATAGAACGAAAGGAACAAATGGTGTTGGAACGAGTAATGGCGGAGCAAGTAGTGTCGGAGCAAGTTATGCCAATGTAGTTTGTTATAAATGTGGAAAACCGGGCCACATTATTAGAAATTGCCCGAACCAGGAGAACACGAATGGACAAGGCCGCGGAAGAGTTTTCAATATTAATGCGGCAGAGGCACAGGAAGACCCGGAGCTTGTTACGGGTACGTTTCTTATTGACAATAAATCTGCTTACGTTTTATTTGATTCGGGTGCGGATAGAAGCTATATGAGTAGAGATTTTTGTGCTAAATTAAGTTGTCCATTGACGCCTTTGGATAGTAAATTTTTACTCGAATTAGCAAATGGTAAATTAATTTCAGCAGATAATATATGTCGGAATCGAGAAATTAAACTGGTTAGCGAAACATTTAAGATTGATTTGATACCAGTAGAGTTAGGGAGTTTTGATGTGATAATCGGTATGGACTGGTTGAAAGAAGTGAAAGCAGAGATCGTCTGTTACAAAAATGCAATTCGCATTATACGAGAAAAAGGAAAACCCTTAATGGTGTACGGAGAAAAGGGCAACACGAAGCTACATCTTATTAGTAATTTGAAGGCACAAAAACTAATAAGAAAAGGTTGCTATGCTGTTCTAGCACACGTCGAGAAAGTACAAACTGAAGAAAAGAGCATCAATGATGTTCCCATTGCAAAAGAATTTCCCGATGTATTTCCGAAAGAATTACCGGGATTACCCCCACATCGATCCGTTGAATTTCAAATAGATCTTGTACCAGGAGCTGCACCAATAGCTCGTGCTCCTTACAGACTCGCATCCAGCGAGATGAAAGAACTGCAAAGCCAATTACAAGAACTTTTAGAGCGTGGTTTCATTCGACCAAGCACATCACCGTGGGGAGCTCCTGTTTTGTTTGTCAAGAAGAAAGATGGTACATTCAGGTTGTGTATCGACTACCGAGAGTTGAACAAACTTACCATCAAGAACCGCTACCCACTACCGAGAATCGACGACTTATTTGATCAACTACAAGGCTCGTCTATTTATTTAAAGATTGACTTACGTTCCGGGTATCATCAAATGCGGGTGAAAGAAGATGATATTCCAAAGACTGCTTTCAGAACACGTTACGGTCATTACGAGTTTATGGTCATGCCGTTTGGTTTAACTAATGCACCAGCTGTGTTCATGGACCTTATGAACCGAGTGTGTGGACCATACCTTGACAAGTTTGTCATTGTTTTCATTGATGACATACTTATTTACTCAAAGAATGACCAAGAACACGGTGAACATTTGAGAAAGGTGTTAGAAGTATTGAGGAAGGAAGAATTGTACGCTAAGTTTTCAAAGTGTGCATTTTGGTTGAAAGAAGTTCAATTCCTCGGTCACATAGTGAACAAAGAAGGTATTAAGGTGGATCCGGCAAAGATAGAAACTGTTGAAAAGTGGGAAACCCCGAAAACTCCGAAACACATACGCCAGTTTTTAGGACTAGCTGGTTACTATAGAAGGTTCATCCAAGACTTTTCCAGAATAGCAAAACCCTTGACTGCATTAACGCATAAAGGGAAGAAATTTGAATGGAATGATGAACAAGAGAAAGCGTTTCAGTTATTGAAGAAAAAGCTAACTACGGCACCTATATTGTCATTGCCTGAAGGGAATGATGATTTTGTGATTTATTGTGACGCATCAAAGCAAGGTCTCGGTTGTGTATTAATGCAACGAACGAAGGTGATTGCTTATGCGTCTAGACAATTGAAGATTCACGAACAAAATTATACGACACATGATTTGGAATTAGGCGCGGTTGTTTTTGCATTAAAGACTTGGAGGCACTACTTATATGGGGTCAAAAGTATTATATATACCGACCACAAAAGTCTTCAACACATATTTAATCAGAAACAACTGAATATGAGGCAGCGTAGGTGGATTGAATTGTTGAATGATTACGACTTTGAGATTCGTTACCACCCGGGGAAGGCAAATGTGGTAGCCGATGCCTTGAGCAGGAAGGACAGAGAACCCATTCGAGTAAAATCTATGAATATAATGATTCATAATAACCTTACTACTCAAATAAAGGAGGCGCAACAAGGAGTTTTAAAAGAGGAAAATTTAAAGGATGAAATACCCAAAGGATCGGAGAAGCATCTTAATATTCGGGAAGACGGAACTCGGTATAGGGCTGAAAGGATTTGGGTACCAAAATTTGGAGATATGAGAGAAATGGTACTTAGAGAAGCTCATAAAACCAGATACTCAATACATCCTGGAACGGGGAAGATGTACAAGGATCTCAGGAAATATTTTTGGTGGCCGGGTATGAAAGCCGATGTTGCTAAATACGTAGGAGAATGTTTGACGTGTTCTAAGGTCAAAGCTGAGCATCAGAAACCATCAGGTCTACTTCAACAACCCGAAATCCCGGAATGGAAATGGGAAAACATTACCATGGATTTCATCACTAAATTGCCAAGGACTGCAAGTGGTTTTGATACTATTTGGGTAATAGTTGATCGTCTCACCAAATCAGCACACTTCCTGCCAATAAGAGAAGATTACAAGATGGAGAAGTTAGCACGACTGTATTTGAAGGAAGTCGTCTCCAGACATGGAATACCAATCTCTATTATCTCTGATAGGGATGGCAGATTTATTTCAAGATTCTGGCAGACATTACAGCAAGCATTAGGAACTCGTCTAGACATGAGTACTGCCTATCATCCACAAACTGATGGGCAGAGTGAAAGGACGATACAAACGCTTGAAGACATGCTACGAGCATGTGTTATTGATTTTGGAAACAGTTGGGATCGACATCTACCGTTAGCAGAATTTTCCTACAACAACAGCTACCATTCAAGCATTGAGATGGCGCCGTTTGAAGCACTTTATGGTAGAAAGTGCAGGTCTCCTATTTGTTGGAGTGAAGTGGGGGATAGACAGATTACGGGTCCGGAGATTATACAAGAAACTACCGAGAAGATCATCCAAATTCAACAACGGTTGAAAACCGCCCAAAGTCGACAAAAGAGCTACGCTGACATTAAAAGAAAAGATATAGAATTTGAAATTGGAGAGATGGTCATGCTTAAAGTTGCACCTTGTAAAGGCGTTGTTCGATTTGGTAAACGAGGGAAATTAAATCCAAGGTATATTGGACCATTCAAGATTATTGATCGTGTCGGACCAGTAGCTTACCGACTTGAGTTACCTCAACAACTCGCGGCTGTACATAACACTTTCCACGTCTCGAATTTGAAGAAATGTTTTGCTAAAGAAGATCTCACTATTCCGTTAGATGAAATCCAAATCAACGAAAAACTTCAATTCATCGAAGAACCCGTCGAAATAATGGATCGTGAGGTTAAAAGACTTAAGCAAAACAAGATACCAATTGTTAAGGTTCGATGGAATGCTCGTAGAGGACCCGAGTTCACCTGGGAGCGTGAAGATCAGATGAAGAAGAAATACCCGCATCTATTTCCAGAAGATTCGTCAACACCTTCAACAGCTTAAAATTTCGTGACGAAATTTATTTAACGGGTAGGTACTGTAGTGACCCGAACTTTTCCATGTTTATATATTTTAATTGAGAGTGATATTTAAATGATTAAATGTTTCCAACATGTTAAGCAATCAAACTTGTTAAGACTTGATTAATTGAAATAGGTTTCATATAGACAATTGACCCCCCAAGTTGACCGGTGATTCACGAACGTTAAAACTTGTAAAAACTATATGATGACATATATATGGTTATATATATAGTTAAAATTATATTATGATAATTAAACATATCATTAAGTATATTAACAATGAACTACATATGTAAAAACAAGACTACTAACTTAATGATTTTGAAACGAGACATATATGTAACGATTATCGTTGTAACGACATTTAATGTATATATATATCATATTAAGAGATATTCGTACATCATAATATCATGATAATATAATAATTTAAAATCTCTTTTGATATTATAAACATTGGGTTAAAAACATTTAACAAGATCGTTAACCTAAAGGTTTCAAAACAACATTTACATGTAACGACTAACGATGACTTAACGACTCAGTTAAAATGTATATACATGTAGTGTTTTAATATGTATTTATACACTTTTGAAAGACTTCAATACACTTATCAAAATACTTCTACTTAACAAAAATGCTTACAATTACATCCTCGTTCAGTTTCATCAACAATTCTACTCGTATGCACCCGTATTCGTACTCGTACAATACACAGCTTTTAGATGTATGTACTATTGGTATATACACTCCAATGATCAGCTCTTAGCAGCCTATGTGAGTCACCTAACACATGTGGGAACCATCATTTGGCAACTAGCATGAAATATCTCATAAAATTACAAAAATATGAGTAATCATTCATGACTTATTTACATGAAAACAAAATTACATATCCTTTATATCTAATCCATATACCAACGACCAAAAACACCTACAAACACTTTCATTCTTCAATTTTCTTCATCTAATTGATCTCTCTCAAGTTCTATCTTCAAGTTCTAAGTGTTCTTCATAAATTCCAAAAGTTCTAGTTTCATAAAATCAAGAATACTTTCAAGTTTGCTAGCTCACTTCCAATCTTGTAAGGTGATCATCCTGAAAGGACCCGTTCATATATATTATAAACGATTCACAATAGTTGATTACATTGCGAGGTATTTGACCTCTATATGATACATTTTACAAACATTGCATTCGTTTTTAAAATACAATCTTTCTTTACATCAAAAATTGACAGGCATGCATACCATTTCATAATATCCACTATCCAACTATAAATTGATTTAATAATAATCTTTGATGAACTCAATGACTCGAATGCAACGTTCTTCGAAATATGCTATGAAAGACTCCAAGTAATATCTTTAAAATGAGCAAATGCACAGTGAAAGATTTCTTTAACACCTGAGAATAAACATGATTTAAAGTGTCAACCAAAAGGTTGGTGAGTTCATTAGTTTATCATAATCATTTATTTCCATCATTTTAATAGACCACAAGAATTTCATTTCCAGTTCTCATAAATATACGTCCCATGCATAGAGACAAAAAAATAATCATTCATATGGTGAATACCTGGTAACCGACATTAACTAGATACATATAAGAATATCCCCTATCATTCCGGGATCCTCCTTCGGACATGATATAATTTCGAAGTACTAAAGCATCCGGTACTTTGGATGGGGTTTGTTAGGCCCAATAGATCTATCTTTAGGATTCGCGTCAATTAGGGTGTCTGTTCCCTAATTCTTAGATTACCAGACTTTAATAAAAAGGGGCATATTCAATTTCGATAATTCAACCATAGAATGTAGTTTCAATTACTTGTGTCTATTTCGTCAAACATTTATAAAAGCGCATGTATTCTCAGTCCCAAAAATATAAAGGGTAAAAAGGCAAATGAAACTCACCATACTGTATTTTGTAGTAAAAATACATATAACATCATTGAGCAAGTGTAGGGTTGGCCTCGTATTCACGAACCTATATTAATTATATATATATTTATATGTTGATCAATATTTGTCTAACAATTTAGGTTATGTCATAGTGTACCACAATCCTAATGCTCGAGACTAATATGTAAAAGTCGACAAAAGTCAAATTAACTCAAAATGATTTCCAAAATTTATACATGATTATTATATATTTTAAATATCGTCGTTTTATATTTTTAAATATTTTTAAAAGATTTAATAGAGTAAATAATAAATAAAATTTATATTAAAATTTATATAATAAAATATACTTTTATATATCTTAGATAATAAACTTTATAAAGTTCATTGAATATCATAAACCGTTATGATAGGTTTTATTAAGGTATTTATATCATTTGTATTACAGTTTTGTTTGATAAAATAACATTGATAATAATAATAAGTAAGTTGTATTATTTTGTATTGATAATTATTATTATTCTACTAACAATAATAACAATATTTATATTTACGAAAATGGTATTATAACAATATGATAATTCTTATTACTAATGAAATTCTATATTAATAATGATACTCCTATTAAAATAATGATTTTTGTAAAGATGATATTTTTAATATTAAATATAATAATTTTAATGATAATAGTAGTATAACTTTAACGATAGTAATAATAATAAAATAACAATTTTTAATGATACTACTTCTTATAGATAATGATAATATTAATAATAATAATAATTAGATAATAGTTATGACGACGATTATAACGACGATAATAATAATCATTTTTAATAATAATACAAAAATTCATTTGACGATAACTTCTAATCCATCCGTCAAAATCATTCGGTACCTAAAGGAAAAGTTCTTAGTTTTTCGCTAGCTTTCCAACGACATGCATATCTTATATCTTATCTCATCCCTAGTATAACAACCTTTAAGATTCAACATAACCTATTTAGGGGCAATATCAAATATACAAGCATGCATAATTCTATTTTCTCGAGCACTAGTCAGGGATACACTATTGATAAATAAAAGTTAAGTTATGAGTGCTCACGTATCAATATTGAGGTTCAATATTGTAGGAAAGGTACGTAGACGCAACGGAGATGACAAACACTAAATTGACCTCACGGGCATACCCATGAACCATACCCATCACCTCCATAGCCATAACCCATAATTTCCCTAGCTCTATCCTACTCATAAAACTTGTCTTGAAATGACCCGCTCATGACCTCGTCGTAATATTTTATGTTTAATACTAATAATATTTACTCCTAATACTACTAATAATAATCATAGGGTTAATAATAATAATAATAATAATATAAATAATAATAATAATAAGAGCAGAGGGAGTAATATGCTCGATGTTTATGTGTGTGTGAAAACCGCGTACGAAATTGATTAGATTTATAATGTGGCCATGAACAAGGAAAACAGCTCATACACATTAAAAAAATGTTGCCGACACTCAATCTCTTCATTTTCATTTACGTGAATAATATGAATTAATTAATATATAATATATTAAATCTTTAGAATTAATTAAATATTATATTATATTTACGTTCATGGTAAAAATATAATTTTTACAAAAATGACACGGTCGTGGTCTCGCGACTCATGTACCACTTTCGGTTTTTCGGGCGCACTTTCGTACGTTTAGAAAACTAGCCTTTTACGTTACGCGACGTGTACCTTTATCAAAAATTTAACTTACTCATCAATAAATTACCTTATAAAAAATGTAACTTATAAAATTGAGCGTTGTGGTCATTTACTTTTATAAATCAGTGACTCGTTGTTTATCAAAATATTTTATTTTAAATTAAACGTTTTGTGACATGTACCTTTATTATTAATTAGACTTAAATTAATTAAAAACTAACCCACTCAAAGTG
The DNA here is from genome assembly GCF_046630445.1 of Rutidosis leptorrhynchoides. Taxonomy (NCBI): domain Eukaryota; kingdom Viridiplantae; phylum Streptophyta; class Magnoliopsida; order Asterales; family Asteraceae; genus Rutidosis; species Rutidosis leptorrhynchoides. The sequence continues at coordinate 313,606,386 of NC_092335.1, read as the reverse complement.
TAACTTAATCTTTTGAGTGTTTTGGTCATTTCATTTTATAAATCGATGTCTCGTTATATAACAAAATATATATTTAATCTTATTAGTTTGAATCAAAACGTTTTAAAAATAAAATATATGTACATTTAAAATTTATAAACTTATACATAAGAAATATGTTTGAAATATTTATCTAATAATATAATATTTCACTTTTCAAAATTAATTATATTTGAAAGACCAAAATATATAACATTAAAATCATGTGAATACTAGATATTGTTATATCACCTAACGGTTATGCTCAAAAACTTAATCTGATATAACTTATTTATGCGCCAACATTTACTTTAATTTCTAAAACGCTCTAGTTAATATATCTAATAATAAATCGAATCAATGAACAAGGGTTACTATCTTTTACCTAACTAATATATCTAATATACATAATCACATTCTATATACGTTGCAAGTTATCAACCAAGTGTTATGAAATTCAATCCTCCACTAACTTTTGTCTAACTCCCAATAAGTGATACTTTGTTCTTACTTGTAAATCACTTTACCATTTATTCCGAATACCGTTAAAAGTAAGGGTTTCCTAATTCAAAGTGGACCTCATAACAGAGACTCATAATCATAGTTCAATGTATCCGATAATTCAATCATTTGATATTATCTTTTAATCTCGTCGATAAACTTACATCGAACAAATACGTTCGTATAAAGTATTATTCATTCAATATCTTGATAACATTTCCAACTTCATTAAATAGATCTCATAGCTTATATTCATATTAACTAATCCGTTCACTGTTTCATTAATATATTTCAATTTCATAATCACACCTATGAATATGTATATATCTTTATTTACACATAATTGTTCGTGAATCGTTTGGCATGGTCAAAGGGTATTTAATTAAATGAATATAATTTCAAAACTTTCGAGACTCAATCATTACAGATTTGCTTATCGTGTCGGATATATATAAAGGTTAAAGTTTAAATTTGTTCGGAAATCTCCGGGTCATCACAGTACCTACCCGTTAAAAGAAATTTCGTCCCAAAATTTGATAGAGGTTGTCATGGCTAACAGTAAGAGTGTTTTCATGACGTATATGAACTGATAATTAGGGTTTTATCATCATTGATTAATATAGATAAAATGATTTGTTTTTGTGAAGAGCACGAATGAAGCTATCACTTAAGAGTGAAAATGAATAAAAGTAAGTTTGACTTAACCGGTGTCATAGTCAAGATTGATTTCCAGAATTTAAGGAATTTAGAAGAAATCTTCATATTAAGATTTGATTCTTCGGTAATTAAGGAGATTCAGATCTTCTTTGATTAAACACGATAATCTGCTTCGATTGCTCTGTCGAAAATTTTCCTATAAATCCACCCTCTCCATTTCCTTACAACTCACACCTTCTATTCTTTCTTTCTCAATTCCTACTTTAAAGTATTCGTTAATATGCTCCATCCCATCCTGATCCTAGATATCCTCTTAACTTGCATATCTGTCATTCTTCTTTTTAATCTGCCACCAGAAGAATCTATTTACTTTTACTATACTCTTGGGTTTATAGTGTTTCTAGTTCTCCCATGTCTTTACATTGCTATATGCATCGATATATACGGGTTGTAATTTCCGGGTTGTTGTTAGATTTTACACCTTCCCTTATATTTCGATGTCCCTGCTTCTGTTTTCTATAGTCATCGTCATCCATAGTTAATCCTCTCTTCTATTTGCTGCGGTTTATACCCCGAATTTCTATTTCGGAGCTTTATCCTTTCGTTTCTTCTTCTTGCGATTAAATAGCTCTCGTAATGGTCCAGAATTCGTATGTATGGATTTCAGAAGGAATATAGTAATTGTTCTAAGAAGGAAAGGGCAATGGTAAATCCTGATTTGTTAAATTACCAGAATACCCTGAAAAAGACCGAATCATCAAGAAATAGTTCCTTGATATGTTTAGAGATTAAGTAGAATGTAAGAGTCGTGTAAATGGTACATGATGACGGTATATTCTGTGAATCATCACGTCCATTAGAAACTTAGCATGAATTACTGTAATATAATGACGTTGATCAAGTGTCATTATATTATACTAACTCATGCATCAGTTCCCAACACCACTTCAAAACATTTATATTTGAATTTTTCAGAATTTAGAAACTAACACAGTTTCTTTTATGTTGCAGATATTTCGGAGAGATAAATGATCTCAGATAAGGATAGTGGTGAACATATCTCCAGAAATATGGAGAATATGTATAATGGGAGATACGAAGATATCTTATAATATCTAAGGTAAGATGATGATGAAGAATATCTGTCTGTGAAGGTTTAGAATAAGGGGTAACGTGTTTGCTAACGTGTTCAGCAAGACACTGAATCATTTGAATCCTTTGAAGGCAGATTTAGTCCCTGTGATTTGTCCACGGCTTCCTTCATACTTTGCTCAATCCGTTTTCCAGTTCCAAATCTTCTCTTTTTCTGAGCTTTACCAACTCACTATCTTTTATCATCAAACTTTTGACCGTTTAAACCATCTATCATTTTTATGTTTCCTCTGCATTTAATGCTATAATATATGAATCTCTAGTTATCAATCCGAGGTGGGTTCAGAAGAATCGTGTTTTTAGATGATTAAACGCTGGTGGTAATATGGTGGAATATGAAAGGTTCTCCAGTAATAATGACGAAAGGGCAACGTATCCATCGGGGTTATAATAAGACTAGTCCGACTGAGAAGTCGAAATTGACTTACTGGAGATGTGACAAAATTGGCTACTTTGAAAAGAAATCGAAGTGTTGTTTTTGCTAATAAATGCTAAAGAATTCGACGAGGGTACGTGTTAAACTACGACTTTGGTTTCGAGAGCTTTTCAGGTACAAGACTTCGGATAATGTGCGGTTGGATCATCATCTCGACTGCTCATTATTTGAAGTGTCTTCAGAGATTTTCGAAGGGTTTGAACATAAATTGTAATCGTTTGTATACATTTGATGTTCTAACACACTTTTGAAGTCAAAGTATAGCTTTGAAAGATGTAGGAATCTAAAAGTAATGGTACCGGTTATATCTCGAATTGAATTCTGAGATTTTAAAATCAGAATACGTAATTGGGTTTGAATGAGTATGGTTGTTTTGATTTCTATGAAAGAATGTATATTATTGTGAAAGTAGGAAGTATAATTGATAATTTGCTTAATCTGATTCGAAGAATGTAACATATTAATTGTGAATTTATATATATCTCTCGGGTATTACCTACCCGTTAAAAAAAAATTCACAATTAATATTTTGTACATAAGAATTTTATTACAGTCTTTATGAAAATATATATGTATATATTCTCCTCAGATGTAACATAGATTTTAATGAGTTAATACTAAATTAAACTCATTCGATTTACGGTTGGAACTAGAATTGAATAATTCCTTGAAGGTTTAGAGGTTACATAAGTATTTCTTCAATAATATTGAAATTATGAATCAATACTTCGTTATTTGTTGAGATGTGATGTTGGTTTTCGTTAAATTCTTGTGAACTTCGCAAAGTACGAATGATGTTATCTGAAAAGTTTTGGTTACATCAATGATGAAGTGTAAAATCAAATATATACTTGATTTATTAGGAATTGGAATTTGTTGAATTGATACAGAGATTGTAGTTAACGATGGTTAAGTCGCGGGTGAGGGACGTACATTATTGCATATTTGTAATATGAATTAACTGAGTAGTTAAGATTCACACACAATAGCTTAGCACGGAAAGATTTATTTTTTATTTCAAAAAAATATATATATATATATATATATATATATAAAATATATACATAATTTCTTCAGAGGGAATGAGTTAATTCTTCATAACTTGTTGATACAATATACACGTTATTGATTCATAATGATGTCCACAGTGATTCTTGAACTGACGGAGTTTGTGATGTTATAGGTGTTGTTGATTCTGATGTTGACTGTACTGACGATGCTGGTGATGTTGACGGTACTGTTGATGCTGTTGGTAAAACAAGTTTAACTTGTTAATCACACACCATTTTTGTCAGGGTTTCTACTCTTCCGTCTATCATTTTGGTTCGCTTAACTGGTTTATGGTTAGGGCTAGATTAGATAATCTCTAAGACTTTGGAGATTATATAATCGCCGCGGAATGTTTCTCCAATGAAGTTATGAATTAATACTTCTTCAGTTATTGTTGTTGGTACTCCTTGGTATCTATGGTGCGTATGACGTTGATGCTCGTGGGACAGATTGTGAAGTTGAGGTTTACAACGCGGTTGTGGTTGGAGGTGGTAATGGTACTGTTGGCGTTGATGATGGTGGTACTGGTTATGCTGCTGGTGCTGCTGCTGGTGTTTGTAATCTCTGCACCATATTCTCCAAAGCCACTACCCGAGCGCGAAGTTCGTTGACTTCTTCTATTATTCCAGGATGATTGTCGGTCGGAACGAGCGGATAAATAAAATCTAGAATTTGATGTAGTATATAATCGTGACGAGATACCCTGGAAATGAGAGAGAAAATGGTGTCTCGAACAGGTTCGCCGGTAAGTGCTTCAGGTTCTTCGCCAGGAGGGCAATGTGGTGGATGGAAAGGATCGCCTTCTTCTTGTTTCCAATGATTGAGGAGGCTACGAACCCATCCCCAATTCATCCAGAATAGGTGATGACTGATTGGTTGATCCATTCCGGTCACACTGCTTTCGGAGCTTGAGTGAGATTCCATTTCGGAATCCGAGTGACTTGAACTGATGACAAATTCCATTTCGTACGATTGGATAAAGGATTTTCGATATAAAAATGATTTTTCGGCTATCGGGTGGTATTCTATTTACATCGGATATCTATATATAGAGATCAAAAGATTTCATAGATTACGGAGGAATTTGCGGGGTATGTCAGGTAAAGTTTAAAGTAACAGATACGATAAGATATGATTTAGCAGATACGCTAAGATATGAAGTTTGTCTATACACTACTCATGCAATTAATGTAGCAAGACGTGTCTAGACTAATAATGATAAGCAGGTAATTTCCTATGGATGATAAGCAGATGATTTCCGACTAGAAATGATAAGCAAAACTTTTGACATGCAGACACGGTCGAAGTCCAGACTCACTAATGCATCCTAACGACTTATCAGTTAGACACACTAATGCAGACCTGGTTCGCTAAGACCACCGCTCTGATACCAACTGAAAGGACCCGTTCATATATATTATAAACGATTCACAATAGTTGATTACATTGCGAGGTATTTGACCTCTATATGATACATTTTACAAACATTGCATTCGTTTTTAAAATACAATCTTTCTTTACATCAAAAATTGACAGGCATGCATACCATTTCATAATATCCACTATCCAACTATAAATTGATTTAATAATAATCTTTGATGAACTCAATGACTCGAATGCAACGTTCTTCGAAATATGCTATGAAAGACTCCAAGTAATATCTTTAAAATGAGCAAATGCACAGTGAAAGATTTCTTTAACACCTGAGAATAAACATGATTTAAAGTGTCAACCAAAAGGTTGGTGAGTTCATTAGTTTATCATAATCATTTATTTCCATCATTTTAATAGACCACAAGAATTTCATTTCCAGTTCTCATAAATATACGTCCCATGCATAGAGACAAAAAAATAATCATTCATATGGTGAATACCTGGTAACCGACATTAACTAGATACATATAAGAATATCCCCTATCATTCCGGGATCCTCCTTCGGACATGATATAATTTCGAAGTACTAAAGCATCCGGTACTTTGGATGGGGTTTGTTAGGCCCAATAGATCTATCTTTAGGATTCGCGTCAATTAGGGTGTCTGTTCCCTAATTCTTAGATTACCAGACTTTAATAAAAAGGGGCATATTCAATTTCGATAATTCAACCATAGAATGTAGTTTCAATTACTTGTGTCTATTTCGTCAAACATTTATAAAAGCGCATGTATTCTCAGTCCCAAAAATATAAAGGGTAAAAAGGCAAATGAAACTCACCATACTGTATTTTGTAGTAAAAATACATATAACATCATTGAGCAAGTGTAGGGTTGGCCTCGTATTCACGAACCTATATTAATTATATATATATTTATATGTTGATCAATATTTGTCTAACAATTTAGGTTATGTCATAGTGTACCACAATCCTAATGCTCGAGACTAATATGTAAAAGTCGACAAAAGTCAAATTAACTCAAAATGATTTCCAAAATTTATATATGATTATTATATATTTTAAATATCGTCGTTTTATATTTTTAAATATTTTTAAAAGATTTAATAGAGTAAATAATAAATAAAATTTATATTAAAATTTATATAATAAAATATACTTTTATATATCTTAGATAATAAACTTTATAAAGTTCATTGAATATCATAAACCGTTATGATAGGTTTTATTAAGGTATTTATATCATTTGTATTACAGTTTTGTTTGATAAAATAACATTGATAATAATAATAAGTAAGTTGTATTATTTTGTATTGATAATTATTATTATTCTACTAACAATAATAACAATATTTATATTTACGAAAATGGTATTATAACAATATGATAATTCTTATTACTAATGAAATTCTATATTAATAATGATACTCCTATTAAAATAATGATTTTTGTAAAGATGATATTTTTAATATTAAATATAATAATTTTAATGATAATAGTAGTATAACTTTAACGATAGTAATAATAATAAAATAACAATTTTTAATGATACTACTTCTTATAGATAATGATAATATTAATAATAATAATAATTAGATAATAGTTATGACGACGATTATAACGACGATAATAATAATCATTTTTAATAATAATACAAAAATTCATTTGACGATAACTTCTAATCCATCCGTCAAAATCATTCGGTACCTAAAGGAAAAGTTCTTAGTTTTTCGCTAGCTTTCCAACGACATGCATATCTTATATCTTATCTCATCCCTAGTATAACAACCTTTAAGATTCAACATAACCTATTTAGGGGCAATATCAAATATACAAGCATGCATAATTCTATTTTCTCGAGCACTAGTCAGGGATACACTATTGATAAATAAAAGTTAAGTTATGAGTGCTCACGTATCAATATTGAGGTTCAATATTGTAGGAAAGGTACGTAGACGCAACGGAGATGACAAACACTAAATTGACCTCACGGGCATACCCATGAACCATACCCATCACCTCCATAGCCATAACCCATAATTTCCCTAGCTCTATCCTACTCATAAAACTTGTCTTGAAATGACCCGCTCATGACCTCGTCGTAATATTTTATGTTTAATACTAATAATATTTACTCCTAATACTACTAATAATAATCATAGGGTTAATAATAATAATAATAATAATATAAATAATAATAATAATAAGAGCAGAGGGAGTAATATGCTCGATGTTTATGTGTGTGTGAAAACCGCGTACGAAATTGATTAGATTTATAATGTGGCCATGAACAAGGAAAACAGCTCATACACATTAAAAAAATGTTGCCGACACTCAATCTCTTCATTTTCATTTACGTGAATAATATGAATTAATTAATATATAATATATTAAATCTTTAGAATTAATTAAATATTATATTATATTTACGTTCATGGTAAAAATATAATTTTTACAAAAATGACACGGTCGTGGTCTCGCGACTCATGTACCACTTTCGGTTTTTCGGGCGCACTTTCGTACGTTTAGAAAACTAGCCTTTTACGTTACGCGACGTGTACCTTTATCAAAAATTTAACTTACTCATCAATAAATTACCTTATAAAAAATGTAACTTATAAAATTGAGCGTTGTGGTCATTTACTTTTATAAATCAGTGACTCGTTGTTTATCAAAATATTTTATTTTAAATTAAACGTTTTGTGACATGTACCTTTATTATTAATTAGACTTAAATTAATTAAAAACTAACCCACTTAAAGTGTAACTTAATCTTTTGAGTGTTTTGGTCATTTCATTTTATAAATCGATGTCTCGTTATATAACAAAATATATATTTAATCTTATTAGTTTGAATCAAAACGTTTTAAAAATAAAATATATGTACATTTAAAATTTATAAACTTATACATAAGAAATATGTTTGAAATATTTATCTAATAATATAATATTTCACTTTTCAAAATTAATTATATTTGAAAGACCAAAATATATAACATTAAAATCATGTGAATACTAGATATTGTTATATCACCTAACGGTTATGCTCAAAAACTTAATCTGATATAACTTATTTATGCGCCAACATTTACTTTAATTTCTAAAACGCTCTAGTTAATATATCTAATAATAAATCGAATCAATGAACAAGGGTTACTATCTTTTACCTAACTAATATATCTAATATACATAATCACATTCTATATACGTTGCAAGTTATCAACCAAGTGTTATGAAATTCAATCCTCCACTAACTTTTGTCTAACTCCCAATAAGTGATACTTTGTTCTTACTTGTAAATCACTTTACCATTTATTCCGAATACCGTTAAAAGTAAGGGTTTCCTAATTCAAAGTGGACCTCATAACAGAGACTCATAATCATAGTTCAATGTATCCGATAATTCAATCATTTGATATTATCTTTTAATCTCGTCGATAAACTTACATCGAACAAATACGTTCGTATAAAGTATTATTCATTCAATATCTTGATAACATTTCCAACTTCATTAAATAGATCTCATAGCTTATATTCATATTAACTAATCCGTTCACTGTTTCATTAATATATTTCAATTTCATAATCACACCTATGAATATGTATATATCTTTATTTACACATAATTGTTCGTGAATCGTTTGGCATGGTCAAAGGGTATTTAATTAAATGAATATAATTTCAAAACTTTCGAGACTCAATCATTACAGATTTGCTTATCGTGTCGGATATATATAAAGGTTAAAGTTTAAATTTGTTCGGAAATCTCCGGGTCATCACACATCCAACCTCAAGAAATCTTTGTTTCTTATAGTAGGTTATCATTCTAATACAAGGTAATAATCATATTCAAACTTTGGTTCAATTTCTATAACTATAACAATCTTATTTCAAGTGATGATCTTACTTGAACTTGTTTTCGTGTCATGATTCTGCTTCAAGAACTTCGAGCCATCCAAGGATCCGTTGAAGCTAGATCCATTTTTCTCTTTTCCAGTAGGTTTATCCAAGGAAATTAAGGTAGTAATGATGTTCATAACATCATTCGATTCATACATATAAAGCTATCTTATTCGAAGGTTTAAACTTGTAATCACTAGAACATAGTTTAGTTAATTCTAAACTTGTTCGCAAACAAAAGTTAATCCTTCTAACTTGACTTTTAAAATCAACTAAACACATGTTCTATATCTATATGATATGCTAACTTAATGATTTAAAACCTGGAAACACGAAAAACACCGTAAAACCGGATTTACGCCGTCGTAGTAACACCGCGGGCTGTTTTGGGTTAGTTAATTAAAAACTATGATAAACTTTGATTTAAAAGTTGTTATTCGGAGAAAATGATTTTTATTATGAACATGAAACTATATCCAAAAATTATGGTTAAACTCAAAGTGGAAGTATGTTTTCTAAAATGGTCATCTAGACGTCGTTCTTTCGACTGAAATGACTACCTTTACAAAAACGACTTGTAACTTATTTTTCCGACTATAAACCTATACTTTTTCTATTTAGATTCATAAAATAGAGTTCAATATGAAACCATAGCAATTTGATTCACTCAAAACGGATTTAAAATGAAGAAGTTATGGGTAAAACAAGATTGGATAATTTTTCTCATTTTAGCTACGTGAAAATTGGTAACAAATCTATTCCAACCATAACTTAATCAACTTGTATTGTATATTATGTAATCTTGAGATACCATAGACACGTATACAATGTTTCGACCTATCATGTCGACACATCTATATATATTTCGGAACAACCATAGACACTCTATATGTGAATGTTGGAGTTAGCTATACAGGGTTGAGGTTGATTCCAAAATATATATAGTTTGAGTTGTGATCAATACTGAGATACGTATACACTGGGTCGTGGATTGATTCAAGATAATATTTATCGATTTATTTCTGTACATCTAACTGTGGACAACTAGTTGTAGGTTACTAACGAGGACAGCTGACTTAATAAACTTAAAACATCAAAATATATTAAAAGTGTTGTAAATATATTTTGAACATACTTTGATATATATGTATATATTTTTATAGGTTCGTGAATCAACCTGTGGCCAAGTCTTACTTCCCGACGAAGTAAAAATCTGTGAAAGTGAGTTATAGTCCCACTTTTAAAATCTAATATTTTTGGGATGAGAATACATGCAGTTTTATAAATGATTTACAAAATAGACACAAGTACGTGAAACTACATTCTATGGTTGAATTATCGAAATCGAATATGCCCCTTTTTATTAAGTCTGGTAATCTAAGAATTAGGGAACAGACACCCTAATTGACGCGAATCCTAAAGATAGATCTATTGGGCCTAACAAACCCCATCCAAAGTACCGGATGCTTTAGTACTTCGAAATTTATATCATATCCGAAGGGTGTCCCGGAATGATGGGGATATTCTTATATATGCATCTTGTTATTGTCGGTTACCAGGTGTTCACCATATGAATGATTTTTTATCTCTATGTATGGGATGTGTATTGAAATATGAAATCTTGTGGTCTATTGTTACGATTTGATATATATAGCTTAAACCTATAACTCACCAACATTTTTGTTGACGTTTAAAGCATGTTTATTCTCAGGTGAATACTAAGAGCTTCCGCTATTGCATACTAAAATAAGGACAAGATTTGGAGTCCATGTTTGTATGATATTGTGTAAAAACTGCATTCAAGAAACTGATTTCGATGTAACATATTTGTATTGTAAACCATTATGTAATGGTCGTGTGTAAACAGGATATTTTAGATTATCATTATTTGATAATCTACGTAAAGCTTTTTAAACCTTTATTTATGAAATAAAGGTTATGGTTTGTTTTAAAAATGAATGCAGTCTTTGAAAAACGTCTCATATAGAGGTCAAAACCTCGCAACGAAATCAATTAATATGGAACGTTTTTAATCAATAAGAACGGGACATTTCATCTCTCATAGAAGCAGCGCATCTATGCACAAAATAAATCACGACAGTTTTAAATGTGGAGCATCAGGAAATTCTGGACCAAACAGCTACAGATGCGGCACATTTGGTCTCAATGCAGCACATCCAAGCCAAATGCGGCGCATCTGTTCCAAATGCGGCGCATCCCTTGCCTGCCGACAGTTCCTGAGTGCTAAACGAGCTGGAAAACACTTGAGCCTAAAGTGATGCGGCGCATCACAAAAAGGATGCGGCGCATCTGGTCACTTTCTGGCCAGTTTACCTAACTTTTGAGCCTATTTAAGAGAGGCTTTGGTTACATACTTGAGACACCTTCACTATTACATTCTCTCAGTTCTCATACATTTTTCAGGGCTTAAGGAAGGCTACAAGGACAATATCCACTCTTTCAACATCAAGATTAAGCTAGGATCATTCATCACTATTGGTATTATTGTTCTATATCTTTTAGACATGAATTCAACTTGTATTAACTGTTTCATTAGTTCTATTGTGATTATGTTTGGCTAAAAGCCTTGTGTGTTTGCTTTAATGTAAGATTTATGCCTTGGGATTGTTCTATACTTTGATGTTATGCTAGTTACATATATGTTTGATTGATTAAATCATCTAGTCCAACTACAAGAACTATAGTTATTATTGTTTAGTTCATCACTTCAATTACATAAATTGTAAACCAATTAATGTGAGTTAACTCAGTGAACAATTTATGCTTCAATATAACTAGTAATCTAGACGGTAAGATACATAAGCTTAAGTGATTTCGTTATGTGTTTAATCCGGTAATTGAATAAGTCCCAAAGCAACATAGTCATGAAATTACCTCAAGTAATTGTTGTAGTTTAGGTTTTACGTAAGTTTAACCAGGTTGGGTCTAGTTAGTTAAATCAATCTAAATCACCTTGTTCTTTCGAGAAATCCATTGTTGTAAATATCTTTATATCCTAGTTCAATTATACGAGTTATGACTTGATTTATGTGAATTTATTAAAGGCTATAACTTGTACTTCAACACCTAGTGATCTAGTAACCTATTTGTGAGTATAGGATAATAATTGGATGATATTTAGTTTTTACAATCGTGTAGTTTACTTAGAGTGATCTTAGTAAACTAGGTTTTATGTGAATTTAACCAAGAAAGAATCCTATTGATTAAACATAGTTCTTAAGTTTATAGATATTGTGAGATTAATATAAACTTCTCTATTGTAACTATTACATAATGGTTTTAATTATAAAAGAACAATCCCTGTCTTTTATCAAACATTGAAGTAAACACCACATTCTCATTCTTGTTATTTACTATATTTTAATTACTGTTTTGTTAACAGAAATACAACTTCAAACACAAATCCCCCTTTAGAATAATTAATCGTTGTAAAGTCCTTAAAACAAACTTCTCCTTGTGGATCGAACTGGTCAATTTACTTGCTAGTTACTGCATGATCGGGTTTAGTTGCCTGTATTATGTGTTAATTATTGAGCATATTGTCTACATTTTAAAGGTTATGTCTTGACACATCAACTTTTTAGCGCCACTATGGGGAGCGGTTTTGTTAAAAGATTTTAATAAACTTTGAATTATTTGATCCTTTTGTAGGAATTCAATTCCTAGAAAAGTTACTTTTTATTGTAAGCTTGTGTTTTTGCAATTGGTTTGTTTGTGGTGCTGTGATTGCAGAATAGGTATTGATGCATGAATCTACGTTCTTCTAACTCCGATTTAACTCCTTCATATCCTGAACCTGAAAGAGAGCTTCGCGAACGCTTAAAAGCTCAAGAAGTAGAATCTCTTGCTCAGGGTTTAGAATCACTTTCATTGGATTCTAACTCTAAACCAGTTATTCAACCAGTCATAGAGCCATTTATTAAAGAAGAGGAAGAGATGGCTGCTACAAATCAAAAGATGGATGCATTAATGAGGGCAACAAGAACAGGTCAAGGCCACGTAATTATTCAACCCACGATGTCTGACAGTTTTGAAATAAAGGGTCAATTTCTCCACATGGTGACTAATACATGCCAATTCAGTGGAGCTCCGAATGAGGATGCTAACGAACATCTTCATAAGTTTGTAAGCATTTGCAAGCTATTCAAGATCAAAGATGTCACCGATGATATCGCATGTTTAAAAATCTTTCCATGGTCATTAAAGGATGATGCAAGAGATTGGTTAGACTCGTTACCAGAAGGTGATATCGAAGATTTGAATGATATGATGGACAAGTTTTTGTTAAAGTTATTCCCTGCTCCAAAAGCAGTAAAGTTACAAAGTGACATAAATTACTTTAAGCAAAAGCCTAATGAAACTCTTTATGAAGCTTGGACCCGATTCAATAAAATGCATAGAGTATGTCCTCAACACGGGTTGAATACATTCTAAAAGGTCCAAATATTCTATAAAGGAGTCAATGTGGCTACTCGAAAAGATATTGATGTTGCAGCAGGAGGTTCAATTATGAAAAAAACACCCGAAGAAGCTCACACCATCATTGCCGATATAGCAGCACTTTCTCATGATTGGCATCAAGAGATGGAGTTCTCTAGATCAATAACGATTGCTAGTATTGAAAGCAACGATGAAATTGCTGCTTTAAAATTCAATTGGCAAATCAAGGAAGGCAAATTGAGAAGGTGACCAAGGAAATGCATGCTATCAGGGTAGGGTGTGATTTATGCCAAGGTCCTCATCTTTCTAAAGATTGTGATCAAAAAACAATGGAGGAGCAAGCTAATTTCTTAGGTTACTTACGCAAGGATGAAATGAATTTTGATGATTTTTCGGCGGTTGAAGCAATGAACAGGAAATATCCTCCTATCAATAGTTATCAATTAGGGGGACCTTCAGGTTCCAGCAATAATAATTACCAAGGAGGAAATTCGGGTTACCAAAATAACAGGAATTTCTCGAAGAAATGCACCACCGGGTTACAATCACCTAAACAACCGAAATGAACCTCAACGAAATTACCAAAATAATTTTCAACACAATCAACCACAACCACAAGCACCTATACAACCACAACCCGAGAAGAAATCCGATTTAGAAGATCTTTAGAGAGATTTTATGGTTAAGCACGAGCAAACTGCGGAAATTCAAACTCAGCAAATTCGAAATCAACAAGCTACGATTCAGAATTTAGAAAGAGATGTTGGAAGGATCTCACAGTTACTAGCAGAGAGGCCACCGGGTGCTCTCCCCTCAAATACTCAAGTGAATCCCAACAACAATTAAACAAGGAATGAGCATGTAAATGCTATAACTACTAGAAGTGGTTTAACTATTAACCCGGAGACCCGTAAGTCCTCAAAAGTTCCTTTGTCTCCTTCTGTTTTGCAGGTACCCGTTGATGCAGATGAGCATGTTGAAAAAGAACAAGAGAAAGATGATCCACCTGAGATCATATCGAAGAAAAGTGAAGAACTACCAGTAAAGGTGTACAAGGCACCTATTCCATACCCAAAAGCATTAAAGAAAGATAGACTCGCGAGCTAATATCAGAAATTTGCGGATATGATCAAGCAAATAAGCATTAACATGCCACTCGCAGATGTTCTTAAGGGTATGCCCCCATTACGGGAAGTTTTTGAAAGATCTCATATCCTCTAAGGGTAAATACCATGAAGTTTCTACCACATTCCTCCATGAGGAGTTTTCAACCATCTTGAAAAAGCAAAATGTACCTCCAAAATTGGGAGACCCGGGTAGTTTTATCATACCATGTATGATGGGTGATTCGGTAGTATACGATGCACTAGCCGATCTAGGTGCAAGTGTTAACCTAATGCCTTACTCGTTATATTTAAAACTTGACTAAGGAGACTTGAAACCAACCCGGATGGGTATTCGATTAGCAAACCAATCGTTTAATTCTCCCATAGGTAAAGCCGAGGATATTCTTGTAAAAGTTGGCTCACTTATCTTTCCCGTCGACTTTGTTATTCTAGAAATGCAAGAGGATACAAAAGTTCCTATCATCTTAGGACGTCCTTTCCTTAACACAGCAGATGCTATCATTAATGTCCAAAAAGAACAATTAAGTCTAGGTGTGGGAAACGATAGAGTAATTTGTCACATTGACAAAGCCATGAAACAACCCACTTCCACCGATGACTCTTGTTTTCAAATTAATGTTATCGATCTTTGTGTTGAGAATGAATTGTAGGAGCTACTTGAAATTGATACCTCGGGGTTAGCACCGGTAAGTGAAAGTGAATACTTCAATATTGATGAAGATTTTGATGAGTTGATGAAGGTGGTCACGGATGATGAGACCATAGAAGAAGGAATTCCCAAAGAAGAGGAATCATTTGAAGATATCGGAAATAAAGACAGACTCCGTATAAAGAATTCCTTGGAAGAACCACCCGTACTAGAGCTTAAGGAGCTACCTAAACACTTGGAGTATGCTTATCTCGAAGGTACATCTCAATTATCGGTAATTATTGCTTCACATCTTTCTGGTAACGAGAAGGATAGGTTAATCTCTGTTTTGAAAACCCATAAAAAGGCTATAGCCTAGAAAACGACCGACATTCCAGGGATAAACCCGTCTTATTGTACACATAAAATTCTCCTTGAAAATGACTTCAAACCAGTAGTACAAAGACAACGTAGGCTAAATCCAAATATGAGGGAGGTTATTAAAAAGGAGGTAGTCAAGCTTCTTGACGCCGGGTTAATCTACCCCATCAACGATAGTCCTTGGGTTAGTCTAGTACAAGTAGTACCCAAAAAGGGGGGTACAACCGTTATTCTAAATGAAAAGGACGAACTCGTCCCAACTAGAACTGTTACCGGCTGGAGAGTCTGTATTGATTATAGACGTCTCAACGATGCCACTAGAAAGGATTATTTCCCATTGCCTTTTATTGATCAAATGATTGAACGATTAGCGGGGAAAGAATACTATTGCTATCTTGATGGTTTCTCGAGTTACTTCCAAATTCCAATTGATCCCAACGACCAAGAAAAGACCACATTCACTTGTCCTTTTGGTACCTTTGCCTATCGGCGCATGCCATTTGGTTTATGCAATGCACCCGGAACCTTTCAAAGGTGCATGATGACAATCTTTGATGATATGGTAGAGGATTGTATGGAAGTCTTCATAGATGACTTTTCCGTGTTTTGAGATTCCTTTGAATCATGTCTTTTTAACCTTGAATGTATGCTTATCCGATGTGAGAAAGCAAACTTGGTCCTGATTTGGGAAAAATGCCAATTCATGGTGAAGGAGGGCATTGTATTTGGCCACAAGATATCTCGTGCGAGAATAGAGGTAGATAAAGCTAAAATTGAAGTTATCTCTAAGCTACCTATACCGTCGAATGTCAAGCCCATTAGAAGCTTTCTTGGTCACGCGGGATTCTATAGGCGATTTATCAAAGTTGTTTCTAAAATCGCCCGCCCAATGACCAAACTTCTTGAAAAGGATGCTCCATTTGACTTTGATTCTAATTGCGAGAATGCATTCTCCATTCTAAAGTCAAAACTCACACAAGCTCCCATTATCGTATCTCCGGATTGGAGTATGCCATTTGAGCTAATGTGTGATGCGAGCGACTATGCCTTAGATGCTGTCTTAGGATAACGTCCCGATAATCATTTTCGCCCAATTTATTATGCGAGCAAAACTCTAACGGGAGCTAAAATTAATTATACCACCACGGAAAAGGAGCTCCTAGCAGTTGTTTATGTGTTTGATAAATTTTGGTCATATTTGGTGTTGTCCAAGACCATTGTTTACACGAACCATTCGGCCCTTAGGTACTTATTATCGAAACTAGATGCAAAGCATCTTCTCATACGTTGGGTTCTTTTACTTCAAGAATTTTACATTGAGATACATGACAAGAAAGGAACCGAGAATCTAGCTGCCGACCATTTATCCCGACTTGAAAAACCCGAATTAGAGAAAGTCGATAACACAATCATCAAGGACATGTTTCCTGAAGAATCTCTAATGAGGGTTGACAAGGAATCTGAAATCTCATGGTTTGCCCATTTGCAAACTATCTTGCTTCAGGCATTCTTCAAAAAGGACTTTCTTATCAATAAAAGAAGAAATTCTTTGCGGATCTGAAGTCCTATTTCTGGGAACACCCCGATCTATTTCGTGTTGGTGCGGATCAAGTGATTCGCCGTTGTATGTATGGAAAAGAGGCTCAACAAATTCGTGAGCATTGCCATCAAGGACCAACTGGCGGTCATTTCAGACCAAACCACACCGCAAGAAAAATCCTTGACTCGGGCTTTTATTGGCCCAGGATCTTTAAAGATGCCTATAACTTCGTTCGAACTTGTAATGCTTGCCAATGAACGAGCAACATCACGAAAAAGGATGAGATGCCTCAAACCGGCATCGAAGTTTGTGAAATCTTTGATATTTGGGGAATCGATTTCATGGGACCATTTCCAAGTTCTCATAAGTGCAAGTACATCTTAGTAGCCGTTAACTATGTGTCCAAGTGGGCTGAAGCAAAAGCTTTGCCTACAAATGATGCTAGGGTGGTGGTGAACTTCTTGAAAAATCTCTTCTTGCGCTTTGGAATCCCAAAGGCGCTCATATCCGATCGAGGAACACATTTTGCCAACAACCTTCTTGGAAAGGTGTTGAAGAAGTATAGCGTAACTCATCGTTTCTCTACTCCATACCACCCGCAAATGAGTGGTCAAGTCGAGAACACGAATCGTGCCTTGAAACGCATACTTGAGAAGACGGTTGATAACAACCCTAAGATTTGGCAACGAAAGTTAGATGGCGTGCTGTGGGCTTTTCAAACTACGTTTAAAACACCTATCGGTACCACACCATTTATACTTGTATATGGTAAAGCGTGCCATCTCCCGGTTGAAGTGGAACATAGAGCATACTGGGCGTTGAAGCTTTGTAATTTGGGCATGGAAAAGGCAAGGGAAAACCGATTCATGCAAATGCATGAATTGGAAGAATTGAGGTTAGAAGCATACGAGAATTTAAGCTCGTATAAGGATAAAACAAAAAGGTGGCATGATGCCCGACTAAAAGGAGTGAAAGAGTTTGAAACCGGTGATAAGGTGTTGGTTTTTAACTCGCGATTTAAATTTTCTCCGGGAAATTTGAAGTCCCGATGGACGGGACCATATTTGGTGAAACAAGCATTCCCATCGGGATATGTTGAATTGTTTGGAAATGGAAACACTTTTAAAGTTGACACCACAGTTCGAGATGACGTCACTTTCTTCCCCAAGCTAATTAGCTTGGGACGGAGTCTCGTGAACGACTCACTAATAAACTTCACACCTTGTATATAGTTCCATTTGTGTGTCTAGTTTCTTTAGTTTGATTATTTTTAAGGGATTTTTCGAGTTTTAGTGCGCGCCAAGTGATTTAGAGACCGTACGAACTGAACTATAAGTGAAAAACATCAAAAACTGGCGAACCTGGGCAAGATGCGCCGCATCTAGGAATGATGTGCCGCATCTGAAGGTATAAAAAATATGACAGTTTAAGATGCGCCGCTTTTGATCCATGCACCGCTTTTGGGTTTTCAGATGCGCCGCATCAGCACCAGATGTAGTGACCCGAACTTTTCCATATTTATATATATTAAATTAAATTGTTATTTACATGATTAAGTATTTCCAACATGTTAAGCAATCAAACTTGTTAAGACTTGATTAATTGAAATAGGTGTCATATAGACAATTGACCACCCAAGTTGACCGGTGATTCACGAACGTTAAAACTTGTAAAAACTATATGATGACATATATATAATTATATATATAGTTAACATGATATTATGATAAGTAAGTATCTCATTGGTATTTTAACAATGAGTTATATACATAAAATTGAGTTTATTGAATTAAGAAACTCGAAACGATATATATAACGATTATCGTTATAACAATGTCTTACTAAATACATATGAATCATATTAAGATATTGTTACACTATGTTTAATCATGATAAATGATAAGTAAACAAGTCATTATGTATATTAACAATGAACTACATATGTAAAAACAAGACTACTAACTTAAGGATTTCGAAACGAGACATATATGTAACGATTATCGTTGTAACGACATTTAAATGTATATATATATATCATATTAAGATATATTAATATATCATAATATCATGATAATATAATAATTTAACATCTCAATAGATACAATAAACATTGGGTTAACAACATTTAACAAGATCGTTAACTTAAAGGTTTCAAATCAACATTTACATGTAACGACTAACGATGACTTAACGACTCAGTTAAAATGTATATACATGTTGTGTTTTAATATGTATTCATACACTTTTGAAAGACTTCAAGACACTTATCAAAATACTTCTACTTAATAAAAATGCTTACAATTACATCCTCGTTCAGTTTCGTCAACAATTCTACTCGTATGCACCCGTATTCGTACTCGTACAATACACAGCTTTTAGATGTATGTACTATTGGTATATACACTCTAATGATTAGCTCTTAGTAGCCCATGTGAGTCAACTAACACATGTGGGAACCACCTTTTGGCAACTAGCATGAAATATCTCATAAAATTACAAAAATATTAGTAATCATTCATGACTTATTTGCAAGTAAACAAAATTACACATCCTTTATATCTAATCCATATACCAACGACCAAAAACACCTACAAACACTTTCATTCTTCAATTTTCTTCATCTAATTGATCTCTCTCAAGTTCTATCTTCAAATTCTAAGTGTTCTTCATAAATTCTATAAGTTCTAGTTTCATAAAATCAAGAATACTTCCAAGTTTGCTAGCTTACTTCCAATCTTGTAAAGTGATCATCCAACCTCAAGAAATCTTTATTATCTACAGTAAGATATCTTTATAATACAAGGTAATACTCATATTCAAACTTTGATTCAATTTCTATAACTATAACAATCTTATTTCGAGTGGAAATCTTACTTGAACTTGTTTTCGTGTTATGAATCCGCTTCAAGAACTTTCAAGCCATCCAAGGATCCTTTGAAGCTAGATCTATTTTTTTTATTTCCAGTAGGTTTATCCACAAAACCTGAGGGAGTAATGATGTTCATAACATCATTCGATTCATATATATATAACTACCTTATTCGAAGGTTTAAACTTGAAATCACTAGAACATAGTTTAGTTAATTCTAAACTTATTCGCAAACAAAAGTTAATCCTTCTAACTTGACTTTTAAAATCAACTAAACACATGTTCTATATCTATATGATATGCTAACTTAATGATTTAAAACCGTAAAACACGAAAAACACCGTAAAACCGGATATACGCCGTCGTAGTAACACCACGGGCTGTTTTGGGTTAGTTAATTAAAAATTATGATAAACTTTGATTTAAAAGTTATTATTCTGGGAAAATGATTTTTCTTATGAACATGAAACTATATCCAAAAATCTTGGTTAAACTCAAAGTGGAAGTATGTTTTCCAAAATGGTCATCTAGACGTCGTTCTTTCGACTGAAATGACTACCTTTACATAAATGACCTGTAACCTGTATTTCTGACTATAAAATTATACTTTTTCTATTTTGATTCATAAACTTAAGTTCAATATGAAACCATAGCAATTTGATTCACTCAAAACGGATTTAAAACGAAGAAGTTATGGGTAAAACAAGATTGGATATTTTTTGATTGTTGTAGCTACGGGAAATATTGTAACAATTCTATACAAATCATATCCTAGCTAACTTATATTGTATTATACATGTATTCTAATATATTATGTAATCTTGGGATACCATAGACACGTATGCAAATGTTTTAACATATCATATCGACCCATGTATATATATTATTTGGAACAACCATAGACACTATATATGCAGTAACGTTGGAGTTAGCTATACAGGGTTAAGGTTGATTCCAAAAATATATATTCTTTGAGTTGTGATCTATCCTGAGACGTGTATACACTGTGTCGTGGATTGATTCAAGATAATATATCGATTTATTTCTGTACATCTAACTGTGGACAAGTAGTTGTAGGTTACTAACGAGGATAGCTGACTTAATAAACTTAAAACATCAAAATGTATTAAAAGTGTTGTAAATATATTTTGAACATACTTTGATACATATGTACATATTTGTTATAGGTTCGTGAAACGACCAGTGGCCAAGTCTTACTTCCCGACGAAGAAAAAATCTGTGAAAGTGAGTTATAGTCCCACTTTTAAAGTCTAATATTTTGGGATGAGAATACATGCAGTTTTATAAATGTATTACGAAATAGACACAAGTAATTGAAACTACATTATATGGGTGAATGATTGAAGCCGAATATGCCCCTTTTGCTTGGTAACCTAAGAATTAGTAAACCGATCTACTAATTAACGCGAATCCTAAAGATAGATCTATTAGGCCTAACGAACCCCATCTAAAGTACCGGATGCTTTAGTACTTCGAATTCGTTATTATCATGTCCGAAGGATTTCCCGGAATGATAGGGGATATTCTTATATGCATCTTGTTATTTTCGGTTACCAGATGTTCACCATATGAATGAATTTTATCTCTATTTATGGGATGTATATTGAAATATGAAATCTTGTAACGACCCTCCAAAATCGCTATTGATGCTGTACGTTATTCACCGGTTTCATTGCGAGGTATTGACCTCTATATGATACGTTTTATGAACATTGCATTCTTTTGAAAAGGCACACCATAAATGAATATATAAATCCAAGGTTTTCGACGTTATTATAATTTCTACATATAGACAATCATCGTAAATAATAGTTTACAATGATACATCCGTTGACAATGCAGTCAAAATAAGATACATGGTGATGATTTTGTGAATGCAAAGTTTTCTCGAATAAAGCATGTATGACTCCATGCACATAACTTGTATAACGTATAAGCAAACAGCGGAAGACTTCTAGGGACCTGAGAATAAACATGCTAAAAATGTCAACACAAAGGTTGGTGAGTTCATAGTTTTAATATTGCACATACTCTGTATATAAAGGTGGATCACAAGATTTCAGTTGTTTCATCCAGAAACGTTTATCAAAATATTCTACGAAATTGAGCACCCTGGTAACTAAACTTTAACGTTATAATCAGTACCCCTGTTTTAACATACATGCAACCAACATGTACAATACACGCAATCCAATGTGTACTAAACTCAAATAGCATACGTCTGTTTTATAGTTCAGGCTAGGGTTTCTATACCTGAACAGACGGGGATGTCAAGCCCTATGGATCCATATACAACTATTCGCGCCCACCAATTTTTATAACCGGCAGTTACTAGTTACCATAGCTAAGGGATTTTCGGTTCAAACTCGGTGTAAAATTTAGTATGTACTTGTATCCATTGCGTTTAAAATAAATTGCATGTATTCTCAGCCCAAAAATATATATTGCAAAAGCAATTAAAAAGGGAGCATATGAAACTCACCTGACAACTTCAGAAATAAATCACAGAGATGTGACCCAATATCGAAATGCAAGTAACCGTAGACCTCAACCTAGAGAACATATGTTGGTCAATAAGTGTCTAATAAGCTAGGTCGGTCCATAGGGTAAGTATAGTCCTATTGCTCAAGTCAGACTCATAAATTTAGCAAAGTTTAGCAAAAGTCAACAAAAGTCAACAGAAGTCAAAGTAAGTTAAATGTAAGTCAAACGCAAGTCAAACACAGTCAACATGGTCAACACAAATAAACAATCTCATAATATTACCTAAGTTGGTCAAATAGTCAAACATAAGTCAAACTTAAGTTATCTATTTTTACTTAGGAAAAAAATATTATTTACATATATGTATTTTTAGATATTT
The DNA here is from genome assembly GCF_046630445.1 of Rutidosis leptorrhynchoides. NCBI lineage: Eukaryota > Viridiplantae > Streptophyta > Magnoliopsida > Asterales > Asteraceae > Rutidosis > Rutidosis leptorrhynchoides. Next base: position 313,583,391 of record NC_092335.1, on the reverse strand, counting down.
TGCAGCTGATTCCGGGTCCCACCAACTTTGATATAATACTTTAGGTCGTGACCATTGGAAAGTATATCATCGCACCTTTCTATAGACAGTTTATTTGACAAAAGCAGAGTTACGGTTTGAAAGTTATGGCCTCGCAAAAACAGCCTCCCAAAACATAAACTGCTGATAAAATGTAACGATTACCCATTTTCACGCTTGTTTTAAACCTATTTAGCCTCAACAAAATCATACATATAATATATCGTCTTAAAGCTTGTCGTAAATACTTTCAACACCAAATAATAGTTTTTATCCAAACTTAACTGATTTCAAATTACAAGTCCACAAACTAGGCCCAAGAGTCATTTTTGACACTTAACCAAGACTAAAAGTCAGCCACAACATCCTGTTTTCATGTTCGTTTTAAACCAGTTTAGACTCAACAAAATCATATATATCTTATATCATTTTGAAGCTTCTCATATCTACTTTCTGGCCCAATTAATAGTTTTTCCCATAACTTAATCATTTACAAATTACGAGCCTACAAAGTCAGCCCGAGAGTCATTTTGACACTTTCACTAAAATAATAAAATTTTCCATTGATAACTCAAATTCCAAACCATAATACTTGAGCATTTAAAAATCATGTCACAAGTTTATAAATGATATTTTAGACGTGTTACATACCTTTGATCCTCAAAATTTCACATATTGGTCAAAGTAGGGGCGCGTATGACCCAAATGGGTCATAAATACCCATTTTTACCAATACATGCCAAAACTCATTTTTAAAATATTACAATCTTCAAACTTACTTAAATTGATATAGCGGACGTGTCCAAGTTGCCCGTTACTCATTTCGATACTTTTTGGCTTAAATGGGTCAAGTGTCCAAACGGACGGTTTAAATTACATGGTTTATACTTATACAAAATTATCACTTTAGAACACCCCACACTATATGAAATAGTTAATATAAGTGTATTAAGTTCGTACAAAAAGTCTCAAGTCTCTAGCATTGGTCATTATTTTTATAACCCGAAACATTTGCAAAAACACACGCTTAAAATCGTATTTACAGCAGCAACTTCTGTAATTTTTAGAAAAATCATCGCAACTCCAAATAAGTCACCGCCAATTGGAGATGCAGATTTTTTAAGTGAAGAATCTACAGAAAAATTCCCATAACCTGGTTCGACCCAGATCAGACGCAGTTACAGAAAACGTTAACAGTGGTTCGTGCAGTTTTCAGAATTCAAACAGCATTTTTATTAAAATGTACCAAACTTTGAACGAGCGTAAAAGTCTAAAGAAAATTCGAATCGACCCGATTCTTGAGTCTAAATTCAATAGATTTTTGACGTCTACAATCCTATCAACCCAGGTTTTTAATTACACCTCGTTAACCGTGTCGAAAAACGTACTTTTCAGCCTATCCCGAAATGTACCTTATTTTAATCCTAACTTTTGACTCGTTCGCCCAATTTACGCAATATCTATATGAAAATTTAACTACTTTTTGAGAGTAATTCATCTAACAACTTATCATAATCAGTTACTAAGATTTACCTGCTCAGAATCAGATAAGCAGTTACGAATTTTTATATCAAAATCTTTTTACGCGTAGTTTTTGATCCGTTAATCGAAATCAAACGATTCTTAAACCAAAAGTTATTAATTTTTCAAGAGAAATAAATTTATACACATATCATAAATTGAAAATATCATGTTCATATCAGTAGCATACCATTCAAATTCGTGATCATTCATAAAAACGAGTTAAAACTTCAATTAAACATAACATGAGCATACGGTAACGAAAATTCAAAATTCCAAAGCCCAAACTTATTAGTTTTTCAAGAGGATTATGATTATCTCATAATATTATACATTCAACAAGTTCAAGTTTCTGACCTCACACAAAACAAATTTGTGATTCATCAAAAAGTCATCAAACGATCAAATTAACGAATAATATCATGCATACATACAAGGACTTGAGTATTAGACACTATATCTTCCCTAATATGTAATAAAACATGAAAACTAGAAAATTGGAGTTTTTAAAACTTACTCTAATCAATAAATTGTTGGTATGGATGTGTAGAGCTCTTCAAGATGAATCCGAATATGTAAACAATTTTATGATCCATCAAGTTTTTAGGGTGTTCTTGAGTGAGAAAGATTGATGATGATGATGAATAGTAGTGGGTGTTCTTCAGGAGGGAAAGAATATGTACCTATGTGTGTGTTTGATGAAATGAATTAGGGTTATAAATAGATAGATATGTCACAGGTATATTTCTATCTCAATAATAGATATCACGGATGTAATAATTAATATACACGGGTATTAATGTGTAGTCACGGGTAAATAGATATATCAGAGGTATAATAATTAGGTAAACATGAGTATCACTGTAGAGTCACATGTTATAATTAAATTTTTATCCTTTAGCTAAGATCCAATGTATTTTATCTTAATATGATTCCATGATTGGTTAATTTTATATATATATATATATATATATATATATATATATATATATATATATATATATATATATATATATATATATATATATATATATATATATATATATATATATATATATTGTTTGAAACCTTTTAAACTCTCGACGTCATACCTGGTTTATGTGTTTCATATAATACTTATTTATATTTGTATTTTACATTAAATAAATATTTGTCCTTTATTGAAACATGAATGTTTAAACTAATTTTTCTCAAGTTTAATTTAAGAATATCATAATTAATTAAAATGATTTTTAAAACTTAATTATTATATAAAATAATATTTAAAATAAGAATTCATACGTTTCATTGTCTGAAAAGATATTTTTCCTGGTTTCACTAACCGTAGTGTTTTATAAAAAAAAATATTAAAAAGTAGTATAAAAATTTCTTACAACTTGAATCTAAATAGTGATTAGAAAATAGATACGAATATAGTGATGTTGAAATTCAATTTAATCATTTATTATATATTTTTATTTATCATTTTATTTTTAAATAAAGTATTTTTATATATTTCAGAAGTTATCAGTTGAAATTATTAACTTTATTATTACTAATTTTTAAAATTTTCTAGTGCTAAATTAACACATATCAAAAGTAGTATGTTCTTAAATATATATAAAAAAATGGCGTTGAAAAATTATTGAATTTAATAAATGGTTGTTAAGTATTTAACCGAAAAAGTCGGGTTATTACATTACCTACCCGTTAAAGAAAATTTCGTCCCGAAATTTTGGTTGGTGCGATTAAACTGCGTTTAGGAAACAAGTGAGGATAGGAATGTTCATCCTAACGTAGTAAGATCGAGCATCTTGTAGTTAAGTATGAAAGTTGAGCAAAATGAGATCATATTTCTTTGATGACGAATACTTTTGAATAAACTATTCGAAGTACAAATATGATATGACAAAGATGAGAAGGAAATTACATGTGACTCAAATGATGTCACATATAGAGTATCAGTATATTCAGATGTCAGTAGAGAAAAATAAAGGAATCATGTAACATGGTACATGGTGAAGGTAAGGTTGATCAAGTTTTACCCCCATCACGTTCCATTAGAACTTCCGCATGACTTACTATAATATAATCACGTCGATCAACTGTTATTATATTACACTAACTCATGCTTCCATTCCAACACTACTCCAAAATATTTATGGATATAAAACAAGTGTCGTTTTCCAGAATTTATAAATCAAAATAATTTCAAAACGGGGTGTACTAAAAATAATACGAGAATATAATATTTATTAATAATATTGAAAGGGTAATGACGTAAGAATGTCTTTGAAACTATTGAGAACCTTCGTGAGTCGGAAAAGACTTCTTCCGATTCACAATTCGAGATGTCTGGAATTTATGAATCGAAGCACATAAGCACATAACACAAATGATATCTATAAAATTATATAAGTAATAACTCACGTAGGAATGTCGGGAATTTCGAAAGTCCTGAATGACGCTTCCTGGATTTTCAATAACCGTGGTGTTGAATATGAACTCGCTTGAGCAGGAGAAGGCTTGTAATCAAAAGGAGAAATACGTTCTCACCGATAGTAATAATAATATTATATTAATGTCAGAATATGCACATAATCACATATAAGTATAATGATACGGTTCTAGACTAGATCACTAATGTATCCTAACGGTCCAGGTTAGACACATTAATGCACCTAATTCCCTAGAACCAACACTCTGATACCACCTGTAACGACCCGCCAAAATCGCTATTGATGCAGTACGTTATTCACTGGTTTCATTGCGCGGTATTGACCTCTATATGATACGTTTTGTGAACATTGCATTCTTTTGAAAAGGCACACCATAAATGAATATATAAATCCAAGGTTTTCGACGTCTGATGATTTCTACATATAGACAATCATCGTAAATAATAGTTTACAATGATACATCCGTTGATAATGCAGTCAAAATAAGATACATGGTGATGATTTTGTGAATGCAAAGTTTTCTCGAATAAAGCATGTATGACTCCATGCACATAACTTGTATAACATATAAGCAAACAGCGGAAGACTTCTAGGGACCTAAGAATAAACATGCTAAAAGTGTCAACACAAAGGTTGGTGAATTCATAGTTTTAATATTGCGCATACTCTGTATATAAAGGTGGATCACAAGATTTCAGTTGTTTCATCCAGCAACGTTTATCAAAATATTCTACGAAATTGAGCACCCTGGTAACTAAACTTTAACGTTATAATCAGTACCCCTGTTTTAACATACATGCAACCAACATGTACAATACACGCAATCGAACGTGTACTAAACTCAAATAGTATACGTCTGTTTTATAGTTCAGGCTAGAGTTTCTATACCTGAACAGACGGGGATGTCAAGCCCTATGGATCCATATACAACCATTCGCGCCCACCAGTTTTTATAACCGGCAGTTACTAGTTACCATAGCTAAGGGATTTTCGGTTCAAACTTAGTGTATAATTTAGTATGTACTTGTATCCATTGCGTTTAAAATAAATTGCATGTATTCTCAGCCCAAAAATATATATTGCAAAATAAATTAAAAAGGGAGCATATGAAACTCACCTGACAACTTCAGAAATAAATCACAGAGATGTGACCCAATATCGAAATGCAAGTAACCGTAGACCTCAACCTAGAGAACATATGTTGGTCAATAAGTGTCTAATAAGCTAGGTCGGTCCATAGGGTAAGTATAGTCCTATTGCTCAAGTCCGACTCATAAAGAATCATAAATTTAGCAAAGTTTAGCAAAAGTCAACAGAAGTCAAAGTAAGTCAAATGTAAGTCAAACGCAAGTCAAACACAGTCAACATGGTCAACACAAATAAACAATCTCATAATATTACCCAAGTTGGTCAAATAGTCAAACATAAGTCAAACTTAAGTTATCTATTTTTACTTAGGAAAAAAATATTATTTACATATATGTATTTTTAGATATTTTTCAGCTGATTCCTGGTCCCACCAACTTTGATATAATACCTTAGGTCATGACCATTGGAAAGTATATCATCTCACCTTTCTATAGACAGTTTATTTGACGAAAACAGAGTTACGGTTTGAAAGTTATGGCCTCGCGAAAACAGCCTCCCGAAATATAAACTGCTGATAAAATGTAAACTGCTGATAAAATGCTAAGTGTTCAAAATCAGCAACGATTACCCATTTTCACGCTTGTTTTAAACCTGTTTACCCTCAACAAAATCATACATATAATATATCGTCTTAAAGCTTGTCATAAATACTTTCAACACCAAATAATAGTTTTTATCCAAACTTAACTGATTTCAAATTACAAGTCCACAAAGTAGGCCCAAGAGTCATTTTTGACACTTAACCAAGACTAAAAGTCAGCCACAACATCCTGTTTTCATGTTCGTTTTAAACCAGTTTAGACTCGACAAAATCATATATATCTTATATCATTTTGAAGCTTCTCATATCTACTTTCTGGCCCAATTAATAGTTTTTCCCATAACTTAATCATTTACAAATTACGAGCCTACAAAGTCAGCCCGAGAGTCATTTTGACACTTTCACTAAAATAATAAAATTTTCCATTGATAACTCAAATTCCAAACCATAATACTTGAGCATTTAAAAATCATGTCACAAGTTTATAAATGATATTTTAGACGTGTTACATACCTTTGATCCTCAAAATTTCACATATTGGTCAAAGTAGGGGCGCGTATGACCCAAATGGGTCATAAATACCCATTTTGACCAACACATGCCAAAACTAATTTTTAAAGCATTACAATCTTCAAACTTACTTAAATTGATATAGCGGACGTGTCCAAGTTGCCCGTTACTCATTTCGATACTTTTTGGCTTAAATGGGTCAAGTGTCCAAACGGGCGGTTTAAATTACATGGTTTATACTTATACAAAATTATCACTTTAGAACACCCCACACTATATGAAATAGCTAATATAAGTGTATTAAGTTCGTACAAAAAGTCCCAAGTCTCTAGCATTGGTCATTATTTTTATAACCTTAAATATTTGCAAAAACACACGCTTAAAATCGTATTTACAGCAGCAACTTCTCTAATTTTTAGAAAAATCATCGCAACTCCAAATCAGTCACCGCCAATTGGAGATGCGGAGTTTTTAAGTGAAGAATCTACAGAAAAATTCCCATAACCTGGTTCGACCCAGATCAGACGCAGTTACAGAAAACGTTAACAGTGGTTCGTGCAGTTTTCAGAATTCAAACAGCATTTTTATTAAAATGTACCAAACTTTGAACGAGCGTAAAAGTCTAAAGATAATTCGAATCGACCCGATTCTTGAGTCTAAATTTAATAGATTTTTGACGTCTACAATCCTATCAACCCAGGTTTTTAATTACACCTCGTTAACCATGTCGAAAAACGTACTTTTCATCCTATCCCGAAATGTACCTTATTTTAATCCTAACTTTTGACTCGTTCGCCCAATTTACGCAATATCTATTTGAAAATTTAACTACTTTTTTAGAGTAATTCATCTAACAACTTATCATAATCAGTTACTAAGATTTACCTGCTCAGAATCAGATAAGCAGTTACGAGTTTTTATATCAAAATCTTTTTACGCGTAGTTTTTGATCCGTTAATCGAAATCAAACGATTCTTAAACCAAAAGTTATTAATTTTTCAAGAGCAATAAATTTATACACATATCATAATTTGAAAATATCATGTTCATATCAGTAGCATACCATTCAAATTCGTGATCATTCATAAAAACGAGTTAAAACTTCAATTAAACATAACATGAGCATACGGTAACGAAAATTCAAAATTCTAAAGCCTAAACTTATTAGTTTTTCAAGAGGATTCTGATTATCTCATAATATTATACATTCAACAAGTTCAAGTTTCTGACCTCACACAAAACAAATTCGTGATTCATCAAAAAGTCATCAAACGATCAAATTAATGAATAATATCATGCATACATACAAGGACTTGAGTATTAGACACTATATCTTCCCTAATATGTAATAAAACATGAAAACTAGAAAATTGGAGTTTTTAAAACTTACTCTAATCAATAAATTGTTGGTATGGATGTGTTGAGCTCTTCGAGATGAATCCGAATATGTAAACAATTTTATGATCCATCAAGTTTTTAGGGTGTTCTTGAGTGAGAAAGATTGATGATGATGATGAATAGTAGTGGATGTTCTTCAGGAGGGAAAGAATATGTACCTATGTGTGTGTTTGATGAAATGAATTAGGGTTATAAATAGATAGATATGTCACAGGTATATTTCTATCTCAATAATAGATATCACGGATGTAATAATTAATATACACGGGTATTAATGTGTAGTCACAGGTAAATAGATATATCAGGGGTATAATAATTAGGTAAACATGAGTATTACTGTAGAGTCACATGTTATAATTAAATTTTTATCCTTTAGCTAAGATCCAATGTATTTTATCTTAATATGATTCCATGACTGGTTAATTTTATATTTATAAAAAAATTATATATATATATATATATATATATATATATATATATATATATATATATATATATATATATATATATATATATATATATATATATATATATATATATATATATATATTGTTTGAAACCTTTTAAACTCTCGACGTCATACCTGGTTTATGTGTTTCATATAATACTTATTTATATTTGTATTTTACATTAAATAAATATTTGTCCTTTATTGAAACATGAATGTTTAAACTAATTATTCTCAAGTTTAATTTAAGAATATCATAATTAATTAAAATGATTTTTAAAACTTAATTATTATATAAAATAATATTTAAAATAAGAATTCATACGTTTCATTGTCTGAAAAGATATTTTTCCTGGTTTCACTAACCGTAATGTTTTATAAAAAAAAATATTAAAAAGTAGTATAAAAATTTCTTACAACTTGAATCTAAATAGTGATTAGAAAATAGATACGAATATAGTGATGTTGAAATTCAATTTAATCATTTATTATATATTTTTATTTATCATTTTATTTTTAAATAAAGTATTTTTATATATTTCAGAAGTTATCAGTTGAAATTATTAAATTTATTATTACTAATTTTCAAAATTTTCTAGTGCTAAATTAACACATATCAAAAGTAGTATGTTCTTAAATATATATAAAAAAATGGCGTTGAAAAATTATTGAATTTAATAAATGGTTGTTAAGTATTTAACCGAAAAAGTCGGGTTATTACATTACCTACCCGTTAAAGAAAATTTCGTCCCGAAATTTTGGTTGGTGCGATTAAACTGCGTTTAGGAAACAAGTGAGAATAGGAATGTTCATCTTAATGTAGTAAGATCGAGCATCTTGTAGTTAAGTATGAAAGTTGAGCAAAATGAGATCATATTTCTTTGATGACGAATACTTTTGAATAAACTGTTCGAAGTGCAAATATGATATGACAAAGATGAGAAGGAAATTACATGTGACTCAAATGATGTCACATATAGAGTATCAGTATATTCAGATGTCAGTAAAGAAAAATAAAGGAATCATGTAACATAGTACATGGTGAAGGTAAGGTTGATCAAGTTTTACCCCCATCACGTTCCATTAGAACTTCCGCATGACTTACTGTAATATAATCACGTCGATCAACTGTCATTATATTACACTAACTCATGCTTCCATTCCAACACTACTCCAAAATATTTATGGATATAAAACAAGTGTCGTTTTCCAGAATTTATAAATCAAAATAATTTCAAAAAGGGGTGTACTAAAAATAATACGAGAATATAATATTTATTAATAATATTGAAAGGGTAATGACGTAAGAATGTCTTTGAAACTATTGAGAACCTTCGTGAGTCGGAAAAGACTTCTTCCGATTCACAATTCGAGATGTCTAGAATTTCTGAATCGAAGCACATAAGCACATAACACAAATGATATCTATAAAATTATATAAGTAATAACTCACGTAGGAATGTCAGGAATTTCGAAAGTCCTGAATGACGCTTCCTGGATTTTCAATAACCGGGGTGTTGAATATGAACTCGCTTGAGCAGGAGAAGGCTTGTAATCAAAAGGAGAAATACGTTCTCACCGATAGTAATAATAATATTATATTAATGTCAGAATATGCACATAATCACATATAAGTATAATGATATGGTTCTAGACTAGATCACTAATTTATCCTAACGGTCCAGGTTAGACACATTAATGCACCTAATTCCCTAGAACCAACGCTCTGATACCACCTGTAACGACCCGCCAAAATCGCTATTGACGCAGTACGTTATTCACCGGTTTCATTGCGAGGTATTGACCTCTATATGATACGTTTTGTGAACATTGCATTCTTTTGAAAAGGCACACCATAAATGAATATATAAATCCAAGGTTTTCGACGTCTGATGATTTCTACATGAAAGGACCGGTCCTAATCCTCCCGGATGAAGTCTTCAACAGTTGGTCCCATTGCGATGATCGATTCCAAGTAGTATCCTTAAAATGAGCTAATGCACAGCGGAAGACTTAATTCATACCTGAGAATAAACATGCTTTAAAAAGTCAACATAAAGTTGGTGAGATATAGGTTTGATGCTAGCAGTGTTATAACTATGGACCACAAGATTTCATATATTTAAACATAATACACTCGCAAGTGTATGTAAAAGTATTCTATAAGTTGTAGGCACCCGGTAACAAGCCTTAACATTTATGTTTTACCCTCTGAAGTACACCAGATCAGGTGTGTTTAAAATAACCTCGAAGTACTAAAGCATCCCATAGTCAGGATGGGGTTTGTCAGGCCCAATAGATCTATCTTTAGGATTCGCGCCTACCGTACATAGACAAGTAGTTTAATGTTACCAAGCTAAGGGTATATTTCTGGTTTAAACCCACATAGAATTAGTTTTAGTACCTGTGCCTATTTCGTAAAACATTTATAAAACAGCGCATGTATTCTCAGCCCAAAAATATTTAGAGTTTAAAAGGGACTATATACTCACCTAATGTATTTTGTAGTAAAAATACATATAACATCATTGAACACGTATAAGGTTGGCCTCGGATTCACGAACCTATATCAATTATATGTATTAAAATGTATTATCGTATCCGAACAAATTTATATATATTATTTCAATTGTTATATATATTTCTATATATACATATATATATATATTTTATATAAGTATTTATTTGATTAAATAATACTACTAATGATAATGAATAAAGAGTTGTGTTATTGTAATAATATTGGTAATGATAATCCTTAAATTAATAATAAGTTGTAATATTCTTAAGAATAATAATAATGATACAAAAATAATATTGATAAAATAAATGATAATTTTGTTTAAAATGTTAATTTTAATAAAAAATATATATATATTTTAAAAAAAAAATGATAATAACTATGATGATAATTTGTAATAATAATGATAATAGTACTAGTATTGTGGTTTTAATTATAATGGTACTACTAATATTAACCCTAATGATGTTACTAATAATAATTCTAATAATAATAATGGTTATAATAACTTATGATAATACTAATAATAACAATCAAGATAATAATTTTAATTATATTAAAGGTATTAATATTAATTAACATAATATTAGCAATATAGATAATATTAGTAATAATAATAAGAGATAATAATAATAAACATAGTTATACCTCAAATTAATAGGTTTTAAAAAAAACGCCACTGCCGGGTATTGAACCCGAGACCTCTCAATTACCAACAAACATTCATAACCATGCCTCTGTTATGGTCTTTCTGTTTTAAATCTCACCCTATATCTAATATATCCATTTGTCTGTTATCTTCTTCTACTGAATCGAACAGGAGAACCCTCAAGTATAACCAATAATCAATATATCTGATTTAAGGTTGTAATTGCGATGTGAAAAGAGTATAGAAACGTTTAAAAGGTCGAATGAAATCAACAAAAGAAATAAAAGTTAAAAGAAACTCGCTGTACAGCAACAACACACCACGTCATGAACCACAAATCAAATTCGAATTTTTAATGCGTTTTGGACCAAGATCAAAACATGAAAGAGGTGCTAAATCATCCCTAGAAACTTTCTCAAACATCCATTTCAACAGAAACCTCACATAATTCGTTAATTTGATCTTTGAATAACGTTTGACTTTTTGATTTGAAAACTTTGATTTCTAAATTACGATTGAATAAGAAGATTTGGAGTATGATCTTTTGCAGAAAGTTTGAATAGAAGATTTCAAACCTATTTGCATTTTTAGATTTTAAAATTTATTCGAAAACGTGGTCTGAGTAAATTTAGTTCAATAACAGGGTGCTTCGACAGTTTAACATCAGCTATAAATGATAGCCGAATATTGGAGGTTAGTAAGGATGAATTGATCTGTTTTTGTTTGTATCGGTGACTGATATTGACGCATATCAGTTATATAGACAGGAAAATCAATTAAGGACTAAAAGAAATAAACAGATATGGAAAAATGATGGGGTTCGTACAATCTGCTATAGTTATATAAGGAATTTGGAATAAGAAACAAATATCAAAATAGTTTTGATAGGGATCAGAATCTGAAACGTACAAATCTCCATTTTTTTATTTATATGAATAATATTAATAATTTAGTAAATATAATCTATATTAATAATTATATTTATAATAATTATTAAAATTCTAATAATATTAATAATAGAATTATTAGTGATAATATTTATTATGTCATAAACTGATATTAATAATTATTAATTATAATAATAATAAATTATATCAATTTCTAACAATTATAATGATAATGATAATAATATTAATTAATAGTAGTAATAATAATAATAATAATAATAATAATAATAATAATAATAATAATAATAATAATAATAATAATAATAATTAATGATAGTGTTCATAATAATTAATAATAATACTAATATTATTAATGATAATAATATCAACAAATATAAATAATAATAATAATACTCTCACTAATGATAAATACAAAAAGTTATATAAATAATGATAACAATGATAATGATAATGATTTTTAAGGTTCAAGGTAATAACAATATCTAATCATAATTAGTTGTTCGTGAATCACCAGGCATGGTCAAAGGGTAACGAATCTCATGAATATAGATTTCAAACCTTTCTAGACTCAACATTAAGGTTTTTGCTTATCGTGTCGGAAACATATAGAGAATAAGGTTTAAATTTGGTCGAAAATTTCCGGGTCGTTACAGTACCCACCCGTTAAAGAAATTTCGTCCCCGAAATTTGGTAGAGGTTGTCATAAATAACAATAGGAATGTTTTCATGACGAATATGAGGTAATAATAGAGTTTTATCATTATTGAGAGATATAGATAAAACGATTCGATCATGTGAAGCGTACGAGTGAAGCTATCACAAAAGAGTGAAATGAATAATTTAGAATTGTTTTAACCGATGACGTAGCTACTAGTGCCTTCCGGAATTTAAGGGACTTAAAGAAAATCTTATATAATAAGATTTGGTTCTTCGGCGATCAGGATCTTTTTTTTTTAATGCTGCAATCCGCTTCGATTTCTCTGTCGGATATTTTACTATAAATCCACCTCCTTTTCTTCCTTATTTCCATATCATCTATCATTTCTCCCTCAATTTACACCTTAGAGTATTCTTTAAAATGCTCCATCCCATTCTGATCCTTGATATACTCTTAATTTTTACATCTGTCATTCTTCTTTTTCATTCACCACCAGAAGAATCTATTTACTTCTACTATTTTCTTGGGATTATAGTGTTATTAATTCTCCCGTGCCTTTACGTGGCAATACGTATTGATATGCACGGTTTGTAGTTTCGAGGTTGCTATTGGGTTTTATATCTTTCCTTATATTTCAATGTCCCTACTTCAGTTTTCTATAATCATTGTCATCCATAGTTAATATCTCCTCCTATTTGCTGCGATTTTTACCCTAATTTTCTATTTCGGGGCCTTGTCCCTTTGTTTCTTCTTCCCGACCTCAAGTCAAGCGAACAATGATCCGGAATTCGTAGGTATGAAATTTGGAATGAACATAGTTAATGTCTTTAAGAAAGGAATGGTAATGGCACGATTTTAATTTGTCAAATTACTAAAATATCTTAGAAAAGATAGAACTATCAAGATGATATGTTCTTAATATGCTGGGAGATTGGATAGAATGTAAGAGTCGTGTAACATGGCACATGATGATGGTACTGTGAATCATCACATTCCATTAGAAACTCAACATGTATTACTATAATATAATGAAGTTGATCAAGTTTCATTATATTATACTAATTCATGCATCAGTTCCCAACACTGCTTCAGAATATTCCTATTTTAAACTCGAAGGTTGTAGAACTTAGAAACTAACACAGTTTCTTTTATGTTGTAACGCAGATGTTACGGAGAGATGAATGATTCCAAATAAGAATAGTTGTGAAAATATCTCCAGAAATATGAAGAATATGTTTAACGGAAGATATGAAGATATCTTATAATATCTAAGATTTGATGATGATGAATATCATCTGGAAAGGTTTAGAATAAGGAGTAGGGTTCTTACTAACAGTTTCAGCAGGCACTGAATCGTTTGGGTTCTTTGAAGTTAAACTTATTCTTTGTGATTTGTCTACGGCTTCCTTCATAATTTCGCGTAATCCGCTTTTCAGTACTAAATTTTCTATGGAGTGTTTTCAATACGCCATTCTTTATCATCAACTTTTGGTCATTAAGACCATCTACAACATGCTGCTTCGTCAGCATTCTCAAAGTTAACAGATCTGAGTCATCAGTTATCAAACCGAGGTGGTTTCGGAAGAATTGTGTTTTTAGACGATTAAACTCTGATGGTACTATGGTGGAATGTAAAAGGTTCACCGATAACGATGAGGAAAGCTAATCGTATATATCAAGGTTATAATGAGGTTGATTCGAACGGAAAGTCGAAGTTAACTTGCTGGAGCTGTGACCAAATTTGGCTACTTTGAAAAGGAATTGCAAAGTTATTTTTGATATTAATATTGCCAAAGGAGCTAGCACGGATATGGGTTAAACATTTACTTAGTTTCCGGGAGTTTTGCAGGCGCATAACTATATACAAGAATCTTTTCTTCCGTAGGTGAAGTGAGGTTGGTTCAACTTCTCGATTGAGATATTTTCAAAAATCATGAAAGGTTTGAACGCGGATTGTAACTGTCGAGATACAAATGAGGTTTAAGTTGAAATCAAGTGGAAAACTTAAAGAATTGTTTAGTTTCATATGTTATAATCAATATTTTAATTCATTTTAATTGTCCAAAGTTAGCAGTCCAATAGTCCGATCGTCCAATGGTCCAATACATTCATAGATAAATTAAATATATATAACATTCGAATTAATTAATACGTATCGTGACCCGTGTACCGGTCTCAGTATCGATCACAACTCAAAGTATATATATATTTTGGAATCCACCTCAACCCTGTATAGCCAACTATAGAGTGTCTATGGTTGTTCCGAAATATATATATAGATGGGTCAATATGATAGGTCGAAACCTTGTATACGTGTCCCGTTATTTAAAATATGTAAAATAAATAAATATATATCATGATCCATTGCACAACGTGTTGTCTCATAATTAATCCGACGTATTGTTGTACATGTGTCCCGACGGTATGTAAAGTGCGGAATTTAAATAACAATAAATAAAATTGCGAGAATGTAAATTGCGATAAATTAATGTTAATCAGTTAGCTAGGAATAGTTAGCTAGGAACAGTTAGCGTGGAATCTTAACAATATTTCAATTAGTTAATTCGTCTGTTTCTAACAAATTTTATTTTGTCTAATGTTTTCTTCTTCATGCCACTTGTTGGATTCTGATAGGTCAAAATCCAAATATGAAATTTGAACAGAAATGGTCATTTTATGGTGATCAGATATGTATATCGGTGGTTGTATGCAGGATAGAAAACGGCCGTTGAATCAGATTCGAAGAATGTACAGTGTAACTTATTAATGTAAAATCCAAATATTCCTCGGGTGTTACCTACCCGTTAAAATATTTTCACCATTAACAGTTTGTACAAAAGAATTTTAATTACAATCTTTATGAAAATATATATTTGCATATATATTTTCTTCGGATGTAATTATGAATTTAATAAGTCAATAGAATATTATACTCATTTGATTTATTGTTGGCACTTGATTGCATGATCTCTAAAACATTAGAGATTACATAATTGCCATGTCGAACGAAGGTAAATGAGGTAGAACAATACGTAGAACGAAATTAATCGATGTAGAACGATATGTAGAACGAAGATCATACTCTAAATACAGATGGTAATATTGAGGCGTGTGATGTTGATATTCGAGGTACAGATTGTGATGTTGAGAGTTACGGCGCGGTTATGGTTTAGGGATGATAAGGGTACTATCGACGTTGATGATGTTGGTACTGATTATGCTGCTGGTGCTGCTGGTGTTTGCAACCTTCGCACCATGTTCTCCAAGGCCGTCACGCGAGCGCGTAGTTTGTTAACTTCTGCTAGTACACCGGTATGATTGGTGGTTGGAGCGAGCGGATGAAATACGGGATAGTATGTAATCCTGACAAGGTACTCAGAAAAAGGGGAGAGAAAATGGTTTCTCGAACAAGTTCGCCGGTAAGCGGGTCGAGCACTCCAACGTTAGGTGGTAAGTTCGGCTCGTGATATGGAGTACCTTCTTCATTTCTCCATAGGGTAAGTATTTCGCGAACCCATCCCCACTTTCTAAAGAAATCACGATAGTTGATCGGTTGGTGCGCTCCCGTCACGCTATCTTCGGAGTCAGAAGAACTTGGTCGATTCGTAGAGGCCATCGTACATGATCACAGAAAAGATTTTTGGTATGAAAAGCTTAGTGACAGCAAATAATAGTTGGATGGTATTCTCAATGCATAATATGCATAGATATATATAGTACCAGGATCCCTTACATTACGGAGAAATTTACGGAAGATATTAAGCAAAGTCTATCGTAATAGATACGCTAAGATATAAATTTGTCTATACACTATCTATGCAATAAAGGCAGTAAGGCATGTCTAGACTTAAGAATGGTAAGCAGGCAATTCCCTAAGGATGATAAGTAAATGATTTCCGACTAGAAATGATAAGCAAAACTTTTGACATGTAGACACGGTCAAAGTCCAGACTCACTAATGTATCCTAACAACTACCAGTTAGACACACTAATGCAAGGCCTGGTTCGCTAAGACCATCGCTCTGATACCAACTGAAAGGACCGGTCCTAATCCTCCCGGACGAAGTCTTCAACAGTTGGTCCCATTGCGATGATCGATTCCAAGTAGTATCCTTAAAATGAGCTAATGCACAGCGGAAGACTTAATTCGTACCTGAGAATAAACATGCTTTAAAAAGTCAACATAAAGTTGGTGAGATATAGGTTTGATGCTAGCAGTGTTATAACTATGGACCACAAGATTTCATATATTTAAACATAATACACTCGCAAGTGTATGTAAAAGTATTCTATAAGTTGTAGGCACCCGGTAACAAGCCTTAACGTTCATGTTTTACCCTCTGAAGTACACCAGATCAGGTGTGTTTAAAATAACCTCGAAGTACTAAAGCATCCCATAGTCAGGATGGGGTTTGTCAGGCCCAATAGATCTATCTTTAGGATTCGCGCCTACCGTACATAGACAAGTAGTTTAATGTTACCAAGCTAAGGGTATATTTCTGGTTTAAACCCACATAGAATTAGTTTTAGTACATGTGCCTATTTCGTAAAACATTTATAAAACAGCGCATGTATTCTCAGCCCAAAAATATTTAGAGTTTAAAAGGGACTATATACTCACCTAATGTATTTTGTAGTAAAAATACATATAACATCATTGAACACGTATAAGGTTGGCCTTGGATTCACGAACCTATATCAATTATATGTATTAAAATGTATTATCGTATCCGAACAAATTTATATATATTATTTCAATTGTTATATATATTTCTATATATACATATATATATATATATATTTTATATAAGTATTTATTTGATTAAATAATACTACTAATGATAATGAATAAAGAGTTGTGTTATTGTAATAATATTGGTAATGATAATCCTTAAATTAATAATAAGTTGTAATATTCTTAAGAATAATAATAATGATACAAAAATAATATTGATAAAATAAATGATAATTTTGTTTAAAATGTTAATTTTAATAAAAAATATATATATATATTTTAAAAAAAAATGATAATAACTATGATGATAATTTGTAATAATAATGATAATAGTACTAGTATTGTGGTTTTAATTATAATGGTACTACTAATATTAACCCTAATGATGTTACTAATAATAATTCTAATAATAATAATGGTTATAATAACTTATGATAATACTAATAATAACAATTAAGATAATAATTTTAATTATATTAAAGGTATTAATATTAATTAACATAATATCAGCAATACAGATAATATTAGTAATAATAATAAGAGATAATAATAATAAACATAGTTATACCTCAAATTAATAGGTTTTAAAAAAAAACGCCACTGCCGGGTATTGAACCCGAGACCTCTCAATTACCAACAAACATTCATAACCATGCCTCTGTTATGGTCTTTCTGTTTTAAATCTCACCCTATATCTAATATATCCATTTGTCTGTTATCTTCTTCTACTGAATCGAACAGGAGAACCCCCAGGTATAACCAATAATCAATATATCTGATTTAAGGTTGTAATTGCGATGTGAAAAGAGTATAGAAACGTTTAAAAGGTCGAATGAAATCAACAAAAGAAATAAAAGTTAAAAGAAACTCGCTGTACAGCAACAACACACCCTGTCATGAACCACAAATCAAATTCGAATTTTTAATGCGTTTTGGACCAAGATCAAAACATGAAAGAGGTGCTAAATCATCCCTAGAAACTTTCTCAAACATCCATTTCAACAGAAACCTCACATAATTCATTAATTTGATCTTTGAATAACGTTTGACTTTTTGATTTGAAAACTTAGATTTCTAAATTACGATTGAATAAGAAGATTTGGAGTATGATCTTTTGCAGAAAGTTTGAATAGGAGATTTCAAACCTATTTGCATTTTTAGATTTTAAAATTTATTCGAAAACGTGGTCTGAGCAAATTTAGTTCAATAGCAGGGTGCTTCGACAGTTTTACCTTCTTTTTCTGTTTTCAATTTTTTTCATTGCATTACAGGATAACATCAGCTATAAATGATAGCCGAATATTGGAGGTTAGTAAGGATGAATTGATCTGTTTTTGTTTGTATTGGTGACTGATATTGACGCATATCAGTTATATAGACAGGAAAATCAATTAAGGACTAAAAGAAATAAACAGATATGGAAAAATGATGGGGTTCGTACAATCTGCTATAGTTATATAAGGAATTTGGAATAAGAAACAAATATCAAAATAGTTTTGATAGGGATCAGAATCTGAAACGTACAAATCTCCATTTTTTTATTTATATGAATAATATTAATAATTTAGTAAATATAATCTATATTAATAATTATATTTATAATAATTATTAAAATTCTAATAATATTAATAATAGAATTATTAGTGATAATATTTATTATGTCATAAACCGATATTAATAATTATTAATTATAATAATAATAAATTATATCAATTTCTAACAATTATAATGATAATGATAATAATATTAATTAATAGTAGTAGTAATAATAATAATAATAATAATAATAATAATAATAATAATAATAATAATAATAATAATAATAATAATAATAATAATAATAATAATAATTAATGATAGTGTTCATAATAATTAATAATAATACTAATATTATTAATGATAATAATATCAACAAATATAAATAATAATAATAATACTCTCACTAATGATAAATACAAAAGGTTATATAAATAATGATAACAATGATAATGATAATGATTTTTAAGGTTCAAGGTAATAACAATATCTAATCATAATTAGTTGTTCGTGAATCACCAGGCATGGTCAAAGGGTAACGAATCTCATGAATATAGATTTCAAACCTTTCTAGACTCAACATTAAGGTTTTTGCTTATCGTGTCGGAAACATATAGAGAATAAGGTTTAAATTTGGTCAAAAATTTCCGGGTCGTTACACTACATATAGACAATCATCGTAAATAATAGTTTACAATGATACCTCCGTTGACAATGCAGTCAAAATAAGATACATGGTGATGATTTTGTGAATGCAAAGTTTTCTCGAATAAAGCATGTATGACTCCATGCACATAACTTGTATAACGTATAAGCAAACAGCGGAAGACTTCTAGGGACCTGAGAATAAACATGCTAAAAATGTCAACACAAAGGTTGGTGAGTTCATAGTTTTAATATTGCACATACTCTGTATATAAAGGTGGATCACAAGATTTCAGTTGTTTCATCCAGAAACGTTTATTAAAATATTCTACGAAATTGAGCACCCTGGTAACTAAACTTTAACGTTATAATCAGTACCCCTGTTTTAACATACATGCAACCAACATGTACAATACACGCAATCCAACGTGTACTAAACTCAAATAGCATACGTATGTTTTATAGTTCAGGCTAGGGTTTCTATACCTGAACAGACGGGGATGTCAAGCCCTATGGATCCATATACAACTATTCGCGCCCACCAATTTTTATAACCGGCAGTTACTAGTTACCATAGCTAAGGGATTTTCGGTTCAAACTCGGTATAGAATTTAGTATGTACTTGTATCCATTGCGTTTAAAATAAATTGCATGTATTCTCAGCCCAAAAATATATATTGCAAAAGAAATTAAAATGGGAGCATATGAAACTCACCTGACAACTTCAGAAATAAATCACAGAGATGTGACCCAATATCCAAATGCAAGTAACCGTAGACCTCAACCTAGAGAACATGTGTTGGTCAATAAGTATCTAATAAGCTAGGTCGGTCCATAGGGTAAGTATAGTCCTATTGCTCAAGTCCGACTAATAAATTTAGCAAAGTTTAGCAAAAGTCAACAAAAGTCAACAGAAGTCAAAGTAAGTCAAATGTAAGTCAAACGCAAGTCAAACACAGTCAACATGGTCAACACAAATAAACAATCTCATAATATTACCCAAGTTGGTCAAATAGTCAAACATAAGTCAAACTTAAGTTATCTATTTTTACTTAGGAAAAAAATATTATTTACATATATGTATTTTTAGATATTTTTCAGCTGATTCCGGGTCCCACAAACTTTGATATAATACCTTAGGTCGTGACCATTAGAAAGTATATCATCCCACCTTTCTATAGACAGTTTATTTGACGAAAACAGAGTTACGGTTTGAAAGTTATGGCCTCGCGAAAACAGTCTCCCGAAACATAAACTGCTGATAAAATGTAAACTGCTGATAAAATGTTAAGTGTTCAAAATCAGCAACGATTACCCATTTTCACGCTTGTTTTAAACCTGTTTAGCCTCAACAAAATCATACATATAATATATCGTCTTAAAGCTTGTCGTAAATACTTTCAACACCAAATAATAGTTTTTATCCAAACTTAACTGATTTCAAATTACAAGTCCACAAAGTAGGCCCAAGAGTCATTTTTGACACTTAACCAAGACTAAAAGTCAGCCACAACATCCTGTTTTCATGTTCGTTTTAAACCAGTTTAGACTCGACAAAATCATATATATCTTATATAATTTTGAAGCTTCTCATATCTACTTTCTGGCCCAATTAATAGTTTTTCCCATAACTTAATCATTTACAAATTACAAGCCTAAAAAGTCAGTCCGAGAGTCATTTTGACACTTTCACTAAAATAATAAAATTTTCCATTGATAACTCAAATTCCAAACCATAATACTTGAGCATTTAAAAATCATGTCACAAGTTTATAAATGATATTTTAGATGTGTTACATACCTTTGATCCTCAAAATTTCATATATTGGTCAAAGTAGGGGCGCGTATGACCCAAATGGGTCATAAAAACCCATTTTGACCAACACATGCCAAAACTCATTTTTAAAACATTACAATCTTCAAACTTACTTAAATTGATATAGCGGACGTGTCCAAGTTGCCCGTTACTCATTTCAATACTTTTTGGCTTAAATGGGTCAAGTGTCCAAACGGACGGTTTAAATTACATGGTTTATACTTATACAAAATTATCACTTTAGAACACCCCACACTATATGAAATAGTTAATATAAGTGTATTAAGTTCGTATAAAAAGTCTCTAGTCTCTAGCATTGGTCATTATTTTTATAACCCGAAACATTTGCAAAAACACACGCTTAAAATCGTATTTACAGCAACTTCTGTGATTTTTAGAAAAATCATCGCAACTCCAAATCAGTCACCGCCAATTGTAGATACGGAGTTTTTAAGTGAAGAATCTACAGAAAAATTCCCATAACTTGGTTCGACCCAGATCAGACGCAGTTACAGAAAACGTTAACAGTGGTTCGTGCAGTTTTCAGAATTCAAACAGCATTTTTATTAAAATGTACCAAACTTTGAACGAGCGTAAAAGTCTAAAGAAAATTCGAATCGACCCGATTCTTGAGTCTAAATTCAATAGATTTTCGACGTCTGCAATCCTATCAACCCAGGTTTTTAATTACACCTCATTAACCATGTCGAAAAATGTACTTTTCAGCCTATCCCGAAATGTACCTTATTTTAATCCTAACTTTTGACTCGTTCGCCCAATTTACGCAATATCTATATGAAAATTTAACTACTTTTTGAGAGTAATTCATCTAACAACTTATCATAATCAGTTACTAAGATTTACCTGCTCAGAATCAGATAAGCAGTTGCGAATTTTTATATCAAAATCTTTTTACACGTAGTTTTTGATCCGTTAATCGAAATCAAACGATTATTAAACCAAAAGTTATTAATTTTTCAAGAGCAATAAATTTATACACATATCATAAATTGAAAATATCATGTTCATGTCAGTAGCATACCATTCAAATTCGTGATCATTCATAAAAACGAGTTAAAACTTCAATTAAACATAACATGAGCATACGGTAACGAAAATTCGAAATTCCAAAGCCCAAACTTATTAGTTTTTCAAGAGGATTCTGATTACCTCATAATATTATACATTCAACAAGTTGAATTTTCTAACCTCACACAAAACAAATTCGTGATTCATCAAAAAGTCATCAAACGATCAAATTAACGAATAATATCATGCATACATACAAGGACTTGAGTATTAGACACTATATCTTCCCTAATATGTAACAAAACATGAAAACTAGAAAATTGGAGTTTTTAAAACTTACTCTAATCAATAAATTGTTGGTATGGATGTGTAGAGCTCTTCGAGATGAATCCGAATATGTAAACAATTTTATGATCCATCAAGTTTTTAGGGTGTTCTTGAGTGAGAAAGATTGATGACGATGATGAATAGTAGTGGGTGTTCTTGAGGAGGGAAAGAATATGTACCTATGTGTGTGTTTGATGAAATAAATTAGGGTTATAAATAGATAGATATGTCACAGGTATATTTCTATCTCAATAATAGATATCACGGATGTAATAATTAATATACACGGGTATTAATGTGTAGTCACAGGTAAATAGATATATCAGGGGTATAATAATTAGGTAAACATGAGTATTACTGTAGAGTCTCATGTTATAATTAAATTTTTATCCTTTAGCTAAGATCCAATGTATTTTATCTTAATATGATTCCATGACTGGTTAATTTTATATTTATAAAAAAATTATATATATATATATATATATATATATATATATATATATATATATATATATATATATATATATATATATATATATATATTGTTTGAAACCTTTTAAACTCTCGACGTCATACCTGGTTTATGTGTTTCATATAATACTTATTTATATTTGTATTTTACATTAAATAAATATTTGTCCTTTATTGAAACATGAATGTTTAAACTAATTTTTCTCAAGTTTAATTTAAGAATATCATAATTAATTAAAATGATTTTTAAAACTTAGTTATTATATAAAATAATATTTAAAATAAGAATTCATACGTTTCATTGTCTGAAAAGATATTTTTCCTGGTTTCACTAACCGTGGTGTTTTATAAAAAAAATATATTAAAAAGTAGTATAAAAATTTCTTACAACTTGAATCTAAATAGTGATTAGAAAATAGATACGAATATAGTGATGCTGAAATTCAATTTAATCATTTATTATATATTTTTATTTATCATTTTATTTTTAAATAAAGTATTTTTTATATATTTCAGAAGTTATCAGTTGAAATTATTAACTTTATTATTACTAATTTTCAAAATTTTCTAGTGCTATATTAACACATATCAAAAGTAGTATGTTCTTAAATATATATAAAAAAATGGCGTTGAAAAATTATTGAATTTAATAAATGGTTGTTAAGTATTTAACCGAAAAAGTCGGGTTATTACAAATCTTGTGGTCTATTATTATGATTTGATAATATATAGGTTAAACCTATAACTCACCAACATTTTTGTTGACGTTTTAAACATGTTTATTCTCAGGTGATTATTAAGAGCTTCCGCTGTTGTATACTAAAATAAGGACAAGATTTGGAGTCCATGCTTGTATGATATTATGTAAAAACTGCATTCAAGAAACTTATTTTTGATGTAATATATTATTATTGTAAACCATTATGTAATGGTCGTGTGTAAACGGTATATTTTAGATTATCATTAGTTGATAATCTACGTAATTCTTTTTAAACCTTTATCGATAAAATAAAGGTTATGGTTGTTTTAAAAATGAATGCAGTCTTTGAAAAACGTCTCATATAGAGGTCAAAATCTCGCGACGAAATCAATTAATATGGAACGTTTATAATCAATATGAACGGGACATTTCAGTTGGTATCCGAGCGTTGGTCTTAGAGAACCAGAAAATTGCATTAGTGTGTCTTACCGAGTTTGTTAGGATGCATTAGTGAGTCTGGACTTCGACCGTGTTTTTCTTCAAAAACGATTGGTTAACATTTTTTTGTTGGAAACTATATATTATTAACATGTAAATATTATGTGATATATTAATTTCTTAACGTGTTTGATATTGTGTGATAGATGTCTACCTCTAGTACAAATCCAATTGATTCACCTAATAATAATGAAGAGTCGAATATATTTTGGGAAGATTCACAAATTCACGAAGAGGAACTAGAAGAGGAGGAACCGGAAGAGGAGGAACCGGAAGAAGAGGAACCAAAAGAGAAGGAATCGGAAGAGGAGGAACCAGAAGAAGAAGAGGTTCTGGAGGAAGAAATATTGATACCTATAGTAAATCGATTAAATATTGGGAAGATTACCAATTTTCCGATGAATCGGATCCCGATGAGGATTCCGATGATGTTATAGAAATTACCTCGACCCAATTTAATAAACCGAAAGAAAATAATAAGGGAAAAGGTATAAAATAGAGAAACCCGATTCCAACCCCGATGAACTTTATATGTATCGGCAACATCCGTATTTCTTAAAATGTAACAATGACCCGGGAACCTCTAAACCACCAGGTTTTTCTAAACCATTATGGAAAACAACGGCTCGTATTAGAGGAACACCATATATTCCTAGAAAATTAGGAAAATGAACCAAATCCGAAGAAGAAGAAACCAGTGATTCAGATTAGAGGGTTGTAATCATGTTGTGTATTTTATATATTGTAGTGTGCTTGTACTTTTATGTTCTATGTAAAAATTGCTTGTATTGTTTGTTAATTATCTTTTACGAATCTAATCCTTGTCTATTTTACAGTATAGAAACAAAATGGACGTTAAGGGTAGACAACTGAATATTTTAGAAGATCTACCAGAGGATATGATTGAGGAAATCTTGTCTAGAGTCGGTCAGAATTCATCAGCACAATTAATTATGGCAAAATTAACTTGTCAAACATTTGAAAGACTTTCCAGAAATGCCTTAATTTATAAAAGGCTTTCCTTTGATAGGTGGGGTATATCACATTGGGGAGACCGTAAGTTACGCCGTGTTTTCTTTAAAGCGTTAAATGCGGGGAACCCAAATGCAATTTTACGCTACGGGTTAAGAAAGTATTTTAACTCAACATATCCCAACATAGGATTTCGTGAATTAGAAAGAGCTTCTAACATGCAACACAAAGAAGCATGTTATGCTTACGGGTTAGTGATGTTCGCTTCTTACCAAAGTGAGAAAAAGAACATAGGATTACAACTTTTAAATAAAACCTTCCCACAAGTGACGGATTCAGTAGTTGGGGTGAGAAACAAGGTTTTTAAATTATTACGGGGCTGTTGGACATTACGAAACCCTCGTCCTTTTGACGACATTACAACATGTTGCCTAGCCAATGGTCATAACGGTTATTTTCCGCAAGACCAAGGATGGGAAGTCGTCTTAGTAAAACCAGAATGCATGACTTGTTTCTGGACTTATGAATCACGTGTCTTTATTTCCTTTGCTGAACAACTTGCGTATTAACTAGATTAATCTTCAAAACTGTCCTGTATCAAAGTGTACTATATTTCATGTTATATGTAATATAGCGAAGTTGTAAGTTTGAAGAATATTTGTATGTGATATATTATTGATAAGGCTAAAAAGGAACATATATTTCATAGCAATATCTCTCCTAAATAATAGGTTTTCATATGTAATTGTATTATATTTTCATTGTAATTGTTTAAATAAATAAGTGCGAAGACAAAAGGCGAAAACGAAGATTTGAAGACACAAACGTCCAAAAAGCTCAAATGTACAAGATACAATTCAAAAGGTTCAATTTATTGATGAGAAACGTCTAAAAATGACAAAAGTACAAGTTGCGGAATGCAAAGTACAAGATATTAAATTATATGAAAAGGCGTTCAATAATCCGGAACCGGGACATGAGTCAACTATCAACGCCCGACGCAATGGACTAAAAATTATGAGTCAACTATGCACAAGAATAAAATATAATATATAAATAATTATATAAATTATTTATATATTATAAATATATATATATATAATCATGTCGACAAGCTATGAGACAAAGGATCCTGAGCTGGATTTTCAAACTCCACGACTCGCGGAGTTTGCAGGCATAAAGCTCCACGACTCGCGGAGCTGTCAGAAATCAAAATGCCTATAAAAGGCCATGCATTCGTTCGATTTTAATATATATAAAAAAATATAAATAATAATAATAATACTAAATAATAAATTAATATATATAATATATATATATATATATATATATATATATATATAGGGTAGTTTTATATTAGATTAGTTCAGGTTATGTAAAGGTTATTTTACGGGTTTTGAAGTCGAAATTCTGTCCGTGTACCACTACGCGATAAATAATCAATGTAAGCTATGTTCTCCTTTTTAAATTAATGTCTCGTACTTAAGTTATTATTATGCTTATTTAAGATGAAGTAATCATGATGTTGGGCTAAAATATTAAAATTGGGTAATTGGCCTTTGTACCATAATTGGGGTTTGGACAAAAGAACGACACTTGTGGAAATTAGACTATGGGCTATTAATGGGCTTTATATTTGTTTAACTAAATGATAGTTTGTTAATTTTAATATAAAGATTTACAATTGGACATCCCTATAAATAACCATATACACTCGATCGGACACGATGGGCGGGGTATTTATATGTACGAATAATCGTTCATTTAACCGGACATGGGAATGGATTAATAGTCTATGGAATTATTAAAACAGGGGTGAAATTATGTACAAGGACACTTGGCATAATTGATAGCAAAGTATTAAAACCTTGGGTTACACGCAGTCGATATCCTGGTGTAATTATTAAACAAAGTATTAAAACCTTTTTACAGTTTAAGTCCCCAATTAGTTGGAATATTTGACTTCGGGTATAAGGATAATTTGACGAGGACACTCGCACTTTATATTTATGACTAATGGACTGTTATGGACAAAAACTAGACGGACATATTAAATAATCCATGACAAAGGACAATTAACCCATGGGCATAAAACTAAAATCAACACGTCAAACATCATGATTACGGAAGTTTAAATAAGCATAATTCTTTTATTTCATATTTAATTTCCTTTATTTTATATTTAATTGCACTTTTAATTATCGTACTTTTATTTATCGTTATTGTATTTAAGTGCACTTTTATTTATCGCAATTTCATTATCGTTATTTACTTTACGCTTTAAATTAAGTCTTGTATTTATTTTTAATATTTTACATTAGGTTTTAATTGTGACTTAAAATATAAAATCGACAAACCGGTCATTAAACGGTAAAAACCCCCTTTTATATATTATTAATATAATATATTTTGTACAAATATAATTGTTTAAAAATATAGTGTGCAATAAGCCCGATCCCTGTGGAACGAACCGGACTTACTAAAAACTATACTACTCTACGATTAGGTACACTGCCTATAGTGTTGTAGCAAAGTTTAGGTATATCCCATCTGTAAATAAATAATTAAAACTTGTGTAATTTGTAACGTATTTCGTAGTAAAAATAATAACTATTTCGTACCCCTTCGCTTTAACATCAATTATCATAATCAGTTTTTCATATGGAATTGTAGTAGTTGAATTGTATATTAGCTACTAAATATGAACTTAACGGGTAAGTAGTACCCGAATTTAAACTTATAAAACGCTAATATGAAGAAAAAGCTTTTATAAATGAGTTCATATTATGCTACGAAATACTATTGACTACTCTTAATATTCTGTATGATTAACTCGATTCAGTTGGCTATTTTGAAGGAAATGGCACCGACTACTCGACACACCATGAATATGAGCGAAGAGGAATTTTGTACCTTTCTTGCTGCAAACATAGCTGCAGTACAGGCTGCGCTACATGAAATGTCCCGTTCTTATTGATTAAAAACGTTCCATATTAATTGATTTCGTTGCGAGGTTTTGACCTCTATATGAGACGTTTTTCAAAGACTGCATTCATTTTAAAACAAACCATAACCTTTATTTCATCAATAAAGGTTTAAAAAGCTTTACGTAGATTATCAAATAATGATAATCTAAAATATCCTGTTTACACACGACCATTACATAATGGTTTACAATACAAATATGTTACAACAAAATAAGTTTCTTGAATGCAGTTTTTACACAATATCATACAAGCATGGACTCCAAATCTTGTCCTTATTTAAGTATGCGACAGCGGAAGCTCTTAATAATCACCTGAGAATAAACATGCTTAAAACGTCAACAAAAATGTTGGTGAGTTATAGGTTTAACCTATATATATCAAATCGTAACAATAGACCACAAGATTTCATATTTCAATACACATCCCATACATAGAGATAAAAATCATTCATATGGTGAACACCTGGTAACCGACATTAACAAGATGCATATATTTAAGAATATCCCCATCATTCCGGGACACCCTTCGGATATGATATAAATTTCGAAGTACTAAAGCATCCGGTACTTTGGATGGGGTTTGTTAGGCCCAATAGATCTATCTTTAGGATTCGCGTCAATTAGGGTGTCTGTTCCCTAATTCTTAGATTACCAGACTTAATAAAAAGGGGCATATTCGATTTCGATAATACAACCATAGAATGTAGTTTCACGTACTTGTGTCTATTTTGTAAATCATTTATAAAACCTGCATGTATTCTCATCCCAAAAATATTAGATTTTAAAAGTGGGACTATAACTCACTTTCATAGATTTTTACTTCGTCGAGAAGTAAGACTTGGCCACTGGTTGATTCACGAACCTATAACAATATATACATATATATCAAAGTATGTTCAAAATATATTTACAACACTTTTAATATATTTTGATGTTTTAAGTTTATTAAGTCAGCTGTCCTCGTTAGTAACCTACAACTAGTTGTCCACAGTTAGATGTACAGAAATAAATCGATAAATATTATCTTGAATCAATCCACGACCCAGTGTATACGTATCTCAGTATTGATCACAACTCAAACTATATATATTTTGGAATCAACCTCAACCCTGTATAGCTAACTCCAACATTCACATATAGAGTGTCTATGGTTGTTCCGAAATATATATAGATGTGTCGACATGATAGGTCGAAACATTGTATACGTGTCTATGGTATCTCAAGATTACATAATATACAATAAAAGTTGATTAAGTTATGGTTGGAATAGATTTGTTACCAATTTTTCACGTAGCTAAAATGAGAAAAATTATCCAATCTTGTTTTACCCATAACTTCTTCATTTTAAATCCGTTTTGAGTGAATCAAATTGCTATGGTTTCATATTGAACTCTATTTTATGAATCTGAACAGAAAAAGTATAGGTTTATAGTCGAAAAAATAAGTTACAAGTCGTTTTTGTAAAGGTAGTCATTTTAGTCGAAAGAACGACGTCTAGATGACCATTTTAGAAAACATACTTCCACTTTGAGTTTAACCATAATTTTTGGATATAGTTTCATGTTCATAATAAAAATCATTTTCTCAGAATAACAACTTTTAAATCAAAGTTTATCATAGTTTTTAATTAACTAACCCAAAACAGCCCGCGGTGTTACTACGACGGCGTAAATCCGGTTTTACGGTGTTTTTCGTGTCTCCAGGTTTTAAATCATTAAGTTAGCATATCATATAGATATAGAACATGTGTTTAGTTGATTTTAAAAGTCAAGTTAGAAGGATTAACTTTTGTTTGCGAACAAGTTTAGAATTAACTAAACTATATTCTAGTGATTACAAGTTTAAACCTTCGAATAAGATAGCTTTATATGTATGAATCGAATGATGTTATGAACATCATTACTACCTTAAGTTCCTTGGATAAACCTACTGGAAAAGAGAAAAATGGATCTAGCTTCAACGGATCCTTGGATGGCTCGAAGTTCTTGAAGCAGAATCATGACACGAAAACAAGTTCAAGTAAGATCATCACTTGAAATAAGATTGTTATAGTTATAGAAATTGAACCAAAGTTTTAATATGATTATTACCTTGTATTAGAATGATAACCTACTGTAAGAAACAAAGATTTCTTTAGGTTGGATGATCACCTTACAAGATTGGAAGTGAGCTAGCAAACTTGAAAATATTCTTGATTTTATGTAACTAGAACTTGTAGAATATATGAAGAACACTTAGAACTTGAAGATAGAACTTGAGAGAGATCAATTAGATGAAGAAAATTGAAGAATGAAAGTATTTGTAGGTGTTTTTGGTCATTGGTGTATGGATTAGATATAAAGGATATGTAATTTTGTTTTCATGTAAATAAGTCATGAATGATTACTCATATTTTTGTAATTTTATGAGATATTTCATGCTAGTTGCCAAATGATGGTTCCCACATGTGTTAGGTGACTCACATGGGTTGCTAAGAGCTGATCATTGGAGTGTATATACCAATAGTACATACATCTAAAAGCTGTGTATTGTACGAGTACGAATACGGGTGCATACGAGTAGAATTGTTGATGAAACTGAACGAGGATGTAATTGTAAGCATTTTTGTTAAGTAGAAGTATTTTGATAAGTGTCTTGAAGTCTTTCAAAAGTGTATGAATACATATTAAAACACTACATGTATATACATTTTAACTGAGTCGTTAAGTCATCGTTACTCGTTACATGTAAATGTTGTTTTGAAACCTTTAGGTTAACGATCTTGTTAAATGTTGTTAACCCAATGGTTATAATATCAAAAGAGATTTTAAATTATTATATTATCATGATATTATGATGTACGAATATCTCTTAATATGATATATATACATTAAATGTCGTTACAACGATAATCGTTACATATATGTCTCGTTTCAAAATCATTAAGTTAGTAGTCTTGTTTTTACATATGTAGTTCATTGTTAATATAATTAATGATATGTTTACTTATCATAATATCATGTTAACTATATATATAACCATATATATGTCATCATATAGTTTTTACAAGTTTTAACGTTCGTGAATCACCGGTCAACTTGGGTGGTCAATTGTCTATATGAAACCTATTTCAATT
The DNA here is from genome assembly GCF_046630445.1 of Rutidosis leptorrhynchoides. Lineage (NCBI taxonomy): Eukaryota > Viridiplantae > Streptophyta > Magnoliopsida > Asterales > Asteraceae > Rutidosis > Rutidosis leptorrhynchoides. The sequence goes on along the minus strand of NC_092335.1, from coordinate 313,551,802 downwards.
AATCAAGTCTTAAAAAGTTTGATTGCTTAACATGTTGGAAACATTTAATCATGTAAATATCAATCTCAATTAATATATATAAACATGGAAAATTTCGGGTCACTACAGTACCTACCCGTTAAATAAATTTCGTCCCGAAATTTTAAGCTGTTGAAGGTGTTGACGAATCTTCTGGAAATAGATGCGGGTATTTCTTCTTCATCTGATCTTCATGCTCCCAGGTGAACTCGGGTCCTCTACGAGCATTCCATCGAACCTTAACAATTGGTATCTTGTTTTGCTTAAGTCTTTTAACCTCACGATCCATTATTTCGACGGGTTCTTCGAGGAATTGAAGTTTTTCGTTGATTTGGATTTCATCTAATGGAATAGTGAGATCTTCTTTAGCAAAACATTTCTTCAAATTCGAGAGGTGGAAAGTGTTATGTACAGCCGCGAGTTGTTGAGGTAACTCAAGTCGGTAAGCTACTGGTCCGACACGATCAATAATCTTGAATGGTCCAATATACCTTGGATTTAATTTCCCTCGTTTACCAAATCGAACAACGCCTTTCCAAGGTGCAACTTTAAGCATGACCATCTCTCCAATTTCAAATTCTATATCTTTTCTTTTAATGTCAGCGTAGCTCTTTTGTCGACTTTGGGCGGTTTTCAACCGTTGTTGAATTTGGATGATCTTCTCGGTAGTTTCTTGTATAATCTCTGGACCCGTAATCTGTCTATCCCCCACTTCACTCCAACAAATTGGAGACCTGTACTTTCTACCATAAAGTGCTTCAAACGGCGCCATCTCAATGCTTGAATGGTAGCCGTTGTTGTAGGAAAATTCTGCTAACGGTAGATGTCGATCCCAACTGTTTCCGAAATCAATAACACATGCTCGTAGCATGTCTTCAAGCATTTGTATCGTCCTTTCACTCTGCCCATCAGTTTGTGGATGATAGGCAGTACTCATGTCTAGACGAGTTCCTAATGCTTGCTGTAATGTCTGCCAGAATCTTGAAATAAATCTGCCATCCCTATCAGAGATAATAGAGATTGGTATTCCATGTCTGGAGACGACTTCCTTCAAATACAGTCGTGCTAACTTCTCCATCTTGTCATCTTCTCTTATTGGTAGGAAGTGTGCGGATTTGGTGAGACGATCAACTATTACCCAAATAGTATCAAAACCACTTGCAGTCCTTGGCAATTTAGTGATGAAATCCATGGTAATGTTTTCCCATTTCCATTCCGGGATTTCAGGTTGTTGAAGTAGACCTGATGGTTTCTGATGCTCAGCTTTGACCTTAGAACACGTCAAACATTCTCCTACGTATTTAGCAACATCGGCTTTCATACCCGGCCACCAAAAATGTTTCTTGAGATCCTTGTACATCTTCCCCGTTCCAGGATGTATTGAGTATCTGGTTTTATGAGCTTCTCTAAGTACCATTTCTCTCATATCTCCAAATTTTGGTACCCAAATCCTTTCAGCCCTATACCGGGTTCCGTCTTCCCGAATATTAAGATGCTTCTCCGATCCTTTGGGTATTTCATCCTTTAAATTTCCCTCTTTTAAAACTCCTTGTTGTGCCTCCTTTATTTGAGTAGTAATGTTATTATGAATCATTATATTCATAGATTTTACTCGAATGGGTTCTCTGTCCTTCCTGCTCAAGGCATCGGCTACCACATTTGCCTTCCCCGGGTGGTAACGAATCTCAAAGTCGTAATCATTCAATAATTCAATCCACCTACGCTGCCTCATATTCAGTTGTTTCTGATTAAATATGTGTTGAAGACTTTTGTGGTCGGTATATATAATACTTTCGACCCCATATAAGTAGTGCCTCCAAGTCTTTAATGCAAAAACAACCGCGCCTAATTCCAAATTATGCGTCGTATAATTTTGTTCGTGAATCTTCAATTGTCTAGACGCATAAGCAATCACCTTCGTTCGTTGCATTAATACACAACCGAGACCTTGCTTTGATGCGTCACAATAAATCACAAAATCATCATTCCCTTCAGGCAATGACAATATAGGTGCCGTAGTTAGCTTTTTCTTCAATAACTGAAACGCTTTCTCTTGTTCATCATTCCATTCAAATTTCTTCCCTTTATGCGTTAATGCAGTCAAGGGTTTTGCTATTCTGGAAAAGTCTTGGATGAACCTTCTGTAGTAACCAGCTAGTCCTAAAAACTGGCGTATGTGTTTCGGAGTTTTCGGGGTTTCCCACTTTTCAACAGTTTCTATCTTTGCCGGATCCACCTTAATACCTTCTTTGTTCACTATGTGACCGAGGAATTGAACTTCTTCCAACCAAAATGCACACTTTGAAAACTTAGCGTACAATTCTTCCTTCCTCAATAGTTCTAACACCTTTCTCAAATGTTCACCGTGTTCTTGGTCATTCTTTGAGTAAATAAGTATGTCATCAATGAAAACAATGACAAACTTGTCAAGGTATGGTCCACACACTCGGTTCATAAGGCCCATGAACACAGCTGGTGCATTAGTTAAACCAAACGGCATGACCATAAACTCATAATGACCGTAACGTGTTCTGAAAGCAGTCTTTGGAATATCATCTTCTTTCACCCGCATTTGATGATACCCGGAACGTAAGTCAATCTTTGAATAAACAGACGAGCCTTGTAGCTGATCAAATAAGTCGTCGATTCTCGGTAGTGGGTAGCGGTTCTTGATGGTAAGTTTGTTCAACTCTCGGTAGTCGATACATAACCTGAATGTACCATCTTTCTTCTTGACAAACAAAACAGGAGCTCCCCACAGTGATGTGCTTGATCGAATGAAACCACGCTCTAAAAGTTCTTGTAATTGGCTTTGCAGTTCTTTCATCTCGCTGGGTGCGAGTCTGTAAGGAGCACGAGCTATTGGTACAGCTCCTGGTACAAGATCTATTTGAAATTCAACGGATCGATGTGGGGGTAATCCTGGTAATTCTTTCGGAAATACATCGGAAAATTCTTTTGCAATGGGAACATCATTGATGCTCTTTTCTTCAGTTTGTACTTTCTCGACGTGTGCTAGAACAGCATAGCAACCTTTTCTTATTAGTTTTTATGCCTTCAAATTACTAATAAGATGTAGCTTCGTGTTCCTCTTTTCTCCGTACACCATTAAGGGTTTTCCTTTTTCTCGTATAATGCGAATTGCATTTTTGTAACAAACGATCTCTGCTTTCACTTCTTTCAACCAGTCCATACCGATTATCACATCAAAACTCCCTAACTCTACTGGTATCAAATCAATCTTAAATGTTTCGCTAACCAGTTTAATTTCTCGATTCCGACATATATTATCTGCTGAAATTAATTTACCATTTGCTAATTCGAGTAAAAATTTACTATCCAAAGGCGTCAATGGACAACTTAATTTAGCACAAAAATCTCTACTCATATAGCTTCTATCCGCACCCGAATCAAATAAAACGTAAGCAGATTTATTGTCAATAAGAAACGTACCCGTAACAAGCTCCGGGTCTTCTTGTGCCTCTGCCGCATTAATATTGAAAACTCTTCCGCGGCCTTGTCCATTCGTGTTCTCCTGGTTCGGGCAATTTCTAATAATGTGGCCCGGTTTTCCACATTTATAACAAACTACATTGGCATAACTTGCTCCGACACTACTTGCTCCGCCATTGCTCGTTCCGACACCATTTGTTCCTTTCGTTCTATTAACCCCTGGTCCGTAGACCTCACACTTCGCCGCGCTATGACCATTTCTTTTACACTTGTTGCAAAATTTGGTGCAGAACCCCGAGTGATACTTTTCACACCTTTGGCATAGCTGCTTCTGATTGTTGTTGTTATTGCGGTTATTATTGTTGTTGGGATGATTGTTGTAGTTGCTGTTGTTGTTGTTGTTGTTGTTGTTGGGCCGTTTGTTGTAGTTGCGATTGATGTTGCGATTGTTGGGATAATTGATGCGATTATTGTTGTAATTGCTGTTGTTGTTGTATTGGTGATTCTTATCACCGTTTTCCTCCCACTTTCTTTTGACTTGCTTCACATTGGCCTCTTCAGCAGTCTGTTCTTTAATTCTTTCTTCAATCTGGTTCACTAGTTTGTGAGCCATTCTACATGACTGTTGTATGGAGGCGGGCTCGTGTGAACTTATATCTTCTTGGATTCTTTCCGGTAATTCTTTCACAAACGTGTCGATCTTCTCTTCCTCATCTTCGAATGCTCCCGGACACAATAGGCACAATTCTGTGAATCGTCTTTTGTACGTGGTAATATCAAATCCTTGGGTTCGTAACCCTCTAAGTTCTGTCTTGAGCTTATTGACCTCGGTTCTGGGACGGTACTTCTCGTTCATCAAGTGCTTAAATGCTGACCACGGTAGTGCGTACGCATCGTCTTGTCCCACTTGCTCTAGATAGGTATTCCACCATGTTAACGCAGAACCTGTGAAGGTATGCGTAGCGTACTTCACTTTGTCCTCTTCAGTACACTTACTTATGGCAAACACCGATTCGACCTTCTCGGTCCACCGTTTCAATCCGATCGGTCCTTCGGTTCCATCAAATTTCAAAGGTTTGCAGGCAGTGAATTCTTTGTAGGTGCATCCTACACGATTTCCTGTACTGCTAGATCCAAGGTTATTGTTGGTATGTAGCGCAGCCTGTACTGCGGCTATGTTTGAAGCTAGAAAAGTACGGAATTCCTCTTCATTCATATTCACGGTGTGTCGAGTAGTCGGTGCCATTTCCTTCAAAATAGTCAAATGGAACAAGTTAATCATACAGAATATTAAGAGTAGTTAATAGTATTTCGTAGCATAATATGAACTCATTTATAAAAGCTTTTTCTTCATATTAGCGTTTTATAAGTTTAAATTCGGGTAGTACCTACCCGTTAAGTTCATACTTAGTAGCTAATATACAATTCAACTACTACAATTCTATATGAAAAACTGATTATAATAATATTTCGCGTTCAAACTTTTACACAATATTTTACAAACTTACAATACCGCTTATTTTACATATAGCATGAAATATAGCACACAATAAATTTGATACAAGATGGTTGTGAAGATAATTCTAGCTAGTACACAAGTCGTTCAGCAAAGGCAATAAAGACACGTAATTCATACGTCCAGAAACAAGTCATGCATTCTGGTTTTACTAGGATTACTTCCCATCCTTGGTCTTGTGGAACATAACCGTTATGACCGTTGATAAGACAGCGTGTTGTAACGTCGTCAAAGGGACGAGGGTTACGTAATGTCCAACAGTCCCGTAACAATCTAAAAACCTCATTTCTTACCCCAATTACCGACTCCGTCACTTGTGGGAACGTTTTGTTTAATAGTTGTAGCCCGATGTTCTTGTTCTCACTTTGGTGAGAAGCGAACATTACTAATCCGTAAGCATAACATGCTTCTTTATGTTGCATGTTGCTTTTTCTAAATCACGAAGTCCAATATTCGAATATATTGAGTCAAAATAATTTCTTAACCCATTGCGTAAAATAGCATTTGGGTTCCCCGCAATATATGCGTCAAAGTAAACACATCGTAACTTATGGATTTCCCAATGTGATATCTCCCATCTTTCGAACGAAAGCCTTTTATAAACCAAGGCATTCTTGGAACGTTCTTCGAATGTCTTACAAACTGATCTCGCCTTAAATAGTTGTGCCGAAGAATTCTGACCGACTCTAGACAAGATTTCATCAATCATGTCTCCGGGTAGGTCTCTTAAAATATTGGGTTGTCTATCCATTTTGTGTTTTTATACTGTAAAATAGACAATAGTTAGATTCATAAAAAAATACTTATTAATACAAGCAATTTTTACATATATCATAAAGCATAAGCACACTATATTACTTATATTACACCACACGAATACAACTATCTTATTCCGACTCGCTTATTTCTTCTTCTTCGGTTTTGGTTCGTTTTGCCAAGTTTCTAGGGATATATGATGTTCCCCTAATACGAGCCATCGTTATCCACATTGGTTTAGAAAAACCTGGTGGTTTAGAGGTTCCCGGGTCATTGTTACAACTTAAGGACTTCGGGGGTTGACGATACATATAAAGTTCATCGGGGTTGGAATTAGATTTCTCTATTTTTATGCCCTTTCCCTTATTATTTTCTTTTGCCTTTTTAAATTCAGTTGGGGTAATTTCTATAACATCATCGGAATTCTCGTCGGAATCTGATTCAACGGAAAATTGGTAATCCTCCCAATATTTTGCTTCCTTGGCGGAAACACCATTGACCATAATTAACCTTGGTCGGTTGGTTGAGGATTTTCTTTTACTTAACCGTTTTATTATTTCCCCCACCGGTTCTATTTCTTCATCTGGTTCCGATTCTTCTTCCGGTTCCGATTCTTCTTCCGGTTCCGACTCTTCTTCCGGTTCCTCTTCGGGAACTTGTGAATCAGTCCACGAATCATTCCAATTTACATTTGACTCTTCATTATTATTAGGTGAGTCAATGGGACTTGTTCTAGAGGTAGACATCTATCACATAATATCAAACGCGTTAAGAGATTAATATATCACATAATATTCACATGTTAAAAATATATAGTTTCCAACAAAATTTGTTAAGCAATCATTTTTCAAGTAAACACGGTCGAAGTCCAGACTCACTAATGCGTCCTAACAAACTCGATAAGACACACTAATGCAAAATTCTGGTTCTCTAAGACCAACGCTCGGATACCAACTGAAATGTCCCGTTCTTATTGATTAAAAACGTTCCATATTAATTGATTTCGTTGCGAGGTTTTGACCTCTATATGAGACGTTTTTCAAAGACTGCATTCATTTTAAAACAAACCATAACCTTTATTTCATCAATAAAGGTTTAAAAAGCTTTACGTAGATTATCAAATAATGATAATCTAAAATATCCTGTTTACACACGACCATTACATAATGGTTTACAATACAAATATGTTACAACAAAATAAGTTTCTTGAATGCAGTTTTTACACAATATCATACAAGCATGGACTCCAAATCTTGTCCTTATTTAAGTATGCGACAGCGGAAGCTCTTAATAATCACCTGAGAATAAACATGCTTAAAACGTCAACAAAAATGTTGGTGAGTTATAGGTTTAACCTATATATATCAAATCGTAACAATAGACCACAAGATTTCATATTTCAATACACATCCCATACATAGAGATAAAAATCATTCATATGGTGAACACCTGGTAACCGACATTAACAAGATGCATATATTTAAGAATATCCCCATCATTCCGGGACACCCTTCGGATATGATATAAATTTCGAAGTACTAAAGCATCTGGTACTTTGGATGGGGTTTGTTAGGCCCAATAGATCTATCTTTAGGATTCGCGTCAATTAGGGTGTCTGTTCCCTAATTCTTAGATTACCAGACTTAATAAAAAGGGGCATATTCGATTTCAATAATTCAACCATAGAATGTAGTTTCACGTACTTGTGTCTATTTTGTAAATCATTTATAAAACCTGCATGTATTCTCATCCCAAAAATATTAGATTTTAAAAGTGGGACTATAACTCACTTTCACAGATTTTTACTTCGTCGAGAAGTAAGACTTGGCCACTGGTTGATTCACGAACCTATAACAATATATACATATATATCAAAGTATGTTCAAAATATATTTACAACACTTTTAATATATTTTGATGTTTTAAGTTTATTAAGTCAGCTGTCCTCGTTAGTAACCTACAACTAGTTGTCCACAGTTAGATGTACAGAAATAAATCGATAAATATTATCTTGAATCAATCCACGACCCAGTGTATACGTATCTCAGTATTGATCACAACTCAAACTATATATATTTTGGAATCAACCTCAACCCTATATAGCTAACTCCAACATTCACATATAGAGTGTCTATGGTTGTTCCGAAATATATATAGATGTGTCGACATGATAGGTCGAAACATTGTATACGTGTCTATGGTATCTCAAGATTACATAATATACAATACAAGTTGATTAAGTTATGGTTGGAATAGATTTGTTACCAATTTTTCACGTAGCTAAAATGAGAAAAATTATCCAATCTTGTTTTACCCATAACTTCTTCATTTTAAATCCGTTTTGAGTGAATCAAATTGCTATGGTTTCATATTGAACTCTATTTTATGAATCTGAACAGAAAAAGTATAGGTTTATAGTCGAAAAAATAAGTTACAAGTCGTTTTTGTAAAGGTAGTCATTTCAGTCGAAAGAACGACGTCTAGATGACCATTTTAGAAAACATACTTCCACTTTGAGTTTAACCATAATTTTTGGATATAGTTTCATGTTCATAATAAAAATCATTTTCTCAGAATAACAACTTTTAAATCAAAGTTTATCATAGTTTTTAATTAACTAACCCAAAACAGCCCGCGGTGTTACTACGACGGCGTAAATCCGGTTTTACGGTGTTTTTCGTGTCTCCAGGTTTTAAATCATTAAGTTAGCATATCATATAGATATAGAACATGTGTTTAGTTGATTTTAAAAGTCAAGTTAGAAGGATTAACTTTTGTTTACGAACAAGTTTAGAATTAACTAAACTATGTTCTAGTGATTACAAGTTTAAACCTTCGAATAAGATAGCTTTATATGTATGCATCGAATGATGTTATGAACATCATTACTACCTTAAGTTCCTTGGATAAACCTACTGGAAAATAGAAAATGGATCTAGCTTCAACGGATCCTTGGATGGCTCGAAGTTCTTGAAGCAGAATCATGACACGAAAACAAGTTCAAGTAAGATCATCACTTGAAATAAGATTGTTATAGTTATAGAAATTGAACCAAAGTTTTAATATGATTATTACCTTGTATTAGAATGATAACCTACTGTAAGAAACAAAGATTTCTTGAGGTTGGATGATCACCTTACAAGATTGGAAGTGAGCTAGCAAACTTGAAAGTATTCTTGATTTTATGTAACTAGAACTTGTAGAATATATGAAGAACACTTAGAACTTGAAGATAGAACTTGAGAGAGATCAATTAGATGAAGAAAATTGAAGAATGAAAGTGTTTGTAGGTGTTTTTGGTCGTTGGTGTATGGATTAGATATAAAGGATATGTAATTTTGTTTTCATGTAAATAAGTCATGAATGATTACTCATATTTTTGTAATTTTATGAGATATTTCATGCTAGTTGCCAAATGATGGTTCCCACATGTGTTAGGTGACTCACATGGGCTGCTAAGAGCTGATCATTGGAGTGTATATACCAATAGTACATACATCTAAAAGTTGTGTATTGTACGAGTACGAATACAGGTGCATACGAGTAGAATTGTTGATGAAACTGAACGAGGATGTAATTGTAAGCATTTTTGTTAAGTAGAAGTATTTTGATAAGTGTCTTGAAGTCTTTCAAAAGTGTATGAATACATATTAAAACACTACATGTATATACATTTTAACTGAGTCGTTAAGTCATCGTTAGTCGTTACATGTAAATGTTGTTTTGAAACCTTTAGGTTAACGATCTTGTTAAATGTTGTTAACCCAATGTTTATAATATCAAAAGAGATTTTAAATTATTATATTATCATGATATTATGATGTACGAATATCTCTTAATATGATATATATACATTAAATGTCGTTACAACGATAATCGTTACATATATGTCTCGTTTCAAAATCATTAAGTTAGTAGTCTTGTTTTTTACATATGTAGTTCATTGTTAATATAATTAATGATATGTTTACTTATCATAATATCATGTTAACTATATATATAACCATATATATGTCATCATATAGTTTTTACAAGTTTTAACGTTCGTGAATCACCGGTCAACTTGGGTGGTCAATTGTCTATATGAAACCTATTTCAATTAATCAAGTCTTAACAAGTTTGATTGCTTAACATGTTGGAAACATTTAATCATGTAAATATCAATCTCAATTAATATATATAAACATGGAAAAGTTCGGGTCACTACAGTTGAATGTAACACCCTAGGCAAATCCCACATTGCCCACGAACATGAGTGATCATGGGATTATAAGGTAATACTCACTCTTAAATGACACAACGCGTTTTGGGATCACAGGCTGAGTAGAAGTGCGAGTACATTGTGGTTAAGCGTGCTCGGGCGAGAGCATTACCAGGATGGGTGACCTCCTGGGAAAGTGCTTCTCGTGTGTGGTCACCAAGAAAAAGCCGTGCGCCTGCGGGCAAAGTGGACAATATTGTGGTCATGTTAAGCTGGGGTGTTACAGAATGGTATCAGAGCCACTCATGTGCCGTTGGGGGTGGTGGGGCAAACCTCATCGAGGACGATGAGTCTCTAAGGGGGTGAATGTAACACCCTAGGCAAATCCCACATCGCCCACGAACATGAGTGATCATGGGATTATAAGGTAATACTCACTCTTAAATGACACAACGCGTTTTGGGATCACAGGCTGAGTAGAAGTGCGAGTACGTTGTGGTTAAGCGTGCTCGGGCGAGAGCACTACCAGGATGGGTGACCTCCTGAGAAAGTGCTTCTCGTGTGTGGTCGCCAAGAAAAAGCCGTGCGCCTGCGGGCAAAGCGGACAATATTGTGGTCATGTTAAGCTGGGGTGTTACACTACATACCAACAATAACTCTGAATCTAGCAATGCAGCTAACGGCGCAAGAAATCGTGTAGGATGCTCCTACAAAGAATTCACTGTCTGCAAACCTTTGGAATTTGATGGAACCGAAGGACCAATTGGATTGAAACGGTGGACCGAGAAAGTTGAATCGGTGTTTGCCATAAGTAAGTGTACTGAAGAGGACAAAATTAAGTACGCTATGCATACCTTCACAGGTACTGCGTTAATGTGGTGGAACACCTATATTGAACAGGTAGGACAAAATGCTGCTTACGCACTACCGTGGTCGGCATTCAAGCAATTGATGAATGAGCAGTACCGTCCTAGAAACGAAGTCAATAAACTCAAGGCAGAACTTAGAGAGTTGCGAACACAAGGGTTCAACATTATCACATATGAACGAAGATTCACAGAGTTGTGCCTATTATGTCCGGGAGCATTCGAAGATGAAGAAGAGAAGATCGACGCGTTTGTAAAAGGATTACTAGTAAGGATTCAAGAAGATGTGAGTTCACACGAGCCCGCTTCTATACAGAAGGCAAGTCGAATGGTTCATAAACTCATAAATCAGATTGGGGAAAGAATTAAAGAGCAGGCGGCCGAAGAAGCCAACACGAAACAACTTAAGAGGAAGTGGGAGGAAAACGGTGACAAGAGTTACCAGTACAACAACAACAACAATTACAACCACAATCGAAACAACTATCCCAACAACCGCAACAACAATCGCAACAATAACCGCAATCCTAACAATAACTACAACAAACATCCCAACAACAACAACAACTACAACAACCGTTTCAACAACAATAACAATCCCAACAACAACCTCAATAACAACAACGGCAACAAAAACCAAAAACAGCCATGTCATAGGTGTGAAGAAAATCATCAGGGGTTTTGCACGACATTTTGCAACAGGTGTAAAAGAAATGGTCATAGCGCGAGAAAGTGTGAGGTCTACGGACCAAAGTTTAACAGAACTAAAGGAACAAGTAATGCCGAAATGAATAGTGTCGGAGCAAGTAATACCAACGCTATTTGTTATAAATGTGGAAAACCGGGCCACATTATTAAAAATTGCCCGAATCAGGGGAATACTAATGGGCAGGGCCGTGGAAGAGTTTTCAATATTAATGCGATAGAAGCACAGGAAGACCCGGAGCTTGTTATGGGTACGTTTCTTATTAACGATAAATCTGCTTATGTTTTATTTGATTCGGGTGCGGATAGTAGCTATATGAGTAGAGAATTTTGTGCTAAATTAAGTTGCCCATTGACGCCTTTGGATAGTAAATTTTTACTCGAATTAGCAAACGGTAAATTAATTTCAGCAGATAATATATGTCGGGAGAGAGAAATTAAACTGGGGGATGAAACGTTTAAAATTGATTTAATACCAGTCAAGTTAGGGAGTTTTGATGTAATAATTGGCATGGACTGGTTGAAAAAGGTGAGAGCAGAGGTCGTTTGTTACAAAAATACGATTCGCATTATGCGTGAAAAAGAAAAACCTTTAATGGTGTACGGAGAAAAGAACAACGCGAAATTAAATCTTATTAGTAGTTTGAAGGCGCAAAAACTAATAAGAAAAGGTTGTTACGTCATTCTAGCACACATCGAGGAAGTTAAACATGGAGAAAAGAACATCAGTGATGTTCCCATCGCAAAAGAATTTCTCGATGTATTTTCGAAAGAATTACCGGGATTACCCCCACATCGATTCGTTGAATTTCAAATAGACCTTGTACCAGGAGCTGCACCAATAGCTCGTGCTCCATACAGACTCGCACCCAGCAAAATGAAAGAATTACAAAGTCAGCTATAGAAATTTTTAGAGCGTGGTTTCATTTGACCAAGCACATCACCATGGGGAGCTCCTGTTTTGTTTGTCAAGAAGAAATATGGTACATTCAGCTTGTGTATCGACTACCGATAGTTGAACAAACTTACCATCAAGAACAGCTACCCACTACCGAGAATCGATGACTTATTTGATCAACTACAAGGCTCGTCTGTTTATTCGAAGATCGATTTACGTTCTGGATATCATCAAATGCGGGTGAAGGAGGATGATATTCCAAAGACTGCTTTTAGGACGCGTTACGGTCATTACGAGTTTATGGTTATGCCATTTGGATTAACTAACGCACCAGCTGTGTTCATGGACCTCATGAACCGAGTGTGTGGGCCATATCTTGACAAGTTTATCATTGTTTTCATCGATGACATACTTATTTACTCGAAGAATGATCAAGAGCACGAAGAACATTTGAGAAAAGTGCTAGAGTTGCTGAGAAAAGAAAACTGTATGCTAAGTTTTCAAAGTGTGCATTTTGGTTGGAAGAAGTTCAATTCCTCAGTCACATAGTGAACAAAGAAGGTATTCAGGTGGATCCAGCAAAGATTGAAACCGTTGAAAAGTGGGAAACACCGAAAACTCCGAAACACTTACGCCAATTTTTAGGACTAGCTGGTTACTACAGAAGGTTCATCCAAGACTTTTCCAGAATAGCAAAACCCTTGACTGCATTAACGCATAAAGGGAGGAAATTTGAATGGAAGGATGAACAAGAAAAAGCATTTCAATTGTTGAAGAAAAAGTTAACTACGGCACCTATATTGTCATTACCTGAAAGGAATGATGATTTTGTGATATATTGTGATGCCTCAAAGCAAGATCTCAGTTGTGTATTAATGCAGCGAACGAAAGTAATTGCTTATGCGTCTAGACAATTGAAGATTCACGAACAGAATTATACGACGCATGATTTGGAATTAGGCGCGGTTGTTTTTGCATTAAAGACTTGGAGGCACTACTTATATGGGGTCAAAAGTATTATATATACCGACTACAAAAGTCTTCAACACATATTTAATCAGAAACAACTGAATATGAGGCAGCGTAGGTGGATTGAATTGTTGAATGATTACGACTTTGAGATTCGTTACCACCCGGGGAAGGCAAATGTGGTAGCCGACACCTTGAGCATAAAGGACAAAGAACCCATTCGAGTAAAACCTATGAATATAATGATTCATACTAACCTTACTACTCAAATAAAGGAGGCGCAACAAGGAGTTTTAAAAGAGGGAAATTTAAAGGATGAAATACCCAAAGGATCTGAGAAGCATCTTAATATTCGGGAAGACGGAACCCGGTATAGGGCTGAAAGAATTCGGGTACCAAAATTTGGAGATATGAGAGAAATGGTACTTAGAGAAGGTCATAAAACCAGATACGCAATACATCCTGGAACGGGGAAGATGTACAAGGATCTCAAGAAACATTTTTGGTGGCCAGGTATGAAAGCCGATGTTGCTAAATACGTAGGTGAATGTTTGACATGTTCTAAGGTCAAATCGGAGCATCAGAAACCATCAGGTCTACTTCAACAACCCGAAATCCCGGAATGGAAATGGGAAAACATTATCATGGATTTCATCACTAAATTGCCAAGGACTGCAAGTGGTTTTGATACTATTTGGGTAATAGTTAATCGTCTCACCAAATCAACATACTTCCTGCCAGTAAGAGAAGATGACAAGATGGAGAAGTTAGCACGATTGTATTTGAAGGAAGTCGTCTCCAGACATGGAATACCAATCTCTATTATCTCTGATAGGGATGGCAGCTTTATTTCAAGATTCTGGCAGACATTACAGCAAGCATTAGGAACTCGTCTAGACATGAGTACTGCCTATCATCCACAAACTGATGGACAGAGCGAAAGGACGATACAAATGCTTGAAGACATGCTACGAGCATGTGTTATTGATTTCGGAAACAGTTGGGATCGACATCTACTGTAGTGACCCGAACTTTTCCATGTTTATATATATTAATTGAGATTGATATTTACATGATTAAATGTTTCCAATATGTTAAGTAATCAAACTTGTTAAGACTTGATTAATTGAAATATGTTTCATATAGACAATTGACCACCCAAGTTGACCGGTGATTCACGAACGTTAAAACTTGTAAAAACTATATGATGACATATATATGGTTATATATATAGTTAACATGATATTATGATAATTAAACATATCATTAAGTATATTAACAATGAACTACATATGTAAAAACAAGACTACTAACTTAATGATTTTGAAACGAGACATATATGTAACGATTATCGTTGTAACGACATTTAATGTATATATATCATATTAAGAGATATTCGTACATCATAATATCATGATAATATAATAATTTAAAATCTCTTTTGATATTATAAACATTGGGTTAACAACATTTAACAAGATCGTTAACCTAAAGGTTTCAAAACAACATTTACATGTAACGACTAACGATGACTTAACGACTCAGTTAAAATGTATATACATGTAGTGTTTTAATATGTATTCATACACTTTTGAAAGACTTCAAGACATTTATCAAAATACTTCTACTTAACAAAAATGCTTACAATTACATCCTCGTTCAGTTTCGTCAACAATTCTACTCGTATGCACCCGTATTCGTACTCGTACAATACACAGCTTTTAGATGTATGTACTATTGGTATATACACTCCAATGATCAGCTCTTAGCAGCCCATGTGAGTCACCTAACACATGTGGGAACCATCATTTGGCAACTAGCATGAAATATCTCATAAAATTACAAAAATATGAGTAATCATTCATGACTTATTTACATGAAAACAAAATTACATATCCTTTATATCTAATCCATACACCAACGACTAAAAACACCTACAAACACTTTCATTCTTCAATTTTCTTCATCTAATTGATCTCTCTCAAGTTCTATCTTCAAGTTCTAAGTGTTCTTCATAAATTCCAAAAGTTCTAGTTTCATAAAATCAAGAATACTTTCAAGTTTGCTAGCTCACTTCCAATCTTGTAAGGTGATCATCCAACCTCAAGAAATCTTTGTTTCTTACAGTAGGTTATCATTCTAATACAAGGTAATAATCATATTCAAACTTTGGTTCAATTTCTATAACTATAACAATCTTATTTCAAGTGATGATCTTACTTGAACTTGTTTTCGTGTCATGATTCTGCTTCAAGAACTTCGAGCCATCCAAGGATCCATTGAAGCTAGATCCATTTTTCTCTTTTTCAGTAGGTTTATCCAAGGAACTTAAGGTAGTAATGATGCTCATAACATCATTCGATTCATACATATAAAGCTATCTTATTCGAAGGTTTAAACTTGTAATCACTAGAACATAGTTTAGTTAATTCTAAACTTGTTCGCAAACAAAAGTTAATCCTTCTAACTTGACTTTTAAAATAAACTAAACACATGTTCTATATCTATATTATATGCTAACTTAATGATTTAAAACCTGGAAACACGAAAAACACCGTAAAACCGGATTTACGCCGTCGTAGTAACACCGCGGGCTGTTTTGGGTTAGTTAATTAAAAACTATGATAAACTTTGATTTAAAAGTTGTTATTCTGAGAAAATGATTTTTATTATGAACATGAAACTATATCCAAAAATTATGGTTAAACTCAAAGTGGAAGTATGTTTTCTAAAATGGTCATCTAGACGTCGTTCTTTCGACTGAAATGACTACCTTTACAAAAATGACTTGTAACTTATTTTTCTGACTATAAACTTATACTTTTTCTGTTTAGATTCATAAAATAGAGTTCAATATGAAACCATAGCAATTTGATTCACTCAAAACGGATTTAAAATGAAGAAGTTATGGGTAAAACAAGATTGGATAATTTTTCTCATTTTAGCTACGTGAAAATTGGTAACAAATATATTTCAACCATAACTTAATCAACTTGTATTGTATATTATGTAATCTTGAGATACCATAGACACGTATACAATGTTTCGACCTATCATGTCGACACATCTATATATATTTCGGAATAACCATAGACACTCTATATGTGAATGTTGGAGTTAGCTATACAGGGTTGAGGTTGATTCCAAAATATGTATAGTTTGAGTTGTGATCAATACTGAGATACGTATACACTGGGTCGTGGATTGATTCAAGATAATATTTATCGATTTATTTATGTATATCTAACTGTGGACAACTAGTTATAGGTTACTAACGAGGACAGCTGACTTAATAAACTTAAAACATCAAAATATATTAAAAGTGTTGTAAATATATTTTGAACATACTTTGATATATATGTATATATTGTTATAGGTTCGTGAATCAACCAGTGGCCAAGTCTTACTTCCCGACGAAGTAAAAATCTGTGAAAGTGAGTTATAGTCCCACTTTTAAAATCTAATATTTTTGGGATGAGAATACATGCAGGTTTTATAAATGATTTACAAAATAGACACAAGTACGTGAAACTACATTCTATGGTTGAATTATCGAAATCGAATATGCCCCTTTTTATTAAGTCTGGTAATCTAAGAATTAGGGAACAGACACCCTAATTGACGCGAATCCTAAAGATAGATCTATTGGGCCTAACAAACCCCATAAAAAGTACCGGATGCTTTAGTACTTCGAAATTTATATCATATCCGAAGGGTGTCCCGGAATGATGGGGATATTCTTATATATGCATCTTGTTATTGTCGGTTACCAGGTGTTCACCATATGAATGATTTTTATCTCTATGTATGGGATGTGTATTGAAATATGAAATCTTGTGGTCTATTATTATGATTTGATATATATAGGTTAAACCTATAACTCACCAACATTTTTGTTGACGTTTTAAGCATGTTTATTCTCAGGTGATTATTAAGAGCTTCCGCTGTCGCATACTTAAATAAGGATGAGATTTGGAGTCCATGCTTGTATGATATTGTGTAAAAACTGCATTCAAGAAACTTATTTTGTTGTAACATATTTGTATTGTAAACCATTATGTAATGGTCGTGTGTAAACAGGATATTTTAGATTATCATTATTTGATAATCTACGTAAAGCTTTTTAAACCTTTATTGATGAAATAAAGGTTATGGTTTGTTTTAAAATGAATGCAGTCTTTGAAAAACGTCTCATATAGAGGTCAAAACCTCGCAACGAAATCAATTAATATGAAACGTTTTTAATCAATAAGAACGGGACATTTCAGTTGGTATCAGAGCGTTGGTCTTAGAGAACCAGAAAATTTGCATTAGTGTGTCTTATCGAGTTTGTTAGGATGCATTAGTGAGTCTGGACTTCGACCGTGTTTTCTTTAAAAATGATTGCTTAACATTTTTGTTGGAAACTATATATTTTTAACATATGAATATTATGTGATATATTAATCTCTTAATGCGTTTGATATTATGTGATAGATGTCTACCTCTAGAACAAGTCCCATTGACTCACCTAATAATAATGAAGAGTCAAATGTAAATTGGAATGATTCGTGGACTGATTCACAAGTTCCCGAAGAGGAACCGGAAGAAGAGTCGGAACCGGAAGAAGAGTCGGAACCGGAAGAAGAATCGGAACTGGAAGAAGAATCGGAACTGGATGAAGAAATAGAACCGGTGGGGGAAATAATAAAACGGTTAAGTAAAAGAAAATCCTCAACCAACCGACCAAGGTTAATTATGGTCAATGGTGTTTCCGCCAAGGAAGCAAAATATTGGGAGGATTACCAATTCTCCGATGAATCGGATTCCGACGAGAATTCCAATGATGTTATAGAAATTACCCCAACTGAATTTAAAAAGGCAAAAGAAAATAATAAGGGAAAGGGCATAAAAATAGAGAAATCTAATTCCAACCCCGATGAACTTTATATGTATCGTCAACCCCCGAAGTCCTTAAGTTGTAACAATGACCCGGGAACCTCTAAACCACCAGGTTTTTCTAAACCAATGTGGAAAATTACGGCTCGTATTAGGGGAACATCATATATCCCTAGAAACTTGGCAAAACGAACCAAAACCGAAGAAGAAGAAGAAACGAGCGAGTCGGAATAAGATAGTTGTATTCGTGTGGTGTAATATATGTAATATAGTGTGCTTATGCTTTATGACATATGTAAAAATTGCTTGTATTAATAAGTATTTTTTTTATGAATCTAACTCTTGTCTATTTTACAGTTTAAAAACACAAAATGGATAGACAACCCAATATTTTAAGAGACCTACCCGGAGACATGATTGATGAAATCTTGTCTAGAGTCGGCCAGAATTCTTCGGCACAACTATTTAAGGCGAGATCAGTTTGTAAGACATTCGAAGAACGTTCCAAGAATGTCTTGGTTTATAAGAGACTTTTGTTTGAAAGATGGGGGATATCACATTGGGAAACCCATAAGTTACGATGTGTTTACTTTGACGCATATATTGCGGGGAACCCAAATGCTATTTTACGCAACGGGTTAAGAAATTATTTTGACTCAATATATCCGAATATTGGACTTCGTGATTTAGAAAAAGCGGCTAACATGCAACATAAAGAAGCATGTTATGCTTACGGATTAGTAATGTTCGCTTCTCACCAAAGTGAGAACAAGAACATCGGGCTACAACTATTAAACAAAACGTTTCCACAAGTGACGGAGTCGGTAATTGGGGTAAGAAATGAGGTTTTTAGATTATTACGGGACTGTTGGACATTACGTAACCCTCGTCCCTTTGATGACGTTACAACACGCTGTCTTATCAACGGCCATAATGGTTATGTTGCACAAGACCAAGGATGGGAAGTAGTCCTAGTAAAACCAGAATGCATGACTTGTTTCTGGACGTATGAATTACGTGTCTTTATTGTCTTTGCTGAACGACTTGTGTACTAGCTAGAATTGTCTTCACAACTATCTTGTATCAAAGTTATTGTGTGCTATATTTCATGCTTTATGTAAAATAAGCGGTATTGTAAGTTTGTAAAATATTGTATAAAAGTTTGAACGCGAAATATTATTACAATCAGTTTTTCATATAGAATTTTAGTAGTTGAATTGTATATTAGCTACTAAGTATGAACTTAACGGGTAGGTACTACCCGAATTTAAACTTATAAAATGCTAATATGAAGAAAAAGCTTTTATAAATGAGTTCATATTATGCTACGAAATACTATTAACTACTCTTAATATTCTGTATGATTAACTTGTTCCATTTAACCATTTTGAAGGAAATGGCACCGACTACTCGACACACCGTGAATATGAATGAAGAGGAATTCCGTACTTTTCTAGCTTCAAACATAGCCGCAGTACAGGCTGCGCTACATACCAACAATAACCTTGGATCTAGCAGTACAGGAAATCGTGTAGGATGCACCTACAAAGAATTCACTACCTGCAAACCTTTGGAATTTGATGGAACCGAAGGACCGATCGGATTGAAACGGTGGACCGAGAAGGTTGAATCGGTGTTTGCCATAAGTAAGTGTACTGAAGAGGACAAAGTGAAGTACGCTACGCATACCTTCACAGGATCTGCGTTAACATGGTGGAATACCTATCTAGAGCAAGTGGGACAAGATGATGCGTACGCACTACCGTGGTCAGTATTCAAGCACTTGATGAACGAGAAGTACCGTCCCAGAACCGAGGTCAATAAGCTCAAGACAGAACTTAGAGGGTTACGAACCCAAGGATTTGATATTACCACGTACGAAAGACGATTCACAGAATTGTGCCTATTGTGTCCGGGAGCATTCGAAGATGAGGAAGAGAAGATCGACGCGTTTGTGAAAGGATTACCGGAAAGAATCCAAGAAGATATAAGTTCACACGAGCCCGCCTCCATACAACAGGCATGTAGAATGGCTCACAAACTAGTGAACCAGATTGAAGAAAGAATTAAAGAACAGACTGCTGAAGAGGCCAATGTGAAGCAAGTCAAAAGAAAGTGGGAGGAAAACGGTGATAAGAATCACCAATACAACAACAACAGCAATTACAACAATAATCGCAACAATTATCCCAACAATCGCAACATCAATCGCAACTACAACAAACGGCCCAACAACAACAACAACAACAACAACAGCAACTACAACAATCATCCCAACAACAATAATAACCGCAACAACAACAACAATCAGAAGCAGCTATGCCAAAGGTGTGAAAAGAATCACTCGGGGTTCTGCACCAAATTTTGCAACAAGTGTAAAAGAAATGGTCATAGCGCGGCGAAGTGTGAGGTCTACGGACCAGGGGTTAATAGAACGAAAGGAACAAATGGTGTCGGAACGAGTAATGGCGGAGCAAGTAGTGTCGGAGCAAGTTATGCCAATGTAGTTTGTTATAAATGTGGAAAACCAGGCCACATTATTAGAAATTGCCCGAACCAGGAGAACACGAATGGACAAGGCCGTGGAAGAGTTTTCAATATTAATGCGGTAGAGGCGCAGGAAGACCCGGAGCTTGTTACGGGTACGTTTCTTATTGACAATAAATCTGCTTACGTTTTATTTGATTCGGGTGCGGATAGAAGCTATATGAGTAGAGATTTTTGTGCTAAATTAAGTTGTCCATTGACGCCTTTGGATAGTAAATTTTTACTCGAATTAGCAAATGGTAAATTAATTTCAGCAGATAATATATGTCGGAATCGAGAAATTAAACTGGTTAGCGAAACATTTAAGATTGATTTGATACCAGTAGAGTTAGGGAGTTTTGATGTGATAATCGGTATGGACTGGTTGAAAGAAGTGAAAGCGGAGATCGTTTGTTACAAAAATGCAATTCGCATTATACGAGAAAAAGGAAAACCCTTAATGGTGTACGGAGAAAAGGGCAACACGAAGCTACATCTTATTAGTAATTTGAAGGCACAAAAACTAATAAGAAAAGGTTGTTATGCTGTTCTAGCACACGTCGAGAAAGTACAAACTGAAGAAAAGAGCATCAATGATGTTTCCATTGCAAAAGAATTTCCCGATGTATTTCCGAAAGAATTACCGGGATTACCCCCACGTCGATCCGTCGAATTTCAAATAGATCTTGTACCAGGAGCTGCACCAATAGCTCGTGCTCCTTACAGACTCGCACCCAGCGAGATGAAAGAACTGCAAAGCCAATTACAAGAACTTTTAGAGCGTGGTTTCATTCGACCAAGCACATCACCGTGGGGAGCTCCTGTTTTGTTTGTCAAGAAGAAAGATGGTACATTCAGGTTGTGTATCGACTACCGAGAGTTGAACAAACTTACCATCAAGAACCGCTACCCACTACCGAGAATCGACGACTTATTTGATCAACTACAAGGCTCGTCTGTTTATTCAAAGATTGACTTACGTTCCGGGTATCATCAAATGCGGGTGAAAGAAGATGATATTCCAAAGACTGCTTTCAGAACACGTTACGGTCATTACGAGTTTATGGTCATGCCGTTTGGTTTAACTAATGCACCAGCTGTGTTCATGGACCTTATGAACCGAGTGTGTGGACCATACCTTGACAAGTTTGTCATTGTTTTCATTGATGACATACTTATTTACTCAAAGAATGACCAAGAACACGGTGAACATTTGAGAAAGGTGTTAGAAGTATTGAGGAAGGAAGAATTGTACGCTAAGTTTTCAAAGTGTGCATTTTGGTTGGAAGAAGTTCAATTCCTCGGTCACATAGTGAACAAAGAAGGTATTAAGGTGGATCCGGCAAAGATAGAAACTGTTGAAAAGTGGGAAACCCCGAAAACTCCGAAACACATACGCCAGTTTTTAGGACTAGCTGGTTACTACAGAAGGTTCATCCAAGACTTTTCCAGAATAGCAAAACCCTTGACTGCATTAACGCATAAAGGGAAGAAATTTGAATGGAATGATGAACAAGAGAAAGCGTTTCAGTTATTGAAGAAAAAGCTAACTACGGCACCTATATTGTCATTGCCTGAAGGGAATGATGATTTTGTGATTTATTGTGATGCATCAAAGCAAGGTCTCGGTTGTGTATTAATGCAACGAACGAAGGTGATTGCTTATGCGTCTAGACAATTGAAGATTCACGAACAAAATTATACGACGCATGATTTGGAATTAGGCGAGGTTGTTTTTACATTAAAGACTTGGAGGCACTACTTATATGGGGTCAAAAGTATTATATATACCGACCACAAAAGTCTTCAACACATATTTAATCAGAAACAACTGAATATGAGGCAGCGTAGGTGGATTGAATTATTGAATGATTACAACTTTGAGATTCGTTACCACCCGGGGAAGGCAAATGTGGTAGCCGATGCCTTGAGCAGGAAGGACAGAGAACCCATTCGAGTAAAATCTATGAATATAATGATTCATAATAACATTACTACTCAAATAAAGGAGGCGCAACAAGGAGTTTTAAAAGAGGGAAATTTAAAGGATGAAATACCCAAAGGATCGGAGAAGCATCTTAATATTCGGGAAGACGGAACCCGGTATAGGGCTGAAAGGATTTGGGTACCAAAATTTGGAGATATGAGAGAAATGGTACTTAGAGAAGCTCATAAAACCAGATACTCAATACATCCTGGAACGGGGAAGATGTACAAGGATCTCAAGAAACATTTTTGGTGGCCGGGTATGAAAGCCGATGTTGCTAAATACGTAGGAGAATGTTTGACGTGTTCTAAGGTCAAAGCTGAGCATCAGAAACCATCAGGTCTACTTCAACAACCCGAAATCCCGGAATGGAAATGGGAAAACATTACCATGGATTTCATCACTAAATTGCCAAGGACTGCAAGTGGTTTTGATACTATTTGGGTAATAGTTGATCGTCTCACCAAATCAGCACACTTCCTACCAATAAGAGAAGATGACAAGATGGAGAAGTTAGCACGACTGTATTTGAAGGAAGTCTTCTCCAGACATGGAATACCAATCTCTATTATCTCTGATAGGGATGGCAGATTTATTTCAAGATTCTGGCAGACATTACAGCAAGCATTAGGAACTCGTCTAGACATGAGTACTGCCTATCATCCACAAACTGATGGGCAGAGCGAAAGGACGATACAAACGCTTGAAGACATGCTACGAGCATGTGTTATTGATTTCGGAAACAGTTGGGATCGACATCTACCATTAGCAGAATTTTCCTACAACAACAGCTACCATTCAAGCATTGAGATGGCGCCGTTTGAAGCACTTTATGGTAGAAAGTGCAGGTCTCCGATTTGTTGGAGTGAAGTGGGGGATAGACAGATTACGGGTCCGGAGATTATACAAGAAACTACCGAGAAGATCATCCAAATTCAACAACGGTTGAAAACCGCCCAAAGTCGACAAAAGAGCTACGCTGACATTAAAAGAAAAGATATAGAATTTGAAATTGGAGAGATGGTCATGCTTAAAGTTGCACCTTGGAAAGGCGTTGTTCGATTTGGTAAACGAGGGAAATTAAATCCAAGGTATATTGGACCATTCAAGATTATTGATCGTGTCGGACCAGTAGCTTACCGACTAGAGTTACCTCAACAACTCGCGGCTGTACATAACACTTTCCACGTTTCGAATTTAAAGAAATGTTTTGCTAAAGAAGATCTCACTATTCCATTAGATGAAATCCAAATCAACGAAAAACTTCAATTCATCGAAGAACCCATCGAAATAATGGATCGTGAGGTTAAAAGACTTAAGCAAAACAAGATACCAATTGTTAAGGTTCGATGGAATGCTCGTAGAGGACCCGAGTTCACCTGGGAGTGTGAAGATCAGATGAAGAAGAAATACCCGCATCTATTTCCAGAAGATTCATCAACACCTTCAACAGCTTAAAATTTCGGGACGAAATTTATTTAACGGGTAGGTACTGTAGTGACCCGAACTTTTCCATGTTTATATATATTAATTGAGATTGATATTTACATGATTAAATGTTTCCAACATGTTAAGTAATCAAACTTGTTAAGACTTGATTAATTGAAATATGTTTCATATAGACAATTGACCACCCAAGTTGACCGGTGATTCACGAACGTTAAAACTTGTAAAAACTATATGATGACATATATATGGTTATATATATAGTTAACATGATATTATGATAAGTAAACATATCATTAAGTATATTAACAATGAACTACATATGTAAAAACAAGACTACTAACTTAATGATTTTGAAACGAGACATATATGTAACGATTATCGTTGTAACGACATTTAATGTATATATATCATATTAAGAGATATTCGTACATCATAATATCATGATAATATAATAATTTAAAATCTCTTTTGATATTATAAACATTGGGTTAACAACATTTAACAAGATCGTTAACCTAAAGGTTTCAAAACAACATTTACATGTAACGACTAACGATGACTTAACGACTCAGTTAAAATGTATATACATGTAGTGTTTTAATATGTATTCATACACTTTTGAAAGACTTCAAGACATTTATCAAAATACTTCTACTTAACAAAAATGCTTACAATTACATCCTCGTTCAGTTTCATCAACAATTCTACTCGTATGCACCCGTATTCGTACTCGTACAATACACAGCTTTTAGATGTATGTACTATTGGTATATACACTCCAATGATCAGCTCTTAGCAGCCCATGTGAGTCACCTAACACATGTGGGAACCATCATTTGGCAACTAGCATGAAATATCTCATAAAATTACAAAAATATGAGTAATCATTCATGACTTATTTACATGAAAACAAAATTACATATCCTTTATATCTAATCCATACACCAACGACTAAAAACACCTACAAACACTTTCATTCTTCAATTTTCTTCATCTAATTGATCTCTCTCAAGTTCTATCTTCAAGTTCTAAGTGTTCTTCATAAATTCCAAAAGTTCTAGTTTCATAAAATCAAGAATACTTTCAAGTTTGCTAGCTCACTTCCAATCTTGTAAGGTGATCATCCAACCTCAAGAAATCTTTGTTTCTTACAGTAGGTTATCATTCTAATACAAGGTAATAATCATATTCAAACTTTGGTTCAATTTCTATAACTATAACAATCTTATTTCAAGTGATGATCTTACTTGAACTTGTTTTCGTGTCATGATTCTGCTTCAAGAACTTCGAGCCATCCAAGGATCCATTGAAGCTAGATCCATTTTTTTCTTTTTCAGTAGGTTTATCCAAGGAACTTAAGGTAGTAATGATATTCATAACATCATTCGATTCATACATATAAAGCTATCTTATTCGAAGGTTTAAACTTGTAATCACTAGAACATAGTTTAGTTAATTCTAAACTTGTTCGCAAACAAAAGTTAATCCTTCTAACTTGACTTTTAAAATAAACTAAACACATGTTCTATATCTATATGATATGCTAACTTAATGATTTAAAACCTGGAAACACGAAAAACACCGTAAAACCGGATTTACGCCGTCGTAGTAACACCGCGGGCTGTTTTGGGTTAGTTAATTAAAAACTATGATAAACTTTGATTTAAAAGTTGTTATTCTGAGAAAATGATTTTTATTATGAACATGAAACTATATCCAAAAATTATGGTTAAACTCAAAGTGGAAGTATGTTTTCTAAAATGGTCATCTAGACGTCGTTCTTTCGACTGAAATGACTACCTTTACAAAAATGACTTGTAACTTATTTTTCTGACTATAAACTTATACTTTTTCTGTTTTGATTCATAAAATAGAGTTCAATATGAAACCATAGCAATTTGATTCACTCAAAACGGATTTAAAATGAAGAAGTTATGGGTAAAACAAGATTGGATAATTTTTCTCATTTTAGCTACGTGAAAATTGGTAACAAATATATTCCAACCATAACTTAATCAACTTGTATTGTATATTATGTAATCTTGAGATACCATAGACACGTATACAATGTTTCGACCTATCATGTCGACACATCTATATATATTTCGGAACAACCATAGACACTCTATATGTGAATGTTGGAGTTAGCTATACAGGGTTGAGGTTGATTCCAAAATATGTATAGTTTGAGTTGTGATCAATACTGAGATACGTATACACTGGGTCGTGGATTGATTCAAGATAATATTTATCGATTTATTTCTGTATATCTAACTGTGGACAACTAGTTATAGGTTACTAACGAGGACAGCTGACTTAATAAACTTAAAACATCAAAATATATTAAAAGTGTTGTAAATATATTTTGAACATACTTTGATATATATGTATATATTGTTATAGGTTCGTGAATCAACCAGTGGCCAAGTCTTACTTCCCGACGAAGTAAAAATCTGTGAAAGTGAGTTATAGTCCCACTTTTAAAATCTAATATTTTTGGGATGAGAATACATGCAGGTTTTATAAATGATTTGCAAAATAGACACAAGTACGTGAAACTACATTCTATGGTTGAATTATCGAAATCGAATATGCCCCTTTTTATTAAGTCTGGTAATCTAAGAATTAGGGAACAGACACCCTAATTGACGCGAATCCTAAAGATAGATCTATTGGGCCTAACAAACCCCATCCAAAGTACCGGATGCTTTAGTACTTCGAAATTTATATCATATCCGAAGGGTGTCCCGGAATGATGGGGATATTCTTATATATGCATCTTGTTATTGTCGGTTACCAGGTGTTCACCATATGAATGATTTTTATCTCTATGTATGGGATGTGTATTGAAATATGAAATCTTGTGGTCTATTATTATGATTTGATATATATAGGTTAAACCTATAACTCACCAACATTTTTGTTGACGTTTTAAGCATGTTTATTCTCAGGTGATTATTAAGAGCTTCCGCTGTCGCATACTTAAATAAGGACGAGATTTGGAGTCCATGCTTGTATGATATTGTGTAAAAACTGCATTCAAGAAACTTATTTTGTTGTAACATATTTGTATTGTAAACCATTATGTAATGGTCGTGTGTAAACAGGATATTTTAGATTATCATTATTTGATAATCTACGTAAAGCTTTTTAAACCTTTATTGATGAAATAAAGGTTATGGTTTGTTTTAAAATGAATGCAGTCTTTGAAAAACCTCTCATATAGAGGTCAAAACCTCGCAACGAAATCAATTAATATGGAACGTTTTTAATCAATAAGAACGGGACATTTCATCTACCGTTAGCAAAATTTTCCTACAACAACAGCTACCATTCAAGCATTGAGATGGCGCCGTTTGAAGCACTTTATGGTAGAAAGTGCAGGTCTCTGATTTGTTGGAGTGAAGTGGGGGATAGACAGATTACGGGTCCGGAGATAATACAAGAAACTACCGAGAAGATCATCCAAATTCAACAACGGTTGAAAACCGCCCAAAGTCGGCAAAAGAGCTACGCCGACATTAAAAGAAAAGATATAGAATTTGAAATTGGAGAGATGTTCATGCTTAAGGTTGCACCTTGGAAAGGCGTTGTTTGATTTGGTAAACGAGGGAAATTAAATCCAAGGTATATTGGACCATTCAAGATTATTGATCGTGTCGGACCAGTAGCTTACCGACTTGAGTTACCTCAACAACTCGCGGCTATACATAACACTTTCCATATCTCGAATTTGAAGAAATGTTTTGCTAAAGAAGATCTCACTATTCCGTTAGACGAAATCTAAATCAACGAAAAACTTCAATTCATCGAAGAACCCGTTGAAATAATGGATCGTGAGGTTAAAAGACTTAAACAAAACAAGATACCAATTGTTAAGGTTTGATAGAATGCTCATAGAGGACCCGAGTTTGCCTGGGAGTGAGAAGATCAGATGAAGAAGAAATACCCTGTAACAACCCTGATTTTTCCGTTACTTTCGTTAACCCTCCGTTAGTTTATTTAACGACGATTATTTAACTTTTATGCATTTACGTGTATTAAATGCGTACTTGGACTTTGGAGGGTTTCAATAATTATTATGGGTTGATATTAATGCAAATAAATATTTCAGATAATGAAATACGATAAAAATGATACGATTTTGATAATAGCTTTTTGAGCAACGAAACGCTCGGGTTTATTTTAATAATTAATTTTATTAATTATTAACTTTTTAAAATATTTAATTTATTGGATTTTTAATAAATTAGGCGATTAGTTGCGTTTAACGATCGGATTAGCGTTCTGAGCCTTCGGTACGACTAAACGACACTTAAAACGGACCACGAATACGCGTTTTTGCAAAACGAGAGCCTGGGAACCCATCCCATGGGGCTCATCGGCCGAACCCCCCTCCTCACCCCTTTTATGTCTAAAACTTGTAACTTTAGGGACTTATGTGCAATTTAGGATAACTAGGGATGATATAAATAGAAGTAATAAACCTAATTAGGATTAAGAACATAAAAACGCAGCTTTTTCTTCCCTCCTTCTCCCTCCCATCATCTACATCATCACCACCACCATACCATCAATTTTTGATTTTTAGAGCAAGCCTTGAACACGAAAGTTGCAATTCTCGATCTCCTCTACGCGTGTGAATCATTAATTTTGTGATCAAAGGTATAATTGCATAAACCCTAATTCTTAAAATCTGAATTTTATTAAAGTTTCATAGTTATGTTGTCAATTGCTCAAGTCTATACGCGTACGTGTTAATCGTTATCGTTATTTTGATTGTTTGATGCGCTAGGGTTTAAAAACGAATTTGTATTTGTTTGATCAGAAAAATTAAGTTTTTCAAATGTTAATTATTATTTTATAATCAGATTCCTTGCGAAAAACTATTGAGTTTAGGCTTTGGATTCGCTTGATTTCGTTTCCGTATGATTAAGTTATGTCGATTTGAATTATCGTTGTGTTTTGTGGCTTGATCAGAATTCTGGTATTTATAGAAATCAAATTGGCATGTGATACTTATACCACTGGAAAGATAATTTAAAAACACTCAAGTTAGACTAGGATATCATGTCGTTTGCTTATGTATAGCCCGAGTTATGCTAGAATTAGTGTAAATGAAGTTTTATACAGCACTTGCATGAAAATAACCTTGTATGATAAAATGTGTTAACTTTGGCTATATTTTTGATATGTGTTACTTTGATTTGTCCTTGAACTATGGCCACTGGTCTTGTATCAATTGCATGTTCCTAACTCCGGTTATAGCCGAAATGAAATCAATGCGCGGTCAGAAACTGACTTGGCAAACCCCAAATGTATCCCTTCTGATTCCTGACTTTTAATTGTCGTATGAGTCCCTGGCTGGACTTTTTGGAATCTATTTTAGGTCTATTTATGATCTGGAGTTTGCCATGTTTATGTGAATTTTTTACTTTGAGATAATGTGCTAAGTATGCTACGTGTTCATGGATTTGGTGCACAACGGTAAACTGAAATTGTGAAAATGATTATTCATGACCTAAAACATATTGTATGACTTAGGTTTGACATGTTGACCAATATTTGACATGAACTTACTGATGTTGACTTTAGTTGACCACATTGATCAAGTTTGACTTTCGGTTTTGACTTCGGTTGACTTTGTTTGACTTGCATGAGATAGTTGACTTTTACTTTGAAACGCGTCGAGTCGAGCAATAAGACAACGTACACTATGAAACCACACTTATATAAGATACATATATTGACCAACCTACATACGTATACTTAGGTTACTTTACTCGGGTCTAAACCGTACAAGTCGTTTATCTTTCATTCCGAGCTTTATTCAAAGGTGAGTCTACAGTCCCGCTTTTTATATATGTTTTCAGGGATGAGAATACACGCTATTATATTTACATTTTCAAATTACTTTATATTGACATGAGTACTACACATATGCATACTGAGTTTTGTTCAAAAAGCCTCTAGCTTGAATACTTTTAATGCCATCGGTGTAAGCACAATTTAGATGGACAGATCCGTTAGGTTGACAACCTCACCCACTATAAAAGCAGTGGTGCATTTATTTTAAACATTAAATACATTTGAACAAGTGTATAAAATTTTGGAGGTAAAGGCGGGTATAATGGTTTCTATACTCGGGTTAATGCTAGTATTCAGGTGCTCGGTGTATGCAGCGATAGAATCTCGTGGTTAAGGAAATTAAACTATTTTTCTGATAACTGTTTTTCTGATACTATACAACGATATTTAAACTGTAGTTTACGAGCAAATGAGATAAAACTTGACAGGGTGTTGTTTACAAATGATTGACATTTGACATGGTAGCGTCAACAAACGGTGTTGTCTAAAAACTTTAACATTAAACTTTGGTGGTCTTCCACTAGTAAAAGTTTTTGAAATGTTATTTCTTAAACATACTGTATTGTTTACCTAAAACCTGTAGATTCACTCAACATTATTGTTGACCCGTTTTGCGTGTTTTATTCTCAGGTATTAATTGTTTCCACTGTAGAATGTTGCTGTTACGTAGAAGTCAAGCCAAGCACTGGGACCAGAGTTAACATTCCGTTAAAGGGATTTGACCGGGTGTTACATTTGGTATCAGAGCTTTGGCTATAGGGAACTAGGATACATTAGTGTGTCTAACCGTAGGGCGCATTTGTGAAGTCTAGTCTATAGCTGTGTGTCTTGGATGGCTTTTATACACCATACCTGCACTATTTGCTTCACAATGCTACATGTAGGGCTACACATTACACCACATACATATACGCCTTATACCATGCAACATGGACTTGGACTAAATATACTATATCACGAAACACATACGTACACCCGAAGCCATATTTAACTAAATTAAGTTGACTACGCTATCTTGAACTTATGGAGTGATGTCGAGTGGATATGTGAGATAGCGTAATGTAATGACCGGGATTACATTACGGTGACTCATATAGAAGTTCCGACATCTCAAAATAAGGAATTAGGAGCGAGTCAAGTAGGTTACTTGGATAAACACCGTTGTGAACATAAACTGTATAACCTTAAATATGAGTAGAGACTTACACTGTGCAAACTAATTGTTATTATAACTTATAAGTAACTTGTAAGCATGACACCACTCCTCACCGCTCGACACTATCTATCACCACCAATCACTACTTGTCACTACTAAGACACTACTTGAACACACTCGTCATCCCATACCACTACTCAGTACTGTTTATCACTGATAACTACTACTCAATGCTGCCTCTCACTGCCAGTCACGACTGATCACTGCTTCTCACTGCTTGTCATTACTAAATACTACTTACTACTACCCCTTGCTACTTGCTACTACACAATACTACTCATTACTGCTTACTACTACTAAGTAATACTCGACACTACTAACACCTCCGCGTTTTACTACTCGCTAATGTGCATCACAACTCATTTATGATACGTCTTTAGAGGAGGAATTCCTGATAACCACCCCCACAATACGTAGTAGATATTGTCAACTCGATTTCCAACTTACCTATCATTC
The DNA here is from genome assembly GCF_046630445.1 of Rutidosis leptorrhynchoides. Taxonomy (NCBI): domain Eukaryota; kingdom Viridiplantae; phylum Streptophyta; class Magnoliopsida; order Asterales; family Asteraceae; genus Rutidosis; species Rutidosis leptorrhynchoides. The sequence continues at coordinate 313,520,040 of NC_092335.1, read as the reverse complement.
AGCCATCCACCGTCCATGATTTTGTTTTCCAACACGAGCCTACCGACTGAAGACCATTATGCCCTAATGGGTGCATTAGAGTACATGTGCATGTACTTATGATGTGAGCATGCTATCTAACAACTTATACATCACTACTATCATCACTGCTTATCACCATCCATCGCTACTTATCGCTAACCCCATCACTCATTACTACTAGTAATACTACTTGTCACTATATCCTTTCTCATTCTGCCCCAACGTACTTTTCTTAAGCGGCAATCATTTTCGTTATACCCACAAATATGACCAAGCAACTTTGAACGCATTGACGTGAACTACACTTCATCTGTTTCCTGCGAGGCACACACGTCTGGAAGATTGTACCAACCCTTTTCGATTAAATATCAGATTTTGTTCGGGTTGCCATTATACCTTATTCAATTTCGTTTTCCATGAAATTCTTCACGAAACTGCTCTCACTCACCGATCATAATACTTATACATGATGTCAACACCGGTGCTGATGGAAGCCTTAACGCTAGAGAAATTGGTCACAACCTTTATAACCCTGTGCCTCCCTTAGACAACATGTACTTTATAGAACTATTGAACTGGGAAATTTTAACCTCGTGATTGAAACAAACTGGTTATCTGATGATACAACCAAGGCAGCTACAACCCGAAGGTTATTTGAAATTATTTCACCAATAATAATAGTGTACGGAGAAGAGATCAGTACACCGTCATGTTACGCTAATTACTCGAAGGTCCAGAAGTACATGATATGAGAATGTATCGCACTTCTGGCACATGTGAGTAAAGATGAGCTGACATTTAAGAGAGCTGACTATTCCTAACTATTAGAGATTGTCCTGAGGTTACACATCTACCCCACCGTGAAGTCGAATTTCGGATTGATATGGTGCCAGCAGCTGCACCCGTTACGCGTACAATATACGCATTTGCACCTTTAGAACTACAAGAGCTTCCCATAGTGAAGAACATGAGGGTTTTAATGCCCTAAATTGTGACATGTACTAGAAGGTGTGTCACATACCCACAAATTCCCAAGTTGGAGCTCTAGTCTTGTTTGTTAAGAAGAAGGATGGGTCGATGAGATTGTGTATCGACTACAGAGAATTGAACAAGTTGACAATCAAGAATCGGTATCCGCTACCGAGGATTGATGACTTATTTGATCAACTACAGGGATCTAGTTATAATTCGAAGATTGATTTGAGATCCGGGTATCACCAATTGAGAGTCAAAGAAGCTGATGTCCCAAAGACAGCGTTTAGAACACGTTACGGACATTATGAGTTTACAGTAATGTCGTTTGGTTTGACGAACACACCGGCAGTGTTTATGGACCTCATGAACCGTGTGTGTAAGCCATACCTTAATAAATTCATCATTGTGTTCATTGATGATATATTGGTGTACTCCAAGAACAGAGAAGAGCACGAACAACATCTACGCTCGATATTGACTATCTTAGAGAAGAGCAGTTGTATGCAAAGTTCCCTAAGTGTGACTTTTGGTTACTAGAGGTACAATTTCTTGGCCATGTTGTAGGGGCCAATGGAATACAGGTCGATCCATCAAAGGTTGAGTCGGTTAAGAATTGGGAAACTCCAAAGACGTCAACGCAGATTAGGCAATTTTTGGGTCTAACTGGTTACTACCGGAGATTCATTGAAGGATTCTCTAAGATCGCCCAACCAATAACCGCATTGACTCATAAGGGCAAGAAGTTTGAGTGGTCAGAACCGCAAGAGACTGCATTTCAGTTATGGAAGGAGAACTTAACAACTGCACCAGTATTGTCTCTACCCGAGGGAATTGAAGATTTTGTTGTTTATTGTGATGTCTCACGTCAAGGAATGGGTTGCGTGCTTATGCAACAAAACAAGGTTATTTCTTATGGATCGCGTCAGTTAAAGATTCGCGAGCAGAACTACACTACACACGACCTTGAGTTAGGAGCTGTTGTCTTTGCACTTAAAATGTGGAGACACTACCTGTTTGGAACCAAGTTCACTATCTTCACTGACCATAACAGTTTATAGCACATATTCGATCAGAAACAGCTCAACATGAGACAACGACGTTGGATGGAACTACTTAACGATTATAACTGCGAACTTCAATACCATCCGGGAAAGGCGAATGTTGTGGCAGATGCCTTGAGCAGAAAGGAGCGAGAGAAACCTCTTAGGGTTAAAGCGCTTAACATAGTTGTCCGTACGAATCTCACATCACAAATCCGTGAAGTACAACAAGAAGCCATGAAACAGGAGAATGTTGACGTTGAATTTCTCAAAGGGAAGGACAAGAAGTTTGACATCAAGGAGGACGGAACACGGTACTTTGCTAACTGAATTTGGGTACCAAAATTTGGTGGATTGAGAGAACTAGTGTTGGAGGAAGCACACAAGTCGAGATACTCAATTCATCCGGGATCAGATAAAATGTACCAAGATTTGAAGGCATTTTATTGGTGGCCGAATTTGAAAGCTGACATTGCTACTTATGTCGGGAAGTGCTTGACTTACGCTAAAGTCAAAGCTGAGCATCAGAAGCCATCAGGATTATTAACTCAACCAGAGATTCCCCAGTGGAAGTGGGAAGGTATTTCCATGGACTTCATTACGAAACTGCCGAGAACGACGGGAGGTCACGATACTATTTGGGTTATCGTGGATCGTCTCACTAAGTCCGCACACTTTTTACTGATAAGGGAAACTGATAAAATTGAGAAGTTGGCTCAGATCTACATTAAGGAAGTCGTCTCTAGGCATGGATTGCCTATATAGATTATATCCGACCGCGATAGCAGATTTACTTCTAGGTTTTAGCAATCATTACAGAAAGCAATGGGGACCCGTTTAGATATGAGTACAGCATATCACCCCCAGACGGAAGGCCAGAGCGAATGAACTATTCAGACTTTTGAGGACATGTTGAGAGCGTGTGTCATTGATTTCGGAAACAGATGAGATAAGTATTTACCACTGGCTGAGTTCTCATATAATAATAGCTACCATGCAAGCATTAAAGCTGCACCTTTCGAAGCGTTGTATGGAAGGAAGTGTAGATATCCCGGTTGTTGGAGCGAGTTGGGAGATAGTCAGTTGACAGGTCCTGAGATTATTCAGGAGACAACTGAGAAAGTTCAACAGATTCAGGAATGATTGAGAACGGCTCGAAGTCGTCAAAAGAGTTACGTCGATGTTAGACAGAAGGACATAGAGTTCCAATTTGGTGACAGGGTTATGCTTAAAGTATCACCTTGGAAGGGTGTTGAACGATTTGGGAAATGAGGTAAACTGAGTCCTAGATATGTTGGACCGTTTGAGATAATTGAAAGAGTTAGACCAGTAGCTTACAGATTGGAACTGCCACAAGTACTCAGCGGTATTCATGACGTTTTCCATGTATCCAATATAAAGAAGTGCCTAGCCGATGATAATTATATTATTCCTCTAGAAGAACTATGTATCGACGACAAACTTCATTTCATTGAGGAACCTGTTGAAATCTTGGGCCGAGAGGTCAAACAGTTGAAGCAAAGCAGAATTCCTATCGTTAAAGTTCGGTGAAACGCGAGAAGAGGACCAGCGTTCACGTGGGAGCGTGAAGACCAGATGAGGCTGAAGTATCCGCAATTGTTTCCCGAGGAAACCACTTCAGCGGACGATCACTAAAAATTTCGGGATGAAATTTTCAATAACAGGTGGGTAATGTAACAACCCTGATTTTTCCGTTACTTTCGTTAACCCTCCTTTAGTTTATTTAATGGCGATTATTTAACTTTTATGCATTTACGTGTATTAAATGCATACTTGGACTTTGGAGGGTTTCAATAATTATTATGGGTTGATATTAATGCAAATAAATATTTCGGATAATGAAATACGATAAAAACGATACGATTTTGATAATAGCTTTTTGAGCAACGAAACGCTCGGGTTTATTTTAATAATTAATTTTAATAATTAATTTTATTAATTATTAACTTTTTAAAATATTTAATTTATTGGGTTTTTAATAAATTAAGCGATTGGTTGCGTTTAACGATCGGATTAGCGTTCCGGGCCTTCGGTACGACTAAACGACACTTAAAACGGACCACGAATACGCGTTATTGCAAAACGAGAGCCCGGGAACCCATCCCATGGGGCCCATCGGCATAACCCCCCTCCCCACCCCTTTTATGTCTAAAACTTGTAACTTTAGGGACTTATGTGCAATTTAGGATAACTAGGGATGATATAAATAGAAGTAATAAACCTAATTAGGATTAAGAACATAAAAACGTAGCTTTTTCTTCCCTCCTTCGCCCTCCCATCGTCGACATCATCACCACCACCATACCATTAATTTTTCATTTTTAGAGCAAGCCTTGAACACGAAAGTTGCAATTCTCGATCTCCTCTACGCGTGTGTATCGTTAATTTTGTGATCAAAGGTACAATTGCATAAATTCTAATTCTTAAAATCTGAATTTTATTAAAGTTTCATAGTTATGTTGTCAATTGCTCAAATCTATACGCGTACGTGTTAATCGTTATCGTTACTTTGATTGTTTGATGCGCTAGGGTTTAAAAACGAATTTGTATTTGTTTGATCAAAAAAATTAAAATTTTCAAATGTTATAATCAGATTCCTTGCGAAAAACTATTGATTTTAGGCTTTGGATTCGCTTGATTTCGTTTCCGTATGATTAAGTTATGTCGATTTGAATTATCGTTGTGTTTTGTTGCTTGATCAGAAATCTGGTATTGATAGAAAATGATTTGGAATGTGAGACTTATACCACTGGTAATATAATTTAAAAACACTCAAGTTAGACTAGGATATAATGTCGTTTACTTATGTATAGCCCGAGTTATGCTAGAATTAGTGTAAATGAAGTTTTATACAGCACTTGCATGAAAATAACCTTGTATGATAAAATGTGTTAACTTTTGTGATTAAAGCTTTGCATATTTGAAAAGTAGACAAAAAGTACTTCATCTTTCATGCAGATATTATAGGCAAATTGTATCTAGATCTTCGAATAATTGTATGCGAATGTGACTAACTAAATGAGAATCGAATCTGTAAATTGCACACAGTTTTGTACTCTGTGGATTTTTTATATTGATTTAGCATGTATGCTTCTGGGAAATGAAACTTAACATGATATGTGACTTATTATTAGTTTATGTCAATCTCTGAAATCTTATGCATTGGGCACAATAGATCCATACTTTTTGTGAATTCTGATTTGAGCTGAAAACTGAATGATCAACTTGCACGAATAAACTGTACAAATTAGCTAAACAAAAGTGGCTAGATTTTTTATATGTGTTACTTTGATTTTTCCTTGAACTATGTCCACCGGTCTTGTATCAATTTCATGTTCCTAACTCCGGTTATAGCCGAAATGAAATTAGTGCGCGGTCAGAAACTGACTTGGCAAACCCCAAATGTATACCTTATGATTCCTGACTTTTAATTGTCGTATGAGTCCCTGGCCGGAATTTTTGGAATCTATTTTAGGTCTATTTATGATCTGGAGTTTTCCATGTTTATGTGAATTTTGTACTTTGAGATAATATGCTAAGTATGCTACATGTTCATAGATTTGGTGCACAACGGTAAACTGAAATTGTGAAAATGATTATTCATGACCTAAAACGTATTGTATGACTTAGGTTTGACATGTTGACCAATATTTGACATGAACATACTGATGTTGACTTTAGTTGACCACATTGATCAAGTTTGACTTTCGGTTTGACTTCGGTTGACTTTGTTTGACTTGCATGAGATAGTTGACTTTTACTTTGAAACGCGTCGAGTCAAGCAATAAGACAACGTACACTATGAAACCACACTTATATAAGATACATATATTGACCAACCTACATACGTATAATTAGGTTACTTTACTCGGGTCTAAACCGTACAAGTCGTTTGTCTTTCATTCCGAGCTTTATTCAAAGGTGAGTCTACAGTTCCGCTTTTTATATATGTTTTTAGGGATGAGAATACACGCTGTTATATTTATATTTTCAAATTACTTTATATTGACAAGAGTACTATACATATGCATACTGAGTTTTGTTCAAAAAGCCTCTAGCTTGAATACTTTTAATACCATCGGTGTAAGCACAATTTAGATGGACGGATCCGTTAGGTTGACAACCTCGCCCACTATAAAAGCAGTGGTGCATTTATTTTGAACATTAAATACATTTGAACAAGTGTATAACATTTTAGGAGGTAAATGCAGGTATAGTGGTTTCTATACTCGGGTTAATGCTAGTATTCAGGTGCTCGGTGTATGCAGCGATAGAATCTCGTGGTTAAGGAAATTAAACTATTTTTCTGATAACTGTTTTTCATATACTATACAACGATATTTAAACTGTGGTTTACAAGCAAATGAGATAAAACTTGACAGGGTGTTGTCTACAAATGATTGAAATTTGACATGGTAGCGTCAACAAACTTTTGAAACGAGAAACGGTGTTGTCTAAAAACTTTAACATTAAACTTTGGTGGTCTTCCATTAGTAAACGTTTTCGAAATGTTATTTCTTAAACATACGGTATTGTTTACCTAAAACCTGTAGATTCACTCAACTTTATTGTTGACCCGTTTTGCGTGTTTTATTCGCAGGTATTAATTGCTTCCGCTGTAGAATATTACTGTTACGTAGAAGTCAAGCCAAGCATTGGGACCAGAGTTAACATTCTGTTAAAGTGATTTGATGGGGTGTTACATACCCGCACTTATTTCTAGAAGATACGTCAACACCTCCAACTACTTAAAATTTCGGGACGAAATTTATTTAACGGGTAGGTACTGTAGTGACCCGAACTTTTCCATGTTTATATATATTAAATTAAATTGTTTTTTACATGATTAAGTATTTCCAACATGTTAAGCAATCAAACTTGTTAAGACTTGATTAATTGAAATAGGTGTCATATAGACAATTGACCACCCAAGTTGACCGGTGATTCACGAACGTTAAAACTTGTAAAAACTATATAATGACATATATATGATTATATATATAGTTAACATGATATTATGATAAGTAAGTATCTCATTGGTATTTTAACAATGAGTTATATACATAAAATTGAGTTTATTGAATTAAGAAACTCGAAACGATATATATAACGATTATCGTTATAACAACGTATTACTAAATACATATGAATCATATTAAGATATTGTTACACTATGTTTAATCATGATAAATGATAAGTAAACATGTCATTATGTATATTAACAATGAACTACATATGTAAAAACAAGACTACTAACTTAAAGATTTCGAAACGAGACATATATGTAACGATTATCGTTGTAACGACATTTAAATGTATATATATCATATTAAGATATATTAATATATCATAATATTATGATAATATAATAATTTAACATCTCATTAGATATAATAAACATTGGGTTAACAACATTTAACAAGATTGTTAACTTAAAGGTTTCAAATTAACATTTACATGTAACGACTAACGATGACTTAACGACTCAGTTAAAATGTATATACATGTAGTGTTTTAATATGTATTCATACACTTTTGAAAGACTTCAAGACACTTATCAAAATACTTCTACTTAACAAAAATGCTTAGAATTACATCCTCGTTCAGTTTCATCAACAATTCTACTCGTATGCACCCGTATTCGTACTCGTACAATACACAGCTTTTAGATGTATGTACTATTAGTATATACACTTCAATGATCAGCTCTTAGCAGCCCATGTGAGTCACCTAACACATGTGGGAACCATCTTTTGGCAACTAGCATGAAATATCTCATAAAATTACAAAAATATTAGTAATCATTCATGACTTATTTACAAGTAAACAAAATTACACATCCTTTATATCTAATCCATATACCAACGACCAAAAACACCTACAAACACTTTCATTCTTCAATTTTCTTCATCTAATTGATCTCTCTCAAGTTCTATCTTCAAGTTCTAAGTGTTCTTCATAAATTCTATAAGTTCTAGTTTCATAACCTCAAGAAATCTTTCTTATCTACAGTAAGATATCTTTCTAATACAATTTAATACTCATATTCAAACTTTGATTCAATTTTTATAACTATAACAATCTTATTTCGAGTGGAAATCTTACTTGAACTTGTTTTCGTGTCATGAATCTGCTTCAAGAACTTTCAAGCCATCCAAGGATCCTTTGAAGCTAGATCTATTTTTTTCATTTCCAGTAGGTTTATCCACAAAACCTAAGGTAGTAATGATGTTTATAACATCATTTGATTCATATATATAAAACTACCTTATTCGAAGGTTTAAACTTGAAATCACTAGAACATAGTTTAGTTAATTCTAAACTAGTTCGCAAACAAAAGTTAATCCTTCTAACTTGACTTTTAAAATCAACTAAACACATGTTCTATATCTATATGATATGCTAACTTAATGATTTGAAACCGTAAAACATGAAAAACACCGTAAAACCGGATATATGCCGTCGTAGTAACACTGCTGGCTGTTTTGGGTTAGTTAATTAAAAACTATGATAAACTTTGATTTAAAAGTTGTTCTTCTGGGAAAATGATTTTTCTTATGAACATGAAACTATATCCAAAAATCATGGTTAAACTCAAAGTGGAAGTATGTTTTCCAAAATGGTCATCTAGACGTCGTTCTTTCAACTGAAATGACTACCTTTACAAAAATGACTTGTAACCTGTATTTCTGACTATAAAATTATACTTTTTCTATTTAGATTCATAAACTTAAGTTCAATATGAAACCATAGCAATTTGATTCACTCAAAACGGATTTAAAACGAAGAAGTTATGGGTAAAACAAGATTGGATATTTTTTGATTGTTGTAGCTACGGGAAATATTGTAACAATTCTATACAAATCATATCCTAGCTAACGTATATTATATTATACATGTATTCTAATATATTATGTAATCTTGGGATACCATAGACACGTATGCAAATGTTTTGACATATCATATCGACCCATTTATATATATTATCTGGAACAACCATAGACACTCTATATGCAATAATGTTGGAGTTAGCTATACAGGGTTGAGGTTGATTCCAAAAATATATATGCTTTGAGTTGTGATCTAGCCTAAGACGTGTATACACTGTGTCGTGGATTGATTCAAGATAATATATCGATTTATTTCTGTACATCTAACTGTGGACAACTAGTTGTAGGTTACTAACGAGGACAGCTGACTTAATAAACTTAAAACATCAAAATGTATTAAAAGTGTTGTAAATATATTTTGAACATACTTTGATATATATGTACATATTTGTTATAGGTTCGTGAATCGACCAGTGGCCAAGTCTTACTTCCTGACGAAGTAAAAATCTGTGAAATTGAGTTATAGTCCCACTTTTAAAATCTAATATTTTGGGATGAGAATACATGCAGTTTTATAAATGTTTTACGAAATAGACACAAGTAATTGAAACTACATTATATGGGTGAATGATCGAAGCCGAATATGCCCCTTTTGCTTGGTAACCTAAGAATTAGTATACCGATCTACTAATTGACGCGAATCTTAAAGATAGATCTATTGGGCCTAACGAACCCCATCCAAAGTACCGGATGCTTTAGTACTTCGAATTCGTTATTATCATGTCCGAAGGATTTCCCGAAATGATAGGGGATATTCTTATATGCATCTTGTTAATGTCGGTTACCAGGTGTTCAACATATGAATGAATTTTATCTCTATGTATGGGATGTATATTGAAATATGAAATCTTGTGGTCTATTATTATGATTTGATAATATATAGGTTAAACTATAACTCACCAACATTTTTGTTGATGTTTTAAGCATGTTTATTCTCAGGTGATTATTAAGAGCTTCCGCTGTTGTATACTAAAATAAGGACAAGATTTGGAGTCCATGCTTGTATGATATTATGTAAAAACTGCATTCAAGAAACTTATTTTTGATGTAATATATTATTATTGTAAATCATTATGTAATGGTCGTGTGTAAATGGTATATTTTAGATTATCATTACTTGATAATCTACGTAATTCTTTTTAAACCTTTATCGATAAAATAAAGGTTATGGTTGTTTTAAAAATGAATGCAGTCTTTGAAAAACGTCTCATATAGAGGTCAAAACCTCGCGACGAAATCAATTAATATGGAACGTTTATAATCAATATAAACGGGACATTTCACCTGATGCGCCGCATCTGATGCTGAGTGTTCCTGCCTGTCGCTTTTTTCACCACAAATACGGTTTTCATCTTCATTTTTCTCATTTTTTCAAAGTCTACTCCGACTCACATCTCATTTCCTCTCAACAACTTCATCTCTAAACACTAAATCAACCGATTAATCCCATATCTGATCATCTAATCCGTCTATCAACATGAGAATGGTAAGATTAATCTTCACTTCTTCATGATTCTTGTGTTCTTTAATCTCCAATTAGGATTTGGCATGTTCCAAGTGTGGGGATGTTTGAATCTTCATGTTTTGGTCATTATATGCTTATAATGTTGCTACTAATCCTTATTCATGCCCTAATTTCATGATTAATTGCTTAAATCTTTACTTTAAAAATTAGGGTTCTTCATGAATTTGGGGGTTTCGAATTGTTTGACCATTACTTGTTTAAATTGAGATATTTTGGAGTCTAATTACTAGCATACATTAGCATTTTGCCTTGAACCCTTGTTGAATCACATAATTTTGAATAAATTGAGAATTAGGGTTATTGAATTGGGGATTTTGACTTTTGTTGACTAGTAAGTGTTCTAAGTGGAATTAAAGCAATTCATTGATTATGCTAAACTCATATATGCCTTAAGTTAGTGTTTGTTCGATTTGAAAGTATTATTTGCGAAAGTTAAGGATTGTATGCTTAGGCTTTTTGATGAAATTATTGACTTGAGTTGACTTTAATGTTCTAAATGTATGAAAACCATTACTTTCATATTGTTTGACATGATAATTAGAGAATGCTTATGGTTAAATATGTTATGACATTGAAAGTTGTTGGTAAAACTAAAACATGCTATGTATGATTATGCTTGTAAAGTGATTTGAATCATTTAAAATACTAGTAAATGTTTGTTAAAGATGAGTTGAGTCCATACCTGGATAGGATTATGTTTGACATGTAATCTGAGAATTTGTGTGATACGTATAACATAGCATGTTTAAAATTTTTCTACATGGTTTTGACTTGTGCAATATGATGGAGGTTTTTGATTTCTTTAAAGCTAATCAACTTGGTTTGTTGTTTTGTTGTTTGGTTTTGTTGTGTTTATTTTTTTTTTTTAGACTAGAGCATCATCATCAAACCCACGATCAAAAAACCAAAAGGGTCCGGCGGTTAGAGATCCGGATACAAGTGAGGAAGAAAATGTTGAAGAAGAAGAAGAAATGGACATAGATAACCAACAACTCAATATCCATCGAGTAACTACTCCGGATCCATGGATAAACACAGTTTTAAGACATCCGAAATATCACGAAAGAATGAAGAAAATTTTGAATAAAGAGGTGTATCCGGGAAAATACATGGATTGGGCACCGTTAGAAGAAGCCGGTGAACTACAAAATTTTCGTAATCTTTTCCGGATAACGTACCAAGGGCATCGAATTTACTCATGGGAAAATCTCTTCTGAATGAGAAAAAAGTTTACCCAATTTTAACCCGAGAATTCTTAGGATCACTTCGGGTCGACTAGGTCAAGATCGAACATTGACACTGTTGCAATTTGTGAGGATTCTAGATATCTACGAAGGGTTACCAAACCAACTATTACAACATTACTTCAGTCAATGTGAAGTTTATGTGTCCTCATTTGATCTTCGGGAAGCGTGGGAAAACATGAGCAATTATCAGTATAATGCCAGCAAGCAAACGTGTTCCAAGCATCTTACTTATGAGCATATATGTGTCCAACGGTTTATCTCCAACACGATAAACTGTAGAAAGGAGAGTAGTGAAAAAGTCACAAACTTGGACATCTGGTACATCAACTGAATCATGAATCACGCACATGTTCACATTCCAGCATGCTTCTAACTTCCTTCTCGAAGATTGGAAAAAGATAACACAGATTATGGGAGGCCAATACATTACCAAAATTGCCGAACATTTTCGTGTTAACACAATTGGTTTAGAAGAGAAACAGATGATTCCCTTTGATTGGGTAGGTTATACAAGTGCGAATATCTTAATGATAGGGTCAAACGGACTTCTAACTAGGTATGTGGATTCCGAAAATGTTCAACAGCCACAACCAGTTCCACAGTCCCATGTTGGTAGTAGCACGGGTCCGGGTAACGATTGGGAGGCATACATGGAGCGCCAATTTTCAGCATTGCGTCTACATCAAGAGCAAAATGCTCAGAAGGTAATGGACTACTATGATGCAGGTAATCGGGAGATACGACATCACATTGATGAGGGGAATGATAGAACTTGGTACACTCAAACCAGGCAGCAAGCTCAGCTTAACTGGATGCATGATCAAACCGTGTCATACGCTGCAGATCCCGCTCACTACTCCCCCTCTCCTTGGCCTTCATACGACCTATGGGTTCGAATGGGTGATCCATATCCTCCTCCTTATCCTCCTGCATACGCCATAACCCTCCTAATGAAGAAACTACTATCATCCCTGCTCAAGCAACCTATCAGGGGTACAACCCTTCAGTATTTTAGGACGACAACTCGGCGAATCAAAACGAAGGTGGAGCTGGACCAAGCAGCTCATTTTGGGGACTTTTCTCTGGTTGAAGTGATGATTCTCATGATTTGATTGATGTTGGTTTGTTTAAAAACAATTTATTTTAATGTTTGGTTTGTAATAGGATAATGGTAATTTGAATTTTTGTAATTTGAATAATTTAGTTAATTTAAAGTGGAGTTTTGGTACACGGAGTACACCCCCATTTATTTGTGTGAATTATATGTTTGGTTTGTGACAGGTGAGCATTGTGCTAATTGCTGCAAATTTCAAAGACTGACAGTAAGTTCAGTACATACTTGATTAATGAATGAGTTGTGTGAGCAAGAATTGGATGATGTTCTTATGATGGCATTCAGTTTGGCGCCATCATCCCGTGCACTCCGGTTTTAAACCTTGAAAGTAATAACTCTCTTATACTCTTTAACCCTCTCGAATTTAAATTTTTCTGATTTCATGTAACGAGGGCGATACATGAACTCAAGTGTGGGGAGGAAGTTATAAATTCTTTCGGGTTTTGATTTTGGTTAAAATGGAAGTTATAAATTCTTTCGGGTTTTGATTTTGGTTAAAATGGCTTAAAATGGTGAAAATTTTTGAACTTTTATCTTCATAAATTCAAATTTTGTTTAAAATTTGAAGATTTTAAAACTAGGTGTATACACTAAGTTATTATCACGAAACAAATTTAGAAACAACCAAATGATTGAATTTATTTTGGTTAAAAATCATAAACTAGTAATCATATAAAAGAGATAATCAATAGGCTACACCACATTCTTAATGGAAAGAATCATCAAGTACTTTGTTGTTCTGACAATCTAATCTAATGCTCATCTATGTAATAATTGTAAAGGAAGTCAAGTCTTCCAAAATGACACACTTGCTAACTTATGTTAGAAGATGTAGTCCAGAACAGCTGTAAGTTGACGAAAAATCTTGAAAAATCATCTCTATCATCAGCTGGAAATCCACATAACCTTAACATCAAATGGGGTTTTTGGTGGTCAGACTAATCCTAACCATGAGATGGATTTGTCTCGTACAATGGGGGGCACATTGGAAATTAGCTTTTAAGACTAATGAATCTAATCCCCATATGGATGATCTCCGTAAAGATCAACCGCATCTATGTTTGACCGCGGTCAACATACATATGCCATAACGAATTGAGGTTTGCAAACTCATGGTTCACCAATGATATTTGGACATGATATAGTTTATTCTAAAACTTATGCTATTTTATGAACTATATTGTGTAAAATCATTTTTTGGGACATCCAGTTTCAAGTTCCATGATACTTCAATCATGGGGGCGAGTAGCTTGCTAAGCGCCCACTGAGGATTCGGTTTTTAGTTACCCTCAACCGGACTTTGAAGTTAAAACCGGAAAACTTGTTAGTGTAAAAACTAACATGACTATTTTTCAAAATATAAAAGGTTTTTCGCAAAGGTCCTAATTTCCCTAAGGATCCAAATTTTCAAGAAATGTGGACTTTAAAACCCACCTTTCGACTTTGGTGTGATTTCAATTCGCGTGAGTACTCAAAAGGTGTGTGTATACTCAAAACGCGTTCGTGTGTACATTGTGAAATAAATAAAAAAGTGTGAGTGTGATCTGAGTGTGTGTTCCATATAGCGTGAGTTCTTGTGTTCCAAAATAACTTGTGCGTCTTGTGTACTATATCGTGTGAGTGTGATTTCCATTTTTGTGTTCTCAATTAAATGCGTATAGTAAATTTCGATTTCTTGTAAGTCTTGCTTGAGGACAAGCAAGGTTTAAGTGTGGGGATTTTGATAATGCCAAAATCATACTTGTTTATTGTCGTTATTTCAATCTAATTCTATATCTATTTGTATGTATTTATTGTACTTAAGTATTGTAATTCATGTATATTTGTAAAAGTCCATTGTGATTGAATAAATGAAGACCAACAGCGAAAACGACGTTGAAATGAAGATTGAACGCGTAAAACAGCCTGAAACTACTGAAACAGGTCCAAATGCGGTGCATCTCTCATAGAAGCGGCACATCTATGCAAAAAATAAATCACGACAGTTTTAAATGCGGAGCATCAGGAAATTTTGGACCAAACAGCTCCAGATGTGGCGCATTTGGTCTAGATGTGGCGCATCCAAGCCAAATGCGGCGCATCTGTTCCCAATGCGGCACATCCCTTACATGCCGACAGTTCCTAAGTGCTAAACGAGCTGGAAAACACTTGAGCCGAAAGTGATGCGGCGCATCACTAAAAGGATGAGGCGCATCTGGTCAATTTCTGGCCAGTTTACCTAACTTTTGAGCCTATTTAAGAGAGGCTTTGGTTACATACTTGAGACACCTTCACTATTATATTCTCTCTCAGTTCTAATACATTTTTCAAGGCTTAAGGAATGCTACAAGGCCAATCTCCACTCTTTCAACATCAAGATTAAGCTCGGATCATTCATCACTATTAGTATTAGTTCTATATCTTTTAAACATGAATTCACCTTGTATTAACTGCTTCATTAGTTCTATTGTGATTATGTTTGGCTAAAAGCCTTTTATGTTTGCTTCAATGTAAGATTCAATAAAATGTCCCGTTCAGATCGATTATAAACGTTTCATATTTATTGGTTTCGTTGCGAGGTTTTGACTTCTATATGAGACGTTTTTTTTTAAAGAATGCATTCGTTTTTTAAAACAAACCATAACCTTTATTCTATCAATAAAGGTTTAATAATTATAATGTAGATTATCAAGTAATGATAATCTAAAATATCACGCTTACACACGATCATTACATAATGATTTACAATAATTAATATGTTACAACAAAGTAAATTCTCGAATGCAGTTTTTAAACAATATTAAACAAACATGGACTCCAAATCTTGTCCTTAATTTAGTATGCAACAGCGAAAGTTCTTAACAATTACCTGAGAATAAACATTCTTAAAACGTCAACAAAAAATGTTGGTGAGTTATAGGTTTAACCTATATATTTATCAATCGTAATAATAGACCACAAGATTTCCTTTTCATTTCTCATAAATACACATCTCATATCAGGCATTTCGCAAACTGCATAGAGATAAAAATCATTCATATGGTGAACACCTGGTAACCGACATTAACAAAATGCATATAAAATATCCCCATCATTCCGGGACATCCATCGGACATGATAATTTCGAAGTACTAAAGCATCCGCAACATGGATGAGGTTTGTTGAGCCCAATAGATCTATCTTTAGGATTCGCGTCAATTAGGGTGTCTGTTCCCTAATTCTTAGATTATCAGACTAAAAGGGTATATTCGGTTTAATAATTCAACCATAGAATGTAGTTTCACGTACTTGTGCCTATTTTGTAAAACATTTAAAAAGATTGCATGTATTCTCATCCCAAAAATATTATATTTTAAAAGTGAAACTATAATTCACTTTCACAGATTTTCACTTCGTCGGAAAATAATACTTGGCCACGGGTCGATTCACGAACCTATAACAATATATACACATATATCAAAGTATGATCGAAATATATTCACAACAGATTTTATTATGTTTTAACGATTTAAGTTTGTTAAGTTAACAGTCCACGTTACTAGTCCACAATTAGTTGTCCACGGTTAGTAGTACAGAAATAAATCAATACATTATCATGAATCAATCCACGACCCAGTGTATACATGTCTCAGACTCAATCACAAATCAAAGTATATATATTATTTTGGAATCAACCTCAACCCTGTGTAGCTAACTCGAACATTACCGCATATAGAGTGTCTATGGTTGTTCCAAATAATATATATAGATGACGTCGATATGATATGTCAAAACATTGTATACGTTTCTATGTTCTATCAAGGTTACATAATATATGTTAGGCTACATGTATAATACAATATAAGTTAGTTAAGTTATGGTTAGTATAGGTTTTTGTAAATTCATCCCGTAGTCAAATTAACCATTTTTAACCAATTTTGTTTTACCCATCATTTCTTCGTTTTAAATCCGTTTTGCGTGAATAAAATTGCTATGGTTTTATATTGAACTGAAATTTATGAATCTAAAAATAAAAAGTATAAGTTTATAGTCGGAAATATAAGTTACAAGTCGGTTTTGTAAGAGGTAGTCATTTCAATCGAAAGAACTACGTCTTGATGATCATTTTGAAAAACATACTTCCACTTTGAGTTTAACCATGATTTTTGGATATAGTTTCATGTTCATAAGAAAAATCATTTTTCCAGAAGAAAAACTTTTAAATCAAAGTTTATCATAGTTTTTAATTATCTAACCCAAAACAGCCCGCGATTTTACTACGACGGCATATGTCCGGTTTTACGGTGTTCTTCGTGTTTCCAGGTTTTAAATCATTAAGTTAGCATATCATATAGATATAGAACATGTGTTTAGTTGATTTTAAAAGTTATGTTAGAAGAATTAACTTTGTTTGCGAACAAGTTTAGAATTAACTAAACTATGTTCTGGTGATTACAAGTTTAAATCTTCGAATAAGATAGTTATATAATATATATATATATATATATATATATATATATATATATATATATATATATATATATATATATATATATATGAACATCATTACTACCTCAATTATAGTAGGTAAACCTACTGGATGTGACAAGAAATGATCTAGCTTCAAAGGATCTTGGATGGCTTGAAAGTTCTTGAAGTAGAATCATGACACGAAAACAAGTTCAAGTAAGATTTTTACTCGAATTAAGATAGTTTATAGTTATAGAAATTGAATCAAAGTTTGAATATGAGTATTACCTTAAATAAGAAAGATAACCTACTGTAAATAACAAAGGTTTCTTGATCTTGGATGATTACTTGGAATGGATTAGAAAGCTTGGAAGTAGACTTGCAAACTTGAAAGTGTTCTTGAAGGTTTCTTGAGTGGTTGTTTTATAAGTTGATATAGGTTAGGATTTATGAGCTAGATTGATGTAGATTATGAAGGAAATGATGAAGAACACTTAGAATAATATGAGAGAACAATAGAGAGATCAATTTGATCCACGAAATTTGAAATGAAAGTATGTTTGTGGTGTGCTAGATTCACGTGAATATGGGGTGTCCATATAGGCTCCATAAGTTTGTAATTTTGTGAGATGTTTCATGCTAGTTGCCAAATTATGGTTCCCACATGTTTTATGACTCACTAAGAGCTGCTAAGAGCTTATCATTAAAGTGTATATACCAATAGTATGTACATCTAGGAGCTGTGTATTGTACGAGTACGAATACGGGTGCATACGAGTATAATTG
The DNA here is from genome assembly GCF_046630445.1 of Rutidosis leptorrhynchoides. Taxonomy (NCBI): domain Eukaryota; kingdom Viridiplantae; phylum Streptophyta; class Magnoliopsida; order Asterales; family Asteraceae; genus Rutidosis; species Rutidosis leptorrhynchoides. The sequence continues at coordinate 313,501,993 of NC_092335.1, read as the reverse complement.
TTGATGAAAATAATTGACAATGTAATTGTAAGCATTTTTGTTAAGTAGAAGTACTTTGATATGTGTCTTGAAGTATTTCAAAAGTGTACTAATACATCTTAATATACTACATGTATATACATTTTAACTGAGTCATTAAGTCATCGTTAGTCGTTACATGTAAGTGTTGTTTTGAAACCTTTAAGTTAACAATCTCATTTAATGTTGTTAACCCAATGTTTATTATATCTAATGAGATGTTAAATTATTACATTATCATAATATTATGATGTATGAATATATCTTAATATGATATATATACATTAAAATGTCGTTACAACGATAATCGTTACAAATATGTCTCGTTTCGAAATTCTTAAGTTAGTAGTCTTGTTTTACATATATAGTTCATTGTTAACATACTTAATGATATATATAATTATCATTTTATCATGTTAAATATAGTGTAACAATATCTTAATAGGATACATATGTATTTAGTAAGACGTTGTTATAACGATAATCGTTATATTTATCGTTTCGAGTTTCTTAACTTAGTAGTCTCATTTTTATGTATATAACTCATTGTTAATATACATAGTGAGATACTTACTTATCATAATATCATGTTAACTATATATATAATTCCATATATATATATCATCATATAGTTTTTACAAGTTTTAAAGTTCGTGAATCGCCGGTCAACTTGGGTGGTCAATTGTCTACATGAAACATATTTCAATTAATCAAGTCTTAAAAATTTTGATTGCTTAACATGTTGGAAACATTTAATCATGCAAATATAGTTTTCATTTAATATATAATCATGGAAAAGTTCGGGTCACTACAGTACCTACCCGTTAAATAAATTTCGTCCCGAAATTTTAAGCTGTTGGAGGTGTTGACGTATCTTCTGGAAATAGGTGCGGGTATTTCTTCTTCATCTGATCTTCAGATTCCCAGGTGAACTCGGGTCCTCTACAAGCATTCCATTGAACCTTAACAATTGGTATTTTATTTTTCTTAAGTCTTTTAACCTCACGATCCACTATTTCGACGGGTTCTTCGATGAATTGAAGTTTTTCATTGATTTGGATTTTGTCTAACGGAATAGTGAGATCTTCTTTAGCAAAACATTTCTTCAGATTCGAGACATGAAAAGTATTATGTACCCTGATGAGTTGTTGACGTAAGTCAAGTCGGTAAGCTACTAGTCCGACACGATCTATAATCTTGAATGGCCCAATGTACCTTGGATTTAGTTTCCCCTATTTACCAAATTGAACAACGCCTTTCCAAGGTGAAACCTTAAGCATGACCATCTCCAATATCAAATTCTATATCTTTTCTCTTAATGTCCGCGTAGCTCTTTTGTCGACTTTGGGCGATTTTCAACCGTTGTTGAATTTGAATGATTTTCTCTGTAGTTTCTTGGAGAATTTCTGGACATGTAATCTGTCTATCCCCCACTTTACTTCAACAAATTAGAGACCTGCACTTTCTACCATAAAGTGCCTCAAACGGCGCCATCTCAATACTCGAATGGTAACTGTTGTTGTAGGAAAATTCTGCTAACGGTAGATGTCGATCCCAACTGTATTGTCTGAATTATTGTTGTCTGAATTATTCTACGGCATTTTTTTTAAGCTATTACACGTTGGCTTTTGTGTTATCTGCTGCTTGTTTGCCATGCTTAGTTAACGTGTATTGTGTTGCTTCCATATTGTTTACCTTATGCTGTGACGTTGTTGGTTAATGGATTTTGACATAAGTCAAAATTTTTGTTTAGAAAATCGATGCCAAACGAAAGAGGTCTAAGAGAAATCCCCACCGTAGCTCAGATTGAGGAAATGATAACTGCTCGAGTAGCCGCAGCTATGGCAGACGCCAACCCTGCACCGGCAATAATGGCAAACCGGATTGCTCAGAACGGGTGTACTTATAAGGAATTTCAGAGTTGCAAGCCCCACAATTTCAGTGGAACAGAAGGGCCATTGGGCTGACGAGATGGTTTGAGAAGTTGGAATCTGTATTCCGTGTGAGTAACTGCTCCGAAGTGAATAAGACTAAGTTCGCATCGTGCACGCTGTCGGATGGCGCTTTGACTTGGTGGAATACGTTTGCCCAGGCTCAGGGAATTGACGAAGCTTATGCTACACCATGGGAGGAGTTTAAGTGGGCTATGATCGAGGAGTACTACCCCATAACCGAAATTCAGAAAATGGAAGCGGAGTTTTGGGAACTGAAGGTCATAAGAAATGACCTTGATGACTATAACCGAAGGTACTTGGAGTTAGCTTTGATGTACCCCACAATGGTTACTCATGAGTTCAAACGAATTGAACGATATCTGTTGTAGTGACCCGAACTTTTCCATGTTTATATATATTAATTGAGATTGATATTTACATAATTAAATGTTTCCAACATGTTAAGCAATCAAACTTGTTAAGACTTGATTAATTGAAATATGTTTCATATAGATAATTGACCACCCAAGTTGACCGGCGATTCACGAACGTTAAAACTTGTAAAAACGACATGACGATATATATATGGATATACATATGGTTAACATGAGATTATGATAAGTAAGTATCTCTATAAGTATATTAACAATGAGTTATATACATATAAACAAGACTACTAACTTAAGGATTTCGAAACGAGACATATATGTAACGATTATCGTTGTAACAACATTTAAATGTATATATATCATATTAAGATATATTAATATATCATAATATCATGATAATATAATAATTTAACATCTCATTAGATATAATAAACAATGGGTTAACAACATTAATTGAGATCGTTAACTTAAAGGTTTCAAAACAACACTTACATGTAACGACTAACGATGACTTAACGACTCAGTTAAAATGTATATACATGTAGTGTATTTAGATGTATTAAAATACTTTTGGAAGACTTCAAGACATATATCAAAACACTCATACTTAACGAAAATGGTTACAGTTACTTTTCCATTCTTTTCTTTCATCAAGAATTCTAGTCGTATTCTTACCCGTATTATACACAGCTTCAAAACGGTCTTACTATGAGTATATACCAATAGGAACTAGCATGGGATTCCACTCTTGATTATGTCATGTATGACTAATCAATTTTAACTTCTACCATGAGCTAGTCAACTAACTAGAACTCCTTTTAACCCCACTCACCACTCACCAATTACCACTCATCATTCACTCCATTTCACTTCCAATTCTCTTTCTAATTCTCTCTCAACACACACACACTATTATGAACGTATTTTTACAGTAGTTAATCATCATCTTCATCAAAAATCACTTCAAGAATCAAGCTATAATCATCATAGGAAGAACACTTCAAGAACACTTCAAAAATCCCTTCAAGTTTACTAATTTACTTCCAAGCTTTCTAATCCATTCCAAGTAATCATCTAAGATCAAGAAACCTTTGTTATATACAGTAGGTTATCTTTCTTATTCAAGGTAATATTCATATTCAAACTTTGATTCAATTTCTATAACTATAAACTATCTTAATTCGAGTAAAAATCTTACTTGAACTTGTTTTTGTGTCATGATCCTACTTCAAGAACTTTCAAGCCATCCAAGATCCTTTGAAGCTAGATCATTTCTTGTCACTTCCAGTAGGTTTACCTACTAAACTTTAGGTAGTAATGATGTTCATAACATCATTCGATTCATATATATAAAACTATCTTATTCGAAGGTTTAAACTCGTAATCACTAGAACATAGTTTAGTTAATTCTAAACTTGTTCGCAAACAAAAGTTAATCCTTCTAACTTGACTTTTAAAATTAACTACACACATGTTATATATCTATATGATATGTTAACTTAATGATTTAAAACCTGAAAACACGAAAAACACCGTAAAACTGGATTTACGCCGTCGTAGTAACACCGCGGGCTGTTTTGGGTTAGTTAATTAAAAACTATGATAAACTTTGATTTAAAAGTTGTTATTCTGAGAAAATGATTTTTATTATGAACATGAAACTATATCCAAAAATTATGGTTAAACTCAAAGTGGAAGTATGTTTTCTAAAATGGTCATCTAGACGTCGTTCTTTCGACTGAAATGACTACCTTTAGAAAAACGACTTGTAACTTATTTTTCCGACTATAAATCTATACTTTTTCTGTTTTTATTCATAAAATAGAGTTCAATATGAAACCATAGCAATTTGATTCACTCAAAACGGATTTAAAATGAAGAAGTTATGGGTAAAACAAGATTGGATAATTTTTCTCATTTTAGCTACGTGAAAATTGGTAACAAATCTATTCCAACCATAACTTAATCAACTTGTATTGTATATTATGTAATCTTGAGATACCAAATACACGTATACAATGTTTCGACCTATCATGTCGACACATCTATATATATTTCGGAACAACCATAGACACTCTATATGTGAATGTTGGAGTTAGTTATACAGGGTTGAGGTTGATTCCAAAATATATATAGTTTGAGTTGTGATCAATACTGAGATACGTATACACTGGGTCGTGGATTGATTCAAGATAATATTTATCGAATTATTTCTGTACATCTAACTGTGGACAACTAGTTGTAGGTTACTAACGAGGACAGCTGACTTAATAAACTTAAAACATCAAAATATATTAAAAGTGTTGTAAATATATTTTAAACATACTTTGATATATATGTATATATTGTTATAGGTTCGTGAATCAACCAGTGGCCAAGTCTTACTTCCCGACGAAGTAAAAATCTGTGAAAGTGAGTTATAGTCCCACTTTTAAACTCTAATATTTTTGGGATGAGAATACATGCAGGTTTTATAAATGATTTACAAAATAGACACAAGTACGTGAAACTACATTCTATGGTTGAATTATCGAAATCGAATATGCCCCTTTTTATTAAGTCTGGTAATCTAAGAATTAGGGAACAGACACCCTAATTGACGCGAATCCTAAAGATAGATCTATTGGGCCTAACAAACCCCATCCAAAGTACCGGATGCTTTAGTACTTCGAAATTTATATCATATCCGAAGGGTGTCCCGGAATGATGGGGATATTCTTATATATATGCATCTTGTTAATGTCGGTTACCAGGTGTTCACCATATGAATGACTTTTATCTCTATGTATGGGATGTGTATTGAAATATGAAATCTTGTGGTCTATTGTTACGATTTGATATATATAGGTTAAACCTATAACTCACCAACATTTTTGTTGACGTTTAAAGCATGTTTATTCTCGGGTGAATACTAAGAGCTTCCGCTGTTGCATACTAAAATAGGGACAAGATTTGGAGTCCATGTTTGTATGATATTGTGTAAAAACTGCATTCAAGAAACTGATTTCGATGTAACATATTTGTATTGTAAACCATTATGTAATGGTCGTGTGTAAACAGGATATTTTAGATTATCATTATTTGATAATCTACGTAAAGCTTTTTAAACCTTTATTTATGAAATAAAGGTTATGGTTTGTTTTAAAAATGAATGCAGTCTTTGAAAAACGTCTCATATAGAGGTCAAAACCTCGCAACGAAATCAATTAATATGGAACGTTTTTAATCAATAAGAACGGGACATTTTAGTTGGTATCCGAGCGTTGGTCTTAGAGAACCAGAAAATTTGCATTAGTGTGTCTTATCGAGTTTGTTAGGATGCATTAATGAGTCTGGACTTCGACCGTGTTTTCTTTAAAAATGATTGCTTAACATTTTTGTTGGAAACTATATATTTTTAACATATGAATATTATGTGATATATTAATCTCTTAACGTGTTTGATATTATGTGATAGATGTCTACCTCTAGAACAATTCCCATTGACTCACCTAATAATAATGAAGAGTCAAATGTAAATTGGAATGATTCGTGGACTGATTCACAAGTTCCCGAAGAGGAACCGGAAGAAGAGTCAGAACCGGAAGAAGAATCGGAACCGGAAGAAGAAATAGAACCGGTGGGGGAAATAATAAAACGGTTAAGTAAAAGAGAATCCTCAACCAACCGACCAAGGTTAATTATGGTCAATGGTGTTTCCGCCAAGGAAGCAAAATATTGGGAGGATTACCAATTCTCCGATGAATCGGATTCCGACGATAATTCCGATGATGTTATAGAAATTACCCCAACTGAATTTAAAAAGGCAAAAGAAAATAATAAGGGAAATGGCATAAAAATAGAGAAATCTAATTCCAACCCCGATGAACTTTATATGTATCGTCAACCCCCGAAGTCCTTAAGTTGTAACAATGACCCGGGAACCTCTAAACCACCAGGTTTTTCTAAACCAATGTGGACAACGACGGCTCGTATTAGGGGAACATCATATATCCCTAGAAACTTGGCAAAACGAACCAAAACCGAACAAGAAGAAATGAGCGAGTCGGAATAAGATAGTTGTATTCGTGTGGTGTAATATATGTAATATAGTGTGCTTATGCTTTATGATATATGTAAAAATTGGTTGTATTAATAAGTATTTTTTTTTATGAATCTAACTCTTGTCTATTTTACAGTATAAAAACACAAAATGGATAGACAACCCAATATTTTAAGAGACCTACCCAGAGACATGATTGATGAAATCTTGTCTAGAGTCGGTCAGAATTCCTCGGCACAACTATTTAAGGCGAGATCAGTTTGTAAGACATTCGAAGAACGTTCCAAGAATGCCTTGGTTTATAAAAGGCTTTCGTTCGAAAGATGGGGGATATCACATTGGGAAATCCATAAGTTACGATGTGTTTACTTTGACGCATATATTGCGGGGAACCCAAATGCTATTTTACGCCACGGGTTAAGAAATTATTTTGACTCAGTATATCCGAATATAGGACTTCGTGATTTAGAAAAAGTGGCTAACATGCAACATAAAGAAGCATGTTATGCTTACGGATTAGTAATGTTCGCTTCTCACCAAAGTGAGAACAAGAACATCGGGCTACAACTATTAAACAAAACGTTCCCACAAGTGACGGAGTCGGTAATTGGGGTAAGAAATGAGGTTTTTAGGTTATTACGAGACTGTTGGTCATTACGTAACCCTCGTCCCTTTGACGACGTTACAACACGCTGTCTTATCAACGGCCATAACGGTTATGTTCCACAAGACCAAGGATGGGAAGTAGTCCTAGTAAAACCAGAATGCATGACTTGTTTCTGGACGTATGAATTACATGTCTTTATTGCCTTTGCTGAACGACTTGTGTACTAGCTAGAATTATCTTCACAACTATCTTGTATCAAAGTTATTGTGTGCTATATTTCATGCTTTATGTAAAATAAGCGGTATTGTAAGTTTGTAAAATATTGTATAAAAGTTTGAACGCGAAATATTATTACAATCAGTTTTTCATATAGAATTGTAGTAGTTGAATTGTATATTAGCTACTAAGTATGAACTTAACGGGTAGGTACTACCCGAATTTAAACTTATAAAACGCTAATATGAAGAAAAAGCTTTTATAAATGAGTTCATATTATGCTACGAAATACTATTAACTACTCTTAATATTCTGTATGATTAACTTATTCCATTTGACTATTTTGAAGGAAATGGCACCGACTACTCGACACACCGTGAATATGAATGAAGAGGAATTCCGTACTTTTCTAGCTTCAAACATAGCCGCAGTACAGGCTGCGCTACATACCAACAATAACCTTGGATCTGGCAGTACAGGAAATCGTGTAGGATGCACCTACAAAGAATTCACTGCCTGCAAACCTTTGGAATTTGATGGAACCGAAGGACCGATCGGATTGAAACGGTGGACCGAGAAGGTCGAATCGGTGTTTGCCATAAGTAAGTGTACTGAAGAGGACAAAGTGAAGTATGCTACGCATACCTTCACAGGTTCTGCGTTAACATGGTGGAATACCTATCTAGAGCAAGTGGGACAAGATGATGCGTACGCACTACCGTGGTCAGCATTCAAGCACTTGATGAACGAGAAGTACCGTCCCAGAACCGAGGTCAATAAGCTCAAGACAGAACTTAGAGGGTTACGAACCCAAGGATTTGATATTACCACGTACGAAAGACGATTCACAGAATTGTGCCTATTGTGTCCGGGAGCATTCGAAGATGAGGAAGAGAAGATCGACGCGTTTGTGAAAGGATTACCGGAAAGAATCCAAGAAGATATAAGTTCACACGAGCCCGCCTCCATACAACAGGCATGTAGAATGGCTCACAAACTAGTGAACCAGATTGAAGAAAGAATTAAAGAACAGACTGCTGAAGAGGCCAATGTAAAGCAAGTCAAAAGAAAGTGGGAGGAAAACGGTGATAAGAATCACCAATACAACAACAACAGCAATTACAACAATAACCGCAACAATTATCCCAACAATCGCAACATCAATCGCAACTACAACAAACGGCCCAACAACAACAACAACAACAACAACAACAACAACAACTACAACAATCATCCCAACAACAATAATAACCGCAACAACAACAACAATCAGAAGCAGCTATGCCAAAGGTGTGAAAAGTATCACTCGGGGTTCTGCACCAAAATTTGCAACAAGTGTAAAAGAAATGGTCATAGCGCAGCGAAGTGTGAGGTCTACGGACCAGGGGTTAATAGAACGAAAGGAACAAATGGTGTCGGAACGAGTAATGGCGGAGCAAGTAGTGTCGGAGCAAGTTATGCCAATGTAGCTTGTTATAAATGTGGAAAACAGGGCCACATTATTAGAAATTGCCCGAACCAGGAGAACACGAATGGACAAGGCCGCGGAAGAGTTTTCAATATTAATGCGGCAGAGGCACAGGAAGACCCAGAGCTTGTTACGGGTACGTTTCTTATTGACAATAAATCTGCTTACGTTTTATTTGATTCGGGTGCGGATAGAAGCTATATGAGTAGAGATTTTTGTGCTAAATTAAGTTGTCCATTGACGCCTTTGGATAGTAAATTTTTACTCGAATTAGCAAATGGTAAATTAATTTCAGCAGATAATATATGTCGGAATCGAGAAATTAAACTGGTTAGCGAAACATTTAAGATTGATTTGATAACAGTAGAGTTAGGGAGTTTTGATGTGATAATCGGTATGGACTGGTTGAAAGAAGTGAAAGCAGAGATCGTTTGTTACAAAAATGCAATTCGCATTATACGAGAAAAAGGAAAACCCTTAATGGTGTACGGAGAAAAGGGCAGCACGAAGCTACATATTATTAGTAATTTGAAGGCACAAAAACTAATAAGAAAAGGTTGCTATGCTGTTCTAGCACACGTCGAGAAAGTACAAACTGAAGAAAAGAGCATCAATGATGTTCCCATTGCAAAAGAATTTCCCGATGTATTTCCGAAAGAATTAACGGGATTACCCCCACATCGATCCGTTGAATTTCAAATAGATCTTATACCAGGAGCTGCACCAATAGCTCGTGCTCCTTACAGACTCGCACCCAGCGAGATGAAAGAACTGCAAAGCCAATTACAAGAACTTTTAGAGCGTGGTTTCATTCGACCAAGCACATCACCGTGGGGAGCTCCTGTTTTGTTTGTCAAGAAGAAAGATGGTACATTCAGGTTGTGTATCGACTACCGAGAGTTGAACAAACTTACCATCAAGAACCGCTACCCACTACCGAGAATCGATGACTTATTTGATCAACTACAAGGCTCGTCTATTTATTCAAAGATTGACTTACGATCCGGGTATCATCAAATGCGGGTGAAAGAAGATGATATTCCAAAGACTGCTTTCAGAACACGTTACGGTCATTACGAGTTTATGGTCATGCCGTTTGGTTTAACTAATGCACCAGCTGTGTTCATGGACCTTATGAACCGAGTGTGTGGACCATACCTTGACAAGTTTGTCATTGTTTTCATTGATGACATACTTATTTACTCAAAGAATGACCAAGAACACGGTGAACATTTGAGAAAGGTGTTAGAAGTATTGAGGAAGGAAGAATTGTACGCTAAGTTTTCAAAGTGTGCATTTTGGTTGGAAGAAGTTCAATTCCTCGGTCACATAGTGAACAAAGAAGGTATTAAGGTGGATCCGGCAAAGATAGAAACTGTTGAAAAGTGGGAAACCCCGAAAACTCCGAAACACATACGCCAGTTTTTAGGACTAGCTGGTTACTACAGAAGGTTCATCCAAGACTTTTCCAGAATAGCAAAACCCTTGACTGCATTAACGCATAAAGGGAAGAAATTTGAATGGAATGATGAACAAGAGAAAGCGTTTCAGTTATTGAAGAAAAAGCTAACTACGGCACCTATATTGTCATTACCTGAAGGGAATGATGATTTTGTGATTTATTGTGAAGCATCAAAGCAAGGTCTCGGTTGTGTATTAATGCAACGAACGAAGGTGATTGCTTATGCGTCTAGACAATTGAAGATTCACGAACAAAATTATACGACGCATGATTTGGAATTAGGCGCGGTTGTTTTTGCATTAAAGACTTGGAGGCACTACTTATATGGGGTCAAAAGTATTATATATACCGACCACAAAAGTCTTCAACACATATTTAATCAGAAACAACTGAATATAAGGCAGCGTAGGTGGATTGAATTATTGAATGATTACGGCTTTGAGATTCGTTACCACCCGGGGAAGGCAAATGTGGTAGCTGATGCCTTGAGCAGGAAGGACAGAGAACCCATTCGAGTAAAATCTATGAATATAATGATTCATAATAACCTTACTACTCAAATAAAGGAGGCGCAACAAGGAGTTTTAAAAGAGGGAAATTTAAAGGATGAAATACCCAAAGGATCGGAGAAGCATCTTAATATTCGGGAAGACGGAACCCGGTATAGGGCTGAAAGGATTTGGGTACCAAAATTTGGAGATATGAGAGAAATGGTACTTAGAGAAGCTCATAAAACCAGATACTCAATACATCCTGGAACGGGGAAGATGTACAAGGATCTCAAGAAACATTTTTGGTGGCCGGGTATGAAAGCCGATGTTGCTAAATACGTAGGAGAATGTTTGACGTGTTCTAAGGTCAAAGCTGAGCATCAGAAACCATCAGGTCTACTTCATCAACCCGAAATCCCGAAATGGAAATGGGAAAACATTACCATGGATTTCATCACTAAATTGCCAAGGACTGCAAGTGGTTTTGATACTATTTGGGTAACAGTTGATCGTCTCACCAAATCAGCACACTTCCTGCCAATAAGAGAAGATGACAAGATGGAGAAGTTAGCACGACTGTATTTGAAGGAAGTCGTCTCCAGACATGGAATACCAATATCTATTATCTCTGATAGGGATGGCAGATTTATTTCAAGATTCTGGCAGACATTACAGCAAGCATTAGGAACTCGTCTAGACATGAGTACTTCCTATCATCCACAAACTGATGGGCAGAGCGAAAGAACGATACAAACGCTTGAAGACATGCTACGAGCATGTGTTATTGATTTCGGAAACAGTTGGGATCGACATCTACCGTTAGCAGAATTTTCCTACAACAACAGCTACCATTCAAGCATTGAGATGGCGCCGTTTGAAGCACTTTATGGTAGAAAGTGCAGGTCTCCGATTTGTTGGAGTGAAGTGGGGGATAGACAGATTACGGGTCCGGAGATTATACAAGAAACTACCGAGAAGATCATCCAAATTCAACAACGGTTGAAAACCGCCAAAGTCGACAAAAGAGCTATGCTGACATTAAAAGAAAAGATATAGAATTTGAAATTGGAGAGATGGACATGCTTAAAGTTGCACCTTGTAAAGGCGTTGTTCGATTTGGTAAACGAGGGAAATTAAATCCAAGGTATATTGGACCATTCAAGATTATTGATCGTGTCGGACCAGTAGCTTACCGACTTGAGTTACCTCAACAACTCGCGGCTGTACATAACACTTTCCACGTCTCGAATTTGAAGAAATGTTTTACTAAAGAAGATCTCACTATTCCGTTAGATGAAATCCAAATCAACGAAAAACTCCAATTCATCGAAGAACCCGTCGAAATAATGGATCGTGAGGTTAAAAGACTTAAGCAAAACAAGATACCAATTGTTAAAGTTCGATGGAATGCTCATAGAGGACCCGAGTTCACCTGGGAGCGTGAAGATCAGATGAAAAAGAAATACCCGCATCTATTTCCAGAAGATTCGTCAACACCTTCAATAGCTTAAAATTTCGGGACGAAATTTATTTAACGGGTAGGTACTGTAGTGACCCGAACTTTTCCATGTTTATATATATTAATTGAGATTGATATTTACATGATTAAATGTTTCCAAGATTTTAAGCAATCAAACTTGTTAAGACTTGATTAATTGAAATATGTTTCATATAGACAATTGACCACCCAAGTTGACCGGCGATTCACGAACGTTAAAACTTGTAAAAACGACATGACGATATATATATGGATATACATATGGTTAACATGATATTATGATAAGTAAGTATCTCCATAAGTATATTAACAATGAGTTATATACATATAAACAAGACTACTAACTTAAGGATTTCGAAACGAGACATATATGTAACGATTATCGATGTAACGACATTTAAATGTATATATATCATATTAAGATATATTAATATATCATAATATCATGATAATATAATAATTTAACATCTCATTAGATATAATAAACAATGGGTTAACAACATTAATTGAGATCGTTAACTTAAAGGTTTCAAAACAACACTTACATGTAACGACTAACGATGACTTAACGACTCAGTTAAAATGTATATACATGTAGTGTATTTAGATGTATTAAAATACTTTTGGAAGACTTCAAGACATATATCAAAACACTCATACTTAATGAAAATGGTTACAGTTACTTTTCCATTCTTTTCTTTCATCAAGAATTCTAGTCGTATTCTTACCCGTATTATACACAGCTTCAAAACGGTCTTACTATGAGTATATACCAATAGGAACTAGCATGGGATTCCACTCTTGATTATGTCATGTATGACTAATCAATTTTAACTTCTACCATGAGCTAGTCAACTAACTAGAACTCCTTTTAACCCCACTCACCACTCACCAATTACCACTCATCATTCACTCCATTTCACTTCCAATTCTCTTTCTAATTCTCTCTCAATACACACACACTATTATGATCGTATTTTTCCAGTAGTTAATCATCATCTTCATCAAAAATCACTTCAAGAATCAAGCTATAATCATCATAGGAAGAACACTTCAAGAACACTTCAAAAATCCCTTCAAGTTTACTAATTTACTTCCAAGCTTTCTAATCCATTCCAAGTAATCATCTAAGATCAAGAAACCTTTGTTATATACAGTAGGTTATCTTTCTTATTCAAGGTAATATTCATATTCAAACTTTGATTCAATTTCTATAACTATAAACTATCTTAATTCGAGTAAAAATCTTACTTGAACTTGTTTTTGTGTCATGATCCTACTTCAAGAACTTTCAAGCCATCCAAGATCCTTTGAAGCTAGATCATTTCTTGTCACTTCCAGTAGGTTTACCTACTAAACTTAAGGTAGTAATGATGTTCATAACATCATTCGATTCATATATATAAAACTATCTTATCCGAAGGTTTAAACTCGTAATCACTAGAACATAGTTTAGTTAATTCTAAACTTGTTCGCAAACAAAAGTTAATCCTTCTAACTTGACTTTTAAAATTAACTACACGAATGTTCTATATCTATATGATATGCTAACTTAATGATTTAAAACCTGGAAACACGAAAAACACCGTAAAACCGGATTTATGCCGTCGTAGTAACACCGCGGGCTGTTTTGGGTTAGTTAATTAAAAACTATGATAAACTTTGATTTAAAAGTTGTTATTCTGAGAAAATGATTTTTATTATGAACATGAAACTCTATCCAAAAATTATGGTTAAACTCAAAGTGGAAGTATGTTTTCTAAAATGGTCATCTAGACGTCTTTCTTTCGACTGAAATGACTACCTTTACAAAAACGACTTGTAACTTATTTTTCCAACTATAAACCTATACTTTTTCTGTTTAGATTCATAAAATAGAGTTCAATATGAAACCATAGCAATTTGATTCACTCAAAACGGATTTAAAATGAAGAAGTTATGGGTAAAACAAGATTGGATAATTTTTCTCAATTTAGCTACGTGAAAATTGGTAACAAATCTATTCCAACCATAACTTAATCAACTTGTATTGTATATTATGTAATCTTGAGATACCATAGACACGTATACAATGTTTCGACCTATCATGTCGACACATCTATATATATTTCGGAACAACCATAGACACTCTATATGTGAATGTTGGAGTTAGCTATACAGGGTTGAGGTTGATTCCAAAATATATATAGTTTGAGTTGTGATCAATACTGAGATACGTATACACTGGGTCGTGGATTGATTCAAGATAATATTTATCGATTTATTTCTGTACATCTAACTGTGGACAACTAGTTGTAGGTTACTAACGAGGACAGCTGACTTAATAAACTTAAAACATCAAAATATATTAAAAGTGTTGTAAATATATTTTAAACATACTTTGATATATATGTATATATTGTTATAGGTTCGTGAATCAACCAGTGGCCAAGTCTTACTTCCCGACGAAGTAAAAATCTGTGAAAGTGAGTTATAGTCCCACTTTTAAACTCTAATATTTTTGGGATGAGAATACATGCAGGTTTTATAAATGATTTACAAAATAGACACAAGTACGTGAAACTACATTCTATGGTTGAATTATCGAAATCGAATATGCCCCTTTTTATTAAGTCTGGTAATCTAAGAATTAGGGAACAGACACCCTAATTGACGCGAATCCTAAAGATAGATCTATTGGGCCTAACAAACCCCATCCAAAGTACCGGATGCTTTAGTACTTCGAAATTTATATCATATCCGAAGGGTGTCCCGGAATGATGGGAATATTCTTATATATATGCATCTTGTTAATGTCGGTTACCAGGTGTTCACCATATGAATGATTTTTATCTCTATGTATGGGATGTGTATTGAAATATGAAATCTTGTGGTCTATTGTTACGATTTGATATATATAGGTTAAACCTATAACTCACCAACATTTTTGTTGACGTTTAAAGCATGTTTATTCTCAGGTGAATACTAAGAGCTTCCGCTGTTGCATACTAAAATAAGGACAAGATTTGGAGTCCATGTTTGTATGATATTGTGTAAAAACTGCATTCAAGAAACTGATTTCGATGTAACATATTTGTATTGTAAACCATTATGTAATGGTCGTGTGTAAACAGGATATTTTAGATTATCATTATTTGATAATCTACGTAAAGATTTTTAAACCTTTATTTATGAAATAAAGGTTATGGTTTGTTTTAAAAATGAATGCAGTCTTTGAAAAACGTCTCATATAGAGGTCAAAACCTCGCAACGAAATCAATTAATATGGAACGTTTTTAATCAATAAGAACGGGACATTTCATCTGTGGGGACTCCCCAAGGACATTCAGGGAAATGTCACCTCTTCGAAACCAGCAAATGTCCCGGAAGCTATGCGCATGGCGCACACCCTGATGAATCATATTACCCGCCAAGAGCCAGAAAAGGTGAAATCAGAATCTGGAGCTAGTAATGGGAAACGTAAGTGGGATGGAAGTAAGGGAAAAGGTTTTGACCAGAACCCAGCTAAGAGGTATGAGAACTTTAAGGGAAACAACGACTAGAGGACCCCAAGCCCCAACCCTAACTACAAAGGTAGCCTTCCTCAGTGTAAGAGATGCTACAAGCATCACATTGGATACTGCAACGTAGTGTGTGAGAAGTGTAAAAGGACTGGACACATCGGTAGAGATTGTAAGATCAACGCCCCAACTGTGAGGACAAATCCGAATATGTGACGACCCGGGAAAATCCGACCAAATTTAAACTTAATCTTTAAATGATTTTGATACGATAAGCAAAGTCTGTAATGTTGAGTCTCAAAAATTTTGAACTGTTATCATATATTAAATTACCCTGTAACTATTCTCGACGATTCACGAATCTTATATTATAAATAGAAATATAAATAGAAATATATATATATATATATATATATATATATATATATATATATATATATATATATATATATATATATATATATAATTAAATAGGTAACTAAGTATATATATATATATATATTAAGTAAATTGTTATGTGATTTAGTTACTACGAAAGACAAATTAAGATAGTTTAAAACTTGATAGTTTATTATAAAGAATATATTGAATGTAAATGATTTTGAATAAAAATTTGTCAACGTTAACAAAGTATTAAATCAATACTTTGAATTAATTTATTTCAACAAATATAATTAATAAAGTTACCTACTTATTATTTAAAACATGATTGTATATATAGTAATATATAAATATGTATATGATTTCTATATATATAAATGTTGATTGTATGTATAATTATTAAATATTCAATAAATGTTATCATATAAGATATATAGTTAATATGTAATATAAAATTTTTAATGTGTAAATTAATATATTAAATTTAAATTATCAGTTGTTATAATAATATTAATATTTTTAATATTAAATATCAAAATTAGTATCATTATAATATATAGATATGAAATATAATATATATAAATTGTTATATTATTATTAGTAATATTATGATCACCATTAATAAACATCTTATTTATCATCATTATTAAATTTATTGTCATATTATCATTATCTTTATTACTATTATTATTAATATCATTATCAATATTATTATTACTAATATTATTATATACTTGTTATTAAAAATTATTGTTATTAATATATTATTAAAAGAAATATTAATATTCTTATTAATATTATGAATTATTATTATTATTATTGTAATTATTAATAGTATTAACATAATATCAAGATTATGATTATAGATATACAGGAAATCAGATTTACAGTATACAGATATATATATAGATTACGTATACAGTTAAATAAATAAATAAATCTGTATAAATCTACAGCACAAATCGTAATCTGTTTTCAATCGTTGTCGAGCTGTAGTAAATGTTGCTTTATATTTCCAAACCCGTTCCAATTGATTCCATGTATTTCAGTAACAAACAAATTAAGTTAAGGGTCGATATCTGTTTCATTTTCTTTATTTTCTTTTCGTACCAAATGAACAAAGCCTGTCGACCACCATTTGATATAAATCCACGGAATTGTACTTGAATAATAACACAAATAATCAGCTTCGCATCCTCACTATCAGTCATCAATTATATCAGTCAAATTTTGGCAAAATTAATTAAGAAAAATGAAGAACAGCAGGTATTTACTCTGTTCTTACTTATTTATTAAAAAGATTGATTTTTATTCTAATTTTAAAAATCCAAAAATACAGTTGTGTTTGGAATTCATTGATCAAACTATCTGTAAATTTACAAGTTCCAATTTCTCATATTGATTATTAAATTACGAGTCAAAGATGTTGAATAAAAAGTCAAACCGTATGAACTTTGGTCAAATTCGAGCTACCTGTTATAATTCAAATTCAATTAAAGGTACAGAAAGTTTAAAGGAATGATTTTAAACCTACTTCATGTAGAAATTATAAGACAAAAGTGTCTAGATTTTAAAATGAGGATTTGAGTTCATAATTTACAAAAACCAACGTCTGTGAATTTTTTTATATATTTAATTTTTCTTTTCTGAATAATCGATTCAATAAACGATTGATTATTTTCGTTTCATTTAAATATTTTGATTCAAATTCTAAACTAGTTGTTATGGGTTCGTTTGATTCTGATCGAGTTGAATCCATGAGGAAGAAGGATATGGGAACAGAAAACCGCTTAAATAAATTAGGAATGAATAAAAATCAGAAAAAGTAATACCAGCGAAATGGTTAGGTGTTGGTTCGGGTTAGCGAGTGGTCTCGGGTTCGAGCCCGGCTTCGTGCTTTTTTTTTAAAAGGACTCATTAGGGTAGTTTTCCTTGCTTATAAATATTTATTATTATTATTATTATTATTATTATTATTATTATTATTATTATTATTATTATTATTATTATTATTATTATTATTATTATTATTATTATTATTATTATTATTATTATTATTATTATTATTATTATTGTCATTATTATTATTATTGTCATTATTAGTTTTGGTTATTAGGATTAGTATTGTAGTTATTATTATTATTATTATTATTACTAGTATTATTATAAAGTAGTATTATTATTAATATTATCATTAGTATTATGTTATAGTTATTGGTATTATTAATATTGACATAAGTATTATTATTAATATTACAATTATCATTAATATAATTATCATAACTATTATCGTATTAATTATTACTAAAAGTATCATTACTTTTAATCTATCATTTTATTAAAACTACTATTAATACTATCATTATTATTATTAGTAATATTATACTTGGTAAAATAATTATTATTATTATCATAGTTATCAGTATCACGACTATTAATATTATTATTAACATCATAAGAATTATTATTTGTATTATCACGAGAATTATTATTAAGTAATTACTAAGATCAATATCATAACTATCATTTACAGCAAAATTAATATTTTTACAATTTTAATTATTGATACCATTATTATTATCAGTAATAAAATTATTAACATTATTATTTTGTTAGTAATATTAAGTATTATAACTACGATCATTTTTACCTATACTAATATTATTTTGGTATTATCATAACTACTATAATTAACAAACAAATGATATATATATATATATATATATATATATAT
Organism: Rutidosis leptorrhynchoides; assembly: GCF_046630445.1. Classification (NCBI taxonomy): domain Eukaryota; kingdom Viridiplantae; phylum Streptophyta; class Magnoliopsida; order Asterales; family Asteraceae; genus Rutidosis; species Rutidosis leptorrhynchoides. The sequence goes on along the minus strand of NC_092335.1, from coordinate 313,483,253 downwards.
ATATATATATATATATATATATATATATATATATATATATATATATATATACATATATATATATATATATATACATATATATATACATATATAAATATATTTAGTACATATAACATAACAAAATTTATATGTTTATATTCAAAATGAGTATATGAAACATACATATATTACTAATATGAATATGATATAACTAATAAATTCACATATAAATAATTTTTCGATGGCAAATAAGTGTATTAATATATATACACATAATATAGGTTCGTGAATTCGAGGCCAACCTTGCAATTGTTCAATGACGTCATATGTATTTTTACTACAAAATACATTATAGTGAGTTTCATTTGCCTTTTTACCCTTTATATTTTTGGGTTGCGAATACATGCGCAAATTTTATAAATGTTTGACGAAAAAGACACAAGTAATCAAAACTACATTATATGGTTGGATTATTAAACCGAATATCTGTAGTGACCCGAACTTTTCCATGATTATCTATTATATGAGATTAATATTTACATGAATAAATGTTTCCAACATATTAAGCAATTAAAACTTGTTAAGACTTGATTAATTGAAATGAGTTTATGTAGACAATTGACCACCCCATTTGCCTGATGATTCACGAACGTCATAACTTGTGATAATTATATAATCGTTTTATTTTTTTATGATGTAAGTTTTTATTATATATATATATATATATATATATATATATATATATATATATATATATATATATATATATAAGAAGAAATACAATTAAATCAAAGATGTACAACTAAAACACTATTTGCTACAGTAAAATACTATTTGCTACAGTGAAACACTATTTGCTATAGTAAATTTTCACTTTGCTACAGTAAAATACTATTCGCTACAGTAAAAAAACTATTTGCTACAGTAAATTACTATTTACTGCAGTAAAATACTATTTGCTACAGTAAACACTATTTACTACAGTGGCACTATTTACTCGTATTCAATCTGTATTCATATTCGTACAATACACAACTTCTAAATGTATATACTATTGGTATATACACTTCAATGATCAGCTCTTAGCAGCCTTAATGAGTCACCTAAACATGTGGGAACCATCATTTGGCAACTAGCGTGAAATATCTAACAAAAATACAAACTAATGGAACCTTATATTCAAGGATAGGATCACGTTTTTCTTCACCAACCATAAACACATTTTCATTCCAACTTTTATGCATCAAATTACTCTCTCTCAATTCCTCTCTTATTGTTCTAAGTGTTCTTCATCATTTTCTTCATAATCTAGCTCAATCTAGCTCAATCTAGTTAACCTAGATCAACATACAAAACAACTACTCAAGAACACTTCATAAACACTTTAAAGTTTACAAGTTACTTCCAAGCTTTCTAATCCATTCCAAGTAATCATCTAAGATCAAGAAACCTCTGTTATTTACTGTAGGTTATCATTCTAATTCAAGGTATAATTCATATTCAAACTTTGATTCAATTTCTATAACTATAACAATCTTAATTCGAGTAGAAATCTTACTTGAACTTGTTTTCGTGTCATGATTCTACTTCAAGAACTTTCAAGCCATCCAAGATCCTTTGAAGCTAGATCATTTCTTGTCACTTCCAGTAGGTTTACCTACTAAACTTGAGGTAGTAATGATATTCATAACATCATTCGATTCATATATATAAAACTATCTTATTCGAAGATTATAACTTGTAATCACTAGAACATAGTTTAGTTAATTCTAAACTTGTTCGCAAACAAAGTTAATCCTTCTAACTTGACTTTTAAAATAAACTATACACATATTCTATATCTATATTATATGCTAACTTAATGATTTAAAACCTGAAAATATGAAAAACACCGTAAAACCGGATATACGCCGTCGTAGTAACACTACGGGCTGTTTTGGGTTAGATAATTAAAAACTATGATAAACTTTGATTTAAAAGTTGTTATTCTGGGAAAATTATTTTTCTTATTAACATGAAACTATATCCAAAAATCATGGTTAAACTCAAAGTGGAATTATGTTTTTCAAAATGGTCATCAAGACGTCGTTCTTTCAACTAAAATGACTACCTCTTACAAAAATGACTTGTAACTTATATTTCCGACTATAAACTTATACTTTTTATATTTAGATTCATAAATTTCAGTTCAATATGAAACCATAGCAACTTGAATCACTCAAAATGAATTTAAAACGAAGAAGTTATGGGTAAAACAAAATTGGATATTTTTACTTGTTGTAGCTACATGAAATTTGTAATAAATCTATACAAATCATAACTTAACTAACTTATATTGTATTATACATATATTCTAACATATATTATGTAATCTTGGGATACCATAGACACGTATACAATGTTTTGACATATCATATCGACCCATCTATATATATTATTTGGGAACAACCATAGACACTCTATATGCAGTAATATTCGAGTTAGCTATACAGGGTTGAGGTTTGATTCCAAAATAATATATAAACTTTGAGTTGTGATCTAGCCTGAGACTTGTATACACTGGGTCGTGGATTGATTCGAGATAATATATATTGATTTAATTCTGTACATCTAACTGTGGACAACTAGTTGTAGATTACTAACGTTGGACTGCTAACTTAACAAACTTAAATCGTTAAAACGTAATAAAACATATTGTGAATATATTTCGATCATACTTTGATATATATGTATATATTTGTTATAGGTTCGTGAATTGATCAGTGGCTAAGTCTAATTCTCAACGAATTAAGAATCTGTGAAAGTGAGTTATAGTCCCACTTTTAAAATCTAATATTTTGGGATGAGAATACATGCAGTTTTATAAATGTTTTACAAAATAGACAAAAGTATGTGAAACTACATTCTATGATTGAATTATTATTACCGAATATCACCCTTTTTAGTCTGGTAATCTAAGAATTAGGGAACAGAAACCCTAATTGACGCGAATCCTAAAGATAGATCTATTGGGCCTAACAAACCCCATCCGGGTTATGGATGCTTTAGTACTTCGATTTTATCATGTCCGATGAGAGTCCCGGAATGATGGGGATATTCTAGACGCGTTCTGTTAATGTCGGTTACCAGGTGTTCATCATATGAATGATTTTTATCTCTATGCAGTTTATGCGAAATGCCTGATATGAGATGGATGTTTATGAAAAATGAAATTTTGTGGTCTATTATTACAATTTGATATATATAGGTTAAACCTATAACTCACCAATATTTTTGTTGACATTTTTAAGCATGTTTATTCTCAGGTGATTATTAAGAGCTTCCGCTGTTGCATGCTAATTAAGGATAAGAATTGGAGTCAGCATGCTTGTAATATATTGTTTAAAAACTGCATTCGGAGATTTAAATCGATGTGTAATATTATTGTAAACCATTATGTAATGGTCTTGTGAAAAATGTTATCTTTTAGATTATCATTACTGGATAATCTACGTTATGATTTTAAAACCTTTATCGATAAAAAAAAGGTTATGGTTTGTTTTAAAAACGAATGCAGTCTTTGAAAAACGTCTCATATAGAGGTCAATACCTCGCAAGGAAATCAATTAATATGAAACGTTTATAATCGATTTGAATGGGACATTTCAGTTGGTATCCGAGCGTTGGTCTTAGAGAACCAGAAATTTGCATTAGTGTGTCTAACCGAGTTTGTTTGGATGCATTAGAGAGTCTGGACTTCGACCGTGTTTACTTGAAAAACGATTGCTTAACATTTTTTTGTTGAAAACTATATAATATTAACATGTAAATATTATGTGACATATTAATCTCTTAATGTGTTTGATATTGTGTGATAGATGTCTACCTCTAGTACAAATTCCATTAACTCACCTAATAATAATGAAGAGTCAAATATATATTGGGAAGACTCACAAATTCCCGAAGAGGAACCAGAAGAAGAGGAACCGGAAGAAGAGGAACCAGAAGAAGAGGAACCGGAAGAAGAGGAACCAGAAGAAGAAGAGGTTCCAGAGGAGGAAATATTAGAAACCACTGAAAAACATATAAATAAAAGAAAACCCTCAACCAATGAACCAAAATTAATAATGGTCAATGGTGTTTCCGCCGAGGAAGCAAAATATTGGGAAGACTACCAATTTTCCGATGAATCGGATCCCGATGAGGATTCCGATGATGTTATAGAAATTACCTCGACCCAATCTAACATGATTCCAACCCCGATGAACTTTATATGTATCGGTAACATCCGTATTTCCTAAATTGTAACAATAACCCGGGAACCTCTAAACTACCAGGTTTTTCTAAACCATTGTGGAAAACGACATATCTTATTAGGGGAGCACCATATATCCCTAGAAAATTAGCAAAACGAACCAAGTCCGAAGAAGAAGAAACGAGTGAGTCAGATTAAAGAGTTGTAATCATGTTGTGTAATATATGTAATATAGTGTGCTTGTACTTTTATGATAAATTCAAAAATTGCATGTATTATTTGTTAAGTATCTTTTATGAATCTAACCCTCGTCTATTTTTACAGTATAAAAACACAAAATGGATGTTAAGGATAGACAACCAAAAATTTTAGAAGACCTACCCGGGGATATGATTGATGAAATCTTGTCTAGAGTCGGTCAGAATTCGTCGGCACAATTATTTACGGCAAAATTAGTTTGTAGAATATTTGAAGAATGTTCCAGGCATGCCTTAATTTATAAAAGGCTTTCTTTTGAAAGATGGGGTATATCACATTGGGGAGACCTTAATTTACGCTGTGTTTTCTTTAAAGCGTTAAATGCAGGGAACCCAAGTGCAATTTTACGCTACGAGTTAAGAACCTATTTTGACTCAACATATCCCAACATAGGACTTCGTGCTTTAGAAAGAGCTTCTAACATGCAACATAAAGAAGCATGTTATGCTTACGGGTCAGTGATGTTCGCTTCTCACCAAAGTGAGAAAAAGAACATCGGATTACAACTTTTAAATAAAACCTTCCCACAAGTGACGGATTCGGTATTTGGGGTGAGAAAAAAGGTTTTTAGATTGTTACGGGGTTGTTGATCATTACGAAACCCTCGTCCTTTTGACGACGTTACAACATGCTGCCTAGCCAACGGTCACAATGGTTATCTTTCACATAACCAAGGATGGGAAATAATATTAGTACAACCAGAATGCATGACTTGTTTCTGGACCTATGAATTACGTATCTTTATTGCTTTAGCAGAATGACTTGTGTTAAACTAGAATTGTCTTCCCAATTGCCTTGTATCAATGTTATTGTGTACTATATTTCATGCTATATGTAAAATAGCGGTATTGTAAGTTTATAAAATATTGTATAAAAGTTTGAACGTGAAATATTATTGTAATCAGTTTCTCATATAGAATTGTAGTAGTTGAATTGTATTTTAGCTATTAAGTATGAACTTAATGGGTAGGTACTACCCGAATTAAAAGTTATAAAACGCTAATATGAAGAAAAAGCTTTTATAAATAAGTTCATATTATGCTACGAAATACTATTGACTACTCTTAATATTCTATATGATTAACTCATTTCTTTTGGCTATTTTTGAAGGAAATGGCACCGACTACTCGACACACCATGAATATGAGTGAAGAAGAATTCCGTACCTTTCTTGCTGCAAACATAGCCGCAGTGCAGGCCGTAATGCAAAATAACAACAATAACTCTGGTTCTAGCAGTGGAACTAATTCCATAAGAAATCGTGTAGGATGCTCCTACAAAGAATTCACTGCCTGTAAACCTCTAGAATTCGATGGAACCGAAGGACCAATCGGATTGAAACGGTGGACCAAGAAGGTCGAATTGGTGTTTGCCATAAGTAAGTGCACTGAAGAAGACAAAGTAAAGTACGCTACGCATACCTTCACAAGTACTGCGTTAACATGGTGGAACACCTATCTCAAGCAGATGGGACAAGATGCTGCTTACGCACTACCGTGGTCAACATTCAAACACTTAATGAACTAGCAGTACCGTCCCAGAAACGAGGTCAATAAGCTCAAGGTAGAGCTTAGAGGGTTACGAACACAAGGGTTTGATATTACCACGTACGAATGACGATTCACAGAATTGTGCCTATTGCGTCCGGGAGCATTCGAAGATAAAGAAGAGAAGATCGACGTATTTATAAAAGGGTTACCAGAAAGAATTCAAGAAGATGTGAGTTCACACTAGCCCGCTTCCATACAAAAGGCAAGTCGAATGGCTCATAAACTCATAAATCAAATTGAGGGAACAATTAAAGAGCAGGCGGCCGAAGAAGCCAACACGAAACAAGTCAAGAGGAAGTGGGAAGAAAACAGAGACAAAAGTCACCAACACAACAACAGTAACTATCGCTTCAACAATCAACACAACAATCATAACTACAATCGCACTAATTTTTACAACAACAAACGCAACAACAATAATCCCAACAACAACAACCACTACAACCACCGTCCCAACAATAATAACAATTGCAACAACAACCATCTCAATAATAACAATGGCAACAAAAACCAGAAAATTCCGTGCAAAAGGTGTGAAGGGTACCATCTGGATATTTATTGTTCGGTAACATGTACTTTGGTGCCCCGTACAAAACCATCGTGTACGAATCATCAACAACAGGATCATTACAAATTAAAAATTACAGAAGCAAACTCATCTTCGTTTGACCATGGCGACGGTCTAAGTGCGAGTAGGTCAGAATTTTCAGCACAACGTTAAATGGACATAGTGACGATCGGAGGGCCATAAATCCTAAACCGTAACTCGGATTGTGATGACCCGGGAATTTCTGACCAAATTTAAACTTAATCTTATATGATTTCGACACAATAAGCAAAGTCTATTAAACTGAGTCTCATAATGTTTGAACTATTTCCATGAATGCATTTGACTTTGACCATCTCCTACGATTCACGAACAACTATGTGTAATTAAATATGTAAATACATATATAGATATAATTATAAATATAAATGAATATATATAATTTTGAATTAATAAAAAATACCCTTTAATCAATTAGAATTAAAAACGTAAAAATAATAACTAGAATAATTAAGTTAATAATAAAATGATTATATATATGTATATATATATGAGTTCTATACAAACAATATTATTGTAACATATATACATGTATAAGTATTAAATGTTCAACATATGTTATTATATAAATATTAAATATTATATGTATTATAGATATAATTATTAAATGATACGTAATTTATAATATGTTGCAAGTTATAATACAAATTGTTATTTATATTATTAATTTATTATATAGTATATATATGAGATCTGATAAGTATAATTTGTTATATAAATCTCATTAACATTATTAATATTATTATTGTTATTATTATTTGTATTATTAATATTATTATAAATTATAATATATAATATATAGATATAGGAATTTAAACATATAAATGGATATTACTGGTTTTATGATTATTAAGTATTATTAATAAGAATCATTAGTATTATATATTATCATTATTATTATTATTATTATAAAAAAAAAGAACAATTTATTAATTTTATCATCAATAAAACTATTATAAACATTATTATAATTATTTGTATCATTATTCGAAAGTACTATTATTATTTAACAGAATTATTGCGTTATTATTATTACCTAATATTATATGTATTATTATTAATCATTATTACTAATAAAAAATATTATTATTAATTACAAGAATTAAATATATAATTTATGAAATCTGATTCCATTATATGAAGCAGATTCACGTCCATATCTGAATTCAATTTTTTTCTTACTACTTGATTCCTTTTTGTCAACCTATTACTTTACATAATTTGTACCATGATTGATCTTTATTGAATTTATATGTGCTATAAAACAAAAATCTGTTAACAACCCCTTTCAGCTTTATTTTTTTATATATTTTCGGTACATGATGATTTTTATTGTGGACACCATTCAATTACAAATCAAACGAGTACTATCTATTAATCTCACATACGTTCAGTATTTAATCCTCCATACCAGTCGACAACCCACCTACTGTGTGATGCCCCGTACAAAACTATCGTGTACGAATCATCAACAACAGGATCATTACAAGGTTAAGTACTATATGATGTAATAAAAGAAGTTGCATTCACGATAAAAAGATGACGTCACAACCGACGTTAATTGTTTTACACCAACAGTATGCTTCTACGAATAGCAAGCATGAATAAACGTATGTGACCCTTAGGTCGTTACAAAACATGGTTTCAAATGTAATTAAGTTTGAATGCAAAATAAAGTAGTTCATGCGGTGATAACACTAGAGCAACGAGTGTCTACGGCAAGACTAGTACACAGCGGAAGCAACCTTAAGCACCTGAGAAAAATATGCTTAAATACATCAACACAAAGGTTGGTGAGCTATAGTTTAAGTATAACAGTATGTAAGGTAGGCCACGAGATTTCAGTGCTACCAAGAGCGTTTCAAAATAGTATGATAAAGTATATGTTAACCGTGGGCACTTGGTAACTAACTTAACGTTTATACCCCCTGAAAGTACACTTGGCAAGTGCGTATGTCTATGAAGTATAAAACACTCGTTAAATGCTAGCACTACTAGCCCGAGTGGGGATGTCAAACCCTATGGAACCATATCTAAGATTCGCGTTCACGGTTCAAAAACCAATGATTAAACGTTACCGAGCTAAAGGGAATGTTTATGCCGTTGTATAACCCACACATATATAAGTTTAAGTACTTGTGCCTAGTATGTAAAACATAAAATCTGCATGTATTCTCAGTTCCCAAAATAAGTTAAAGTTAAAAGGGAATGCTATAACTCACAATGATAAAGTAGCGGTAAGGTATGACTCGGAAAGTAAGCAAGTAATGAAGGTTGTCCAAACGGGTCCTCAACCTAAGTCAAATAGTACTAAGTTAGTAAATCGTCCGAATAGGTTTAAAAGTATGTAAATAAGGTCTTAAGGGTCATCATCATTCATCATCAAACAAAAGGTGTAAGGTAAGTTTCGTTTATGAAAAGAGTTTAAAACAAAGGCTGAGTTCGGTCAGTCACAACGGCCTCAATACCTACTGAAATAAGGTGATACTAGTGGCCATGGCTCCATATATGAGTCCTTTAGTTGTGGTAAAAATTACAAAAGCAAACTCATCTTCGTTTGACCGTGGCGATGGTCTAAGTGCGAGTAGGTCAGAATTTTCAGCACAACGTTAAATGGATATAGTGACGATCGGAGGGCCATAAATCCTAAACCATAACTCGGATTAAGAAGAGTCCTATATTAAAATTTATCTACTCGAACAGAGCTATCTAAAAATCATAATTACAGTAACCCAGGTCGTACGGGTCAGACACAGAAACAGTAGAACAGTAGGGTCAGTAGGTTCAGGTGGTTCTTGGTGCTCGATGCTTATCATGGTTCTCATCCTTGATGCATGTAGCTTCAAGTGTACAACTCGTTGATGTGTTTTCATCACTTTCACCAAGGTTTGACCATCATAACCCAAGTGTAAGTCTAAGACATGAAGCACAACTCACTTAAGTGTTGCAAGTATTTTGATGAACCAAAGTTACATCAAAGTCTTAGATCTAACACATACATGAACTTTAAAACTAATAATAAGTTACAAACTTGAAAGTGAACTTATGAAATCAAGATCTTAAGATGTAGAACATAGTTATTAGTTTGATCTTGAAGATCCAAGACTCAAAAGTCTAGATCTAACATAAGTGTACAAAATTATAATTAAAGAAAGCTTACTTACATGTTCTTGAACTTTTAAAGTAAATTTTAGTTCAAGAAAGTATGAGATCAAGACTAACTTGTAATACTTGACCAATACTAACAAACATGAATTTAAAGTGCATAATATAAAGAAACAAGCTAGGTAAACAAGTAACTAGCTCATGGGTTGTTCATACTTTAAAGATTCAAACCAAAGTTTGATCTTTAAGAATGTAAACTTTAAAGTCTACACACATGATTTACAAGTATGATTTTTACAATCATGAAATTACAAACTTTAAAACTTTAAAGGTAGAACATAAACTAGTAAGTTTATGTTCTTGAGTGTTCTTGTAAATACAAGATAAAAGAAGAATCTAACTAGAAAGTTGATCCTTGTACTAGTAAGTAAATAACAAACAACAAGTAAGTAAGTAAACCATAAACAAGAACAAGTAACAATAAACAAAAGATGATGGTGATGAGAGGTCTTGGGCCACGGTTTTAGTACAAGAAAAAGAGGAGAAGAAAGGTCTATGTTGCTTACATGAAAGGAGAGAAAATGAGAGAAAAGATGAGAGAACTTGCAAGTGATTTTGTGTGTGTGTAAATGAAAAAGTAATACTAGTAAATGAGGTAGTAAAAAAAAAGCAATCAAACTCCTCTAAAGGCCTTGGAGGCCGTTGGTTCATCAAGGAATCAAGGGGAAGACATATATCCACAAGGTTCTTACAAGTATTTTGCAAAAAAATGGTTACAAGGGGTGTTGCATGGGGAAGATGTGAGTAACTAGATTCCACCAAGTTAATCTATCTAGTTTAAACTCAAAGTAATACTTGCATTCATAAAATGGGCTTATTAATCCAATTAGTGTGTAGGGTGGGCTCTTAAGTACATTAACATTAATAAAAGCCCAAGTTCAAGTAATTAACAAATTAATCCAATAAAGCCCAAGTAATTAACTAGTAACCTTAGTTAATTAAAATGATTAATAACAATTAATCATGAATGTAAATAATATTCAAAAATATTATTCGTGTAAAGTACGTGTGTCACAAAGACGTGTCGGGCATTTAAAAGTCATGTATGGTAACAAGTAAATGTATAAAAATACATTCATTAAATCACAAGTATTAATAATAAACATTATTATTAATTAAAGATGGAAAAACCAGGGTCGTTACATACTGAACATTATAATTTTTTTTTTATAAAAAATAAAAGAAAAGAGAAAGAATGTCGATATCTCTGTTCTTGGTTTCAATTTCAAATAGCTCAAATTCAAACAAAATCACAAAATCTAAAAATGAAATTTTGTTAGGAATCCTAATGTCAAACTTTCTCTAAGTTTTCAAATTTTAATTCCTCATATTGATTATGAATTTGAGAGTCAAAGTTTAATCACGAAAAGCAACTCTATCTTCTTTGAACAAATTAAAGGTTTATAGATTGCTTTTGTTGAAATTAGTGATTCAGTAAGTTTATAGGCACGATTTAGAAACTATTTTATGTTATAATCAAAGTCTAAAACAGTCTAAAATGTTGAATCAAGTTTTGAGTTATTCAATTTTTTTTTGGCGTAACAGACTACTGCTGCAGTCATTTTTTTTATTTATTTTTTTTTCCTTCAATAACAATTTCAAATCGTTTATACTCAATTACAATTCTTAAGATAATTGAATAAACTCACAGACTAGATTAGAGTTTGGTTTTGGATCGATTGAAACCTGATGAAGGAGAAAGGAAACAAGAAGGACCGGTTATATAATTTGAGTTTCTAATATAATCAGAAAAACAGAAAACGGGTCAATGGTTAGGGGGTGTGCGAGTGATCGGGTGGTCGCGGGTTCGAGTCCCGTCTCCGACAGTTTTATTGTTTTTAAGGCTACAAAGGTATAATTTAACATTATCATTATTATTATTATTATTATTATTATTATTATTATTATTATTATTATTATTATTATTATTATTATTATTATTATTATTATTATTATTATTATTATTATTATTATTATTATTATTATTGTTATTATTATTATTATTATTGTTATTATTAATATTATAAATTATTGTTGTTGTTAATTGTTATTATTATTAATTTCATTAATATGTTTATTCGAATAATTAAAAGTATTATTATTAGGGTTATTACTAGTATAACCTATTACTCCCTCCGTCCCAGATTAATTGTCCCCAGACAAAAAACACACAGTTTTAGGAAATCCCACTAACTTTATTTCTCCACCAATGAAATATCTTCTCTCTCCAGATCCACCAATGAAATATCTCCTTTCCTTTCTATTTATGGAAGTAGACAATTAATTTGGGACATCCCAAAATAGAATACTGGACAATAATTTAGGGACGGAGGTAGTATTATTAACATGATTAGGATTATTAATATTATTATCATTAATATTACAAATTTGTATCATTTTATAAATATTAGTATTATCAATATGGTTAAAATTATTAATATTATCAATACTAATATTATCGTTATTGTAGTATTATTATTATTATTATTGTATTATTATTATTAGTATTAATACAAATGTCATGAATATTGATATCGTTTTAGTATTAGCCTTAAGTATTATTATTATTGTTATTATCATTATTATGTTTATTATTATTACTAGTAATATGAGTATAATTACTAATAATATTATCTTTATTAATAATACAAATATTGGTAATGTATTATTAAACTTATTTTTATTATCATTAGTTGTAAAAATGGATAGTTTTATATAAAAATACAATACAACGATAATAAAATTCAAATACCACTACACTATTATTATTAGAATGATAATTACTAAGCTATATATATAAAAGGTATCAATTAATAAGTAAATATATATTGTTATCATATATAAACTCTAATATATATTTTTGTAACATATTATTATGAATGGTAAAATATTAGTTATAATTATATATAAACTAAATATATTAAATTGATATAAATAACAAATGATTAAACAAGTACATTATTAATAATAATTTATATAAACTTGCTCGATTACAATTATGTGTATTAATAAATAAACAAATGATATAGGTTCGTGAATCCAAGGCCAACCCTGCATTGTTCAATATAGTCATATGTATTTTTACTACAAAATACATTAGGTGAGTTTCATTTGAATCCCTTTTACTCTTTACATTTTTGGGACTGAGAATACATGCAAATGTTTTATTTACTATTTTACAATATTTATATGCGTGAGTTTCATTTGCTCCCTTTTTAAATGCTTTTGCAATATATATTTTGGGACTGAGAATACATGCGCTGTTTTATAAATGTTTTACGAAATAGACACAAGTAATCGAAACTACATTATATGGTTGAATTATCGAAATCGAATATGCCCCTTTTTATTAAGTCTGGTAATCTAAGAATTAGGGAACAGACACCCTAATTGACGCGAACTCTAAAGATAGATCTATCGGGTCCAACAAGCCCCATCCAATGTACCGGATGCTTTAGTACTTCGAAATTTATATCATGTCCGAAGGAGGATCCCGGAATGATGGGGATATTCTAATATGCATATTGTGAATGTCGGTTACCAGGTGTTCAATCCATATGAATGATATTTTTGTCTCTATGCATGGGACGTATGTTTATGAGAAATGGAAATATGAAATCTTGTGGTCTATTAAAATTATGAAATGATTATTTATGTTAAACTAATGAACTCACCAACCGTTTGGTTGACACTTTAAAGCATGTTTATTCTCAGGTATGAAAGAAATCTTCCGCTGTGCATTAGCTCATATTAGAGACATTACTTGGAGTCATTCATGGCATATTTCAAAAGACGTTGCATTCGAGTCGTTGAGTTCATCAAGATTATTATTAAGTCAATTATAGTTAGATGTATTATGAAATGGCATGCATGCCGTTAACTTTCGATGTAATGAAAGATTGTCTTTTCAAAAACGAATGCAATGTTTGTAAATGTATCATATAGAGGTCAAGTACCTCGTGATGTAATCAACTGTTGTGAATCTTTTATAATCGAGATGGACTTCATCCGGATGGATTAGGACGGGTCTTCACATTTGGTATCAGAGCAGTGGTCTTAGCGAACCAGATCTTGCATTAGAGTGTCTAACTAATAGTTGTTTAAATGCATTAGTGAGTCTGGACTTCGACCGTGTCTGCATGTTAAAAGTTTTGCTTATCATTTCGTGTCGAAAATTACCTGCTTATCATCCTTAAAGTCTAGACACATCTTACTGCCTCTATTGCCTAGATAGTATATAGACAAAACTCATATCTTAACATATCTGCTAATTCATATCTTAACGTATCTGTTACTGTTACTTTGCCTGACAGCTTCCGTAGATTCCTCCGTAACTTATGGGATTTTAGTATTATATATGCATATGTAAATTATGTATTGCAAGGTACTAATCTACATCCTATAATCTATTTCTTATCGAAAGTTCTTCATCTGATTGTACGGGATGAATCCTTCAACCAGTTCGAGTCCCTCGAATTCCGATAGCTATTCCGATAGTTATTCCGATAGCTATTCCGACGTGGACGTTCACCTAAGCTCCGAAAGCAGCGTCACTAGAATGAACCAACCAACCATCCCCAATTCATATGATGAGTTCGTAGTCGACTTAATTAATGGAGACGAGAAGAAGGCAATCCTTTCCATCAACCAAATTCACCTCTTGGTGAAGAACCTGAAGCCCTTACCGACGAACCACATCGAAACACCATTTTCACCCGCATTTCCCGAATATCTCACCACGATTATATTCTATCTAAAATTCTAAACCTTATTCATCCATTCGTTCCGACTGACAATCATCCCGGAGTAATACAAGAAGTCAGCGAACTTCGCGCCCGAGATATAGTCTTGGAAAAATATGGTGCATAATTTACCAGCTTCAGCAACATCATTGGCACCAACAGTACCACCGACATCAAAATCAGTACCACCAACAACCCAAGTTTCAACATCACACGCCTCAACATCTCATTATGTACCCCGAGCATAATCATCATTCTACGTATCATTTTACATCATTTATCTTCGTTCGACATGGCGATTATGAAATCTCTAATGTTATAGAGATTATATATTCTAGTTCTAACGGTAAACCGAATGAGTTTAATATCATATTAACTCAATGAATCCATGATTACATCTGAAGAAAATATATATGTATATATGTTTTCATAAAGATTGTAATTAAAAAAAAAAAATTCTTTAATACAAAGTGTTAATCGTGAAAATATTTTAACGGGTAGGTAATACCCGAGGAATATTCAGATTTCACATTAATAAATTACACTATACATTCTTCGAATCTGATTCAACAGTCATTTACTATCCTACTTACACCCACCGATATGTGTATCCGTTCACCGCAGAATAACCATTTTTATTCAAATTCATATTTGGATTTTGATTTATCATAATCCAACAAGTGGCATAATGAAGAAAACATTGGACAAAATAAAATTTGTTAGAAACAAACAAATTAACTATGAGAAATTTTGTTAAGAATCAACGCTAACTGTTTTCAGCTAACTGTTCCTAGCTAACTGATTACATTTTATTTATCGCAGTTTATTTATCGCAATTTAATTATGGCAATTCTATTTATCGTCATTTAATTTCTGTTATTTACTTTACGCACTTTATTTATCGTCATTTAAATTCTGTTATTATTTTAGGAACTTTAAATGTCGGGACACGTATACAAGGTTTTGACATATCATATCGACCCATCTATATATATTATTTGGAATAACCATAGACACTCTATATGCAGTAATGAGTGAGTTAGCTATACAGGGTTGAGATTGATTCTACAATAATATATATAGTTTGAGTTGTGATCGAGTCTGAGACATATACGGGTCACGACACGTATTAATTAATTCGAATATTATATATTAAACTATATATGAATTATTGGACTGTCGACTGTGGACTATCGACTGTGGACTAATAATATTGGACAATAAAATGAATTAAAATATTGATTGTAACATATGAAACTAAACAATTCTTCAAGTTTGCCACTTGATTTCATCTTAACCGTCATTTGTATCTTGACAATTCTAATCTGCATTTGAAACTTTCATGATTCTTGAAAACACCTCAATCGAGAGGATGAACTAACCGCACTTCATCAATGAAAGAAAAGATTGATGCATATAGTTATGCACCTGAAAACACTCAGAACCTGAGTAAACGTTTAACACGTATCTGTGCTAGCTCCTTTGGCATTGTTATTACCGAAAATAACATTGCAACTCTTTTTCAAATTAGCCAATTTTATCACAGCTTCAACAAATCAACTTCAACTTCCATTCGAATTAGCCTTATTATAACCTCGATATATAGGTTTGCCTGTCATCATCGTTACCGGAGAACCGTTTATATTTCACCACATTAGCAGTAAAATTACCAGCAACTTCAATGAATTTGGGCTTTCCGAAAAATAATTATATTCATTGAAACCCCATCTTTTATTCATCTATACCCTGTAACAATAATTGCCATACCAATTACCGGGAATCAGCAATCAGTATTTCGAATCTCGTAGCATTTCTACATCAATAGTTATATGTATACATATAACAATTATCTCCTAGAATTGATGAAATTTGACAATCATTTAAACAAACATGTTCTACATTTTAACAAGTTCATAAAACCCATTTTATGAAGATTAAAGTGAGCGGAAGCATGCAAAGTTCATGTTATATTTCAACCATTTTAAAAGACAAATTCCATAAATATATCAAGTCTTGAATAATATGCTTACATACAACAAGTGGGTTTAGTATTTTACCTCCTCAAGCTAGTTGAGGGTTACTACAAGATGATGAAGAAGATGATGAATGTAAGCTTCAAAAGTATGAAACCTCAAGTTTAGTATACCCACAAGCTTTTGCAACCAACACTACCTTTTAGTTAGGATTTGCAAGACACCAACAACTAGCTAGAAAACAAGATTTGAATCCCTCTTTTCTTCCCAAAATTTCGGCTAAAAGGAAAAGGATGGGAGAGTTTTTGCTAGTTTGAATTAACCTTGAGAGAGAAAGACTAGATGGAATGAATGTGTTGAATGCATGCCTTGAGAATACACCCATTAGTTAAAGCAACAAGCAAGGTGGGTGGCTTGTCTTGTGAGCCCAAAACCGCCACCTTGCCCCCTTTTTTTTTTTTTTTTTTGCTTTTTATTCTAGCTCCTTTAATTAAACATGCATGATGCTAGTTGCCTTTAACCATATATCTTATAATTCCCTTTATAAAATATAAGTATGTTATATTGTTTAAGTATGTAAATACATACAAAAAATATAATCATAAATCAAGTAAGCATAAAGGGGCTTGTTGCTTCTACTTTTATAATCCTTTTATAAAATGTAGAACACACTTTAATTGTCTAACCATATAAACAATTAAATCCATCTAATATAAATTATCCATATAATTTTATCTCAAGTTATAATATTTTAGAAAACCAATTTTCTAAAGTTAAGTGTCGAGTATTTACTTAACGATCCATTCGATAAGATAAATACTAAAAGTGTTGATAAGCTTGTTATTGGGTATGACCCGACTTGGATCATAACATGTTAGCCACATTAGTTTAATATGTCTCTCGGGCATATGAAATACCTTCAATCTCCCACTTGCATGAGAAACATAAGAAATTAATGCAAGTGATGGATACCACCTAACGACCGTCCATCACCCCCAATATGTTATGACTTAGTGCCATTCAATAACATCATCCCTTTCGAGTTCCCATCTCGAATATGATTAGGTGAATCTTTCAATATATCCTTTTGTCCTAGATGTCATGTTAAATCCAAGAGATATAGAGTGATCACTCTCTTATAGATTGAACTTTATTAGGCCTTAGACATCTGACTCTCAACGAATAAGAGGGACAAATTCCATCTTGGCTACATACGTCCTAGACACTACACTTTGTACCATACCTGAAGCCTCCCTTATGAGCTACCTTTTCAGAATAGCGAAGGAAAGAATCAAGGCACAATATTCGGTGAATATCTGAACCCAATATGTATCTCAGGTCAGAGGATACAATGATATTCTCCTTTACTCAAGATTACATGTGATCAACCACAAAGGCTCCATACAGTAAATCTTGAGAGCGGGTCTTCCAATATTTGTGTCCCACAAATATCTATGAACCTTTGTTGCAACCTTGCCCCACATTCACCATTTGAATGTTAACCAATCCAAGTTCATAATAGTCTAGACCTCACACTTGTTCCCACAAATGTGATCAACTACGGAATTTAGAATAATTATTTATTCATGGATAAAATATGCAAAATTGGAACATGACTCATAATTAAATTAATACCATAATTATATTAATGAGTTTGAACTAATTCGTTCCGTTACAATACATAAAATAGATCATTTCCAATCACTAGAATATCGAAGCCCTAATGCACAAACATGTCCCTCATGTTTTGGCCCATGTAAAAGCTTCGTGAGTGGATCCGCAACATTATGATCTGTGTGAACTTTGTGAATACATATCTTTCCCTTTTCAACCTCATCCCTGATGTAGTTGAATCTCCGCTCAATGTGACGAGTCTTTTGATGAGCACGAGGTTCCTTGATTTGAGCAATCGCACCCTCGTTGTCACAAAAGATCTCAAGAGGGTTCTGAATGGAAGGGACCACTCCTAAGTTGTCGATGAATTTCTTCATCCATGCAGCTTCCTGAGCTGCCAGTGAGGCGGCAATGTACTCCGACTCTGTAGTGGATAACGCAACAACATCCTGTTTTGAACTCTTCCAAGAGACCGCACCACCATTTAACATGAATACATAACCGGATTGTGATCGAGAATCATCTCGGTCAGTTTGGAAGCTCGCGTCCACGTAACCTTTTACAGCGAGTTCCTCCTCACCAGACCCATATATTAGAAACAAATCCTTAGTCCTCCTTAGGTATTTCAATATACTTTTAACAGTAATCCAATGACTGTTTCCTGGGTTATTCTGGTATCTACGTTTCAAGCTTAGAGCGCATGACACATCCGGTCTAGTACATATCATTGCATACATGATTGACCTAATAGCAGATGCGTATGGGACATTTTTCATCCTCTCTTGTTCATCTTTCGTGGTAGGACATTGAGATGAACTGAGAACGGTTCCTCTTTGAATAGGTACCAAACCTTTCTTAATGTTTTCCATCTTGAACCTTTTCAAGACCTTATCAATGTATGTACTTTGACTTAAACCTATCAATCTCTTGGATCTATTCCTATAGATCCCTATCCCCAATATATATTGTGCTTCTCCAAGATCCTTAATGGAGAAGCAACTCTTTAGCAAAGTTTTGACTTCTTGCATTGTGGTAATATCATTCCCAAATAAAATATATCATCCACATATAGCACAAGGAACATAACAGAGCTCCCACTAGCTTTCTTGTATACACAAGCTTCATCACCATTTTTAATGAAGCCAAATTTCTTTGCCTCTTCATTAAAATGATGATTCCACATTCTCGATGCTTGTTTCAATCCGTAGATTGATTTCTTTAACTTGCATACCTTTTTAGGATGTTTCGGATCAACAAAACCTTCGGGCTGTACCATGTAGACATCTTCCTCAAGATATCCATTTAGGAAAGCGGTTTTGACATCCATTTGCCATATTTCATAGTCATAATGAGCAGCAATGGCAAATAATATCCTAATAGACTTTAGCATTGCCACAGGCGAGAAAGTTTCATCATAGTCAACCCCTTGAGTTTGAGTGAAACCTTTTGCTACAAGTCTAGCTTTGTATGTATCCAAGTTTCCATGTATGTCAGTTTTCTTCTTGAAAAGCCATTTGCAATCAACTAGCTTAGAGCTAGGAGGTTGCATAACAAGTTTCCAAACTTGGTTTTCATACATGGATTCCATCTCGGCGTTCATGGCTTCCTGCCATTTGTCTTTATCAATCCTTGATAAAGCATCTTCGTAGTTAGTGGGTTCATCCAAATCAACAGTATAGCAACCATCCATGAGAAAACCATATCTCTCAGGAGGATTACTAATCCTACTAGATCTTCGAACGTCTTGTGTACTTTGATCATCCACTTGATCATTTTCAACATCCTCATGTTGAGTGCTAGTGTCAACCATTTGTGTATCATTGACTTGATCTTGAACCTCTACAAGATCTATTTTCCTTTCACCATCACCTTCCATGAGGAATTTGGTTTCAAGGAATTCCACCTTTCGAGCAACAAATACATTTTGCTCGGTCGGATCATAGAAATAGTATCCCATATCATCCTTGGGATATCCTATGAAGATACACTTTGTGGATCGAGCATGTAACTTATTAGCAACATGGCGCTTAGGATAAGCTTCACATCCCCATACTTTCAAGTATGATAGAGAAGGAGGTTTTCCAAACCACATCTCTTGAGGAGTTCGTTCCACTTTCTTGGTTGGGGCCATATTTAAAATACGGGCCGCGGAACTTAGACAATAACCCCAAAATGATAGAGGTAACGAGCTTCTTGCCATCATAGATCGAACCATATCCATTAGGGTTCGGTTCCTCCTTTCGGAAACTCCATTAAGTTAGGGTGTTCCGGGTGGAGTAAGTTGTGAGATAATCCCACAACTCCTAAGATGATCTTGAAAAGCATCGTTTAGGTATTCACCTCCTCTATCGGTACGAAGTACCTTAATTGTCTTATTGAGTTGATTTTGTACTTCATTTTGATATTCTTTGAATGCTTCAAAAGTTTCGTCCTTGTGTCTTAATAAGTAGACATATCCGAAACGACTAAAGTCATCAATGAAAGTAACAAAGTATCTTTCACCATTCCTAGTCATGGGCTTCAAGGGTCCACATACATCCGAATGTATTAATCCCAATAAGTCTTTAGCCCTTTCATAGGTCCCTTTGAAAGGTGTTTTAGTCATTTTGCCTTGTAAACAAGATTCACATACATCAAACGAGTCCATCTCATTTGATTTCAAAAGTCCATTCTTTTGAAGTGTATGCATTCGGTTTTTGTTTATGTGACCAAGGCGACAATGTCATAAGTAGGAATCACTCAAATCCCTTTTGAGTTTCTTGGTGCTAGTATGGTATATTGAGCTACTAGATGATGTGTCATCATGAACCAATTCATAAATTCCATTTGAAGGCGTAGCCTTAAAATAGAATACATTATCTAAATAAATGTGGATATCATCATTAACAAAATTAAGATTAAAACCATATTGTTTCAAACGGGAAACGGAAATAATGTTTCGACATAAATCGGGTACATACAAAACATCATTCAAAATAAGTTCCAAACCACTTGGAAGCTTTAACACAAAGTCTCCTTGAGCCTTCACTTGCACTTTGGCTCCATTACCCTTAAAGAGACTTGATGTTCCCGCTTGCTTGCAACTTCTTTTGAACCCCTGCAATGAATTGCAAATATGAGTTCCACATCCAGTGTCTAATACCCATGTATTAGAAGAAGTAATACTAAGCTCTATATATACCATATATATATTACCTGAGGATTGCCCCACATCCCTCTTTTCCTTCAACTCCTTAAGGTAGACCGGGCAGTTTCGTTTCCAGTGACCCATTTCACCGCAACCGAAACATGGGTCTTCCTTGGGGTTTGCTTGTCCGGCAACCTTTTGCTTCTTGTTCTTGTTTTTGGTTGGGGTAACCATCTTCCCCTTTCCCTTGCCTTGATGAGCGGGTCCTTTCCTCTTAGCCACCTTAGACTTAGAGGTGTTATTACCTTTGGACCCACCATCATTGATCATTAGCACGGGTGAAGCCCTTTTACCCATGCTAGTTTCGGCCGTCCTTAACATGCCATGAAGCTCACCAATGGTCTTATCCATCCCATTCATATTGTAATTAATTACAAATTGGTCAAACCTCTTTGACAAGGAGTTTAGGATAAGATCGGTGGCTAGCTCATTAGATATGTTGAGATTAAGACGGTTTACGCGATCAATAAGGATTTTCATTTTGAGGACATAAAAGGATACGGTTTGGGTGTCATCCATACGACATGCATGTAGCGCTCGAACCGTTTCAAAGCGCTCGACACGTGCTTGTTGAAGGAACATCTCCTTCAATTGCGTAATCATGTCATATGCACTATGATGTTCGAAATCTTTTTGGAGTTCGGGTATCATAGTCCCAAGCATTAGGCAAGCGACTTGCACCGAATCGGCGCAATACTTGTCATAATAAGCCATGCCCTCTATATCTTCCTCATCCGGTTGGTCGGGAATAGGGTCCTCCAACACATACGCTTTATCCTCAAGTTTGAGGACAATTCTAAGATTACGGAACCAATCCATAAAGTTCGTATGGTTGAGTTTGTCTTTCTCGAGGAGAGACCTTAATGATAGGTTGTTTAGGTTAAGTGGTGCATTTTGCATGTTGTTGTTATTTGCGGCCATCTACAAAATTAACAAAGTTCATTTAAGTATCGATTTTAAATTTAATAAACAATACCCTTTTATAATTAATTGTCTTATTAAATATTAGAATCCAACGGTAAATCAAATTTCAGTTAGGTGACCTTTATCCCGTTATTTGACTTAGCTAGGTAGTCATTTATATGACAATTGCAATCCTTTTGCAACTTCTAAATTATGGGATCATGCAATCCTTTTGCATGGCATATTTATCCCATCAACGCCTATTTGTTCCTCATGCTTCGGTGACCCTAAGTTCATGATTCCCAAATCAAGTCGTCCTACTTGTGTAAACATGTAAAATCAACATACAAGTGGTTAGGTGACCTTTATCCCACAAGCATGCGAATTTTACCTTAACCATATTAGTTAGTTCATAATGGTTAGGTGACCTTTATCCAATTATGAGTTCCCTACTATGTTCAAGTGTTCCCACAAAAGGATGGCATTTAACTTGTTTACCTTGTTTTAGTTAAGGGATTTTAAGTTTTCATAAATTCTAGTTTAAGAAAACATTTGCCATATACCAACATGCATTTGGTGTATAGCACAATATGAAAAACCAATTTTCATGTCTTGTTAGTAAAACCAATTACATGATATAAACCATTTTATATGCATTGTCATTTATGTCCTTAATAACCATTTATTAGTGTCCTTTTGTTGTTTTAATTATAACCAATTATAATGTCATTTTGCAAGTTGTAAATATGTGAGTATCTTGTATCAACCAAGCATACAAACACAATAAACATGCAAAACAAACAAGTCCACAATCAAGCCAATATGGTAGACATTTGTTTAGCCAAAACAAATGTCACCTTCTAAGGGTTATGACAAAGTAGGAGATTTATAATCTCCCACTTAATCTTGCATCCAAATGCTTCCAACTTGTGTTCATCTTCATCATCTTCATTCTTCATTCTCTTTACAAAAAAATATATCCTAATACATTTTTTCTAGAAAATGAAATTACAACCTAATCTATTTTACATACCAAACATAAAATAAATTACAAATGAATAAAATTACAAATTATTACAAACCAAATGAATGATTAATATTACAAACCATAAGAATGAATAAATCAACCAAATCATACAACCACACAAACACAAGCTCTAGGCTTGATTGTGAACCATATCATACAACAAAATTTGACCAAAAAATAAGTTCCAAACCCATTTTGGAACCCCTTAATTTTTGGCCAAATAATGAACCCACCCAAAATCCAAAATTTTTACATTCTAGTTTCATGCATGTTACTAGATTGTAAGATTAGTGGATTTAAAAGTCATAAACAAGAAGCATATTTCAAAGACCTTGGCTCTAGATACCATTGATGAAATTTGACAATCATTTAAACAAACATGTTCTACATTTTAACAAGTTCATAAAACCCATTTTATGAAGATTAAAGTGAGCGGAAGCATGCAAAGTTCATGTTTGTAAAGACCCGTCCTTATCCACCTGGACGAAGTCATCAACATTTGGTCCCATTGCGATGATCGACTCCAAATAATATCTTTAAGATGAGCAAATGCACAGCAGAAGACTTAATTCGTACCTGAGAATAAACATGCTTAAAAGTGTCAACCAAAAGGTTGGTGAGTTCATAGGTTTATCATAACAATCATTTCAATATATTAATAGACCACAAGATTTCATAATCATAAACATAATACACTCGCAAGTGTATGTAAAGCATTCTAAGTGGTTGAGCACTTGGTAACCATACTTAACTATTAATCAACGTCGCATATTCCCTTTATTATGAAATCTCACTACACTGTACCAAGTGTAGCCTACAAAACGAAGTACTATGCAACCGTTGAATACTGGTCGTCCAGTCCGGTTGGGGTTGTCAGGCCCGATAGATCTATCAACAGGATTCGCGTTTACAATACCACATGTAAATAGTAGTTACCAAGCTACAGGGAAGTATGCCAGTGGTACAACTCAACGTAGAATATATTTTTAAGTACTTGTGTCTATTT
Organism: Rutidosis leptorrhynchoides; assembly: GCF_046630445.1. NCBI lineage: Eukaryota > Viridiplantae > Streptophyta > Magnoliopsida > Asterales > Asteraceae > Rutidosis > Rutidosis leptorrhynchoides. Next base: position 313,459,008 of record NC_092335.1, on the reverse strand, counting down.
TGTAAACATTTATAAAAGCAGCGCATGTATTCTCAGCCCAAAAATATATATTGCAAAAGCAATTAAAAAGGGAGCAAATGAAACTCACAATACTGTATTTTGTAGTAAAAATACATATGACGTCATTGAACAAATGTAAGATTGGCCTCAGATTCACGAACCTATATCATTAATGTATATTAACACATATATTTATAATCGAACAAATTTATATATATTATATCTTAATTTATATGTTATATGTATTTAATTTGTATATATTTAAAATGATTAATATTTATATATGTAGATATCTTAATATGTATATTAGTATTTTATCAATAATTTGTTATTTGTAATAAAAAAAATAATGTTAATATGTTTAGTATATAATTATGTGTAATATAAGTATAATATTTATTTGTTATAAAAATAATAATAAAAATGATAATTAAAATAATAATGATAATTAAAATAATAATGATAATAATAATGATAGTTTTTAATAATACTATAAGTTAATAATGATAATATTAAAACTAATAATGTTTTTATATCCGAATCATTTTAATAATAATAATAATAATAATAATAATAATAATAATAATAATAATAATAATAATAATAATAATAATAATGATAATGATAATTAAATAAGTAAACTACCTCCAAAGAGTAGTCCTATACATGCCCAAGTCCGGGTTTGAACCCGCGACGTCCCGCTAACCCGAATACATCCTTAATCATTACGATATGTGTTTCTAAAACCATATGTCTGGTAACTGTTTTTCTTCCTTCTTAAAATCAATTCGATCAAATACTAAACCAAATTCGTCATCATTCGTTTTCACAATCATATCATAATCATCATCACTAACACCTCTATTCTATCATCATCATTCTCTTAAAGTATTATCATTATCCTCATTAACCGTGATCTCATCATCATCATTCATATCCTAATTCATTTCATTCGACATCACCACCATCATATTCTAATCTTCATTATCATATTCATGATCATTATGATTTCATCATCTATTTTATTTTAATCATCATAATTGTTCATCTTGGATCACCATCATCATCAATTTATTTCGTCTACCTCATCATCATTTATGTTATCAAACTGTTACAAAAAAAAAATATGAATACTTTGATATTTTAGCAAAATCACGAGCCCATCTTGTTGACCTTAATACTACCACCTCACGAGCCCAATTAATGATTTAAGCCCAAAAATTCTTGATCATGGGTCTTATAACACGGTACCAAGCCCAAAATTAAACAAGTACTTCCGTAATATTTATCATATTCGTAACATTTATCATATTCTGGGTGGGGAACACCACTTATCATATATACTTAACCTTTTTCCTTTACAGCTCATTATAACATTATATGAATACATCATTATTATAACCCTACCATTTCATCATATTCATCATATTCGTTTTTATTTTAATGGAAGAAACAGAAAAATGCTGTAGCAGTAGCGAGAGGGAATCGAGTGTGGCGGTTTTTTTGATGGGTCGTGGTAGTTAAATAGAAACGGGTTAATAGCGGTTATCAAGGATTCATTTATTAGTATGATGAAGATGGTTCGAAGATAGGAGACAGGAACTGCAAATAATTTGGTAATTGTATTGTTTTAAGATATAAATCGATCCTGGACGGTAATAGAGTTATTAAGAAAGAGGTCGATTGTGGTGTGATCAGAAGAGAAAAGAAGGAGAAAAAAAAATAGTTGTAATTTATAGTAACGAAGGTGGTGATTGTAAAATGTTTCTCGAACTAGAATAGGAGAGAGAGGGAGATTGAGTGAGGTAGTTCTTGGTGGTTTATGGTGGTAGTCACACATAGTTAGGGTAGCATTCTAAACGGGTTTTCAATGGTGAGAGTGGCGGTTGTGATGAGGGCAGATGGAGACTGCAACAGCAGCTGTAGCAAGCGACTATTGGGGTGGGTTGGTGAGTTGCGTATAACAGAAATTGAACAAGAAGTGGGTGGGGTTCGATGGTGGAGGTGAGGTTTATGGTTGTTGGTAATTGAAACGGAAACAAAATAACAAGTTTGATAAGGGGTCGATGAACAACTAAACAGAAATAAAAAAAATAGAATGAGAAAGAGAGAGAAGACAGAAATTTCGATGATTGTTTTCATCAGTGACACTACAACGACGGAAATCGTGATTTACAGATAGAGAAGAGAGATAGGTGATTGTGTGTGTATGTTCGGTTTAGGTGATATGGGTTGATCGAGCTTATCCTTCTATCCCTTGTATGCATGTTTATATATATATAATAAAAGATAGATAATATTATAAAGTAGAGGAGGTAGATAGAAGAATGTGGACATAAAACAAACGTTTCCTAATTCCATGTTAACTTCTACTTTATCAATCGTTAATCATGGATGGAATTTAAAAAGTAGACAGAGAGGACGAAGGGAAGAAATAAAAACTGATTAAGATAGCTAACCGATTTTGTTTCTTGTACAATTTTATTTATAATTAATATTAATAATTAAAAAATAATAATAACAATAATATTAGAAATAATACAAATTTTTAATGATAAAAGTAATTATTAATATCAAATAATACTAACAATAATAAAAATAAAAGTAAAAATAAGGATATTACTAATAAAAATGATAAATGATAATAATAACTAATAATATTTAAGTTACATCTTAAATTATAATTTCAACTCTTCTTATAATACATTTCGTGCTCATTTGCTAAAAAGTCTTTAAAATAAAAGTCTTCCTAAAAATTCCAGGTAAAATATGCTTTATTTATATATCGATATGTTTTAAATAATAATTATTATAATATGTTATTTTTACTTTACATGATTCGTTTTAATAACATCAACATATAATATTTAATATTATATTTCCAATTATTATATATATATATATACACATATATCAAATTACAATTAATTGTTCATAAATCGCCGAGAACAGTCGAAGGTCAATTGAATATATGAATCAGTTCAAAATTTTTGAGACTAAACCTAACAGATTTCTCTTATCGTGTCAAGAATATTACATCGTATCGAGAATTTGGTTTAAAATTAGTCGAAATTTTCTGGGTCGTGACAGTACCTACCCGTTAAAGAAATTTCGTCCCGAAATTTGATCGAGGTCACCATGGCTAACAATAAAACTGTTTTCCTGACGAATATGAGTTGATAAAAAGAGTTTTATCATCATTGAGTGATATAGATAAAACGATTCAATTGTGTGAAGCGTATGAATGAAGCTATCACAAAAGATTGAGATAGAGATTTAACTTTTTGATGTAGTCACGGTGGATTTCCGAAATTCAAGGGATTTAAGGAAATCTTCTAATCAGAAGGAAAATGTGTTAGCACGAATTATTAGCAACTGTTGGAATTACAGAAGAACATAAATATCGAGGAAATATTTCCATGATATGCTTAGAGATTAAGTAGAATGAAAGAGTCGTGTTACATGGCACATGATGAGGGTAAGATCTGTGAACCATCATCATATTCCATTAGAAATTAAGCATGACTTACTGTAATATAATCACGTTGGCCAAGCGCATTATATTATGCTAACTCATGCGTCAGTTCCCAACACTTCTCCACAATTCATTCATAATTTATGCCTAGACTTTACAGAAGTTTCCAATATAATGGAATACAGAAAACACGAAGAGATAGATGATTTCGGACAAGAATATTTATGAAAATATCCTCAGAAATATCGAAGATATTTATGATAATATTTTGGAATTTCTAAGTTCGAAGGTTGACGAAGAGAAATTTTCCGCAAGATCTTAGTATGACTTCAATGCAAGATATTCTCTAAAGATTTCATCGGATCCAGAATTACTTGGATTCTTTGAATATAGGGTTTGGTCCTTGTATTTGTCCTTGGTCTCCTTCATGGTTAGCTCAATCCATTTTTCAGTACCAAATTTTCTATTGAGTGTTTTCAACACTCCATTCTTTATCATCAAACTCTTGGCCTTTAGACCATGTACCATTTTTCTGTTTCTTCTGCATTTAATGCAGCCATATCTGAATCGTCGGTTATCAATCCGAGGTGATTTCAAGAAAATGTGTTTTTAGATGATTAAACGCTGATGGTAATATGGTGAAATATAAGAGGTTCCCCAGTAACAATAAAGAGTACGCATATATATCAAGGTTATAATAAGGTTGTTTTGGATGAAAAGTCGAAGCGGTCTTGTTGGAGCTGTGACAAAATTTGGCTATTTTGAAAAAGAACTGCAAATTTATTTTGGGTATAATAACACTAAAGGAATTAGCACAGCTACGTGTTAAACGTTTACTCAGTTTTCCGAGAGTTTTTCAGGTGCATAACTATATGCATCAATCTTTTCTCCCGTAGATGAAGTGCGGCTGGTTCATCCTCTCGATCGAGGTGTTTTCAAGAATCATGAAAGATTTGAACGCAGATTATAATTGTCAAGGTACAAATGAGGTTTAAGATGAAATCAAGTGGCAAACTTGAAGAATTGTTTAGTTTCATATGTTAAAATTAATATCAATATTTTAATTTATTTTAATTGTCCAATGTTAGCAGTCCACAGTTTGTAGTCCAATAATTCATATATATATATATATATATATATATATATATATATATATATATATATATATATATATATATATATATATATATATATATATATATATATATATATATATATATATATATATATATATCGAATTAATTAATATGTATTATGACCCGTATACCGGTCTCAGACTCGATCACAACTCAAACTATATATATATTTTGGAATCAACCTCAACCCTGTATAGCTAAATCCCAACATTACTGCATATAGAGTGCCTATGGTTGTTCTGAAATATATATATATATATATATATATATAGATGGGTCAATATGATATGTCAAAACCTTGTATACGTGTCCCGATATTTAAAGTACGTAAATTAAATAACAGTAATTAAATGACGATAAATAAAATTGTGAGAATATAAATTGCGATAATTAAATTGCGGTAAATAAAATGTAACCAGTTAGCTAGGAACAGTTAGCTAGGAACAGTTAGCGTGGATTCTTAACAAAATTCTTTATAATTAATTTGTTTGTTTCTAACAAATTTTATTTTGTCCGATGTTTTCTTCATTATGCCACTTGTTGGATTCTGATAGGTCAAAATCCAAATATGAAATTGAATGAAAATGGTTATTCTGCGGTGAACGAATACGTATATCGGTGGATGTAAATAGGATAGTAAATGACCGTTAAATCATATTCGAAGAATGTACAATGTAAATTATTAATGTGAAATCTTAAATATTCCTCGGGTATTACCTACCCGTTAAAATATTCTCATCATTAATAGTTGGTACAAAAGAATTTTTAATTACAATCTTTATGAAAATATACATACATATATATATTTTCTTCAGATGTAATCATGGATTTAATGAGTTAATATGATATTAATCTCATTTGATTTACCGTTATAACTAGAATACATAATCTCTAAAACATTAGATATTACATAATTGCCATGAAGAACGAAGATAATTGATGTAGAATGATACACAGAATGATGATTATGCTCGAGGTACATAATGAGATGTTGAGGCGTGTGATGTTGAAACTTGGGTTGTTGGTGGTACTGTTGATGTTGCTGACGTTGCTGAAGCTGGTAATGTTTGCACCATATCCTCCACATTGATTACTCAAGCGCGAAGCTTGTTGACTTCTTCTATTACACCGGGATGATTGTTGGTTCGGATGAGCGGATAAATAAAATCTAGAATTTGATGTAGTATATAATCATGGCGAGATACTCTAGAAATGAGAGAGAAAATGGTGTTTCGGACAGGTTCGCCGGTAAGAGCTTCAGGTTCTTCACCCAGAGGTGAATTCGGTTGGTGGAAAGGATCACCTTTCTTCTTGCCTCCAATGATTAAGTAGGCTACGAACCCATCGGATGAATTGGGGATGGCTGATTGGTTGATTCATTCTAGTGACGTTGTCTTCAGAGCTCGAGTGAAAATCTATATCGGAATCCGAGGGACTTGAACTAGTGGTGAGTTCCATTGCGTACGATTGAATAAAGGATTTTTCGATATGAAATGATTTTCGGATATCGGATGATATTCTAATTATATAGAATACCTATACATAGTACAGAAGATCCCGTAGATTACGAAGGGATTTAAGGAAACGTGTCAGATAAAGTTTAAAGTAACGGATACGCTAAGATATGAATTTATCTGTACACTATCTATCAAAAAAGTGCAGGAAGTCGTGTCTAGACTTAGGAATGATAAACAGGTAATTTTCCACTAGGAATGATAAACAATACTTATAATATGCAGCTAAGGTCGAAGTCCAGACTCACTAATGTATCCTAACAACTATCAGTTAGACACACTAATGCAAGACCTGGTTCACTATGACCAATGTAGTGACCCAAACTTTTCCATGTTTATATATATTAATTGAGAGTGATATTTACATGATTAAATGTTTCCAACATGTTAAGCAATCAAACTTGTTAAGACTTGATTAATTGAAATAGGTTTCATATAGACAATTGACCCCCCAAGTTGACCGGTGATTCACGAACGTTAAAACTTGTAAAAACTATATGATGACATATATATGGTTATATATATAGTTAAAATTATATTATGATAATTAAACATATCATTAAGTATATTAACAATGAACTACATATGTAAAAACAAGACTACTAACTTAATGATTTTGAAACGAGACATATATGTAACGATTATCGTTGTAACGACATTTAATGTATATATATCATATTAAGAGATATTCGTACATCATAATATCATGATAATATAATAATTTAAAATCTCTTTTGATATTATAAACATTGGGTTAAAAACATTTAACAAGATCGTTAACCTAAAGGTTTCAAAACAACATTTACATGTAATGACTAACGATGACTTAACGACTCAGTTAAAATGTATATACATGTAGTGTTTTAATATGTATTTATACACTTTTTAAAGACTTCAATACACTTATCAAAATACTTCTACTTAACAAAAATGCTTACAATTACATCCTCGTTCAGTTTCATCAACAATTCTACTCGTATGCACCCGTATTCGTACTCGTACAATACACAGCTTTTAGATATATGTACTATTGGTATATACACTCCAATGATCAGCTCTTAGCAGCCCATGTGAGTCACATAACACATGTGGGAACCATCATTTGGCAACTAGCATGAAATATCTCATAAAATTACAAAAATATGAGTAATCATTCATGACTTATTTACATGAAAACAAAATTACATATCCTTTATATCTAATCCATACACCAACGACCAAAAACACCTACAAACACTTTCATTCTTCAATTTTCTTCATCTAATTGATCTCTCTCAAGTTCTATCTTCAAGTTCTAAGTGTTCTTCATAAATTCCAAAAGTTCTAGTTTCATAAAATCAAGAATACTTTCAAGTTTGCTAGCTCACTTCCAATCTTGTAAGGTGATCATCCAACCTCAAGAAATCTTTGTTTCTTATAGTAGGTTATCATTCTAATACAAGGTAATAATCATATTCAAACTTTGGTTCAATTTCTATAACTATAACAATCTTATTTCAAGTGATGATCTTACTTGAACTTGTTTTCGTGTCATGATTCTGCTTCAAGAACTTCGAGCCATCCAAGGATCCATTGAAGCTAGATCCATTTTTCTCTTTTCCAGTAGGTTTATCCAAGGAAATTAAGGTAGTAATGATGTTCATAACATCATTCGATTCATACATATAAAGCTATCTTATTCGAAGGTTTAAACTTGTAATCACTAGAACATAGTTTAGTTAATTCTAAACTTGTTCGCAAACAAAAGTTTATCCTTCTAACTTGACTTTTAAAATCAACTAATCACATGTTCTATATCTATATAATATGCTAACTTAATGATTTAAAACCTGGAAACACGAAAAACACCGTAAAACCGGATTTACGCCGTCGTAGTAACACTGCGGGCTGTTTTGGGTTAGTTAATTAAAAACTATGATAAACTTTGATTTAAAAGTTGTTATTCTGAGAAAATGATTTTTATTATGAACATGAAACTATATCCAAAAATTATGGTTAAACTCAAAGTGGAAGTATGTTTTCTAAAATGGTCATCTAGACGTCGTTCTTTCGACTGAAATGACTACCTTTACAAAAATGACTTGTAACTTATTTTTCCGACTATAAACCTATAATTTTTCTGTTTAGATTCATAAAATAGAGTTCAATATGAAACCATAGCAATTTGATTCACTCAAAACGGATTTAAAATGAAGAAGTTATGGGTAAAACAAGATTGGATAATTTTTCTCATTTTAGCTACGTGAAAATTGGTAACAAATCTATTCCAACCATAACTTAATCAACTTGTATTATATATTATGTAATCTTGAGATACCATAGACACGTATACAATGTTTCGACCTATCATGTCGACACATCTATATATATTTCGGAACAACCATAGACACTCTATATGTGAATGTTGGAGTTAGCTATACAGGGTTGAGGTTGATTCCAAAATATATATAGTTTGAGTTGTGATCAATACTGAGATACATATACACTGGGTCGTGGATTGATTCAAGATAATATTTATCGATTTATTTCTGTACATCTAACTGTGGACAACTAGTTGTAGGTTACTAACGAGGACAGCTGACTTAATAAACTTAAAACATCAAAATATATTAAAAGTGTTGTAAATATATTTTGAACATACTTTGATATATATGTATATATTGTTATAGGTTCGTGAATCAACCAGTGGCCAAGTCTTACTTCCCGACGAAGTAAAAATCTGTGAAAGTGAGTTATAGTCCCACTTTTAAAATCTAATATTTTTGGGATGAGAATACATGCAGGTTTTATAAATGATTTACAAAATAGACACAAGTACGTGAAACTACATTCTATGGTTGAATTATCGAAATCGAATATGCCCCTTTTTATTAAGTCTGGTAATCTAAGAATTAGGGAACAGACACCCTAATTGACGCGAATCCTAAAGATAGATCTATTGGGCCTAACAAACCCCATCCAAAGTACCGGATGCTTTAGTACTTCGAAATTTATATCATATCCGAAGGGTGTCCCGGAATGATGGGGATATTCTTATATATGCATCTTGTTATTGTCGGTTACCAGGTGTTCACCATATGAATGATTTTTTATCTCTATGTATGGGATGTGTATTGAAATATGAAATCTTGTGGTCTATTGTTACGATTTGATATATATAGGTTAAACCTATAACTCACCAACATTTTTGTTGACGTTTAAAGCATGTTTATTCTCAGGTGAATACTAAGAGCTTCCGCTGTTGCATACTAAAATAAGGACAAGATTTGGAGTCCATGTTTATATGATATTGTGTAAAAACTGCATTCAAGAAACTGATTTCGATGTAACATATTTGTATTGTAAACCATTATGTAATGGTCGTGTGTAAACAGGATATTTTAGATTATCATTATTTGATAATCTACGTAAAGCTTTTTAAACCTTTATTTATGAAATAAAGGTTATGGTTTGTTTTAAAAATGAATGCAGTCTTTGAAAAACGTCTCATATAGAGGTCAAAACCTCGCAACGAAATCAATTAATATGGAACGTTTTTAATCAATAAGAACGGGACATTTCAGTTGGTATCCGAGCGTTGGTCTTAGAGAACCAGAAAATTTGCATTAGTGTGTCTTATCGAGTTTGTTAGGATGCATTAGTGAGTCTGGACTTCGACCGTGTTTTCTTTAAAAATGATTGCTTAACATTTTTGTTGGAAACTATATATTTTTAACATATGAATATTATGTGATATATTAATCTGTTAACGTGTTTGATATTATGTGATAGATGTCTACCTCTAGAACAAGTCCCATTGACTCACTAATAATAATGAAGAGTCAAATGTAAATTGGAATGATTCGTAGACTGATTCACAAGTTCCCGAAGAGGAACCGGAAGAAGAGTCGGAACCGGAAGAAGAATCGAAACCAGAAGAAGAATCGGAATCGGAAGAAGAATCGGAACCGGTGGGGGAAATAATAAAACGGTTAAGTAAAAGAGAATCCTCAACCAACCGACCAAGGTTAATTATGGTCAATGGTGTTTCCGCCAAGGAAGCAAAATATTGGGAGGATTACCAATTCTCCGATGAATCGGATTCCGACGAGAATTCCAATGATGTTATAGAAATTACCCCAACTGAATTTAAAAAGGCAAAAGAAAATAATAAGGGAAAGGGCATAAAAATAGAGAAATCTAATTCCAACCCCGATGAACTTTATATGTATCGTCAACCCCCGAAGTCCTTAAGTTGTAACAATGACCCGGGAACCTCTAAACCACCAGGTTTTTCTAAACAAATGAGGACAACGACAGCTCGTATTAGGGGAACATCATATATCCCTAGAAACTTGGCAAAACGAACCAAAACCGAAGAAGAAGAAACGAGCGAGTCGGAATAAGATAGTTGTATTCGTGTGGTGTAATATATGTAATATAGTGTTCTTATGCTTTATGATATATGTAAAAATTGCTTGTATTAATAAGTATTTTTTTATGAATCTAACTCTTGTCTATTTTACAGTTTAAAAACACAAAATGGATAGACAACCCAATATTTTAAGAGACCTACCCGGAGACATGATTGATGAAATCTTGTCTAGAGTCGGCCAGAATTCCTCGGCACAACTATTTAAGGCGAGATCAGTTTGTAAGACATTCGAAGAACGTTCCAAGAATGTCTTGGTTTATAAGAGACTTTCGTTTGAAAGATGGGGGATATCACATTGGGAAACCCATAAGTTACGATGTGTTTACTTTGACGCATATATTGCGGGGAACCCAAATGCTATTTTACGCAACGGGTTAAGAAATTATTTTGACTCAATATATCCGAATATTGGACTTCGTGATTTAGAAAAAGCGGCTAACATGCAACATAAAGAAGCATGTTATGCTTACGGATTAGTAATGTTCGCTTCTCACCAAAGTGAGAACAAGAACATCGGGCTACAACTATTAAACAAAACGTTTCCACAAGTGACGGAGTCGGTAATTGGGGTAAGAAATGAGGTTTTTAGATTATTACGGGACTGTTGGACATTACGTAACCCTCGTCCCTTTGACGACGTTACAACACGCTGTCTTATCAACGGCCATAACGGTTATGTTCCACAAGACCAAGGATGGGAAGTAGTCCTAGTAAAACCAGAATGCATGACTTGTTTCTGGACGTATGAATTACGTGTCTTTATTGCCTTTCCTGAACGACTTGTGTACTAGCTAGAATTATCTTCACAACTATCTTGTATCAAAGTTATTGTGTGCTATATTTCATGCTTTATGTAAAATAAGCGGTATTGTAAGTTTGTAAAATATTGTATAAAAGTTTGAATGCGAAATATTATTACAATCAGTTTTTCATATAGAATTGTAGTAGTTGAATTGTATATTAGCTACTAAGTATGAACTTAACGGGTAGGTACTACCCGAATTTAAACTTATAAAACGCTAATATGAAGAAAAAGCTTTTATAAATGAGTTCATATTATGCTACGAAATACTATTAACTACTCTTAATATTCTGTATGATTAACTTGTTTCATTTGACTATTTTGAAGGAAATGGCACCGACTACTCGACATACCGTGAATATGAATGAAGAGGAATTCCGTACTTTTCTAGCTTCAAACATAGCCGCAGTACAGGCTGCGCTACATACCAACAATAACCTTGGATCTAGCAGTACAGGAAATCGTGTAGGATGCACCTACAAAGAATTCACTGCCTGCAAACCTTTGGAATTTGATGGAACCGAAGGACCGATCGGATTGAAACGGTGGACCGAGAAGGTCGAATCGGTGTTTGCCATAAGTAAGTGTACTGAAGAGGACAAAGTGAAGTACGCTACGCATACCTTCACAGGTTCTGCGTTAACATGGTGGAATACCTATCTAGAGCAAGTGGGACAAGACGATGCGTACGCACTACCGTGGTCAGCATTCAAGCACTTGATGAACGAGAAGTACCGTCCCAGAACCGAGGTCAATAAGCTCAAGACAGAACTTAGAGGGTTACGAACCCAAGGATTTGATATTACCACGTACGAAAGACGATTCACAGAATTGTGCCTATTGTGTCCGGGAGCATTCGAAGATGATGAAGAGAAGATCGACGCATTTGTGAAAGGATTACCGGAAAGAATCCAAGAAGATATAAGTTCACACGAGCCCGCCTCTATACAACAGGCATGTAGAATGGCTCACAAACTAGTGAACCAGATTGAAGAAAGAATTAAAGAACAGACTGCTGAAGAGGCCAATGTGAAGCAAGTCAAAAGAAAGTGGGAGGAAAACGGTGATAAGAATCACCAATACAACAACAGCAATTACAACAATAATCGCAACAATTATCCCAACAATCGCAACATCAATCGCAACTACAACAAACGGCCCAACAACAACAACAACAACAACAGCAACAGCAACTACAACAATCATCCCAACAACAATAATAACCGCAACAACAACAACAATCAGAAGCAGCTATGCCAAAGGTGTGAAAAGTATCACTCGGGATTCTGCACCAAATTTTGCAACAAGTGTAAAAGAAATGGTCATAGCGCGGTGAAGTGTGAGGTCTACGGACCAGGGGTTAATAGAACGAAAGGAACAAATGGTGTCGGAACGAGTAATGGCGGAGCAAGTAGTGTCGGAGCAAGTTATGCCAATGTAGTTTGTTATAAATGTGGAAAACCGGGCCACATTATTAGAAATTGCCCGAACCAGGAGAACACGAATGGACAAGGCCACGGAAGAGTTTTCAATATTAATGCGGCAGAGGCACAGGAAGACCCGGAGCTTGTTACGGGTACGTTTCTTATTGACAATAAATCTGCTTACGTTTTATTTGATTCGGGTGCGGATAGAAGCTATATGAGTAGAGATTTTTGTGCTAAATTAAGTTGTCCATTGACGCCTTTGGATAGTAAATTTTTACTCGAATTAGCAAATGGTAAATTAATTTCAGCAGATAATATATGTCGGAATCGAGAAATTAAACTGGTTAGCGAAACATTTAAGATTGATTTGATTCCAGTAGAGTTAGGGAGTTTTGATGTGATAATCGGTATGGACTGGTTGAAAGAAGTGAAAGCAGAGATCGTCTGTTACAAAAATGCAATTCGCATTATACGAGAAAAAGGAAAACCCTTAATGGTGTACGGAGAAAAGGGCAACACGAAGCTACATCTTATTAGTAATTTGAAGGCACAAAAACTAATAAGAAAAGGTTGCTATGCTGTTCTAGCACACGTCAAGAAAGTACAAACTGAAGAAAAGAGCATCAATGATGTTCCCATTGCAAAAGAATTTCCCGATGTATTTCCGAAAGAATTACCGGGATTACCCCCACATCGATCCGTTGAATTTCAAATAGATCTTGTACCAGGAGCTGCACCAATAGCTCGTGCTCCTTACAGACTCGCACCCAGCGAGATGAAAGAACTACAAAGCCAATTACAAGAACTTTTAGAGCGTGGTTTCATTCGACCAAGTACATCACCGTGGGGAGCTCCTGTTTTGTTTGTCAAGAAGAAAGATGGTACATTCAGGTTGTGTATCGACTACCGAGAGTTGAACAAACTTACCATCAAGAACCGCTACCCACTACCGAGAATCGACGACTTATTTGATCAACTACAAGGCTCGTCTATTTATTCAAAGATTGACTTACGTTCCGGGTATCATCAAATGCGGGTGAAAGAAGATGATATTCCAAAGACTGCTTTCAGAACACGTTACGGTCATTACGAGTTTATGGTCATGCCGTTTGGTTTAACTAATGCACCAGCTGTGTTCATGGACCTTATGAACCGAGTGTGTGGACCATACCTTGACAAGTTTGTCATTGTTTTCATTGATGACATACTTATTTACTCAAAGAATGACCAAGAACACGGTGAACATTTGAGAAAGGTGTTAGAAGTATTGAGGAAGGAAGAATTGTACGCTAAGTTTTCAAAGTGTGCATTTTGGTTGAAAGAAGTTCAATTCCTCGGTCACATAGTGAACAAAGAAGGTATTAAGGTGGATCCGGCAAAGATAGAAACTGTTGAAAAGTGGGAAACCCCGAAAACTCCGAAACACATACGCCAGTTTTTAGGACTAGCTGGTTACTACAGAAGGTTCATCCAAGACTTTTCCAGAATAGCAAAACCCTTGACTGCATTAACGCATAAAGGGAAGAAATTTGAATGGAATGATGAACAAGAGAAAGCGTTTCAGTTATTAAAGAAAAAGCTAACTACGGCACCTATATTGTCATTGCCTGAAGGGAATGATGATTTTGTGATTTATTATGACGCATCAAAGCAAGGTCTCGGTTGTGTATTAATGCAACGAACGAAGGTGATTGCTTATGCGTCTAGACAATTGAAGATTCACGAACAAAATTATACGACGCATGATTTGGAATTAGGCGCGGTTGTTTTTGCATTAAAGACTTGGAGGCACTACTTATATGGGGTCAAAAGTATTATATATACCGACCACAAAAGTCTTCAACACATATTTAATCAGAAACAACTGAATATGAGGCAGCGTAGGTGGATTGAATTGTTGAATGATTACGACTTTGAGATTCGTTACCACCTGGGAAAGGCAAATGTGGTAGCCGATGCCTTGAGCAGGAAGGACAGAGAACCCATTCGAGTAAAATCTATGAATATAATGATTCATAATAACCTTACTACTCAAATAAAGGAGGCGCAACAAGGAGTTTTAAAAGAGGGAAATTTAAAGGATGAAATACCCAAAGGTTCGGAGAAGCATCTTAATATTCGGGAACACGGAACTCGGTATAGGGCTGAAAGGATTTGGGTACCAAAATTTGGAGATATGAGAGAAATGGTACTTAGAGAAGCTCATAAAACCAGATACTCAATACATCCTGGAACGGGGAAGTTGTACAAGGATCTCAGGAAATATTTTTGGTGGCCGGGTATGAAAGCCGATGTTGCTAAATACGTAGGAGAATGTTTGACGTGTTCTAAGGTCAAAGCTGAGCATCAGAAACCATCAGGTCTACTTCAACAACCCGAAATCCCGGAATGGAAATGGGAAAACATTACCATGGATTTCATCACTAAATTGCCAAGGACTGCAAGTGGTTTTGATACTATTTGGGTAATAGTTGATCGTCTCACCAAATCAGCACACTTCCTGCCAATAAGAGAAGATTACAAGATGGAGAAGTTAGCACGACTGTATTTGAAGGAAGTCGTCTCCAGACATGGAATACCAATCTCTATTATCTCTGATAGGGATGGCAGATTTATTTCAAGATTCTGGCAGACATTACAGCAAGCATTACGAACTCGTCTAGACATGAGTACTGCCTATCATCCACAAACTGATGGGCAGAGTGAAAGGACGATACAAACGCTTGAAGACATGCTACGAGCATGTGTTATTGATTTCGGAAACAGTTGGGATCGACATCTACCGTTAGCAGAATTTTCCTACAACAACAGCTACCATTCAAGCATTGAGATGGCGCCGTTTGAAGCACTTTATGGTAGAAAGTGCAGGTCTCCTATTTGTTGGAGTGAAGTGGGGGATAGACAGATTACGGGTCCGGAGATTATACAAGAAACTACCGAGAAGATCATCCAAATTCAACAACGGTTGAAAACCGCCCAAAGTCGACAAAAGAGCTACGCTGACATTAAAAGAAAAGATATAGAATTTGAAATTGGAGAGATGGTCATGCTTAAAGTTGCACCTTGGAAAGGCGTTGTTCGATTTGGTAAACGAGGGAAATTAAATCCAAGGTATATTGGACCATTCAAGATTATTGATCGTGTCGGACCAGTAGCTTACCGACTTGAGTTACCTCAACAACTCGCGGCTGTACATAACACTTTCCACGTCTCGAATTTGAAGAAATGTTTTGCTAAAGAAGATCTCACTATTCCGTTAGATGAAATCCAAATCAACGAAAAACTTCAATTCATCGAAGAACCCGTCGAAATAATGGATCGTGAGGTTAAAAGACTTAAGCAAAACAAGATACCAATTGTTAAGGTTCGATGGAATGCTCGTAGAGGACCCGAGTTCACCTGGGAGTGTGAAGATCAGATGAAGAAGAAATACCCGCATCTATTTCCAGAAGATTCGTCAACACCTTCAACAGCTTAAAATTTCGGGACGAAATTTATTTAACGGGTAGGTACTGTAGTGACCCGAACTTTTCCATGTTTATATATATTAATTGAGAGTGATATTTACATGATTAAATGTTTCCAACATGTTAAGCAATCAAACTTGTTAAGACTTGATTAATTGAAATAGGTTTCATATAGACAATTGACCCCCCAAGTTGACCGGTGATTCACGAACGTTAAAACTTGTAAAAACTATATGATGACATATATATGGTTATATATATAGTTAAAATTATATTATGATAATTAAACATATCATTAAGTATATTAACAATGAACTACATATGTAAAAACAAGACTACTAACTTAATGATTTTGAAACGAGACATATATGTAACGATTATCGTTGTAACGACATTTAATGTATATATATCATATTAAGAGATATTCGTACATCATAATATCATGATAATATAATAATTTAAAATCTCTTTTGATATTATAAACATTGGGTTAAAAACATTTAACAAGATCGTTAACCTAAAGGTTTCAAAACAACATTTACATGTAACGACTAACGATGACTTAATGACTCAGTTAAAATGTATATACATGTAGTGTTTTAATATGTATTTATACACTTTTTAAAGACTTCAATACACTTATCAAAATACTTCTACTTAACAAAAATTCTTACAATTACATCCTCGTTCAGTTTCATCAACAATTCTACTCGTATGCACCCGTATTCGTACTCGTACAATACACAGCTTTTAGATGTATGTACTATTGGTATATACACTCCAATGATCAGATCTTAGCAGCCCATGTGAGTCACCTAACACATGTGGGAACCATCATTTGGCAACTAGCATGAAATATCTCATAAAATTACAAAAATATGAGTAATCATTCATGACTTATTTACATGAAAATAAAATTACATATCCTTTATATCTAATCCATACACCAACGACCAAAAACACCTACAAACACTTTCATTCTTCAATTTTCTTCATCTAATTGATCTCTCTCAAGTTCTATCTTCAAGTTCTAAGTGTTCTTCATAAATTCCAAAAGTTCTAGTTTCATAAAATGAAGAATACTTTCAAGTTTGCTAGCTCACTTCCAATCTTGTAAGGTGATCATACAACATCAAGAAATCTTTATTTCTTATAGTAGGTTATCATTCTAATACAAGGTAATAATCATATTCAAACTTTGGTTCAATTTCTATAACTATAACAATCTTATTTCAAGTGATGATCTTACTTGAACTTGTTTTCGTGTCATGATTCTGCTTCAAGAACTTCGAGCCATCCAAGGATCCATTGAAGCTAGATCCATTTTTCTCTTTTCCAGTAGGTTTATCCAAGGAAATTAAGGTAGTAATGATGTTCATAACATCATTCGATTCATACATATAAAGCTATCTTATTCGAAGGTTTAAACTTGTAATCACTAGAACATAGTTTAGTTAATTCTAAACTTGTTCGCAAACAAAAGTTAATCTTTCTAACTTGACTTTTAAAATCAACTAAACACATGTTCTATATCTATATGATATGCTAACTCAATGATTTAAAACCTGGAAACACGAAAAACACCGTAAAACCGGATTTACGCCGTCGTAGTAACACCGCGGGCTGTTTTGGGTTAGTTAATTAAAAACTATGATAAACTTTGATTTAAAAGTTGTAATTTTGAGAAAATGATTTTTATTATGAACATGAAACTATATCCAAAAATTATGGTTAAACTCAAAGTGGAAGTATGTTTTCTAAAATGGTCATCTAGACGTCGTTCTTTCGACTGAAATGACTACCTTTACAAAAACGACTTGTAACTTATTTTTCCGACTATAAACCTATACTTTTTCTGTTTAGATTCATAAAATAGAGTTCAATATGAAACCATAGCAATTTGATTCACTCAAAACGGATTTAAAATGAAGAAGTTATGGGTAAAACAAGATTGGATAATTTTTCTCATTTTAGCTACGTGAAAATTGGTAACAAATCTATTCCAACCATAACTTAATCAACTTGTATTGTATATTATGTAATCTTGAGATACCATAGATACGTATACAATGTTTCGACCTATCATGTCGACACATCTATATATATTTCGGAACAACCATAGACACTCTATATGTGAATGTTGGAGTTAGCTATACAGGGTTGAGGTTGATTCCAAAATATATATAGTTTGAGTTGTGATCAATACTGAGATACGTATACACTGGGTCGTGGATTGATTCAAGATAATATTTATCGATTTATTTCTGTACATCTAACTGTGGACAACTAGTTGTAGGTTACTAACGAGGACAGCTGACTTAATAAACTTAAAACATCAAAATATATTAAAAGTGTTGTAAATATATTTTGAACATACTTTGATATATATGTATATATTGTTATAGGTTCGTGAATCAACCAGTGGCCAAGTCTTACTTCCCGACGAAGTAAAAAATCTGTTGAAAGGACCCGTTCATATACATTATAAACGATTCACAATAGTTGATTACATCGCGAGGTATTTGACCTCTATATGATACATTTTACAAACATTGCATTCGTTTTTAAAAGACAAACTTTCTTTACAACGAAAGTTGACGGCATGCACACCATTTCATAATACATCCAACTATAATTGGCTTAATAATAATCTTGATGAACTCAATAACTCGAATGCAACGTCTTTCAAAATATGGCATGAATGACTCCAAGTAATATCCTTAAAATGAGCTAATGCACAGCGGAAGATTTCTTTAATACCTGAGAATGAACATGCTTTAAAGTGTCAACCAAAAGGTTGGTGAGTTCATAGGTTTATCATAACAATCATTTCAATATATTAATAGACCACAAGATTTCCGTTTATAAATATATGTACACTCGCAAGTGTATAAAAGTATTCTATAAGTTGTAGGCACCCGGTAACAAGCCTTAACGTTCATATTTTACCCTCTGAAGTACACCAGATCAGGTGTGTTTAAAATAACCTCGAAGTACTAAAGCATCCCATAGTCAGGATGGGGTTTGTCAGTCCCAATAGATCTATCTTTAGGATTCACGCCTACCGTACATAGACAAGTAGTTTAATGTTACCAAGCTAAGGGTATATTTCTGGTTTAAACCCACGTAGAATTAGTTTTAGTACTTGTGTCTATTTCGTAAAACATTTATAAAAACAGCGCATGTATTCTCAGTCCCAAAAATATATATAAAAGGGAGCAAATGAAACTCACAATACTGTATTTCGTAGTAAAAATACATATAACGTCATTTAACAAGTGCAAGGTTGGCCTCGGATTCACGAACGTATCAATATTGAGATTCAATATTGCAGGAAAGTACGTAGATGCAACGGAGATGATAAACACTAGATTGACCTCACGAGCATACCCATGAACCATACCCATCACCTCCATAGCTATAACCCATAATTTCCTTAGCTTCGACTCATTCAAAAAAACTATTTTGAAATCACTCGGACAGCACTCCGTCGTAATATTTTATGTATACTAATAATATCTTGAAATAATACAGAGCAAATATATATATATATATATATATATATATATATATATATATATATATATATATATATATATATATATATATATATATATATATATATATATATATATATATATAAATTGATTGAGAGAGTTTAGAGAAATATATTTTCAAGTTTCTATGAAATAATGAAAACTATTGAATTCTATTTATAATAGATTTTTGAATTATTAAAGTGAATTATTAAAGTATGAATTATTAAAGTGAATTATTAAAGTATGAATTATTAAAGTGAATTATTAAAGTATGAATTATTAAAGTGAATTATTAAAGTATGAATTATTAAAGTGAATTATTAAAGTATGAATTATTAAAGTGAATTATTAAAGTATGAATTATTAAAGTGAATTATTAAAGTATGAATTATTAAAGTGAATTATTAAAGTATGAATTATTAAAGTGAATTATTAAAGTTAAAGTAAAGTAAAAGTAAAGTCAAGGTAAAGTTAAAGTATAGTAAAAGTATAAAAACTATGTATGTATAATACGCGTATAAATATATATAATATTAATTTAAATCGTTATATATATTTAATGAAATAAAATATAAATATCGTTATATTTATTATACTGGTTAAGTAATGAGTTGTCAAAAGTGATTCTAGATATTTATAAAAGTTATATACGTTTTAATAATAAAGTTCCTTTTAAACTGAAAACGTCTTTGTACGTTTGAAAATAGATTAATAGAATATTATGGAAACCAATTCTCCACTAACTTTTGTCTAACTTTCGTAAATGACACTTTATATTTTTATTTATAAATAGCTTTACAAATTATTCTGAATATCGTTAAGAGGAATAGATTTTCTCAAATCATAGTGGACCTCTCAACAGAGACTTGTAATCATAATTCAATGTTTCTGATAATCCAATCATTTAATATATATTTTTTTTAATTTCGTCAAAAATTATATTGAAACAAATACGTTCGTGTAAAGTATTATACGTTTAATACTTTATTAATATTCTCAAGTTATAATATATATATATATATATATATATACATATACATATCTATTTATATATAATGGTTCGTGAATCGTCGGAATTTGGTCGAGGTTATAATGAATGTACGAACACAGTTTAAAATTCTTGAGATTTAACTTAACAAACTTTGCTTATCGTGTCGGAATAATATAAAGATTAAAGTTTAAATTTGATCGGAAATTTCCGGGTCGTCACATCTGTGAAAGTGAGTTATAGTCCCACTTTTAAAATCTAATATTTTTGGGATGAGAATACATGCAGGTTTTATAAATGATTTACAAAATAGACACAAGTACGTGAAACTACATTCTATGGTTGAATTATCGAAATCGAATATGCCCCTTTTTATTAAGTCTGGTAATCTAAGAATTAGGGAACAGACACCCTAATTGACGCGAATCCTAAAGATAGATCTATTGGGCCTAACAAACCCCATCCAAAGTACCGGATGCTTTAGTACTTCGAAATTTATATCATATCCGAAGGGTGTCCCGGAATGATGGGGATATTCTTATATATGCATCTTGTTATTGTCGGTTACCAGGTGTTCACCATATGAATGATTTTTTATCTCTATGTATGGGATGTGTATTGAAATATGAAATCTTGTGGTCTATTGTTACGATTTGATATATATAGGTTAAACCTATAACTCACCAACATTTTTGTTGACGTTTAAAGCATGTTTATTCTCAGGTGAATACTAAGAGCTTCCGCTGTTGCATACTAAAATAAGGACAAGATTTGGAGTCCATGTTTGTATGATATTGTGTAAAAACTGCATTCAAGAAACTGATTTCGATGTAACATATTTGTATTGTAAACCATTATGTAATGGTCGTGTGTAAACAGGATATTTTAGATTATCATTATTTGATAATCTACGTAAAGCTTTTTAAACCTTTATTTATGAAATAAAGGTTATGGTTTGTTTTAAAAATGAATGCAGTCTTTGAAAAACGTCTCATATAGAGGTCAAAACCTCGCAACGAAATCAATTAATATGGAACGTTTTTAATCAATAAGAACGGGACATTTCAACCAACGCTCTGATACCACCTGTAAAGATCCGTCCTTATCCACCTGGACGAAGTCATCAACATTTGGTCCCATTGCGATGATTGACTCCAAATAATATCTTTAAGATGAGCAAATGCACAGCGGAAGACTTAATTCGTACCTGAGAATAAACATGCTTAAAAGTGTCAACCAAAAGGTTGGTGAGTTCATAGGTTTATCTTAACAATCATTTCAATATATTAATAGACCACAAGATTTCATAATCATAAACATAATACACTCGCAAGTGTATGTAAAGCATTCTAAGTGGTTGAGCACTTGGTAACCATACTTAACTATTAATCAACGTA
This sequence comes from Rutidosis leptorrhynchoides, assembly GCF_046630445.1. Lineage (NCBI taxonomy): Eukaryota > Viridiplantae > Streptophyta > Magnoliopsida > Asterales > Asteraceae > Rutidosis > Rutidosis leptorrhynchoides. The sequence continues at coordinate 313,436,849 of NC_092335.1, read as the reverse complement.
GCATATTCCCTTTATTATGAAATCTCACTACACTGTACCAAGTGTAGCCTACAAAACGAAGTACTGTGCAACCTTTGAATACTGGTCGTCCAGTCCGGTTGGGGTTGTCAGGCCCGATAGATCTATCAACAGGATTCGCGTTTACAATACCACATGTAAATAGTAGTTACCAAGCTACAGGGAAGTATGCCAGTGGTACAACTCAACGTAGAATATATTTTTAAGTACTTGTGTCTATTTTGTAAACATTTATAAAAGCAGCGCATGTATTCTCAGCCCAAAAATATATACTGCAAAAGCAATTAAAAAGGGAGCAAATGAAACTCACAATACTGTATTTTGTAGTAAAAATACATATGACGTCATTGAACAAATGTAAGATTGGCCTCAGATTCACGAACCTATATCATTAATGTATATTAACACATATATTTATAATCGAACAAATTTATATATATTATATCTTAATTTATATGTTATATGTATTTAATTTGTATATATTTAAAATGAATAATATTTATATATGTAGATATCTTAATATGTATATTAGTATTTTATCAATAATTTGTTATTTGTAATAAAAAAAATAATGTTAATATGTTTAGTATATAATTATGTGTAATATAAGTATAATATTTATTTGTTTTAAAAATAATAATAAAAATGATAATTAAAATAATAATGATAATTAAAATAATAATGATAATAATAATGATAGTTTTTAATAATACTATAAGTTAATAATGATAACATTAAAACTAATAATGTTTTTATATCCGAATCATTTTAATAATAATAATAATAATAATAATAATAATAATAATAATAATAATAATAATAATAATAATAATAATAATAATAATAATAATAATAATAATAATAATAATAATAATAATAATAATAATAATAATAATAATGATAATGATAATTAAATAAGTAAACTACCTCCAAAGAGTAGTCCTATACATGCCCAAGTCCGGGTTTGAACCCGCGACGTCCCGCTAACCCGAATACATCATTAATCATTACGATATGTGTTTCTAAAACCATATGTCTGGTAACTGTTTTTCTTCCTTCTTAAAATCAATTCGATCAAATACTAAACCAAATTCGTCATCATTCGTTTTCACAATCATATCATAATCATCATCACTAACACCTCTATTCTATCATCATCATTCTCTTAAAGTATTATCATTATCCTCATTAACCGTGATCTCATCATCATCATTCATATCCTAATTCATTTCATTCGACATCACCACCATCATATTCTAATCTTCATTATCATATTCATGATCATTATGATTTCATCATCTATTTTATTTTAATCATCATAATTGTTCATCTTGGATCACCATCATCATCAATTTATTTCGTCTACCTCATCATCATTTATGTTATCAAACTGTTACAAAAAAAAAAATATGAATACTTTGATATTTTAGCAAAATCACGAGCCCATCTTGTTGACCGTAATACTACCACCTCACGAGCCCAATTAACGATTTAAGCCCAAAAATTCTTGATCATGGGTCTTATAACACGGTACCAAGCCCAAAATTAAACAAATACTTCCGTAATATTTATCATATTCGTAACATTTATCATATTCTGGGTGGGGAACACCACTTATCATATATACTTAACCTTTTTCCTTTACAGCTCATTATAACATTATATGAATACATCATTATTATAACCCTACCATTTCATCATATTCATCATATTCGTTTTTATTTTAATGGAAGAAACAGAAAAACGCTGTAGCAGTAGCGAGAGGGAATTGAGTGTGGCAGTTTTTATGATGGGTCGTGGTAGTTAAATAGAAACGGGTTAATAGGGGTTATCAAGGATTCATTTATTAGTATGATGAAGATGGTTCGAAGATAGGAGACAGGAACTGCAAATAATTTGGTAATTGTATTGTTTTAAGATATAAATCGATCCTGGATGGTAATAGAGTTATTAAGAAAGAGGTCGATTGTGGTGTGATCAGAAGAGAAAAGAAGGAGAAAAAAAATAGTTGTAATTTATAGTAACGAAGGTGGTGATTGTAAGATGTTTCTCGAACTAGAATAGGAGAGAGAGGGAGATTGAGTGAGGTAGTTCTTGGTGGTTTATGGTGGTAGTCACACATAGTTAGGGTAGCATTCTAAACGGGTTTTCAATGGTGAGAGTGGCGGTTGTGATGAGGGCAGATGGAGACTGCAACAGCAGCTGTAGCAAGCGACTATTGGGGTGGGTTGGTGAGTTGCGTATAACAGAAATTGAACAAGAAGTGGGTGGGGTTCGATGGTGGAGGTGAGGTTTATGGTTGTTGGTAATTGAAACGGAAACAAAATAACAAGTTTGATAAGGGGTCGATGAACAACTAAACAGAAAGAAAAAAAAATAGAAAGAGAAAGAGAGAGAAGACAGAAATTTCGATGATTGTTTTCATCAGTGACACTACAACGACGGAAATCGTGATTTACAGATAGAGAAGAGAGATAGGTGATTGTGTGTGTATGTTCGGTTAAGGTGATATGGGTTGATCGAGCTTATCCTTCTATCCCTTGTATGCATGTTTATATATATATAATAAAAGATAGATAATAATATAAAGTAGAGGAGGTAGATAGAAGAATGTGGACATAAAACAAACGTTTCCTAATTCCATGTTAACTTCTACTTTATCAATCGTTAATCACGGATGGAATTTAAAAAGTAGACAGAGAGGACGAAGGGAAGAAATAAAAACTGATTAAGATAGCTAACCGATTTTGTTTCTTGTACAATTTTATTTATAATTAATATTAATAATTAAAAAATAATAATAACAATAATATTAGAAATAATACAAATTTTTAATGATAAAAGTAATTATTAATATCAAATAATACTAACAATAATAAAAATAAAAGTAAAAATAAGGATATTACTAATAAAAATGATAAATGATAATAATAACTAATAATATTTAAGTTACATCTTAAATTATAATTTCAACTCTTCTTATAATACATTTCGTGCTCATTTGCTAAAAAGTCTTTAAAATAAAAGTCTTCCTAAATATTCCAGGTAAAATATGCTTTATTTATATATAGATATGTTTTAAATAATAATTATTATAATATGTTATTTTTACTTGACATGATTCGTTTTAATAACATCAACATATAATATTTAATATTATATTTCCAATTATTATTATATATATATATATATATACACATATATCAAATTACAATTAATTGTTCATAAATCGCCGAGAACAGTCGAAGGTCAATTGAATATATGAATCAGTTCAAAATTTTTGAGACTAAACCTAACAGATTTCTCTTATCGTGTCAAGAATATTACATCGTATCGAGAATTTGGTTTAAAATTAGTCGAAATTTTCCGGGTCATGACAATGTTATATTTCAACCATTTTAAAAGACAAATTCCATAAATATATCAAGTCTTGAATAATATGCTTACATACAACAAGTGGGTTTAGTATTTTACCTCCTCAAGCTAGTTGAGGGTTACTACAAGATGATGAAGAAGATGATGAATGTAAGCTTCAAAAGTATGAAACCTCAAGTTTAGTATACCCACAAGCTTTTGCAACCAACACTACCTTTTAGTTAGGATTTGCAAGACACCAACAACTAGCTAGAAAACAAGATTTGAATCCCTCTTTTCTTCCCAAAATTTCGGCCAAAAGGAAAAGGATGGGAGAGTTTTTGCTAGTTTGAATTAACCTTGAGAGAGAAAGACTGGATGGAATGAATGTGTTGAATGCATGCCTTGAGAATACACCCATTAGTTAAAGCAACAAGCAAGGTGGGTGGCTTGTCTTGGGAGCCCAAAACCGCCACCTTGCCCCCCCCCCCCCCCTCTTTTTTTTTTTTTGCTTTTTATTCTAGCTCCTTTAATTAAACATGCATGATGCTAGTTGCCTTTAACCATATATCTTATAATTCCCTTTATAAAATATAAGTATGTTATATTGTTTAAGTATGTAAATACATACAAAAAATATAATCATAAATCAAGTAAGCATAAAGGGGCTTGTTGCTTCTACTTTTATAATCCTTTTATAAAATGTAGAACACACTTTAATTGTCTAACCATATAAACAATTAAATCCATCTAATATAAATTATCCATATAATTTTATCTCAAGTTATAATATTTTAAAAAACCAATTTTCTAAAGTTAAATGTCGAGTATTTACTTAACGATCCATTCGATAAGATAAATACTAAAAGTGTTGATAAGCTTGTTATTGGGTATGACCCGACTTGGATCATAACATGTTAGCCACATTAGTTTAATATGTCTCTCAGGCATATGAAATACCTTCAAGAATTACGATCTTCAATTCTGAAATTTTGAAAAGGCACCCAGTTTACGAATCGATACTCTAAATGTTGAAAAAAGCTGAATGAAGCAGCAGAAACTGTAGGCAACCGTAAACGACCTTAGTCGTCGAAAGTTTGATGATAAAGAATAATATGTTGGAAAAACTCAGAAATGTTGGAACTGGAAAACGGATAAAGTTAACCATGAAGGAGACCAAGGACAAATACAAGGACCATACCCTATATCCAAAGAATCCAGATAATTCTGGATCCGTTGAAATTTTTAGAGAATATCTTGCTCCGAAGTCATGTTAAAATCTGGCGAAAAATCTTTCTCAATCAACCATCGAACTTAGAAATTTCTAAAATATCATCATCAATATCTTCGATATTTCTGAGGATATTTTCATAAATATTTTTGTCCAAAATTATATACCTCTTCGTGCTTCCTGTGTATCATACATTGGAAACATTCAATAGAAAATTTAGTACCGAAAAGCAGATTATGCGAAACTATGAAGAAAGTTGTGGACAAATCACAAAGAATAAGTTTGACTTCAAAGAATCCAAATGATTCAATGTCTGCTAACATCTTTAGTGAATATCTTACTCCTTACTCTAAACCCTTGCAGACAATAGTTTCTATCATCCTATGATCTTAGATATTCCGAGATATTATCATATCTTTCATTATAAATATCCTCCATATTTCTAAAGATATTTTTATAACTATTCTTATCTGAAATCAGTAATCTCTTCGTGCTATCAGTATTACATCATATAGAAACTGTTAGTTTCTATATTCTGTAAACTTTAGAGCTTAAAATATGAATGTTATTGAAGTAATGTTGGGAACTGATGCATGAGTTAGTATAATATAATGACACTTGATCAACGTGATTATATTATAGTAAGTCATGCAGAGTTTCTAATGGAATGTGATGATTCACAGAACATATCGTCATCACGTGCCATGTTACATAACTCTTTCATTCAAATTAACTTCTGAACATATCAAGAAAATATATTCTTGATAGTTCTATTCCCAGTGATTCTGGAAATTTGACAAATCAAGTCGTACTAATACATTCTTCCTTATTTAGAACATTATGTTTATTCAAAACTCCATACCTATGAATTCTGGACTGTTACTTGTGAAAAGTAAACAAAAGCATGATGCTCCGATATAGAAAGGGGGTATAAATCGCAGCAAATAAGAGAGCGCATTAACTGTGGATGACAATAATTATAGGAGACAGAAGCAGGGACATTGAAATATAAGGGAAGATATAAAATCCAACAGCAACGCAGAAATTACAAACCGTGGATATTAATACGAATAAGAATATAAAGACATGGTATAATTAAGAATAGTATTACCCCAAGGTAATAGTAGGAGTACACAGATTCTTCTGGTGGAAGATTGAAAAGAAGGATGACAGAAATGATAATTAAGAAAACATCAAGGATTAGAACGGGATTAAACATTTCACAATCTTTTGGATGTATGGACTAAGAAAGAAAGTATAGGAATGGTGAGAATAATGAAACGGAAGAGTTCGATTTATAATGGAAATATCAGACAGAGTAATCGAGGCAGATCACGGTATTTAATTATAAAGATCTTAATTTCCTTATTCACCGAAGAATCAAATCTTTTCGATTTCGAAGATTTTCTAAAAATCCCTCGAATTCTGGAATTCAACCAATACAACTTCAAAAGTTAAGACGCACCTTATTTTCTAAATTCAACCATGACTAGTGAAAAGTTATGATGAAACTTTTCTATCTCATTTCACTATTTAGTGATAACTTCATTCGTACTCTTCGAATAATCGAATTATTTTTATCCATATTACTCAATGATGATAAAATTCAATTTATCAACACATATTCGTCATGAAAACAATTTTATTGTTAGCCATGACCACCTCACTCAAATTTCGGGACGAAATTTCTTTAACGGGTAGGTACTGTGATGACCCGGGAATTTCCGACCAAATTTAAACTTAATCTTATATGATTTCGACACAATAAGCAAAGTCTATTAAACTGAGTCTCATAATGTTTGAACTATTTCCATGAATGCATTTGACTTTGACCATCTCCTACGATTCACGAACAACAATGTGTAATTAAATATGTAAATACATATATAGATATAATTATAAATATAAATGAATATATATAATTTTGAATTAATAAAAAATACCCTTTAATCAATTAGAATTAAAAACGTAAAAATGATAACTAGAATAATTAAGTTAATAATAAAATGATTATATATATGTATATATATATATATATATATGAGTTCTATACAAACAATATTATTGTAACATATATACATGTATAAGTATTAAATGTTCAATATATGTTATTATATAAATATTAAATATTATATGTATTATAGATATAATTATTAAATGATACGTAATTTATAACATGTTGCAAGTTATAATACAAATTGTTATTTATATTATTAATTTATTATATAGTATATATATATGAGATCTGATAAGTATAATTTGTTATATAAATCTCATTAACATTATTAATATTATTATTGTTATTATTTTTTGTATTATTAATATTATTATAATATATAATATATAGATATAGGAATTTAAACATATAAATGGATATTACTGGTTTTATGATTATTAAGTATTATTAATAAGAATCATTAGTATTATATATTATCATTATTATTATTATTATTATAAAAAAAAGAACAATTTATTAATTTTATCATCAATAAAACTAATATAAACATTATTATAATTATTTGTATCATTATTCAAAAGTACTATTATTATTTAACAGAATTATTGCATTATTATTATTAACTAATATTATATGTATTATTATTAATCATTATTACTAATAAAAAATATTATTATTAATTACAAGTATTAATAAATATAATTTATGAAATCTGATTCCATTATATGAAGCAGATTCACGCCCATATCTGAATTCAATTTTTTCTTACTACTTGATTCCTTTTTGTCAACCTGTTACTGTATATAATTTGTACCATGATTGATCTTTATTGAATTTATATGTGCTATAAAACAAAAATCTGTTAACAACCCCTTTCAGCTTTATTTTTTTATATATTTTCGGTACATGATGATTTTTATTGTGGACACCATTCAATTACAAATCAAACGAGTACTATCTATTAATCTCACATAAGTTCAGTATTTAATCCTCCATACCAGTCGACAACCCACCTACTGAACCTTATAATTTTTTAAAAAAAAAAATAAAAGAAAAGAGAAAGAATGTCGATATCTCTGTTCTTGGTTTCAATTTCAAACAGCTCAAATTCAAACAAAATCACAAAATCTAAAAATGCAATTTTGTTAGGAATCCTAATGTCAAACTTTCTGTAAGTTTTTGAATTTTAATTCCTCATATTGATTATGAATTTGAGAGTCAAAGTTTAATCACGAAAAGTCAACTCTATCTTCTTCGAACAAATTAAAGGTTTATAGATTGCTTTTGTTGAAATTAGTGATTCAGTAAGTTTACAGGCATGATTTAGAAACTATTTTATGTTATAATCAAAGTCTAAAACAGTCTAAAATGTTGAATCAAGTTTTGAGTTATTCAATTTTTTTTTTTTGGCGTAACAGACTACTGCTGCAGTCATTTTTTTTATTTAATTTTTTTCCTTCAATAACAATTACAAATCGTTTATACTCAATTACAATTCTTAAGATAATTGAATAAACTCACATACTAGATTAGAGTTTGGTTTTGGATCGATTGAAACCTGATGAAGGAGAAAGGAAACAAGAAGGACCGGTTATATAATTTGAGTTTCTAATATAATCAGAAAAACAGAAAATGGGTCAATGGTTAGGGGGTGTGCGAGTGATCGGGTGGTCGCGGGTTCGAGTCCCGTCTCCGACAGTTTTATTGTTTTTAAGGCTACAAAGGTATAATTTAACATTATCATTATCATTATTATTATTATTATTATTATTATTATTATTATTATTATTATTATTATTATTATTATTATTATTATTATTATTATTATTATTGTTATTATTAATATTATAAATTATTGTAGTTGTTAATTGTTATTATTATTAATTTCATTAATATGTTTATTCGAATAATTAAAAGTATTATTATTAGGGTTATTACTAGTATAACCTATTATTATTAACATGATTAGGATTATTAATATTATTATCATTAATATTACAAATTTGTATCATTTTATAAATATTAGTATTATCAATATGGTTATAATTATTAATATTATCAATACAAATATTATCGTTATTGTATTATTATTATTATTATTATTATTGTATTATTATTATTATTATTAATACAAATGTCATGAATATTGATATCGTTTTAGTATTAGCCTTAAGTATTATTATTATTGTTATTATCATTATTATGTTTATTATTATTACTAGTAATATGAGTATAATTACTAATAATATTATCTTTATTAATAATACAAATATTGGTAATGTATTATTGAACTTATTTTTATTATCATTAGTTGTAAAAATGGATAGTTTTATATAAAAATACAATACAACGATAATAAAATTCATATACCACTACACTATTATTATTAGAATGATAATTACTAAGCTATATATATAAAAGGTATCAATTAATACGTAAATATATATTGTTATCATATATAAACTCTAATATATATTTTTGTAACATATTATTATGAATGGTAAAATATTAGTTATAATTATATATAAACTAAATATATTAAATTGATCTAAATAACAAATGATTAAACAAGTACATTATTAATAATAATTTATATAAACTTGCTTGATTACAATTATGTGTATTAATAAATAAACAAATGATATAGGTTCGTGAATCCAAGGCCAACCCTGCATTGTTCAATATAGTCATATGTATTTTTACTACAAAATACATTAGGTGTGTTTCATTTGAATCCCTTTTACTCTTTACATTTTTGGGACTGAGAATACATGCAAATGTTTTATTTACTGTTTTACAATATTTATATGCGTGAGTTTCATTTGCTCCCTTTTTAAATGCTTTTGCAATATATATTTTGGGACTGAGAATACATGCGATGTTTTATAAATGTTTTACGAAATAGACACAAGTAATCGAAACTACATTATATGGTTGAATTATCGAAATCGAATATGCCCCTTTTTATTAAGTCTGGTAATCTAAGAATTAGGGAACAGACACCCTAATTGACGCGAACTCTAAAGATAGATCTATCGGGCCCAACAAGCCCCATCCAATGTACCGAATGCTTTAGTACTTCGAAATTTATATCATGTCCGAAGGAGGATCCCGGAATGATGGGGATATTCTTATATGCATATTGTGAATGTCGGTTACCAGGTGTTCAATCCATATGAATGATATTTTTGTCTCTATGCATGGGACGTATGTTTATGAGAAATGGAAATATGAAATTTTGTGGTCTATTAAAATTATGAAATGATTATTTATGTTAAACTAATGAACTCACCAACCGTTTGGTTGACACTTTAAAGCATGTTTATTCTCAGGTATGAAAGAAATCTTTCGCTGTGCATTAGCTCATATTAGAGACATTACTTGGAGTCATTCATGGCATATTTCAAAAGACGTTGCATTCGAGTCATTGAGTTCATCAAGATTATTATTAAGTCAATTATAGTTAGATGTATTATGAAATGGTATGCATGCCGTCAACTTTCGATGTAATGAAAGATTGTCTTTTCAAAAACGAATGCAATGTTTGTAAATGTATCATATAGAGGTCAAGTACCTCGCGATGTAATCAACTATTGTGAATCGTTTATAATCGAGATGGACTTCATCCGGATGGATTAGGACGGGTCTTCACACGGATTAAGAAGAGTCCTATATGAAAAGTTATCTACTCGAATAGAGCTATCTGAAAATCATAATTACAGTAGCCCAGGTCGTACGGGTCAGACACAGAAATAGTAAAACAGTAGGGTCAGTAGGTTCCGGTGGTTCTTGGTGCACGATGCTTATCATGGTTCTCATCCTTGATGCATATGGCTTCAAGTGTACAACTCGTTGATGTGTTTGCATCATTTTCACCAAGGTTTGACCATCATAACCCAAGTGTAAGTCTAAGACATGAAGCACAACTCACTTAAGTGTTGCAAGTGTTTTGATTAACCAAAGTTACATCAAAGTCTTAGATTTAACACATACATGAAATATAAAAGTAATATTAACCAAGTTTTGACTATTATGACACAAGTGTAGGTCTAAGACATGTAGCACAACTCACTTAAGAGTTGTATGAAGTTTGATGAACCAAAGTTACATCAAGGTCTTAGATCTAACACATACATGAACTTTAAAACTAATATTAAGTTGCAAACTTGAAAGTAAACTTATGAAATCAAGATCTTAAGATGTAGAACATAGTTCTTAGTTTGATCTTGAAGATTCAAGACTCAAAAGTCTAGATCTAACATAAGTGTACAAAGTTATAATTAAAGAAAGCTTACTTACATGTTCTTGAACTTTTAAAGTTAACTTTTGTTCAAGATAAATGAGATCAAAGTTAACTAGTAACACTTGACCAATTCTAACCAACAAACATGAATTTAAAGTGCATAATATAAGGAAATAAACTAAGTAAACTAGTAACTAGTTCATGGGTTGTTTTCACTTTAAAGATTCAAACCAAAGTTTGATCTTGAAGAAAGTAAACTTTAAAGTTTACTAACATGAACTACAAGTATGCTTTCACAACACATGAACTTAAATCTTTTTAAAACAACAAGTGTAGAACATAACTAGAAAGCTTATGTTCTTGTTTGTTCTTGTAACTACAAGATGATATGAAGAAACTAACTATAAAGTTTGATTCTTAGTAATATGTAAGTAAATAACTAACAACAAGTAACAAGTAACAACAATGAACATGTAAGTAACAATAATCAAAGAACAAATGATGATGATGATTATAGCTTAGGCTATGGTTTTAATCAAGGGAGGAAGAGGAGAAAAGAGTCTCAAGTTGCTTACAAGAATTAGAAAGAAAAGAGAGAAAGTTGAGAGAACTTGCAAGTAGTTTTGTGTGTGTGTAAATGAAAGAGTAAATGTGAATGAAGTAAGTAATAAAATTTGAAAACCAAAAATCCCCTTATTCTAGCCAAAGCCGATGGTCAAGCTAAGGGTGAGGGAGGAGGAAGTTGTCCACTAGATTCATGTATGTAAAGCCTTCAAAAGTTGGATATAAGAGGTAGTTTTATGGGAAAGATGTGGTAACTAGATTCTTAATGAAATAAACTAACTAGTTATGCCATAAATAATACTTACATGTAAGTATGGGCTAAAGAATCCATGAAAGAAGTAGGGTGGGCTTTATAAGCCCATGTTCAATCATAAAGCCCAAGTATGTATTAATTAACAAATTAATCCAAGTAAAAGTCCATTAACACTAATAAAGGCCCAAGTAATTAACTAATAACTTTAGTTAATTAAAATGATTAATAATATCAATCATGAATGTAAATAATATTCTGAAAATATTATTCGTGAAAGCTTCATGTGTCACAAAGACGTTTCGGGCATTTAAAGTCAAGTACGGGCAATCATGGCAACATGTAAATGTAATAACATACATTCGTTTAATCACATGTATTAATAATAATAATTATTAATAAGTAAACATTGGAAAATCTAGGGTCGTTACATTACCCACCTGTTAAAGAAAATTTCGTCCCAAAATTTTAAGCTGAGGTAGATGGAGGAGTCGGGAAAAGGTGAGGATACTTCTGCATCATTTGATCCTCTCGCTCCCAAGTAAACTCAAGTCCTCGTTTGGCATTCCATCGTACTCTTACGATCGGAATCTTGTTGCGTTTCAAAGTTTTGATCTCACGATCCATAATTTCAACAAGCTCTTCCACGAAGTGGAGTTTGTCATCAATTGTAAGTTCCTCCAATGGTATGATAAGTTCTGGTGGAGCAAGACACTTCTTCAAGTTTGATACATGGAAGGTAGGATGAACAGAGCTCAATTGTGTCGGAAGGTCTAGACGGTAAGCAACGGGTCTAACACGTTCCAATATTTCAAAAGGACCAATGTATCGTGGGTTTAACTTTCCACGTTTTCCAAAACGGATCACACCTTTCCAAGGTGCAACCTTTAACATTACACGGTCGCCCACGTTGAATTCAAAGTCCTTACGTTTAAGATCGGCATAACTCTTTTGACGATCGCGGGCAGTCTTAAGTCTAGCTTGAATATGAGCAATCTTCTCCGTAGTTTCATGGACTACCTCGGGTCCAGTGATTTGCTTTTCGCCTACTTCGGTCCAACAAATAGGAGATCGGTACTTGCGACTATACAACGCTTCAAAAGGTGCAGCATTAATGCTCGAGTGATAACTGTTGTTGTAAGAAAATTCGGCGAGTGGCAAATGCCTTTCCCAAGCCTTTCCAAAATCGATGACACATGCACGCAACATGTCCTCTAAGGTCTGAATCGTTCGTTCACTTTGCCCGTCAGTCTGAGGGTGATAAGCAGTACTCATGTCAAGACGAGTTCCCATGGCTTCTTGCAAAGAACGCCAAAATCTAGAAGCAAAACGGGGATCGCGATCGGAGATGATCGATAAAGGTACACCATGACGAGATACAACCTGCTTGATGTATAGTTGAGCAAGTCTCTCCATTGTATCCATTTCCTTCATCGCTAGAAAGTGTGCAGATTTGGTAAGACGGTCAACGATAACCCAGATGGTATCGTATCCGCCCACCGTCTTTGGTAGCTTGGTGATGAAATCCATTGTGATCCTTTCCCACTTCCATTGTGGGATTTCCAGTTGTTAGAGTAACCCAGAAGGTCTCTGATGCTTGGCTTTAACTTTCGAGCAAGTCAAACACTTACCAACATAAGTCGCAACGTCCTTCTTAAGATTCGGCCACCAATACTGTTCTTTAAGATCGTGATACATCTTTCCCACTCCGGGGTGAATTGAATATCTCGATTTGTGTGCTTCATCAAGTATAAGGTTTCGTAGATCTCCATAAAGAGGTACCCAAATTCTTCCGGCATAACATCGGAGTCCAGACTCCCTATGTCATACCCCGTCCAAAATCTTCCGAACGAATATAATAACATATGGTACCATCGCGATGAACTGACTTCTATATGCCATGATCGACTCCATGTATTATCTTTAAAATGAGCTAATGCACAGCGGAAGATTTCTTTCATATCTGAGAATAAACATGCTTTAAAGTGTCAACCAAAAGGTTGGTGAGTTCATAAGTTTATCATAAAACAATAAAATTCATCATTTTCATAGACCACAAGATTTAAATACAGTACACCTATCTCATGTATAAAATCATCTTTCATAAATCTTAGTAACCGTATACATAACTCGTGCACAAAAATAACATACACATAACCTGTGTATAAAATCATTCTCTCGATACATAACATTCATATCAATTGGTGGCAATTATCATGTCCACATAATTCAATGGTGGCAATTATCATGTCCACATAATTCAATGGTGGCAATTATCATGTCCACATAATTCAAGGTGGCAATTATCATGTCCACATAATTCAATAATAATTCGCAGAACTTCTGTCTGCATAATAATTCATTCGAGGAATGTTTTGCTTGTGTCTATCTCGTCAAACATTTATAAAAGCATTTCATGTATTCGCAGTTCAAAATATATTTCAAAAGCATTTAATAAAGTAGTTGTAAAAAACAGCGCATGTATTCTCAGTCCTAAAAATGTAAAGAGTAAAAGGGAGCAAATGAACTCACAATATTGTATTTTGTAGTAAAAATACATATGACGACATTGAACAAGTGTAGGGTTGGTCTTGGATTCACGAACCTATATCATTTAAATATATCAACACATATAATAACATTTAAACAAGTTGATATTATTAATATATACTAGTTTTATTAATGATTTATGTGTTACCCTAAATAAATATATTAATCATATCATTTTTATGTATTTTAATTACATAGTTAATATTTATATATATATATCGGATTTTTATTAATGTATTTTAATTAAAACATATATGATATATTAAAGTTTATATATAAGGTTATATTAAAATATATTTATATCTTATATGTAATTTAATCAATAATAAATAATAATATTTTATTTTGAAAATAAAATAGTTTGTAAGCTTAACCTAGGTATTATATATGCGTTAGATACATTTTTTTTTAAATAATATATGTTGTAATAATAGTAATGATAATAATAATAATAATAATAATAATAATAATAATAATAATAATAATAATAATAATAATAATAATAATAATAATAATAATAATAATAATAATAATAATAATAATAATAATAATAATAATAATAATGATAATAATACTTTACTAAATGATATTTATAAAAATGATCTTTTTTTTATTTTATTTTTTAACAATAATGTTAACAACAATAATATCAATGTTGTTAATAATAATAATAATTGTGATAATAATATTAATAATAATAGAATTCTGCCTTAAAAGCTCCAAAAAGATATAAACTGTCATTGCCCGGGCTCGAACCCGAGACCTCTCAGTTGAACACAAACCCCTTAAATATTATTCTGTTACTCTTTATCTGATTAGTTCTCAGGCTTAATTATATATAACCCGAATTATTCTGTTTTCAATTCCTCTTCTTCATCTTCTTAGATCAAAACCCATATAAACATTTTCATCATCATCATCATCATCATTATCTAATAACCATAATCATACATCAATCGTCATCATTTAAATCGTTCATAATCATCATCTTGCTTAATTTACCGTTTACGTTTTTATAAATAATACCGTATATCATACATCATGTTCATAAACTTAATCATAATCAACAGCCATCATCACCATTCGAGCATCATCACAGCTATAACATCATCATTTTTCTTAAACGAACCTTATCATCATCATTCCGTTAAATGATGCGTGATTACATTGTTGTCGGATAGGAACCAGAAGAAAAGAAAAAAATAAGTTGGGCTTTGCATGTTGTGGCCCAAGTACATAATCTATGTAAAGTTTAAATGGCCCAACATCAATTGAGTACATGGCCCAACATCCCAAACTAGATAATTCGGCCCAATTGTAATCCAGGAATTTTAACAGCCCAAAAGATAAAGATGGCTGTTTGGTTCTCTCGTCACCCGTATAGGAACAACAAACATAATTGTGATATTTTATTGAAAAGGAAACTATCAAGTGGGGATATTCACTTTATATATGTCGGCCAAAAAACAAGGAATAATAATTTAATGATGGTAGTCGTTGTTTGAGCAGGAAACAAAAAAGAAGAGAAACTGTAACAGCAGTTTTCGATCATGAATTAAACAGGAGCTGTAGCAGGTAATTATATGGCGGTATAGCTCGATAGAAAACAGGTGCACGGCTATAACATTAGCGTAATAGTAAAACATGCGATGGATGAGGTTTCTTGGTGTCGCTGAGCAGTAAAGGGTGTTCGAAGATAATTGCAGGCTTGATGATGGTATCTCTGACTATTTACAGTAATTATTTAGCTGTGATTTGCAACTATTTATTCGAAAGAGACATGGGAACACAGGTTATAAAAATAGAAGAGAGAGATATAGATGGAGAGAGAGGTAATGGTGTATAGTGGCGGTTGTGGTGGTTTGATGTAATGGTCGTGAAGCTAGTGATGTTTTGATAATAAGGCAAAATCATAAGCTAACGATTACCTTTAATGGTAGTCGATGGATTTTGGGTGGTTCCTGGCTGCACACAAACACGAACAACAGCAGTTTCCTCAATGGAATTACGTATATAGCAACAAGTATTGGTGATTGTTGTGGTTTGGTGATGGTGTTGAGCATGTAGGTAGCACAGCAAACGTAGCAGCTTCTATACATCATCCTTTATTTTAACTTCCTTGTATCATCACTATTTATCTTCATCTTTGATGGTGGTGGTTTGGATTGCAAACGGAAAACGTAAGTAGTAGTATCAATGAAGGATAAAAGGTGACATGGGTTTTATCGTTTGATCCGGAAAAGAAACATAAACATAAGGTACCAGTGATGGTTGTCATGTGATTGCAGTGGTGATGGGTTCACGATCAAGAGAGGGAGGGAGAGAGTGAAGGTTGATGATGTTGGTTTATGGTGATCACGGTGGTTTTGACAAAGTGGAAGTGAGTGATGGTTGCCGGCGATGAACCGGTGGTGTGATGATCGAGCTTGCATATCTCCCTCTCTTCTAACTTATCATGTATATATATAATACATATATCTATCTATATTCTATAATATATTTTAAAGTAATTTAATGTAATAATAATACATCTCAATTATATCAATTAAGAGAACGTGTAAGAATAATAAATATCTACCTCCTGCCGACATTTTTTTTTATAGACTATTATTTCGTACTCCGTTGTCACACAGTGGCGGATAAAAAGTGCTCAGTTAAATTTCAAAATTTTATTTTAAGTTTCATTAATTATTTCGGTCATTATGATATAAAATTCGATCATTAACTATTAAATAAAAAATTACATTAATTATTCACTCTCAACCCCAAGTGAAATATAAAAAGTTTTAAAATTTGACAAACAACTTCTAAATATATTATTAATAAGCCTAAAATTTATAAAACTCATTTTTGAATCACCGTTTATTTTAAAATAATATAAGTTTGATTTTAACTTACTTATTATCTATCGAATAATATTTGAGTGTTATTGTTGCTTACAAAATAAATTCAAAACTATATATATACCCATTATACATTATTTACATATATAGCTATATTTTAAATAATAGTTATTATCTATTATTTTATTTTACATTATTAATTCTAACAATTTCGTCATATAATATTTTAATTCATATTTCAAATTTATATATTTTAAATATGTACATATCTATTTACAAATAGTGGTTCGTGAATCGTCGGGAAAGGTCAAGGGTTAAATGATTTCATATACTAGTTCAAAAATTTTGAGACTCGGTCTAACAGACTAAGTTTAAATTTAGTCGAAAATTCCCGGGTCATCACAGTACCTACCCGTTAAAGAAATTTCGTCCCGAAATTTGAGTAAGGTGGTCATGGTTAACAATAAAAATGTTTTCATGACGAATATGAGTTGATAAATAGAGTTTTATTATCATTGAATAATATGGATATAATGATTCGATTAATCGAAGCATATGAATGAAGTTATCATAAAAGATCGAGATGAAGAAATGGAGATTTTCCATAACTTGTGACGTAGTCGCGATTGAATTCCGGAATTCATGAGACTTAAAGAAAATCTTCGAAATCTAAAAGATCTGATTCTTCGGCGAATAAGGAAATTAAGATCTCTATAATTAAATACAGTGATCTGCCTCGATTACTACGTCTGATTTTTCCATTATAATTTTACCTTTTCCGTTCCATTAGTTTTCACCACTTGTATACTCAATTCCTAAATTCAAAAGATTTATGAAAATGTTTAACCCTGTTCTGATCCTTGTTCTTATTCTAACTATCGTAATGATCATTCTTCTTTTCCAACTCCCACCTGAAGAATCAGTTTATTTCTATTATGCTCTAGGGATTATTGTATTTATAATCCTCCCGTGTCTTTATATTGCCATACGTACTGATATCCACGGTTTGTAATTTCAGTGTTGTCATTGGGTTTTATATTTTCTCTTATATTTTGGATCTCTTTGCCTTTTTATTATCCTCTCGTCCTCTAGTAAAGCGAGAAACGGTCCAGAATTCATAGATATGAATTTCGAAATGAACATAGTTAATGTTCTAAGAAAGAAATGGTAATAGCACGATCTTTGATTCGTAAAATTACCAGAATATCCGGGAAAGATAGAACTATCAAGAAAATATGTTCTTGATATGTTTATATATCAGATAAAATATAAGAGTCGTGTAACATGGCACATGATGACGTTATAATCTGCGAATCATCATGTCCCATTTAGAAACTCAGCATGACTTAATGTAATATAATCACGTTGATCAAATGTCATTATATTATACTAACTCATGCATCAGTTTCCAACATTACTTCAGTAATATTCATATTTTAAGTTCGAAGTTTACAGAATATAGAAACTAACAGTTTCTATATGATGTAATATTGATAGGACGAAGAGATTAATGATTTCAAATAAGAATAATTATAAAAATATCTTCAGAAATATGGAGGATATTTATAATGAAAGACACGATAATATCTTTGAATTTCTAATATCGAAGGATGGTGAAGAAAATTTGTCCGTAAGAGTTTGGAGTCAGAAGCAAGGTATTTGCTAAAGATTTCAGTAGGCATTGAATCATTTGAATTCTTTCATGTCAACCTTATTCTTTGTGATTTGTCCACGGTTTTCTTCATAGTTTCGCATAATCCGCTTTTCGGTACTAAATTTTCTATTGAGTGTTTCCAATACTCCATTCTTTATCATTATACTTTCGACGGTTAAGGTCATTTACGATTATCTACAGTTTCTGCTGCTTCATTCAGCTTTTTCAGAGTTCCATGTATTAATTCATAGGCTGGTTGCTTTTCAAAATTTCAGAATGGAAGATCATTATTCTAAGAGATAAATGTTATACATATAATTGTTGATGTAGATATGCTGTGAGTTTTCAAAGTACTGATTGCCGATTCCTCTACATTTACTGCTACCATATCTGAATCATTGGTTATCGATATGAGGTGATTTCAAGAAAATTGTGTTTTTAGATGATTAAACGCTGACGGTAATATGGTGGAATATAAAAGGTTCCCCGGTAACAATAAAAGAGCATACATATAAATCAACGTGATAATAAGGTTGTTTCGAACGAAAAGTCGAAGTTGATTTGCTGGAGCTGTGACAAAATTTGCTACTTTGAAAGGAGTTATTAAGTTATTTTGGGTAATAATAACACTAGGGAATTAGCACAGCTACGTGTTAAACATTTACTCAGTTTCTGAGAGTTTTTCAGGTGCATATCTATATTCATCAATCTTTTCTTCCGTAGATGAAGTGTGGTTAGTTCTTCCTCTCGATTGAGGTGTTTTCAAGAATCATGAAAGGTTTGAACGCAGAATGTAATCGTGAAGATACAAATGATGTTTAAGACGAAATCAAGTGGCAACTTGAAGAATGATGTTATGTGAGGTGTATATAAAATAGCTTAAATTTTACTAGGAAATACTATTAAATACGATACAATTTTACACAAGATATTTATTTATTTATTGAATGGATATACTTAAACCTTGCTACAACACTTATAGGCAGTGTACCTAATCGTACAGTAGTGTAGTTTTTAGTAAGTTCGGTTCGTTCCACAGGGAATCTTTTTCACAAAGCTTAACGCTATATTAGTTTTATTTTATAAAAATACAAATATATATATAAGTAATATTATTATTATAAAGGGGGGTTTTTTACCGTTTAATGACCGGTTTGTCGATTTTAAAAACTTTAGTCGCAGTTAAAACCAAATGTAAAATATTAAAAATAAATAAAAGACTTAATTTAAAGCGTAAAGTAAATAACGATAATGAAATTGCGATAAATAAAAGTGCGATAATTAAAAAGTACGATAATTAAAAGTACAATTAAATACAATAACAATAAATAAAAGTGCGATAATTAGAAGTGCAATTAAATATAAAATAAAGGAAATTAAATATGAAATAAAAGAATTAGGTTTATTTAAACTTCCGTAATCATGATGTTTGACGTGTTGATTTTAGTTTTATGCCCATGGGTTAATTGTCCTTTGTCCTGGATTATTTAATATGTCCGTCTGGTTTTTATCCATAACAGTCCATCAGTCATAAATATAAAGTGCGAGTATCCTCGTCAAATTATCCTTATACCCGAAGTTAAATATTCCAACTAATTGGGGACTTAAACTGTAACAAGGTTTTATTACTTTGTTTAATAATTACACCAGGATGTCGACTGAGTGTAACCCAAGGTTTTAATACTTTGTTATAAATTATGCCAAGTGTCCTTGTACATAATTTCACCCCTGTTTTAATAATTCTAGTGGCTATTAATCCATTCCCGTGTTCGGTTAAATGAACGATTATTCGTACATATAAATACCCTGCCCATCGTATCCGGTCGAGTGTATATGGTTATTTATAGGGACGTCCAATTGTGAATCTTTATATTAAAATTAACAAACTATCATTTAGTTAAACAAATATAAAGCCCATTAATAGCCCATAGTCTAATTTCCACAAGTGTCGTTCTTTTGTCCAAACCCCAATTATGGTACAAAGCCCAATTACCCAATTTTAGTAATTAGCCCAACATCATGATTACTTCGTTTTAAATAAGCATAATAATAACTTAGCTACGAGACATTAAATTAAAAAGGTTGAACATAACTTACAATGATTAAAATAGCGTAGCGTTACACGGACAGAATTTCGACTTACACCCTTACAACATTCGCTAACATACCCTTATTATTAGAATTTAAAATTAAAATTAAAATTAAAATATAAATTATATATATTTACGTATACATATATAGAGAGAGATTGATATTTTTGGATATTTTTGCGATCAAACTGCGTTTGCTTTTATAGGGATTTGAGTCCAGGTGAGCTCCGTGAGTCGCGGCCTTTTCCCTCTTTGAACTCCGCAAGTCGCGGAGTTCGATTTTACAGCTCACACCATTTTGGAGCCTTTCTTGCCGACGGATTATTATATAAATATAATATATATATATAATTTATATAATTAATTATATATTATATAATTTTTAGTCCGTTGCGTCGAGCATTGAGAGTTGACTCTGGTCCCGGTTCCGGATTTTCGAACGTCTTTGCGAATAATTTAATATCTTGTACTTTTCGTTTTGAATCTTGTACTCTTGTAATTTCGAGATGTTTCTTATCAATAATTGGAACCTCTTTGATTGTATTTTGTACTTTTGAGCTTTTTGGTCGTTTGCGTCTTCAATTCGTCGAATCTGTCTTTTATCTTCACCTTTTATTATTTTAAACGAATATTACTTGTAAATAGAACAATTGCAACTAAAAGCTTGTCTTTCTTGAGGAATAATGCTATGAAATATATGTTCATTTTTAGCATTATCAAATATTCCCACACTTGAGCGTTGCTTGTCCTCAAGCAATATCGTCTTGAAATACTAGAATCACTTCTTTATTCTTCACACTTTGTACATCAGTGATTACAATACGGCGGTATAAACAATGGTAGTAACGATGTGGTTTACAGTCCCACACGACTATAAAATTTAGATCCTTTAAGGAAATTGGATCTTTATGAAAACATTTGATATTTTTAAAAATTCAATCTAGCTTTTATCCTAGATAAGTTTTCCGGAATAACCCTTCACCGGTGTTTGCAAATTCTTTTTGTGGGTTTGGTGGGTTTCAGATTTGATAATTTTAGCTCAAAACTTGCGGTTTTGTGTCACCCACTTGCTAACCTTGTATTAGGAAAGCAACACGTCCAGTATACTTGCTCCGTATATTACCTTTCGGTAAACTACCGTCCGGTTGTAAAGGAAAGCGTTGAACAAACAACTGTTAAGGCAATGTCCCCTGACATGCTTTTAATTATGGTCTATAACGTGTCGGACGCAATTACTATCCTTTGTAGGAGCAATAGTAAAGCTCACCCTTATAATTTTTCGATCTGGCACAAGGTCCTGTCTTTGACCATGCTATGCAACCACCGTTCTTACGGTTGACACCCGATTTGGTTCAGGTGACCTAATGAATTTCAGATGAATTCCTAGGATTTTACGTTCAATGGTAATGAACGCATTGAAAATGGGTTTTCAGAAAACAAATCGGTTTGTAATTTTTGATCAAAATATTTTCTCGTTCAAGCTCGAGTTTAGATATCATTGAATTCCATGAGTTTGAATTCTCAATCTTTAAGGTCAATCTCAAGGATTGAGTAATATCAGTCTTAAAAGCTGATTTTTAATCTTTAAGGAGATTATCCTTTCTGGGGATCTGATTCATTAATCTTATCAAGCTAATTTGCACGGTGTCCCCCCATTGTACAAGATAAATCCTTCTCATGGCTAGGATAAATCTGACCACTTGGCGACCCTGTTTTATGCTGAGGTCCGTGGATTTCCTGCTGATTTTAGAGATGACTTTTCTAGATTTTTCGTCAACCTACAGCTGGTCTGGACGACAACTTCCTGACCTAAATCAAGAAGCGCATTTCTTTTTCGGAAGACTTTACTTCCTTTTAATGATGGAATTGATTCATCATGTAGATTCATCTCTTCTTTTCTTTCATCGGGTAAAACAGTTTAGTTTAGTCCAAAGCAAAAGTATTTTCAGTTATTTGTTACAGAAATATGTGACATATGTTTAAAATATCTTGGTAAATTTTCCCACACTTGGCTTTTATTTTCCTTTTTATTGTCCTCTATTCCATTTTAAATGAATTTTAACATTTTGGTTTGTTTCTCAATTTATGTCCTTTCAGAGGTAACAATAATTTCGGTGTTAAAACCTAGTTTTATCATTCATAAATATGTATAAACATGATTTTGAGTTCATTTAATTAAAAATTTTGAAAAATTTTACTAGAATTGGGTAGTCAGTATATAAGACTAGGGCTGTTCTTTATTATCAGAGAGCACTAGATTCTAATACAACTACTGCTTTACTAGTATTTTTAATGGTAACCAAGTGTTTAAGATAAAAATCCGAAAGAATTTAACCCCTTCCCACACTTAAGATCTTGCAATGCCCTCATTTGCAAGAAATCAGTAACAATTTAAATTATTGAGGGTGATTAGCGTAGAAAAATGATTAAATTTTACCAAAGTTTCAAAACATATTGGCGTTTGTTTTCTGAATGATAAATGGTACATATCATTTGTTCATTCCGTCTTGTTGTTATTTCACATATATTTTGCATCTTGTCGTCAAAATTAGTTGCTTTTGCTGAACTTAATGCCAGTCTTTGAAAATGCGTTGTTTTTCCCTATTGTGTACATAAGATAAACTGCAAACATATATACATATTTTTGAAGTTTGGTATATTACCCCACATTCAAAAATTATTAAAATCTAATAATAAAAGTTAGAAAATTATAAAAACTATTACAATATTAACATAAGTATTAAATGTATCAAAATTACAAATAATAAAATAAATAAAACTAAGTAGACTAGGGATGATACTGATACCAGTAGGGGTTCCATGGATAACCGTATGTGTTATAGAATGCTTCAGCTGGGTTATACGTAGGATACAGTGGTTGGATTTCTATAGACCAGGGAGGAAATACGGGCGATAGAGTAGGAATATAGTTTCTACCTATTTGTTGGCAATAAGCTATGATTTGGTTTTGATGAACTTGCCAATCTTCAAATGCTCGATGTCTAGCATTTTCGTACTCTTGTGATGCTATAAACCTTTGCATTTCTGTCATTTCATTTTCCCCCTCCCACATTACCTGGCTGTTGGTTTCTCTCAACCTGTGGATGTCTACCATTATATCGTACTGCGGCGTTATTTCGCCTCTTCAAAACTTTAGCACCATGGTATACATTTAAACTAATTGTATCGTGGGGTTCTGGTTCTTCGATTAGTAATCCCCCCCGACTTATATCCACACCGAGATATTCAGCAATCAAAGTAATAAATATACCACCTCCTATTATACTGTGCGGTCTCATCCCTCTAACCATAGCTGATAAATAATAACCCACACAATACGGTATACTTACAGCGCTTTGTGGGTCTCGAATACACATATGGTAAAACAAATCCTGTTCATTTACCTTTTCCTTATTCTTACCTCTTTGTGTAATCGAATTAGCTAAAAACCTATGAATTACTCTTAACTCTGCTCTATCTATATCCAAATAAGAGTAATTTCCCCCTTCAAATCAGTGATGGCTAGTCATTTGACTCCATACACCATGTGTATCAAAATTTTCATCAATCTTTCTACCATTTAATATCAACCCTCTACAATCGGCAGATGCTAACTCCTCAGGCATATATATACGTAAGGCCTGAGCCATGTCTAGTAAAGACATGTGGCGCATCGAACCTCCTAACAAAAATCTAATAAAAGATCGATCGGTTAAACTAACTACCCGATCATTTATTTCTATACTACACAATAATTCTTCACACCATACTTTATATACAGGTCTACGTATGCTGAATAATCGTACCCAATCGTTAAAAGTAGAATTACCATACCTCTGTGTAAGTAATTCTCTAATTGGCCCGGCTAATTCTACAGCTTCTAACGGTGCCCATTCTATTACCCTAGGTACTTCATGTAGTGACCCGAACTTTTCCATGTTTATATATATTAATTGAGAGTGATATTTACATGATTAAATGTTTCCAACATGTTAAGCAATCAAACTTGTTAAGACTTGATTAATTGAAATAGGTTTCATATAGACAATTGACCCCCCAAGTTGACCGGTGATTCACGAACGTTAAAACTTGTAAAAACTATATGATGACATATATATGGTTATATATATAGTTAAAATTATATTATGATAATTAAACATATCATTAAGTATATTAACAATGAACTACATATGTAAAAACAAGACTACTAACTTAATGATTTTGAAACGAGACATATATGTAACGATTATCGTTGTAACGACATTTAATGTATATATATCATATTAAGAGATATTCGTACATCATAATATCATGATAATATAATAATTTAAAATCTCTTTTGATATTATAAACATTGGGTTAAAAACATTTAATAAGATCGTTAACCTAAAGGTTTCAAAACAACATTTACATGTAACGACTAACGATGACTTAACGACTCAGTTAAAATGTATATACATGTAGTGTTTTAATATGTATTTATACACTTTTGAAAGACTTCAATACACTTATCAAAATACTTCTACTTAACAAAAATGCTTACAATTACATCCTCGTTCAGTTTCATCAACAATTCTACTCGTATGCACCCGTATTCGTACTCGTACAATACACAGCTTTTAGATGTATGTACTATTGGTATATACACTCCAATGATCAGCTCTTAGCAGCCCATGTGAGTCACCTAACACATTTGGGAACCATCATTTGGCAACTAGCATGAAATATCTCATAAAATTACAAAAATATGAGTAATCATTCATGACTTATTTACATGAAAACAAAATTACATATCCTTTATATCTAATCCATACACCAACGACCAAAAACACCTACAAACACTTTCATTCTTCAATTTTATTCATCTAATTGATCTCTCTCAAGTTCTATCTTCAAGTTCTAAGTGTTCTTCATAAATTCCAAAAGTTCTAGTTTCATAAAATCAAGAATACTTTCAAGTTTGCTAGCTCACTTCCAATCTAGTAAGGTGATCATCCAACCTCAAGAAATCTTTGTTTCTTATAGTAGGTTATCATTCTAATACAAGGTAATAATCATATTCAAACTTTGGTTCAATTTCTATAACTATAACAATCTTATTTCAAGTGATGATCTTACTTGAACTTGTTTTCGTGTCATGATTCTGCTTCAAGAACTTCGAGCCATCCAAGGATCTATTGAAGCTAGATCCATTTTTCTCTTTTCCAGTAGGTTTATCCAAGGAAATTAAGGTAGTAATGATGTTCATAACATCATTCGATTCATACATATAAAGCTATCTTATTCGAAGGTTTAAACTTGTAATCACTAGAACATAGTTTAGTTAATTCTAAACTTGTTCGCAAACAAAAGTTAATCCTTCTAACTTGACTTTTAAAATCAACTAAACACATGTTCTATATCTATATTATATGCTAACTTAATGATTTAAAACCTGGAAACACGAAAAACACCGTAAAACCGGATTTACGCCGTCGTAGTAACACCGCGGGCTGTTTTGGGTTAGTTAATTAAAAACTATGATAAACTTTGATTTAAAAGTTGTTATTCTGAGAAAATGATTTTTATTATGAACATGAAACTATATCCAAAAATTATGGTTAAACTCAAAGTGGAAGTATGTTTTCTAAAATGGTCATCTAGACGTCGTTCTTTCGACTGAAATGACTACCTTTACAAAAACGACTTGTAACTTATTTTTCCGACTATAAAACTATACTTTTTCTGTTTAGATTTATAAAATAGAGTTCAATATGAAACCATAGCAATTTGATTCACTCAAAACGGATTTAAAATGAAGAAGTTATGGGTAAAACAAGATTGGATAATTTTTCTCATTTTAGCTACGTGAAAATTGGTAACAAATCTATTCCAACCATAACTTAATCAACTTGTATTGTATATTATCTAATCTTGAGATACCATAGACACGTATACAATGTTTCGACCTATCATGTCGACACATCTATATATATTTCGGAACAACCATAGACACTCTATATGTGAATGTTGGAGTTAGCTATACAGGGTTGAGGTTGATTCCAAAATATATATAGTTTGAGTTGTGATCAATACTGAGATACGTATACACTGGGTCGTGGATTGATTCAAGATAATATTTATCGATTTATTTCTGTACATCTAACTGTGGACAACTAGTTGTAGGTTACTAACGAGGACAGCTGACTTAATAAACTTAAAACATCAAAATATATTAAAAGTGTTGTAAATATATTTTGAACATACTTTGATATATATGTATATATTGTTATAGGTTCGTGAATCAACCAGTGGCCAAGTCTTACTTCCCGACGAAGTAAAAATCTGTGAAAGTGAGTTATAGTCCCACTTTTAAAATCTAATATTTTTGGGATGAGAATACATGCAGGTTTTATAAATGATTTACAAAATAGACACAAGTACGTGAAACTACATTCTATGGTTGAATTATCGAAATTGAATATGCCCCTTTTTATTAAGTCTGGTAATCTAAGAATTAGGGAACAGACACCCTAATTGACGCGAATCCTAAAGATAGATCTATTGGGCCTAACAAACCCCATCCAAAGTACCGGATGCTTTAGTACTTCGAAATTTATATCATATCCGAAGGGTGTCCCGGAATGATGGGGATATTCTTATATATGCATCTTGTTATTGTCGGTTACCAGGTGTTCACCATATGAATGATTTTTTATCTCTATGTATGGGATGTGTATTGAAATATGAAATCTTGTGGTCTATTGTTACGATTTGATATATATAGGTTAAACCTATAACTCACCAACATTTTTGTTGACGTTTAAAGCATGTTTATTCTCAGGTGAATACTAAGAGCTTCCGCTGTTGCATACTAAAATAAGGACAAGATTTTGAGTCCATGTTTGTATGATATTGTGTAAAAACTGCATTCAAGAAACTGATTTCGATGTAACATATTTGTATTGTAAACCATTATGTAATGGTCGTGTGTAAACAGGATATTTTAGATTATCATTATTTGATAATCTACGTAAAGCTTTTTAAACCTTTATTTATGAAATAAAGGTTATGGTTTGTTTTAAAAATGAATGCAGTCTTTGAAAAACGTCTCATATAGAGGTCAAAACCTCGCAACGAAATCAATTAATATGGAACGTTTTTAATCAATAAGAACGGGACATTTCAGTTGGTATCCGAGCGTTGGTTTTAGAGAACCAGAAAATTTGCATTAGTGTGTCTTATCGAGTTTGTTAGGATGCATTAGTGAGTCTGGACTTCGACCGTGTTTTCTTTAAAAATGATTGCTTAACATTTTTGTTGGAAACTATATATTTTTAACATATGAATATTATGTGATATATTAATCTGTTAACGTGTTTGATATTATGTGATAGATGTCTACCTCTAGAACAAGTCCCATTGACTCACCTAATAATAATGAAGAGTCAAATGTAAATTGGAATGATTCGTGGACTGATTCACAAGTTCCCGAAGAGGAACCGGAAGAAGAGTCGGAACCGGAAGAAGAATCGGAACCGGAAGAAGAATCGGAACTGGAAGAAGAATCGGAACCGGTGGGGGAAATAATAAAACGGTTAAGTAAAAGAGAATCCTCAACCAACTGACCAAGGTTAATTATGGTCAATGGTGTTTCCGCCAAGGAAGCAAAATATTGGGAGGATTACCAATTCTCCGATGAATCGGATTCCGACGAGAATTCCAATGATGTTATAGAAATTACCCCAACTGAATTTAAAAAGGCAAAAGAAAATAATAAGGGAAAGGGCATAAAAATAGAGAAATCTAATTCCAACCCCGATGAACTTTATATGTATCGTCAACCCCCGAAGTCCTTAAGTTGTAACAATGACCCGGGAACCTCTAAACCACCAGGTTTTTCTAAACTAATGTGGACAACGACAGCTCGTATTAGGGGAACATCATATATCCCTAGAAACTTGGCAAAACGAACCAAAACCGAAGAAGAAGAAACGAGCGAGTCGGAATAAGATAGTTGTATTCGTGTGGTGTAATATATGTAATATAGTGTTCTTATGCTTTATGATATATGTAAAAATTGCTTGTATTAATAAGTATTTTTTTATGAATCTAACTCTTGTCTATTTTACAGTTTAAAAACACAAAATGGATAGACAACCCAATATTTTAAGAGACCTACCCGGAGACATGATTGATGAAATCTTGTCTAGAGTCGGCCAGAATTCCTCGGCACAACTATTTAAGGCGAGATCAGTTTGTAAGACATTCGAAGAACGTTCCAAGAATGTCTTGGTTTATAAGAGACTTTCGTTTGAAAGATGGGGAATATCACATTGGGAAACCCATAAGTTACGATGTGTTTACTTTGACGCATATATTGCGGGGAACCCTAATGCTATTTTACGCAACGGGTTAAGAAATTATTTTGACTCAATATATCCGAATATTGGACTTCGTGATTTAGAAAAAGCGGCTAACATGCAACATAAAGAAGCATGTTATGCTTACGGATTAGTAATGTTCGCTTCTCACCAAAGTGAGAACAAGAACATCGGGCTACAACTATTAAACAAAACGTTTCCACAAGTGACGGAGTCGGTAATTGGGGTAAGAAATGAGGTTTTTAGATTATTACGGGACTGTTGGACATTACGTAACCCTCGTCCCTTTGACGACGTTACAACACGCTGTCTTATCAACGGCCATAACGGTTATGTTCCACAAGACCAAGGATGGGAAGTAGTCCTAGTAAAACCAGAATGCAAGACTTGTTTCTGGACGTATGAATTACGTGTCTTTATTGCCTTTGCTGAACGACTTGTGTACTAGCTAGAATTATCTTCACAACTATCTTGTATCAAAGTTATTGTGTGCTATATTTCATGCTTTATGTAAAATAAGCGGTATTGTAAGTTTGTAAAATATTGTATAAAAGTTTGAATTCGAAATATTATTACAATCAGTTTTTCATATAGAATTGTAGTAGTTGAATTGTATATTAGCTACTAAGTATGAACTTAACGGGTAGGTACTACCCAAATTTAAACTTATAAAACGCTAATATGAAGAAAAAGCTTTTATAAATGAGTTCATATTATGCTACGAAATACTATTAACTACTCTTAATATTATGTATGATTAACTTGTTCCATTTGACTATTTTGAAGGAAATGGCACCGACTACTCGACATACCGTGAATATGAATGAAGAGGAATTCCGTACTTTTCTAGCTTCAAACATAGCCACAGTACAGGCTGCGCTACATACCAACAATAACCTTGGATCTAGCAGTACAGGAAATCGTGTAGGATGCACCTACAAAGAATTCACTGCCTGCAAACCTTTGGAATTTGATGGAACCGAAGGACCGATCGGATTGAAACGGTGGACCGAGAAGGTCGAATCGGTGTTTGCCATAAGTAAGTGTACTGAAGAGGACAAAGTGAAGTACGCTACGCATACCTTCACAGGTTCTGCGTTAACATGGTGGAATACCTATCTAGAGCAAGTGGGACAAGACGATGCGTACGCACTACCGTGGTCAGCATTCAAGCACTTGATGAACGAGAAGTACCGTCCCAGAACCGAGGTCAATAAGCTCAAGACAGAACTTAGAGGGTTACGAACCCAAGGATTTGATATTACCACGTACGAAAGACGATTCACAGAATTGTGCCTATTGTGTCCGGGAGCATTCGAAGATGATGAAGAGAAGATCGATGCATTTGTGAAAGGATTACCGGAAAGAATCCAAGAAGATATAAGTTCACACGAGCCCGCCTCTATACAACAGGCATGTAGAATGGCTCACAAACTAGTGAACCAGATTGAAGAAAGAATTAAAGAACAGACTGCTGAAGAGGCCAATGTGAAGCAAGTCAAAAGAAAGTGGGAGGAAAACGGTGATAAGAATCACCAATACAACAACAGCAATTACAACAATAATCGCAACAATTATCCCAACAATCGCAACATCAATCGCAACTACAACAAACGGCCCAACAACAACAACAACAACAACAGCAACAGCAACTACAACAATCATCCCAACAACAATAATAACCGCAACAACAACAACAACAATCAGAAGCAGCTATGCCAAAGGTGTGAAAAGTATCACTCGGGATTCTGCACCAAATTTTGCAACAAGTGTAAAAGAAATGGTCATAGCGCGGCGAAGTGTGAGGTCTACGGACCAGGGGTTAATAGAACGAAAGGAACAAATGGTGTCGGAACGAGTAATGGCGGAGTAAGTAGTGTCGGAGCAAGTTATGCCAATGTAGTTTGTTATAAATGTGGAAAACCGGGCCACATTATTAGAAATTGCCCGAACCAGGAGAACACGAATGGATAAGGCCGCGGAAGAGTTTTCAATATTAATGCGGCAGAGGCACAGGAAGACCCGGAGCTTGTTACGGGTACGTTTCTTATTGACAATAAATCTGCTTACGTTTTATTTGATTCGGGTGCGGATAAAAGCTATATGAGTAGAGATTTTTGTGCTAAATTAAGTTGTCCATTGACGCCTTTGGATAGTAAATTTTTACTCGAATTAGCAAATGGTAAATTAATTTCAGCAGATAATATATGTCGGAATCGAGAAATTAAACTGGTTAGCGAAACATTTAAGATTGATTTGATACCAGTAGAGTTAGGGAGTTTTGATGTGATAATCGGTATGGACTGGTTGAAAGAAGTGAAAGCAGAGATCGTCTGTTACAAAAATGCAATTCGCATTATACGAGAAAAAGGAAAACCCTTAATGGTGTACGGAGAAAAGGGCAACACGAAGCTACATCTTATTAGTAATTTGAAGGCACAAAAACTAATAAGAAAAGGTTGATATGCTGTTCTAGCACACGTCGAGAAAGTACAAACTGAAGAAAAGAGCATCAATGATGTTCCCATTGCAAAAGAATTTCCCGATGTATTTCCGAAAGAATTACCGGGATTACCCCCACATCGATCCGTTGAATTTCAAATAGATCTTGTACCAGGAGCTGCACCAATAGCTCGTGCTCCTTACAGACTCGCACCCAGCGAGATGAAAGAACTGCAAAGCCAATTACAAGAACTTTTAGAGCGTGGTTTCATTCGACCAAGCACATCACCGTGGGGAGCTCCTGTTTTGTTTGTCAAGAAGAAAGATGGTACATTCAGGTTGTGTATCGACTACCGAGAGTTGAACAAACTTACCATCAAGAACCGCTACCCACTACCGAGAATTGACGACTTATTTGATCAACTACAAGGCTCGTCTATTTATTCAAAGATTGACTTACGTTCCGGGTATCATCAAATGCGGGTGAAAGAAGATGATATTCCAAAGACTGCTTTCAGAACACGTTACGGTCATTACGAGTTTATGGTCATGCCGTTTGGTTTAACTAATGCACCAGCTGTGTTCATGGACCTTATGAACCGAGTGTGTGGACCATACCTTGACAAGTTTGTCATTGTTTTCATTGATGACATACTTATTTACTCAAAGAATGACCAAGAACACGGTGAACATTTGAGAAAGTTGTTAGAAGTATTGAGGAAGGAAGAATTGTACGCTAAGTTTTCAAAGTGTGCATTTTGGTTGAAAGAAGTTCAATTCCTCGGTCACATAGTGAACAAAGAAGGTATTAAGGTGGATCCGGCAAAGATAGAAACTGTTGAAAAGTGGGAAACCCCGAAAACTCCGAAACACATACGCCAGTTTTTAGGACTAGCTGGTTACTACAGAAGGTTCATCCAAGACTTTTCCAGAATAGCAAAACCCTTGACTGCATTAACGCATAAAGGGAAGAAATTTGAATGGAATGATGAACAAGAGAAAGCGTTTCAGTTATTGAAGAAAAAGCTAACTACGGAACCTATATTGTCATTGCCTGAAGGGAATGATGATTTTGTGATTTATTGTGACGCATCAAAGCAAGGTCTCGGTTGTGTATTAATGCAACGAACGAAGGTGATTGCTTATGCGTCTAGACAATTGAAGATTCACGAACAAAATTATACGACGCATGATTTGGAATTAGGCGCGGTTGTTTTTGCATTAAAGACTTGGAGGCACTACTTATATGGGGTCAAAAGTATTATATATACCGACCACAAAAGTCTTCAACACATATTTAATCAGAAACAACTGAATATGAGGC
This sequence comes from Rutidosis leptorrhynchoides, assembly GCF_046630445.1. Classification (NCBI taxonomy): domain Eukaryota; kingdom Viridiplantae; phylum Streptophyta; class Magnoliopsida; order Asterales; family Asteraceae; genus Rutidosis; species Rutidosis leptorrhynchoides. The sequence continues at coordinate 313,403,966 of NC_092335.1, read as the reverse complement.
AGCGTAGGTGGATTGAATTGTTGAATGATTACGACTTTGAGATTCGTTACCACCCGGGGAAGGCAAATGTGGTAGCCGATGCCTTGAGCAGGAAGGACAAAGAACCCATTCGAGTAAAATCTATGAATATAATGATTCATAATAACCTTACTACTCAAATAAAGGAGGCGCAACAAGGAGTTTTAAAAGAGGGAAATTTAAAGGATGAAATACCCAAAGGATCGGAGAAGCATCTTAATATTCGGGAAGACGGAACTCGGTATAGGGCTGAAAGGATTTGGGTACCAAAATTTGGAGATATGAGAGAAATGGTAGTTAGAGAAGCTCATAAAACCAGATACTCAATACATCCTGGAACGGGGAAGATGTACAAGGATCTCAGGAAATATTTTTGGTGGCCGGGTATGAAAGCCGATGTTGCTAAATACGTAGGAGAATGTTTGACGTGTTCTAAGGTCAAAGCTGAGCATCAGAAACCATCAGGTCTACTTCAACAACCCGAAATCCCGGTATGGAAATGGGAAAACATTACCATGGATTTCATCACTAAATTGCCAAGGACTGCAAGTAGTTTTGATACTATTTGGGTAATAGTTGATCGTCTCACCAAATCAGCACACTTCCTGCCAATAAGAGAAGATTACAAGATGGAGAAGTTAGCACGACTGTATTTGAAGGAAGTCGTCTCCAGACATGGAATACCAATCTCTATTATCTCTGATAGGGATGGCAGATTTATTTCAAGATTCTGGCAGACATTACAGCAAGTATTAGGAACTCGTCTAGACATGAGTACTGCCTATCATCCACAAACTGATGGGCAGAGTGAAAGGACGATACAAACGCTTGAAGACATGCTATGAGCATGTGTTATTGATTTCGGAAACAGTTGGGATCGACATCTACCGTTAGCAGAATTTTCCTACAACAACAGCTACCATTCAAGCATTGAGATGGTGCCGTTTGAAGCACTTTATGGTAGAAAGTGCAGGTCTCCTATTTGTTGGAGTGAAGTGGGGGATAGACAGATTACGGGTCCGGAGATTATATAAGAAACTACCGAGAAGATCATCCAAATTCAACAACGGTTGAAAACCGCCCAAAGTCGACAAAAGAGCTACGCTGACATTAAAAGAAAAGATATAGAATTTGAAATTGGAGAGATGGTCATGCTTAAAGTTGCACCTTGGAAAGGCGTTGTTCGATTTGGTAACCGAGGAAAATTAAATCCAAGGTATATTGGACCATTCAAGATTATTGATCGTGTCGGACCAGTAGCTTACCGACTTGAGTTACCTCAACAACTCGCGGCTGTACATAACACTTTCCACGTCTCGAATTTGAAGAAATGTTTTGCTAAAGAAGATCTCACTATTCCGTTAGATGAAATCCAAATCAACGAAAAACTTCAATTCATCGAAGAACCCGTCGAAATAATGGATCGTGAGGTTAAAAGACTTAAGCAAAACAAGATACCAATTGTTAAGGTTCGATGGAATGCTCGTAGAGGACCCGAGTTCACCTGGGAGCGTGAAGATCAGATGAAGAAGAAATACCCGCATCTATTTCCAGAAGATTCGTCAACACCTTCAACAGCTTAAAATTTCGGGACGAAATTTATTTAACGGGTAGGTACTGTAGTGACCCGAACTTTTCCATGTTTATATATATTAATCGAGAGTGATATTTACATGATTAAATGTTTCCAACATGTTAAGCAATCAAACTTGTTAAGACTTGATTAATTGAAATAGGTTTCATATAGACAATTGACCCCCCAAGTTGACCGGTGATTCACGAACGTTAAAACTTGTAAAAACTATATGATGACATATATATGGTTATATATATAGTTAAAATTATATTATGATAATTAAACATATCATTAAGTATATTAACAATAAACTACATATGTAAAAACAAGACTACTAACTTAATGATTTTGAAACGAGACATATATGTAACGATTATCGTTGTAACGACATTTAATGTATATATATCATATTAAGAGATATTCGTACATCATAATATCATGATAATATAATAATTTAAAATCTCTTTTGATATTATAAACATTGGGTTAAAAACATTTAACAAGATCGTTAACCTAAAGGTTTCAAAACAACATTTACATGTAACGACTAACGATGACTTAACGACTCAGTTAAAATGTATATACTTGTAGTGTTTTAATATGTATTTATACACTTTTGAAAGACTTCAATACACTTATCAAAATACTTCTACTTAACAAAAATGCTTACAATTACATCCTCGTTCAGTTTCATCAACAATTCTACTCGTATGCACCCGTATTCGTACTCGTACAATACACAGCTTTTAGATGTATGTACTATTGGTATATACACTCCAATGATCAGCTCTTAGCAGCCCATGTGAGTCACCTAACACATGTGGGAACCATCATTTGGCAACTAGCATGAAATATCTCATAAAATTACAAAAATATGAGTAATCATTCATGACTTATTTACATGAAAACAAAATTACATATCCTTTATATCTAATCCATACACCAACGACCAAAAACACCTACAAACACTTTCATTCTTCAATTTTCTTCATCTAATTGATCTCTCTCAAGTTCTATCTTCAAGTTCTAAGTGTTCTTCATAAATTCCAAAAGTTCTAGTTTCATAAAATCAAGAATACTTTCAAGTTTGCTAGCTTCCAATCTTGTAAGGTGATCATCCAACCTCAAGAAATCTTTGTTTCTTATAGTAGGTGTAACGACCCGCACTTTTTCGATCGTTCTATACTTATAAGATTAATATTTACATAAATTAAACCTCACCAACATGATAAGCAATCCAAATTGTTGAGACTTATGTTTTTTTTAAATGAGTTCTACACAACGTTTGACCGTCTAGTTTGACCGATGATATCACGAACTATACAATATATGATAATTATACGTTTGTGTATATATATGTATATATACATATTTAACATGATCTAAGAATGTTTTAATATCTCATTTTGTATTAATAACAATAAGTTATAAGTATATTTTGAAACTACTAACTTAAGTTTTCAAAACGATAACTATACGTAATGTTTTTCGACGTAAATACTTATAACCTATAATACTTATACATGCATCGTATAGATATGTATTTTATCACTTTTAAAGGTCTTACATACATAAAACAATATAAGTATATTTACAAAAGATAGCTATATTTGAATCCTCGTTCCGTTTTCTCAAAGATTTCTATACGTATACCTAGGGTATATGTACCAGTATCATACGCAGCTTCTAGATGTATTTACTATTGGTATATACCAATAAAAATCTGCTCCTTAGCAGCCTTAAATGATTAAGAAACATGTGGAACTAACCATTTGTCAAGTAGCATGAATTATTTAGCAAGAAAACAAAGTTAGGTATTTTTTTTTCCTTTATAACCTAAAAACGTTTTTATGCATGCACACCATTTCTTCACCCCATTTTCTCATACTTACACTTCCATTTCTCTCTCAAAATACTCTTAACTTCATACTTGATCATCTCTAAGCATTTTCCCCATCATTTAGCTTCAAAAACAACACTTAAACCTCATAAGAAAACCTTACAAAAACACTTCAAGAAATCCTTCCAAGAACACAAACTTACTTCCAATCTTTCATTCAATTCCATCACCCTTTTGGTTCTAGGTTCTTACTCCTCTTTTACAGCAACCTTGTCCAAAGAACTTGAGGTAGAATCTATGTTCATAACCTTATTCGATTCATATATATATAGCTATCTTATTTTGTGGTATAAAATTTTAACAACAAGAACATAGTTTGAATGTTTTCAAAGTTGTTTGCAAACTAAATAGATTCTTATAACTTAACTTTTAAAATACTTCAAGACCTGTAATATAACTTAAATATATGCTAACTTAACAAGGTAAAACTTGGTTTTCAAAGAATACCTTAAAAACTGTTTTTACGACGTCGGAGTGTAACCGGGGACTGTTTTGGGTTGGATAATTAAAAACCATCTTAAACTTTGAATTGGAGGTTTATGTTCTGGAAAAATGATTTTTACTATGAATATGATAACACATAAAAATTTCATGATTTAATTCAAAGTATAAGTATTTTTAGAAAAATGGTCATTAAATGATATTTTTGTAACAAAAATGTTTAACTTCATAAGTTTCACTAAAGTTTCACCTATGCCGTGTGATTTTGAATACAAACTAAGGTAATTACAGTTCATAGTCTTAAAGAGGAACTCGATCCAAGGAGATGGCAAGTTGAATCAACGAAAACGGAGTTGTAACGAAGAAACTATGACCGAAACAAAATTGGTTATCCAAGACTAGTCTAACTTCGGGATTAATTGGGAAAAATTAAATAAATCACATCTTTCTAAGATAACATGATATTTTATACATATGTACTCATAATTCAATTTTATATGGTTCAGGATCACCCGTAAACAACACGAGAAGATTAATCATAAGATCCCATGTTTGTACGCAACACGTCATTTGACAACACCGGTACTTTATGTACGCAACACGTCATTTGACAACACCGGTACCGTGGGTCAAGATTAATCTTGACCAATACATATACGGTGAGGGTTTTATTTATTTCATCGGGGGTTTATTAAACACTTAAAAATGAACCATTAAAAATTGAATTACTAACAACGAAATGCTAACTACGGACTAAGGAATTATTAAAAGTATTAAAAGTATAACAAGTATATATATGTGACGTTTGTTTAAAAAGAAAAGGTATTGATATATTATATATGGATAGGTTCGTGATATCAACCGGAGACCAAGTCAAATTATATATATCTTCAAGACGAAAGTGAGTATATAGTCCCACTTTTAAACTCTAAATATTTCGGGATGAGAATACATGTATTTTATGTTTTACGTTATGGACACAAGTAACTGAAAAATATATTCTACGTTGAGTTGTACCACTGGCATACTTTCCTGTAGCTTGGTAACTGTTATTTACAGCGGTATTGTAAACGTGAATCCTGTTGATAGATCTATCGGGCCTGACAACCCCAACCGGACTGGACGACCAGTATTCAACGGTTGCACAGTACTTCGTTTCGTGACTACACTTGGTACGGTGTAGTAAGATTTCATAATAAAGGGAATATGCGACGTGATTAAATGTTAAGTATGGTTACCAAGTGCTCAACCACTTAGAATATTTTTATTAAACTGTTTATATATGAAATCTTGTGGTCTATATATATATTGCTGCCGGCATTAAACCTATATCTCACCAACTTTATGTTGACGTTTTAAACATGTTTATTCTCAGGTGATAATTAGAAGCTTCCGCTGCATTATGTTGAATTTGAGCAAGATCTTGCGTACGCATATATGTGTCAAAAACAAAACTGCATATCCAAGAACTTGTGTTGTAAAATATGCTAGAAATCGGGTTGTTATTATCATTTGCAAAGTTTGTAAGTCGAAGATTATCGCTAAACGATAATCATCTTTTTATTGTCTAAAGCTTGTAACAAAAATAAGAATTATGGTTTGTAATGTATAATATATGCAGTTTTTCTTTTAAAAATGTCGCATATAGAGGTCAATACCTCGCAATGAAATCATACGTTATCTAACACGTTCTTATGGTTAAGGACGGGTTGTGACATGTGGTATCAGAGCGGTGGTCTTAGCGAACCAGGTTTGCATTAGTGTGTCTAACTGATAAGTCGTTAGGATACATTAGTAAGTCTGGACTTTGACCGGGTCTGATTTAAAAACCATTGCTTATCATTGTTGGTTAAAATTTATATGTAAATATTATGTAGTACTAATGGGTTAGTTGTTATGTGATAGATGTCGGGCTCGAAACTTATTATCACATTCAGCGACTCCGAATCAGAATCTTCAGATGGCGTTTCAGTCATTAACCTATCCGATGACGAAAATAATATCTTTGGGGAAGACTCACAAATTCCGGATGAACCAACTATAGGGAACCCGGAAAGTGAACCCGAGGAGGAAAGTGAACCCGAGGAGGAAAGTGAACCCGAGGAGGAAAGTGAACCCGAGGAAGAAATACAGGAAATTACGAAAGACAAGTTCGAACTAGGAAAGAAACGAAAGGCTAATGAATTAGAAAATTCAAATCCCGAGTTTAGTGAGGATGATGTGGCACCAACTCCACTAGACACTACCACCCCTATTCCCGCTATTCCTATTCGTTCTATCCCGGCATCCAGTTCTTCAGTCCCACAGCCAAAATATAGGCAGACAGCCAGGATAAGCGTTAAGCGATTCTTTGAACCTAAACGTCCTAGAAAATAGACCAAACGATGCGCTGCCGTATTAAACCATGGGATCATATAATGTTTTGTATAATATTATTAGTGTGGTTTGCTTAATGTTCGATGTAAGATAAGCATATGTAAAATAGTGAAGTGTGAAATGCAATAATTTTCCATGGTTAAGTATTATTTAGATGGTAGTAATTGATTCTGTACTAAGCTATTAAGTATGGACATTAACGGGTAGGTACTACCCTAGATATAATTATAAAACGCTAATAAGAAGAAAAGGCTTTTATAATAATACCTGGTTCATATTATTAATAAGCTATAATGTACTGTAAATATACACTACATCTATAATATTCCATGTGAATAATTATTTTCTTTTCATTCTTATAGAAGAATATGGCGCGATTGAACCGAATGACGGAACAAGAAATCCAGGAACTCATCAATCAGCGAGTGAACGACAGAATGTTATGGGTCGAGGCTGCAAGAGGTGCTGCAGTTAACCCAAATCCTCGTGTGGGGTGCACTTACAAAACTTTTCAAGCTTGCAAGCCCTCATCATTCAGTGGAACAGAAGGACCGATCGGTTTAACCCGGTGGATAGAAAAGATGGAGACTGTGTTTAAAATAAGTGGTTGTGTTGAAAAGGACATGACCAAGTATGCATCGTGCACTTTACAAGATAGTGCACTCACGTGGTGGAAAAATTATGTGAAGGCTGTAGGAGGAGATGTAGCTTATGATACTCCTTGGGAAGAATTCAAAACAATGTTAATCAACGAGTATTGTCCAAGGAACGAGGTTAGGAAGTTGGAAGATGAATTACGAAGCCTGAAGGTTGTTGGTACTGAAATCACCAACTACAATCAGCGATTCATGGAATTAGTTTTGCTATGTCCTGAATTGGTTCCAACCGAAGAACGGAAGATTGAAATGTACAAAGATGGTTTGTCCAAAAAGGTCAAGGCAAACGTTACAGCATCGAAACCTAAGACAATTCATGAAGCTATAACCATGGCAAACGAGCTAATGGATCAGGTCATCATGGATAAGAAAGCATCCAATACTGATGTGAAGGTATCAGGTAACAAAAGAAAGTGGAATGGAAATTATGATCGAGGTAACCAACAACAATCTTTTAAGAAACAAGAAACCATACAAGGTGCAGGTAGTGGTTCAAGCTTTGGTTATAAAGGACAAAATCCTTTATGCAACCGATGCCACAAACATCACTCTGGCTACTGTAATGTGGTATGCAACAAATGTAATCGAAAGGGTCATCTTGCTGAAGATTGTAGGGCTCTCGTTACAAATACAAATGGTACCAAGACTCCTGCCACCAATGCAAATAGAACTGCTTTGGCTACCATTACTTGTTATGGGTGTGGAAAACAAGGTCACTATAAGAGCCAGTGCCCGAATCCAGAGAAGAATATCGGACCTGCACGAGGGAGAGCATTTGTTATTAATGCTAAAGAGGCGTGTGAAGACCCGGAGCTTGTTACGGGTACGTTTACCATTAATAACTTATCCGCATCTATTATATTTGATACTGGTGCTGATAGAAGTTACGTGTGTAGAGACTTTCACGCTAAATTGAATTGTTCATCATTACCTCTAGATGCTAAGTACATGATTGAGTTAGCTAATGGTAAACTAATTAAAGCCGATAAAATTTGCCGTGATTGTAAAATAAATTTAGCCGGAGAAACGTTTAAAATTGACTTAATACCCGTAGAATTAGGAAGTTTTGATGTAATAGTCGGCATGGACTGGATGTCCAAAGTAGGAGCTGAAGTTGTGTGTGCCAAGAAGGCAATTCGCATTCCTAGTAAGGATAAAATGCCGGTGATGATTTATGGAGAGAAGGGTAATTCAAAGTTAAAACTCATTAGCTGTTTGAAAGCCAAGAAGTGTTTAGAAAAGGGATGTTATGCTATTCTAGCACATGTTAATAAAGTCGAAAAGAAAGAAAAAGAGAAGTGCATCAACGACGTGCCTGTGGCAAGAGATTATCCTGAAGTTTTTCCGGAAGAGTTGCCAGGATTACCTCCATTTAGATCTGTAGAATTTCAAATAGATTTAGTACCAGGAGCTGCACCAGTGGCTCGTGCTCCATATAGACTTGCACCGTTCCGAATTAAAAGAACTTCAAAGTCAGTTAAAAGAATTACTAGACCGTGGATTCATACGACCAAGTACTTCACCGTGGGGAGCTCCAATTTTATTCGTCAAGAAGAAAGACGGATCTTTCCGAATGTGTATAGATTATCGTGAATTAAATAAGTTAACTATCAAGAATCGGTATCCACTACCGAGAATTGATGACTTATTTGATCAACTCCAAGGATCATGTGTGTACTCGAAAATTGACCTAAGATCGGGCTATCATCAATTACGTGTCAAAGAAGAAGATATACCGAAAACTGCTTTTCGGACACGCTACGGTCATTACGAATTTTTGGTCATGCCGTTTGGATTGACGAATGAGCCATCTGTATTCATGGACCTCATGAATCGAGTTTGTAGTCCGTATTTAGATAAGTTTGTTATCGTTTTCATTGATGATATTCTTATCTATTCCAAGAGTGAGCAAGAGCATGAGCAGCATTTAAGGTTGATATTAGAGTTGTTAAGAAAAGAACAGCTATATGCTAAATTTTCTAAATGTGCTTTCTGGTTGAAAGAAGTGCAATTTCTTGGCCACGTTGTTAGTAGCAAAGGAATTCAGGTTGATCAAGCAAAAATTGAAGCCATTGAAAAATGGGAGACTCCTAAGACACCAATGCAGATACGCTAATTTTTGGGTTTAGCCGGTTATTATAGAAGGTTTATTCAAGATTTTTCCCGAATAGCTAAGCCGTTGACAGCGTTAACGCAAAAAGGGAAGAAATATGAATGGACTTCTGAGCAGGAGAGTGCATTTCAATTACTGAAAAAGAAGTTGACTACGGCGCCTATTTTATCGTTACCAGAAGGGAACGATGATTTTGAAATATATTGTGACGCTTCGCGACAAGGTTTTGGTTGCGTTCTTATGCAACGGAAGAAAGTTATTGCATACGCATCCCGACAATTAAAGATTCACGAGCGGAATTATACGACACATGATCTAGAACTGGGAGCAGTCGTGTTTGCATTGAAGATATGGAGACACTACTTGTATGGGGTTAAATGCACTGTGTTTACTGATCATAAAAGCCTTCAACATATTTTCGATCAAAAACAGCTGAACATGAGGCAACGTAGGTGGGTTGAGTTAATAAATGACTATGATTGTGAAATTCGTTATCATCCCGGGAAAGCGAACGTGGTGGCCGACGCTCTAAGCAGAAAGGAACGAGAACCAATTCGAGTACGAGCGATGAACATAAAAATTCGCATGAATCTCAACTCACAAATCAAAGAAGTTCAACGAGAAGCACTTACTAAAGAAAATATAGGAAATGAAATAATGAAGAAGTATGAGAAGCAACTCGTTATGCGGGAAGATGGAATTCGATATTTTGCAAATCGTATTTGGGTACCAAAGTTGGGTGGATTAAGGAAGTTGATATTGAACGAGGCACATAAGACAAGATATTCGATACATCCTGGAGTTGGAAAGATGTACCAAGATCTTAAGACACATTATTGGTGGCCTAATTTAAAGACAGACGTTGCAACATATGTTGGGGAGTGTTTAACTTGTTCCAAAGTCAAAGCAGAACACCAAAAGCCGTCAGGGTTACTTCAACAACCAGAAATCCCAGAATGGAAATGGGATGGTATTACCATGGATTTCATCACGAAGTTACCTAAGACTGCCTGGGGATACGACACCATTTGGGTGATTGTTGATCGTCTCAAAAAGTCTGCACATTTCTTGCCTATAAAGGAAACGGATAGAATGGAGAAACTATTACGATTGTATATAAAGGAAATTGTTTCAAGGCATGGAATACCTATTTCCATTATATCCGATCGTGATAGTAGATTTACCTCAAAGTTCTGGCAATCACTACAGGAGGCACTAGGAACTCGTTTGGATATGAGTACCGCATATCATCCGCAAACCGACGGGCAGAGTGAAAGAACAATTCAGACTCTTGAAGACATGCTCAGGGCATGTGTGATCGATTTTGGAAACGGATGGGATAAATATCTACCATTAGCAGAATTCTCGTATAATAATAGTTATCATGCGAGCATTAAAGCTGCACCATTCGAAGCATTGTACGGAAGGAAGTGTAGATCTCCTATTTGTTGGAATGAAGTAGGAGATCGACAATTAACTGGTCCCGAGATCATACACGAAACGACTGAGAAGATAGTACAAATTAAGGAGAGATTGAAAACAGCCCGTAGTAGCCAAAAGAGCTACGCCGATGTCCGAAGGAAACCATTAGAGTTTCAGGTCGGGGACATGGTTATGTTAAAGGTGTCACCATGGAAAGGTGTAATACGCTTCGGAAAAAGGGGTAAACTAAACCCAAGATATGTAGGTCCGTTCAAGATTATCGAACGCATTGGACCGGTAGCTTATCGGCTCGAGTTACCGCAACAACTCGCCGGAGTACATAATACCTTTCACGTCTCAAACCTTAAGAAGTGTCTTGCAAAGGAAGACCTCACCATTCCTCTTGAAGAAATCCATGTCGACGAGAAGCTACAATTCATCGAAGAACCAATCGAAATCATAGACCGTGAAGTTAAACAGCTCAAGCAGAGCAACATACCGATTGTTAAGGTTCGTTGGAATGCTCGAAGAGGTCCCGAGTTTACGTGGGAACGAGAGGATCAGATGAAACAAAAGTATCCACACTTGTTTCTCGATGACGCAAAATAGGTACAATTTTAAAATTTCGGGACGAAATTTATTTAACGGGGAGGTAATGTAACGACCCGCACTTTTTTGATCGTTCTATACTTATAAGATTAATATTTACATAAATTAAACCTTACCAACATGATAAGCAATCCAAATTGTTGAGACTTATGTTTTTTTAAATGAGTTCTACACATCGTTTGACCGTCTAGTTTGACCGATGATATCACGAACTATACAATATATGATAATTATACGTTTGTGTATATATATGTATATATACATATTTAACATGATCTAAGAATGTTTTAATATCTCATTTTGTATTAATAACAATAAGTTATAAGTATATTTTGAAACTACTAACTTAAGTTTTCAAAACGATAACTATACGTAATGTTTTTCGACGTAAATACTTATAACCTATAATACTTATACATGCATCGTATAGATATGTATTTTATCACTTTTAAAGGGCTTACATACATAAAACAATATAAGTATATTTACAAAAGATAGCTATATTTGAATCCTCGTTCCGTTTTCTCAAAGATTTCTATACGTATACCTAGGGTATATGTACCAGTATCATACGCAGCTTCTAGATGTATTTACTATTGGTATATACCAATAAAAATCTGCTCCTTAGCAGCCTTAAATGATTAAGAAACATGTGGAACCAACCATTTGTCAAGTAGCATGAATTATTTAGCAAGAAAACAAAGTTAGGTATTTTTTTTTCCTTTATAACCTAAAAACGTTTTTATGCATGAACACCATTTCTTCACCCCATTTTCTCATACTTACACTTCCATTTCTCTCTCAAAATACTCTTAACTTCATACTTGATCATCTCTAAGCATTTTCCCCATCATTTAGCTTCAAAAACAACACTTAAACCTCATAAGAAAACCTTACAAAAACACTTCAAGAAATCCTTCCAAGAACACAAACTTACTTCCAATCTTTCATTCAATTCCATCACCCTTTTGGTTCTAGGTTCTTACTCCTCTTTTACAGCAACCTTGTCCAAGGAACTTGAGGTAGAATCTATGTTCATAACCTTATTCGATTCATATATATATAGCTATCTTATTTTGTGGTATAAAATTTTAACAACAAGAACATAGTTTGAATGTTTTCAAACTTGTTTGCAAACTAAATAGATTCTTATAACTTAACTTTTAAAATACTTCAAGACCTGTAATATAACTTAAATATATGCTAACTTAACAAGGTAAAACTTGGTTTTCAAAGAATACCTTAAAAACTGTTTTTACGACGTCGGAGTGTAACCGGGGACTGTTTTGGGTTGGATAATTAAAAACCATCTTAAACTTTGAATTGGAGGTTTATGTTCTGGAAAAATGATTTTTACTATGAATATGATAACACATAAAAATTTCATGATTTAATTCAAAGTATAAGTATTTTTAGAAAAATGGTCATTAAATGATATTTTTGTAACAAAAATGTTTAACTTCATAAGTTTCACTAAAGTTTCACCTATGCCGTGTGATTTTGAATACAAACTAAGGTAATTACAGTTCATAGTCTTAAAGAGGAACTCGATCCAAGGAGATGGCAAGTTGAATCAACGAAAACGGAGTTGTAACGAAGAAACTATGACCGAAACAAAATTGGTTATCCAAGACTAGTCTAACTTCGGGATTAATTGGGAAAAATTAAATAAATCACATCTTTCTAAGATAACATGATATTTTATACATATGTACTCATAATTCAATTTTATATGGTTCAGGATCACCCGTAAACAACACGAGAAGATTAATCATAAGATCCCATGTTTGTACGCAACACGTCATTTGACAACACCGGTACTTTATGTACGCAACACGTCATTTGACAACACCGGTACCGTGGGTCAAGATTAATCTTGACCAATACATATACGGTGAGGGTTTTATTTATTTCATCGGGGGTTTATTAAACACTTAAAAATGAACCATTAAAAATTGAATTACTAACAACGAAATGCTAACTACGGACTAAGGAATTATTAAAAGTATTAAAAGTATAACAAGTATATATATGTGATGTTTGTTTAAAAAGAAAAGGTATTGATATATTATATATGGATAGGTTCGTGATATCAACCGGAGACCAAGTCAAATTATATATATCTTCAAGACGAAAGTGAGTATATAGTCCCACTTTTAAACTCTAAATATTTCGGGATGAGAATACATGTATTTTATGTTTTACGTTATGGACACAAGTAACTGAAAAATATATTCTACGTTGAGTTGTACCACTGGCATACTTCCCTGTAGCTTGGTAACTGTTATTTACAGCGGTATTGTAAACGCGAATCCTGTTGATAGATCTATCGGGCCTGACAACCCCAACCGGACCGGACGACCAGTATTCAACGGTTGCACAGTACTTCGTTTCGTGACTACACTTGGTACGGTGTAGTAAGATTTCATAATAAAGGGAATATGCGACGTGATTAAATGTTAAGTATGGTTACCAAGTGCTCAACCACTTAGAATATTTTTATTAAACTGTTTATATATGAAATCTTGTGGTCTATATATATATTGCTGCCAGCATTAAACCTATATCTCACCAACTTTATGTTGACGTTTTAAACATGTTTATTCTCAGGTGATAATTAGAAGCTTCCGCTGCATTATGTTGAATTTGAGCAAGATCTTGCGTACGCATATATGTGTCAAAAACAAAACTGCATATCCAAGAAGTTGTGTTGTAAAATATGCTAGAAATCGGGTTGTTATTATCATTTGCAAAGTTTGTAAGTCGAAGATTATCGCTAAACGATAATCATCTTTTTATTTTCTAAAGCTTGTAACAAAAATAAGAATTATGGTTTGTAATGTATAATATATGCAGTTTTTCTTTTAAAAATATCGCATATAGAGGTCAATACCTCGCAATGAAATCATACGTTATCTAACACGTTCTAATGGTTAGGGACGGGTTGTGACAGTAGGTTATCATTCTAATACAAGGTAATAATCATATTCAAACTTTGGTTCAATTTCTATAACTATAACAATCTTATTTCAAGTGATGATCTTACTTGAACTTGTTTTCGTGTCATGATTCTGCTTCAAGAACTTCGAGCCATCCAAGGATCCATTGAAGCTAGATCCATTTTTCTCTTTTCCAGTAGGTTTATCCAAGGAAATTAAGGTAGTAATGATGTTCATAACATCATTCGATTCATACATATAAAGCTATCTTATTCGAAGGTTTAAACTTGTAATCACTAGAACATAGTTTAGTTAATTCTAAACTTGTTCGCAAACAAAAGTTAATCCTTCTAACTTGACTTTTAAAATCAACTAAACACATGTTCTATATCTATATGATATGCTAACTTAATGATTTAAAACCTGAAAACACGAAAAACACCGTAAAACCGGATTTACGCCGTCGTAGTAACACCGCGGGCTGTTTTGGGTTAGTTAATTAAAAACTATGATAAACTTTGATTTAAAAGTTGTTATTCTGAGAAAATGTTTTTTATTATGAACATGAAACTATATCCAAAAATTATGGTTAAACTCAAAGTGGAAGTATGTTTTCTAAAATGGTCATCTAGACGTCGTTCTTTCGACTGAAATGACTACCTTTACAAAAACGACTTGTAACTTATTTTTCCGACTATAAACCTATACTTTTTCTGTTTAGATTCATAAAATAGAGTTCAATACGAAACCATAGCAATTTGATTCACTCAAAACGGATTTAAAATGAAGAAGTTATGGGTAAAACAAGATTGGATAATTTTTCTCATTTTAGCTACGTGAAAATTGGTAACAAATCTATTCCAACCATAACTTAATCAACTTGTATTGTATATTATGTAATCTTGAGATACCATAGACACGTATACAATGTTTCGACCTATCATGTCGACACATCTATATATATTTCGGAACAACCATAGACACTCTATATGTGAATGTTGGAGTTAGCTATACAGGGTTGAGGTTGATTCCATAATATATATAGTTTGAGTTGTGATCAATACTGAGATACGTATACACTGGGTCGTGGATTGATTCAAGATAATATTTATCGATTTATTTCTGTACATCTAACTGTGGACAACTAGTTGTAGGTTACTAACGAGGACAGCTGACTTAATAAACTTAAAACATCAAAATATATTAAAAGTGTTGTAAATATATTTTGAACATACTTTGATATACATGTATATATTGTTATAGGTTCGTGAATCAACTAGTGGCCAAGTCTTACTTCCCGACGAAGTAAAAATCTGTGAAAGTGAGTTATAGTCCCACTTTTAAAATCTAATATTTTTGGGATGAGAATACATGCAGGTTTTATAAATGATTTACAAAATAGACACAAGTACGTGAAACTACATTCTATGGTTGAATTATCGAAATCGAATATGCCCCTTTTTATTAAGTCTGGTAATCTAAGAATTAGGGAACAGACACCCTATTTGACGCGAATCCTAAAGATAGATCTATTGGGCCTAACAAACCCCATCCAAAGTACCGGATGCTTTAGTACTTCGAAATTTATATCATATCCGAAGGGTGTCCCGGAATGATGGGGATATTCTTATATATGCATCTTGTTAATGTCGGTTACCAGGTGTTCACCATATGAATGATTTTTATCTCTATGTATGGGATGTGTATTGAAATATGAAATCTTGTGGTCTATTATTATGATTTGATATATATAGGTTAAACCTATAACTCACCAACATTTTTGTTGACGTTTTAAGCATGTTTATTCTCAGGTGATTATTAAGAGCTTCCGCTGTCGCATACTTAAATAAGGACGAGATTTGGAGTCCATGCTTGTATGATATTGTGTAAAAACTGCATTCAAGAAACTTATTTTGTTGTAACATATTTGTATTGTAAACCATTATGTAATGGTCGTGTGTAAACAGGATATTTTAGATTATCATTATTTGATAATCTACGTAAAGCTTTTTAAAACCTTTATCTATGAAATAAAGGTTATGGTTTGTTTTAAAAATGAATGCAGTCTTTGAAAAACGTCTCATATGGAGGTCAAAACCTCGCAACGAAATCAATTAATATGGAACGTTTTAATCAATAAGAACGGGACATTTCAGTTGGTATCAGAGCGTTGGTCTTAGAGAACCAGAATTTTGCATTAGTGTGTCTTATCGAGTTTGTTAGGATGCATTAGTGAGTCTGGACTTCGACCGTGTTTACTTGAAAAATGATTGCTTAACAAATTTTGTTGGAAACTATATATTTTTAACATGTAAATATTATGTGATATATTAATCTCTTAACGCGTTTGATATTATGTGATAGATGTCTACCTCTAGAACAAGTCCCATTGACTCACCTAATAATAATGAAGAGTCAAATGTAAATTGGAATGATTCGTGGACTGATTCACAAGTTCCCGAAGAGGAACCGGAAGAAGAGTCGGTACCGGAAGAAGAATCGGAACCGGATGAAGAAATAGAACCGGTGGGGGAAATAATAAAACCGGTAAGTAAAAGAAAATCCTCAACCAACCGACCAAGGTTAATTATGGTCAATGGTGTTTCCGCCAAGGAAGCAAAATATTGGGAGGATTACCAATTCTCCGATGAATCGGATTCCGACGAGAATTCCGATGATGTTATAGAAATTACCCCAACTGAATTTAAAAATGAAGGATTTTCTTGTGCCCGAGAGACATAATAAATTAATGTGGCTTACATGTTGTGATCCAAGTCGGGTCATACCCAATAACAAGCTATCAACACTTTATGTATTTGTTTTGACAATCGGATCATTAAAGCAAATACACGACACTTGAATTTTAGAAATTGGTTTTCTAAAATAAATGCTAGATATAATTATTTGGATAATTATAAGTTACTACATGTTGTATATTATTTATATAGGTTATAAATAATATAAAGTGTATGTAACATATGTGTGTTGCATTTTATTTTATAAAAGGCTTATAAAATAAAATACTTACAACTAAATGCATGTATGTTTTATAAATATGTAATAAAATATAAAATAAATGGAAGGGGTGGGGGGCCATTTTTGAAGGCTCCTAGGTGCCAACCACCCTTCCTTGATTACTCCATATAATTATGACTAATACACATGCATTGGTGCAACTTTTAACACACTCTTTGACTCTAGCATTTTGAAAATAATACTTGCAATTTCCTCTCCTTCTTGGTTGATTTTTGCAAGTAATTAAGTGTCTAAAATCCTAACCAAGTCTTGGGTGTTGATTATTGCTTGTGGGTATCAAAGATTTGAGGCTTCAAGTTAGAAGTTTTCTTCATCTACATCATCTTCTTCATCCTAGTTCTTCACCTCCATTTTGGAGTAGGTATAAACATCTAACTAGCTCTATTTACATTTAAGTGTATTTCAAGACTAGATCTTTAACGGATTTCAAATTTAAAAGGGTTAAACTTTACATGCATAAACTTGAAATTGCTTCCGCTTTATATATACATATACACACGAATTTATATGTAACAAAATGGGTTTGTGACTTTGTTTATGTATTGAAATCCATCAATGGTATCTAGAGCCAAAGTCTTGTTAATATGCTTCTTGTTTTTGGCTAGTAAACTCACTTTCTTTACAATCTACCAACATGCATGAAAGTAGAATGTAAAAATATTGAGTTTTGGTGGGTGTATGGTGATGGCCGAAATATTTGGTCCCAAAAATGGGTTTGGGATTTCAAGTTTTGGCCATGTTTGATGTTATGTTGTTGTTCACAATCGAACCTAGGCCATGTGTTTGTTTGGTTGATTGATTTGGTGATTATTCATGGGTGTAATATTCATTCATATGGCTTGTAATTATTTTGTAATTTTGGTTTGTAAAAGTTGTAATTAATCTTGTATTTTGTATGTAATTTGTTCTATTTTGGTTTGTAAAATAGAATAGGTTGTTATTTCATTTTCTAGAAAAATTGTATTAGGATATGATTTTGTAAAATGAAAGTGAAGATTCATGAAGAAGATTACAAGATGAAGTTTTGAAGATTACAAGATTAAGTGGGAGATTTTGGTAAAATCTCTTACTTTGGTTTAACCCCTTAGGTGACATTTGTTTATTGGCTAAACAAATGTCTACCAAAATGGCTCTTGATTGTGAACACTTTGCTATGCATGTTTGTGTATGTTTGTATGTTTGGTTGCTACAAGATCATCACATGATTACACTTGCATAATACATTATAAAATGGTTATAATAAAACATAACAAAATGACACTAATAATTGGTTATTAGACTTGAATAAAATGGTTTATTTAAAAAGGTAATGAAATGGTTAAAACTAGTAATTGGTTACTAAAAGGCACATGAAAATGGGTTTTTCATAAACATACTACACACCAAATGCATGTTGGTGTATAGCACTTTGTTTTCTAAACTAGAATGTAGAAAACCTAAAATCCCTTTACTAATACAAGATAAACAAGTTAAACGCCATCCTTTTGTGGAAACACTTAGACATATTAGGAATCTCATGATGGGATAAAGGTCACCTAACCGTCATGAGTGAACTAATATGAATAAAGTACACTTTGCATGCTTGTGGGATAAAGGTCACCTAACCACTTGTATGTTAAGTCTACATGTCTACACAAGTAGGACGACTTGATTTGGGAATCATGAACTTAGGGTCACCGAAGCATGAGGAACAAATAGGCGTTGATGGGATTAATATGCCATGCAAAAGGATTGCATGATCCCATAACTTAGAAGTTGCAAAAGGATTGCAATTGTCATTATGACTACCTAGCTAAATCAAATGACGGGATAAAGGTCACCTAACCGAAATTTGATTTACCGTTGGATTCTAATATTTAATAAAACAAATTAAAAGGGTATTGTTTATTAAATCCAAATCGATACTTAAAAGAACTTTGTTGAATTTTGTAGATGGCCGCTAATAACAACAACAACATGAACAACGCACCACTTAACTTTAACAACCTATCGTTACGGTCTCTCCTCGAGAAAGACAAACTCAACCATACAAATTTTATGGATTGGTTCCGCAATCTTCGGATTGTCCTCAAACAAGAGGATAAAATGTATGTGCTTGAGGACCCCATTCCCGACCAACCGGATGAGAGTGATGTGGAGGCAATGGCCTCTTACGATAAGTATTGCCACGACTCCCTTCAAGTCTCATGCTTAATGCTTGGGACTATGATACCCGAACTCCAAAAGGATTTCGAGCATCATAGCGCTTACGACATGATAACACAATTGAAGGAGATGTTTCTCCAACAAGCACGTGTTGAGCGTTTCGAAACGGTTCGGGCGCTTCATGCTTGTCGTATGGACGAATCCCAATCGGTTTCATCTTATGTACTTAAGATGAAAAGCCTTATCGATCGTGCTAACCGTCTCAACCTTAACATATCTAATGAGTTAGCCACCGATCTTATCCTTAACTCCCTATCAAAGAGGTTTGATCAATTTGTAATTAATTACAACATGAATGGGATGGATAAGAGCATAGGTGAGCTTCATGGTATGCTTAGGACGGCGGAAACAAGCATGGGTAAAAGAGCTTTACCCGTGTTAGCAATCGATCAAGGTGGGTCTAAAGGTAACACCTCTAAGCCAAAGGTGGCTAAGAGAAAAGGACCCGTCCATCAAGGCAAAGGGAAGGGGAAGATGGTTACCCCAACCATCAACAAGGCCAAGAAGCAAAAGGTAGCCGAGAAGGCAAACCCCAAGGAAGACCCATGTTTCGGTTGCGGTGAGATGGGTCATTGGAAACGAAACTGTCCGGTCTATCTTAAAGAGTTGAAGGACAAGAGGGATGCAGGGCAAACCTCAGGTAATATATATATGGTATATATAGAGCTTAGTATTACTTCTTCTAATACATGGGTATTAGACACGGGATGTGGAACTCATATTTGCAATTCTTTGCAGGGGTTCAAAAGAAGTGATCATAAAGCGGGAACATCAAGTCTCTATATGGGCAATGGTGCAAAGGTGCATGTTAAAGCTCAAGGAGAATTTGTTTTGAAGCTTCCAAGTGGATTGGAGCTTATTTTAGAAAATGTTTTGTATGCACCGGATTTATGTCGAAACATTATTTCTATTTCTCGCTTAAGACAATGTGGTTTCAATGTTAATTTTATTGATAATGATATCCATTTTTCTAAAGATGATATATTCTATTTCAAGGCTACGCCTTCAAATGGAATTTATGAATTGGTTCATGATGATGCATCATCTAATAGCTCAATATACCATACTAGCACCAAGAAACTCAAAAGGGATTTGAGTGATTCCTATTTATGGCATTGTCGCCTTGGACATATAAACAAGAACCGAATGCATACACTTCAAAGGAATGGACTTTTGAAATCAAATGAAATGGATTCGTTTGATGTATGTGAATCTTGTTTACAAGGCAAGATGACTAAAGCACCTTTCAAAGGCACTCATGAAAGGGCTAAAGATTTATTGGGTTTAATACATTCGGATGTATGTGGACCCTTTAAACCCATAACTAGGAATGGTGAAAGATACTTTGTTACTTTCATTGATGACTTTAGTCGTTTCGGATATGTCTATTTACTAAGACACAAGGACGAAACGTTTAAAGCATTCAAAGAATATCAAAACGAAGTACAAAATCAACTCAATAGGACAATCAAGGTACTTCGTACCGATAGAGGAGGTGAATACCTAAGCGATGCCTTCCAAGATCATCTTAGGAGTTGTGGGATCATCTCACAACTTACTCCACCCGGAACACCCCAACTTAATGGAGTATCCGAAAGGAGGAACCGAACCCTAATGGATATGGTTCGATCTATGATGGCTAGAAGCTCGTTACCTCTATCATTTTGGGGTTATTGTCTAAGCTCCGCGGCTCGTATTTTAAATATGGCCCCAACCAAGAAAGTGGAACGAACTCCTCATGAGATGTGGTTTGGAAAACCTCCTTCTCTTTCATACTTGAAAGTATGGGGATGTGAAGCTTATCCTAAGCGTTATGTAGCAAATAAGCTACATGCTCGATCCACAAAGTGTATCTTCATAGGATATCCCAAAGATGACATGGGATATTACTTCTATGATCCATCCGAGCAAACGGTATTTGTAGCTCGGAAAGCGGAATTCCTTGAAACCAAGTTCCTTATGGAAGGTGATGGTGAAAGAAAAATAGATCTTGTAGAGGTACAAGATCAAGCCGATGATACACAATTGGTTGACACTAGCACTCAACATGAGGATGCTGAAAATGATCAAGTGGATGATCAAGGTACACAAGACGTTCGAAGATCTAGTAGGATTAGTAATCCTCCCGAGAGATATGGGTTTCTCGTGGATGGTTGCTATACGGTTGATTTGGATGAACCGACAAACTACAAAGATGCTTTATCAAGGATAGATAAAGATAAATGGCAGGAAGCCATGAACGCCGAGATGCAATCCATGTATGAAAACCAAGTTTGGGAACTTGTTGAGCAACCTCCTAGCTCTAAGCTAGTTGATTGCAAGTGGATTTTCAAGATGAAAACCGACATACATGGAAACTTGGATACATACAAAGCTAGACTTGTAGCAAAGGGTTTCACTCAAACTCAAGGGGTTGACTATGATGAGACCTTCTCGCCTGTGGCAATGCTAAAGTCTATTAGGATATTATTTGCCATCGCTGCTCATTATGATTACGAAATTTGGCAAATGGATGTCAAAACCGCTTTCCTAAATGGATATCTTGAGGAAGATGTCTATATGGCACAGCCCGAAGGTTTTGTCGATCCGAAAAATCCTAAAAAAGTATGCAAGTTAAAGAAATCAATCTATGGGTTGAAACAAGCATCGAGAATGTGGAATCATCGTTTTAATGAAGAGGCAAAGAAATTTGGCTTTATTAAAAATGGTGATGAAGCTTGTGTATACAAGAAGGCTAGTGGGAGCTCCATAATGTTCCTTGTGCTATATGTGGATGACGTATTATTATTTGGGAATGATATAACCACAATGCAAGAGGTCAAAACTTGGTTAAAAAGTTGCTTCTCCATTAAGGATCTTGGAGAAGCACAATATATATTGGGGATTGGAATCTATAGGAATAGATCCAAGAGATTGATAGGCTTAAGTCAAAGTACATACATTGATAAGGTCTTGAAAAGGTTCAAGATGGAAAACTCTAAGAAAGGTTTGGTACCTATTCAAAGAGGAACCGTTCTCAGTTCATCTCAGTGTCCTACCATGAAAGATGAACAAGAGAGAATGAAGAAAGTCCCATACGCATCTGCTATTGGGTCTATCATGTATGCAATGATATGTACTAGACCGGATGTGTCATGCGCTCTAAGCTTGACAAGTAGATACCAGAATAACCCAGGAAATAGTCATTGGACTGCGGTTAAATGTATATTGAAATACCTTAGAAGGACTAAGGATATGTTTCTAATATATGGGTCTGGTGAGGAGGAACTCGTTGTAAAAGGTTACGTGGACGCGAGTTTCCAAACTGATCGAGATGACTCTCGGTCACAATCCGGTTATGTATTCATGTTAAATGGTGGTGCGGTCTCTTGGAAGAGTGCGAAACAGGAAGTTGTTGCGTTATCCACTACAGAGTCGGAGTACATTGCCGCCTCATTGGCAGCTCAGGAAGCTGCATGGATGAAGAAATTCATCGACGACTTAGGAGTGGTCCCTTCCATTCAGGACCCTCTTGAGATCTTTTGTGACAACGAGGGTGCGATTGCTCAAATCAAGGAACCTCGTGCTCATCAAAAGACTCGTCACATTGAGCGGAGATTCAACTACATTAGGGATGAGGTTGAAAAGGGAAAGATATGTATTCACAAAGTTCACACAGATCAAAATGTTGCGGATCCACTCACGAAGCTTTTACATGGGCCAAAACATGAGGGACATGTTTGTGCATTAGGGCTTCGACATTCTAGTTATTGGAATTGATCTACTTTATGTATTGTAACGGAACGAATTAGTTCAAACTTATTAATTTAAATTATGAGTCATGTTCCAATTTAGCATATTTTATCCATGAATAAATTATTATTCTAAATTCCGTAGTTGATCACATTTGTGGGAACAAGTGTGAGGTCTAGACTATTATGAACTTGGATTGGTTAACATTCAAATGGTGAATGTAGGGCAAGGTTGCAACCAAGGTTCATAGATATTTGTGGGACACAAATATTGGAAGACCCGCTCTCAAGATTACTATATGGAACCTTTGTGGTTGATCACATGTAATCTTGAGTAAAGGAGAATATCATTATATCCTCTGACCTGAGACACATATTGGGTTCAGATATTCACCGAATATTGTGCCTTGATTCTTTCCTTCGCTATTCTGAAACATGGTAGTACATAAGGGAGGTTTCAGGTATGGTACGAAGTGTAATGTCTAGGACGTATGTAGTCAAGATGGAATTTGTCCCTCTTATTCGTTGAGAGTCAGATGTCTAAGGCCTGACAAAGTTAAATCTATAAGAGAGTGATCATTCTATGTCTCTTGGATTTAACATGACATCTAGGGCAAAAGGATATATTGAAAGATTCACCTAAATCATATTCGAAATGGAAATTCGAAAGGGATGATGTTATTGAATGGCACTAAGTCATAACATGTTGGGGGTGATGGACGGTCGTTAGGTGGTATCTGTCACTTGCATTAATTCCTTATGTTTCTCGTGCAAGTGGGAGATTGAAGGATTTTCTTGTGCCCGAGAGACATAATAAATTAATGTGGCTTACATGTTGTGATCCAAGTCGGGTCATACCCAATAACAAGCTATCAACACTTTATGTATTTGTTTTGACAATCGGATCATTAAAGCAAATACACGACACTTGAATTTTAGAAATTGGTTTTCTAAAATAAATGCTAGATATAATTATTTGGATAATTATAAGTTACTACATGTTGTATATTATTTATATAGGTTATAAATAATATAAAGTGTATGTAACATATGTGTGTTGCATTTTATTTTATAAAAGGCTTATAAAATAAAATACTTACAACTAAATGCATGTATGTTTTATAAATATGTAATAAAATATAAAATAAATGGAAGGGGTGGGGGGCCATTTTTGAAGGCTCCTAGGTGCCAACCACCCTTCCTTGATTACTCCATATAATTATGACTAATACACATGCATTGGTGCAACTTTTAACACACTCTTTGACTCTAGCATTTTGAAAATAATACTTGCAATTTCCTCTCCTTCTTGGTTGATTTTTGCAAGTAATTAAGTGTCTAAAATCCTAACCAAGTCTTGGGTGTTGATTATTGCTTGTGGGTATCAAAGATTTGAGGCTTCAAGTTAGAAGTTTTCTTCATCTACATCATCTTCTTCATCCTAGTTCTTCACCTCCATTTTGGAGTAGGTATAAACATCTAACTAGCTCTATTTACATTTAAGTGTATTTCAAGACTAGATCTTTAACGGATTTCAAATTTAAAAGGGTTAAACTTTACATGCATAAACTTGAAATTGCTTCCGCTTTATATATACATATACACACGAATTTATATGTAACAAAATGGGTTTGTGACTTTGTTTATGTATTGAAATCCATCAAAAAAGGCAAAAGAAAATAATAAGGGAAAGGGCATAAAAATAGAGAAATCTAATTCCAACCTCGATGAACTTTATATGTATCGTCAACCCCCGAAGTCCTTAAGTTGTAACAATGACCCGGGAACCTCTAAACCACCAGGTTTTTCTAAACCAATGTGGATCACGACGGCTCGTATTAGGGGAACATCACATATCCCTAGAAACTTGGCAAAACGAACCAAAACCGAAGAAGAAGAAACCAGCGAGTCGGAATAAGATAGTTGTATTCGTGTGGTGTAATATATGTAATATAGTGTGCTTATGCTTTATGATATATGTAAAAATTGCTTGTATTAATAAGTATTTTTTTTTTATGAATCTAACTCTTGTCTATTTTACAGTATAAAAACACAAAATGGATAGACAACCCAATATTTTAAGAGACCTACCCGGAGACATGATTGATGAAATCTTGTCTAGAGTCGGTCAGAATTCTTCGGCACAACTATTTAAGGCGAGATCAGTTTGTAAGACATTCGAAGAACGTTCCAATAATGCCTTGGTTTATAAAAGGCTTTCGTTCGAAAGATGGGGGATATCACATTGGGAAATCCATAAGTTACGATGTGTTTACTTTGACGCATATATTGCGGGGAACCCAAATGCTATTTTACGCAATGGGTTAAGAAATTATTTTGACTCAATATATCCGAATATTGGACTTCGTGATTTAGAAAAAGAGGCTAACATGCAACATAAAGAAGCATGTTATGCTTACGGATTAGTAATGTTCGCTTCTCACCAAAGTGAGAACAAGAACATCGGGCTACAACTATTAAACAAAACGTTCCCACAAGTGACGGAGTCGGTAATTGGGGTAAGAAATGAGGTTTTTAGATTGTTACGGGACTGTTGGACATTACGTAACCCTCGTCCCTTTGACGACGTTACAACACGCTGTCTTATCAACGGCCACAACGGTTATGTTCCACAAGACCAAGGATGGGAAGTAATCCTAGTAAAACCAGAATGCATGACTTGTTTCTGGACGTATGAATTACGTGTCTTTATTGCCTTTGCTGAACGACTTGTGTACTAGCTAGAATTATCTTCACAACCATCTTGTATCAAATTTATTGTGTGCTATATTTCATGTTATATGTAAAATAAGCGGTATTGTAAGTTTGTAAAATATTGTGTAAAAGTTTGAACGCGAAATATTTTTATAATCAGTTTTTCATATAGAATTGTAGTAGTTGAATTGTATATTAGCTACTAAGTATGAACTTAACGGGTAGGTACTACCCGAATTTAAACTTATAAAACGCTAATATGAAGAAAAAGCTTTTATAAATGAGTTCATATTATGCTACGAAATACTATTAACTACTCTTAATATTCTGTATGATTAACTTGTTCCATTTAACTATTTTGAAGGAAATGGCACCGACTACTCGACACACCGTGAATATGAATGAAGAGGAATTCCGTACTTTTCTAGCTTCAAACATAGCCGCAGTACAGGCTGCGCTACATACCAACACTAACCTTGAATCTTGCAGTACAGGAAATCGTGTAGGATGCACCTACAAAGAATTCACTGCCTGCAAACCTTTGGAATTTGATGGAACCGAAGGACCGATCGGATTGAAACGGTGGACCGATAAGGTCGAATCGGTGTTTGCCATAAGTAAGTGTACTGAAGAGGACAAAGTAAAGTACGCTACGCATACCTTCACAGGTTCTGCGTTAACATGGTGGAATACCTATCTAGAGCAAGTGGGACAAGACGATGCGTACGCACTATCATGGTCAGCATTCAAGCACTTGATGAACGAGAAGTACCGTCCCAGAACCGAGGTCAATAAGCTCAAGACAGAACTTAGAGGGTTACGAACCCAAGGATTTGATATTACCACGTACGAAAGACGATTCACAGAATTGTGCCTATTGTGTCCAGGAGCATTCGAAGATGAGGAAGAGAAGATCGACGCGTTTGTGAAAGGATTACCGGAAAGAATCCAAGAAGATATAAGTTCACACGAGCCCGCCTCCATACAACAGGTATGTAGAATGGCTCACAAACTCGTGAACCAGATTGAAGAAAGAATTAAAGAACAGACTGCTGAAGAGGCCAATGTGAAGCAAGTCAAAAGAAAGTGGGAGGAAAATAGTGATAAGAATCACCAATACAACAACAACAGCAATTACAACAATAATCGCAACAATTATCCCAACAATCGCAACATCAATCGCAACTACAACAAACGGCCCAACAACAACAACAATAACAACAACAACAGCAACTACAACAATCATCCCAACAACAATAATAACCGCAACAACAACAACAATCAGAAGCAGCTATGCCAAAGGTGTGAAAAGAATCACTCGGGGTTCTGCACCAAATATTGCAACAAGTATAAAAGAAATGGTCATAGCGCGGCGAAGTGTGAGGTCTACGGACCAGGGGTTAATAGAACGAAAGGAACAAATGGTGTCGGAACGAGTAATGGCGGAGCAAGTAGTGTCGGAGCAAGTTATGCCAATGTAGTTTGTTATAAATGTGGAAAACCGGGCCACATTATTAGAAATTGCCCGAACCAGGAGAACACGAATGGACAAGGCCGTGGAAGAGTTTTCAATATTAATGCAGCAGAGGCACAGGAAGACCCGGAGCTTGTTACGGGTACATTTCTTATTGACAATAAATCTGCTTACGTTTTATTTGATTCGGGTGCGGATAGAAGCTATATGAGTAGAGATTTTTGTGCTAAATTAAGTTGTCCATTGACACCTTTGGATAGTAAATTTTTACTCGAATTAGCAAATGGTAAATTAATTTCAGCAGATAATATATGTCGGAATCGAGAAATTAAACTGGTTAGCGAAACATTTAAGATTGATTTGATACCAGTAGAGTTAGGGAGTTTTGATGTGATAATCGGTATGGACTGGTTGAAAGAAGTGAAAGCGGAGATCGTTTGTTACAAAAATGCAATTCGCATTATAAGAGAAAAAGGAAAACCCTTAATGGTGTACGGAGAAAAGGGCAACACGAAGCTACATCTTATTAGTAATTTGAAGGCACAAAAACTAATAAGAAAAGGTTGCTATGTTGTTCTAGCACACATCGAGAAAGTACAAACTGAAGAAAAGAGCATCAATGATGTTCCCATTGCAAAAGAATTTCCCGATGTATTTCCGAAAGAATTACCGGGATTACCCCCACATCGATCCGTTGAATTTCAAATAGATCTTGTACCAGGAGCTGCACCAATAGCTCGTGCTCCTTACAGACTCGCACCCAGCGAGATGAAAGAACTGCAAAGCCAATTACAAGAACTTTTAGAGCGTGGTTTCATTCGACCAAGCACATCACCGTGGGGAGCTCCTGTTTTGTTTGTCAAGAAGAAAGATGGTACATTCAGGTTGTGTATCGACTACCGAGAGTTGAACAAACTTACCATCAAGAACCGCTACCCACTACCGAGAATCGACGACTTATTTGATCAACTACAAGGCTCGTCTGTTTATTCAAAGATTTACTTACGTTCCGGGTATCATCAAATGCGGGTGAAAGAAGATGATATTCCAAAGACTGCTTTCAGAACACGTTACGGTCATTACGAGTTTATGGTCATGCCGTTTGGTTTAACTAATGCACCAGCTGTGTTCATGGACCTTATGAACCGAGTGTGTGGACCATACCTTGACAAGTTTGTCATTGTTTTCATTGATGACATACTTATTTACTCAAAGAATGACCAAGAACACGGTGAACATTTGAGAAAGGTGTTAGAAGTATTGAGGAAGGAAGAATTGTACGCTAAGTTTTCAAAGTGTGCATTTTGGTTGGAAGAAGTTCAATTCCTCGGTCACATAGTGAACAAAGAAGGTATTAAGGTGGATCCGGCAAAGATAGAAACTGTTGAAAAGTGGGAAACCCCGAAAACTCCGAAACACATACGCCAGTTTTTAGGACTAGCTGGTTACTACAGAAGGTTCATCCAAGACTTTTCCAGAATAGCAAAACCCTTGACTGCATTAACGCATAAAGGGAAGAAATTTGAATGGAATGATGAACAAGAGAAAGCGTTTCAGTTATTGAAGAAAAAGCTAACTACGGCACCTATATTGTCATTGCCTGAAGGGAATGATGATTTTGTGATTTATTGTGATGCATCAAAGCAAGGTCTCGATTGTGTATTAATGCAACGAACGAAGGTGATTGCTTATGCGTCTAGACAATTGAAGATTCACGAACAAAATTATACGACGCATGATTTGGAATTAGGCGCGGTTGTTTTTGCATTAAAGACTTGGAGGCACTACTTATATGGGGTCAAAAGTATTATATATACCGACCACAAAAGTCTTCAACACATATTTAATCAGAAACAACTGAATATGAGGCAGCGTAGGTGGATTGAATTATTGAATGATTACGACTTTGAGATTCGTTACCACCCGGGGAAGGCAAATGTGGTAGCCGATGCCTTGAGCAGGAAGGACAGAGAACCCATTCGAGTAAAATCTATGAATATAATGATTCATAATAACATTACTACTCAAATAAAGGAGGCGCAACAAGGAGTTTTAAAAGAGGGAAATTTAAAGGATGAAATACCCAAAGGATCGGAGAAGCATCTTAATATTTGGGAAGACGGAACCCGGTATAGGGCTGAAAGGATTTAGGTACCAAAATTTGGAGATATGAGAGAAATGGTACTTAGAGAAGCTCATAAAACCAGATACTCAATACATTCTGGAACGGGGAAGATGTACAAGGATCTCAAGAAACATTTTTGGTGGCCGGGTATGAAAGCCGATGTTGCTAAATACGTAGGAGAATGTTTGACGTGTTCTAAAGTCAAAGCTGAGCATCAGAAACCATCAGGTCTACTTCAACAACCCGAAATCCCGGAATGGAAATGGGAAAACATTACTATGGATTTCATCACTAAATTGCCAAGGACTGCAAGTGGTTTTGATACTATTTGGGTAATAGTTGATCGTCTCACCAAATCAGCACACTTCCTGCCAATAAGAGAAGATGACAAGATGGAGAAGTTAGCACGACTGTATTTGAAGGAAGTCTTCTCCAGACATGGAATACCAATCTCTATTATCTCTGATAGGGATGGCAGATTTATTTCAAGATTCTGGCAGACATTACAGCAAGCATTAGGAACTCGTCTAGACATGAGTACTGCCTATCATTCACAAACTGATGGGCAGAGCGAAAGGACGATACAAATGCTTGAAGACATGCTACAAGCATGTGTTATTGATTTCGGAAACAGTTGGGATCGACATCTACCGTTAGCAGAATTTTCCTACAACAAAAGCTACCATTCAAGCATTAAGATGGCGCCGTTTGAAGCACTTTATGGTAGAAAGTGCAGGTCTCCGATTTGTTGGAGTGAAGTGGGGGATAGACAGATTACGGTTCCGGAGATTATACAAGAAACTACCGAGAAGATCATCCAAATTCAACAACGGTTGAAAACCGCCCAAAGTCGACAAAAGAGCTACGCTGACATTAAAAGAAAAGATATAGAATTTGAAATTGGAGAGATGGTCATGCTTAAAGTTGCACCTTGGAAAGGCGTTGTTCGATTTGGTAAACGAGGGAAATTAAATCCAAGGTATATTGGACCATTCAAGATTATTGATCGTGTCGGACCAGTAGCTTACCGACTAGAGTTACCTCAACAACTCGCGGCTGTACATAACACTTTCCACATCTCGAATTTGAAGAAATGTTTTGCTAAAGAAGATCTCACTATTCCGTTAGATGAAATCCAAATTAACGAAAAACTTCAATTCATCGAAGAACCCGTCGAAATAATGGATCGTGAGGTTAAAAGACTTAAGCAAAACAAGATACCAATTGTTAAGGTTCGATGGAATGCTCGTAGAGGACCCGAGTTCACCTGGGAGCATGAAGATCAGATGAAGAAGAAATACCCGCATCTATTTCCAGAAGATTCGTCAACACCTTCAACAGCTTAAAATTTCGGGACGAAATTTATTTAACGGGTGGGTACTGTAGTGACCCGAACTTTTCCATGTTTATATATATTAATTGAGATTGATATTTACATGATTAAATGTTTCCAACATGTTAAGCAATCAAACTTGTTAAGACTTGATTAATTGAAATATGTTTCATATAGACAATTGACCACCCAAGTTGACCGGTGATTCACGAACGTTAAAACTTGTAAAAACTATATGATGACATATATATGGATATATATATAGTTAACATGATACTATGATAAGTAAACATATCATTAAGTATATTAACAATGAACTACATATGTAAAAACAAGACTACTAACTTAATGATTTTTAAACGAGACATATATGTAACGATTATCGTTGTAACGACATTTAATGTATATATATCATATTAAGAGATATTCGTACATCATAATATCATGATAATATAATAATTTAAAATCTCTTTTGATATTATAAACATTGGGTTAACAACATTTAACAAGATCGTTAACCTAAAGGTTTCAAAACAACACTTACATGTAACGACTAACGATGACTTAACGACTCAGTTAAAATGTATATACATGTAGTGTTTTAATATGTATTTATACACTTTTGAAAGACTTCAAGACACTTATCAAAATACTTCTACTTAACAAAAATGCTTACAATTACATCCTCGTTCAGTTTCATCAACAATTCTACTCGTATGCACCCGTATTCGTACTCGTACAATACACAGCTTTTAGATGTATGTACTATTGGTATATACACTCCAATGATCAGCTCTTAGCAGCCCATGTGAGTCACCTAACACATGTGGGAACCATCATTTGGCAACTAGCATGAAATATCTCATAAAATTACAAAAATATGAGTAATCATTCATGACTTATTTACATGAAAACAAAATTACATATCCTTTATATCTAATCCATACACCAACGACCAAAAACACCTACAAACACTTTCATTCTTCAATTTTCTTCATCTAATTGATCTCTCTCAAGTTCTATCTTCAAGTTCTAAGTGTTCTTCATAAATTCCAAAAGTTCTAGTTTCATAAAATCAAGAATACTTTCAAGTTTGCTAGCTCACTTCCAATCTTGTAAGGTGATCATCCAACCTCAAGAAATCTTTGTTTCTTACAGTAGGTTATCATTCTAATACAAGGTAATAATCATATTCAAACTTTGGTTCAATTTCTATAACTATAATAATCTTATTTCAAGTGATGATCTTAGTTGAACTTGTTTTCGTGTCATGATTCTGCTTCAAGAACTTCGAGCCATCCAAGGATCCATTGAAGCTAGATCCATTTTTCTCTTTTCCAGTAGGTTTATCCAAGGAACTTAAGGTAGTAATGATGTTCATAACATCATTCGATTCATACATATAAAGCTATCTTATTCGAAGGTTTAAACTTGTAATCACTAGAACATAGTTTAGTTAATTCTAAACTTGTTCGCAAACAAAAGTTAATTCTTCTAACTTGACTTTTAAAATCAACTAAACACATGTTCTATATCTATATGATATGCTAACTTAATGATTTAAAACCTGGAAACACGAAAAACACCGTAAAACCGGATTTACGCCGTCGTAGTAACACCGCGGGCTGTTTTGGGTTAGTTAATTAAAAACTATGATAAACTTTGATTTAAAAGTTGTTATTCTGGGAAAATGATTTTTATTATGAACATGAAACTATATCCAAAAATTATGGTTAAACTCAAAGTGGAAGTATGTTTTCTAAAATGGTCATCTAGACGTCGTTCTTTCGACTGAAATGACTACCTTTACAAAAACGACTTGTAACTTATTTT
The DNA here is from genome assembly GCF_046630445.1 of Rutidosis leptorrhynchoides. Lineage (NCBI taxonomy): Eukaryota > Viridiplantae > Streptophyta > Magnoliopsida > Asterales > Asteraceae > Rutidosis > Rutidosis leptorrhynchoides. The sequence goes on along the minus strand of NC_092335.1, from coordinate 313,371,464 downwards.
TCTGACTATAAACCTATACTTTTTCTGTTTAGATTCATAAAATAGAGTTCAATATGAAACCATAGCAATTTGATTCACTCAAAACGGATTTAAAATGAAGAAGTTATGGGTAAAACAAGATTTGATAATTTTTCTCATTTTAGCTACGTGAAAATTGGTAACAAATCTATTCCAACCATAACTTAATCAACTTGTATTGTATATTATGTAATCTTGAGATATCATAGACACGTATACAATGTTTCGACCTATCATGTCGACACATCTATATATATTTCGGAACAACCATAGACACTCTATATGTGAATGTTGGAGTTAGCTATACAGGGTTGAGGTTGATTCCAAAATATATATAGTTTGAGTTGTGATCAATACTGAGATACGTATACACTGGGTCGTGGATTGATTCAAGATAATATTTATCGATTTATTTCTGTACATCTAACTGTGGACAACTAGTTGTAGGTTACTAACGAGGACAGCTGACTTAATAAACTTAAAACATCAAAATATATTAAAAGTGTTGTAAATATATTTTGAACATACTTTGATATACATGTATATATTGTTATAGGTTCGTGAATCAACCAGTGGCCAAGTCTTACTTCCCGACGAAGTAAAAATCTGTGAAAGTGAGTTATAGTCCCACTTTTAAAATCTAATATTTTTGGGATGAGAATACATGCAGGTTTTATAAATGATTTACAAAATAGACACAAGTACGTGAAACTACATTCTATGGTTGAATTATCGAAATCGAATATGCCCCTTTTATTAAGTCTGGTAATCTAAGAATTAGGGAACAGACACCCTATTTGACGCGAATCCTAAAGATAGATCTATTGGGCCTAACAAACCCCATCCAAAGTACCGGATGCTTTAGTACTTCGAAATTTATATCATATCCGAAGGGTGTCCCGGAATGATGGGGATATTCTTATATATGCATCTTGTTAATGTCGGTTACCAGGTGTTCACCATATGAATGATTTTTATCTCTATGTATGGGATGTGTATTGAAATATGAAATCTTGTGGTCTATTATTATGATTTGATATATATAGGTTAAACCTATAACTCACCAACATTTTTGTTGACGTTTTAAGCATGTTTATTCTCAGGTGATTATTAAGAGCTTCCGCTGTCGCATACTTAAATAAGGACGAGATTTGGAGTCCATGCTTGTATGATATTGTGTAAAAACTGCATTCAAGAAACTTATTTTGTTGTAACATATTTGTATTGTAAACCATTATGTAATGATCGTGTGTAAACAGGATATTTTAGATTATCATTATTTGATAATCTACGTAAAGCTTTTTAAAACCTTTATCTATGAAATAAAGGTTATGGTTTGTTTTAAAAATGAATGCAGTCTTTGAAAAACGTCTCATATAGAGGTCAAAACCTCGCAACGAAATCAATTAATATGGAACGTTTTTAATCAATAAGAACGGGACATTTCAAAGACCACCGCTCTGATACCACATGTCATACCCCGTCCAAAATCTTCCGAACGAATATAATAACATATGGTACCATCGCGATGAACTGACTTCTATATGCCATGATCAACTCCATGTATTATCTTTAAAATGAGCTAATGCACAACGAAAGATTTCTTTCATACCTGAGAATAAACATGCTTTAAAGTGTCAACCAAAAGGTTGGTGAGTTTATAAGTTTATCATAAAACAATAAAATTCATCATTTTGATAGACCACAAGATTTAAATACAGTACACCTATCTCATGTACAAAATCATCTTTTATAAATCTTAGTAACCGTGCACATAACTCGTGCACAAAAATAACATACACATAACCTGTGTATAAAATCATTCTCTCGATACATAACATTCATATCAATTGGTGGCAATTATCATGTCCACATAATTCAATGGTGGCAATTATCATGTCCACATAATTCAATGGTGGCAATTATCATGTCCACATAATTCAACGGTGGCAATTATCATGTCCACATAATTCAATAATAATCCGCAGAACTTCTGTCTGCATAATAATTCATTCGAGGAATGTTTTGCTTGTGTCTATCTCGTCAAACATTTATAAAAACATTTCATGTATTCGCAGTTCAAAATATATTTCAAAAGCATTTAATAAAGCAGTTGTAAAAAACAGCGCATGTATTCTCAGTCCCAAAAATGTAAAGAGTAAAAGGGAGCAAATGAACTCACAATATTGTATTTTGTAGTAAAAATACATATGACGACATTGAACAAGTGTAGGGTTGGCCTTGGATTCACGAACCTATATCATTTAAATATATCAACACATATAATAACATTTAAACAAGTTGATATTATTAATATATACTAGTTTTATTAATGATTTATGTGTTACCCTAAATAAATATATTAATCATATCATTTTTATGTATTTTAATTACATAGTTAATATTTATATATATATCGGATTTTTATTAATGTATTTTAATTAAAACATATATGATATAATAAAGTTTATATATAAGGTTATATTAAAATATATTTATATCTTATATGTAATTTAATCAATAATAAATAATAATATTTTATGTTGAAAACAAAATAGTTTGTAAGCTTAACCTAGGTATTATATATGCGTTAGATACATTTTTTTTTAAATAATATATGTTGTAATAATAGTAATGATAATAATAATAATAATAATAAATAACTAATAATAATAATAATAATAATAATAATAATAATAATAATAATAATAATAATAATAATAATAATAATAATAATAATAATAATAATAATAATAATAATAATAATAATAATAATATAATAATAATAATACTTTACTAAATGATATTTATAAAAATGTTCTTTTATTTTTTTTTTTTTAACAATAATGTTAACAACAATAATATCAATGTTGTTAATAATAATAATAATTGTGATAATAATATTAATAATAATAGAATTCTACCTTAAAAGCTCCAAAAAGATATAAACTGTCATTGCCCGGGCTCGAACCCGAGACCTCTCGGTTGAACACAAACCCCTTAACCATTATTATGTTACTCTTTATCTGATTAGTTCTCAGGCTTAATTATATATAACCAGAATTATTCTGTTTTCAATTCCTCTTCTTCATCTTCTTAGATCAAAACCCATATAAACATTTTCATCATCATCATCATCATTATCTAATAACCATAATCATACATCAATCGTCATCATTTAAATCGTTCATAATCATCATCTTGCTTAATTTACTGTTTACGTTTTTATAAATAATACCGTATATCATACATCATGATCATAAACTTAATCATAATCAATAGCCATCATCACCATTCGAGCATCATCACAGCTATAACATCATCATTTTTCTTAAACGAACCTTATCATCATCATTCCTTTAAATGATGCGTTATTACATTGTTGTCGGATAGGAACCAGAAGAAAAGAAAAAAATAAGTTGGGCTTTGCATGTTGTGGCCCAAGTACATAATCTATGTAAAGTTTAAATGGCCCAACATCAATCGAGTACATGGCCCAAGATCCCAAACTAGATAATTCGGCCCAATTGTAATCCAGGAATTTTAACAGCCCAAAAGATAAAGATGGCTGTTTGGTTCTCTCGTCACCCGTACAGGAACAGCAAACATAATTGTGATATTTTATTGAAAAGGAAACTATCAAGTGGGGATATTCACTTTATATATGTCGGCCAAAAAACAAGCAATAATAATTTAATGATGGTAGTAGTTGTTTGAGCAGGAAACAAAAAGAAGAGAAACTGTAACAGCAGTTTTCGATCATGAATTAAACAGGAGCTGTAGCAGGTAATTATATGGCGGTATAGCTAGATAGAAAACAGGTGCACGGCTATAACAGTAGCGTAATAGTAAAACATGCGATGGATGAGGGTTCTTGGTGTCGCTGAGCAGTAAAGGGTGTTCGAAGATACTTGCAGGCTTTATGATGGTGTCTCTGACTATTTACAGCAATTATTTAGCTGTGATTTGCAACTATTTATTCGAAAGAGACATGGGAACATGGGTTGTAAAAATAGAAGAGAGAGATATAGATGGAGAGAAAGGTAATGGTGTATAGTGGCGGTTGTGGTGGTTTGATGTAATGGTGGTGAAGCTAGTGATGTTTTGATAATAAGGAAAAATCATAAGCTAACGATTACCTTTAATGGTAGTCGATGGATTTTGGGTGGTTCCTGGCTGCACACAAACACGAACAACAGCAGTTTCCTCAATGGAATTACGTATATAGCAACAAGTATTGGTGATTGTTGTGGTTTGGTGATGGTGTTGAGCATGTAGGTAGCACAGTAAACGTAGCAGCTTCTATACATCATCCTTTATTTTAACTTCCTTGTATCGTCACTATTTATCTTCATCATTGATGGAGGTGGTTTGGATTGTAAACTAAAAACGTAAGTAGTAGTATGAATGAAGGACAAAAGGTGACATGGGTTTTATTGTTTGATCCGGAAAAGAAACATAAACATAAGGTACCAGTGATGGTTGTCATGTGATTGCAGTGGTGATGGGTTCACGATCAAGAGAGGGAGGGAGAGAGTGAAGGTTGATGATGGTGGTTTATGGTGATCACGGTGGTTTTGACAAAGTGGAAGTGAGTGATGGTTGCCGGCGATGAACCGGTGGTGTGATGATCGAGCTTGCATATCTCCCTCTCTTCTAACTTATCATGTATATATATAATACATATATCTATCTATATTCTATAATATATGTTAAAGTAATTTAATATAATAATAATACATCTCAATTATATCAATTAAGAGAACGTGTAAGAATAATAAATATCTACCTCCTGCCGACATTTTTTCTATATAGACTATTATTTCGTACTCCGTTGTCACACAGTGGCGGATAAAAAGTGCTCAGATAAATTTCAAAATTTTATTTTAAGTTTCATTAATTATTTCGGTCATTATGATATAAAATTCGATCATTAACTATTAAATAAAAAATTACATTAATTATTCATTCCCAACCCCAAGAGAAATATAAAAAGTTTTAAAATTTGACAAACAACTTCTAAATATATTATTAATAAGCCTAAAATTTATAAAACTCATTTTTGAATCACCGTTTATTTTAAAATAATATAAGTTTGATTTTAACTTACTTATTATCTATCGAATAATATTTGAGCGTTATTGTTGCTTACAAAATAAATTCAAAACTATATATATACCCATTATACATTATTTACATATATAGCTATATTTTAAATAATAGTTATTATCTATTATTTTATTTTACATTATTAATTCTAACAATTTCGTCATATAATATTTTAATTCATATTTCAAATTTATATATTTTAAATATGTACATATCTATTTACAAATAGTGGTTCGTGAATCGTCGGGAAAGGTCAAGGGTTAAATGATTTCATATACTAGTTCAAAAATTTTGAGACTCGGTCTAACAGACTAAGTTTAAATTTGGTTGGAAATTCCCGGGTCATCACACCCTAACCTCGAATTGAGAGAGAAGTATGTTCAAATGTTCATGAGTTATATTCTCCTTCTTGAGAGCCTCATCTTGGGCTACTCTAATCTGGCTGTTGAGGTTCGAATGAATGGTGATGTTCAGAGCCCTAACACGAAGAGGTGTCGTCCTCTCCTTTCGGCTTAAAGCGTCAGCTACAACATTGGCCTTGCCAGGATGATAGCGAAGTTCACAATCATAGTCGTTGAGCATCTCGATCCATCGACACTGTCTCATATTCAGTTGCTTTTGATCAAAGATGTGCTGGAGACTCTTGTGGTTGGTGAAGATAGTACTCTTAGTTCCATACAAATAGTGTCTCCACAATTTGAGTACAAAGACAATGGCTCCAAGTTCAAGGTCGTGAGTAGTGTAATTTCGTTCGTGAATCTTCAATTGTAGGGAGGCATAAGCGATAACCTTTGATTGTTGCATCAGTACACAACCAAAACCACTTTTCGAAGCATCGCAATAAACAACAAAGTCGTCACTGCTCTCAGGAAGTGATAGGATAGGTGCGGTGGTTAACTTCTTCTTCAAAGTTTGAAATGATGATTCGTGTGCGGGTTCCCAAATGAACTTCTTGCCCTTGTGAGTCAGTGCGGTCAAAGGATGCGCAATCAGAGGGAATCCTTTAATGAACCTTCGGTAATAACCGGCGAGACCTAAAAATTGGCGAATATGAGTCGGAGTAGTGGGGGTCTCCCACTTGCTGATAGCTTCAATCTTGGCGGGGTCAACTTTGATACCCTGGTCGCTCACAACATGACCCAGAAACTGGACTTCCTTCAACCAAAATTCACACTTGGAGAATTTGGCGTAAAGTTGCTCTTGTCTCAAGAGTTCAAGTACTAGTCGGAGGTGTTGCTCATGCTCTTCTTCGCTCTTAGAGTAGATGAGGATATCATCTATGAAGACGATAACAAACTTATCCAAGTACGGCTTGCAGACACGATTCATGAGGTCCATGAACACGGCAGGTGCATTTGTCAAACCGAATGGCATCACGAGAAACTCATAATGACCATAACGGGTCCTGAATGCAGTTTTCATCACATCACTTTCCTTCACCCTCAACTGGTGATAACCGGATCGCAAATCGATCTTTGAGTAAACGCTCGATCCTTGTAGTTGATCAAAAAGATCGTCAATTCTAGGATAGTCGATACACATACGGAAGGAACCATCCTTCTTCTTCACAAACAACACAGGTGCGCCCCAAGGCGAGAAACTTGGTTGGATAAATCCACGGTCAAGTAGTTCTTGTAGTTGACTCTGTAATTCTTGCATCTCGGAAGGTGCGAGTCTATAAGGTGCGCGAGCTACAGGTGCAGCTCCTGGTACTAAATCAATTTGAAACTCTACTGCTCTCGGCGGCGGTAATCCAGGCAATTCTTTATGGAAGACATCTGAAAATTCGTTCACAATTCGAATGTCATTCACGCTCTTCACCTCAGTTTCTACTATTTTCACATGCGCTAGGACAGCAAGACGTCCCTTCTTCATAATCTTTTGCGCTTTCACGCAACTAATGAGGTTCAACTTCGAGGTACATCTCTCTCCATAGATAACCAGTGGCTCGCCATCTCCTTGTGGTATACGAAGAGCTTTATCTCCACAGATAATATCGGTCCTTATCTTACTTAACCAATCCATACCGACGATCACGTCAAAACTTCCCAATTTGATGGGTATCAAATCAATTTCGAAATCTGCACCAGCTATGTTGATAATAGCTCCACGACTAATATGGTCAACTTTTTCAAGTTTTCCATTGGCGACCTCGACAAGCATACTCTCTTTTAACGGGACAAATGACCAATTAATCTTATCGCAAAAATGTCTACATACATAACTTCTATCCGCACCAGTATCAAACAAGACAGAAGCTAAAAGATTGTTGATTTTGAATATACCTGTCACCAAGTTGGGGTTTTCGCGTGCGTCCCTTGCATTAATGTTGAAAGCTCTACCACGGGGTGGTCCGCCATCTTTTCGCTTATTTGGACACGCATTTATGAAATGGCCCGTCTGTCCGCATTCGTAGTACTTTTTCGGTCCATTAGTGTTCAGCTTCCCATTCAAAGTGGTGACCTTGCAGTCCTTCCCGATATGTCCAGACCATTGGCACTTCTCACAGACAACATTGCAATACCTAGTGTGGTGTTTGTAACATCTCTTGCATTGTGGTAAGGTTCCCTTGTAGTTTGGGTTCGTGTTGGTGTTCGGATTGGGATTTCCACCGTTGTTGTTTCCCCTAAAACCCTCATGTCGTTTTGCCGGGTTTTGATCATAGTTCCTTCCCCTATTGTTGTTGTTGTTGTTGTTGTTGTTGTTGTTGTGGTTATCCCATTTGCGTTTCTCGCTACTACCCGCTTCAGACTTAGTTTTCTCCGGTTCATCGATGGTTATTTGATTCATTAAAGTATGCGCCATGCGCATCGCTTCGGGAACATTCGGTGGCTTGGACGAGGTGACATTTCCCTTGATGGACTTAGGGAGTCCCCAGAAGTATCTCTCCATACGCTTGAATTTCAGGGTGACCATTGTCGGACACATCAGGGCTAATTCTAAAAATCTCCTGTTGTAACCATCAAGGTCGTTCCCAACGGCCTTTAACTGCATGAATTCCATTTCCATCTTTTGTATTTCGGTTCTCGGACAATACTCCTCAATCATGGCACACTTAAATTCTTCCCATGGCGTAGCATACGCCTCATCAATGCCTTGTGCCTGTGTCATTGTGTTCCACCACGTGAGCGCGCCGTCAGACAGCGTGCAAGAAGCAAATTTGGTTTTGCTGTCCTCCGAACAGTTGCTAACTCGGAATACTGATTCTAGCTTCTCGAACCATCTAGTGAGACCAACCGGTCCCTCAGTGCCGCTGAAGTTATGTGGTTTATAGCTCTGGAATTCCTTGTAAGTACACCCATTTCGAATGGGATGAATAACCGGTGGTGGTGGCGGTGGCGGTGGAGCTTGGGGTTGCATTTTCGCAATGGCTGCGGCTACCCTTTCTGCAATCATCTCTTCGATTTGGGCGGTGGTAGGTGTTGATCGTCCGTTGGCCATGATGTTCTAAACAAAAATTTTGACTCAATTCAAAATCCAGTATTCAAATAGTAATAATACAGTATATAGTAACCAACATGGAATCAAAACATCACATGTTATTAAACAACGCATCTAGGTACAAAACCATAGAATCATCGTACACTAATGTAAATAGAACATCGTGCAAGAATTAAATAACGCAAAGTTCCATTCATTAATAATAATAAGTTTCATACTTCTGAATAAGTCCGTACAATACATAAGTGAAACATAAAACTACAACTAGATTACATAATGAAATCTAAATACAAAAACCCTACGGTGAAGGTGGGTGAAGGATGTCCGTAACATGGGACATCTGGTCCTCTAGCTCAGCTACCCGAGCACGGAGGGTTTCCACCTCCCTTGTCAATTCCTTGACAGTGGGAGCTGGTGGGGCGGGTGGTGCTGGTGGTGCAGGTGGTGCCGGTGGTGCAGACATTACATAACGGGGTGTAGATGTTCCGGCTCCAGAAATAGTCAGTACGTAATGAAATGTCCCGTTCTTATTGATTAAAAACGTTCCATATTAATTGATTTCGTTGCGAGGTTTTGACCTCTATATGAGACGTTTTTCAAAGACTGCATTCATTTTAAAACAAACCATAACCTTTATTTCATCAATAAAGGTTTAAAAAGCTTTACGTAGATTATCAAATAATGATAATCTAAAATATCCTGTTTACACACGACCATTACATAATGGTTTACAATACAAATATGTTACAACAAAATAAGTTTCTTGAATGCAGTTTTTACACAATATCATACAAGCATGGACTCCAAATCTCGTCCTTATTTAAGTATGCGACAGCGGAAGCTCTTAATAATCACCTGAGAATAAACATGCTTAAAACGTCAACAAAAATGTTGGTGAGTTATAGGTTTAACCTATATATATCAAATCATAATAATAGACCACAAGATTTCATATTTCAATACACATCCCATACATAGAGATAAAAATCATTAATATGGTGAACACCTGGTAACCGACATTAATAAGATGCATATATAAGAATATCCCCATCATTCCGGGACACCCTTCGGATATGATATAAATTTCGAAGTACTAAAGCATCCGGTTCTTTGGATGGGGTTTGTTAGGCCCAATAGATCTATCTTTAGGATTCGCGTCAATTAGGGTGTCTGTTCCCTAATTCTTAGATTACCAGACTTAATAAAAAGGGGCATATTCGATTTTGATAATTCAACCATAGAATGTAGTTTCACGTACTTGTGTCTACTTTGTAAATCATTTATAAAACCTGCATGTATTCTCATCCCAAAAATATTAGATTTTAAAAGTGGGACTATAACTCACTTTCACAGATTTTTACTTCGTCGGGAAGTAAGACTTGACCACCGGTTGATTCACGAACCTATAACAATATATACATATATATCAAAGTATGTTTAAAATATATTTACAACACTTTTAATATATTTTGATGTTTTAAGTTTATTAAGTCAGCTGTCCTCGTTAGTAACCTACAACTAGTTGTCCACAGTTAGATGTACAGAAATAAATCGATAAATATTATCTTGAATCAATCCACGACCCAGTGTATACGTATCTCAGTATTGATCACAACTCAAACTATATATATTTTGGAATCAACCTCAACCCTGTATAGCTAACTCCAACATTCACATATAGAGTGTCTATGGTTGTTCCGAAATATATATAGATGTGTCGACATGATAGGTCGAAACATTGTATACGTGTCTATGGTATCTCAAGATTACATAATATACAATACAAGTTGATTAAGTTATGGTTGGAATAGATTTGTTACCAATTTTCACGTAGCTAAAATGAGAAAAATTATCCAATCTTGTTTTACCCATAACTTCTTCATTTTAAATCTGTTTTGAGTGAATCAAATTGCTATGGTTTCAAATTGAACTCTATTTTATGAATCTAAATAGAAAAAGTATAGGTTTATAGTCGGAAAAATAAGTTACAAGTCATTTTTGTAAAGATAGTCATTTCAGTCGAAAGAACGACGTCTAGATGACCATTTTAGAAAACATACTTCCACTTTGAGTTTAACCATAATTTTTGGATATAGTTTCATGTTCATAATAAAAATCATTTTCTCAGAATAACAACTTTTAAATCAAATTTTATCATATTTTTTAATTAACTAACCCAAAACAGCCCGCGGTGTTACTACGACGGCGTAAATCCGGTTTTACGGTGTTTTTCGTGTTTCCAGGTTTTAAATCATTAAGTTAGCATATGATATAGATATAGAACATGTGTTTAGTTGATTTTAAAAGTCAAGTTAGAAGGATTAACTTTTGTTTGCGAACAAGTTTAGAATTAACTAAACTATGTTCTAGTGATTACAAGTTTAAACCTTCGAATAAGATAGCTTTATATGTATGAATCGAATGATGTTATGAACATCATTACTACCTTAAGTTCCTTGGATAAACCTACTGGAAAAGAGAAAAATGGATTTAGCTTCAACGGATCCTTGGATGGCTCGAAGTTCTTGAAGCAGAATCATGACACGAAAACAAGTTCAAGTAAGATCATCACTTAAAATAAGATTGTTATAGTTATAGAAATTGAACCAAAGTTTGAATATGATTATTACCTTGTATTAGAATGATAACCTACTGTAAGAAACAAAGATTTCTTGAGGTTGGATGATCACCATACAAGATTGGAAGTGAGCTAGCAAACTTGAAAGTATTCTTGATTTTATGTAACTAGAACTTGTAGAATATATGAAGAACACTTAGAACTTGAGAGAGATTAATTAGATGAAGAAAATTGAAGAATGAAAGTCTTTCTAGGTGTTTTTGGTCGTTGGTGTATGGATTAGATATAAAGGATATGTAATTTTGTTTTCATGTAAATAAGTTATGAATGATTACTCATATTTTTGTAATTTTATGAGATATTTCATGCTAGTTGCCAAATGATGGTTCCCACATGTGTTAGGTGACTCACATGGGCTGCTAAGAGCTGATCATTGGAGTGTATATACCAATAGTACATACATCTAAAATCTGTGTATTGTATGAGTACGAATACGGGTGCATACGAGTAGAATTGTTGATGAAACTGAACGAGGATGTAATTGTAAGCATTTTTGTTAAGTAGAAGTATTTTGATAAGTGTATTGAAGTCTTTCAAAAGTGTATAAATACATATTAAAACACTACATGTATATACATTTTAACTGAGTCGTTAAGTCATCGTTAGTCGTTACATGTAAGTGTTGTTTTGAAACCTTTAGGTTAACGATCTTGTTAAATGTTGTTAACCCAATGTTTATAATATCAAATGAGATTTTAAATTATTATATTATCATGATATTATCATGTATGAATATATCTTAATATGATATATATACATTAAATGTCTTTACAACGATAATCGTTACATATATGTCTCGTTTAAAAATCATTAAGTTAGTAGTCTTGTTTTTACATATGTAGTTCATTGTTAATATACTTAATGATATGTTTACTTATCATAGTATCATGTTAACTATATATATATATATATATATATATATCCATATATATGTCATCATATAGTTTTTACAAGTTTTAACGTTCGTGAATCACCGGTCAACTTGGGTGGTCAATTGTCTATATGAAACATATTTCAATTAATCAAGTCTTAACAAGTTTGATTGCTTAATATGTTGGAAACATTTAATCATGTAAATATCAATCTCAATTAATATATATAAACATGGAAAAGTTCGGGTCACTACAGTACCTACCCGTTAAATAAATTTCGTCCCGAAATTTTAAGCTGTTGAAGGTGTTGACGAATCTTCTGGAAAGAGATGCGGGTATTTCTTCTTCATCTGATCTTCACGCTCCCAGGTGAACTCGGGTCCTCTACGAGCATTCCATCGAACCTTAACAATTGGTATCTTGTTTTGCTTAAGTCTTTTAACCTCACGATCCATTATTTCGACGGGTTCTTCGATGAATTGAAGTTTTTCGTTGATTTGGATTTCATCTAACGGAATAGTGAGATCTTCTTTAGCAAAACATTTCTTCAAATTCGAGACGTGGAAAGTGTTATGTACAGCCGCGAGTTGTTGAGGTAACTCTAGTCGGTAAGCTACTGGTCCAACACGATCAATAATCTTGAATGGTCCAATATACCTTGGATTTAATTTCCCTCGTTTACCAAATCGAACAACGCCTTTCCAAGGTGCAACTTTAATCATGACCATCTCTCCAATTTCAAATTCTATATCTTTTCTTTTAATGTCAGCGTAGCTCTTTTGTCGACTTTGGGCGGTTTTCAACCGTTGTTGAATTTGGATGATCTTCTCGGTAGTTTCTTGTATAATCTCCGGACCCGTAATCTGTCTATCCCCCACTTCACTCCAACAAATTGGAGACCTGCAATTTCTACCATAAAGTGCTTCAAACGGTGCCATCTCAATGCTTGAATGGTAGCTGTTGTTGTAGGAAAATTCTGCTAACGGTAGATGTCGATCCCAACTGTTTCCGAAATCAATAACACATGCTCGTAGCATATCTTCAAGCGTTTGTATCGTCCTTTCGCTCTGCCCATCAGTTTGTGGATGATAGGCAGTACTCATGTCTAGACGAGTTCCTAATGCTTGCTGTAATGTCTGCCAGAATCTTGAAATAAATCTGCCATCCCTATCAGAGATAATAGAGATTGGTATTCTATGTCTGGAGATGACTTCCTTCAAATACAGTCGTGCTAACTTCTCCATCTTGTCATCTTCTCTTATTGGCAGGAAGTGTGCTGATTTGGTGAGACGATCAACTATTACCCAAATAGTATCAAAACCACTTGCAGTCCTTGGCAATTTAGTGATGAAATCCATGGTAATGTTTTCCCATTTCCATTCCGGGATTTCGGGTTGTTGAAGTAGACCTGATGGTTTCTGATGCTCAGCTTTGACCTTAGAACACGTCAAACATTCTCCTACGTATTTAGCAACATCGGCTTTCATACCCGGCCACCAAAAATGTTTCTTGAGATCCTTGTACATCTTCCCCGTTCCAGGATGTATTGAGTATCTGGTTTTATGAGCTTCTCTAAGTACCATTTCTCTCATATCTCCAAATTTTGGTACCCAAATCCTTCCAGCCCTATACCGGGTTCCGTCTTCCCGAATATTAAGATGTTTCTCCGATCCTTTGGGTATTTCATCCTTTAAATTTCCCTCTTTTAAAACTCCTTGTTGCGCCTCTTTTATTTGAGTAGTAAGGTTATTATGAATCATTATATTCATAGATTTTACTCGAATGGGTTCTCTGTCCTTCCTGCTTAAGGCATCGGCTACCACATTTGCCTTCCCCGGGTGGTAACGAATCTCAAAGTCGTAATCATTCAATAATTCAATCCACCTACGCTGCCTCATATTCAGTTGTTTCTGATTAAATATGTGTTGAAGACTTTTGTGGTCGGTATATATAATACTTTTGACCCCATATAAGTAGTGCCTCCAAGTCTTTAATGCAAAAACAACCGCGCCTAATTCCAAATCATGCGTCGTATAATTTTGTTCATGAATCTTCAATTGTCTAGACACATAAGCAATCACCTTTGTTTGTTGCATTAATACACAACCGAGACCTTGCTTTGATGCATCACAATAAATCACAAAATCATCATTCCCTTCAGGCAATGACAATATAGGTGCCGTAGTTAGCTTTTTCTTCAATAATTGAAACGCTTTCTCTTGTTCATCATTCCATTCAAATTTCTTCCCTTTATGCGTTAATGCAGTCAAGGGTTTTGCTATTCTGGAAAAGTCTTGGATGAACCTTCTGTAGTAACCAGCTAGTCCTAAAAACTGGCGTATGTGTTTCGGAGTTTTCGGGGTTTCCCACTTTTCAACAGTTTCTATCTTTGCCGGATCCACCTTAATACCTTCTTTGTTCACTATGTGACCGAGGAATTGAACTTCTTCCAACCAAAATGCACACTTTGAAAACTTAGCGTACAATTCTTCCTTCCTCAATACTTCTAACACCTTTCTCAAATGTTCACCGTGTTCTTGGTCATTCTTTGAGTAAATAAGTATGTCATCAATGAAAACGATGACAAACTTGTCAAGGTATGGTCCACACACTCGGTTCATAAGGTCCATGAACACAGCTGGTGCATTAGTTAAACCAAACGGCATGACCATAAACTCGTAATGACCGTAACGTGTTCTGAAAGCAGTCTTTGGAATATCATCTTCTTTCACCCGCATTTGATGATACCCGGAACGTAAGTCAATCTTTGAATAAACAGACAAGCCTTGTAGTTGATCGAATAAGTCGTCAATTCTCGGTAGTGGGTAGCGGTTCTTGATGGTAAGTTTGTTCAACTCTCGATAGTCGATACACAACCTGAATGTACCATCTTTCTTCTTGACAAACAAAACAGGAGCTCCCCACGGTGATGTGCTTGGTCGAATGAAACCACGTTCTAATTGTTCTTGCAGTTGGCTTTGTAGTTCTTTCATCTCGCTGGGTGCGAGTCTATAAGGAGCACGAGCTATTGGTGCAGCTCCTGGTACAAGATCTATTTGAAATTCAACGGATCGATGTGGGGGTAATCCCGGTAATTCTTTCGGAAATACATCGGGAAATTCTTTTGCAATGGGAACATCATTGATGCTCTTTTCTTCAGTTTGTACTTTCTCGACGTGTGCTAGAACAGCATAGCAACCTTTTCTTATTAGTTTTTGTTCCTTCAAATTACTAATAAGATGTAGCTTCGTGTTGCCCTTTTCTCCGTACACCATTAAGGGTTTTCCTTTTTCTCGTATAATGCGAATTGCATTTTTGTAACAAACGATCTCTGCTTTCACTTCTTTCAACCAGTCCATACCGATTATCACATCAAAACTCCCTAACTCTACTGGTATCAAATCAATCTTAAATGTTTCGCTAACCAGTTTAATTTCTCGATCCCGACATATATTATCTGCTGAAATTAATTTACCATTTGCTAATTCGAGTAAAAATTTACTATCCAAAGGCGTCAATGGACAACTTAATTTAGCACAAAAATCTCTACTCATATAGCTTCTATCCGCACCCGAATCAAATAAAACGTAAGCAGATTTATTGTCAATAAGAAACGTACCCGTAACAAGCTCCGGGTCTTCCTGTGCCTCTACCGCATTTATATTGAAAACTCTTCCGCGGCCTTGTCCATTCGTGTTCTCCTGGTTCGGGCAATTTCTAATAATGTGGCCCGGTTTTCAACATTTATAACAAACTACATTGGCATAACTTGCTTCTACACTACTTGCTCTGCCATTACTCGTTCCGACACCATTTGTTCCTTTCGTTCTATTAACCCCTGGTCCGTAAACCTCACACTTTGCCGCGCTATGACCATTTCTTTTACACTTGTTGCAAAATTTGGTGCAGAACCCCGAGTGATACTTTTCACACCTTTGGCATAGCTGCTTCTGATTGTTGTTGTTGTTGTTGCGGTTATTATTGTTGTTGGGATGATTGTTGTAGTTGCTGTTGCTGTTGTTGTTGTTGTTGTTGTTGTTGTTGGGCCGTTTGTTGTAGTTGCGATTGATGTTGCGATTGTTGGGATAATTGTTGCGATTATTGTTGTAATTGCTGTTGTTGTTGTATTGGTGATTCTTATCACCGTTATCCTCCCACTTTCTTTTGACTTGCTTCACATTGGCCTCTTCAGCAGTCTGTTCTTTAATTCTTTCTTCAATCTGGTTCACTAGTTTGTGAGCCATTCTACATGCCTGTTGTATGGAGGCGGGCTCGTGTGAACTTATATCTTCTTGGATTCTTTCCGGTAATCCTTTCACAAACGCGTCGATCTTCTCTTCTTCATCTTCGAATGCTCCCGGACACAATAGGCACAATTCTGTGAATCGTCTTTCATACGTGGTAATATCAAATCCTTGGGTTCGTAACCCTCTAAGTTCTGTCTTGAGCTTATTGACCTCGGTTCTGGGACGGTACTTCTCGTTCATCAAGTGCTTGAATGCTGACCACGGTAGTGCGTACGCATCGTCTTGTCCCACTTGCTCTAGATAGGTATTCCACCATGTTAACGCAGAACCTGTGAAGGTATGCGTAGCGTACTTCACTTTTTCCTCTTCAGTACACTTACTTATGGCAAACACCGATTCGACCTTCTCGGTCCACCGTTTCAATCCGATCGGTCCTTCGGTTCCATCAAATTCCAAAGGTTTGCAGGCAGTGAATTCTTTGTAGGTGCATCCTACACGATTTCCTGTACTGCCAGATCCAAGGTTATTATTGGTATGTAGCGCAGCCTATACTGCGGCTATGTTTGAAGCTAGAAAAGTACGGAATTCCTCTTCATTCATATTCACCGTGTGTCGAGTAGTCGGTGCCATTTCCTTCAAAATAGTCAAATGGAACAAGTTAATAATACAGAATATTAAGAGTAGTTAATAGTATTTCGTAGCGTAATATGAACTCATTTATAAAAGCTTTTTCTTCATATTAGCATTTTATAAGTTTAAATTCGGGTAGTACCTACCCGTTAAGTTCATACTTAGTAGCTAATATACAATTCAACTACTACAATTCTATATGAAAAACTGATTATAATAATATTTCGCGTTTAAACTTTTACACAATATTTTACAAACTTACAATACCGCTTATTTTACATATAGCATGAAATATAGCACACAATAAATTTGATGCAAGATGGTTGTGAAGATAATTCTAGCTAGTACACAAGTCGTTCAGCAAAGGCAATAAAGACACGTAATTCATACGTCCAGAAACAAGTCATGCATTCGGGTTTTACTAGGATTACTTCCCATCCTTGGTCTTGTGGAACATAACCGTTATGGCCGTTGATAAGACAGCGTGTTGTAACATCGTCAAAAGGACGAGGGTTACGTAATGTCCAACAGTCCCGTAACAATCTAAAAACCTCATTTCTTACCCCAATTACAGACTCCGTCACTTGTGGAAACATTTTGTTTAATAGTTGTAGCCCGATGTTCTTGTTCTCACTTTGGTGAGAAGCGAACATTACTAATCCGTAAGCATAACATGCTTCTTTATGTTGCATGTTAGCCGCTTTTTCTAAATCACGAAGTCCAATATTCGGATATATTGAGTCAAAATAATTTCTTAACCCGTTGCGTAAAATAGCATTTGGGTTCCCCGCAATATATGCGTCAAAGTAAACACATCGTAACTTATGGGTTTCCCAATGTGCTATCCCCCATCTTTCAAACGAAAGTCTCTTATAAATCAAGACATTCTTGGAACGTTCTTCGAATGTCTTACAAACTGATCTCGCCTTAAATAGTTGTGCCGAGGAATTCTGGCCGACTCTAGACAAGATTTCATCAATCATGTCTCCGGGTAGGTCTCTTAAAATATTGGGTTGTCTATCCATTTTGTGTTTTTAAACTGTAAAATAGACAAGAGTTAGATTCATAAAAAAATACTTATTAATACAAGCAATTTTTACATATATCATAAAGCATAAGAACACTATATTACATATATTACTCCACACGAATACAACTATCTTATTCTGACTCGCTCGTTTCTTCTTCTTCGGTTTTGGTTCATTTTGCCAAGTTTCTAGGGATATATGATGTTCCCCTAATACGAGCCGTCGTTGTCCACATTGGTTTAGAAAAACCTGGTGGTTTAGAGGTTCCCGGGTCATTGTTACAACTTAAGGACTTCGGGGGTTGACGATACATATAAAGTTCATCGGGGTTGGAATTAGATTTCTCTATTTTTGTGCCCTTTCCCTTATTATTTTCTTTTGCCTTTTTAAATTCAGTTGGGGTAATTTCTATAACATCATTGGAATTCTCGTCAGAATCCGATTCATCGGAGAATTGGTAATCCTCCCAATATTTTGCTTCCTTGGCGGAAACACCATTGACCATAATTAACCTTGGTCGGTTGGTTGAGGATTCTCTTTTACTTAACCGTTTTATTATTTCCCCCACCGGTTCCGATTCTTCTTCCGGTTCCAATTCTTCTTCCGGTTCCGATTCTTCTTCCGGTTCCGACTCTTCTTCCGGTTCCTCTTCGGGAACTTGTGAATCAGTCCACGAATCATTCCAATTTACATTTGACTCTTCATTATTATTAGGTGAGTCAATGGGACTTGTTCTAGAGGTAGACATCTATCACATAATATCAAACACGTTAAGAGATTAATATATCACATAATATTCATATGTTAAAAATATATAGTTTCCAACAAAAATGTTAAGCAATCATTTTTAAAGAAAACACGGTCGAAGTCCAGAATCACTAATGCATCCTAACAAACTCGATAAGACACACTAATGCAAATTTTCTGGTTCTCTAAGACCAACGCTCGGATACCAACTGAAATGTCCCGTTCTTATTGATTAAAAACGTTCCATATTAATTGATTTCGTTGCGAGGTTTTGACCTCTATATGAGACGTTTTTCAAAGACTGCATTCATTTTAAAACAAACCATAACCTTTATTTCATCAATAAAGGTTTAAAAAGCTTTACGTAGATTATCAAATAATGATAATCTAAAATATCCTGTTTACACACGACCATTACATAATGGTTTACAATACAAATATGTTACAACAAAATAAGTTTCTTGAATGCAGTTTTTACACAATATCATACAAGCATGGACTCCAAATCTCGTCCTTATTTAAGTATGCGACAGCGGAAGCTCTTAATAATCACCTGAGAATAAACATGCTTAAAACGTCAACAAAAATGTTGGTGAGTTATAGGTTTAACCTATATATACCAAATCATAATAATAGACCACAAGATTTCATATTTCAATACACATCCCATACATAGAGATAAAAATCATTAATATGGTGAACACCTGGTAACCGACATTAACAAGATGCATATATAAGAATATCCCCATCATTCCGGGACACCCTTCGGATATGATATAAATTTCGAAGTACTAAAGCATCCGGTTCTTTGGATGGGGTTTGTTAGGCCCAATAGATCTATCTTTAGGATTCGCGTCAATTAGGGTGTCTGTTCCCTAATTCTTAGATTACCAGACTTAATAAAAAGGGGCATATTCGATTTTGATAATTCAACCATAGAATGTAGTTTCACGTACTTGTGTCTACTTTGTAAATCATTTATAAAACCTGCATGTATTCTCATCCCAAAAATATTAGATTTTAAAAGTGGGACTATAACTCACTTTCACAGATTTTTACTTCGTCGGGAAGTAAGACTTGACCACCGGTTGATTCACGAACCTATAACAATATATACATATATATCAAAGTATGTTTAAAATATATTTACAACACTTTTAATATATTTTGATGTTTTAAGTTTATTAAGTCAGCTGTCCTCGTTAGTAACCTACAACTAGTTGTCCACAGTTAGATGTACAGAAATAAATCGATAAATATTATCTTGAATCAATCCACGACCCAGTGTATACGTATCTCAGTATTGATCACAACTCAAACTATATATATTTTGGAATCAACCTCAACCCTGTATAGCTAACTCCAACATTCACATATAGAGTGTCTATGGTTGTTCCGAAATATATATAGATGTGTCGACATGATAGGTCGAAACATTGTATACGTGTCTATGGTATCTCAAGATTACATAATATACAATACAAGTTGATTAAGTTATGGTTGGAATAGATTTGTTACCAATTTTCACGTAGCTAAAATGAGAAAAATTATCCAATCTTGTTTTACCCATAACTTCTTCATTTTAAATCCGTTTTGAGTGAATCAAATTGCTATGGTTTCATATTGAACTCTATTTTATGAATATAAATAGAAAAAGTATAGGTTTATAGTCGGAAAAATAAGTTACAAGTCGTTTTTGTAAAGGTAGTCATTTCCGTCAAAAGAACGACGTCTAGATGACCATTTTAGAAAACATACTTTCACTTTGAGTTTAACCATAATTTTTGGATATAGTTTCATGTTCATAATAAAAATCATTTTCTCAGAATAACAACTTTTAAATCAAAGTTTATCATAGTTTTTAATTAACTAACCCAAAACAGCCCGCGGTGTTACTACGACGGCGTAAATCCGGTTTTACGGTGTTTTTCGTGTTTCCAGGTTTTAAATCATTAATTTAGCATATGATATAGATATAGAACATGTGTTTAGTTGATTTTAAAAGTCAAGTTAGAAGGATTAACTTTTGTTTGCGAACAAGTTTAGAATTAACTAAACTATGTTCTAGTGATTACAAGTTTAAACCTTCGAATAAGATAGCTTTATATGTATGAATCGAATGATGTTATGAACATCATTACTACCTTAATTTCCTTGGATAAACCTACCGGAAAAGAGAAAAATGGATTTAGCTTCAACGGATCCTTGGATGGCTCGAAGTTCTTGAAGCAGATTCATGACACGAAAACAAGTTCAAGTAAGATCATCACTTGAAATAAGATTGTTATAGTTATAGAAATTGAACCAAAGTTTGAATATGATTATTACCTTGTATTAGAATGATAACCTACTGTAAGAAACAAAGATTTCTTGAGGTTGGATGATCACCTTACAAGATTGAAAGTGAGCTAGCAAACTTGAAAGTATTCTTGATTTTATGTAACTAGAACTTGTAGAATATATGAAGAACACTTAGAACTTGAAGATAGAACTTGAGAGAGATTAATTATATGAAGAAAATTGAAGAATGAAAGTGTTTGTAGGTGTTTTTGGTCGTTGGTGTATGGATTAGATATAAAGGATATGTAATTTTGTTTTCATGTAAATAAGTCATGAATGATTACTCATATTTTTGTAATTTTATGAGATATTTCATGCTAGTTGCCAAATGATGGTTCCCACATGTGTTAGGTGACTCACATGGGCTGCTAAGAGCTGATCATTGGAGTGTATATACCAATAGTACATACATCTAAAAGCTGTGTATTGTACGAGTACGAATACGGGTGCATACGAGTAGAATTGTTGATGAAACTGAACGAGGATGTAATTGTAAGCATTTTTGTTAAGTAGAAGTATTTTGATAAGTGTATTGAAGTCTTTAAAAAGTGTATAAATACATATTAAAACACTACATGTATATACATTTTAACTGAGTCGTTAAGTCATCGTTAGTCGTTACATGTAAGTGTTGTTTTGAAACCTTTAGGTTAACGATCTTGTTAAATGTTGTTAACCCAATGTTTATAATATCAAATGAGATTTTAAATTATTATATTATCATGATATTATCATGTATGAATATCTCTTAATATGATATATATACATTAAATGTCTTTACAACGATAATCGTTACATATATGTCTCGTTTAAAAATCATTAAGTTAGTAGTCTTGTTTTTACATATGTAGTTCATTGTTAATATACTTAATGATATGTTTACTTATCATAGTATCATGTTAACTATATATATATATATATCCATATATATGTCATCATATAGTTTTTACAAGTTTTAACGTTCGTGAATCACCGGTCAACTTGGGTGGTCAATTGTCTATGTGAAACATATTTCAATTAATCAAGTCTTAACAAGTTTGATTGCTTAATATGTTGAAAACATTTAATCATGTAAATATCAATCTCAATTAATATATATAAACATGGAAAAGTTCGGGTCACTACACGTAACGGGGTGCCTTACGCACTTGTGGGTCGGCAGGGTACAGCACAAGCCGCTTACGAGCAGTAACCCTACGACACCGACCAAATGCGTCAGTGAAAGCACGACCTCCATTCACCCATGGAATGACGGTGCCATCAAAACGGTACCGCTTCTTCGGCGGGGTGGAGGGTACCTGTATAGGTACATCAGCAGGGTCCTCATCATCACTGGAGTCGTCTGAGGAGGTGTCATCGGATGAAGCATCAGTGGATGACGGGTCATTCGAATCATGTGGTGGCTGTACGGGTGGCTGAACTGGCCGTCCTTGAGCGGCCATCATCTGTCTGTACCTAGCGGGTCCGATCAGAATGAGACGACCATCAGGGGCGCGTCTGCACCAATGGTGATACCGGTTACGGAATGGACCTTCCCCGAACTCCGCAGGAATCACAATCTCACCGGAACGAGGCTGTGATCCTGAGGGTCCGGGGGCAGATGGAGCTGGGAGCTCCGAAGGGTCCTGGGCTCCGCTAGAAGTAACCACTGGGGCAGGCGCCTGGCTGCTAGTCCCGGAAGATGAAGCGCTGGGGTCACTCGTGGGTAGCGGGATCGGTGTGTCGGCAGCAGCAGCAGGTGGGGTGGCTGACGAGCCTGAACTGCCCAAAATGACAGCCGGTGGAGTATCCGACATCTGAACAAGGAAAAATAAATTTTTCCATGTCACTAAGTCATAAAGCAAGCACGTATTAGGAAAATAGTTTAAATCATGTATAACAATAAGTAGCATGGCAATAATAACGAATCGTACAGAAGTAGCATGCAATCGAAAGCAAGTAATATCATACAGTAGTGAAATCATGTAGTAGCATACGGCATGTAGCAGTAAAAGTAAGCAGCAGCATGCAGTAAGTTCAGCGAAAACAAGTAAACTAGCAAGTTGTAGATTAGTCCTATTAGTGAATCCTACTCGGGTCGGTCTTAGACTCACTAATGCAACCTAATTCCCTACAACCAATGCTCTGATACCAAATGTGGTGCCCCGTACAAAACCATCGTGTATGAATCATCAACAATAGGATCATTACAAGGTTAAGTACTATATGCTGTAATAAAAGGAGTTGCATTCACGATAGAAAGATGACGTCATAATCGACATCAAATGTTTTACACCAACAGTATGCTTCTATGAATAGCAAGCATGAATAAATGTATGTGACCCTTAGGTCGTTACAAAACATAGTTTCAAATGTATTAAAGTTTGAATGCAAGATAAACAGTTCATGCGGTGATAACACTAGAGCAGCGGGTGTCTACGGCAAGACTAGTACACAGCGGAAGCAACCATAAGCACCTGAGAAAAACATGCTTAAAAACGTCAACACAAAGGTTGGTGAGCTATAGTTTAAGTATAACAGTAATGTAAGGTAGGCCACGAGATTTCAGTGCTACAAAGAGCGTTTCAAAACAGTATGATAAAGTATATGTTAACCATGGGCACTTGGTAACTAACTTAACGTTTATACCCCCTGAAAGTACACTTGGCAAGTGCGTATGTTTACGAAGTATTAAACACTCGTTAAATGCTAGCGCGACTAGCCCGAGTGGGGATGTCAAACCCTATGAATCCATATCTAAGATTCGCGTTCACCGGTTCAAAAACCAATGACTAAACGTTACCGAGCTAAAGGGAATGTTTATGCCGTTGTATAACCCACACATATATAAGTTTAAGTACTCGTGCCTAGTATGTAAAACATAAAATCCGCATGTATTCTCAGTTTCCAAAATAAGTTAAAGTAAAAAGGGAATGCTATAACTCACAATGATCAAGTAGCGGTAAAGTATGACTCGGGAAATAAGCAAGTATGTAGGTCCGGAAAGTCCTCAACCTAAGTCAAATAGTACTAAGTCAGTAAATCGTCCGAATAGGTTTAAAAGTATGTAAATAAGGTCTTAAGGATCATCATCATTCATCATTAAACAAAAGGTGTAAAGTAAGTTTCGTTCATGAAAAGAGATTAAAACAAAGGCTGAGTTCGGTCAGTCACCACGGCCTCTATACCTACTGAAATAAGGTGAGACCAGTGGCCATGGCTCCGTATATGAGTCCTTTAGTTGTGGTAAAAATTACAGAAGCAAACTCATCTTCGTTTGACCGTGGAGACGGTCTAAGTGTGAGTAGGTCAGAATTTTCAGCACAACGTTAAATGGACATAGTGACGATCGGAGGGCCATAAATCCTAAACCTTAACTCGGATTAAGATGAGTCCTATATGAAAAGTTATCTACTCGAACAGATCTATCTGAAAATCATAATTACAGTAGCCCAGGTAGTATGGGTCAGACACAGAAACAGTAAAACAGTAGGGTCAGTAGGTTCCGGTGGTTCTTGGTGCTCGATGCTTATCATGGTTCTCATCCTTGATGCATATAGCTTCAAGTGTACAACTCGTTGATGTGTTTGCATCATTTTCACCAAGGTTTGACCATCATAACCCAAGTGTAAGTCTAAGACATGAAGCACAACTCACTTAAATGTTGCAAGTGTTTTCATGAACCAAAGTTACATCAAAGTCTTAGATTTAACACATACATGAAATATAAAAGTAATATTAACCAAGTTTTGACTATTATGACACAAGTGTAGGTCTAAGACATGTAGCACAACTCACTTAAGAGTTGTATGAAGTTTAATGA
Organism: Rutidosis leptorrhynchoides; assembly: GCF_046630445.1. Lineage (NCBI taxonomy): Eukaryota > Viridiplantae > Streptophyta > Magnoliopsida > Asterales > Asteraceae > Rutidosis > Rutidosis leptorrhynchoides. The sequence goes on along the minus strand of NC_092335.1, from coordinate 313,346,592 downwards.
ACTAAAGTTACATCAAGGTCTTAGATCTAACACATACATGAACTTTAAAACTAATATTAAGTTGCAAACTTGAAAGTAAACTTATGAAATCAAGATCTTAAGATGTAGAACATAGTTCTTAGTTTGATCTTGAAGATCCAAGACTCAAAAGTCTAGATCTAACATAAGTGTACAAAGTTATAATTAAAGAAAGCTTACTTACATATTCTTGAACTTTTAAAGTTAACTTTTGTTCAAGATAAATGAGATCAAAGTTAACTAGTAACACTTGACCAATTCTAACCAACAAACATGAATTTAAAGTGCATAATATAAGAAAATAAACTAAGTAAACTAGTAACTAGTTCATGGGTTGTTCATACTTTAAAGATTCAAACCAAAGTTTGATCTTGAAGAAAGTAAACTTTAAAGTTTACTAACATGAACTACAAGTATGCTTTCACGACACATGAACTTAAATCTTTTTAAAACAACAAGTGTAGAACATAACTAGAAAGCTTATATTCTTGTTTGTTCTTGTAACTACAAGATGATATGAAGAATCTAACTATAAAGTTTGATTCTTAGTAATATGTAAGTAAATAACTAACAACAAGTAACAAGTAACAACAATGAACATGTAAGTAACAATAATCAAAGAACAAATGATGATGATGATTGTAGCTTAGGCTACGGTTTTAATCAAGGGAGGAAGAGGAGAAAAGAGTCTCAAGTTGCTTACAAGAATTAGAAAGAAAAGAGAGAAAGTTGAGAGAACTTGCAAGTAGTTTTGTGTGTGCGTAAATGAAAGAGTAAATGTGAATGAAGTAAGTAATGAAATTTGAAAACCAAAACTCCCCTTATTCTAGCCAAAATCGACGGTCAAGCTAAGGGTGAGGGAGGAGGAAGTTGTCCACTAGATTCATGTATGTAAAGCCTTCAAAAGTTGGATATAAGAGGTAGTTTTATGGGAAAGATGTGGTAACTTGATTCTTAATGAAATAAACTAACTAGTTATGCCATAAATAATACTTACATGTAAGTATGGGCTAAAGAATCCATGAAAGAAGTAGGGTGGGCTTTATAAGCCCATGTTCAATCATAAAGCCCAAGTATGTATTAATTAACAAATTAATCCAAGTAAAAGTCCATTAACGCTAATAAAGGCCCAAGTAATTAACTAATAACTTTAGTTAATTAAAATGATTAATAATATCAATCATGAATGTAAATAATATTCTGAAAATATTATTCGTGAAAGCTTCGTGTGTCACAAAGACGTTTCGGGCATTTAAAGTCAAGTACGGGCAATCATGGCAACATGTAAATGTAATAACATACATTCGTTTAATCACACGTATTAATAATAATTATTATTAATAAATAAACGTTGGAAAATCCAGGGTCGTTACATGTACCAAGTGAAATAGAATGGGGCATAGTGCGGCAAAGTGTGAAGTTTACGGACCAGGGAATAAAGGAACAGAAAATGCCAACATTATTTGTTTCGGATGCGGAAAGAAGGGCCACTACAAAACTAGGTGCCCAAATCAGGAAAATAAAAATGGTCAAGGACGAGGAAGAGTCTTCAACATTAATGCGATAGAAGCGCAAGAAGACCCGGAGCTTGTTACGGGTACGTTTCTTATTGACGATAAACCTGCTTATGTTTTATTTGATTCGGGTGCGGATAGAAGCTATATGAGTAGAGATTTTTGTACCAAATTAAGTTGTCCATTAACGCCTTTGGATAATAAGTTTTTAATCGAATTAGCAAACGGTAAGTTTATTACGGCGGATAAAATATGTCAAAACCGAGAAATTAAACTGGTTGGCGAAACATTTAAGATTAATTTGATACCAGTAGAGTTAGGGAGTTTTGATGTGATAATTGGCATGGACTGGTTGAAAGAAGAGAGAACAGAGGTTGTATGTTACAAAAATGCGATTCGCATTGTACGCGAAAAAGGAAAACCTTTAATGGTGTACGGAGAAAAGAGCAACGCGAAGTTAAATCTTATTAGTAGTTTGAAGGCGCAAAAACTAATAAGAAAATGTTGCTATATCATTTTAGCACACATCGAGGAAGTCAAACCCGATGAAAAAGAACATCAGTGATGTTCCCGTTTTAAAAGAATTTCTCGATGTATTTTCGAAAGAATTACCGGGACTACCTCCACATCGATCCGTTGAATTCCAAATAGAACTTGTACCCGGGGCTGCACCGATAGCTCGTGCGCCATACAGACTCGCACCCAGCGAAATGAAGGAACTCTAGAGCCAATTACAAGAACTTTTAGAGCGTGGTTTCATTCGACCAAGTACATCACCGTGGGGAGCTCCTGTTTTGTTTGTCAAAAAGAAGGATGGTACATTCAGGTTGTGTATCGACTACAGAGAGTTGAACAAACTTACCATCAAAAACCGTTATCCACTACCGAGAATCGACGACTTATTTGATTAACTACAAGGCTCGTCGGTTTATTCGAAGATCGATATACGTTCCGGGTATCATCAAATGCGGGTGAAGGAAGATGATATTCCAAAGACTGCTTTTAGGACGCGTTACAGTCATTATGAGTTTATGGTTATGCCATTTGGATTGAATAACGCACCAGCTGTGTTCATGGATCTCATGAACCGAGTGTGTGGGCCATATCTTGACAAGTTATTGTTTTCATCGATGACATCCTTATCTACTCAAAGAATGAGCAAGAGCACGAAGAACATTTAAGAAAAGTGCTAGAATTGTTGAGAAATGAGAAACTGTATGCTAAATTTTCAAAGTGTGCATTTTGGTTGAAAGAAGTTCAATTCCTCGGTCACATAGTGGGAAAAGAAGGTATTCAAGTTGATCCGGCAAAGATTGAAACCGTTGAGAAATGGAAAACCCCGAAAACTCCGACGCAGATACGCCATTTTTTAGGATTGGCTGGTTACTACAGAAGGTTCATCCAAGATTTTTTCAAAATAGCAAAACCCTTGACTGCATTAACGCATAAAGGGAAGAAATTTGAATGGAAAGATGAGCAGGAGAAAGTGTTTCAATTGTTGAAGAAAAAGTTAACTACGACACCTATATTGTCATTGCCTGAAGGGAATGATGATTTTGTGATATATTGTGACGCCTCAAAACAAGGCCTTGGTTGTGTATTAATGCAACGAACGAAAGTAATTGCTTATGCGTCCAGACAATTGAAGATTCACGAACAGAATTATACGACACGTGATTTGGAATTAGGCGCGGTTGTTTTTGCATTAAAGAATTGGAGACATTACTTATATGGGGTCAAAAGTATCATATATACCGACCACAAAAGTCTCCAACATATATTTGATCAGAAACAGCTGAACATGAGGCAACGTAGGTGGATTGAACTATTTAACGATTATGACTTTGAGATTCGATACCACCCGGGGAAGGCGAATGTGGTAGCCGACGCTTTGAGTAGGAAGGATAGAGAACCTATGCGGGTAAAAGAGGCGCAGCAGAGAGTTTTAAAAGAAGGAAATTTGACGAATGAAATACCCAAAGGATCGGAGAAACATCTTAATATTAGAAAGACGGAACCCGATATATGGCTGAAAGAATTTGGGTACCAAAGTTTGGAGATGTGAGAGAAATGGTACTTAAGGAAGCACATAAGACCAGATATTCAATACATCCCGAAGCGGGGAAGATGTACAAAGATCTCAAGAAACACTTTTGGTGGTCGGGTATGAAAGCTGATATTGCTAAATATGTAGGAGAATGTTTGACGTGTTCTAAGGTCAAACCTGAACATCAGAAACCATCAGGTCTACTTCAACAACCTGAAATCTCGAAATGGAAATGGGAAAACATTACCATGGATTTCATTACTAAATTGTTAAGGACTGCAAGTGGTTATGATACTATTTGAGTAATAGTCGATCGTCTCACCAAGTCAGCACACTTTCTGCCAGTGAGAGAAGATGATAAAATGGAGAAGTTAGCACACTAAATGCTTTAATATTACATTAATGTATATTCTTTTATAGATTAAATGTCTACTATACATTGTGCGATATACGTAATTCATGTTATAGATTAAATTCGTATGATTAGGTTATGGAGATTATAGAGAATAGAGAGAACTTGGAAGTGTCTTATCGACAAATGAAGTTACTTGTTTTTCTCAGCTACAAACTAATCCCGATTCCAAGTGTTATGGGTCACCTTGATAAGCTTTTTATCTCAATCTTATGCTGTTTAATTATATAAATTATACTCCCTCCGTCGTCCCAATACAATTATCTCAGAGAAATTACACCGTTTTAAAAAATGTCATATAATTACTATATAAAGAGAGATTTTATAGCAACTATTTTTGTTCTGAGTAACAAATGAGTTAAATAATCATTCGAAATTCCAAACTTTGAAAGTTAAAACACCCATTTTAACCATAAGACATTGCCTACATGGTTTTCATTAGAGCATTTCTAATATGCCTGAACTGGAACCTCTGCCTCTATAATTAAGGCAAGTTACCGATCCAACTCACTCGAAAAATAACCACATCACAAACAAGAGTATCCCAAAATCTAACTCATAATATATATAGATGTACATGTTTTAGGCACTTCCATAAAACATAAGTTGAATATATGAAATGAATAAACCTCTGACTACAAAGACTTCCCAGGATCATCAGAAAAAATTCTTGATGCACCGGGGCTGAATTTGTACCCAACGTCTAAAGCTATACATGTTCCCAGAGTTCAAATGGAAATTTATATTACTTATAGATACTATAGTATTATTATTATTATTATGCTGATATATCATCTCCAATTCACTTATGACTTAACCATGGTAAGAAGCTTTGTGATTTTATTCTTCCATTATTCCCTTTTCCATGTACAAACCGTCAAAATCTCTGAATGTGCACTAAGATTGGGAGTGAATTCTTGCATAGATGTTCTTCTTATCTTGAATCGCCTTTTGAAGATCTACAAACATATCCACAGATAGCCCTGAAAACTTACTCAACTGTCCAACAAAATCCTCCAAACGCGACTTTACACGATCAAAACTCGCATTGCGATCTTCCAAACCTTCCTCCGGTAGCAAACTCTCCCCTGCAGGATCACCGGGCAACGAATGACGATGAGCGCCTTTAGATTTTTCTTGACGGGGCAAGAAATGGCCAATTGCAGCGGCTAAATTTTTACAGGAATCCGCAACTTCTTTAGTAGGTAAAGTTTTAAGATTGTCTAGCCAGACACCACAAGTAACGTAAATTGGTGGGCCATAGTCTCTTAACGATGGTGGTTGTCGTCTTTTTTTCTTGGTTGATTGTTGGGGAGGAACACATTTGTGAAGCCACCCGTCTAATGATTGAACGTATGATTTCTGTGAACCAATCCATTTTGTAAAACTTGAAGAAAGAGTGCTCAATTCACTTTCAAGATGTACGGTGATCTGGCGATGCATGTCGGATTGTATTGAGATTTTGGTGTGCGTGTTTTTATTTATTGATGATATGATGAGGAACTGTTCTTTATGACATTCATGCATTACTTCCCACATCTTCCTCAACCTGCCAACACAAAATAATCGTTACTTAAAATGACCAAAGAGATGGGGTGCAAAAGACATTCAAATTAGGTTGAAACTTTCGCCTTCGATAATTAATTATGTAGCGAATAATCAGATACTAAAAAAACAAACTATCCAAAATTGACTCTTCATAAAAAGGAAAGTAATTAAAGACTTGATATCAAAATTCTGTTTATCCAAACATTATTAACTGATTTATGTACTCTATCTGTCCCAAAATAGCTGTCCCATTTTGACTTTTAAAGTCTTTCCATTTCAACTTTGACCCAGTTTGACTTTTGAAGTATTTCTTTTTCAACTTTGACTTTAAATATTTTTGTTCCTATTATATAATATTTTACTAAAATCATACCAGTGAAAACATGTTTAAAACCTACTATATTTAAATAAATTTCATCAAATATTACACAAAACAAACTAAAATAAAAGTCAAAGTTGTGATAGAATAAAGACTTATTGGGACAAATATTTTGGGCCGGAGGAGTAATTAAAAGTCACAATAATCGTATAATAAAGCACACACCCATACCCATACCCAAACCAAAACACTCCTAATATGGTTCTATTAGTAACCTAACGCCTACATACATGTATATGGGTGTGTGGTTGTATGTTTGCTACTCTCATCTTTAATAATAATAAGTTATCGAATTAAACTACATACCCTTCAATCAACTCTTCGAGTTGTGGGTGAAGTTCCTTGTCTCTTAGGTCTTCAATTCTTCTTGATATCGAATCAATCCTTTGGAAAGCAACTCCGATTCTCCAGTGTAGATCCTTTACTACTGCACGAGTTTTATCAACCCTACGTGTACTTTCACCACTCGATTCTAGTTCCCTAAGAAGTTTACGCTTTTGATCGTATACCTTTCTGAGCATCTCATTTGCCTGAACGTAAGTGTAAAATAAACAAATAAGTCGTGCAAATTTAAAAGCATTTAGTGACCCGTAAATGGTTGTATGGCCAAAAATCTAGCAACTACAACGATGTGACATTGTAAAAGTACAATCACACGATATATCTAGTTTAAAGTAACTTCCCCGCCGAAGTTGAGTCCTTTTAACTCTTTTTTAGTATTTACTCGATTATTTCTGCATATAGTAATAACAATTAATATTGAAATAAAACTTAAACAAGATACTCAATCGTCATCAGCTTATGATGAATAAGTCAATCAATCCAGGGTTTTGACTATTCCTGACGATTAGTAAGTGAAAGCCATGTTTCCTAAAGCAAGGCATACAATTGCAATATAGTTAGATATTTAGATTGCTACTATTAACATACCTAATTTAGCTTTTAATACAATCATATAGATTAGGCCTATGATCTCACCTGTTTCTAAACAAGACACACTACTGGGAAGGAAATATTCAGATGAGTTGTTAAATAATTCGATTTACAGACAATTGTTATTTGAACAATGCCTAAGAAGACAGTGATTCTTCGCTTGGCAACCCCATTTTGGGTTGGTGTAACAACAAAAGATGACTTGGAAAGAATGCCGTGTTGAAACATATAAAACCTAAATGACTCGAAAAGATGTTCTTTTGCATTATCACTTCGCAAATAAGTATCACTTCGCAATTATACTTGTGGTTGCGCTCATGCGTGAGTAAATACTTCTGAAACGGTTTTCCGTAAATTAGAGCATGTAACATGTGCGTAATCATCAACAAATGTTACGAAGGTTCAAATACAGACAATGATATTGAACCTACTAGTGATTTCGGTACATAAGGTTCAAATATATATAATAAAGGTTCAAATATATATAATAATAAAAATAAAAAAAAAATAAAAACCTTATTTACCATAAACACACTGGCATGCAGCAAATTGACAAGATTCCTATTGTAAGGACGACAAATTAGAGAAAAGGTGACATAATCTTCTTACAGTTTGAAGACACATATGGCCTACCCGACAATGGATGTCAAATAGGGACAAAGATATAGAACCTACTAGTAAGTTCGGTGCATGAAGTTTAAATAATCGGCCTACTAGCAATGGTAACGTGAGATGACTTTGCATTGGTTTAAAAATCAATAAGAGATCGGGGTTACATTACAAGCTGATGACCCATTTAGATGTAAAAGACAAAACACTTGCTAGTTTTATGAATATCAGTGAAAGCAGCATCAGAAGACAAAAGACTATATTCATCAATAGATACAGTAGGGATAGTGTTCTTAAAAAGCATCAGATCTAGCAAGTTTCATACAATAATAATAAAAAATCCAAAAAAGATCAAACCCGAAAATTTCACGCTAAAAAATGTAGCAATAATCAACTCAAAACAAGAACCAAATTACCCAAAACAACAAATCTTCCAGCCGAAACAGCTGATCTCGAAGAAAATAATCCATAGAATATAAAAACATGTTGTCATTTTAGAGTAGACAGAAATTTTAAGAATAAAAATGGCGCAATAATCAAAACAAACCAAGAACCAAACCAGCCAAAAAAATAAATCTTCCAAATACGAATCAATCGATCTCATAGGGACTGAGTTGATAGCGGAGCTCAAATAGGTCGTTTGATCTTGTAGGGATCAAGCCAAGGTTGTAAAACTCGCGACTTGGAGAGAACTCGGCAGGAGGTTTTTGAGGAGTTCTCGGCGACTCCGAGAGAACTCGGGGGAGAACTCGGATGTTGACTTTCATTGACTTTTTAGTTTTTTAATATATTTTATATATATATATATATTATATATTTAAGTTTATAATAATGATTTATTAACTTATAGAGCCCATATATGTTAGTTTCATCCCATTTATTTATATTTTTAACTCTTTCTTCCTTAACTTTTTCTTCCTTAACTCAAATTCCGGCCACTAACTTCCAATTTCAGCCATCAAATTTCATTTTCCAACCGCCAAGAATATGAATAAGGTGAGAAACAAAAAAAAAATTGAAAATTTTGCAGGTTTGACCGGCGTTGACCAAGGTTGACCGAGTTTGTGGCTCCATTCTGCCGATTTCTCCCCGAGTACTCAGCCGAGTTTTGCAACCATGGATCAAACAAAATTGGGAAGTCTTAATAACAGATGAGACTAAAATCTAACGAAGATTGAATTTAGAAATTCAGATATGAACAAAACCAACAAAATCTCATAGGGATCAGGTCAGAATTCACATAGAACAATGCTTGACGGAAACAGGATGGTGAAATCTGCCGAAATACGGAGTCACGTGGCGTTCGATCACTGGAATGTTCTGGACTGATATATTAAGGCTGTGCGACTTAAGAAGCACTCAAGGAGGGTGCTTAGTTTGAACAGCGGCTGAAGAGAACTTAGATCATAATTAGCTCAATTCATAACTAACAATCTTTAAAGCTCGTGATATAATACCATACCATGTAATTCTAAACAGGACATTAAAACTGGATATATTGGGTGTACAGAGAACCCCATTATATTAAACATCATGTCATCATTATTAAACCATATAACCACTAGCAAAGAGGGAAGGATTTTTTACCATATCAAGGAACGTAGGTCTTGAATAAGTCCCTAATGTGGTCTCATTTAAGCATAAAGAGAAAATAATGGTAATCGAGGTACTAGAACGAGAATTCCTATAGTAATTAGATACATGATCACACACATCGTTTATTTGAACCAGACTTCGTATCGTTTTTAACTTTTCATTATCAAAAACAGAGCTTTAAACTAATGAGACTGACAAAAAATTAACTAAGTCCGAAGATGATAAAGAGGTTCTCGATAGATATTCAAAATTAACTAAGGAACGTAGATCTTGAATAAGTCAAGTTGTCAACAACCTATGATGTCAAAATAACTTTGTGGGTGTCAACAGCCATATATATAGTTACATCCAACTCCCTAATGTGGCCTCATATAAGTGTAAAGAGTGAATAAGTGTAAAGACTTCCTATAGTAATATAAAAAGCTGTGAGTTGCATTCATAATGTAGGTTAGGGGAAGCACATATTTGGAAAAAATATTAATGAGTTCATACCTTAACTTCATCGTAAAGTTTCTTTTCCCATGCGTATAGCCGATCCAAGGTTGAAGCATGGCTTCCTGCATTCATACAGAAGTTGTCAAAGAGACTAGCGGTAGCATCCTCGGGATTTTCTTTAGTGTTGGCATTGGGATCATGCCTGAAGGATGAAGCACGAGAAGATGTTGACCGGTGCCACATTAAGTACTCAGTTTGAACAGGTTCTAAATAAACCAAAAAATAAATTAATGAATAAGTAAATAAAATAAAATAAAATAAAACGAATCAATTATTTGTTAAAATTCAAATACATGAGTACAGTTTGAGCATCTAATCATACAATATTATAGTTTTTTTGCATACATGTTATCAATGTTTATTTAGGTAGACGGATTATTATCTAACTACTATTTAGGTGTCAATAAATCAAACAAAGATAATTATCTAAACGTGAAAACACCCTGATACCTAATTTGGAAGACTTCCACAACCATTTTGCAAAACTTCTCTCCTATTAATCTTACGAGAATATCTTATTCCTGTCGATTTTAACTAATTAAATAAATATGATCATATACATAAGCCTTTTCCCCTGTGGGTATGGCACATTTAAAAATCCCTAGTCATTGATAGCATTAATGTTATAAGGAAATACTACTTTATTAGTAGTAAATGTTCTGTAATGAAAATTAATCAGCAAATAAATAGCAGTCGTCTCCATATTCATGACGCTGAGACCTACTGACCTGAACATTTTACTACCAATAAAGGAAACAAATATAAACTCTGGATAATTCACTATATTTATGCCAGGAAACAAATGCTATATTTAGTAAAGCAAACTAATTATCAATGATCAATAAAGCATGCTGATTTACACTTCTTAAAGTAACAATGAAACTCACCTTCTGGTACTTGACTTGGATCATCTCCACATGCCAGACATGATTTTATAAATTTTGAAGTGAATGAACCACCTACCACATAATATAAGCAAGACAGTGTTATATTTACAAAACATAGATATAAAATTTTAAAGAATGTAAAGAAGGATAAAACATATTCCAGAAAAAAATTAAGTTTCTATATTAGATAAACAGAGTACTTACGTTCTTTCCCTGGGAAAATTTGACGAAAATGAAGTTTATTGGCTTCAAGCATTCTAGGGACTTCCCTTCCACATTCTGAAGCTTTAACAAAAAGATGTTCGATATCTCTCATGCTTGAAATGAAATCTTTAGAAGGCACCGACTTGTTATCAGGAGTTCGTTTTACCACTTCTGTATTTTCATGTTGAGGAATTACAACGTTCTTAACACCTGAAGTTTTTCTCTTTAACGGTGACAAATAAGGAGAAACACCCCCATTCAAAATTTCAGTTTCTGATGTCATGCTATCATCAGCAGAAGACATTGACTGCAAACCAGTCCCGTTGACATTATCTGCTACCCTGTTCAAATTTTCAAAACTTCTAACCAACCCATCTGCAGATGGCTCATCAAATTCATCTTCTGATTCTTGACCATCAACACACACACTCTCCCGGGATGGACTTTTTTCTTCTTTTTCCATTTCATTGTAATTTTCTGTCACTTGATTCAATTCTTGTGTTTCTTTTGAAGAAAACTCGTTGTCGATCGGATGAGTAAGACCAAAAAAATCCCACGGTTGACTTTCAGGGTCAAATGAAGTTTCAGGTTCATCTAATGAACGGGGAGTGGTGTTATTTGGGGTAGTACTTGAAGAGGTTACAGATACAATGACAGGAACAGATGGTTTTTCTTCAACTGTTTTTGAAAATGAACCTTTAATCTTCATATGATTTGTATAAAACCGAGTTGAAGTTGGTGGAGAAGGTGATGGAGATATGTTTCCAGGCGGAATTATATGTTGTGACATGGTTGAAGAAAACGAGTGTCCAAAGGGCTCTGGTATTGCACTTGTGGAAGCGTATAAAGAGGGTGGTATTGCAGGTTCAGGTTCAACAAATCGCCTTAATGCATTTCCAATTATAGTTAAAGATTCTATATATGTAAAATGAGTGGCTGCAAGTGAACATCTGCCATCAAGGGCTCGTCTAACAAACTTTTTCCGTTCACGACACAGTTGCAGAGCCTTATCTTCTTCCACTTTTGAGTTCGTGGCACCCATACTTGATTTCTATCCACACATGGGCTTCTGCCTGAATGTTCAAAAGCTTCATGTTAAGAACACACAACAGTGGTTCTAGTTCCAATTTCAAATTGTATATAATATAAAGACAGCCATTAACTAACAGCATAGCACGACTCCTTAAGATATAGCATGCTTAAGTCATGTTGGAAATCATAGCTAACTAAATCAACAAAATAACTAGCTTAACAATCAGTACAAACACAAATACTTCTACACACAAAAATTATTCTTTCATTATCAGAACTATATTAGAAAGTACTGTATCTATCTTTTCTTGTATTCCAATAGTAAATTGAGAACTTTTTAATCAAAATGAAATGATTGATACACATCTATATCACACTATACCTATATATTCATCAATAGCCCTAAAATCAATCAGAACCAAAAACAGAGTAATTATTTTTAATCTCAAAACATTTGGCACAAAGCAATATCCAGATACGAATAATCAATCCAATCGAAACATTAGATCATCAATCTAGCAATAGAAAAATCAAATTCAGTCTATTCAACTTCTAATTCAATTAACAGTACGAATACGACGAATTGAATTCGGAATCCAATCAATTAACTCGAATGAAATTCAACAAGAATTAAACTAATAAAACCTAGATGATAATAAATAAAAAAATTACCTGAAAATTAGGTTAAAGTTAGAGAGAATACCGGATGGATAGAAATTGATGAGTGACGGTGAGCAGCGCAGTAAACTGAATGAAAAAGTTTGTATGTAATTGTGTGTAAATTTGTTTGCTTGTTCATGCAATGTGCAGGAAAGAAGGAAGAAGACGAAAGTGTGAGTACAAAATGTGGGCCCGCAAATAAATATAAATATAAATATATAATAAATAATTATACTAATACTAATAAATAAATAAATCAATAAGAAATACGGAGTACTACTAGAATATAGCGGATCGGATCAGGGAAAAAAAAGGGTGCTTTGCTGGTTCGCCTATGGATTGATGGGGGGAATGAGATGCTTCTTTTTCACCTTTTCTAAACAAAAAAAGAGAGAAAAAAAATTATAATGATAACTCAACTTTAAATATAAAGCATCTTCATTAAAAATTATTTTTTCAAATATTACTACCTCCTTTTCCCAATAAGTCGACCGTCTTACATCATTGGTAAAATTCGAATAAACTAAAGTACATATAGGATAGATCGCACTCAACTTGCTGTCTTTCCTATGGCTTGTACCATTTCTGTAGCGACCCGACAAAATCGTCATTGACGGCACCGTCTACTTAGGTCCCGTTACGTGGTCATAAGTCTTTAAAATAACGTTTGACCAAAATATGTCGCATTCATTTCAAATGTAAAGATTGTTTCAAAGTTTACAAGAATAGTTCAACCATTAGTTACGTTACAAAGTTATAAGTACAAATGAAACCTATGCGACACAGTTTAAAATAAAGTCAAAAAACGCTCCATGTATGCATATATACTCGACATCCAATGCAAGTATCAAAATAATGAGCGGAAGCATGTATCACATATCATTCAAAGACATGAGAAAAACATAGAAATCTGTCAACGAAAACGTTGGTGAAATCATAGGTTTAATTAAGTAAGTAAGTACAAATGAACCACAAGATTTATAACATTGAAATAATAGTAAACCATTCTAAAATTTGTTATCACGAGCACCCAATTATCAAGGCTTAACTTTCCATCCATAGAACCCCATCACAATAGTGTTAGAACATACACTGTTTCTCGAAAATATATTTCATCCGCATAACGGTAGCGAACGGTTCGAATGAGGGTTTGTCAAACCCATATGGCCATACAACATAAGTTCTCGCTTACACCCGGCAAATGTAACTAATGATAATCGAATTGAGGATTTTGTTCTAACTCGTATGTAGAATGTTTGTTTTCGTACTTGTGTTCACTTAGTAAAACGAAACGTTTATGTTTTTCTCATCCCAAATGTAAGTTTAAAAGAGTAAAAGTGTGACTATGATCTCACCTTGAGTGCACGAGTAATAAAGTACTTCACAAGTAAACGTGTGCAAGGACAAATGCTAGTCTTGACCTAAACAAGTAGGTTGTATCAATAACGGTAAACATGATGGGTCAAAGTTGTTCAATTAGTCCTATGGCTCGTTACGACTCGATTAATATAGCATGTGAATCAAATTGTTAAGTTTCATGCAAGAATCAAGTATACAAGAAGATTAGAACGGTTTAAACAAGTATTGGTTAAGTTTGGACAAAAGTCAACTTTGGTCAAGTCAAAGTCAACGAAAAAGTCAACACGTTCGGGTCGGGTCCCGAACTATTTTTCTGAGGTTTTTAATTATATACAAGCATGCTGGCCAAGTTTCATGTTAATCGGAGGTGCGTAGCATAGTTAGAATTAAACGAAAAAGTAAAAATTTGGACAGTCGGGTTTGGAGCGCCGCTCAAGGTATTGGAGCGCCGCTCCATGTATCTGTTCAGCAATCTGGGCAGTTTGAACACTTAAGCACGAATCCAACTTCAAACAACCATAACTTATGAACCGTAAACATTCAAAACACGTATCTTATATCGTTGGTAAGGTAATTTAACGAGGAATACAACTAAACACATTTCATCTATCAAATCCATCATTAACAACAATGAAAACCTCAATAAATGATCATTATTTAACGTTTCAAGCTCAAAAATGCAAACGGTGATTCGAAAATCCAATTTATGCATACGATACACCATTTCAAAGGTAATTAAACATACATTGCAACTAAACACTTACTAACAACAAGTCATAGCATTCAATGTATCAAAAGTTCATTTCAAAGTTCATCAAACCCTAACCAAAATCAAGAATTCAATCATTTTGTAAATGAAGCTTTTCTAAATCAACCTACACATCAAAATGAAGCTAATGATGTTAGTAACACATTTAATACATGAACTTTAACATAACAACAACATTTAATCATTCAAAACTCAAGATCAAACACACCAAATTTCAAATTCAAGCTAGTTACTCAAAACAACAAGATCGAGCATACAAATCATATATTCATGTTAGACTTGAGCCATAGACACTAATTAACACTTTTATGAGTCAAAAATATCAAGAACAAAGAATCTAGTGATTTTAGAAAGTTACCCAAATGAGATGAAATTGATATCAAGTTGTAGATGATGAAGAGAGGATTCCAAATATGTAATTTGTTTGAATTGATGCCTGCTAGATCTTGAATAGATGATGAATTTGTGTTGAGTGAATTGAGAGAAAAAGTGAAAGTATGAGATGAGATGGGAGGTGAATGGTTGAGTGGAGGAGATGCACTTTGACTAGTTGACCTAGTCAATTCTTTGCCCACTTGACAAGTTTAGTCCCTCAAGTTTCAAAGCGGGTGCGTGAATTAACCGAACGAATTATTTTAAATACGCGAGAGTAAACGGGAGATGTTAAAATCCAATAACGGAAATATTAAGAACATTAGCTAACGGAGGGTACGAATCTAGATACGAAAGACGTTATTAAAATAAAAAGACGGGCGTTAAAATAATTTTAACGGAAAAATGGGGGATGTTACATTACCCACACCTTAAAAGAAATTTCGTCCCGAAATTTAGTTGGAAGTAGTAGTTGATGTCTTTTCCTCGAGACCTAGTGTCGTCAAATTTACGAAAGAGTGAAGGTACGTCCTTGGGCATTCCCACGAACTTTGACAGTCTGGATTTTACGTTGTCTTAAGGTTTGGTTTTACGATCCATAATTTCAACCGGTTCTCCTATGAAGTGGAGTTTGTCGTCAATGGTAAGCTCATCTAAAAGAATAACAAGTTCCTGTTTCGCAGGACACTTCTCAAAGTTTGATACCTGGAATGTAGGATAAACGGGAATTTAATTGAGTTGGGTGATCTAAACGGTATGTAGCGGTTCCAATACGCCCCAAGATTTTAAAAGGATCAATATATCGCGGAGTTAACTTTCCACGTTTCCGAAACGGATTACACCTTTCCAAGGTGCGATTTCTCAATATTACGCGGTCACTCACTTGGAGTTCGAGAGGTTTACGTCTAACATCGGCATAGCCCTTTTGGCGACTACGGGCCGTCTTGAGCCCTTCTCGGACTTGAACGATCTTAACGGTTATTTCTTGCATGAATTCAGATCCGGTGATTTACTTATCATCTACTTCGGTCCAACGAATAGGAGAACAACATTTGCGGTCATATAAGGTTTCGAAAAGTGCGGCGTTAATACACTAGTGGTAACTACTGTTGTAAAAGGAATCGGCTAAAAGCGACAATACATGTTTGTAGCATGTCTTTCCAAGATTCGAATCGTACGTTTGCATGGTCCGTCTGAAAGGACCCGTTCATATACATTATAAACGATTCACAATAGTTGATTACATTGCGAGGTATTTGACCTATATATGATACATTTTACAAACATTGCATTCGTTTCTAAAAGACAAACTTTCTTTACAACGAAAGTTGACGGCATGCATACCATTTCATTATACATCCAACTAAAATTGACTTAATAATAATCTTGATGAATTTCAACTACTCGAATGCAACGTCTTTCAAAATATGCCATGAATGACTCCAAGTAATATCTCTAAAATGAGTAAATGCACAGCAGAAGATCTCTTTAACACCTGAGAATAAACATGCTTTAAAGTGTCAACCAAAAGGTTGGTGAGTTCATTAGTTTATCATAATCATTCATTTCCATTATTTTAATAGACCACAAGAATTTCATTTCCAGTTCTCATAAATATACGTCCCATGCATAGAAACAAAAATCATTCATATGGTGAATGAAAGGACCCGTCCTAATCCATCTGGATGAATACATTACATTTGGTTACATTGCGAGGTACTTGACCTCTATATGATACATTTTACAAACATTGCATTCGTTTTTAAAAGACAAACTTTCATTTCATTGAAAGTTTATCGGTACGCATACCATTTCATAATATATCCAACTATTATTGACTTAATAATAATCTTGATGAACTCACGACTCGAATGCAACGTCTTTTGAAACATGTCATGAATGACTCCAAGTAATATCTCTAAAATGAGCATATGCACAGCGGAAGATTTCTTTCATACCTGAGAATAAACATGCTTTCAAGTGTCAACCAAAAGGTTGATGAGTTCATAGGTTTATCATAAAACAATAAAATTCATCATTTTGATAGACCACAAGATTTAAATCCTGCATGGTACAAATGGGCCCGAATCCTATACCCACCTGTAATGTACATGCGATATCTTTTAAATACAGTACACATTTTTCGTGTACGAAATCATCTTTCATAAATCTTAGTAACCGTACACATATCTCGTGCACAAAAATAACATACACATAACCTGTGTATAAAATCATTCTCTCGATACATAACATTCACTTTTCATTTCTTTCATAGCTTGGCTTGGTAACCGACCTTAACATATAATGCGCATAATAATATTCCCAAAATAGAACATCTCGTCTGTATAATAATCATATAAACTTCGAAGTACTAAACACCACGCCCACTAGCCCTTCCTTCTAGTGAACATTCTGGGTGGGGGTGTTAAACCCAGTAGCTACCTTTAGGATTAGCTTGAATTAGGGCCATACCCGATTCTAATTCTTAGGTTACCAAGCAATAATAATCAGGGGAAAATATATTCATCAATTGGTGGCAATTATCACATCCACATAATTCAATGGTGGCAATTATCATGTCCACATAATTCAATGGTGGAAATTATCATGTCCACATAATTCATTCGAGGAATGTTTTGCTTGTGTCTATCTCGTCAAACATTTATAAAAGCATTTCATTTATTCGCAGTTCAAAAATATATTTCAAAAGTATTTAATAAAGCAGTTGTAAAAGCAGCACATTTATTCTCAGTCTCAAAATATAAAGAGTAAAAGGGAATCAAATGAACTCACCATACTGTATTTTGTAGTAAAAATACATATGACGATATTGAACAAAGCAGGGTTGGTATCGGATTCACGAACCTATATCATTTATATATATATTAACACATATAATTATAATCGAACAAAATTATATATTAATAGAGATATAATTGTTATTTTAATTATGTGTTTCATTAATAACCTAATTAAATGTATTTATTTTATATACTTCAAATAAATAAAAATGTTAATATATTTTAGTTAAGTATATTTTTTATATGAAGATCATTTATTTGTGAAATTAATAATTATGATAATACTAATACTAGTAACAATAAAGATAAAAAAAATGATAAAAGTGATAATAATAATAATAATAATGTTACTAAAAATAATGATATTAATAATGATAATAATACTAAGTTGTATTATAATAACTATGATACTAATAATTTTGATAATTCCTTTGAATCTTAATCTAATTAAAATTTTAATCACAATACTACTAAATTTTAACCTTAGTGATAATACTAATAATAATACTAATAATGATAATGATAATAATAATAATCAATATTATCGTGATCAATTTCTAAACTTATGACTATAGCTTCTAAATTTTTTTTAATCATAATCTTAACTTACTAATCTCATATTTATTTTTAATATTCTAATATTGTCATTAACATTTATAATAATAATAATAACAATAATAATAATAATAATAATAATAATAATAATAATAATAATAATAATAATAATAATAATAATATAAATAATAATATAAATAATAATAAAAATAATAATAATAGGGTACAACCTTTGAAGAAGGGAGCCTTAAAAATAAAACGCCTTTGGCCGAGCTCGAACCCACGATCTCTCAATTGGACACAAACACACTGAACCATCACTCTGTCTGTTTCATTTGTGATTTATCTCCCAGACTAAATTATATAAACCGTATTTTTTATCCTTTTTACCAACATTCATCATCTTAAGATCTATACCTATGTTATCAAATACATACCATCTTCATATTTGTATCATCTAGTCTTCATCCTTCATTACATTTTTTTTTTATCAGCAACATTTTGAACGAGTCCTGGCCCAATATGAAATAATTGTGGTGGCCCAACAATACATTATTTAGTCCATGCTTTAAATAAAGAATTCCTAGTTACAAGAACCCAATTTTCTCAGCCCAAGTTGCTAAGTCTATTAACAGCCCACTCAACTTAAATGGCCCAACTTGTTTACGTTAGATTAGGATTCCAGGAAAGAAAAAAAAAATATCGCTGTCTCATATTTTCTTTACAGTTCGTCACATATCAAACTCAACATTATATTCATCTCTTTATGTACAGTATACTTCATCATCTACCATTACATATGAAAAGAAAAACAGAAGCTTAAAGCTGCAGTTGCAGTTAGGGTTCGAAGGGGTAACAAAACAGAAAAACAGGAAACAACAATGGGCTTATGGATTTATGGGTCTGTTTGAGAGTAACAAAAATAGATAAGGGACTGCAGTAGTTAAATGAGTTTTAGGGTCTTAGTTTGGCTCGAATAAATCTGAAAGGAAAGAAAAGAAACCGTAAAAGAGTGTAGGCAAAAAATTTATAATACCTTCATCATCATCTTAAATCATATATGATACAAATAGGGACACGTCCAAAATGTTCGGTCATGAAGTTATGAATTGTCTAAAAATAACGACTCCTTTTCAATACTTTATTTGCTTGACCCACATTCCTAACCCACTAGTGAAAAAGTTGGCAAGTGGTGTATGTTTGCTTAAGTAATTATCGACCAAAACAAGAATAATATGCATAAAGGTAGTACTTTAATCGCATGCTTTTGTTCATGGGATTAATCAATATTAGTTGTTAATTTTGATGATTGTTTTGACTTTGGTTTTCGCAGATAGTTGAAAGTGAAGCTTGTTCTCGATTATATCAGAAAACAAAAACAAGGAGTGGGTTTGTGGTTTGGTTCAAGATTAAAGATGGTGGTGTTTAGTGTCAAGGTGTCGATGGTGAAGTGGTTTAGTGACAACAAAAGTGGCGGTGGTTATATGGATTGAGATGATATATCTATATATTTGTTCTCTGCATGTATGTATGTATGTATATATATATATATATATATATATATATATATATATATATATATATATATATATATATATATATATTGAGATAGGTAGATGGGTTTGATAATTCAAAAAGCAAAACAGTGATTTTTAATTCAATCAAGCACAGTGCCAAATAGATATAATGGTCGAGTAAATTGTGGAACAAACTGATTTAGTTTGTTATCTATCCCTCTCAATATGTTTATAATTCAATAGATTAATAATAATACAATGATTAATAATAATAATTTAATAATAATATAAAAACATGTGAAAAAACTCATAGCAGCCATCAATAATTTATAACGTTAGTTTTAGCTCAAGTATTATTTCGGGATCCGTTGTTAATCAGTGGCGAATAAAAGTGTTCAGAAAAGTCCCATATTTTTACAGTAATTATCTTTATTTATTTTAGTCATTATGGTAGAAAATTTGGTCATCAACTATTAAATAAAAATTACATTAATTATTCACTCCCAACCCCAAGTAAAGCATAAAAGGTTTTAAAATTCAACAATAGTTCCTAAATACATTTTTAATAAGTCTATAATTTATAGAACTCAGTTTCGGATCATCGTTTATTTTGAAATCATAAAAGTTCGAATTTAACTTACTTAATATCAATCGGAACATCAAACGAGTATTACAATTATTTAATATTTATTTTTAATATACTTTATTTATATAGAGAGATATATTTTAGATAATAATTATTATAATATCCTATTTTTTATTTATTAATTAATTTTTTTTATAACAACAACATATAATACTTCAAATTATATTTTAAATTATTATTTATATATACATACACACATATCTATTTACAATTAGTTGTTCGTGAATCGTCAAGAAGAGTCAAAGGTTTACTAAATCTATATAAATAGTTCAAAGGTCAAATGTATGCATGAACACAGTTCAAAATTTATGGGATTTCAAAATTACAGACTTTGCTTATCATGTCGAACTCATGTAAAGATTAAGTTTAAATTTGATCGGAAATTCCCGGGTCGTCACAGTACCTACCCGTTAAAGAAATTTCGTCCCGAAATTTGAGTGTAGTCGTCATGGCTAACAAAAAAAATGTTTTCATGACAAATATGAGTTTGATAAGTAGAGTTTTATCATCATTGGCTAATATGGATAAAATGATTCGATTATGTGAAGCGTACGAGTGAAGCTGTCACAAAAGATTGAATAGAGATTTAACTTTTGACGTAGTCATGGTTGAATTTTTAGAAAATAAAGTTCGTCTTAACTTTTGACGTTGTCTCGATTGAATTCCGGAATTCAGGGGATTTAAAAGAAAATATTGGAAATCTATAGGATTTGATTCTTCGGGATTTATGGAAAATTAGGATCCTCTTTAATTTAATGCGATTATCTGTCTCGATTGCTTTGTCTGGTATCTTCTCTATAAATGAACTTCTTTCGTTCCATTATTTTCACCACTCCAATTCTTTCTTACTCGATCCATACTTTCAAACGATTGTGAAAATGCTTAATCCAGTTCTGATCCTTGTCCTCATCCTTACTATCGCAACATTCATTCTCCTTTTCCAACTTCCACCAGAGGAATCTACTTTCTTCTACTTCGCCCTTAGGGTTATAGTATTTTTAATTCTCCCATGTCTTTATGTTGCGACAAACATTAACATACACGGTTTGTAATTTATGTGTTATTATCGGGCTTTATATTCTCCCTTATATTTCGAAGCTCTATGCTTTTGTTTTCTCTTCCCGACTTCAAGTCAAGCGAATAATGGTCCAGATTTCGTAGATATAGAGTTTCGAATGATTATAATGTTCTAAGCAGGAAGGAATGTGATAGCACGATTTGATTTTCAATTTTATCAAAATTATTGAAGATAGAACTATCAAGAATATATTCTTCTTGATATGTTCGGAGGTTATATAGAATGAAAGAGTTATGTAACATGACACATTATGATGGTATAATCTACTGTGAACCATCATCACATTTCATTAGAAACTCAGCATGACTTACTGTAATATAATCACATTGTCCAAGCACATTATATTATACTAACTCATGCTTCAGTTCCCAACACTTCTCCACAATTCATTCATAATTTATACTTAGACTTTACAGAAGTTTCCAATATAATGGAATACAGAAATACGAAGAGGTAGATAATTTCGGACAAGAATATTTATGAAAATATCCTCAGAAATATCGAAGATATTTATGTTGATATTTTGGAATTTCTAAGTTCGAAGGTTGATGAAGAAAAAAATTTTCGCAAGATTTTAACATGACTTCGGAGCAGGATAATATCTAAAGATTTCACCGGATTCAGAATTACCTGGATTCATGAATATAGGGTTTGGTCCTTGTATTTGTCCATGGTCTCCTTCATGGTTAGCTCAATCCGTTTTTCAGTACCAAATTTTCTATCGAGCGTTCCCAACACTCCATTCTTTATCATCAAATTCTTGGCCATTTAGGACAGCTACAATTTTACTGTTTCCTCTGCATTTAATGCAACCATATCTGAATCGTCGGTTATCAATCCGAGGTGGTTTCAAGAGAATTGTGTTTTTAGATGATTAAATTATGATGGTAATATGGTGGAATATAAAAGGTTCTCAGGTAACAATAAAAGAGCACGCATATATATCAAAGTTATAATAAGGTTGTTTCGAACGAAAAGTCAAAATTATCTTGCTGGAGCTGTGACAAAATTGGCTGTTTTGAAGAAGAACTGCAAAGTTATTTTGGGTAATAATAACACTAAAGGAATTAGCACAGCTACGTGTTAAACATTTACTCAATTTCTGAGAGTTTTTCAGGTGCATAACTATATGCATAAATCTTTCCTTCTGTAGATGAAGTGCGGTTGGTTCATCCTATCGATTGAGGAGTTTTCAAAAATCATGAAAGGTTTGAACGTAGATTGTAATCGTCAAGATACAACTGAGGTTTAAGATGAAATCAAGTGGCAAACTTGAAGAATTGTTTAGTTTCATATGTTATAATCAATATTTTAATTCATTTTAATTGTCCAATGTTGGCAGTCCACAGTTAACAGTCCAATAATTCATATCTAGTTTAATATATAATATTCGAATTAATTAATACGTATCGTGACCCGTGTACATGTCTCAGACTCGATCACAACTCAAAGTATATATATTATTGTAGAATCAACCTCAACCCTGTATAGAGAACTCGATCATTACTGCATATAGAGTGTCTATGGTTATTCCAAATAATATATATAGATGCGTCGATATGATATGTCAAAACCTTGTATACGTGTCCCGATATTTAAAGTGCGTAAAATAAATAGCAGGAATTAAATGACGATAATTAAAGTGCGTAAAGTAAATAACAGATTTTAAATGACAATAAATAAAATTGGAGAATTAAATTGCGATAAAATAAATTGCGATAATTAAAATGTAATAAGGAATTAGCAGTTAGCTAGGAATAGTTAGCTAGGATTTTGTTAGCGTGGATTCTTAACAAAATTTCTCATAGTTAATTTGTTTGTTTCTAACAAATTTTATTTTGTCCAATGGTTTGTTCATTATGCCACTTGTTGAATTCTGATAAGTCAAAATCCAAATATGAAATTGAATGAAAATAGTTATTCTGCGGTGAACGGATATGTATATCTGTGGATGTAAGTAGGATAGTAAATGACTGTTGAATCAGATTCGAAGAACATACAGTGTAACTTATTAATGTGAAATCTAAATATTCCTCGGGTATTACCTACCCGTTAAAATATTTTCATCATTAACATTTTGTACAAAAGAATTTTTAATTACAATCTTTATGAAAACATATATACATATATATTTTCTTCAGATGTAATCATGGATTTAATGAGTTAACATGATATTAAACTCATTTAGTTTTTGGTTGGAACTAGAATAAATAATCTCTAAAACTTTAGAGATTACATATTCGCCATGTCGAACGAAGATAAATGAGGTAGAACGATACGTAGAACGAAGATCATACTTGAAGTACAGATGGTGATATTGAGGCATGGATTTTTGATGGTGCTAGTGCTGTTAATGATGGTACTATTGGTGCCGATGATGTTGCTGAAGCTGGTAAATTTGGCACCATATTCTCCAAATTGATTACTCGAGCGCGAAGTTCGCTAGCTTCTTCTATTATTCCGGGATGATTGTCGGTCGGAACGAGCGGATGAATAAGATTTAGAATTGTGGATAGAATATAATCGTATCGAACTACTCTAGAAATGAGGCTGAAAATGGTGTTTCGGATAGATTCGTCGGTAAGTGCTTCAGGTTCTTCTCCAAGAGGGCAATTTGGTTGGTGAAAAGGATCGCCTTCTTCGCGTCTCCATTGATTAAGTCGACTACAAACCCATCAGATGAATTGGGGATGGCTGATTGATTGATTCATTCTGGTGACACCGCTTTCGGAGTTTAGGTGAATATCTATGTCGGAATAGCTGTCGGAATAACTATCGGAATAACTATCGAAATCTGAGGGGCTCTAACTGGTTGGGGGATTCATCTCGTACGATCAGATGAAGGATTTTTGATAAGAAATAGATTATAGGATATAGATTAGTACCCTGCAATACATAATTTACATATGCATATATAATACTAAAATTCCATAAGTTACGGAGGAATCTACGGAAGCTGTCAGGCAACGGTAACAATAACAGATACCCTAAGATATGAATTTATCTATACACTGTCTATGCAATAGATACAGTAAGACGTGTCTAGACTTTAAGGATGATAAGCAAATAATTTTCGACACTAAATGATAAGCAAAACTTTTGACATGCAGACGCGGTCGAAGTCCAGACTCACTAATGCATCCTAACGACTACTAGTTAGACACACTAATGCAAGACCTGGTTCGCTACGACCACCGCTCTGATACCAACTGAAAGGACCCATCCTAATCCATCTGGACGAATACATTACATTTGGTTACATCGCGAGGTACTTGACCTCTATATGATACATTTTACAAACATTGCATTCGTTTTTAAAAGACAAACTTTCATTTCATCGAAAGTTGACGGTACACATACCATTTCATAATATATCCAACTATTATTGACTTAATAATAATCTTGATGAACTCACCACTCGAATGCAACGTCTTTTGAAACATGTCATGAATGACTCCAAGTAATATCTCTAAAATGAGCATATGCACAGCAGAAGATTTCTTTCATACCTGAGAATAAACATGCTTTCAAGTGTCAACCAAAAGGTTGGTGAGCTCATAGATTTATCATAAAATAATAAAATTCATCATTTTGATAGACTACAAGATTTAAATCCTGCATGGTACAAATGGGCCCGAATCCTATACCCACATGTAATGTACATGCGATATCTTTTAAATACAGTACACATTTCTCGTGTACGAAATCATCTTTCATAAATCTTAGTAACCGTACACATATCTCGTGCACAAAAATAACATACACATAACCTGTGTATAAAATCATTCTCTCGAATACATAACATTCACTTTTCATTTCTTTCATAGCTTGGCTTGGTAACCGACCTTAACATATAATGCGCATAATAATATCCCCAAAACAGAACATCTCGTCTGTATAATAATCATATAAACTTTGAAGTACTAAACACCACGCCCACTAGCCCTTCCGTCTAGTGAACATTCTGGGTGGGGATGTTAAACCCGGTAGCTACCTTTAGGATTCGTGTGAATTAGGGCCATACCCGA
This sequence comes from Rutidosis leptorrhynchoides, assembly GCF_046630445.1. NCBI lineage: Eukaryota > Viridiplantae > Streptophyta > Magnoliopsida > Asterales > Asteraceae > Rutidosis > Rutidosis leptorrhynchoides. The sequence goes on along the minus strand of NC_092335.1, from coordinate 313,321,133 downwards.
TTCTAATTCTTAGGTTACCAAGCAATAATAATCAGGGAAAAATATATTCATCAATTGGTGGCAATTATCACGTCCACATAATTCAATGGTGGCAATTATCATGTCCACATAATTCAATGGTGGCAATTATCATGTCCACATAATTCATTCCAGGAATATTTTGCTTGTATCTATCTCGTCAAACATTTATAAAAGCATTTCATTTATTCGCAGTTCAAAAATATATTTCAAAAGCATTTAATAAAGCAGTTGTAAAAGCAGCGCATGTATTCTCAGTCCCAAAATATAAAGAGTAAAAGGGAATCAAATGAACTCACCATACTGTATTTTGTTGTAAAAATACATATGACGATATTGAACAACGCAGGGTTGGTATCGGATTCATGAATCTATATCATTTATATATATATATATATATTAACACATATAATTATAATCGAACAAAATTATATATTAATAGAGATATAATTGTTATTTTAATTATGTGTTTCATTAATAACCTAATTAAATGTATTTATTTTATATACTTCAAATAAATAAAAATGTTAATATATTTTAGTTAAGTATATTTTTTATATGAAGATCATTTATTTGTGAAATTAATAATTATGATAATACTAATACTAGTAATAATAAAGATAAAAATAATGATAAAAGTGATAATAATAATAATGTTACTAAAAATAATGATATTAATAATGATAATAATACTAAGTTGTATTATAATAACTATGATACTAATAATTTTGATAATTCCTTTGAATCATAATCTAATTAAAATTTTAATCACAATACTACTAAATTTTAACCTTAGTGATAATACTAATAATAATACTAATAATGATAATAATAATAATCAATATTACCGTGATCAATTTCTAAACTTATGACTATAGCTTCTAAAATTTTTTTTTTAATCATAATCTTAAATTACTAATCTCATATTTATTTTTAATATTCTAATATTGTCATTAACATTTATAATAATAATAACAATAATAATAATAATAATAATAATAATAATAATAATAATAATAATAATAATAATAATAATAATATAAATAATAATAAAAATAATAATAAAAATAATAATAATAATAGGGTACAACCTTTGAAGAAAGGAGCCTTAAAAATAAAACGCCTTTGGCCGGGCTCGAACCCACGATCTCTCAATTGGACACAAACACACTGAACCATCACTCTTTCTGTTTCATTTGTGATTTATCTCCCAGACTAAATTATATAAACCGTATTTTTTTATCCTTTTTACCAACATTCATCATCTTAAGATCTATACCTATGTTATCAAATACATACCATCTTCATATTCGTATCATCTAGTCTTCATCCTTCATTACGTTTTTTTTTTATCAGCAACATTTTGAACGAGTCCTGGCCCAATATGAAATAATTGTGGTGGCCCAACAATACATTATTTAGTCCATGCTTTAAATAAAGAATTCCTAGTTACAAGAACCTAATTTTCTCAGCCCAAGTTGCTAAGTCTATTAACAGCCCACTCAACTTAAATGGCCCAACTTGTTTACGTTAGATTAGGATTCCAGGAAAGAAAAAAAAAATATCGCTGTCTCATATTTTCTTTTCAGTTCGTCACATATCAAACTCAACATCATATTCATCTCTTTATGTACAGTATACTTCATCATCTACCATTACATATGAAAAGAAAAACAGAAGCTTAAAGCTGCAGTTGCAGTTAGGGTTCGAAGGGGTAACAAAACAGAAAAACAGGAAACAACAATGGGCTTATGGATTTATGGGTCTGTTTGAGAGTAACAAAAATAGATAAGGGACTGCAGTAGTTAAATGAGTTTTAGGGTCTTAGTTTGGCTCGAATAAATCTGAAAGGAAAGAAAAGAAACCGTAAAAGAGTGTAGGCAAAAAATTTATAATACCTTCATCATCATCTTAAATCATATTTGATACAAATAGGGACACGTCCAAAATGTTCGGTCATGAAGTTATGAATTGTCTAAAAATAATGACTCATTTTCAATACTTTATTTGCTTGACCCACATTCCTAACCCACTAGTGAAAAAGTTGGCAAGTGGTGTATGTTTGCTTAAGTAATTATCGACCAAAACAAGAATAATATGCATAAAGGTAGTACTTTAATCGCATGCTTTTGTTCATGGGATTAATCAATATTAGTTGTTAATTTTGATGATTGTTTTGACTTTGGTTTTCGCAGATAGTTGAAAGTGAAGCTTGTTCTCGATTATATCAGAAAACAAAAACAAGGAGTGGGTTTGTGGTTTGGTTCAAGATTAAAGATGGTGGTGTTTAGTGTCAAGGTGTCGATGGTGAAATGGTTTAGTGACAACAAAAGTGGCTATATATATATATATATATATATATATATATATATATATATATATATATATATATATATATATATATATATATATATATATATATTGAGATAGGTAGATGGGTTTGATAATTCAAAAAGCAAAACAGTGATTTTTAATTCAATCAAGCACAGTGCCAAATAGATATAATGGTCGAGTAAATTGTGGAACAGACTGATTTAGTTTTTTATCTATCCCTCTCAATATGTTTATAATTCAATAGATTAATAATAATACAATGATTAATAATAATAATAATTTAATAATAATATTAAAACATGTGAAAAAACTCATAGCAGCCATCAATAATTTATAACGTTAGCTTTAGCTCAAGTATTATTTCGGGATCCGTTGTTAATCAGTGGCGAATAAATGTATTCAGAAAAATCCTATATTTTTACAGTAATTATCTTTATTTATTTTAGTCATTATGGTAGAAAATTTGGTCATCAACTATTAAATAAAAATTACATTAATTATTCACTCCCAACCCCAAGTAAAGTATAAAAAGTTTTAAAATTCAACAATAGTTCCTAAATACATTTTTAATAAGTCTATAATTTATAGAACTCAGTTTCGGATCATCGTTTATTTTGAAATCATAAAAGTTCGAATTTAACTTACTTAATATCAATCGGAACATCAAACGAGTATTACAATTATTTAATATTTTTTTTAATATACTTTATTTATATAGAGAGATATATTTTAGATAATAATTATTATAATATCCTATTTTTTATTTTATTAATTAATTTTTTTTATAACAACAACATATAATACTTCAAATTATATTTCAAATTATTATTTATATATACATACACACATATCTATTTACAATTAGTTGTTCGTGAATCATCGAGAATAGTCAAAGGTTTACTAAATCTATATAAATAGTTCAAAGGTAAAATGTATGCATGAACACAGTTCAAAGTTTATGGGATTTCAAAATTACAGACTTTGCTTATCGTGTCGAACTCATGTAAAGATTAAGTTTAAATTTGATCGGAAATTCCCGGGTCGTCACAGTGAACACCTGGTAACCGACCTTAACAAGATGCACATAGAATATCCCCATCATTCCGGGACACCCATCGGACATGATAATTTCGAAGTACTAAAGCATTCTAAATTCTTGAATGGGGCTTGTTGGTCCCGATAGATCTATTTTTAGGATTCGCGTCAATTAGGGGTGCACTAATTTATAAAATTAGTGATGTTTCCTAATTCTTAGGCTACCAAGCTAAAAGGGGCATATTCGGCTTCGATCATTCACCCATATAATGTAGTTTCAATTACTTGTGTCTATTTCGTAAAACATTTATAAAAATTTGCATGTATTCTCAGCCCAAAAATATAAAGGGTAAAAAGGCAAATGAAACTCACCATACTGTATTTCGTAGTAAAAATACATATAACATCATTGAACAAGTGCAAGGTTGGCCTCGGATTCACGAACCTAAATTAAGTATATATATTTTTATGTTGGTCAATATTTGTCTTAACAAATTAGGTCAAGTCATAGTGAACCACAATCCTAATGCTCGAGACTAATATGCAAAAGTCAACAAAAGTCAATTTAACTCAAAATGATTTTCAAAATTTATACATGATTATTGTATAGTTTAAATATCTTCATTTTATATTTTTAAATATTTTTAAAAGATTTATTAGAGTAAATAATATAATTCGTTTATTAATAAATAAAACTTTATAAAAAATATACTTTTATATATCTTAAGTAATAAAATTTATAAAGTTCATTTAATATCATAAAAATATTATGATAGGTTTTTATTAAGGTAAATATATTATTTGTATTACATATTTATTTGATAAAAAAAAATTTAATAATAATAATAAGTAAAAGTTGTATTATATTGTAATAATAATTATTATTATTCTATTAATAAAAATACGAATATTTATATTTACTAAAAATGATATTATGATAAAATGATAATTCTAATTATAATAACATTAATATTTACGATACTTTTTAATATTACTTTAAAATAATAATTTTATTTAAAATGATAATAATAATGATCTTTTATAATAACAATGACATGATAATTTTTGTTAAAATGATAGTTTTAATATTATCAATACTTTTAATAATAATAGTAATGATAAAATAATAAGTACAATAATTTTTATATAAATTCATATCTTACAATATTTTAATTTCATCATGATACTCATACTCATTATTTTCTAATTGATTCATTTGATAGCTTTTAATTGTCTTTTATATCGCTTTCATTTTAATAATAATAAAAACAGTAATCATAATAATTAAGTATTACTAATACTAGTTTTAATTATAATAATACTAATAATAATAAATATTATGATAATATTAATACTAATAACTATTTTAATGATAATAATAATAATATTAATTATAACTTTAACGATAATAACGGTAGTAATAATAATAAAATAACAATTTTTAATGATAATACTTTCTATGGATTATGATAATAATAATGATGATCATAATAATAATGATATTAGTAGTAGTAGTAGTAATAATAATAATAATAATAATAATAATAATAATAATAATAATAATAATAATAATAATAATAATAATAATAATAATTAGATAAAAACTAGAACGACGATAATAACGACGATAATAATAATCATTTTTACAAAAATTCAATTGACTATAACTTCTAATCCGTTCATCGAAACCATTCGATATCTAAATGAAGTGTTCTTAATTTTTCGCTAGCTTTCCAACGACATGCATATCTTATAACTCATCTCAACCGCATATGTAACTAATTCAAGATTCAACATAACCTATCTAACGGCAATATCAAAAGTACAAGCATACATAATCCTATATACTCGAGCACTAGTCAGGGATACACTATTAGTATGTAAAAATTAAATTATGAGTGCTTACGTATCAATATTGAGATTCAATATTGCAGGAAAGGTATGTAAACGCAACGGAGATGATAAACACTAGATTGGCCTCACGAGTATACCCATGAACCATACCCATCACCTCCATAGCTATAACCCATAATTTCCTTAGCCCTATCCTACTCGAAAAACTCATTTTGAAATCACGCGGGCAGAACCTCGTCGTAATATTTTATGTATAAAACATAATAATATCATTCCTAATAATACTAATAATAATAAGATTAATATTAATAATCTTAATATTTAATAAAAATAATAATAATAATAATAATAATAATAAATATATAATATATAGAGAGTACGAGAGAAAGACGGATAATGAAATGAAAAATGGAAACCAGTCGAACAAATTTATGGACTTGACCTCCCCTCCCCTACCATGCGATTGCATGGTTTATGAGAGTGGTGGCCATGCGATCGCATGGCACCTTGGATCCCTTCACATTCAATTTAAAACGTGTTGCCGACAGTTTATTTATTATTATTATATATATATTATATTTAATTTATATAATTACTTATATATTATATTATATTTACGTTCATGGTAAAAATATAATTTTTACTCAAATGACACGGATGTTGTCACTCGACTCATATCCCGCTTTCGGTTTTTCGAAAGACGTTTCGTACGCTGAGAAAACTAGCCTTTTATGTTTAGTGACTCGTACCCTTATCAAAATATAATCTTAAATCATTAACAAACAATATTACACAAAGTGTAATTTATGCATTTGAGTGTTGTGGTCATTTGCTTCTATAAATCAGTGGCTCGTTGTTTATCAAAAAAAAAATATATTATTCTAAATCAAGACGTTTTATGACTAAGTTTAAATATATATATTTTTATATTTTTATTTCGAAATATAAATTTGGGGCAATATATAATATATAGTTTTTCAAAACTATCAATATTCAAATTTATATATCTTGAAATCGTTTAAATAATAAAAATATTATCTCGTAACATTTGTATTTTTAAAGTTTAAAATTGATATACTTTATATATATAAAAACGTTTACAAAGACATATTAATATTCTAATTACTTTATATCCCAAATCATTTTATTACAAAGGTTATAATAGTAGAAGTTGTTATGTCATAAGACGTTCTTAAAAAAAGTCTATTATATCGAAAAGACGTTTTCGTTTATGAACGTAAAATCACATATGAATTATATCAGGTTTCAAAGTTTATAACTTCCAGTTTAATCATGACTCGTAGGATTAAATCTAAAAGAAAAATCAAACGTAAGGAATCATCTTAATGTAAAATGTCCATCTATTTAACTTGTCAATATCTATTTTCTAATTTACCTATATTCCCTAAATTTCACTTTCACTATACATAATAAGTAGGTTAATTAATTTTATCTTATCAAAGTCACGGGGCAATTATTGTAGGGCATGTATTGAAAGTTAAGTAGGAATTTCTACTAACCCTTATCCAGCTATCGTTAATTGACGTATTTGTTTTTACTCGTAGGTCACTAATTATTTCGAATACCGTTAAAAAGGAAAGGTTTTCCAAATCAAAGTGGACCTCCTAACAGAGATTCGTAATCATAATTCAATGTATCTGATAAATCAATCATTTGATATCATTTTCTAATTTTGTCGATAACTATTTGAATATATTTTGAAACAAATACGTTTATGTAAAGTATTATACGTCTAATACTTTGTTAATGTTTTCAAGTTATAATATATACACATATACATATATATTCATATCCGTTCATATAATGGTTCGTGAATCATCGAAACTTAGTCGAGGTTAAATGAGTGTATGAACACAGTTTAAAATTCTTGAGATTCAACTTACAAACTTTGCTTATCGTGTCGGGAATATATAAAGATTAAAGTTTAAATTTGGTCGGAAATTTTCGGGTTGTCACACCGTCAGTTTGTGGATGATACGCGGTACTCATGTTTAAACGTGTTCCTAAGGTTTCTTGTAAAACTAGAAGTGAAACGAGTATTTTGGTCCGAGATAATTGACAATGGTACATCATGTTGGAATAGAATTCTTTAAGATATGTTTGAGCAGTTAGTTAGGGCTCGAATAAGTTTGATGGAACAAGTTTCTTATCGGCTACTGAAAACGTTCGTCAGAGCTACTCTCCTCGTGGTGAATACTAGTAATACGTGAAGAGTCTCTGTGATGACCCGGAAATTTCCGATCAAATTTAAACTTTAATCTTTATATGTTCCCGACACGATGAGCAAAAATATGTAATGTTGAGTCTCGAAAGTTTTGAAAACTATATTCATATAATCAATTACCCTTTGACCATGCCTAGCGATTCACGAACAATTGTATGTACATAAACATATGTGTGTTTATTAAATTGTGATATATTATATAAAACATCGAACAGATTAGTGGATATGATTATAAGCTATGAGATCTATTTTATGAACCTGGAAGTACTATCAAGGTATTGAATAGATAATACTTTACATGAATGTATTTGTTCGATGTAAGTTTATCGACGAGATTAAAAGATAATATCAAATGATTGAATTATCAGATACATTGAATTATGATTAAGAGTATCTGTTAGGAGGTCCACTTTGAATTAGGTAACCCTTATTATTAACCGTATTCGGAAAATGGTAAAGTGAGTTATAAGTAAAGACAAATGTGTCAATTAACGGGAACTAGCCAAATGTTAGTGGAGTTTTCTGTTCGACTTTCTATATAAACGTTAACTAGTTAACCTTCCTATTATTTAGAGTGAAAGTGAAACTTTGGGAATATAGTTATATTAATTAGAAAGTTTAAGGAAAACAAACTAAACGTTGACGCATAAGGAAATTATATTTTTTTTTAAGTATAAACGTTATAGGATATAATATTATAAACGATCTTCAATTATACTTTGAAATATAATTAAAATCTAAATATTTTATTAAAATATTTCAAACCTATATATTATAAATATATTTTAATTTAGTCAAAAGATGTTTTGGTTTAAGTTAATGTTATTAAATATACTTCGATAACTAACGAGGGTATGAATTATAAAAGTAAATGACCAAAACACTCAAAGGATTAAGTTACACTCTGAGTGGGTTAGTTTTTAATTAATTTAAATCTAGTTATTAATAATGGTACATGTCACAAAACGTTTAATTTAAAATAAAATATTTTGACAAACAACGAGACTTGGATTTATAGAAGGAAATGACCACAACGCTCAACTTTATAAGTTATATTTTTATAAAGGTAATTTATTGTTATGTAAGTCTAATTTTTGTAAAAGGTATACGTCACGTAATATAAAGGGCTAGTTTTCTAAACGTACGAAAGTGCGCCCGAAAAACGGAAAGTGGTACATGAGTCGTGAGACCACGACCGTGTCATTTTTGTAAAAATTATATTTTTACCATAAGCGTAAATATAATATAATATTTAATTAATTATAAAGATTTAATAATAAAAAAAAGAACATTATATAAAACGTTTTTTTTGCCAACTTAAGAACTTCCCATTTACTTTAACCCCACCATATTCATTATTATAGTTATGAGCTGTGATCAATTTAAAAACGTTATGAGCCATGTATCAAGATATGAGCTGGAATCAATTTTGCCATAAATTACGGAGATTAAAGGGAAGAAATGTCGTAATAGTTGAGGTGTGGAGCCCAGAAAGTTCCTTTAAAGCTCGAACGCGTCCTGATCGAATTCATTTAACTTTCTATTTCTCAATCTCTCTATTCTATCAAATACTTCGTAAATATTTATTTAACTATTATTATTATTAATATTATTATTATGTTAAGAGTAGTATTATTATTAATCACATTAATATTAGTAGTATTATTATTATTATACATAAAATATTACGACGAGGTCATGAGCAAGTCATTTCAAAATAAGTTTCTCGAGTAGGATAGGGCTAAGGAAAGTATGGGTTATAGCTAAGGAAATTATGGGTATGGATCATGGGTATGCTCGTGAAGTCAAACTAGTGTTTGTCATCTCCGTTGCGTCTACGTACCTTTCCTGCAATATTGAATCTCAATATTGATACGTGAGTACTCATAATTTAATTTTTACATACTAATAGTGTATCCCTGACTAGTGCTCGAGAAAATAGGATTATGCATGCTTGTACATTTGATATTGCCCTTAGATAGGTTATGTTGAATCTTAAAGGTTGTTATACTAGGGATGAAATAAGGTATAAGATATGCATGTCATTGGAAAGCTAGCGAAAAATTAAGAACTTTTCATTTAGATATCGAATGGATTCGATGAACGGTTAGAAAGTTATGAATTAAACAATTAATTTCGTAATTAAGATTGCTAATGATAATTAGTGAACTAATTTTCTGGGTAATAAAAAGTGGTTATTTGGATTCTACTCGTCGAGTAGATTAATTTTCATATAAAGCACGTCTCGTTTCGTTGAACGGTTGTCAAGTTATGGATAAAAGAAGTTTTGTAAATTTTGATGAAACGTCGATACGGAAACTGAAATTCTCGCTGATCTGCGTTGTTTCAGATTAAAACAAAAATACCGCTAAATTCTTTGCTGTAAGGTCTAACAAACGACTCTGGCCGTTTGTCAATTCGAGTCTCGACGATTTTTCTAAAAATCGTCAAAGTTGACTGTTTGGTCACATTTTAAAATTCTAAAAAGAGCTGAAACTTTTTTATTAAAAATGTCAGTTTTGTATCAGTTGCCATGGTCGGCCTGATGTGTGTTTACTTTTTCCAAAAATCATGTTATATCTTTGTAGTAACGAGAATTTGAAGGCTTTGACCGTTTGTCAATCCGAGTTTCGAGGAATTTTCTAAAAATCTCCAAAGTAGGCTACTCGAACACTTTTGTAAATTTATTAAAGCTGAAAAATTAACTTTGAAACGCCGAAACCGCGTTGGCAACTACGAGTTGTCTAGGTTTAGTTTACTTCTGTAAAATTTATGTTTAATCTTTTTGGTAATGTGTAACTTTTATCTTTGGCCGTTTATCAATCGGAGTTCCGATAATTTTTCTAAAAATCGATGAAGTGGTCGTTTAGTCATGTTTGACCGAAAAATCATTTTTGTATAAGTTATTGTATTTTTTGCATGCGACCTCGTTTTTACTTTAACCTTTGACTTTTGACTTTAACATTTGACTTTTGATCTTGAACTTTGACTTTTCCCGTTAACTTTTCAGTTAATTTTTTCGTGTTGACTTTCTCTAAATACTAAAATACTATTTTATGATTATGAAACCATTTGTGTTACGTTGTTTTACACGTCACCTTTTACTAGAATTTTAACTGAGCATGGGTAATATAACATGTTACTATACTGTTGAGTCAGACTCGAGCATTAGGATTGTGGTACACTATGACTTAACCTAATTTGTTAGACAAATATTGATCAACATAAATATATATATAATTAATATAGGTTCATGAATCCGAGGCCAATCCTACACATATTCAATGATGATATATGTATTTTTACTACAAAATACAGTATGGTGAGTTTCATTTGCCTTTTTACCCTTTATATTTTTGGGCTGAGAATACATGCGCAATTTTTATAAATGATTTACAAAATAGACACAAGTACGTGAAACTACATTCTATGGTTGAATTATCGAAATCGAATATGCCCCTTTTTATTAAGTCTGGTAATCTAAGAATTAGGGAACAGACACCCTAATTGACGCGAATCCTAAAGATAGATCTATTGGGCCTAACAAACCCCATCCAAAGTACCGGATGCTTTAGTACTTCGAAATTTATATCATGTCCGAAGGAGAATCCCGGAATGATGGGGATATTCTTATATGCATATTGTTAATGTCGGTTACCAGGTGTTCAATCCATATGAATGATTATTTTTGTCTCTATGCATGGGACGTATATTTATGAGAACTGGAAATGAAATTCTTGAGGTCTATTAAAATGATGGAAATGAATGATTATGATAAACTAATGAACTCACCAACCTTTTGGTTGACACTTTAAAGCATGTTTATTCTCAGGTATAAAAGAAATCTTCCGCTGTGCATTTGCTTGTTTTAAAGATATTACTTGGAGTATTTCATGGCATATTTCGAAGAACGTTGCATTCGAGTCATTGAGTTCATCAAAGATTACTATTAAGTTAATTTATAATTGGATAGTGGATATTATGAAATGGTATGCATGCCTGTCAATTTTCGATGTAAAGAAAGTTTGTGTTTTAAAAACGAATGCAATGTTTGTAATATGTATCATATAGAGGTCAAATACCTCGCGATGTAATCAACTATTGTGAATCGTTTATAATGTATATGAACGGGTCCTTTCAGTTGGTATCAGAGCGGTGGTCTTAGCGAACCAGGTCTGCATTAGTGTGTCTAACTGATAAGTCGTTAGGATGCATTAGTGAGTCTGGACTTCGACCGTGTCTGCATGTCAAAAGTTTTGCTTATCATTTCTAGTCGGAAATCATCTGCTTATCATCCTTAGGAAATTACCTACTTATCATTATTAGTCTAGACACGTCTTGCTACATTAATTGCATGAGTAGTGTATAGACAAAATTCATATCTTAGCGTACCTGCTAAATCATATCTTATCGTATCTATTACTGTAAACTTTGCCTGACATATTCCATAAATTCCTCTGTAATCTACGAAATCTTTTGATCTATATACATATATGGATATCCTATGTAAATAGAATACCACCCGATAGCCGGAAAATCATTTTATATCGAAAAATCCTTTATCCAATCGTACGAAATGGAAGTTGTCATCAGTTCAAGTCACTCGGATTCTGAAATGGAATCTCACTCAAGCTCCGAAAGCAGTGTGACCGGAATGGATCAACCAATCAGTCATCATCTATTCTGGATGAATTGGGGATGGGTTCGTAGTCTCCTCAATCATTGGAGACAAGAAGAAGGCGATCCTTTTCATCCACCACATTGCCCTCTTGACGAAGAACCTGAAGCACTTACCGGCGAACCTGTCCGAAACACCATTTTCTCTCTCATTTCCAGAGTATCTCGTCACGATTATATACTCCATCAAATTCTAGATTTTATTTATCCGCTCGTCCGAACCGATAATCACCCCGGTGTAATAGAAGAAGTCAACGAGCTTCGCGCTCGGGTAGTGGCTTTGGAGAATATGGTGCAAAAATTACAAACACCAGTAGCAGCACCAGCAGCAACACCAGCAGCATAACCAGTACCACCATCACCAACGCCAACAATACCATTACCACCTCCAACCACAACCGCGTCGTAAACCTCAACTTCACAATCTGTCCCACGAGCATCAACGTCATACGCACCATAGATATCAAGGAATACCAGCAACAATAACTGACGATGTATTAATTCATAACTTCTTTGGAGAAACATTCCACTGAGATTATGTAATCTCTAAAATCTTAGAGATTATCTAATCTAGCCCTAACCATAAATCAGTTAAGCGAACCAAAATGATAGAAGGAAGAGTAGAAACCCTGACAAAAATGGTGTGTGATTAACAAGCTAAACTTGTTTTACCAACAGCATCAACAGTACCGTCAGCGTCACCAGCATCGTCAGTACAGTCAACATCAGAATCAACAACACCTATAACATCACAAACTCCGTCAGTTCAAGAATCACTGTGGACATCATTACAAATCAATAACGCGTATATTGTATCAAGGAGTTATGAAGAGTTAAGTCATTCCCTCTGAAGAAATTATATGTATATTTTATATATACATATTTTGAAATAAAAATAAATCTTTCCGTGCTAAGTTATTGTGTGTGAATCTTAACTACTCGGTTAATTCATCTTACAAATATGCAATAATGTACGTCCTTCACCCGCAACTTAACCATCATTAACTACAATCTCTGTCTCAATTCAACAAATTCCAATTCATAATAAATCAAGTATATATTTGATTTTACACTTTCATCATCGATGTAACCGAAACTTCTCAGATACCATCACTCGTACTTTGCGAAGTTCACAAGAATTTAACAAAAATCAACATCACGCCTCAACAAATAACAAAGTATTGACTCGTAATTTCAATATTATTGAAGAAATACTTATGTAATCTCTAAAGCCTTCAAGGGATTATTCAATTCTAGTTTCAACCGTAATTCAAATGAGTTTAATTTAGTATTAACTCATTAAAATTTATGTTATGTCTGAGGAGAATATATACATATATATTTTCACAAAGACTGTAATAAAATTGTTATGTACAAAATATTAATTGTGAAATTTTTTAACGGGTAGGTAATACCCGAGAGATATATATATTCACAATTAATATGTTACATTCTTCGAATCTGATCAAGCAAATTATCAACTATACTTCCTACTTTCACAATAATATACATTCTTTCATAGAGATCAAAACAACCATACTCATTCAAACCCAATTACAAATTTTGATTTTGAAACCTCAGAATTCAATTCGAGATATAACCGGTATCATCACTTTTAGATTCCTACATCTTTCAAAGCTATACTTTGACTTCAAAACTGTGTTAGAACATCAAATGTATATTAACGATTACAATCTGTGTTCAAACCCTTCGAAAATATCTGAAGACACTTCAAATAATGAGCAATCGAGATGATGATCCAACCACATATTACCCACAGTTAGGTACTTAAAAAGCACTCTAAACCAAAGTCATAATTCCACACATATCTGTGTCAGATTCTTTGGCATTTATTAGCAAAAATAACTTTGCAATTCCTTTTCAAAGTAGCCAATTTTGTCACAGCTCCAGCAAGTCAACTTCGACTTTTCAGTCAGACTAACCTTATTATAACCTTGAGATATACACCATCGTTACCAGGGAACCTTTTACATCCCACCACATTATTAGCAGATGTACCAACAACTTCATTACCCTTTGACTTTAACCTCTCCAAAAAGTCATTATAGTTATTCATTGAAACCCCACCATTTACTCATTCGCATCTTGTAAGAAGAATTGCCATACGAATCATCGGGAATTAGCAATCATTAATTTGAAATCTCGCAGCATGTCTACGCCAACAGTTATATGTGTACGTACAACGTCTATCTCCTGGACTTACATACTTTGAATGTGAAGTTTCTGAAAAACACCTTGAACTGTGAACTAGTTCTTGAAATGCTGACGAAGCAGCAACAACTGTAAACGATCTTAACAGTAAAAAGTTTGATGATAAAGAATAGTGTATTGGCAAAGCTCAGAAAAAGAGAAGTTTTGGAACTGAAAAACGGATTGAGCAAAGTATGAAAGAGGCTGTGGACAAATCACAAGGGCGAAACGTGCCTTCAAAGAATCTAAATGATTCAGTACCTGTTGAAGTCATTAAAGGAATACCTTGCTCTTGACTCTAAACCCCTGCGGACAATATTCTTCATCATCCTCTGTTATTAGAAATTCTAAGATATCATCATATCTTTCATTATAAATATCCTCCATATTTCTGAAGATATTTTCTTAATTATTCTTATCCGAAATCATTTACCTCTTCGCGCTATCTGTATTACATCATAAAAGAAACTATTTTAGTTTCTAAATTCTGAAACATTCGAGTTTAAAATAGGAAAATTTTTTTTTGAAGTAGTGTTGGGAGCTGAAGCATGAGTTAGTATAATATAATGACACTTGATCAACGTGATTATATTACAGTAATTCATGCTGAGTTTCTAAATGGAACGTGATGATTCACAGATCATAACGTCATCATGTGCCATGTTACACGACTCCTATATTCTATTTAACCTCTAAATATATCAAGAAAATATTTCTTGATGATTCGGTCTTTTCCAGGGTATTCTGGTAATTTAACAAATCAGGATTTACCATTACCCTATCCTTCTTAGAACAATTACTGTGTTCATTCTGAAATCCATACCTACGAATTCTGGACCATTACAAGAGCTATTTAATCGCAAGAAGAAGAAACGAAAGGACAAAGCTCCGAAATAGAAATTTAGAGTATGAACCGCAGTAAATAGAAGAGAGCATTAACTGGGGATGACGATGACTATAGAAGACAGAAGCAGGGACATCGAAATATAAGGGAAGGTGTAAAATCTAACAACAACCCGGAAATTACAACCCGTATATATCAATGCATATAGCAATGTAAAGACATGGGAGAACTAGAAACACTATAAACCCAAGAGTATAGTAGAAGTAAATAGATTCTTCCGGTGGCAGATTAAAAAGAAGAATGACAGATATGAAGGTTAGGAGTATATCAAGGATCAGGATGGGATGGAGCATATTAACGAATACTTTAAAGTAGAAATTGAGAAAGAAAGAATAGAAGGTGTGAGTTGTAAGGGAATGGAGAGGATGGATTTATAGGAAAAATTTTCGACAGAGCAATCGAAGCAGATTATCGCGTTTAATCAAAGAAGATCTGAATCTCCTTAATTACCGAAGAATCAAATCTTAATATGAAGATTTCTTCTAAATTCCTTAAATTTCGGAAAGCAATCTTGAACACGCCGCCGGTTAAGTCAAACCTACATTTATTCATTTTTCACTCTTTTGCGATAGCTTCACTTATACTCTTCGCATAATCAAATTGGGTTATCTATATTAATCAATGATGATAAAACTCTATGTATCAGTTTACATTCGTCATAATAACATTCTTACTGTTAGCCATGACGACCTCTATCAAATTTCGGGACGAAATTTCTTTTAACGGGTAGGTACTGTGATGACCCGGAAATTTCCGATCAAATTTAAACTTTAATCTTTATATGTTCCCGACACGATGAGCAAAAATATGTAATGTTGAGTCTCGAAAGTTTTGAAAACTATATTCATATAATCAATTACCCTTTGACCATGCCTAGCGATTCACGAACAATTGTATGTACATAAACATATGTGTGTTTATTAAATTGTGATATATTATATAAAACATCGAACAGATTAGTGGATATGATTATAAGCTATGAGATCTATTTTATGAACCTGGAAGTACTATCAAGGTATTGAATAGATAATACTTTACATGAATGTATTTGTTCGATGTAAGTTTATCGACGAGATTAAAAGATAATATCAAATGATTGAATTATCAGATACATTGAATTATGATTAAGAGTATCTGTTAGGAGGTCCACTTTGAATTAGGTAACCCTTATTATTAACCGTATTCGGAAAATAGTAAAGTGAGTTATAAGTAAAGACAAATGTGTCAATTAACGGGAACTAGCCAAATGTTAGTGGAGTTTTCTGTTCGACTTTCTATATAAACGTTAACTAGTTAACCTTCCTATTATTTAGAGTGAAAGTGAAACTTTGGGAATATAGTTATATTAATTAGAAAGTTTAAGGAAAACAAACTAAACGTTGACGCATAAGGAAATTATATTTTTTTTTAAGTATAAACGTTATAGGATATAATATTATAAACGATCTTCAATTATACTTTGAAATATAATTAAAATCTAAATATTTTATTAAAATATTTCAAACCTATATATTATAAATATATTTTAATTTAGTCAAAAGATGTTTTGGTTTAAGTTAATGTTATTAAATATACTTCGATAACTAACGAGGGTATGAATTATAAAAGTAAATGACCAAAACACTCAAAGGATTAAGTTACACTCTGAGTGGGTTAGTTTTTAATTAATTTAAATCTAGTTATTAATAATGGTACATGTCACAAAACGTTTAATTTAAAATAAAATATTTTGACAAACAACGAGACTTGGATTTATAGAAGGAAATGACCACAACGCTCAACTTTATAAGTTATATTTTTATAAAGGTAATTTATTGTTATGTAAGTCTAATTTTTGTAAAAGGTATACGTCACGTAATATAAAGGGCTAGTTTTCTAAACGTACGAAAGTGCGCCCGAAAAACGGAAAGTGGTACATGAGTCGCGAGACCACGACCGTGTCATTTTTGTAAAAATTATATTTTTACCATAAGCGTAAATATAATATAATATTTAATTAATTATAAAGATTTAATAATAAAAAAAAGAACATTATATAAAACGTTTTTTTTGCCAACTTAAGAACTTCCCATTTACTTTAACCCCACCATATTCATTATTATAGTTATGAGCTGTGATCAATTTAAAAACGTTATGAGCCATGTATCAAGATATGAGCTGGAATCAATTTTGCCATAAATTACGGAGATTAAAGGGAAGAAATGTCGTAATAGTTGAGGTGTGGAGCCCAGAAAGTTCCTTTAAAGCTCGAACGCGTCCTGATCGAATTCATTTAACTTTCTATTTCTCAATCTCTCTATTCTATCAAATACTTCGTAAATATTTATTTAACTATTATTATTATTAATATTATTATTATGTTAAGAGTAGTATTATTATTAATCACATTAATATTAGTAGTATTATTATTATTATACATAAAATATTACGACGAGGTCATGAGCAAGTCATTTCAAAATAAGTTTCTCGAGTAGGATAGGGCTAAGGAAAGTATGGGTTATAGCTAAGGAAATTATGGGTATGGATCATGGGTATGCTCGTGAAGTCAAACTAGTGTTTGTCATCTCCGTTGCGTCTACGTACCTTTCCTGCAATATTGAATCTCAATATTGATACGTGAGTACTCATAATTTAATTTTTACATACTAATAGTGTATCCCTGACTAGTGCTCGAGAAAATAGGATTATGCATGCTTGTACATTTGATATTGCCCTTAGATAGGTTATGTTGAATCTTAAAGGTTGTTATACTAGGGATGAAATAAGGTATAAGATATGCATGTCATTGGAAAGCTAGCGAAAAATTAAGAACTTTTCATTTAGATATCGAATGGATTCGATGAACGGTTAGAAAGTTATGAATTAAACAATTAATTTCGTAATTAAGATTGCTAATGATAATTAGTGAACTAATTTTCTGGGTAATAAAAAGTGGTTATTTGGATTCTACTCGTCGAGTAGATTAATTTTCATATAAAGCACGTCTCGTTTCGTTGAACGGTTGTCAAGTTATGGATAAAAGAAGTTTTGTAAATTTTGATTAAACGTCGATACGGAAACTGAAATTCTCGCTGATCTGCGTTGTTTCAGATTAAAACAAAAATACCACTAAATTCTTTGCTGTAAGGTCTAACAAACGACTCTGGCCGTTTGTCAATTCGAGTCTCGACGATTTTTCTAAAAATCGTCAAAGTTGACTGTTTGGTCACATTTTAAAATTCTAAAAAGAGCTGAAACTTTTTTATTAAAAATGTCAGTTTTGTATCAGTTGCCATGGTCGGCCTGATGTGTGTTTACTTTTTCCAAAAATCATGTTATATCTTTGTAGTAACGAGAATTTGAAGGCTTTGACCGTTTGTCAATCCGAGTTTCGAGGAATTTTCTAAAAATCTCCAAAGTAGGCTACTCGAACACTTTTGTAAATTTATTAAAGCTGAAAAATTAACTTTGAAACGCCGAAACCGCGTTGGCAACTACGAGTTGTCTAGGTTTAGTTTACTTCTGTAAAATTTATGTTTAATCTTTTTGGTAATGTGTAACTTTTATCTTTGGCCGTTTATCAATCGGAGTTCCGATAATTTTTCTAAAAATCGATGAAGTGGTCGTTTAGTCATGTTTGACCGAAAAATCATTTTTGTATAAGTTATTGTATTTTTTGCATGCGACCTCGTTTTTACTTTAACCTTTGACTTTTGACTTTAACATTTGACTTTTGATCTTGAACTTTGACTTTTCCCGTTAACTTTTCAGTTAATTTTTTCGTGTTGACTTTCTCTAAATACTAAAAATACTATTTTATGATTATGAAACCATTTGTGTTACGTTTTTTTACACGTCACCTTTTACTAGAATTTTAACTGAGCATGGGTAATATAACATGTTACTATACTGTTGAGTCAGACTCGAGCATTAGGATTGTGGTACACTATGACTTAACCTAATTTGTTAGACAAATATTGATCAACATAAATATATATATAATTAATATAGGTTCGTGAATCCGAGGCCAATCCTACACATATTCAATGATGATATATGTATTTTTACTACAAAATACAGTATGGTGAGTTTCATTTGCCTTTTTACCCTTTATATTTTTGGGCTGAGAATACATGCGCAATTTTTATAAATGATTTACAAAATAGACACAAGTACGTGAAACTACATTCTATGGTTGAATTATCGAAATCGAATATGCCCCTTTTTATTAAGTCTGGTAATCTAAGAATTAGGGAACAGACACCCTAATTGACGCGAATCCTAAAGATAGATCTATTGGGCCTAACAAACCCCATCCAAAGTACCGGATGCTTTAGTACTTCGAAATTTATATCATGTCCGAAGGAGAATCCCGGAATGATGGGGATATTCTTATATGCATATTGTTAATGTCGGTTACCAGGTGTTCAATCCATATGAATGATTATTTTTGTCTCTATGCATGGGACGTATATTTATGAGAACTGGAAATGAAATTCTTGAGGTCAATTAAAATGATGGAAATGAATGATTATGATAAACTAATGAACTCACCAACCTTTTGGTTGACACTTTAAAGCATGTTTATTCTCAGGTATAAAAGAAATCTTCCGCTGTGCATTTGCTTGTTTTAAAGATATTACTTGGAGTATTTCATGGCATATTTCGAAGAACGTTGCATTCGAGTCATTGAGTTCATCAAAGATTACTATTAAGTTAATTTATAATTGGATAGTGGATATTATGAAATGGTATGCATGCCTGTCAATTTTCGATGTAAAGAAAGTTTGTGTTTTAAAAACGAATGCAATGTTTGTAATATGTATCATATAGAGGTCAAATACCTCGCGATGTAATCAACTATTGTGAATCGTTTATAATGTATATGAACGGGTCCTTTCAGTCTCTCTCTCCATTGAGAATTTAGATAAAAGGTTTCCTTATACGGAAGTACAAGCAAAAAATACAGGAGTGAAATGAGGATTTAGAATAGGATGAGTTTTCACCTCGATGTAGCCATATCGCGCATCTTGTGGCCAAACGTTGGGACTTGGTGGGAATGAGATAGTACACGTAGTTGTATAGTCTGGAGTTTAGTAGTAGTTAGCCATATATTAGAAGCATAAGGACGATAAGTCAAAGAAGAAAGAGGTATCCTTGGGTTGTGTATTATCTTGGTGATATCGGGTAAAAAGTTACGTTTTTACCCCCTAAATCAGGCCCTAAAACAATAAAGATTAAAAATTTATCGGAAAAATTATCATTTTTTTAGTTGATTTTGTAGATTAAGTAATTACAAAGGCGATGCAAAAAGAATCAAGTAAAACGGAGCTAAAACAAAGATTCTAGAGCGAAAACGGTGAAAGACAAGAAATCAAGTTACGATCCAGTGAATCAAGCCTGATCAGCCGACCATACGGCCTGCCATATGGCCTGCCACTATGGAAACGGCCTGCCATATACGTGCCACCACACGAGCCACCATGCGGCCTGCCAAGCATAAGGCCTGCCAAAAACGTGCTGCTATACGCCCTGCCATACGCCCTGCCAGGCGTATGCAGGCAAATTCCAAGTCTATTTAAATGGCCTTTCTCCATCCATTCCAACACACACTCAACTTGAAATACAATTTATATTTTCAATATTTTTAGTAGTTTTTAGTAGTAGTTAGCTTAGATTTTATTTTCCCGAGGATATCCGGGCGAGTCCCTGCGATCCCGGGCAGATTAGTTCGGCCTTTTCAGGTTTTATTCGAAACGCTTGTCTTTTGTATTAAACATGTATTCTTATCTTTTATGTTTAATAATGCGTTCCGATATTGCCATGATAGCTTAATTTATCTGTATGTTGCCATGATAGAAGTTTGGGTTAGCGTAATTATGTTAATATAGTACGATTACTGTTATAATACTGAACTAGGAAGTCTGATAGATTTGTATGCTAGCATCTTAAGGATTGACCAACTTAGGTTGTGATCAGGACTTGTCCACCTATATGAAATTAGCTACTTCATGGGATTAAGACCTCTGGTTATACTGTATCTAAAGATTCTATGAACTCGGTATGGCCGGAGTTCCCGAGAGGCATCTAATGCACTTTTAGGACACGGAACCTAGGAATTGAGACATGAATGACCTAGTATGCCTATTGACTATTCCAAAGAGACCTCTTAGGATCTGTTAAGATCTAGTTAGTGCCTCTACTGCATGACCCAAGCCTATTTCATGTTCTTGTCTGATTGTTGCCCTAGGTCTTAGTCATATCAACTGTTTAGGTATTTATTAGGTTTCTATCTGCTTTACTATCAGTAAATTAACTGTAATGCTGTATAATGTTTGATTTGTTGTGATCTCACTAGTATGATGAAATGGTTGTTAGTTTTCATTTAAGGTTTTGCCAACTTAAACCGACGGACTCCTTCCGTTTGTGATCAGTGTTCAATCAACACGGCACGTTGTTATTCAGTTATCTGAACTGATAACGAGGGTTAGGATTAGAGCTTAACTCACTAATAAACCTAGTACTCAACTGAGGATAACCTCCGAGGTATTGTTACACTTCAGTTATACGACCAAGTATCATACTTCTCACTGCTCAAAGAGAACTCCGAGAGTTCAGAGATAAGTAGGTCTGTGTAATTGGCTCATCCAACCAGATCAACATCAATCCAAGCATAGTCTTAACATAAGCATAATTACCTTTCCCTAACCCAATACTGATATCTTGGTCAACATTTCCTTGATCTGCATACTCCAGATATCCTCCCACTTTATTTACTTTTCTGTATTTAGGACCTTTAGATAAAATCAACTACTATCTTTTATCCAGGTAATTTAACTAAAAGACAATTATCCACCTGATCTTCAATTCGTTAATCAGCATAAAATTCGACACTAGGTTAACTTAAACCTTCTACACCTTAGAAAGTAAAGTAAATTTAGGCCCCGCAAAATATAAATAAACGAAGACGCTGTGTGCTACCGAATCGGACACCGTGTGACCTAACGACACCGCACAAAATAAAAACCATCCATTAATGGCATATCAGTAGTTGACCTTCTTCTTGGAGCAGCTGCCGGGGATCGAATATTTTGATCGAGAAAGATTTTAAACAGACAAAGTGTTGTTTGGTGGTGTCTAAGAAAGACAATTATACACGGACTTAGTTATTGGATTTTTCGAACAGTCTCCAATTATATTGGAACCAAAAGGATCCTGCCTCTCCGTAGTTAGCCTGGCAACCTTGATATAAGTAATCTGTGAGAAGTCCTATCAGTTAAGATATCCGATCTGGTTAGCGACCGAATTTCAAGAATAATTGTTTTTATTAAATTATCGATCCTTTTAGTAAATTAATATTTTCTAAAAGTTACTTTTAAGTCTTTTTATTAACAGGAAATTAAAAATGGAACAACAAGACACCCTTGCTTCTATGCATAAGTCATGCTTAGAGGAAAGAAGAGGACCAATCACCTTAGGAACCGAAGGAATTCCTGAGATCAGTTCACACATGATTAAACTAGTCAGTATGATCTGTAAATTTCAAGGATTACCTACTGACGATCCTAATTTTCATATAAACAAATTTATCAGTCTGGTTGACTCTTTTAAGAAGGAATCAAACGAGAAAAACATTTTAAAACTTCATCTTTTTCAATATTCACTTTCTAAACACGCTTCAGCATGGTTTGACGCACTTAACCCGAATTCAATTCATACATGGGATGATTTAGCCACTAAATTTCTAAATAAATATTATCCACCCTCCCTACAAACCTGTTTAAGAAATGACATCACTAACTTTTCCCAAAAAGAAAATGAGTCACTGTGTCTAGCATGGAATAGAGTAAAGATGATGCTTAAAAGATGTCCGAATCATTTGTTAAGTCGGGCAGACATAGTCTATACGCTTTACAATGGTTTGACCAAGGATGATAAGTCTCTCCTCAACATGGCCTCGCAAGGAAATTTCATGTCTCGAACAGCAGATGAAGCATGGGATCTCTTGGACACAATAGCTGCACAACAGGAAGACTGGAACAATGAAGCTGCTGAGAAGGATGATGTCTTCGCTCATACGGTAAAAATGCTGGAAACCAGGTTACAAGATCTCACCCTCACTCTTCAAAGTTTACAAATTCCTAAGAACTCCGATGCTACTAGAACAAATTTAAGGTATCCTTACCCTAGATGGGCGTACAAACAGCAAAATAGCTCGAATCATAATATAATTTTTCCATTGCACAAACCTACTCTCCACTCTAAGGAAATTTTAGCTGAATTTATGAAAAAGAAATACATGATAAACCTTCAAGTCATAGAATGCCAGAATAAGTTCGACACGTTGATAAAGACTTTTGAAGAATTAATCACTAATTTTCAGCTTACGCTTAAACGTTTAACCACTAAAATTGATATAGAGTGTAGTGAGTTTGATGCCCTAGTAATTACTAGAGGAGGAAAAGAAACAACTGTCAATATACCCATACAAGATTTTTCCGATAAGGAACCTGTGCCAATTGACCCAATCGTCAATCCACCGGAACCTATCTCTCCTAAGGCCCCAAATATTATTCCGCGCGCCCGCATACATTTTCCAGGTAGGCTTAGAAAGGAAAAACAAGAAGCACAATTTGCTAAGTATTGGGATATTATTAAGAATTTGCATTTGAATGTACGTCTAGTAGATGCTTTAGTACAAATGCCAAACTACGCTAAATTTTTCAAAGAACTGCTTTTAAATAAAGAGAGATTAAGAGAGATAGTTAGCTTGCCCTTAAGTGAAGAATGCTCGTTAGTGTTACAGTATGGAATTCCCCCTAAGTTAGGAGATACAGGAAGATTTACGGTACCTTGCTACCTGCAAGATGTCCACATTAGCAATGCGTTAGCAGACTTAGGAGCCAGTGTAAACCTAATACCCTATTCATTATTCAAGAAGCTAGGATTAAATGACTTAAGGCCAACCAGAATGACTATCCAACTCGCAGACAGATCAGTTAAGATTCCTCGGGGAATAGCTGAAGATGTCCTAGTTAGAGTGGATAAGTTCGCATTTCCCGTTGATTTTGTCATTATGGATATTGAGGAAGACACGAAGGTCCCACTCATTCTTGGCAGACCATTCCTAAATACTCCTAAGGCCGTAATTGACGTTCACGAGAAATCTCTAAAGTTAAGGGTTGGAGGAGAAGAAATCACATTCAATGTTGATCACCTCATGAACCATCCTGCGGAAGAGGATGTGAATCTCTCTGATTCTTTTCAAGAACTCGTCAACGAATACCTGGAAGAGACTATGGCTATTTGCAGTTAAGATCAAATTTCTAAGGATCTGTTCTTTACACCTCCTGAAGGAAATCTCGACAACCATTCAGCCATAGACCTTAGTCATCCCATATCTCCCCTCTCTGAAAGTAACCTTCTTGGCCATACTATTCAAATAGCACCGCTAGGACAAGGCATTCCTTTACCTCTACTAAGGAGAAGACCGATGAAGAAACAGATTTCATTCCGGTACATCAGGAACCCCAGTCAAGGGAAGAATGTGAGGAATTTTCCGAACCTACCTTCGAAACTAAAGAAGACGTTTCTGAAGAGGAAGCATTAAGGAGGACAATTTCCAGAAATGAAGAACAGATAGCATCAGTGACCGCTACTAAAGAATCAGAATTCCAGGAGAGGTACGACTCGTTAGACCGTAAGGAGATAGCTAGAATGAAGCCATCTATCGAGGAGCCTCCGGAATTGGAATTGAAGAAGTTACCCGACAATCTGGAGTATGTATTCTAAGAAGGAGAATCGCAACTCCCTGTGATTATATCAAAATTCCTCACTACACAAGAGAAGGCGAAATTGATTCAAGTGCTGAAATCACATAAGAAGGAAATTGCTTGGAAGATCTCCGACATCAAAGGGATCAGACCCAACTATTGCACCCATAAGATCTTCATGGAAGATGATTTCAAGCCATCAGTTCAGAGGCAAAGAAGGGTCAACCCTATGATTCAAGAAGTCGTCAAGAAAGAAGTATTCAAACATCTGGACGCCGGTCTGATCTATCCCATCTCTGATTCACCACGGGTCAGTCCTGTTCAAGTGGTACCCAAAAAGGGAGGGACGACCGTAATTCAAAATGAGAATAATGAACTTATTCCAACTCGGGAAGTTACCGGTTGGAGGGTTTGCATAGACTATCGTAAATTAAACGATGTAACCCAGAAGGATCATTTTCCATTACCTTTCATTGATCAAATGTTGGAACGTCTATCAGGAAATGAGTACTACTGTTTCCCAGACGGTTTTTCCGGCTACTTTCAAATTCCCCTAGATCCAAAGGACCAAGAGAAAACAACCTTCACCTGTCCTTATGGAACATTTACCTATCGACGTATGCCCTTTGGGTTATGCAATGCACCAGCTACATTTCAGCGATGCATGGTAGCAATATTCCACGACATGATTGAACGTTGTATGAAAGTCTTCATGGACGACTTCTCAGTCTTTGGAAGTACCTTTGATTCGTGCCTATTAAACCTTGACAAGATGCTCACTCAGTGTGAAGAGTCAAATTTAGTTCTTAATTGGGAAAAATGTCACTTCATGGTAAAAGAAGGGATAGTTTTAGGACATAAGATCTCTAAAGCAGGAATAGAAGTTGATAAGGCTAAGATTGAGACCATCACTAAACTTCCAGAACCTACCATGGTAAGAGCAATAAGGAGTTTCCTAAGACACGCCAGTTTCTACCGACGTTTCATTAAGGATTTTTCAAAGGTTACACGACCTCTCACTCACCTCTTAGGAAAGGAAGTCCCGTTTGTCTTCGATGAGGAATGTCGAAAAGCATTCCACTATCTAAAAGAACAGCAAACACATGCACCAATCATGATAGCTTGGAGTCTACCATTTGAGATCATGTGTGATGCGAGCGATTTCACAGTTGGATCAGTGCTTGGACAACAGGTAGATAAACACTTTCATCCAATCTATTACGCCAGCAAAACCTTAACCGGAGCTCAAGAAAATTACACTACCACGGAGAAGGAGCTGCTAGCCATAGTATTCGCCTTCGACAAATTTCGTTCCTATCTTATCTTGTCCAAGACTACGGTCTATACAAATCGTTCAGCCCTCAAATATCTATTCACTAAGAAAGATGCAAAACCGAGGCTCCTACGATGGATCTTACTCCTTTAAGAATTCGACATCGAGATTAAAGAAAAGAAAGGAGCAGAGAACGTCGTAGCAGATCATCTTAGTCGTTTGGAAAACCCAACGATGGAAAAACTTGCAGAAAAAGATATCAGAGATAAATTCCTAGAAGAACAGCTTATGAGTTTAGGACAAACTCACATAGGATCACAGTTTAATGACACTCCTTTGTATGCCGACATGGCCAACTACCTAGTTGCCGGACTAGTACAAAAGGGCATGAGTACCTCCCGAAGAGGGAAGGTCTTCAAGGATGCCAAGTACTACTGAAATGTCCCGTTCTTATTGATTAAAAACGTTCCATATTAATTGATTTCGTTGCGAGGTTTTAACCTCTATATGAGACGTTTTTCAAAGACTGCATTCATTTTTAAAACAAACCATAACCTTTATTTCATAAATAAGGGTTTAAAAAGCTTTACGTAGATTATCAAATAATGATAATCTAAAATATCCTGTTTACACACGACCATTACATAATGGTTTACAATACAAATATGTTACATCGAAATCAGTTTCTTGAATGCAGTTTTTACACAATATCATACAAACATGGACTCCAAATCTTGTCCTTATTTTAGTATGCAACAGCAGAAGCTCTTAATATTCACCTGAGAATAAACATGCTTTAAACGTCAACAAAATTGTTGGTGAGTTATAGGTTTAACCTATATATATCAAATCGTAACAATAGACCACAAGATTTCTTATTTCAATACACATCCCATACATAGAGATAAAAATCATTCATATGGTGAACACCTGGTAACCGACATTAACAAGATGCATATATAAGAATATCCCCATCATTCTGGGACACCCTTCGGATATGATATAAATTTCGAAGTACTAAAGCATCCGGTACTTTGGATGGGGTTTGTTAGGCCCAATAGATCTATCTTTAGGATTCGCATCAATTAGGGTGTCTGTTCCCTAATTCTTAGATTACCAGACTTAATAAAAAGGGGCATATTCGATTTCGATAATTCAACCATAGAATGTAGTTTCACGTACTTGTGTCTATTTTGTAAATCATTTATAAAACCTGCATGTATTCTCATCCCAAAAATATTAGATTTTAAAAGTGGGACTATAACTCACTTTCACAGATTTTTACTTCGTCGGGAAGTAAGACTTGGCCACTGGTTGATTCACGAACCTATAACAATATATACATATATATCAAAGTATGTTCAAAATATATTTACAACACTTTTAATATATTTTGATGTTTTAAGTTTATTAAGTCAGCTGTCCTCGTTAGTAATCCTACAACTAGTTGTCCACAGTTAGATGTACAGAAATAAATCGATAAATATTATCTTGAATCAATCCACGACCCAGTGTATACGTATCTCAGTATTGATCACAACTCAAACTATATATATTTTGGAATCAACCTCAACCCTGTATAGCTAACTCCAACATTCACATATAGAGTGTCTATGGTTGTTCCGAAATATATATAGATGTGTCGACATGATAGGTCGAAACATTGTATACGTGTCTATGGTATCTCAAGATTACATAATATACAATACAAGTTGATTAAGTTATGGTTGGAATAGATTTGTTACCAATTTTCACGTAGCTAAATGAGAAAAATTATCCAATCTTGTTTTACCCATAACTTCTTCATTTTAAATCCGTTTTGAGTGAATAAAATTGCTATAGTTTCATATTGAACTCTATTTTATGAATCTAAACAGAAAAAGTATAGGTTTATAGTCGGAAAAATAAGTTACAAGTCGTTTTTGTAAAGGTAGTCATTTCAGTCGAAAGAACGACGTCTAGATGACCATTTTAGAAAACATACTTCCACTTTGAGTTTAACCATAATTTTTGGATATAGTTTCATGTTCATAATAAAAATCATTTTCTCAGAATAACAACTTTTAAATCAAAGTTTATCATAGTTTTTAATTAACTAACCCAAAACAGCCCGCGGTGTTACTACGACGGCGTAAATCCGGTTTTACGGTGTTTTTCGTGTTTTCAGGTTTTAAATCATTAAGTTAGCATATCATATAGATATAGAACATGTGTTTAGTTGATTTTAAAAGTCAAGTTAGAAGGATTAACTTTTGTTTGCGAACAAGTTTAGAATTAACTAAACTATGTTCTAGTGATTACAAGTTTAAACCTTCGAATAAGATAGCTTTATATGTATGAATCGAATGATGTTATGAACATCATTACTACCTTAAGTTCCTTGGATAAACCTACTGGAAAAGAGAAAAATGGATCTAGCTTCAATGGATCCTTGGATGGCTCGAAGTTCTTGAAGCAGAATCATGACACGAAAACAAGTTCAAGTAAGATCATCACTTGAAATAAGATTGTTATAGTTATAGAAATTGAACCAAAGTTTGAATATGATTATTACCTTATATTAGAATGATAACCTAATATAAGAAACAAAGATTTCTTGAGGTTGGATGATCACCTTACAAGATTGGAAGTGAGCTAGCAAACTTGAAAGTATTCTTGATTTTATGTAACTAGAACTTGTAGAATATATGAAGAACACTTAGAACTTGAAGATAGAACTTGAGAGAGATCAATTAGATGAAGAAAATTGAAGAATGAAAGTGTTTGTAGGTGTTTTTGGTCGTTGGTGTATGGATTAGATATAAAGGATATGTAATTTTGTTTTCATGTAAATAAGTCATGAATGATTACTCATATTTTTGTAATTTTATGAGATATTTCATGCTAGTTGCCAAATGATAGTTCCCACATGTGTTAGGTGACTCACATGGGCTGCTAAGAGCTGATCATTGGAGTATATATACCAATAGTACATACATCTAAAAGCTGTGTATTGTACGAGTACGAATACGGGTGCATACGAGTAGAATTGTTGATGAAACTGAACGAGGATGTAATTGTAAGCATTTTTGTTAAGTAGAAGTATTTTGATAAGTGTATTAAAGTCTTTCAAAAGTGTATAAATACATATTAAAACACTACATGTATATACATTTTAACTGAGTCGTTAAGTCATCGTTAGTCGTTACATGTAAGTGTTGTTTTGAAACCTTTAGGTTAACGATCTTGTTAAATGTTGTTAACCCAATGTTTATAATATCAAATGAGATTTTAAATTATTATATTATCATGATATTATCATGTATGAATATCTCTTAATATGATATATATACATTAAATGTCTTTACAACGATAATCGTTACATATATGTCTTGTTTAAAAATCATTAAGTTAGTAGTCTTGTTTTTACATATGTAGTTCAATGTTAATATAATTAATGATATGTTTACTTATCATAGTATCATGTTAACTATATATATATCCATATATATGTCATCATATAGTTTTTACAAGTTTTAACGTTCGTGAATCACCGGTCAACTTGGGTGGTCAATTGTCTATATGAAACATATTTCAATTAATCAAGTCTTAACAAGTTTGATTGCTTAACATGTTGGAAACATTTAATCATGTAAATATCAATCTCAATTAATATATATAAACATGGAAAAGTTCGGGTCACTACAGTACCTACCCGTTAAATAAATTTCGTCCTGAAATTTTAAGCTGTTGAAGGTGTTGACGAATCTTCTGGAAATAGATGCGGGTATTTCTTCTTCATCTGATCTTCACGCTCCCAGGTGAACTTGGGTCCTCTACGAGCATTCCATCGAACCTTAACAATTGGTATCTTGTTTTGCTTAAGTCTTTTAACCTCACGATCCATTATTTCAACGGGTTCTTCGATGAATTGGAGTTTTTCGTTGATTTGGATTTCATCTAACGGAATAGTGAGATCTTCTTTAGCAAAACATTTCTTCAAATTCGAGACGTGGAAAGTGTTATGTACAGCCGCGAGTTGTTGAGGTAACTCTAGTCGGTAAGCTACTGGTCCGACACGATCAATAATCTTGAATGGTCCAATATACCTTGGATTTAATTTCCCTCGTTTACCAAATCGAACAATGCCTTTCCAAGGTGCAACTTTAAGCATGACCATCTCTCCAATTTCAAATTCTATATCTTTTCTTTTAATGTCAGCGTAGCTCTTTTGTCGACTTTGGGCGGTTTTCAACCGTTGTTGAATTTGGATGATCTTCTCGGTAGTTTCTTGTATAATCTCCGGACCCGTAATCTGTCTATCCACCACTTCACTCCAACAAATCGGAGACCTGCACTTTCTACCATAAAGTGCTTCAAACGGCGCCATCTCAATGCTTGAATGGTAGCTGTTGTTGTAGGAAAATTCTGCTAACGGTAGATGTCGATCCCAACTGTTTCCGAAATCAATAACACATGCTCGTAGCATGTATTCAAGCGTTTGTATCGTCCTTTCACTCTGCCCATCAGTTTGTGGATGATAGGCAGTACTCATGTCTAGACAAGTTCCTAATGCTTGCTGTAATGTCTGCCAGAATCTTGAAATAAATCTGCCATCCCTATCAGAGATAATAGAGATTGGTATTCCATGTCTGGAGACGACTTCCTTCAAATACAGTCGTGCTAACTTCTCCATCTTGTCATCTTCTCTTATTGGCAGGAAGTGTGCTGATTTGGTGAGACGATCAACTATTACCCAAATAGTATCAAAACCACTTGCAGTCCTTGGCAATTTAGTGATGAAATCCATGGTAATGTTTTCCCATTTCCATTCCGGGATTTCGGGTTGTTGAAGTAGACCTGATGGTTTCTGATGCTCAGCTTTGACCTTAGAACACGTCAAACATTCTCCTACGTATTTAGCAACATCGGCTTTCATACCCGGCCACCAAAAATGTTTCTTGAGATCCTTGTACATCTTCCCCATTTCAGGATGTATTGAGTATCTGGTTTTATGAGCTTCTCTAAGTACCATTTCTATCATATCTCCAAATTTTGGTACCCAAATCCTTTCAGCCCTATACCGGGTTCCGTCTTCCCGAATATTAAGATGCTTCTCCGATCCTTTGGGTATTTCATCCTTTAAATTTCCTTCTTTTAAAACTCCTTGTTGCGCCTCCTTTATTTGAGTAGTAAGGTTATTATGAATCATTATATTCATAGATTTTACTCGAATGGGTTCTCTGTCCTTCCTGCTCAAGGCATCGGCTACCACATTTGCCTTCCCCGGGTGGTAACGAATCTCAAAGTCATAATCATTCAATAATTCAATCCACCTACGCTGCCTCATATTCAGTTGTTTCTGATTAAATATGTGTTGAAGACTTTTGTGGTCGGTATATATAATACTTTTGACCCCATATAAGTAGTGCCTCCAAGTCTTTAATGCAAAAACAACCGCGCCTAATTCCAAATCATGCGTCGTATAATTTTGTTCGTGAATCTTCAATTGTCTAGATGCATAAGCAATCACCTTCGTTCGTTGCATTAATACACAACCGAGACCTTGCTTTGATGCGTCACAATAAATCACAAAATCATCATTCCCTTCAGGCAATGACAATATTGGTGCCGTAGTTAGCTTTTTCTTCAATAACTGAAACGCTTTCTCTTGTTCATCATTCCATTCAAATTTCTTCCCTTTATGCGTTAATGCAGTCAAGGGTTTTGCTATTCTGGAAAAGTCTTGGATGAACCTTCTGTAGTAACCAGCTAGTCCTAAAAATTGGCGTATGTGTTTCGGAGTTTTCGGGGTTTCCCACTTTTCAACAGTTTCTATCTTTGCCGGATCCACCTTAATACCTTCTTTGTTCACTATGTGACCGAGGAATTGAACTTCTTCCAACCAAAATGCACACTTTGAAAACTTAGCGTACAATTCTTCCTTCCTCAATACTTCTAACACCTTTCTCAAATGTTCACCGTCTTCTTGGTCATTCTTTGAGTAAATAAGTATGTCATCAATGTAAACAATGACAAACTTGTCAATGTATGGTCCACACACTCGGTTCATAAGGTCCATGAACACAGCTGGTGCATTAGTTAAACCAAACGGCATGACCATAAACTCGTAATGACCGTAACGTGTTTTGAAAGCAGTCTTTGGAATATCATCTTCTTTCACCCGCATTTGATGATACCCGGAACGTAAGTCAATCTTTGAATAAACAGACGAGCCTTGTAGTTGATCAAATAAGTCATCGATTCTCGGTAGTGGGTAGCGGTTCTTGATGGTAAGTTTGTTCAACTCTCGGTAGTCGATACACAACCTGAATGTACCATCTTTCTTCTTGACAAACAAAACAGGAGCTCCCCACGGTGATGTGCTTGGTCGAATGAAACCACGCTCTAAAAGTTCTTGTAATTGGCTTTGCAGTTCTTTCATCTCGCTGGGTGCGAGTCTGTAAGGAGCACGAGCTATTGGTGCAGCTCCTGGTACAAGATCTATTTGAAATTCAACCGATCGATGTGGGGGTAATCCCGGTAATTCTTTTGGAAATACATCGGGAAATTCTTTTGCAATGGGAACATCATTGATGCTCTTTTCTTCAGTTTGTACTTTCTCGACGTGTGCTAGAACAGCATAGCAACCTTTTCTTATTAGTTTTTGTGCCTTCAAATTACTAATAAGATGTAGTTTCGTGTTGCCCTTTTCTCCGTACACCATTAAGGGTTTTCCTTTTTCTCGTATAATGCGAATTGCATTTTTTGTAACAAACGATCTCTGCTTTCACTTCTTTCAACCAGTCCATACCGATTATCACATCAAAACTCCCTAACTCTACTGGTATCAAATCAATCTTAAATGTTTCGCTAACCAGTTTAATTTCTTGATTCCGACATATATTATCTGCTGAAATTAATTTACCATTTGCTAATTCGAGTAAAAATTTACTATCCAAAGGCGTCAATGGACAACTTAATTTAGCACAAAAATCTCTACTCATATAGCTTCTATCCGCACCCGAATCAAATAAAACGTAAGCAGATTTATTGTCAATAAGAAACGTACCCGTAACAAGCTCCGGGTCTTCCGGTGCCTCTGCCGCATTAATATTGAAAACTCTTTCGCGGCCTTGTCCATTCGTGTTCTCCTGGTTCGGGATGTTAAAAATATATAGTTTCCAACAAAAATGTTAAGCAATCATTTTTAAAGAAAACACGGTCGAAGTCCAGACTCACTAATGCATCCTAACAAACTCGATAAGACACACTAATGCAAATTTTCTGGTTCTCTAAGACCAACGCTCGGATACCAACTGAAATGTCCCGTTCTTATTGATTAAAAACGTTCCATATTAATTGATTTCGTTGCGAGGTTTTGACCTCTATATGAGACGTTTTTCAAAGACTGCATTCATTTTTAAAACAAACCATAACCTTTATTTCATAAATAAGGGTTTAAAAAGCTTTACGTAGATTATCAAATAATGATAATCTAAAATATCCTGTTTACACACGACCATTACATAATGGTTTACAATACAAATATGTTACATCGAAATCAGTTTCTTGAATGCAGTTTTTACACAATATCATACAAACAAGGACTCCAAATCTTGTCCTTATTTTAGTATGCAACAGCGGAAGCTCTTAATATTCACCTGAGAATAAACATGCTTTAAACGTCAACAAAATTGTTGGTGAGTTATAGGTTTAACCTATATATATCAAATCGTAACAATAGACCACAAGATTTCATATTTCAATACACATCCCATACATAGAGATAAAAATCATTCATATGGTGAACACCTGGTAACCGACATTAACAAGATGCATATATAAGAATATCCCCATCATTCCAGGACACCCTTCGGATATGATATAAATTTCGAAGTACTAAAGCATCCGGTACTTTGGATGGGGTTTGTTAGGCCCAATAGATCTATCTTTAGGATTCGCGTCAATTAGGGTGTCTGTTCCCTAATTCTTAGATTACCAGACTTAATAAAAAGGGGCATATTCGATTTCGATAATTCAACCATAGAATGTAGTTTCACGTACTTGTGTCTATTTTGTAAATCATTTATAAAACCTGCATGTATTCTCATCTCAAAAATATTAGATTTTAAAAGTGGGACTATAACTCACTTTCACAGATTTTTACTTCGTCGGGAAGTAAGACTTGGCCACTGGTTGATTCACGAACCTATAACAATATATACATATATATCAAAGTATGTTCAAAATATATTTACAACACTTTTAATATATTTTGATGTTTTAAGTTTATTAAGTCAGCTGTCCTCGTTAGTAATCCTACAACTAGTTGTCCACAGTTAGATGTACAGAAATAAATCGATAAATATTATCTTGAATCAATCCACGACCCAGTGTATACGTATCTCAGTATTGATCACAACTCAAACTATATATATTTTGGAATCAACCTCAACCCTGTATAGCTAACTCCAACATTCACATATAGAGTGTCTATGGTTGTTCCGAAATATATATAGATGTGTCGACATGATAGGTCGAAACATTGTATACTTGTCTATGGTATCTCAAGATTACATAATATACAATACAAGTTGATTAAGTTATGGTTGGAATAGATTTGTTACCAATTTTCACGTAGCTAAATGAGAAAAATTATCCAATCTTGTTTTACCCATAACTTCTTCATTTTAAATCCGTTTTGAGTGAATTAAATTGCTATGGTTTCATATTGAACTCTATTTTATGAATCTAAACAGAAAAAGTATAGGTTTATAGTCGGAAAAATAAGTTACAAGTCATTTTTGTAAAGGTAGTCATTTCAGTCGAAAGAACGACGTCTAGATGACTATTTTAGAAAACATACTTCCACTTTGAGTTTAACCATAATTTTTGGATATAGTTTCATGTTCATTATAAAAATCATTTTCTCAGAATAACAACTTTTAAATCAAAGTTTATCATAGTTTTTAATTAACTAACCCAAAACAGCCCGCGGTGTTACTACGACGGCGTAAATCCGGTTTTACGGTGTTTTTCGTGTTTCCAGGTTTTAAATCATTAAGTTAGCATATCATATAGATATAGAACATGTGTTTAGTTGATTTTAAAAGTCAAGTTAGAAGGATTAACTTTTGTTTGCGAACAAATTTAGAATTAACTAAACTATGTTCTAGTGATTACAAGTTTAAACCTTCGAATAAGATAGCTTTATATGTATGAATCGAATGATGTTATGAACATCATTACTACCTTAAGTTCCTTGGATAAACCTACTGGAAAAGAGAAAAATGGAGCTAGCTTCAATGGATCCTTGGATGGCTCGAAGTTCTTGAAGCAGAATCATGACACGAAAATAAGTTCAAGTAAGATCATCACTTGAAATAAGATTGTTATAGTTATAGAAATTGAACCAAAGTTTGAATATGATTATTACCTTGTATTAGAATGATAACCTACTGTAAGAAACAAAGATTTCTTGAGGTTGGATGATCACCTTACAAGATGGGAAGTGAGCTAGCAAACTTGAAAGTATTCTTGATTTTATGTAACTAGAACTTGTAGAATATATGAAGAACACTTAGAACTTGAAGATAGAACTTGAGAGAGATCAATTAGATGAAGAAAATTGAAGAATGAAAGTGTTTGTAGGTGTTTTTGGTCGTTGGTGTATGGATTACATATAAAGGATATGTAATTTTGTTTTCATGTAAATAAGTCATGAATGATTACTCATATTTTTGTAATTTTATGAGATATTTCATGCTAGTTGCCAAATGATGGTTCCCACATGTGTTAGGTGACTCACATGGGCTGCTAAGAGCTGATCATTGGAGTATATATACCAATAGTACATACATCTAAAAGCTGTGTATTGTACGAGTACGAATACGGGTGCATACGAGTAGAATTGTTGATGAAACTGAACGAGGATGTAATTGTAAGCATTTTTTTTAAGTAGAAGTATTTTGATAAGTGTATTGAAATCTTTCAAAAGTGTATAAATACATATTAAAACACTACATGTATATACATTTTAACTGAGTCGTTAAGTCATCGTTAGTCGTTACATGTAAGTGTTGTTTTGAAACCTTTAGGTTAACGATCTTGTTAAATATTGTTAACCCAATGTTTATAATATCAAATGAGATTTTAAATTATTATATTATCATGATATTATCATGTATGAATATATCTTAATGATATATATACATTAAATGTCTTTACAACGATAATCGTTACATATATGTCTCGTTTAAAAATCATTAAGTTAGTAGTCTTGTTTTTACATATGTAGTTCATTGTTAATATACTTAATGATATGTTTACTTATCATAGTATCATGTTAACTATATATATATCCATATATATGTCATCATATAGTTTTTACAAGTTTTAACGTTCGTGAATCACCGGTCAACTTGGGTGGTCAATTGTCTATATGAAACATATTTCAATTAATCAAGTCTTAACAAGTTTGATTGCTTAACATGTTGGAAACATTTAATCATGTAAATATCAATCTCAATTAATATATATAAATATGGAAAAGTTCGGGTCACTACAACTACTACTGGGAAGATCCTTACATGTTTAGAATTTGCCCTGATCAGATAATTAGGAGGTGCGTAGAAGAGAAGCAATCAGCAGGGATTCTTCACCAATGTCACCATGGACCAACTGGAGGTCATCATGGAGCAAATTTAACCGCAAGGAAAGTCTACGAATCAGGATTCTACTGGCCATCTATATTTCGAGATGCGTAAGAGTTTGTAAAGCGTTGCGACGCATGCCAAAGGCAAGGCAATATCTCTATGAAGAACGAGATGCCTAGGACTAATATCCAAGCTTGCGAGATCTTCGATATATGGGGATTAGACTTCATGGGCCCATTCCCAAAATCTAACGGGAAAGAATACGTCCTCGTAGAAGTAGATTACATCTCCAGATGGGTCGAAGCTCAAGCATTTCCAACTAATGATGCCAAAGTCGTCACAAATTTCCTGAAGAGACTATTCTACAGATTTGGAGCTCCTCGTGCGATAATAAGTGATAGAGGCATACACTTCTATAACACTCAGTTTATGAAGGTGATGCAACAATACGGAGTTACCCACAAGATGTCCAATGCCTATCATCCGCAGACCAATAGACAAGCAGAAGTTATAGACAGAGCACTCAAAAGAATCTTAGAACGCACTGTCGGCCATCATGGAAATAAATGGGCCGAGAAGCTAGATGATGCTCTGTGGGCATTCCGAACTGCTTACAAGAATTCTCTAGGAACTACACCCTACAGAATGATCTATGAAAAAGCTTGTCACCTTCCGTTAGAACTCGAATACAAAGCTCTCTGGGCGCTGAAGACCTGCAACCTCGATCCCTCAGTTACCTGAAGACATAGAAAAATGCAATTGAACAAACTAGCCGAATTGAGAGACCAAGCATATGAAACGTCATACATCTACAAGGAACGAACGAAACTTACGCATGATGCCAAATTAATCCCTACAAAGTTCACCCCTGGAGATAAAGTTCTTCTCTTTAATTCTCGGTTCAAGAAGTTCGCGGGAAAATTTAGATCAAGATGGAGTGGCCCATACAAAGTCGTACACGCTTTTCCCCATGGAGCCGTGGAATTGGAAGGACCTACTGGTAATTTCAAATTCAATGGCCACCGGTTGAAAGCCGATTTAGAAGACCACGATAAGGAGGAGTACCTCTTCTCCTTCGATCCATTCTGAAGATCTGACAAGGAAAAGTCGAGCTGTAACGACTTGATAAACAAAGCGCTCTTGGGAGGCACCCCTTGCTTATCCTTTTTATTATTTATTTTCATTTTAATTATTTTCAGTCTGAAGATATTATTTCTGTACTAACAAACTAAGCGCCATACTTGAGCTTAGTGCTTACAAGTTTGTTGAATGTGTTTAGGCGCAATGCCAAGTTCAGGAGCATCAGCTTACATTCCCGTTTTTGCAGGAGGAGGACTCCTGTAGTTTACTCATTCGGAAGCAGTGCTGATCAGAACAGGCCATCAACAGGGCAATTAGACCCAAGGAGATTAGTATTAGAGAGCATTGAGGAAGATATCGGCACAGCACCGCCATCTCCTCCAGTCCGACGATCTAGACGTCTAGCCAGGAGACCGGTCGAGCATACACAGTTGCCAGATACGCATGAGCCACAGATGGTGATCCATTACAAAGCTACTTTGAGTGACCCTGATGTTGCATGGGCACTACTCAGAGATCAGCAGAGCCTTTACAAAGCTCTAAGAGCTTACCTCCGGCGTGAGGGGATGTCACGTACTCTGGGCCCATCTTCATTTAGGCTAGCACGCCGTGTTCAGCTGACATGACAGTCTACGCCCGGGCATTCCACACCAGCTTCAGTTCACTCTATTGCCATACCTACACACGCTACTCCTACTCCCATCGTGCCGCCTGCCTCAGTTACAGAGTCAGTTCCAGTAGCTGAGTTGCCAGAGGGTTGTCATTTAGTCACTATTCCTATTTTAGTGGACCCGCCAACGGCCCAGGCATTTGAGATCACTGGGAGCATGCCTGACGAGGAGCTTTTCCCAGACTTATCCCACCTGGAGAAGCCGACAGACTTATGTCTAGAGTCTTTACTAGGCCCTGAGATGGATATAGGGCAGCCTTTCGAGCACATGCCGAACCTGGAGGATGACGTTTTCAGATACTTTGCAGAACCGACACACATTGACCAAGATAGTATCCCATAGACTACTTTATCTTTATTTTATGTTTTAGTTTTTATCTTTTTGAAGCATTGTATAAAAAGTTATATATAGTGGAAATGCTGCCTTTCTCTTTATGTTCTTCATGCAGAAATATTATTAAAAGAGACTGGTATGTAGGAGATGGACCATAGGAGGGCCCAACACTAGGAAAGTAACTCGACCATAGGGAAGTAATCCTTCCTCAAACCTATTTCAATTATAACGCACTAAAATCTCTAAGTGTGGGGTAACCCCCGCAACGAACTTAGAATTTTAGAAGTCATGTCCTTAATTCATATAGCATAAATATTCTTTCGAGAGAACATTAGGGACAATGTTCTTCTAAGTGTGGGGTAATGGGTAAGGTTTGTAAGGTCGAAGTTTTTAAGTCAAGTTACCATAAAATGCCAGGTTTTGAAAAATTCTTTTGTCCAAAAGTAATTAAGCAATGGATATTGCGTAATTTTGAAAATTTCTTACTTTGTTTTTGTCCAAAAGATCTAATAAAATTGCTAGAAATCAGTTTTCGAAACATTTATTAGAACAGAACTATTAAGCTAAAAACTAATGTTTTGTGTCAAAAGATTTCTTTTAAGAAAATATGTTAAAGTCTACGCATGATCAAGCACGACCCCTACTCTAAAAAATGAGGAATATTGGACCCAAAGTATCTGTATGACCCATCAAATCTACATTACTTTGTTATTTCAATTGATGAGCGTGCCGGTGTGTGGTTCAAGTTAGAACTTGGTTCAGTCATACGTTTCATGGCCAATGGTTAGTGAGCGCCATACGTAGTGCAGGTGCGATACTCCTTCCAAAATCATTCTGAATAGAGAAGACAAAAAGCCATCCGTTTCCGTTTCCACTCCACGTATTTCAACCCGACCAACTCACATAAAGAGTTGATGAATCAGAAATATTCACCCCAAATTCACTCCCAAAATACACCATTCACATTTCATTCCCCTTTCCATTCACCAAAAATCCAGAGATCAATAAAGAGATAGATCGATCAAATTCGCTTTAAAAGCACTAGTCGAAAGATTCCGAACCCCTGATTGTTTTTGATAGGTCAAAGACCTATTTTCAGTGGATTATCACTTCCTCTCTGGGCACCAGGAACGAAAGACAAAAGTTATGAAGAAAGGGTATGCCAAAAAAAAAAAAAAATTGAATGATGGAAGAGCGAAGTCTCTAAGAGCAAAGCCTCTAATAAGGCAAAAAGAAACCCAAGGAGATGCCCTGAAGAAGAATGAAGGAAGAGCAAAAGAAAATTCTAGACAAAGTCTTAGCATAATCCGCCTCTTCCGAAGAAAACCTTTACGGAATTCTCAGCCATTATCTATCCAAAATGGATACTCTGAAGAATTAAAGTCTATCAATTCTCTCAAAATCAAAAGATCTGGATACCTTTCACCAAAACTCATAAAATTTCCAACCAAACCCTATAACCCTTCTTCCTCTTGAAAGAATGCTTAGGAAGAAGATCAGTGCCGTCCTTACTTAACCGGTGGAGATATCGATGCTTTACCAAGCCTATGATGAGAACTGTTACACGACTGGCTTCTGAGCGACAATACAATTAGAATAGGACACCCTAAACACTTGAGTGATATGAGTGATCCATCAGTGAGGAGCCTGATCATGTATACTCTACATCTGAGAGTTGGAAAGTACGCCTTTTTCACGATGGACGCAATTGAAATCTAGCGACCAAATCATCAAAGTTCGAAACTTTTTCTAATACTTTCGAAAGATGAACCGACTTCTGATGAAGGCATAATAAAAAGATCTACGGGTAGGGCAAGTAAGAACCTATTAGAAAGATCCCGATATTCCCGCTTTCTTGCTTGAGGACAAGCAAAGCTAAGTGTGGGGTATTTGATATCGGGCAAAAAGTCACATTTTTACCCCCTAAATCAGGCCCTAAAACAATAAAGATTAAAAATTTATCGGCAAAATTATTGTTTTTTCAGTTGATTTTGTAGATTAAGTAATTACAAAGGCGATGCAAAAAGAATCAAGTAAAACGGAGCTAAAACGAAGATTCTAGAGCGAAAACGGTGAAAGACAAGAAATCAAGTTACGATCCAGTGAATCAAGCCTGATCAGCAGACCATACGGCCTGCCATATAGCCTGCCACTATGGAAACGACCTGCCATATACGTACCACCACACGAGCCACCATACGGCCTGCCAAGCATACGGCCTGCCAAAAACGTGCTGCCATACGCCCTGCCATACGCCCTGCCAGGCGTATGCAGGCAAATTCCAAGTCTATTTAAAGGGCCTTTCTCCATCCATTCCAATACACACTCAACTTGAAATATAATTTATATTTTCAATATTTTTAGTAGTTTTAGTAGTAGTTAGCTTAGCTTTTATTTTCTGGAGGATATCCCGGCGAGTCCCTGCGATCCCGGGCAGATTAGTTCGGCTTTTTCAGGTTTTATTCGAAACGCTTGTCTTTTGTATTAAACATGTATTCTTATCTTTTATGTTTAATAATGCGTTCCGATATTGCCATGATAGCTTAATTTATCTGTATTTTGCCATGATAGAAGTTTGGGTTAGCGTAATTATGTTAATATAGTACGATTACTGTTATAATACTGAACTAGGAAGTCTGATAGATTTGTATGCTAGCATCTTAAGGATTGACTAAATTAGGTTGTGATCAGGACTTGTCCACCTATATGAAATTAGCTACTTCATAGGATTAAGACCCCTGGTTATACTATATCTGAAGATTCTATGAACTCGGTATGGCCGGAGTTCCCGAGAGGCATCTAATGCACTTTTAGGACATGGAACCTAGGAATTGAGACATGAATGACCTAGTATGCCTATTGACTGTTCTGAAGAGAACTCTTAGGAGCTATTAAGATCTAGTTAGTGCCTCTACTATATGACCCAAGCCTATTGCATGTTCTTGTCTGATTGTTGCCCTAGGTCTTAGTCATATCAACTGTTTAGGTACTTATTAGGCTTCTATCTACTTTACTATCAGTATATTAACTGTAATGCTGTATAATGTTTGATTTGTTGTGATCTCACTAGTATGATGAAATGGTTGTTAGTTTTCATTTAAGGTTTTGCCAACTTAAACCGACGGACTCCTTCCGTTTGTGATTAGTGTTCAATCAACACGGCACGTTATTATTCAGTTATCTGAACTGATAACGAGGGTTAGGATTAGAGCTTAACTCACTAATAAACCTAGTACTCTACTGAGGATAAACTCTGAGGTATTATTACACTTCAGTTATACGACCAAGTGACATACTTCTCACTGCTCAAAGAGAACTCCGAGAGTTCAGAGATAAGTAGGTCTGTGTAATTGGCTCATCTAACCAGATCAACATCAATCCAAGCATAGTCTTAACATAAGCATAATTACCTTTCCCTAACCCAATACTGATATCTTGGTCAACATTTCCTTGATCTGCATACTCCAGTTATCCTCCCACTTTATTTACTTTTCTGCATTTAGGACCTTTAGATAAAATCAACTACTATCTTTTATCCAGGTAATTTAACTAAAAGACAATTATCCACTTGATCTTCAATTCGTTAATCAGCATAAAATTCGACACTAGGTGAACTTACACCTTCTACACCTTAGAAAGTAAAGTAAATTTAGGCCCCGAAAAATATAAGTAAACGAAGACGCTGTGTACTACCGAATCGGACACCGTGCGACCTAACGACATCGCACAAAATAAAAACCGTCCATTAGTGGCATATCACTTGGGTCCCAGTAATATCAGACGGTAATAGTGAAATAACAGAGTTATGTAACGTGGTACGTGGTGATGATAAAAATTGATCGGGTCCATAATTAAGTATTCAAATTCTTCGTGCAAAGTAAGGAATTTCAGTTTCCTTGAATTTTGAGTCGAGAGAGTATGCCTTTCAGGCGTTCACGTATAAATATTTCCATATTTGAGTTCCATCTTGTGCTACACGAATTTAGCTAGTCAGTTTGGTGTAGATAATTACGTTCGAGGTTCGGACATGGAGAGATTTAAGGACGAACGATACGGGGAAAGTCGGAAATGAATCTTCGGTAATAACCGGCGAGATCCAAGATTTTACGAATACAAGTCGGACTAGTGAGGGTTTCCCGATTTCGTGTGACTTTGATTTTCGCGAGATCTACTTTAATACCTTGACCACTAATAACATGGTTTAGAATTTGGACTTCGTTTAACCAAAATTCTCACTTGGATAATTCGGCATAGAGTTGCTCTTTTCTCAAGAGTTTGAGCGTAGGACGGAGACGTTGTTCGTTTTCTACTTCGCTTGAATTGAATAGGTTAAGTCATCACCTTTGAATAAAATAACGGATTTGTCTAGAATAGTTTACATACGTGATTCACGAGATCTATGAATACGGGCGGAGCCTTAGTTAAACTGAACGATCACTAAAAGAAATTCATAACTATCGTAACGAGTTCGGAAAATGGTTTTGGAGATACCTTCTCCCTTAACCCTCAATTGTTGATAACTGGAATGGAGGTCAATTTTGGAATACACACGGAATCCTTATAATTGATCAAGAGGTCGTTGACACGGGGAAGAGGATATCGGTTCTTAACCGGAAATTATTTAGTTCACGATAATCAATGCACATTCGTAGGGATCCATCTTTCTTCTTAACAAATAAAATCGGAGCGCCCCATGGTGAATGGCTAGGTTGGATAAAACCATGGTCAAGTATTTCTTGAATTTGACTTTGCAATTCTTGCATTTCGGATAGAGCAAGTCTATACAGTGCACGTGCTACGGGTGCGGCTTCCGGAATAAGATCGATTTGGAATTCAACCGGTCGATGAGGTGGAAGACCTGGCAATTCATCGGGGAATACATCGGAAAAGTCACTAACAATTGGTACATCGTCGATATGCTTCTCATTGGACTCGACTTTCTTAACGTGGGCAAGGATCGCAAAACAACATTTACGAAGGTATTTTTCAAACTTTAAGGCACGAGACGAGGTTGAGTCCGGTGCAACTCTTATCGCCATAGAAAATCAAGGGTTCACCATTCTCGATAGGAATTTGAATCGCTTTAAGATCGCAAAGAATGTGAGATTTCGTTTTGGCTAACCAATCCATACCAATGATTACATCAAAGCTCCCTAGTTCCATAGGTATCAAGTCAATTTCAAACTTTTTACCCAAAAAGTTCAACGTACACCCTCCGATAAAATTGTCGGCACGCAATAGTT
This sequence comes from Rutidosis leptorrhynchoides, assembly GCF_046630445.1. Lineage (NCBI taxonomy): Eukaryota > Viridiplantae > Streptophyta > Magnoliopsida > Asterales > Asteraceae > Rutidosis > Rutidosis leptorrhynchoides. The sequence goes on along the minus strand of NC_092335.1, from coordinate 313,276,866 downwards.
TTCCGTTGGTCACCTGAATGATATAAGTAGTATCTAAGGGAAGTGGTGGAGTGCTAAAAGAATGAGTCAAAGTCTTGGATACAAAACATTTATCGACACCCGAATCGAATAAGCAAGAAATGTAAGAGTTATTGAGAAGAAACGTACCCATGACTAGTTCATTGTCATCTCGGGCATCCTAAGTGTTAAGGTTGAAAGCTCATTCGTGTACATTAGGGTTTGCTTTCTTCTTTAGACATGCATTCTTAAAATGACCCAGCTGGCCACATTCAAAACAAGCACCCCTTCTGCATGCACTGGGCACCTTTTTAGAGATGGGGGCAGCACTTTTACAAACATGGGTCACATGGCCACTTCTTTGACACTTGATGCAAAATGGCTTGCCACATTCACCATAGTGATGTTTGTGGCACTTGTTACAAAAAGGTAGGTTTCCAGCATACCCTTTCTTACCGTCAAGTGTGAAAGGCTCCTTGGCGAAGTTGTTGTTGTTGTGGTTGCTTGATAGGGAGGTTTCCCATTTTCTTTTGTTTTCACCTGATTGATTCTCGGCCGTTGGTGCCAACGCTTCAATTTCATCCACCATTTCTATAGATTTGCGGGCCATTGTTAAATCCTCTTGTAGGTTAGTGGGTTTGGATAACATTACCCCGTGTCGAATGCTCTTAGGGAGGCCATCCATGTAAAGTTCAACTCTTAAGGACTCGGGAGTCATGAGGTTTAGACACATTAAGACTAGTTCGGTAAACCGTTGATTATAAGCTTCGAGGTCATTCCGGACCGTTTTTAAATTTCTTAGCCCCTGTTGAAGCCTTCGAGTCTTGTCGCACAGAAAGTATTCGGTGATCATTCTTTCTCTTAATTCGGTCCAAGAGAGTGTGTGCGCTTCATCGGTACCCACCGATTGTACATACGTGTTCCACCATGAGAGAGCAATACCGACGAAAGTGAGGGTGGAAAACTTGACCTTATCTTGGTCCCGATAACCGCTTATGCTAAAAACGGCTTCCGTTTGTTCGAACCATCGGATGAGAGCAACCGGTCCCCCGGTTCCATCGAAAGTAGGAGGTTTGCACCCCATGAAGTTTTTGTAGGAGCACCCCTCGTTTGAATTACCGACTCCATGATTGTTGTTGTTGTCGGAGGAGTGACCGGCCATGGCCGCATCCACGGCGGTGGCTATCATTCGTTGGAGAGCTTGTTCGAGAGTTTCGTGAGGAGGGTTGTGTTGACCTCGGTGAACCATTGTTCCTTCATGACACAAGAATATCGTTGATTAGTATTCTCAATAATACTAACCGTGATATGGAAAAAGGATAGAAAGAAAATTTTCCTTGACTCGCCTTAAATTCTTTATGTCATAAAGTCGGAACGTTCATATGAGTCATCGTAATATAATTCTGAAAATTATATTACCCTAATTCATATGTGCATTCGACATTATTTCACTAAGTCAATGTGGTGTGTCAATCAAATTTAAACAACGTGGGATTAAGATGGAATACGAGTTAGATATGAATAGAAGAATTCGAGTATAAATGCACAAGTAGTCAAGTAATTCCTACTTCAAGTCTATATGCCGGTTGTAGTCTAGACTCACTAATGTAGCCTATGACTCGGGGTTGACACCAATGAACTCTAAATCCCTACAACCAACGCTCTGATACCATCTGTAGCGACCCGACAAAATCGTCATTGACGGCGCCGTCTACTTAGGTCCCGTTATGTGGTCATAAGTCTTTAAAATAACGTTTGACCAAAATATGTCGCATTCATTTCAAATGTAAAGATTATTTCAAAGTTTACAAGAATAGTTCAACCATTAGTTACGTTACAAAGTTATAAGTACAAATGAAACCTATGCGACACAGTTTAAAATAAAGTCAAAAGACGCTCCATGTATGCATATATACTCGACATCCAATGCAAGTATCAAAATAATGAGCTAAAGCATGTATCACATATCGTTCAAAGACCTGACAAAAACATAGAAATATGTCAACTAAAACGTTGGTGAAATCATAGGTTTAATTAAGTAAGTAAGTACAAATGAACCACAAGATTTATAACATTGAAATAATAGTAAACCATTCTAAAATTTGTTATCACGAGTACCCAATTATCAAGGCTTAACTTTCCATCCATAGAACCCCATCACAATAGTGTTAGAACATACACTGTTTCTCAAAAATATATTTTATCCGCATAACGGTAGCGAACCGTTCGAATGAGGGTTTGTCAAACCCATATGGCCATACAACATAAGTTCTCGCTTACACCCGGCAAGTGTAACTAATGATAATCGAATTGAGGATTTTGTTCTAACTCGTATGTAGAATGTTTGTTTTCGTACTTGTGTTCACTTAGTAAAACGAAACGCTTATGTTTTCTCATCCCAAATGTAAGTTTAAAAGAGTAAAAGTGGGACTATGATCTCACCTTGAGTGCACGAGTAATAAAGTACTTCACAAGTAAACGTGTGCAAGGACAAATGCTAGTCTTGACCTAAACAAGTAGGTTGTATCAATAACGGTAAACACGATGGGTCAAAGTTGTTCAATTAGTCCTATGGCTCGTTACGACTCGATTAATATAGCATGTGAATCAAATTGTAAAGTTTCATGCAAGAATCAAGTATACAAGAAGATTAGAACGGTTTAAACAAGTATTGGTTAAGTTTGGACAAAAGTCAACTTTGGTCAAGTCAAAGTCAACGAAAAAGTCAACACGTTCGGGTCGGGTCGGGTCGGGTCCCGAACTATTTTTCTGAGGTTTTTAATTATATACAAGCATGCTGGCCAAGTTTCATGTTAATCGGAGGTGCGTAGCATAGTTAGAATTAAACGAAAAAGTAAAAATTTGGACAGTCCGGTTTAGAGCGTCGCTCAAGGTATTGGAGCGCCGCTCCATGTATCTGTTCAGCAATCTGGGCAGTTTGAACACTTAAGCACGAATCCAACTTCAAACAACCATAACTTATGAACCGTAAACATTCAAAACACGTATCTTATATTGTTGGTAAGGTAATTTAACGAGGAATACAACTAAACACATTTCATCTATCAAATCCATCATTAACAACAATGAAAACCTCAATAAATGATCATTATTTAACGTTTCAAGCTCAAAAATGCAAACGGTGATTCGGAAATCCAATTTACGCATACGATACACCATTTCAAAGGTAATTAAACATACATTGCAACTAAACACTTACTAACAACAAGTCATAGCATTCAATGTATCAAAAGTTCATTTCAAAGTTCATCAAACCCTAACCAAAATCAAGAATTCAATCATTTTGTAAATGAAGCTTTTCTAAATCAACCTACACATCAAAATGAAGCTAACGATGTTAGTAACACATTTAATACATGAACTTTAACATAACAACAACATTTAATCATCCAAAACTCAAGATCAAACACACCAAATTTCAAATTCAAGCTAGTTACTCAAAACAACAAGATCGAGCATACAAATCATATATTCATGTTAGACTTGAGCCATAGACACTAATTAACACTTTTATAAGTCAAAAACATCAAGAACAAAGAATCTAGTGATTTTAGAAAGTTACCCAAATGAGTTGAAATTGGTATCAAGTTGTAGAGGATGAAGAGAGGATTCCAAATATGTAATTTATTTGAATTGATGCTTGCTAGATCTTGAATAGATGATGAATTTGTGTTGAGTGAATTGAGAGAAAAAGTGAAAGTATGAGATGAGATGGGAGGTGAATGGTTGAGTGGAGGAGATGTAATTTGACTAGTTGACCTAGTCAATTCTTTGCCCACTTGGCAAGTTTAGTCCCTCAAGTTTCAAAGCGGGTGCGTGAATTAACCGAACGAATTATTTTAAATACGCGAGAGTAAACGGGAGATGTTAAAATCCAATAACAGAAATATTAAGAACATTAGCTAACGGAGGGTACGAATCTAGATACGAAAGATGTTATTAAAATAAAAAGACGGGCGTTAAAATAATTTTAACGGAAAAATGCGGGATGTTACAATTTTCGTGCCTCTACTAACGGATTACGAGAACATATTGTATTGTACACTTACGTCAACATGTCCGCTGAGAGTATCGCATTCAACCAAGTCGACTATCTAAAGGAAATCTTGTTTAATCGGCAACCCTGAAAAAAGTGAAGTAGAGTTTAGTACTCGTTTTTTTCTATCAGTTATGTGATGCATCAGTTGCTTAGGTAGAGTGCCTGAAAGAGAAAGTTGCTCTCAGCAGTAAAGCAAGTTATGGTCACTACAACAAAAATGGTCTTTTAGGACCTCCAAAAATGTCTTATAGTGTACTTTTATAGAACCTTTGGGCTGATAGGACTCTTATGTAAGAGGTCCTTCTAGAGTACCGTCCCAAAAAGTTTAAAAACAAAAAAGGGTCGTAAAAACATGTTAGAACTCTATTTGATGGTCCTATAATATGACTAGTATATGGTCCTAATAGATTTATAAGAACTCTTATAATGGGTCCTACAAACATATAAGGACTTTCTTATAGGGTCCTATAATGTGCATGTTATTATGTGTAAAATATTATAAGGGCCTTATTAATTACACAATTAGGCTCCTAAAAGACATATTAGGATCGTGAAAAAGGGTCTCAATATCCAAAAATCATTATGAACCCTCTAATAGGGTCTTATGATATGACTAATGACCACACAAATAGGGTCCTAACTAATATATTAGGACCTTTCAAAAGGGTCATAATATTTAAAATTAGATTATGAAACCTTTTAATAGGGTCCCAAAATGTAACTTATCTTGAACACGAAAAATGTCATGAAACACATAATGGAGCCCTTAAAGAAAGGGTCTTTTTACCTAATATGTTTATGGAACCTTAAAAAAAAAGTGTCATATTACTTAAAGAAATGGTCTTATCACCTAACACGTTTATGGAACCCTTTTAGAAAGGGTCGTATTCCCTAATACGCTTTTGGAACCCTTAAAAAGGGTCCTATTACCTAATACGTTTATGGAATCCTTAAAGAAATGCTCATATTACCTAATACGTTTATGGATCCCATAAATAAAGAGTCCTATTACTTAATAAGTTTATGAAACATTTTCCAAGGGTCCTTTGATCTAAATATTTACATCCAATATGGGTCGTAAAAAACACATAATAGTATGGTCCTAATATGAAAGGACCCGTTCATATACATTATAAACGATTCACAATAGTTGATTACATCGCGAGGTATTTGACCTCTATATGATACATTTTACAAACATTGCATTCGTTTTTAAAAGACAAACTTTCTTTACATCTAAAGTTGACGGCATGCATACCATTTCATAATACATCCAACTATAATTGACTTAATAATAATCTTGATGAACTCAATGAGTCGAATGCAACGTCTTTCGAAATATGCCATGAATGACTCCAAGTAATATCCTTAAAATGAGCTAATGCACAGAGAAAGATTTCTTTAATACCTGAGAATAAACATACTTTAAAGTGTCAACCAAAAGGTTGGTGAGTTCATTAGTTTATCATAATCCATCAATTCCATAATTTTAATAGACCACAAGATTCTCATTTTTCAAAAATAACATTACACTCGCAAGTGTAATAAAAATCATTCGTATGACGAACACCTGGTAACCGACATTAACATAATGCATATAGAATATCTCCCGCATACTCGCAAGTATGCTATATAACGGCAATCACAATCAACTTTTTAAATTGAAGTACTAAAGCATTCCAAATTCTAGAATGGGGTTTGTTAGGCCCATAGATCTATCTTTAGGATTCGCGTCAATTAGAGGCCATTTCCTTAATTCTTAGGTTACCAGACTTGAAGGGGCGGTATTCAGTTTAATAATCCAACCATACAATGTAGTTTTAAGTACTTGTGTCTATTTCGTCAAACATTGATAAAACAGCGTATGTATTCTCAGTCCCAAAAATATATATTGCAAAAGCATTTAAAAAGGGAGCAAATAAAACTCACAATACTGTATTTTGTAGTAAATATACATATGACGTCATTGAACAAGTGCAAGGTTGGCCTTGGATTCACGAACCTATATTAATTATATATATTTATATGTTTGATCAATATCTGTCTAACAATTTAGGTCAAGTCGTAGTGTATCACAATCCTAATGCTCGAGACTAAATATGCAAAAGTCAACAAAAGTCTTATTGACCAAAATGTCTTCCAAAATTTATACATGATTATTATATAGTTTAAACATAGTCATTTTATATATTTTAATATTTTTAATAGATTTTATTAAAGTAAATAATATAGTTCTTTTATTAATAAATAAAATTTTATATTAAAATTTATATAATAAAAATATACTTTTATATATCTTAAGTAATAAAATTTATAAAGTTCATTTAATATCATAAAAATAATATGATAGGTATTATTAATGTAATTATATTATACGTAGTAAAATATCTTTGTATCACATATTTATTTGATAAAATAATATTGATAATAATAATAATAAGTAAAATTTGTATTATTTTGTAATAATTATTATTATTCTACTAATAAAAATAACAATAATTATATTTTCTAAAAATGATAAAATGAAAATAGTACTAAAAGGATAATAATAATGATGTTTCATATTAACAATGATATTTGTATTAAAAATAATAATTTTAGTAAAAATGATAGTTTTAATATTAATAATACTTTTAATAATAATAATAATAGTAAAATAATGAAAACGATATTTTTCCTTTAAATCAATATCTTACAATATCTTAATTTCATCATGATACTCATACTCATTATTTCCTAATCGCTTCGTTTAATAGCTTTTAGTCATCTTTTATATCGCGTTCATATTAATAATAATAATAATAGTAATCATAATAATTAGATATTACTAATATTAGTTTTAATCATAATAATACTAATAATAATAATATTAATGATAATACTAATAACTATTTGAATGATAATAATAATAATAATAATAATAATAATAATAATAATAATAATAATAATAATAATAATAATAATAATAATAATAATAATAATAATACTAATTATAACCTTAACGATAATAACGATAATAATAATAATAAAAATAACAATAATATCTTTTATTAATAACGACAATGATAATAATAATAATAATAATAATAATAATAATAATAATAATAATAATAATAATAATAATAAAAATAATAATAATAATAATAATAATAATAATAATAATAATAATAATAATAATAATAATAATAATAACGATGATAATAATAATCATTTTTACAAAAATTCAATTGACTATAACTTCTAAACCGTTCATCGAAACCATTCGATATCTAAATGAAAAGTTCCTAATTTTTCGCTAGCTTTCCAACGACATGCATATCATATACCTTTTCTTAATAGCATATGTATTTAATTCAAGATTCGACATAACCTATCTAATGACAATAACGAACGTATAAGCATGCATAAACCTATATACTCGAGCACTAGTCAGGGATACATTAATAATATATAAAAATTAAGTTATGAGGGCTCACGTATCAATATTGAGATTCAATATTGCCGGAAAAGTACGTAGACACAACGGGGATGATAAACACTAGTTTGACTCACGAGCAATACTCCCGAACCATACCCATAACCTCCATAGCTATAACCCATAATTTCCTTAGCTCTATCCCATTCGAAAAACAATTTCGAAATCACTCGGACAGCACTCTGTCGTAATATTTTATGTATACTAATAATATCTTGAAATAATACGGAGTAAATATATATATATATATATATATATATATATATATATATATATATATATATATATATATATATATATATATATATATATATATATATGTAAATCGATTGAGAGAGTTTAGAGAAAAATATTTTCAAGTTTCTATGAAATAATGAAACCTATTGAATTCTATTTATAATAGATTTTTGAATTATTAAAGTGAATTATTAAAGTATAATTTATTAAAGTGAATTATTAAAGTATGAATTATTAAAGTGAATTATTAAAGTATGAATTATTAACGTGAATTATTAAAGTATGAATTATTAAAGTGAATTATTAAAGTATGAATTATTAAAGTTAAAGTAAAGTAAAAATAAAGTAAAGGTAAAGTTTAAGTATAGTAAAAGTATAAAACTATGTACGTATAATACGCGTATAAATATATATAATATTAATTTAAATCGTTATATATATTTAATAAAATAAAATATAAATATCGTTATCTTTATCATACTGGTTAAGTAATGAGTTGTCAAAAGTGGTTCTAGATATTTATAAAAGTTATATACGTTTTAATAATAAAGTTCTTTTTAAACTGAAAATGTTTTTGTACGTTTGAAACTAAATCAAATAAATATGATAATTTTGTTTTCCAAAACTAAATATATTTAAGAATCATTTTGTTTAAAGGTTAAAATAATGGAAATTGTTATATCATAAAATGTTTTAGAAAAGTAGAATCATATATATTCATAATAGGTTTCAAGTTTTTAAATTACAGTCTGTTGGTGAAGCATGGGATAAAGTCCAAAGTTTAAATAAACGTATGAAATCATCTTAATGAAAAATGTCGAGTTACTTAACTTGTCGATATCCAACTTCTAAGTTATTTACACTCCACGTTCTTACTTATAAATCACTTTACCATTTTCCGAATGTTGTCAAAAAGAATAGATTTCTTAAATCACAGTGGACCTCATAACATGGACCCGTAATCATATCACAATGTATCTGATAAATCAATCATTTGATATTATCTTCTAATTCCATTGATAAACATATTGAAACAAATACGTTCGTGTAAAGTATTATATGTTTAATACTTTATTAATATTCTCAAGTTATAATATATATATACATATCTATTTATATATAACGGTTCGTGAATCGTCGGAATTTGGTCGACGTTATAATGAATGTATGAACACAGTTTAAAATCTTGAGATTTAACTTAACAAACTTTGCTTATCGTGTCGGTATAATATAAAGATAAAGTTTAAATTTGGTTGAAAATTTCCGGGTTGTCACAGTACCTACCTGTTAAAGAAATTTCGTCCCCGAAATTTGATCGAGGTCGTCATGACTAATAGTAAGAATGTTATTTTGACGAATATAAGCTGATACATAGAGTTTTATCATGCTTAAGAAATACGGATAAAATAATTCTATTTCTTGAAGAGTATGAGTGGAGCTATCGTAAAAGAGTGAAAAAAGAAAATAGAGATTTTCCTTATTTTTTGACGTCATCACAGTTGATTTTCGGTTTAAAGAAATTCTTTGTAATCTATATAGGATTTGATTTTTCAGCGATTAAGGAGATTATGATCTTCTTCGATTTAATGCGATAATCCATCTCGATTTTTTCATCAGATATTTTACTATAAATCCACCTCCTTCGTTCCCTTACAACTCACATCTTCTATTCTTTCTCTCTCAAATCATGCTTTAAAGCATTCATCAATATGCTCCATCCAGTACTGATTCTTGATATACTCCTAACTTTCATATCTGTCATTCTTCTCTTTCATCTACCACCGGAGGATTTTATTTACTTTTACTATTACATTGGGGTTATAACGTTTTTAATTCTCCCGTGTCTTTACGTTGCAATACGTATTGATATACACGGTTTGTAATTCCTGTGTTGTTGTTGGGCTTTATATTTTCTCTTACATCATGCTTTTGTTTTCTCTTCCCGACTTCAAGTCAAGCGAATAATGGTCAAGAATTCGTTGGTATGGATTTTTAAATGAACATAGTTAATGTTCTAAGAGGGGCATTGTAATGGCACGATCTTGATTTATCAAATTACCAGAATATCCGGAAAAGACCGAATCATCAAGAAAATATTTTCTTGATATTTTTAGAGATTAAATAGAATACAAGAGTCGTGTAACATGGCACATGATGATGTTTTGATCTGTGAACCATCACGTTCCATTTAGAAACATCTAGTGTGATTATATTATATTAACTCATGCTTCAGTTCCCAACCCTACTTCAAAAGCATTCATATTTTTAAACTTTGAAGGTTTCAGAATTTAGAAACTAAAATAGTTTCTTTACAGATAGCGCGAAGAGGTAAATAATTTCGGATAACAATAATTATGGAAATATCTTCAGAAATATGGAGGATATTTATAATGAAAGATATGATGATATCTTAGAATTTCTAATATCAGAGGATGATGAAGAATATTGTCTGCAAGAGTTGAGAGTAAGGAGCAAAGTATTCGATAATAACTTCAGCAGATCCTGAATCATTTGGATTCTTTGAAGGCAGGTTTAGTCTTTGTGATTTGTCCACAGCCTCCTTCATGGTCTGCTTAATTCATTTTCCAGTTCCAAACCTTCTCTTTTTCTGAGCTTTGCCAACACACTATTCTTTATCATCAAACTTTTTACTATTAAGGTCGTTTACAGTTTTTGCTGCTTCATCAGCATTTTCCAAACTTCGGAGAACTAGTTCGCAGTTTAGGGTGTTTTTCAGAAACTTCACATTCACATTATGTAAGTCCAGGAGATAGACGTTATATGTATAACTGTTGGTGTTGACATGCTGCGAGATTTCAAAATACTGATTGCTAATTCCCAATGATTCGTATGACAATTCTCGTTACAAGATGCAGATAAGTAAATGATGGGGTTTTGATAATTATAATGATTTTTCGGAAAATCAAAGATCAGTGAAGTTGTTGGTAAATTTATTGCTATTGTGATGGAACATAAATGGTTTTCCGGTAATGTTGGCGAAAAGGCAACGTATATATCGAGGTTATAATAAGGCTGTTTTGACTGAGAAGTCGAAGTTGACTTGCTGGAGCTGTTACAAAATTGACTACTTTGGAGAGGAATTGAAAAGTTATTTTAGCTAATAAATGCCAAAGAGTCTGACACAGATACGTGTTTAAACTATGACTTTGGTTTCGAGAGTTTTTCAGGTACATAACTGTGGTTAATATGTAGTTGGATCATCATCTCGATTGTTCATTATTTGAAGCGTCTTCAGGAATTTCGGAGGGTTTGAACACCGATTGTAATCGTTAATATACATATGATGTTCTAGCACAATTTTGAAGTCAAAGTATAACTTTGAAAGATGTAGGAATCTAAGAGTGATGATACCAGTTATATCTTGAATTGAATTCTGTGATTTCAAAATCAGAATATGTAATTGAATTTGAATGAGTATGGTTATTTTGATTTTTATGAAAGAATGCATATTGTTGAGAAAATAGTGAGTATAGTTGATGATTGTTGAATCAGATTCGAAGAGTGTAACATATTAATTGTGAATTTATATATCTCTCGGGTATTACCTACCCGTTAAAAAAAAATTTCACAATTAATATTTTGTACAAAAGAATTTTATTACAGTCTTTATGAAAGTATATATGTGCATATTTTCTTTAGACGTAACATAGATTTAATGAGTTAATATTAAATTAAACTGATTTGATTTACGGTTGAAACTAGAATTGAGTAATCCCTGAACTTTAGAAATTACATAACTTTTATGGAGTATTTCTTCAATGATATTATGAATCAATACTTTGTTATTTGTTGATGCATGATGTTGGTTTTCGTGAAATTCTGGTGAGCTTCGCAAGGTACGAATGATGTTCTTGGAAAAGTTTAGAGTACATCGATGATGAAAGTGTAAAATCAAACATATATTTGATTAATACACTTGTTTTATTATGAGATGAAATTGATTGAATTAAAACAGAGATTGTAGTTAACGATGGTTAAGTTGCGAACGAAGGACATACCTCATTCCATATTAGTAATATGAATTAACCTAGTAGTTAAGATTCACACATAATAGCTTAGTATAGAAAGATTTATTTTGATCTCAAAATTTATATATATATAAAATATACACATAATTTCTTCAGAGGGATTGAGTTAATACTTCTTAATCCGTTGATACAATATATGCGTTATTGATTCGTAATGATGTCCACAGTGATTCTTGAACTGACGGAGTTTGTGATGTTATAGGTGCTGCTGATTCTGATGCCACTGATGGCACTGACTGTGATGGTGATGCTACGGTACTGTTGATGCTGTTGGTAAAACAAGTCTAGCTTATAAATCACGCATCATTCTTTTCAGGGTTTCTATTCTTCCTTCTATCATTTTGATTCACTAATCTGATTTATGGTTAGGGTTAGAATAGATAATCTCTAAGACTTTAGAGATTACATAATCGTCGCGGAGTGTTTCTCCAATGAAGTTATGAATCAACACTTAATCGTTTGTTGTTGGTATTCCTTGGTATCTACAGGGCGTATGACATTGGTGCTCGTGGGACAGATTGTAAAGTTGAGGTTTACGACGCGGTTGTGGATGGGGGTGGTAATGGTACTGTTGGCGTTGATGATGGTAGTACTGGTTATGCTGCTGGTGCTGCTGCTGGTGTTTGTAACCTTTGCACCATATTCTCCAAAGCCACTACCCGAGCGTGAAGCTCGTTGACTTCTTCTATTACACCAGGGTGATTGTCAGTTCAGGCGAGCGGATAAATAAAATCAAGAATTTGATGTAGTATATAATCGTGACGAGATACTCTAGAAATGAGAGAGAAAATGGTGTTTCGGACAGGTTCGCCGGTAAGTACTTCAGTTCTTCGCCAAGAGGGCAATGTGGTGGATGGAAATGATCGCCTTCTTCTTGTCTCCAATGATTAAGGAGGCTATGAACCCATCCCCAATTCATCCAAAATAAATGATGGCTAATTGGTTGATCCATTCCAGTCACACTGCTTTCGGAGCTTGAGTGGGATTCCATATGGGAATTCGAGGGGCTTGAACTAATGACGAATTCCATTTCGTTCAATTAAATAAAGGATTTTTTGATATGAAAGGATTTTTTGGCTATCGGGTGGTATTCTAATTACATAGAATATCTATATATATAGCGCAAAAGATTTCGTAGATTACGGAGGAATTTACGGGATATGTCAGGCAAAGTTTACAGTAACAGATACGCTAAGATATGAATTTTGTCTATACACTATTCATGCAATCAATGCAGTAAGACATGTCTAGACTAAGAATGATAAGCAGGCAATTTCCGACAAAAATGATAAGCAAAACTTTTGACATGCAGACACGGTCAAAGTCCAGACTCACTAATGCATCCTAACGACTATCAGTTAGACACACTAATGGAATCCTTAAAGAAATGCTCATATTACCTAATACGTTTATGGATCCCATAAATAAAGAGTCCTATTACTTAAAAAGTTTATGAAACATTTTCCAAGGGTCCTTTGATCTAAATATTTACATCCAATATGGGTCGTAAAAAACACATAATAGTATGGTCCTAATATGAAAGGACCCGTTCATATACATTATAAACGATTCACAATAGTTGATTACATCGCGAGGTATTTGACCTCTATATGATACATTTTACAAACATTGCATTCGTTTTTAAAAGACAAACTTTCTTTACATCTAAAGTTGACGGCATGCATACCATTTCATAATACATCCAACTATAATTGACTTAATAATAATCTTGATGAACTCAATGAGTCGAATGCAACGTCTTTCGAAATATGCCATGAATGACTCCAAGTAATATCCCTAAAATGAGCTAATGCACAGCGGAATATTTCTTTAATACCTGAGAATAAACATGCTTTAAAGTGTCAACCAAAGGTTGGTGAGTTCATTAGTTTATCATAATCCATCAATTCCATAATTTTAATAGACCACAAGATTCTCATTTTTCAAAAATAACATTACACTCGCAAGTGTAATAAAAATCATTTGTATGATGAACACCTGGTAACCGACATTAACATAATGCATATAGAATATCCCCCGCATACTCGCAAGTATGCTATATAACGGCAATCGCAATCAACTTTTTAAATCGAAGTACTAAAGGATTCCAAATTCCAGAATGGGGTTTGTTAGGCCCATAGATCTATCTTTAGGATTCGCGTCAATTAGAGGCCATTTCCCTAATTCTTAGGTTACCAGACTTGAAGGGGCGATATCAGGTTTAATAATCCAACCATACAATGTAGTTTTAAGTACTTGTGTCTATTTCGTCAAACATTGATAAAACAGCGTATGTATTCTCAGTCCCAAAAATATATATTGCAAAAGCATTTAAAAAGGGAGCAAATGAAACTCACAATACTGTATTTTGTATTAAAAATACGTATGACATCATTGAACAAGTGCAAGGTTGGCCTTGGATTCATGAACCTATATTAATTATATACATTTATATGTTTGATCAATATCTATCTAACAATTTAGGTCAAGTCGTAGTGTATCACAATCCTAATGCTCGAGACTAAATATGCAAAAGTCAACAAAAGTCATATTGACCAAAATGTCTTTCAAAATTTATACATGATTATTATATAGTTTAAACATAGTCGTTTTATATATTTTAATATTTTTAACAGATTTTATTAAAGTAAATAATATAGTTCTTTTATTAATAAATAAAATTTGATATTAAAATTTATATAATAAAAATATACTTTTATATATCTTAATTAATAAAATTTATAAAGTTCATTTAATATCATAAAAATAATATGATAGGTATTATTAATGTAATTATATTATACGTAGTAAAATATCTTTGTATCACATATTTATTTGATAAAATAATATTGATAATAATAATAAGTAAAAGTTGTATTATTATGTAATAATTATTATTATTATTCTACTAATAAAAATAACAATAATTATATTTTCTAAAAATGATAAAATGATAATAGTACTAAAAGGATAATAATAATGATGTTTCATATTAACAATGATATTTTTATTAAAAATAATAATCTAGTAAAATGATAGTTTTAATATTAATAACACTTTTAATAATAATAATAGTAAAATAATGAAAACGATATTTTTCCTTTAAATCAATATCTTACAATATCTTAATTTCATCATGATACTCATACTCATTATTTCCTAATCGCTTCGTTTAATAGCTTTTAGTCGTCTTTTATATCGCGTTCATATTAATAATAATAATAGTAATCATAATAATTAGATGTTACTAATATTAGTTTTAATTATAATAATACTACTAATAATAATATTAATGATAATACTAATAACTATTTGAATGATAATAATAATAATAATAATAATAATAATAATAATAATAATAATAATAATACTAATTATAACCTTAACGATAATAATGATAAAAATAATAATAAAAATAATAATAATATCTTTTATTAATAACGACAATGATAATAATAATAATAATAATAATAATAATAATAATAATAATAATAATAATAATAATAATAATAATAATAATAATAATAATAATAATTAGATTATAACGACGATAATAATAATCATTTTTACAAAAATTCAATTGACTATAACTTCTAAACCGTTCATCGAAACCATTCGATATCTAAATGAAAAGTTCTCAATTTTTCGCTAGCTTTCCAACGACATGCATATCATATACCTTATCTTAATAGCATATGTATTTAATTCAAGATTCGACATAACCTATCTAACGACAATAACGAACGTATAAGCGTGCATAAACCTATATACTCGAGCACTAGTCAGCGATACACTAATAATATATAAAAGTAAAGTTATGAGGGCTCACGTATCAATATTGAGATTCAATATTGCCGAAAAAGTACGTAGACGCAACTGAGATGATAAACACTAGTTTGACTCACGAGCAATACTTCCGAACCATACCCATAACCTCCATAGCTATAACCCATAATTTCCTTAGCTCTATCCCGTTTGAAAAACAATTTCGAAATCACTCGGACAGCAATCCGTCGTAATATTTTATGTATACTAATAATATCTTGAAATAATACGAAGTAGATATATATATATATATATATATATATATATATATATATATATATATATATATATATATATATATATATATATATATATATATATATATATATATAAATCGAATGAGAGAGTTTAGAGAAAAATATTTTCAAGTTTCTATGAAATAATAAAACCTATTGAATTCTATTTATAATAGATTTTTAAATTATTAAAGTGAATTATTAAAGTATGAATTATTAAAGTGAATTATTAAAGTATGAATTATTAAAGTGAATTATTAAAGTATGAATTATTAAAGTGAATTATTAAAGTTAAAGTAAAGTAAAAATAAAGTAAAGGTAAAGTTTAAGTATAGTATAAGTATAAAACTATGTACGTATAATACGCGTATAAATATATATAATATTAATTTAAATCGTTATATATATTTAATAAAATAAAATATAAATATCATTATCTTTATCATACTGGTTAAGTAATGAGTTGTCAAAAGTGGTTCTAGATATTTATAAAAGTTATACACGTTTTAATAATAAAGTTCTTTTTAAACTGAAAATGTTTTTGTACGTTTGAAACTAAATCAAATAAGTATGATAATTTTGTTTTCCAAAATTAAATATATTTACGAATCATTTTGTTTAAAGGTTAAAATAATGGAAATCGTTATATCATAAAACGTTTTAGGAAAGTAGAATCATATATATTCATAATAGGTTTCAAATTTTTAAATTACAGTCTGTTGGTGAAGCATGGGATAAAGTCCAAAGGTTAAATAAACGTATGAAATTATCTTAATGAAAAATATCGAGTTACTTAACTTGTCGATATCCAACATCTAAGTTATTTACACTCCACGTTCTTACTTATAAATCACTTTACCATTTTTCGAATGTTGTCAAAAATAATAGATTTCTTAAATCACATTGGACCTCATAACATGGACCCGTAAACATATCACAATGTATCTGATAAATCAATCATTTGATATTAACTTCTAATTCCATTGATAAACATATTGAAACAAATACGTTCGTGTAAAGTATTATACGTTTAATACTTTATTAATATTCTCAAGTTATAATATATATATACATATATATACATATCTATTTATATATAACGGTTTGTGAATCGTCGGAATTTGGTCGAGGTTAAAATGTATGAACACAGTTTAAAATTCTTGAGATTTAACTTCACAAACTTTGCTTATCGTGTCGGAATAATATAAAGATAAAGTTTAAATTTGGTTGGAAATTTCCGGGTTGTCACATAATATTCCATGTAAGACTAAGAAACCTATTTTCAGGGTGTGGTAAATCAATTAAAATGTCATAATAAATACTACTTCCGTTCCACCACAAGTGTCCACATTTTCATTTTGAGATGTCCCATTTCAAATGTCCACTTTGTGTATCAGCCAATGAGAAAAGGTTATTCTAGAGAGAGAAGATTTCTGATTGGTGAGGAATGAAGTTAGTGGGATTTCCTAAATCTGTGTGCAAAAAGTAAGTGGACTTTTGTAATGGGACGGAGGGAGTATTAAATGTCATGGCCATGATGTAAATATTACAAAAAATGAGAAACAAATTCTAGAAATTAAATTGACATTCAGAAATTGAATTTTATTTAATAAGAAAAAAGAATATGTTTCATGTAGTAGCAAACATAGTTACATGAAGGCTAAAACCCGGATCATCACGCAATCTTCATAATCTTCTTATTCAATCATATGTTAATCTTCTTAATCGTCACGCAATCTTCTTAATCTAGAGGTACTGCCTAGAGACAAAATCATTCATAGGTTAGTTATAAACAACATTCATGTTTATAAAATTATTATAACAACAGTTTAAGGACACACCTCGACAAGGACATGGCCATGGCACACCTGTAGCATCCTTAATAGTGCGGTCCCCTGCTTTGCTGCGGAGATTTCAAAATTATGATAGAGAATAGTTTTGTTAAGTATATCGAATATAGGATGTGTATTAAAATAACAGAATCAAGGTATAAAGGCAATGCAAATATTAAACATTAAACTGTTGCATTTGTAATAAACATTAAACTATTGTTGATTATGGAGTAAAAATAGTACATGGGCAAAATGTTTCTCTCTTCGTTCCACTTCCCTTATCTGTTCGCCTTGTTCTTGGAGTGCTTAGTTCCAAAATGGTTTAAAGCGATGTAAGACATTAGGATTTGGGTTCTAATTTTGAAATGACCCGTCCTAATCCATCTGGACGAATACATTACAATTGATTACATCGCGAGGTACTTGACCTCTATATGATACATTTTACAAATATTTCATTCGTTTTTAAAAGACAAACTTTCAATACATCGAAAGTTGACAACATGCATACCATTTCATAATATATCCAACTATAATTGACTTAATAATAATCTTGATGAACTCGACGACTCGAATGCAACGTCTTTTGAAATATGTCATGAATGACTCCAAGTAATATATTTAAAATGAGCAAATGCACAGCGGAAGATTTCTTTCGTACCTGAGAATAAACATGCTTTAAAGTGTCAACCAAAAGGTTGGTGAGTTCATTAGTTTATCATAAATAATCATTTCATAATTTTAATACACCACAAGATTTTCATTTCTCATAAACATACGTCCCATGCATAGAAACAAAAATAATCATTCATATAGATTGAACACCTGGTAACCGACATTCACAATATGCATATAAGAATATCCCCATCATTCCGGGATCCTCCTTCGGACATGATATAAATTTCGAAGTACTAAAGCATCCGGTACTTTAGATGGGGCTTGTTGGGCCCGATAGATCTATCTTTAGGATTCGCGTCAATTAGGGTATCTGTTCCCTAATTCTTAGATTACCAGACTAAAAGGGGCATATTCAGTTTCGATCATTCAACCATAGAACGTAATTTCGATTACTTGTGTCTATTTTGTAAAATAGGTATAAAAGTTGCGCATGTATTCTCAGCCCAAAAATATAAAGGGTAAAAAGGCAAATGAAACTCACCTAATGTATTTTGTAGTAAAAATACATAGAACAACATTGAACAAGTATAGGGTTGGCCTCGGATTCACGAACCTATATCAATCATATGTATATTAATACATATAAACGTAATTGAATAAATTCATATATTATATCTTTGTATTATATTTTATATATATGTAATTTGTGTACATATTTAATTTGATTAGTATTTATATATAGTTATATGGAACGTTAATATATTTATAGTATATGTAATAAGCATGTTTTATGTGCAAGATATTTATTTGTTTAAAAATGGTAGTTTTAATATTAATGATTTACTAATAATAATAACATTATCAGAAAAATGGTAATATTAATAATAATACTAATATTGTCAATAATGAAACTTTTATTTAATAATAATAATAATAATAATAATAATATTAATTGTTGTAATAATAATAATGATAATACTAATAATAATATTAATGATAATAAAAATAGTTGGTGTTATTTTCGTAATAACAATAATCATAATAATAATAATAAATAAATGATAAATAATAATAAATGTGTATACCCTCAAAAGCTTTTAGTAAAAAGAAGTGCTCCAAACGTGACTCGAACCCGCGATCTCCCGATCCCATACTAACACCTTAACCATCCAATCTGATTCTATTTTTCTAATTGAACACCCATTTAATAACATTTAACCCGTGCTTTCGTTTCTAGTCCAATATTATTCCAACCAAAGGTTGGCCCAACAGTACGGCCCAACAATTAAAGGCAGGCCCAAATCCAATACCAATTGTTACCGGCTCAATTCTTCTAGTCCAACAAGAGTTAGTTTCAAAGACCAATTTTTAAGTGATAAATGGCCCAATAAAGTAGTCCATCTAACTGTGATCCATGAATCAATTTAAGAAGTCAGAATAAAGTGAAAGGGATACTCGTAGGTTTAGCACTCGATAAAACTCGCTAGGGAAATCTGGGTTTCGGTTATTCAAACAGGAACACAGGAACAGCAGCGTTTTTTTTTTCAAGGGTGTGTTTGCCGGTGGTGGTTATGCTCGACAATAAGAAAGAACCCAGAAAAAAATAACGCAGGTGGGGGTGCTGTAGGAGATCTTTACTTCGAAAAAAAAAGAAACAGAAAAATGCAAGCTGTAGCAGCGGTATGCAGTAGCAGTAGCCATCTTTAATCATCATCCTGATGTAACCGTCATCATCATCATACATCATAATCACTTCTATTATCATTCTCATAATCATACTCATTGTCTTACTCGTCACCATGTATCATACATTTTTAACATCATGATTATCATCAACCTCTTATACCGTCATCATCATTTCCATAAACATCATCATTTTAATAAACGTTTATCATTATCATCAACTTTATTCATTAACCCAGAAAATGAAACAGAGTTTTATATAACGATTTACAGTATCTCGCTACAGAATTAGTTGCAGCAGTTTGTAGAGGCTCTCTTGATGGTGACTGCTATTGGGTATCGACAAGAAAACAGAAAACAGAAGTGGTAATGGAGAGTGGTGGTAGGATTGTAGATTAAAGGTGGCAGTTTTGATTTGTTATAATATGAACATGAGTAAGTAGGCCAAAACAGAAAGATTACAGCAATAATATAAGTATTTATTGGGTTTGGTTATGGTGGAAGTGGTGGTGATATTGTGGTTACGGTTTGGTAGAAAACCACAAGAAAATTTAATAAGACTAGTGGTGGATTTTAGGGTGAAAGGTGGCGGTTATGGACGACATTTGATGGGTGATCCCGGTTAATTGTTTCATGGTTTCAACAAAGAACATAGTTCAAGCAACAGAACATGTTTTTTAAGGTTGGTTTTATCGAAAACAAAGAGACAAGCCGAAGCAGGAGGTGGGTGGTTGTAAATGAATGAAACCGAAAACGGATATAGCATGGTAGCAACAAAGTGTTCGATAATCATGGTTGTGGTTTGGATGATAATTTGATCAAACTCGTTTAAAAAGAGTGAGATAGAAAGATGGTTGTTCACGGTGGACATAGTGAAGGTTGGTGACTTATGGGTTTATCCGAACAAGAAGATAGTTGCGGTTCTTGGGTGGTTTGAACGAGTAGCAAAGGGTGATAGATGGTTTCGTGGGTTTGAGTTTGTAACCGAGATAGAAGACAGAAAATAATAAAATTTATGATGTATTTTGTGGAGTTACAACCTATCAAATGGGTTTGATAGTTTACTCAAAATAAACAAGGAAGAGGGTATCTCTATATATCTAGCATACACGTGTATGTATAAGAGAATGACACAGAAAGATGGAAACAATAAGTCAAATTGATTAAAATAATACAAAGATATATGTATATTTTGTAAGAGATAGTAGATATTGGGAATCCATGACTTTAGACAGAAAGCATAGTGTACTCTATATGGATATATAAATAATAGAATAGATATTAGATAGATAGTGAAAGGTGAAAGGAATTCAAACATTGAAACGGAATCAAAAACAGTAAACAAGGAAAAAATATCAATTTGTAATAGTGAAGTCATCGAACTTTGGATTTTAATTACTGACAGTTTTCACGGACTGTGTATCGTGCCCCGTTGTTCACTCAGTGGCAAATAAAAAGTCTTCAGAAAAATTATATATTTTTAAATTAACTATATTTATTTATTTTAGTCATTATGACATAAAATTTGGTCATTAGTTATTAAATAAAAATTACATCAACTGTCCCTCTCATTTTTGGGTAAAATGTAAAAAGTGTTAAAATTAAATAACTAGATCCTAAATACATTTTTAGTAAGCCTAAAATTTATAGAACTCATTTTAGAATCACCGTTTATTTTAAAATTACATAAGTTTAAATTTAACTTGCTTAATATCAATCGACACATCAAACGAGTATTACAATCATTTAATATTTATTTTTAATATACTTTATTTATATATAGAGATATATTTTAAATAATAATTATTATAATATCATATATTTTTTTATTAATCTTTAATAACAACAACATATAATACTTCAAATTAAATTTCGAATTATTATTT
This sequence comes from Rutidosis leptorrhynchoides, assembly GCF_046630445.1. NCBI lineage: Eukaryota > Viridiplantae > Streptophyta > Magnoliopsida > Asterales > Asteraceae > Rutidosis > Rutidosis leptorrhynchoides. The sequence goes on along the minus strand of NC_092335.1, from coordinate 313,254,968 downwards.
ATATATACATACACACATATTTGTTTACAATTAATTGTTCGTGAATCGTCGAGAGTGGTCGAAGGTCAATTGAATATATGAACATCGTTTCAAAATTTACTAGACTCAACATTACATACTTTGCTTATCGTATCGAAATCATATAAAGATTAAGTTTAAATTTAGTCAAAAATTTCCGGGTCACTACAAATTTGGGGTCACACAAGCTTCTTCTTCACAAAACCAAGCTTTCTCACTCTGTACTTATTTCTCCCAATAAGTGTATGTGTTTGATGAAGATGGAAGTGAAGAATTAATTGTTAGATCAACCTTCAAGACTCAATAAATGTTCATCAAAAGTTGCAAAATGGTCCCTCTCTTATTTTAATTTAATTGCGAAACAGTCCACCTGATCTGATGAATCTGTGTGGCGTGCTGAAGATTGGTGCAGCGCCCCGTATAACATGTTTAGGGATTAGAGTCTTACATTTTTTTGTCCAACTGTTGAGTCGTTGACGACCCTAGGTTATACTTACGCTATCTACTTTCAAGGACCTAGCAATTCTAATTATTAACACATTTGATGCACTCATGCTTTAACGACCCGTCAAAGTACACTTGACGACCATCGTTATCTTGGTCCCACAGCTTGATCATAACTCTAAATGAATTTAATAAGTAACCTTGCATTCTTTATTTAAAAATGATTTCCTATAAAGGAAACCTACCAAAATATGTAAGTTTAGAAAAACCATACATAAATACTTAATCAAAAGTTGACCGAAACAAAGTCAGCAAACACCTACAATTTAATGTATCAAAATAGAATACAAGTTAATGTTTAACAAAAGCTGCCATCATAAATATGCAGACTCTCTAAGCACAGCGGAAGAAATCAATCATGAACCTGAGAATAAAACATGCGAGTAACTGTCAACAAAAATGTTGAGTAAATTATAGGTTTAATATTGCAAACAATGTTTAATTTAAACCGTAACAATTTATGTTTGAAAACATAAAGCCTTATTTTGGACCACAAAAATTATATGCTCGAAAACATATAAAAACATTATTCCATTAACCCGTGAGCCACCTGGTAACCACTTAACCAATTCTACCCTTACCAAACACAATATATACACTGAACAGGTGTATCTTCAAATAAATACGAAGTACTAATACATTCTGTCTTCAAAAATTGCTAGCACGACTAGCACGAAATGGGGTTGTCAAACCCGATAGATCTATCCATAGGATTCACGTTCACCAGTAGAAACCAGTGATTACAGTTACCAGGCTAGGGAATATTTTCGTTCAACTCACAATGAATAACTTAAACCAACTTCCACTTGTGTCCAATATAAAAAAAAAATATAAAATGCATGTATTCTCATCCCAAAAGATATAAAATAGAAAAATGGAACTATAACTCACCTTAAAGCAAATGAAGTAACCACACAAAAAGCGAACAGCAAATGAAGTAAAGTGATCAAGAATGATCACAACGTCAACCTATAAATAAAGCAGGTCGATATAAATAACTACATTAGGTCAAGTCTTAGTATGATAGCTATAGTACTTGTTGCAAGTAGACATAGAACAACACTCAGTATGCTTCGGTTTGATAAAGACAGCTTACGGACACACACTTTCTATTTTAGAAAGTTTCAATTTTAGGAAAGTTTCAATTTTAGGAAAGTTTTTATTTTAGGAAAGTTTCTATTTTAGGGAAGTGTCTATTTTTGGAAAGTTTCTATTTTAGGGAAGTTTCTTTTTTTGGAAAGTTTCCAAATTTAGAAAGTTTCCATATTTAGAAAGTTTCTATTTTTAGAAAGTTTTAAGTTAGGAAAGTTTCCTTAATTAGAAAGTCAACAAAAGTCAACTGAAAGTCAAAGTCAACCGAAAGTAAACTCAAAAGTCAACCTTGGTCAAACATAATCAACATTAATTTTAAAAGTATAAGTTAGAATAATAATATAAGTTATAATGTTATTTTAAGTTATATATGTATAATCATGTCATATCATAAGTTTAATTAAATTAAATTGAATTATTAAAGTTAACATAAGTTTAAATGATATAATTAATATAACATAAGTATTTAATTAATTAATTAAATATTAATCATAATATAAGTATTATTAATTAATAATAAATTTTAATCATACCATAAGTATTATTAATTAATAATGAATTATTAATCATATCATAAGTATTTAATTATAATTATTAAACTATAAGTATTTAATAATAAAATTATAATTAAAGAATAACTAAGCCTTATAATAATTAAATAATTATTTAATCTTTATTATAAGTCTTACAATAATAATCTCATAACATAAGTTTAATACTTATCATAAGTATTTTTCATTAATAATAAAAGTATTATTAATCATAAGTTTAATTAAAAGTTTAATTAAATCATAAGTAATTAATAAATGATATAATAAATATATATATCATAAGTCTTAAATTAATTTATTTACTTTTATATCATATGTAATTTAATAATAATGAAAATTATTATTTATGTCATAAGTCTTATTTCATAACCATAAGTATTTAATTAAAAGTTCATCGGGTCATAACTTGAGCCCCGGGTGTCGATTTTCGGCGAGTCTTATATATATCTTCACCTAACCAAACCACCCGACACATTGGTACACTCAAGAACACCCCAAGAACAGCCACCAAGTCGTGACCAACAGCCACCATTCAACTTGGAGCTTTAATCCGTTCAAAAACATGTTTTAGTCATAACGGGTGATTCGTGGCTCGAATTTCGATGACCCGAACATGAATGTTCATCCAATAATCAATCCTAACACACTAGTACACCCTAAAGACTCAAAAGTGGTCACAAAGTCGAACCAAACATGAACACATTCGTTTTTACATTTTGATATCAAGAAACACCATTTTAATCATAACTAGAGCTCCGGGAATCGAAATAACATGAATCCGGAGTCTAAATTCAATGTCTTGATGAGAGGAACACATATAGAAACTTTAATTTAACATTTAAATCAGTTAAAATTACAGAAATGGTCGAAAATGCTGCAGTCCAAAATTAATCAAACCGAAATCATGCTATAACAAGTGTTTCTATGCATACAATCAATAATACAACAACATACAATCATTATACTATCATAATAACATATAAAAACAGAAAAATTAAAGAAAAATAAAAAATTTAGAGTTAGAGTTTATACCCTAATCAAGAATCAAGAAGATGAAGCTTGTAGATCACGAAAAGGAGAATCTGTTTATGCAATTAATTTTGAGAGATGATGAATATTTGTATGATGATTGTATATGGCCAAAATACTGATTATGAAGAGGTATAAGTCGGACTAGTTGGGAGGGGATGAGAGAAATTTTTTTTAGATTAGGTTAAAATGAATAGAAGTAGTGGTGTTTTGATCTAAGTGCACTAGTTTTGCAAAAATGACAAATCCTCCCCTCCATATGAGAGTTTCAGCCAAACCATACCCCAAGGAGTGGGCTCCTTAGACCACTTTGATGATTAGGAGAAAAGCTTGTGGCCCGAATGCCTGATCGAAGTTCGAAACGCGAAAACGCTACTACGCGATTGATTTTTCGAAGAGATAACAAATAAGCGACGAATAAAATATATAAACACTATATATAATCATATGAAATCAAAATATCATATTTAAAATATTTTGGACTTAAAAATCCGAAAAGCTTGACCGTTGGTTTGAAAACCGAAAAGATTCGCCGGATAGAAATCCGCGATACGTAGAAACGTAAAACTTAAAATATGAATACAAATATTCACAAAACACATAATAATTAATATATTATTATTAAAATAATAATATAGGTCATAGAAATGACGTGGCACGAACAACAGTTAACGGTCGTTAAATAATATGAAATGACCCGTCCTAATCCATAAGGACGAATACAATAACATATGGTTACATCGCGAGGTACTTGACCTCTATATGTTACATTTTACAAACATTGCATTCGTTTTTAAAAGAAAAACTTTCATTTCATTGAGAGTTGACAGGCATGCATACCCTTTCATAATATATCCAATCTATAAAGGACTTAATCTGTTATCTTCATAATAATAATCTTTATTGAACTCAATGACTTGAATGCAACGTCTTTTGAAATATGCCATGAATGACTCCAAGTAATATCTCTAAATGAGCAAATGCACAATGGAAGATTTCTTTCAAATCTGAGAATAAACATGCTTTCAAGTGTCAACCAAAAGGTTGGTGAGTTCATTAGTTTATCATAAACATTCATTTCCATCATTTTAATAGACCACAAGATTTCAGATATATAATTGTACACGTAACCCGAGTACAAAATAGTACGCATAACTTGCGAACTAAAAATCATTCATATGGTGAACACCTGGTAACCGACATTAACAAATGCATCTAGAATATCCCCAATATATAGGTACACTCATCTGTATATAAAATCGAAATACTAAAGCATCCGTAACCCGGATGGGACGTGTCAAAGTCCATAGATCTATCTTCAGGATTCGCGTCAATTTGGGGGCCTGTTCCCAAATTCTTAGGCTACCAAGCTAAAAGGGTGATATCCAGTATAATAATTCAACCATAGAATGTAGTTTCAAGTACTTGTGTGTATTTCTTAAAACAGTTATAAAAGCAGCGCATGTATTCTCAGTCCCAAAAATATATATAAAAAGGGAGTAATGAAACTCACAATACTGTATTTCATAGCGATAATGCATATGTCTGCACTGAACCAGTGCAGGGTTGGCCTCGGATTCACGAACCTATATTAAGTATATATATATATTTATATAATGATCAACATCTGTCTAACAATTAAGGTCGAGTCATAGTGTATCACAATCCTAATGCTCGAGATTATCATGCAAAAGTCAACAAAAGTCAACTTGACCCAAAATAGCTTTCAAAATCTATACATGTATATTATATAATTTAAATATAGTCGTTATATGTATTTAAATATATTTATCAGAATTTATTAGAGTAATTAATACAAGTCATTTATTAATAAAATTTATATTAAAATTTATATATGATAAAATTATATTTTTTTTATAACTCAAGTAATAAAATTTATTAAGTTCACTTAATATCATAAAAATATAGTGGTATGTATTATTAATGTAATTATATTACGTGCGGTAAAAATATCTTTATATCTCATATTTATTCGATAAAAATAATATATAATAATAATAATGAGTAAAAGTTGTATTATTTTATAATAATAATAATAACTATTATTATTCTACTAATAATAATAATAACATTTATATTTACTAATGATGACATTAATTGTAATAAAGTGATTATTCTAATCATGATAATTTTAATAATAACGATATTTTTATTATTAACTATAATAATAATAATAATATTTTATAAAAATAATAATTCTATGATAATTTTTAATAATAATAATACTAAAATGATAATGATATTTAATAATAACAATGATATTTCTATTAAAATCATAATTTTAACAAAAATGATAGTTTAAATATTAATGATACTTTTAATAATAATAATGATAAAAATAATAAATTGATAGTTTTGGATAAAAATGTTAATTATTTTAATAATAATAATAATAATAATAATAATAATAATAATAATAATAATAATGATTATTAGATAATAATAATAATGATGAAAATAACGGCAATAACGATAAAGATAACGATAATGATAACGATAATGATAACGATAACGATAACGATAACGATAACGATAACGATAACGATAACGATAATAATAATCATATTACTTAAAATTATAGATAATTCAATTGACGATATATTTTAATACGTAAATCGAAATCATACGCTTTCTAAATGAAAAGTTATTAATTTTTCATCAGCTTTCCAACGACATGCATAACATATACCTTATCTCAGTCTCACACGTAACAAATTCATGTTTTATCATAAACTATATAACGACAATATTAAACCTACAAGCATGCATAATTCTAAATACTCGAGCACTAGTCAGGGATACACTATTAATATATAAAAGATAGGATATGAGTGCTCACGTATCAATATTGAGATTCAATATTGCAGGAAAGTATGTAGACACAACGAAAATGATGAACACTAGATTGACCTCACGAGCATACCCCCGAACATTACCCATAACCTCCATAGCTATAACCCATAATTTCCTTAGCTCTATCCCACTCGAAACCAGTTTTGAAAACCTATTTTAGATTACTCGAGCAGCAGTCCGTCGTAGTATTTTATGTATAATAATACTAATATTAATACTACTATTAATAATAATAATACGATTAATAATAATAATAATAATATTAATAATATAAATAATAATAATAATAATAATAATAATAAATATTAATAATTATACGGAGTGTGTGATGAAAAATGATTCAGAGAACCAGATTTCGATCGAGTTTTATAGAAAATGTAGCCACCAACTCTTTCCCATGCGATCGCATGGTATTAGAGGGCACATCTATGCGATCGCATGGTGCCTCTTGACAGCTCCCAAATCGAATTATTAAGGCTGCCGACAGTTTTTAATTTATTTAATATATATATATATTTATTTAATTTATATAATTATATATATATATATTATTATATTCACGGGCATAGTTGACTTGTAAATTTGGTTTCGAAAACTTGTACGTTGACACTCAACTTATGTCCTAGTTCTAATTATTTGAACGTTCTATTGTACGCTAAGAAAACTTGTCCTTTACGTTGCGTGACGTGTACCTTTTCAAATAACTAGACTTAATCATTGATAACTTATATCGTTTAAAGTGTAACCTAATCATTCAAGTATTTTGGTCATTTGCTTCTATAAATCAATGTCTCGTTATATATACATATGATAATATAACTTTAAATCAAAAAATTTTGTATCTAATTAATATTATATTTAATCATTTTGCAAAATATATAACTATATACATTTCTACATATATATCTATATATCTTTATTTAGAAATATATTTTGTACATATTATAATTAAAATATTTATTTAATAATATATTATTTAGCTTTTCAAAACTAATTATATTTCGAAGTTTATTAAAAATCGTTTTCTTAATATAACATAAATTGGTATGAAACATTTATGTACTAGCCTTTACTCTGACTTGTCAAATATTACTTATTTAAATATTAATCGACTCACTAATCGAATACTAATATCGTTTATTAATAATTCGAAATATATATAAACACGTTTAATTACCAGTTGCAAGTTATTATATATATATATATATATATATATATATATATATATATATATATATATATATATATATATATATATATATATATATATATTCAATTAAATCATTGACCGTTATTATTTATAACTTTATCAAAAGGTTTCTAGAAAGATTCTAAATTTTAAGATAACGTTAAAACCTTTATCCTTATTAAAATGACTCTGTAACAATTTGTCAAAAGTGGTTCCAGACCTTTATAAAGTTATATTCCTTTTTAAAGAAGACGTGACACTCAAATCATTGTATATAATTTCTAAAATTTATAACATTAAAATATAATGATAATAACTTTAATAATTTATTTCTTGACATATTGTAAAATGTACAAATCTTTCAAAATATATCGTATTACGTTTTATATCTATTAATTGTATTTTAAACCACTTATATATAAGCTCAATATACTTTGTCTATATATATATACACGTTTCATATAACACTTTTTATTACGTAGATGTTTAACTAAAACGATAACGTTATACGTTTAATACCTTGTTAACGTTTCAAGTCATATAATGGATTTAATAACATATTTTCATAGCAACCAAACCGTTTAATGCTTTATTAATATTGTGACGACCCGGAAATTTTTGACCAAATTTAAACTTAATCTTTATATGTTTCCGATATGATAAGCAAAGTCTGTAATGTTGAAGTCTCAAAAATTTTGAACTGTTTTCATATATTCATTTGGCCTTTGACTATTCCAAACGATTAATGAATCATTGTCGTAAATTTATATGTATATATATAGATATATTAAAGATAAGTGTATATAATAATTATGTGAAATAATAAAATACAAATTTAATCATTATCATTAAAAATGTAAAGAAAATATAGAATGGTTAAGTTACTAGTAGAATGAATGTATATATATATATATATATATATATATATATATATATATATATATATATATATATATATATATATATATATATATATATATATATATATATATATGTGTGTGTGTGTGTATATATATATATGTGTATATATATATATGTATATATATATATATATATGTATATGTATATATATATATATATATATATATATATATATATATATATATAATATGAATGATTCTATATAATTAATAATATATATATATATATATATATATATATATATATATATATATATATATATATATATATATATATTGTAATATAAATATTAGATATTCAATTATGTTATTTTAAACAACATGAGTGTTACATAATTAATAAATTGTAATATTAACATAATAAATTTAATTACAAGTTAAAAATATAATTGTGATACTAATATTATTATTACTTTTATTATTATTATTATAAATAGTAATATTAAAATTAGTACTAATAATCAATATTAATTATGAAAGTTGGTATATTAAATTTGTTTTAGTATTATTATTATTAATATTATTATTATCATTACTAATTCTATTATTACTATTATTAGTTTCATTATTATTAACATTAAAATTTAATAGTAATATATATGTAACTATTATTACTAAGTTCTTTATATAATTAATATAAAAATATATATATAATCAATATATAAGTATATATAAATACAGTTATATATGTAAATACATATACATATACATAATATCATTATATATATAAATACATATACATATATATTTAAATAAATAAATACGGTATAGATATAAATATAAATGCAGTGTTTACATTTATAAATATAGATAAAATACGTTTCTCTGTTTCAAGTCTCTATCATAGTGTGAAATTTGTCTAACTAATTGATACCTATCGATTTCAATTCACTGGTATAATCCAAAGTTTGTTTCCTATCATTTTCAGTAGTACAGATTAGGTATTAATCAGATTTAATATATCTTTGTTTACAGTAATACTCTGTTCCTTGTTTTTGTCTGATTGAGACTATATTGCTCACGTCCCTTATAAAAATTGGTCGACTTCAGTTGAAGATGATGCCAAATAAACTTCACGATATCAATTATCAATCATTAATAACCCTTAACATTTATAAGTATCGAAATTAAAAAGATATATGTATGAAGAACAAGTTTTTTTTTTCTTTCTGCCTGTTCGTGGTTCAAACAGCAAAAGGTTAGATTTATAAACAAATTTCAAAATTTATAAATTCAGATAGGTTAGGATTCATATATTCAAACTATCTGCAAAAGATGAAATTCCAATTTGATTTATCAATCTTTAATTTTAAAAGTCAAAATTATATTCAAAAAGTCAAACGAAGTGTTCATCCTAAAAATTTGGATTCGTTCTAATGTTTACAGTCAAATTGTTTATACAGAGTGTTTCTAATTGTGATTTTAAACCTTTTTCATTTAGGAAGAGTGAGCTAAATTTTCCTTAAATTCAAAAATTGAAATGGGAGTTCATTATTTACTTCAGCGTTTTTTTTTTCTGATGCAACGAGGGATTTAATTTTTTTTATTTGTTGTTGTGTCTGTTAATTAATAGCAACTACTTTAGGTTACGTATATTTTGTTAAACAACCTAAAACACAATTTTTGCTGTTACAAACCATGATTAATAGAATGGTCGATTGAGAATTGAAGAAGAAGAAGGTAGTGGTGACAGAACGTACGAGTTATATTTATATGTTTTCTGTTATATTTCGAAAAAAGGGCAACAGCCCAACTGGTTTCATGTGATGACGGGTTTACGGGAGGTCTTGGGTTCGATTCTCGTCTGGTGCAATTCTTTTTAGGAAAACGTTTTTGAAAGGGTATATACTTTTACTTTCCTTTTCTTTATTATTATTATTATTATTATTATTATTATTATTATTATTATTATTATTATTATTATTATTATTATTATTATTATTATTATTATTATTATTATTATTATTATTATTATTATTATTATTATTATTATTATTATTATTATTATTATATTATTATTATTATTATTATTATTATTATTATTATTATTATTATTATTATTATTATTATTATTATTATTATTATTATTATTATTATGATGTCTATTATTACTATTATTGTTATCATAATTATAATTAGTATAACTATTATTACTTTTATCATTATTATTAATTTTATAAGAATTATTGATGTATTCATTATTATTAAAGTTATCACTTATGTATTATTAAAGTTATCTGTAACAATGTTAATAAAAGTAATATTATCTAGTATTATTGTTATTATCACTAAATATTATTATTAGTATGATTATTATTAATATAAGAATTACTATTATTATTATTATGATTAGGATTACGAATTTAAGTTATAGAAACTGTTGTCATAAGTTAGAGATTATATACGAAATTTATGATAAATCTGATTTGTATTATTATTATTATCATTATATTTTTTATGTAAAATTATCATTTTTATTATTAATATTATTATTATTATCATTTTACTAAAGGTATCAGTTTAATTAAAAATTATCATTTTATTAAGACTACCATTTATACTACTATTATTACTACTATTATTATTATCATTATTATTCTTATCAATACTAGTATTATTACAAATAGATATTTTTATGCATTACAATAATATTAATATTACGTATCACTATATTATTATTATTATAATGATAATCACTAAACTATATATATATATATATATATATATATATATATATATATATATATATATATATATATATATATATATATATATATATATATATATATATATGTATATATATATAACAGTTAATACATAAATATATATTGTTATCATATATAAACCCTCATATATATATATTTTTATTAACACATTATAAATAATGATGAATATTGATTATATAATATATATAAATTAAATATATTAAATTGAACTAAAATAACCTATAATATAACAAGTATATTATTAATAATAATATATATAAACTTGCTCGATTACGAATACATATTTTAATAAATATACAATTGATATAGGTTCGTGAATCCGAGGCCAACCCTGCATTGTTCAATGTCGTCATATGTATTTTTACTACAAAATACAGTATTGTGAGTTTCATTTGCTCCCTTTTTAAATGCTTTTGCAATATATATTTTTGGGACTGAGAATACATGCGCTGCTTTTATAAATGTTTTACGAAATAGACACAAGTACTTAAAACTACATTCTATGGCTGGATTATTAAACCGAATATGCCCCTTTTTAGTCTGGTAATCTAAGAATTAGGGAACAGACACCCTAATTGATGCGAATCCTAAAGATAGATCTATCGGGCCCAACAAGCCCCATCCAAAGTACCGGATGCTTTAGTACTTCGAAATTTATATCATGTCCGAAGGAGGATCCCGGAATGATGAGGATATTCTTATATGCACATTGTGAATGTCGGTTACCAGGTGTTCACCATATGAATGATATTTTTGTCGCTATGCATGGGACGTATATTTATGAGAACTGAAAAATGAAAATCTTGTGGTCTATTAAAATGATGGAAATGATTATCTATGTTAAACTAATGAACTCACAAACCTTTTGGTTGACACTTTAAAGCATGTTTATTCTCAGGTATGAATGAAATCTTCCGCTGTGCATTTGCTCATCTTAAAGATATTACTTGGAATCATTCATGACATATTTCAAAAGACGTTGCATTCGAGTCGTTGAGTTCATCAAGATTATTATTAAGTCAATTATAGTTAGATATATTATAAAATGGTATGCATGCCATCAACTTTCGATGTAATGAAAAATGGTCTTTTCAAAAACGAATGCAATGTTTGTAAAATGTATCATATAGAGGTCAAGTACCTCGCGATGTAATCAACTGTTGTGAATCGTTTATAATCGATATGGACTTCGTCCAGATGGATTAGGACGGGTCTCTACATTTGGTATCAGAGCGATGGTCTTAGCGAACCAGGTCTTGCATTAGTGTGTCTAACTAGTAGTTGTTAGGATGCATTAATGAGTCTGGACTTCGACCGTGTATGCATGTTAAAAGTTTTGCTTATCATTTCTAGTCGTAAATCATCTGTTTATCATCCTTAAGAAAATAACCGCTTATTATTCTTAGTCTAGACACATCTTATTGCATTGACTGCATGAATAGTGTATAGACAAAATTCATATCTTAGCGTATCTGCTAATTCATATCTTAGCGTATCTGCTAATTCATATCTTAGCGTATCTGTTATTGTTATTTTTGCCTGACAGCTTCCGTAGATTACTCCGTAACCTATGGGATTTTAGTATTATATATGCATATGTAAATTATGTATTGCATAGTACTAATTTACATCCTATAATCTATTTCTTATCGAAAATACTTCATCTGATTGTACGAGATGAATCCCTCAACCAGTTCGAATTCCTCGGATTCTGACAGCTATGCCGATATGGAGTTTCACCTAAGCTCCAAAAGCAGTGTCACCAGAATGAGTCAACCAATCATCCATCCCTAATTCATCTGATGGGTTCATAGTCGACTTAATCAATGGAGACGCGCAGAAGGCGATTCCTTCCACTAACCAAATTCACCTCTTGATGAAGAACCTGAAGCACATACCGGCGAACAAGTTCGTAACACCATTTTCACTCTCATTTCCCGAATATCTCGCCACGACTATATCATAACTCAGATTCTAAACCTTATTCATTCGCCCGTTCTTACCGACAATCATCTCGGAGTAATAAGTCAATGAACTACGCACCCGAGTTGTAGCCTTGAAAAAATATGGTGCAAAACATACCAGCTTCAGTAACATCAACGGCACCAACAGTACCACCAACATCAATACCAGTACCACCAACAACCTAAGTTCAACATCTCACACCTCAACATCAGAATCGGTTCCCCGAACATAATCATCGTTCTACGTATCATTCTACATCGATTATCTTCATTCTTCATGGCGATTAAGTAATCTCTAAATGTTTTAGAGATTATGTATTCTAGTTCTAACGGTAAACCAAATGAGTTTAATATCATATTAACTCAATGAATCCATGATTACATCTGATGAAAATATATATGTATATATGTTTTCATAAAGATTGTAATTAAAAATTCTTTCGTACAAAGTGTTAATTGTGAAAATATTTTAAAGGGTAGGTAATACCCGAGGAATATTCAGATTTCACATTAATAAGTTACAATGTACATTCTTCGAAGCTGATTCAACAGTAGTTTACTATCCTACTTACATCCATCGATATACAAATCCGTTCACCACAGAATAACCATATTCATCCAATTTCATATTTGGATTTTGATTTATCAGAATCCAACAAGTTGCATAATGAAGAAAACATTTGACAAAATAAAATTTGTTAGAAACAAACAAATTAACTATGAGGAATTTTGTTAAGAATCCACACTAACTGTTCCTAGCTAACTGATTACATTTTATTAATCGCAGTTTATTTATCGCAATTTAATTATCGCAATTTAATTTATCGTCATTTAATTTCTGTTATTCATTTTATGCACTTTAAATATCGGGACACGTATACAAGGTTTTGACATATCATATCGACGCATCTATATATATTATTTGGAATCACTATAGATACTCTATATGCAGTAATGATCGAGTTCTCTATACAGGGTTGAGGTTGATTCTATAATAATATATATACTTTGAGTAGTGATCGAGTCTGAGACATGTACACGGGTCACGATACGTAGTAATTAATTCGAATATTATATATTAAACTATATATGAATTATTGGACTGTTAACTGTGGACTATCAACATTGGACAATCAAAATGAATTAAAATATTGATTATAACATATGAAACTAAACAATTCTTCAAGTTTGCCGCTTGATTTCATCTTAAACCTCGTTTGTATCTTGACGATTACCATCTGCATTCAAACCTTTCATAATTCTTGAAAACACTTCAATCGAGAGGATGAACCAACCGCACTTCATCTACGGAAGAAGAGATTGACGTATTTAGTTGTGCATATGAAAAACTCTCGGAAACTGAGTAAACGTTTAACATATAGTTGTGCTAATTCCTTTAGTGTTATATTTACCCAAAATAACTTGGTAATTCCTTTCAAATTAGCCAATTTTGTCACAGCTCCAGCAAGTCAATTTTGACTTTTCATTCGAAACAACCTTATTATAACCTTGATTTATATGTGTGCTCTTTTATTGTTACCGGAGAACCTTTTATATTCCACCAAATTATCAGTAGACGTACCAGCAACCTCGTCATTCCTTGGCTTAAATCTCTCTGACAAATCACAATATTTATCTATTGAAGTCTTATCATATACTCATCCGCACCTTGTAACAAGAACTACCATACCAATTATCGGGAATCAGCAATCAGTACTTTGAAAACTCACAGCATATCTACATCAACAGTTATATGTATCCATATAACATTTATCTCTTAGAACTATGATCTTCCATTCTAAAAATCTGAAAAGCACACAGTCTGCGAATTAATACTCTGAACTTTGAGAAAGCTGAATACGGCAGCAAAAACTGTACACAACCTTAACCGTTGAAAGTTTGATGATAAAGAATGGAATGTTGGGAACGCTCGATAGAAAATTTGGTACTGAAAAACTGATTGAGCAAACTACGAAGGAGTCTCTGAACAAATCACAAGGACTAAACTTGTACATTAAGAATACTGATGATTCTGTTTCCGATTAAATCTTTAGCGAATATCTTGCTTCTGACTCTAAACTCTTGCGGACAAATTTTCTTCACCATCCTTCGATAATAGAAATTCCAAGATATCATCGTATCTTTCATTATAAATATCCTCCATATTTCTGAAGATATTTTCATAACTATTCTTATATGAACTCATTAATCTCTTAGTGCTATCAGTGTTACATCATATAGAAACTGTTAGTTTCTATATTCTGTAAACTTTCGAATTTAAAATATAAATGTTATTGAAGTAATGTTGGGAACTGATGCATGAGTTAGTATAATATAATGACACTTGATCAACGTGATTATATTACAGTAAGTCATGCTGAGTTTCCTATGGAACGTGATGATTCACAGACCATAAGGTCATCACGTGCCATGTTACATAACCCTTTCATTCTGCTTAACTTCTGAACATATCAAGAAAGTATGTTCTTGATAGTTCTATTCTCAGTGATTCTGGTAATTTGACAAATCAAATCATGCTATTACGATCTTTCTTGTTAAGACATTAAGTTCATTAGAAACCTCGTACTTACAAATTCTGGACCATTACTCGCTTTACTAGAGGTCGAGAAGAGAATAAAAAGGCAAAGAGCTCCAAAATATAAGAGAAAATATATAGCCCAATAACAACATGGAGGTTACAAACCATGAATATTAATATGAATAGCAATATAAGGACATGTAGAATTAAGAATAGTATCACCCTAAGGTAATAGTAAACGTAAATAGATTTTTCTGGTGGAAGATTGAAAAGAAGGATGACAGAAATGATAATTAGGAAAAACATCAAGGATTAGAACGAGAATTAAGCATTTTTATAAAACTTTGGAATTTGGGAATTAGGTATAGGAATGGAAAAAGTAACGGAACGAGAGAAGTAATTTATAGTGAAATATCTGATAGAGAAATCAAAGCAGATCTCCGCATTTAATTAGAGAGATCCTAATTTCCTTATTCGTCGAAGAATCAAATCTTTTAGATTTTGAATATTTTCTTTAAATTCCTTGAATTCTGAAAATCAACCGTGACTACGTCACCGGTTAAGTCAAATCTACATTTAGTCATTTCATTCTTTTGTGTTAGCTTCACTCGTACTCTTCAGATAATCGAATTATTTTATTCACAATACTCAATGATGATAAAACTCTATTTATCAACTCATATTTGTCATGAAAATATTTTTATTGTTATTCATGACTACCACACTCAAATTTCGGGACGAAATTTCTTTAACGGGTAGGTATTGTGACGACCCGAAAATTTCCGACCAAATTTAAACTTAATCTTTATATGTTTCCGATACGATAAGCAAAGTCTGTAATGTTGAAGTCTCAAAAATTTTGAACTGTTTTCATATATTCATTTGGCCTTTGACTATTCCCGACGATTCACGAATCAATGTCGTAAATTTATATGTATATATATAGATATATTAAAGATAAGAGTATATAATAATTATGTGAAATAATAAAATACAAATTTAATCATTATCATTAAAAATGTAAAGAAAATATAGAATGGTTAAGTTACTAGTAGAATGAATGAATGTATATATATATATATATATATATATATATATATATATATATATATAAAATATGAATGATTCTATATAATTAATAATATATATATATATATATATATATATATATATATATATATATTGTAATATAAATATTAGATATTCAATTATGTTATTTTAAACAACATGAGTGTTACATAATTAATAAATTGTAATATTAACATAATAAATGTAATTACAAGTTAAAAATACAATTGTGATACTAATATTATTATTACTTTCATTATTATTATTATAAATAGTAATATTAAAATTAGTACTAATAATCAATATTAATTATGAAAGTTGGTATATTAAATTTGTTTTAGTATTATTATTATTAATATTATTATTATCATTACTAATTCTATTATTACTATTATTAGTTTCATTATTATTAAAATTAAAATTTAATAGTAATATATATGTAACTATTATTATTAAGTTCTTTATATAATTAATATAAAAATATATATATATATATATATATATATATATATATATATATATATATATATATATATATATATATATATATATATATATATATATATATATATATATATATATATATATATATATATATATATATAATCAATATATAAGTATAAATAAATACAGTTATATATGTAAATACATATACATATACATAATATCATTATATATAAATACATATACATATATATTTAAATAAATAAATACGGTATAGATATAAATATAAATGCAGTGTTTACATTTATAAATATAGATAAAATACGTTTCTCAGTTTCAAGTCTCTATCATAGTGTGAAATTTATCTAACTAATTGATACCTATCGATTACAATTCACTGGTATAATCCAAAGTTTGTTTCCTATCATTTTCAGTAGTACAGATTAGGTATTAATCAGATTTAATATATCTTTGTTTACAGTAATACTCTGTTCCTTGTTTTTGTCTGATTGAGACTATATTTCTCACGTCCCTTATAAAAATTGGTCGACTTCAGTTGAAGATGATGCCAAATAAACTTCACGATATCAATTATCAATCATTAACAACCCTTAACAGTTATAAGTATCGAAATTAAAAAGATATATGTATGAAGAACAAGTTTTTTTTCTTTCTGCGTGTTCGTGGTTCAAACAGCAAAAGGTTAGATTTATAAACAAATTTCAAAATTTATAAATGTAGATAGGTTAGGATTCATATATTCAAACTATCTGCAAAAGATGAAATTCCAATTTGATTTATCAATCTTTAATTTTAAAAGTCAAAATTATATTCAAAAAGTCAAATGAAGTGTTCATCCTAAAAATTTGGATTCGTTCTAATGTTTACAGTCAAATTGTTTATACAGAGTGTTTCTAATTGTGATTTTAAATCTTTTTCATTTAGGAAGAGTGAGCTAAATTTCCCTTAAATTCGAAAATTGAAATGGGAGTTCATTATTTACTTCAGCGTTTTTTTTCTTCTGATGCAACGAGGGATTTAATTTTTTTTATTTGTTGTTGTGTCTGTTAATTAATAGCAACTACTTTAGGTTACGTATATTTTGTTAAACAACCTAAAACATAATTTTTGCTGTTACAAACCATGATTAATAGAATGGTCGATTGAGAATTAAAGAAGAAGAAGGTAGTGGTTGAAATGTCCCGTTCTTATTGATTAAAAACGTTCCATATTAATTGATTTCGTTGCGAGGTTTTGACCTCTATATGAGACATTTTTCAAAGACTGCATTCATTTTTAAAACAAACCATAACCTTTATTTCATAAACAAAGGTTTAAAAAGCTTTACGTAGATTAAATGATAATCTAAAATATCCTGTTTACACACGACCATTACATAATGGTTTACAATACAAATATGTTACATCGAAATCAGTTTCTTAAATGCAGTTTTTACACAATATCATACAAACATGGACTCCAAATCTTGTCCTTATTTTAGTATGCAACAGCGGAAGCTCTTAGTATTCACCTGAGTATAAACATGCTTTAAACGTCAACAAAAATGTTGGTGAGTTATAGGTTTAACCTATATATATCAAATCGTAACAATAGACCACAAGATTTCATATTTCAATACACATCCCACACATAGAGATAAAAATCATTCATATGGTGAACACCTGGTAACCGACATTAACAAGATGCATATATAAGAATATCCCCATCATTCCGGGACACCCTTCGGATATGATATAAATTTCGAAGTACTAAAGCATCCGGTACTTTGGATGAAGTTTGTTAGGCCCAATAGATCTATCTTTAGGATTCGCGTCAATTAGGGTGTCTGTTCCCTAATTCTTAGATTACCAGACTTAATAAAAAGGGGCATATTCGATTTCGATAATTCAACCATAGAATGTAGTTTCACGTACTTGTGTCTATTTTGTAAATCATTTATAAAACCTGCATGTATTCTCATCCCAAAAATATTAGTTTTTAAAAGTGGGACTATAACTCACTTTCACAGATTTTTACTTTGTCGGGAAGTAAGACTTGGCCACTGGTTGATTCACGAACCTATAACAATATATACATATATATCAAAGTATGTTCAAAATATATTTACAACACTTTTAATATATTTTGATGTTTTAAGTTTATTAAGTCAGCTGTCCTCGTTAGTAACCTACAACTAGTTATCCACAGTTAGATGTACAGAAATAAATTGATAAATATTATCTTGAATCAATCCACGACCCAGTGTATACGTATCTCAGTATTGATCACAACTCAAACTATATATATTTTGGAATCAACCTCAACCCTGTATAGCTAACTCCAACATTCACATATAGAGTGTCTATGGTTGTTCCGAAATATATATAGATGTGTCGACATGATAGGTCGAAACATTGAATACGTGTCTATGGTATCTCAAGATTACATAATATACAATACAAGTTGATTAAGTTATGGTTGGAATAGATTTGTTACCAATTTTCTCGTAGCTAAAATGAGAAAAATTATCCAATCTTGTTTTACCCATAACTTCTTCATTTTAAATCCGTTTTGAGTGAATAAAATTGCTATGGTTTCATATTGAACTCTATTTTATGAATCTAAACATAAAAAGTATAGGTTTATAGTCGGAAAAATAAGTTACAAGTTGTTTTTGTAAAGGTAGTCATTTCAGTCGAAAGAACGACGTCTAGATGACCATTTTAGAAAACATACTTCCACTTTGAGTTTAACCATAATTTTTGGATATAGTTTCATGTTCATAATAAAAATCATTTTTCCAGAATAACAACTTTTAAATCAAAGTTTATCATGGTTTTTAATTAACTAACCCAAAACAGCCCGCGGTGTTACTACGACGGCGTAAATCCGATTTTACGGTGTTTTTCGTGTTTCTAGGTTTTAAATCATTAAGTTAGCATATCATATAGGTATAGAACATGTGTTTAGTTGATTTTAAAAGTCAAGTTAGAAGGATTAACTTTTGTTTGCGAACAAGTTTAGAATTAACTAAACTATGTTCTAGTGATTACAAGTTTAAACCTTCGAATAAGATAGCTTTATATGTATGAATCGAATGATGTTATGAACATCATTACTACCTTAAGTTCCTTGGATAAACCTACTGGAAAAGAGAAAAATGGATCTAGCTTCAACGGATCCTTGGATGGCTCGAAGTTCTTGAAGCAGAATCATGACACGAAAACAAGTTCAAGTAAGATCATCACTTGAAATAAGATTGTTATAGTTATAGAAATTGAACCAAAGTTTGAATATGATTATTACCTTGTATTAGAATGATAACCTACTGTAAGAAACAAAGATTTCTTAAGGTTGGATGATCACCTTACAAGATTGGAAGTGAGCTAGCAAACTTGAAAGTATTCTTGATTTTATGTAACTAGAACTTGTAGAATTTATGAAGAACACTTAGAACTTGAAGATAGAACTTGAGAGAGATCAATTAGATGAAGAAAATTGAAGAATGAAAGTGTTTGTAGGTGTTTTTGGTCGTTGGTGTGTGGATTAGATATAAAGGATATGTAATTTTGTTTTCATGTAAATAAGTCATGAATGATTACTCATATTTTTGTAATTTTATGAGATATTTCATGCTAGTTGCCAAATGATGGTTCCCACATGTGTTACGTGACTCACATGGGCTGCTAAGAGCTGATCATTGGAGTGTATATACCAATATTACATACATCTAAAAGTTGTGTATTGTACGAGTACGAATACGGGTGCATACGAGTAGAATTGTTGATGAAACTGAACGAGGATGTAATTGTAAGCATTTTTGTTAAGTAGAAGTATTTTGATAAGTGTATTGAAGTCTTTCAAAAGTGTATAAATACATATTAAAACACTACATGTATATACATTTTAACTGAGTCGTTAAGTCATCGTTAGTCGTTACATGTAAGTGTTGTTTTGAAACCTTTAGGTTAACGATCTTGTTAAATGTTGTTAACCCAATGTTTATAATATCAAATGAGATTTTAAATTATTATATTATCATGATATTATCATGTATGAATATCTCTTAATATGATATATATACATTAAATGTCTTTACAACGATAATCGTTACATATATGTCTCTTTTAAAAATCATTAAGTTAGTAGTCTTGTTTTTACATATGTAGTTCATTGTTAATATACTTAATGATATGTTTACTTATCATAGTATCATGTTAACTATATATATAACCATATATATGTCATCGTATAGTTTTTACAAGTTTTAACGTTCGTGAATCACCGGTCAACTTGGGTGGTCAATTGTCTATATGAAACCTATTTCAATTAATCAAGTCTTAACAAGTTTGATTGCTTAACAACCTATTTCATTTAATATATATATATATATATATATATATATATATATATATATATATATATATATATATATATATATATATATATATATATATATATATATATAAACATGGAAAAGTTCGGGTCACTACAGTACCTACCCGTTAAATAAATTTCGTCCCGAAATTTTAAGCAGTTGGAGATGTTGACATATCTTCTGGAAATAAATGCGGGTATTTCTTCTTCATCTGATCTTCATGCTCCCAGGTGAACTCGGGTCCTCTACGAGCATTCCATCGAACCTTAACAATCGGTATCTTGTTTTGTTTAAGTCTCTTAACCTCACGATCCATTATTTCGACAGGTTCTTCAATGAATTGAAGTTTTTCATTGATTTGGATTTCGTCCAACGAAATAGTGAGATCTTCTTTAGCAAAACATTTCTTCAAATTTGAGACGTGGAAAGTGTTATGTACAGCCGCGAGTTGTTGAGGTAGCTCCAGTTGGTAAGCTACTGGTCCGACACGATCTATAATCTTGAATGGTCCAATGTACCTTGGATTTAGTTTCCCCCGTTTACCAAATTGAACAACGCCTTTCCAAGGTGCAACTTTAAGCATGACCATCTCTCCAATTTCAAATTCTATATCTTTTCTTTTAATGTCAGCGTAGCTCTTTTGTCGACTTTGGGCGGTTTTCAACCGTTGTTGAATTTGGATGATCTTCTCAGTAGTTTCTTGTATAATCTCCGGACCCATAATCTGTCTATCCCCCACTTTACTCCAACAAATCGGAGACCTGCACTTTCTACCATAAAGTGCTTCAAACGGCGCCATCTCAATGCTTGAATGGTAGCTGTTGTTCTAGGAAAATTCTGCTAACGGTAGATGTCGATCCCAACTGTTTCTGAAATCAATAACACATGCTCGTAGCATGTCTTCAAGCATTTGTATTGTCCTTTCACTCTGCCCATCAGTTTGTGGATGATAGGCAGTACTCATGTCTAGACGAGTTCCTAATGCTTGCTGTAATGTCTGCCAGAATCTTGAAATAAATCTGCCATCCCTATCAGAGATAATAGAGATTGGTATTCCATGTCTAGAGACGACTTCCTTCAAATACAGTCGTGCTAACTTCTCCATCTTGTCATCTTCTCTTATTGGCAGGAAGTGTGCTGATTTGGTGAGACGATCAACTATTACCCAAATAGTATCAAAACCACTTGCAGTCCTTGGCAATTTAGTAATGAAATCCATGGTAATGTTTTCCCATTTCCATTCCGGGATTTCAGGTTGTTGTAGTAGACCTGATGGTTTCTGATGTTCAGCTTTGACCTTAGAACACGTCAAACATTCCCCTACATATTTAGCAATATCGGCTTTCATACCTGGCTACCAAAAATGTTTCTTAAGATCCTTGTACATCTTCCCCGTTCCAGGATGTATTGAGTATCTGGTTTTATGAGCTTCTCTAAGTACCATTTCTCTCATATCTCCAAATTTTGGTACCCAAATTCTTTCAGCCCTATACCGGGTTCCGTCTTCCCGAATATTAAGATGCTTCTCCGATCCTTTGGGTATTTCATCCTTTAAATTTTCCTCTTTTAAAACTCCTTGTTGGGCCTCCTTTATTTGAGTAGTAAGGTTAGTGTGAATCATTATATTCATAGATTTTACTCGAATGGGTTCTCTGTCCTTTCTGCTCAAGGTGTCGGCTACCACATTTGCCTTCCCCGGGTGGTAACGAATCTCAAAGTCGTAATCATTCAACAATTCAATCCACCTACGCTGCCTCATATTCAGTTGTTTCTGATTAAATATGTGTTGAAGACTTTTGTGGTCGGTATATATAATACTTTTGACCCCATATAAGTAGTGCCTCCAAGTCTTTAATGCAAAAACAACCGCGCCTAATTCCAAATCATGCGTCGTATAATTTTGCTCGTGAATCTTCAATTGTCTAGACGCATAAGCAATCACCTTCGTCCGTTGCATTAATACACAACCGAGACCTTGCTTTGATGCGTCACAATAAATCACAAAATCATCATTCCCTTCAGGCAATGACAATATAGGTGCCGTAGTTAACTTTTTCTTCAATAACTGAAACGCTTTCTCTTGTTCATCATTCCATTCAAATTTCTTCCCTTTATGCGTTAATGCAGTCAAGGGTTTTGCTATTCTGGAAAAGTCTTAGATGAACCTTCTGTAGTAACCAGCTAGTCCTAAAAATTGGCGTATGTGTTTCGGAGTTTTTGGGGTTTCCCACTTTTCAACAGTTTCTATCTTTGCTGGGTCCACCTGGATACCTTCTTTGTTCACTATGTGACCGAGGAATTGAACTTCTTCCAACCAAAATGCACACTTTGAAAACTTAGCGTACAATTCTTCCTTCCTCAATACTTCTAACACCTTTCTCAAATGTTCACCGTGTTCTTGGTCATTCTTTGAGTAAATAAGTATGTCATCAATGAAAACAATGACAAACTTGTCAAGGTATGGTCTACACACTCGGTTCATAAGGTCCATGAACACAGCTGGTGCATTAGTTAAACCAAACGGCATGACCATAAACTCGTAATGACCGTAACGTGTTCTGAAAGCAGTCTTTGGAATATCATCTTCTTTCACCCGCATTTGGTGATACCCAGAACGTAAGTCAATCTTTGAATAAACAGACGAGCCTTGTAGTTGATCAAATAAGTTGTCGATTCTCGGCAGTGGATAACGGTTTTTGATGGTAAGTTTGTTCAACTCTCTGTAGTCAATACACAACCTAAATGTACCATCCTTCTTCTTGACAAACAAAACAGGAGCTCCCCATGGTGATGTGCTTGGTCGAATGAAACCACGTTCTAATAGTTCTTGCAGTTGGCTTTGCAGTTCTTTCATCTCGCTGGGTGCGAGTCTATAAGGAGCACGAGCTATTGGTGCAGCTCCTGGTACAAGATCTATTTGAAATTCAACAGATCGATGTGGAGGTAGTCCAGGTAATTCTTTCGGAAATACATCGGGAAATTCTTTTGCGACGGGAACATCATTGATGCTCTTTTATTCAGTTTGTACTTTCTTGACGTGTGCTAGAACAGCATAGCAACCTTTTCTTATTAGTTTTTATGCCTTCAAATTACTAATAAGATGTAGCTTCATGTTGCCCTTTTCTCCGTACACCATTAAGGGTTCTCCTTCTTCTCGTATAATGCGAATTGCATTTTTATAACATACGATCTCTGCTTTCACCTTCTTCAGCCAGTCCATGCCAACTATTACATCAAAACTCCCTAACTCTACTGGTATCAAATCAATCTTAAATATTTCGCTACCCAGTTTAATTTCTCGATTCCGGTATATATTATCTGCTGAAATTAATTTACCGTTTGCTAATTCGAGTAAAAATTTACTATCAAACGATGTCAATGGACAACTTAATTTGGCACAAAAATCTCTACTCATATAGCTTATATCCGCACCCGAATCAAATAAAACGTAAGCAGATTTATTGTTAATAAAAAACATACCCGTAACAAGCTCCGGGTCTTCCTGTGCCTCTGCCGCATTAATATTGAAAACTCTTCCGCGGCCTTGTCCATTCGTGTTCTCCTGGTTCGGGCAATTTATAATAATGTGGCCCGGTTTTCCACATTTATAACAAACTACATTGGCATAACTTGCTCCGACACTACTTGCTCCGCCATTACTCGTTCCGACACCATTTGTTCCTTTCGTTCTGTTAACCCCTGGTCCGTAGACCTCACACTTCACCGCGCTATGACCATTTCTTTTACACTTGTTGCAAAATTTGGTGCAGAACCCCGAGTGATACTTTTCACACCTTTGGCATAGCTGCTTCTGATTGTTGTTGTTGTTGTTGCGGTTGTTATTGTTGTTGGGATGATTGTTGTAGTTGTTGTTGTTGTTGTTGTTGTTGTTGTTGTTGTTGTTGTTGTTGTTGTTGCTGTTGTTGTTGTTGGGCCGTTTGTTGTAGTTGAAATTTATATCATATCCGAAGGGTGTCCCGGAATGATGGGGATATTCTTATATATGCATCTTGTTAATGTCGGTTACCAGGTGTTCACCATATGAATGATTTTTATCTCTATGTATGGGATGTGTATTGAAATATGAAATCTTGTGGTCTATTGTTACGATTTGATATATATAGGTTAAACCTATAACTCACCAACATTTTTGTTGACGTTTAAAGCATGTTTATTCTCAGGTGAATACTAAGAGCTTCCGCTGTCGCATACTTAAATAAGGACGAGATTTGGAGTCCATGCTTGTATGATATTGTGTAAAAACTGCATTCAAGAAACTGATTTCGATGTAACATATTTGTATTGTAAACCATTATGTAATGGTCGTGTGTAAACAAGATATTTTAGATTATCATTATTTGATAATCTACGTACAGCTTTTTAAAACTTTATTTATGAAATAAAGGTTATGGTTTGTTTTAAAAATGAATGCAGTCTTTGAAAAATGTCTCATATAGAGGTAAAAACCTCGCAACGAAATCAATTAATATGGAACGTTTTTAATCAATTATTTATAAAACATTTGAAGTATTCTTGTTGTTGTTGTTGTTGCTCTGATACCAACTGAAATGTCCCGTTTTTATTGATTAAAAACGTTCCATATTAATTGATTTCGTTGCGATTGATGTTGCGATTGTTGGGATAATTGTTGCGATTATTATTGTAATTGCTGTTGTTGTTGTATTGGTGATTCTTATCACCGTTTTCCTCCCACTTTCTTTTGACTTGCTTCACATTGGCCTCTTCAGCCGTCTGTTCTTTAATTCTTTCCTCAATCTGGTTCACTAGTTTGTGAGCCATTCTACATGCCTGTTGTATGGAGGCGGGCTCGTGTGAACTTATATCTACTTGGATTCTTTTCGGTAATCCTTTCACAAACGCGTCGATCTTCTCTTCCTCATCTTCGTACGCTCCCGGACACAATAGGCACAATTCTGTGAATCATCTTTCGTACGTGGTAATATCAAATCCTTGGGTTCGTAACCCTCTAAGTTCTGTCTTGAGCTTATTGACCTCGGTTCTGGGACGGTACTTCTCGTTCATCAAGTGCTTGAATGCTGACCACGGTAGTGCGTACGCATCGTTTTGTCCCACTTGCTCTAGATAGGTATTCCACCATGTTAATGCAGACCCTGTGAAGGTATGCGTAGCGTACTTCACTTTGTCCTCTTCAGTACACTTACTTATGGCAAACACCGATTCGACCTTCTCGGTCCACCGTTTCAATCCGATCGGTCCTTCGGTTCCATCAAATTCCAAAGGTTTGCAGGAAGTGAATTCTTTGTAGGTGCATCCTACACAATTTCCTGTGCTGCTAGATCCAAGGTTATTGTTGGTATGTAGCGCAACCTGTACTGCGGCTATGTTTGAAGCTAGAAAAGTAAGGAATTCCTCTTCATTCATATTCACGGTGTGTCGAGTAGTCGGTGCCATTTCCTTCAAAATAGTCAAATGGAACAAGTTAATCATACAGAATATTAAGAGTAGTTAATAGTATTTCGTAGCATAATATGAACTCATTTATAAAAGCTTTTTCTTCATATTAGCGTTTTATAAGTTTAAATTCGGGTAGTACCTACCCGTTAAGTTCATACTTAGTAGCTAATATACAATTCAATTACTACAATTCTATATGAAAAACTGATTATAATAATATTTCGTGTTCAAACTTTTATACAATATTTTACAAACTTACAATACCGCTTATTTTACATAAAGCATGAAATATAGCACACAATAACTTTGATATAAGATAGTTGTGAAGATAATTCTAGCTAGTACACAAGTCGTTCAGCAAAGGCAATAAAGACACGTAATTCATACGTCCAGAAACAAGTCATGCATTCTGGTTTTACTAGGACTACTTTCCATCCGTGGTATTGTGGAACATAACCGTTATGTCCGTTGATAACACAGCGTGTTGTAACGTCGTCAAAGGGACGAGGGTTACGTAATGACCAACAGTCTCGTAATAACCTAAAAACCTCATTTCTTACCCCAATTACCGACCCCGTCACTTGTGGGAACGTTTTGTTTAATAGTTGTAGCCCGATGTTCTTTTTCTCACTTTGGTGAGAAGCGAACATTACTAACCCGTAAGCATAGCATGCTTCTTTATGTTGCATGTTAGCCGCTTTTTCTAAATCATGAAATCCTATATTCGGATACATTGAGTCAAAATAATTTCTTAACCCGTTGCGTAAAATAGCATTTGGGTTCCCCGCAATATATGCGTCAAAGTAAACACATCGTAACTTATGGGTTTCCCAATGTGATATCCCCCATCTTTCAAACGAAAGTCTCTTATAAACCAAGATATTCTTGGAACGTTCTTCGAATGTCTTACAAACTGATTTCGCCGTGAATAGTAGTGCCGAAGAATTCTGACCGACTCTAGACAAGATTTCATCAATCATGTCTCCGGGTAGGTCTCTTAAAATATTGGGTTGTCTATCCATTTTGTGTTTTTATACTGTAAAATAGACAAGAGTTAGATTCATAAAAAAAAATACTTATTAATACAAGCAATTTTTACATATATCATAAAGCATAAGCACACTATATTACATATATTACACCACACGAATACAACTATCTTATTCCGACTCGCTCGTTTCTTCTTCTTCGGTTTTGGTTCGTTTTGCCAAGTTTCTAGGGATATATGATGTTCCCCTAATACGAGCTGTCGTTTTCCACAACGGTTTAGAAAAACCTGGTGGTTTAGAGGTTCCCGGGTCATTGTTACAACTTAAGGGCTTCGGGGGTTGACGATACATATAAAGTTCATCGGGGTTGGAATTAGATTTTCTCTATTTTTATGCCCTTTCCCTTATTATTTTCTTTTGCCTTTTTAAATTCAGTTGGGGTAATTTCTATAACATCATCGGAATTCTCGTCGGAATCCGATTCATCGGAGAATTGGTAATCCTCCCAATATTTTGCTTCCTTGGCGGAAACACCATTGACCATAATTAACCTTGGTCGGTTGGTTGAGGATTTTTTTTTACTTAACCGTTTTATTATTTCCCCCACCGGTTCTATTTCCTCCTCCGATTCCTCCTCTTCCGGTTCTGATTCTTCTTCCGGTTCTGATTCTTCTTCCGGTTCTTCTTCGGGAACTTGTGAATCAGTCCAATATATATTCGACTCTTCGTTATTATTAGGTGAGTCAATGGGATTTGTGCTAGAGGTAGACATCTATCACACAATATCAAACATGCTAAGAGATTAATATATCACATAATATATACATGTTAATAATATATAGTTTCCAACAAAAATGTTAAGCAATCATTTTTATAGAAAACACGGTCGAAGTCCAGACTCACTAATGCATCCTAACAAACTCGGTAAGACACACTAATGCAACTTTTCTGGTTCTCTAAGACCAACGCTCGGATACCAACTGAAATGTCCCGTTCTTATTGATTAAAAACGTTCCATATTAATTGATTTCGTTGCGAGGTTTTGACCTCTATATGAGACGTTTTTCAAAGACTGCATTCATTTTTAAAACAAACCATAACCTTTATTTCATAAATAAAGGTTTAAAAAGCTTTACGTAGATTAAATGATAATCTAAAATATCCTGTTTACACACGACCATTACATAATGGTTTACAATACAAATATGTTACATCGAAATCAGTTTCTTGAATGCAGTTTTTACACAATATCATACAAACATGGACTCCAAATCTTGTCCTTATTTTAGTATGCAATAGCGGAAGCTCTTAGTATTCACCTGAGAATAAACATGCTTTAAACGTCAACAAAAATGTTGGTGAGTTATAGGTTTAACCTATATATATCAAATCGTAACAATAGACCACAAGATTTCATATTTCAATACACATCCCATACATAGAGATAAAAATTATTCATATGGTGAACACCTGGTAACCGACATTAACAAGATGCATATATAAGAATATCCCCATCATTCCGGGACACCCTTCGGATATGATATAAATTTCGAAGTACTAAAGCATCCGGTACTTTGGATGGGGTTTGTTAGGCCCAATAGATCTATCTTTAGGATTCGCGTCAATTAGGGTGTCTGTTCCCTAATTCTTAGATTACCAGACTTAATAAAAAGGGGCATATTCGATTTCAATAATTCAACCATAGAATGTAGTTTCACGTACTTGTGTCTATTTTGTAAATCATTTATAAAACCTGCATGTATTCTCATCCCAAAAATATTAGATTTTAAAAGTGGGACTATAACTCACTTTCACAGATTTTTACTTCGTCGGGAAGTAAGACTTGGCCACTGGTTGATTCACGAACCTATAACAATATATACATATATATCAAAGTATGTTCAAAATATATTTACAACACTTTTAATATATTTTGATGTTTTAAGTTTATTAAGTCAGCTGTCCTCGTTAGTAACCTACAACTAGTTATCCACAGTTAGATGTACAGAAATAAATCGATAAATATTATCTTGAATCAATCCACGACCCAGTGTATACGTATCTCAGTATTGATCACAACTCAAACTATATATATTTTGGAATCAACCTCAACCCTGTATAGCTAACTCCAACATTCACATATAGAGTGTCTATGGTTGTTCCGAAATATATATAGATGTGTCGACATGATAGGTCGAAACATTGTATACGTGTCTATGGTATCTCAAGATTACATAATATACAATACAAGTTGATTAAGTTATGGTTGGAATATATTTGTTACCAATTTTCTCGTAGCTAAAATGAGAAAAATTATCCAATCTTGTTTTACCCATAACTTCTTCATTTTAAATCCGTTTTGAGTGAATCAAATTGCTATGGTTTCATATTAAACTCTATTTTATGAATCTAAACATAAAAAGTATAGGTTTATAGTCGGAAAAATAAGTTACAAGTTTTTTTTGTAAAGCTAGTCATTTCAGTCGAAAGAACGACGTCTAGATGACCATTTTAGAAAACATACTTCCACTTTGAGTTTAACCATAATTTTTGGATATAGTTTCATGTTCATAATAAAAATCATTTTCCCAGAATAACAACTTTTAAATCAAAGTTTATCATAGTTTTTAATTAACTAACCCAAAACAGCCCGCGGTGTTACTATGACGGCGTAAATCCGGTTTTACGGTGTTTTTCGTGTTTCCAGGTTTTAAATCATTAAGTTAGCATATCATATAGATATAGAACATGTGTTTAGTTGATTTTAAAAGTCAAGTTAGAAGGATCAACTTTTGTTTGCGAACAAGTTTAGAATTAACTAAACTATGTTCTAGTGATTACAAGTTTAAACCTTCGAATAAGATAGCTTTATATGTATGAATCGAATGATGTTATGAACATCATTACTACCTTAAGTTCCTTGGATAAACCTACTGGAAAATTGAAAAATGGATCTAGCTTCAACGGATCCTTGGGTGGCTCGAAGTTCTTGAAGCAGAATCATGACACGAAAACAAGTTCAAGTAAGATCATCACTTGAAATAAGATTGTTATAGTTATAGAAATTGAACCAAAGTTTGAATATGATTATTACCTTGTATTAGAATGATAACCTACTGTAAGAAACAAAGATTTCTTGAGGTTGGATGATCACCTTACAAGATTGGAAGTGAGCTAGCAAACTTGAAAGTATTCTTGATTTTATGTAACTAGAACTTGTAGAATTTATGAAGAACACTTAGAACTTGAAGATAGAACTTGAGAGAGATCAATTAGATGAAGAAAATTGAAGAATGAAAGTGTTTGTAGGTGTTTTGGTCGTTGGTGTATGGATTAGATATAAAGGATATGTAATTTTATTTTCATGTAAATAAGTCATGAATGATTACTCATATTTTTGTAATTTTATGAGATATTTCATGCTAGTTTCCAAATGATGGTTCCCACATGTGTTAGGTGACTCACATGGGCTACTAAGAGCTGATCATTGGAGTGTATATACCAATAGTACATACATCTAAAAGCTGTGTATTGTACGAGTACGAATACGGGTGCATACGAGTAGAATTGTTGATGAAACTGAACGAGGATGTAATTGTAAGCATTTTTGTTAAGTAGAAGTATTTTGATAAGTGTATTGAAGTCTTTCAAAAGTGTATAAATACATATTAAAACACTACATGTATATACATTTTAACTGAGTCGTTAAGTCATCGTTAGTCGTTACATGTAAGTGTTGTTTTGAAACCTTTAGGTTAACGATCTTGTTAAATGTTGTTAACCCAATGTTTATAATATCAAATGAGATTTTAAATTATTATATTATCATGATATTATCATGTATGAATATCTCTTAATATGATATATATACATTAAATGTCTTTACAACGATAATCGTTACATATATGTCTCGTTTAAAAATCATTAAGTTAGTAGTCTTGTTTTTACATATGTAGTTCATTGTTAATATACTTAATGATATGTTTACTTATCATAGTATCATGTTAACTATAAATATAACCATATATATGTCATCATATAGTTTTTACAAGTTTTAACGTTCGTGAATCACCGGTCAACTTGGGTGGTCAATTGTCTATATGAAACCTATTTCAATTAATCAAGTCTTAACAAGTTTGATTGCTTAACATATTGGAAACACTTAATCATGTAAATAACAATTTCATTTAATATATATATATATATATATATATATATATATATATATATATATATATATATATATATATATATAAACATGGAAAAGTTCGGGTCACTACAGTGGTGACAGAACGTACGAGTTATATTTATATGTTTTCTGTTATATTTTGAAAAAAAAGAAACAGCTCAACTGGTTTCATGCGATGACGGGTTTACGGGAGGTCTTGGGTTCGATTCTCGTCTGGTGCAATTCTTTTTAGGAAAACGTTTTTGAAAGGGTATATACTTTTAATTTCATTTTCTTTATTATTATTATTATTATTATTATTATTATTATTATTATTATTATTATTATTATTATTATTATTATTATTACTATTATTATTATTATTATTATTATTATTATTATTATTATTATTATTATTATTATTATATTATTATTATTATTATTATTATTATTATGTCTATTATTACTATTGTTATTATTATTGTTATCATAATTATAATTAGTATAACTATTATTACTCTTATCATTATTATTAATTTTATAAGAATTATTGATGTATTCATTATTATTAAAGTTATCACTTATGTATTATTATAGTTATCTGTAACAATGTTAATAAAAGTAATATTATCTAGTATTATTGTTATTATCACTAAATATTATTATATGTATGATTATTATTAATATAAGAATTACTATTATTATTATTATGATTAGGATTACGAATTTAAGTTATAGAAACTGTTGTCATAAGTTAGAGATTATATACGAAATTTATGATAAATCTGATTTGTATTATTATTATTATCATTATATTTTTTATGTAAAATTATCATTTTTATTATTAATATTATTATTATTATCATTTTACTAAAGGTATCAGTTTAATTAAAAATAATCATTTTATTAAGACTACCATTTATACTACTATTATTACTACTATTATTATTATCATTATCATTCTTATCAATACTAGTATTATTACAAACAGATATTTTTTATGCATTACAATAATATTAATATTACGTATCACTATATTATTATTATTATAATGATAATCACTAAACTATATATATATATATATATATATATATATATATATATATATATAAAATTTATCAGGTAATACATAAATATATATTGTTATCATATATAAACCCTCATATATATATTTTTATTAACACATTATAAATAATGATGAATATTGATTATATAATATATATAAATTAAATATATTAAATTGAACTAAAATAACCTATAATATAACAAGTATATTATTAATAATAATATATATAAACTTGCTCGATTACTAATACATATGTAACGACCCGGATTTTTCCAATCGTTTTATACTTATGAGATTAATATTTACATAAATTAAACCTTACCAACATGATAACTAATCCAAATTGTTGAGACTTGTGTTTTTGAAAAGAGTTTTACACAACATTTGACCGTCCAATTTGACCGATGATATCACGAACTATATAACATACGATAATTATATGTTTGTGTATATATATGTATTTATATATATTTAACATGATCTAAGGATGGTTTAACATCTCAATTTGTACTAATGACAATGAGTTATAAGTATATTTTGAAACTACTAACTTAAGTTTTCAAAACGATAACTATACGTAACATTCTTTGATATATATACTTATAACCTATAATGCTTATACATGTATTGTATATATAATGTATTTAATCACTTTTTAAGGACTTAAATACATAAAACAATATAAGTATATTCACAAAAGATAGCTATATTTGAATTCTCATTCCGTTTCCTCAAGATTTCTATACGTATATCTAGGGTATATGTACCCGTATCATACCCAGCTTCTATACGTATTTACTATTGGTATATACACATCAAATCAACATCCTAATCAACATTATTACTGCCCTAGATATGAGGTAACTAGGATTTGTCAAGTAGCATGAATTATTAGTAAGAAAACAAAATTAGGAATCCTTTTCTTTCTTTATAAACTAAAAACGTTTTTATGAATGAACACCATTTCTTCACTCCATTTTCTCATACCTACACCCTCATTTCTCTCTCAAAATACTCCTAACTTCATACTTGATCATCTCCAAGCATTTTCCCCATCATTTAGCTTCACTTACAAGCCTTAAACACCATAAGAAAACTCTTTCAAGAACATATCAAAATAACCACCCATTTGAAGAAGTATACTTCCAACCTTTTGATCTAACTCCACCACTCTTTGATTCCAAGATTTTTTCTTATCTCTTACAGTAACTTTGTCCAAGTAACTTGAGGTAGTAACCTTGTTCATAATCTTGTTCGATTCATAATTATATAGCTATCTTATTTTATGTTGTAAAATTTTAACAACAAGAACCTAGTTTGAATGATTTCAAACTTGTTTGCAAACTAAATAGATCCTTTTAACTTAACTTTTAAAATACTTCAAGACCTGTAATATATCATAATGATATGCTAACTTAACAAGATATAACTTGGTTTTACAAAGAACACCTTAAAAACTGAATCTACGTCGTCGGAGTGTAACCGGGGGCTGTTTTGGGTTGGATAATTAAAAACCATCTTGAACTTTGAATTGGAAGTTCATGTTCTGAAAAAATGATTTGATTTGATACCCATAGAATTAGGAAGTTTTGACGTAATTATCGGCACAGACTGGATGTCCAAAGTAGGAGTCAAAGTAGTGTGTGCTGAAAAGGCAATTCATATTCTTCGAAGGGATAAATCAATGATAATGATTTACGGAGATAAAGGTAACCCAAACTTAAATCTCATTAGCTATTTGAAAGCTCGAAAGTGTTTAGAAAAGGGATGTTATGCCATCCTAGCACATGTAAAGAAAGTTGAAGAAAAGGAGAAGAATATTAGCGATGTAAATGTAGTAAGAGACTTTCCCGATGTATTTCCGGAAGAATTACCGGGACTACCTCCTTTCAGGTCTGTAGAATTTCAAATAGATCTTGTACCAGGAGCTTCACCGGTTGCTCGTGCTCCATATAGACTTGCACCGTCCGAGTTAAAAGAACTTCAGAGTCAGTTAAAAGAAATACTGGACCGAGGATTCATACGATCAAGTACTTCACCGTGGGGAGCTCCAATTTTATTTTTAAAAAGAAGGATGGATCTTTTAGGATGTGTATAGATTATTGTGAATTAAATAAGTTAACTATCAAGAATCGGTATCCACTACCGAGAATTGATGACTTATTTGATCAACTGCAAGGATCATGTGTGTACTCGAAAATTGACTTAAGATCGGGCTATCATCAACTACGTGTCAAAGAAGAAGACATTCCGAAAACTGCTTTCCGGACACGCTACGGTCATTACGAATTTTTAGTCATGCCGTTTGGGTTGACAAATGCGCCAGCTGTATTCATGGACCTCATGAATCGAGTTTGTAGTCCGTATCTAGATAAGTTTGTTATCGTTTTCATTGACGATATTCTTATCTATTCCAAGAGTGAGCAAAAGCATGAGCAGCATTTAAGGTTGGTATTAGAATTGTTAAGAAAAGAACAATTATACGCCAAATTTTCTAAGTGTGCGTTTTGGTTGAAAGAAGTGCAATTTCTTGGCCACGTTGTTAGTAGCAAAGGAATTCAGGTTGATCCAGCTAAAGTTGAGGCCATTGAAAAATGGAAGACTCCTAAGACACCAACGCAGATACGCCAATTTTTAGGTTTAGCTGGTTATTATAGAAGGTTTATTCAAGATTTTTCCCGAATAGCTAAACCATTAACAGCGTTAACGCAAAAAGGGAAGAAGTATGAATGGACTTTTGAGCAGGAGAGTGCATTTCAATTACTGAAGAAGAAGTTGACTACGGCGCCTATTTTATCGTTACCTGAAGGGAACGATGATTTTGAGATATATTGTGACGCTTCGCGACAAGGTTTTGGTTGCGTCCTTATGCAACGAAAGAAAGTAATTGCATACGCATCTTGACAATTGAAGATTCACGAGCGGAATTACATGACACATAATCTAGAATTGGGGGCAGTAGTGTTTGCATTGAAGATATGGAGACACTATTTATATGGAGTTAAATGCACTGTGTTTACTGATTATAAAAGCCTTTAACATATTTTCGATCAGAAACAGCTGAACATGAGGCAACGTAGGTGGGTCGAGCTGATAAACAACTATGATTGTGAGATTCGCTATCATCCCGAGAAAGCGAATGTAGTGGCCGACGCTCTAAGCAGAAAGGAACGAGAGCCAATTCGAGTACGAGCAATGAACATAAAAATTGGCATGAATCTCAACTCACAAATCAAAGAGGCTCAACGAGAAGCTCTTACTAAAGAAAACATAGGAAATGAAATAATGAAGAAGTATGGGAAGCAACTCGTTATACGAGAAGATGGAATTCGATATTTTGCAAACCGTATTTGGGTACCAAAGTTGGGTGGATTATGGAAGTTGATACTGAACGAGGCACATAAGACAAGATACTCGATACATCCTGGAGTTAGAAAGATGTATCAAGATCTTAAGACGCATTATTGGTGGCCTAATTTAAAGACAGACGTTGCAATATATGTTGGGGAATGTTTAACTTGTTCCAAAGTTAAAGCAGAACATCAGAAGCCGTCAGGCTTACTTCAACAACCAGAAATCCCAAAATGGAAATGGGACGGTATTACCATGGATTTCATCACGAAGTTACCTAAGACTGCCTGGGGTTATGACACCATTTGGGTAATAGTTGATCATCTTACTAAATCTGCACATTTCTTGCCTATAAAGGAAATGGATAGAATGGAGAAACTATTACGATTATACATAAAGGAAATTGTTTCAAGGCATGGAATACCTATTTCCATTATATCCGATCGTGATAGTAGATTTACATCAAAGTTCTGGCAATCACTACAGGAGGCTCTAGGAACTCGTTTGGATATGAGTACCGCATATCATCTGCAAACTGACGCGCAGAGTGAAAGAACAATTCAGACTCTTGAAGACATGCTCAGGGCATGTGTGATCGATTTTGGAAACGGATGGGATAAATATCTACCATTTGCAGAATTCTCGTATAATAATAGTTACCATGCGAGCATTAAAGCTGCACTATTCGAAGCACTGTATGGAAGGAAGTGTAGATCCCCTATCTGTTAGAATGAAGTAGGAGATCGATAATTAACTAGTCCCGAGATCATACACGAAACGACTGAGAAGATAGTACAAATCAAGGAGAGATTGAAAACAGCCCGTAGTCGCCAAAAGAGCTACGCCGATGTCCGAAGGAAACCATTAGAGTTTCAGATCGGTGACATGGTTATGCTAAAGGTGTCACCATGGAAAGGTGTAATACATTTTTGAAAAAGGGGTAAACTGAACCCAAGGTATGTAGGCCCGTTCAAGATCATCGAACGCATCGGACCGGTAGCTTATCGACACGAGTTACCACAACAACTTGCCGGAGTACATAATTCATTTCACATCTCAAACCTCAAGAAATGTCTTGCAAAGGAAGATCTCACCATTCCTCTCAAAGAAATCCAAGTCGACCAGAAACTACAATTCATAGAAGAACCAGTCGAAATCATGGACCGTGAAGTTAAACAACTCAAGCAGAGCAACATACCAATCATTATGGTTTGTTGGAATGCTCGAAGGGGTCCCGAGTTTACTTGGGAACGAGAGGATCAGATGAAACAAAAGTACCCACATTTGTTTCCTGACAACGCAAAATAGGTACAACTTTAAAATTTCGGGACGAAATTTATTTAACGGGTAGGTACTGTAACGACCCGGATTTTTCGAATTGTTTTATACTTATGAGATTAATAATTACATAAATTAAACCTTGCCAACATGATAAGAAATCCAAATTGTTGAGACTTGTGTTTTTGAAAAGAGTTTTACACAACATTTGACCGTCCAATTTGATCGATGATATCACGAACTATATAACATACTATAATTATACGTTTATGTATATATATATATATATATGTATTTATATATATTTAACATGATCTAAGGATGGTTTAACATCTCATTGTGTACTAATGACAATGAGTTATAAGTATATTTTGAAACTACTAACTTAAGTTTTCAAAACGATAACTATACGTAACATTCTTTGATATATATACTTATAACCTATAATGCTTATACATGTATTGTATATATAATGTATTTAATCACTTTTTAAGTTCCTTGGATAAACCTACTGGAAAATATAAAAATGGATCTAGCTTCAACGGATCCTTGGATGGCTCGAAGTTCTTGAAGCAGAATCATGACACGAAAACAAGTTCAAGTAAGAT
Source organism: Rutidosis leptorrhynchoides (assembly GCF_046630445.1). Classification (NCBI taxonomy): domain Eukaryota; kingdom Viridiplantae; phylum Streptophyta; class Magnoliopsida; order Asterales; family Asteraceae; genus Rutidosis; species Rutidosis leptorrhynchoides. Next base: position 313,216,776 of record NC_092335.1, on the reverse strand, counting down.
CATCACTTGAAATAAGATTGTTATAGTTATAGAAATTGAACCAAAGTTTGAATATGATTATTACCTTGTATTAGAATGATAACCTACTGTAAGAAACAAAGATTTCTTGAGGTTGGATGATCACCTTACAAGATTGGAAGTGAGCTAGCAAACTTGAAAGTATTCTTGATTTTATGTAACTAGAACTTGTAGAATTTATGAAGAACACTTAGAACTTGAAGATAGAACTTGAGAGAGATCAATTAGATGAAGAAAAATGAAGAATGAACGTGTTTGTAGGTGTTTTTGGTCGTTGGTGTATGGATTAGATATAAAGGATATGTAATTTTGTTTTCATGTAAATAAGTCATGAATGATTACTCATATTTTTGTAATTTTATGAGATATTTCATGCTAGTTGCCAAATGATGGTTCCCACATGTGTTAGGTGACTCACATGGGCTACTAAGAGCTGATCATTGGAGTCTATATACCAATAGTACATACATCTAAAAGCTGTGTATTGTACGAGTACGAATACGGGTGCATACGAGTAGAATTGTTGATGAAACTGAACGAGGATGTAATTGTAAGCATTTTTGTTAAGTAGAAGTATTTTGATAAGTGTATTGAAGTCTTTCAAAAGTGTATAAATAGATATTAAAACACTACATGTATATACATTTTAACTGAGTCGTTAAGTCATCGTTAGTCGTTACATGTAAGTGTTGTTTTGAAACTTTTAGGTTAACGATCTTGTTAAATGTTGTTAACCCAATGTTTATAATATCAAATGAGATTTTAAATTATTATATTATCATGATATTATCATGTATGAATATCTCTTAATATGATATATATACATTAAATGTCTTTACAACGATAATCGTTACATATATGTCTCGTTTAAAAATCATTAAGTTAGTAGTCTTGTTTTTACATATGTAGTTCATTGTTAATATAATTAATGATATTTTTACTGATCATAGTATCATGTTAACTATAAATATAACCATATATATGTCATCGTATAGTTTTTACAAGTTTTAACGTTCGTGAATCACCGGTCAACTTGGGTGGTCAATTGTCTATATGAAACATATTTCAATTAATCAAGTCTTAACAAGTTTGATTGCTTAACATGTTGGAAACACTTAATCATGTAAATAACAATTTCATTTAATATATATATATATATATATATATATATATATATATATATATATATATATATATATATATATATATATATATATATATATAAACATGGAAAAGTTCGGCTCACTACAGTGGTGACAGAATGTACGAGTTATATTTATATGTTTTCTGTTATATTTTGAAAAAAAAGCAATAGCTCAACTGGTTTCATGTGATGACGGGTTTACGGGAGGTCTTGGGTTCGATTCTCGTCTGGTGCAATTCTTTTTAGGAAAACGTTTTTGAAGGGGTATATACTTTTAATTTCATTTTCTTTATTATTATTATTACTATTATTATTATTATTATTATTATTATTATTATTATTATTATTATTATTATTATTATTATTATTATATTATTATTATTATTATTATTATTATTATTATTATTATTATTATTATTATTATTATTATTATTATTATTATTATGTCTATTATTACTATTATTGTTATTATTATTGTTATCATAATTATAATTAGTATAACTATTATTACTATTATCATTATTATTAATTTTATAAGAATTATTGATGTATTCATTATTATTAAAGTTATCACTTATGTATTATTATAGTTATCTGTAACAATGTTAATAAAAGTAATATTATCTAGTATTATTGTTATTATCACTAAATATTATTATTTATATGATTATTATTAATATAAGAATTACTATTATTATTATTATTATGATTAGGATTACGAATTTAAGTTATAGAAACTGTTGTCATAAGTTAGAGATTATATACGAAATTTATGATAAATCTGATTTGTATTATTATTATTATCATTATATATTTTTATGTAAAATTATCATTTTTATTATTAATATTATTATTATTATCATTTTACTAAAGGTATCAGTTTAATTAAAAATTATCATTTTATTAAGACTACCATTTATACTACTATTATTACTACTATTATTATTATTATCATTATCATTCTTATCAATACTAGTATTATTACAAACAGATATTTTTTATGCATTACAATAATATTAATATTACGTATCACTATATTATTATTATTATAATGATAATCACTAAACTATATATATATATATATATATATATATATATATATATATATATATATATATATATATATATATATAATTTATCAGGTAATACATAAATATATATTGTTATCATATATAAACCCTCATATATATATTTTTATTAACACATTATAAATAATGATGAATATTGATTATATAATATATATAAATTAAATATATTAAATTGAACTAAAATAACCTATAATATAACAAGTATATTATTAATAATAATATATATAAACTTGCTCGATTACGAATACATATGTAACGACCCGGATTTTTCCAATCGTTTTATACTTATGAGATTAATATTTACATAAATTAAACCTTACCAACATGATAAGCAATCCAAATTGTTGAGACTTGTGTTTTTGAAAAGAGTTTTACACAATATTTGACCGTCCAATTTGACCGATGATATCACGAACTATATAACATACGATAATTATACGTTTGTGTATATATATGTATTTATATATATTTAACATGATCTAAGGATGGTTTAACATCTCATTGTGTACTAATGACAATGAGTTATAAGTATATTTTGAAACTACTAACTTAAGTTTTCAAAACGATAACTATACGTAACATTCTTTGATATATATACTTATAACCTATAATGCTTATACATGTATTGTATATATAATGTATTTAATCACTTTTTAAGGACTTAAATACATAAAACAATATAAGTATATTCACAAAAGATAGCTATATTTGAATTCTCATTCCGTTTCCTCAAGATTTCTATACGTATATCTAGGGTATATGTACCCGTATCATACCCAGCTTCTATACGTATTTACTATTGGTATATACACATCAAATCAACATCCTAATCAACATTATTACTGCCCTAGATATGAGGTAACTAGGATTTGTCAAGTAGCATGAATTATTAGTAAGAAAACAAAATTAGGAATCCTTTTCTTTCTTTATAAACTAAAAACGTTTTTATGAATGAACACCATTTCTTCACTCCATTTTCTCATACCTACACCCTCATTTCTCTCTCAAAATACTCCTAACTTCATACTTGATCATCTCCAAGCATTTTCCCCATCATTTAGCTTCACTTACAAGCCTTAAACACCATAAGAAAACTCTTTCAAGAACATATCAAAATAACCACCCATTTGAAGAAGTATACTTCCAACCTTTTGATCTAACTCCACCACTCTTTGATTCCAAGATTTTTTCTTATCTCTTACAGTAACTTTGTCCAAGTAACTTGAGGTAGTAACCTTGTTCATAATCTTGTTCGATTCATAATTATATAGCTATCTTATTTTATGTTGTAAAATTTTAACAACAAGAACCTAGTTTGAATGATTTCAAACTTGTTTGCAAACTAAATAGATCCTTTTAACTTAACTTTTAAAATACTTCAAGACCTGTAATATATCATAATGATATGCTAACTTAACAAGATATAACTTGGTTTTACAAAGAACACCTTAAAAACTGAATCTACGTCGTCGGAGTGTAACCGGGGGCTGTTTTGGGTTGGATAATTAAAAACCATCTTGAACTTTGAATTGGAAGTTCATGTTCTGAAAAAATGATATTTCTTATGAATATGTTAACACATAAAAATTTCATGGTTTAACTCAAAGTGTAAGTATTTTTAGAAAAATGATCATTAAATGTTGTTTTTATGATGGAAAATGATCACTTTCATAAGTTTCACCTAAGTTTGACCTATAACCTGTGATTTCAAACACAAACTAAGGTATTTTCAGTTCATATTCTTAAAATTTGACTCGATCCAAGGAAGTGGCAAGTTGAACCAACAAAAACGGAGTTGTAATGAAGAAACTACGACTAAAACAAGATTGGGTATCCGAAGCTAGTTTAGCTACGAAAATATTTGGAGAAAAAGTAAATTAATCATATCTTTTATAATTAATATGATATTTTATATATAATTACTTATGATTTGATTTTATATATTTCAGGACCACCCGTAAACAACACGAGAAGATTAATCATAAGACCTCATGATTGTACGCAACACGTCATTTGAAAACACGGTACTTTATGTACGCAACACGTCATTTGACAACATGGTACCATGGGTTGAGATTAATTCTGATCAATACGAATATGATGGGGTCTTTATTTATTTTATTGAGCAACTAATTGTGGACCACTAACATCGGACTGCTAACTACGGACTAAGAAAAAGTACATATATATATATATATATATATATATATATATATATATATATATATATATATATATATATATATATATATGTGTGTGTGTGTGTGTGTGTGTGTGTAACGATTACTTGAAAAGAAAATATGTTGATATATTATATATATGGTTAGGTTCGTGATATCTATCGGAGACCAAGTCGTGTTATATATCTTCAAGGGGAAAGTGAGTATATAGTCCCACTTTTAAACTCTAAATATTTCGGGATGAGAATACATGCATTTTATCATTTACGTTATGGACACAAGTGATTAAAAATATATATTCTACGTTGAGTTGTACCACTGGCATACTTCCCTGTAACTTGGTAACTACTATTTACATGAGGTATTGTAAACGCGAATCCTGTTGATAGATCTATCGGGGCTGACAACCCCAACCGGACTGACCAGTATTCAACGGTTGCACAGTACTTCATTTCGGTGACTACACATGGTACGGTGTAGTAAGATTTCATAATAAAGGGAATATGCGACGTTGATTAAATGTTAAGTATGGTTATCAAGTGCTCAACAACTTAGAATATTTTTATTAAAACGTTTATATATGAAATCTTGTGGTCTATATTTATAACGCTGCCGGCATTAAACCTATATCTCACCAACTTTATGTTGACGTTTTAAGCATGTTTATTCTCAGGTGATAACTAAAAGCTTCCGCAACAACATGTTAAATTTAAGCAAGATCTTGAGTATGCATATTTGTGTCAAAAATAAAACTGCATATCGAAGAATTTGTAATGTAAAATATGTTGGAAATCGTGTTGTTATCATCACATGTAAAATTTGTAAGGCTAAGATTATCGCTAAAAGATAATCATTATTATGTTGTTTAAACCTTGTATTTGTAATAAAAGCTATGGTTTGTATTGTAAAAACGAACTGAAAAACGTCGCATATAGAGGTCAATACCTCGCGATGAAATCATATGTTATTGTATTCGTCCTTATGGTTAAGTTCGGGTTATGACATGTGGTATCAGAGCATTGGTCTTAGAGAACCAGAAAATTTGCATTAGTGTGTCTTATCGAGTTTGTTAGGATGCATTAGTGAGTCTGGACTTTGACCATGTTTGATTTCGAAAACTATTGCTTATCCTTGTTGGTTAAAAATTAATATGTAAATATTATGTGGTACTGATAATGCTAAAAACGAACATATATTTCATAGCATTATTGCTCAAGAAAGACAAGCTTTTAGTTGCAATTGTTCTATTTACAAGTGATATTCGTTTAAATAATAAAAGGTGAAGACAAAAGACAGATTCGACGAATTGAAGACGCAAACGACCAAAAAGCTCAAAAGTACAAAAGACAATCAAAGAGGTTCCAATTATTGATAAGAAACGTCTCGAAATTACAAGAGTACAAGATTCAAAACGCAAAGTACAAGATATTAAATTGTACGCAAGGACGTTCGAAAATCCGGAACCGGGACCAGAGTCAACTCTCAACGCTCGACGCAACGGACTAAAAATTACAAGTTAACTATGCATATAAATATAATATAATATATAATTAATTATATAAATTATATATATATATTATATTATATAATAAACCGTCGGCAGACTAAGATCCAATTTGGAGTGAGCTGGAATTTCAAACTCCGCGAGTCGCGGAGTTTGAAGAGCAAAAATGCCGCGAGTCGCGGAGCTCACCTGGACTCAATTCCCTATAAAAGCAAACGCAGTTTGATCGCAAAAAACACATAATATATATATCCATCTCTCTATCTATATACGTAATATTTATATTTATAATTTATATTTTAATTTTAATGTTAATTTTAATCCTAATAATAAGGGTATGTTAGCGAAAGTTGTAAGAGTGTAAGTCGAAATTCTGTCCGTGTAACGCTACGCTATTTTTAATCATTGTAAGTTATGTTCAACCTTTTTAATTTAATGTCTCGTAGCTAAGTTATTATTATGCTTATTTAATCCGAAGTAATCATGATGTTGGGCTAATTACTAAAATTGAGTAATTGGGCTTTGTACCATAATTGGGGTTTGGACAAAAGAACGACACTTGTGGAAATTAGACTATGGGCTATTAATGGGCTTTATATTTGTTTAACTAAATGATAGTTTGTTAATGTTAATATAAAGATTTACAATTGGGCGTCCCTATAAATTACCATATACACTCGATCGGACACGATGGGCGGGGTAGTTATATGTACGAATAATCGTTCATTTAACCGGACACGGGAATGGATTAATAGCCACTAGAATAATTAAAACAGGGGTGAAATTATGTACAAGGACACTTGGTATAATTGATAACAAAATATTAAAACCTTGGGTTACACTCAGTCGACATCCTGGTGTAATTATTAAACAAAGTATTAAAATCTTGTTACAGTTTAAGTCCCCAATTAGTTGGAATATTTAACTTCGGGTATAAGGATAATTTGACGAGGACACTCACACTTTATATTTATGACTGATGGACTGTTATGGACAAAAACCAGACGGACATATTAAATAATCCAGGACAAAGGACAATTAACCCATGGGCATAAAACTAAAATCAACACGCCAAACATCATGGTTACGGAAGTTTAAATAAGCATAATTCTTTTATTTCATATTTAATTTCCTTTATTTTATATTTAATTGCACTTCTAATTTTCGCATTTTTATTGTTATTGTATTTAATTGCACTTTTAATTATCGTACTTTTTAATTATCGCAAGTTTATTTTATCGCACTTTTATTATTCATAATTTCATTATCGTTATTTACTTTACGCTTTAAATTAAGTCTTGTATTTATTTATTATTTTACATTTGGTTTTAACTGCGACTAAAGTTTTAAAATCGACAAACCGGTCATTAAACGGTAAAAACCCCCCTTTATAATAATAATATTACTTATATATATATATTTGTATTTTTATAAAAGTAAACTAATATAGCGTTAAGCTTTGTTTAAAGATTTTCCCTGTGGAACGAACCGGACTTACTAAAAACTACACTACTGTACGATTAGGTACACTGCCTATAAGTGTTGTAGCAAGGTTTAAGTATATCAATTCTATAAATAAATAAATATCTTGTATAAAATTGTATCGTATTTAATAGTATTTTGCTGCTAAAAATTAATAGTATTTTATACCCCTTAGCTTTAACTATCAAGTATTTTTGGCGCCGCTGCCGAAAATTCGCTTAAAAGCCGGAAGCGCAACGCTAATATAAAAAAAAAGATTTTTATTTTTAGTTTATTTTTATAAAAATACGTTTTTGTAAAAAAAATACGTTTTTAATTATTCAAAAAATATAAAAAGAAAACAAAAATATAAATATTTTTAAGAGTTTGTTAAATATTTAAGTTTTATAAAGTTTCTTTATTTTTATTTTATAAAAATATAAGTTTTATTTAAATATTTTGTGTTTATTTAGAATATAAAAAAAACCGAAATTTTTTTTTAATATATATATAAATCTATTTTTAAGATATTTTTAAAATTATAAAGTAGTTCTATTTTTATTTTAGTTTTTAAATATAAGTTTTTATTATATAAATATTTTTATTTAAACAGAAAAATATAAAACAGAATATAAAATAAATAAAAAAAACGCGTTAAATTTTAAACTGTACCTGAGTTGAAAATTGGAACCCCGCGACTCGCGGAGTTTGCAGCCTCGAATACCGCAACTCGCGGGGCCTCCCTGACACACATGACAGAACCCTAATCTGCATTTAATACGGTGTAATTAATTATTATTATTATTTAAACCCTAATTAGTTTATTATTAATATAATTTAGTTTTAATTAATTATAATTAGTTTTATTATATATAAAAATTAATAGTTTTATAAAATAAATAATATAAAAATAATATTTTTATAAAAATTGTACTTTTTACAACTTTTAGTTTATTTTTATATATTTTTTTTCCTTTTTAATCGTTTTAGCGTAATATTTGTATTTTTAGCTTATATTTAGTTTTAAACTTAGTTTTTGCCATAGTTATTTTTTTTCGTTCTAGATTTTTAGGCTTTGCCGTAGAATTCCTTAAATGCTTTTTCTTTAGACTAAGATTTAGGTACTTTAGAATTTTGCGACGCCTTTTTAAGTTTTAGTTTCTTTTTAAGTTATTTCCATTTGGGATTTAGTTTTTCCTGTAAGCTTTAATATTTTTAGACGACTCTTACCTATGTATCAATTATCATTCCAATTAGTAATCTCAATTTGCGATTATAATTTTAAGTTAGTTGTGGTAATAAGGTTAGGTTAGTCAAGTGTTTTTAAGTTTTATAAGTTTCTTTTATTTTTCCATCACCTTTTATTTTTCAACCATTTTTCTTTTTCGACCTTTTTCGACACGCTCTTTTTCTTTCTTATTTCTCGCTATTCTAGTTTTTAGGACATAGATTTTTATTCTACTTCTTATCTAAATTTCTTAAAATTACGAAAATTTATTTTAAGTGGTTAAATTGATAGACATCAAAATTTTCTGGTTCGTAGTAATAGTTGGATTTGTACGTGGACCGGGTTATTGGAGCCAAACAGTCCTCAATTATATTGAGACCAAATGAATCTTGCCCCTCTGCTGCATCTTTTGGCTATTCGAAACGTGGGCAAAATCAGAAAAGTCTATTGATTGGATAACTTATTATAATTTTCCTTTCCTTTTAAAAACTAATAGGATATTCAGTGAATGCACCGAGCAAGACGTTCACCACCTTTTGCACGTTCACCACCTGTAACTAGATCAAGACATTTAGCAAATATTACTGCCGTTGATTTTTCTTTAGAATCGTCATCCAGTCGACCAAGTACTCCAGTTCAAATTTCCGATAATCCATTTTTTGAACCCGACCTCACAATTGAGAATCCGGAGAATATTCAGGGACGATTCGTAGATCCTGAACCACTAAACTTTCCTCCGGAACCACCAATCATTCAAACAGAGATTGTTGAGGAACGAACCATTAAATCAGAATCCTCTAGTGATTCCGATTCAACAAATTCAATTATGGAAGTAACAGAACCATTAAGTATGGAAGACCGAATGAGAGCTAAACGCACTGGCCAAGGTCACGCAATTACTCATCCAGACTTTAATGCGCCAGATTATGAAATCAAAGGACAAATTCTACACATGGTGACTAATCAATGCCAATTTAGTGGTGCGCCGAAGGAAGATCCAAATGAACATTTACGTACCTTTAATAGGAGCTGCACACTATTTAAAATCCGAGAAGTGGAGGATGAACAGATATATCTCATGTTATTTCCCTGGACTTTAAAGGGAGAAGCCAAAGATTGGTTGGAATCGTTACCTGAAGGGGCGATTGATACATGGGATATTTTAGTTGAAAAATTTCTTAAACAATTCTTTCCTGCATCTAAAGCCGTAAGACTTCAAGGAGAAATTGTTACATTCACACAGAAGCCAAATGAAACTCTATATGAGGCGTGGACTAGATTTGGAATGTTGTTAAGAGGATGTCCGCAACATGGTTTAGACACCTGTCAAATAGTACAAATATTCTACCAAGGATGCGACATCACTACAAGGAAAGACATAGATATAGCAGCTGGTGGTTCTATTATGAAGAAAACCGAAACTGATGCGTACAAAATTATTGATAACACTGCTTCCCACTCACATGAGTGGCACCAAGAAAAAGATATCGTTAGATCATCTAAAGCAGCTAGAGCCGATTCTAGCCATGACTTAGATTCCATTTCCGCAAAGATAGATGCTGTGGAGAGACGAATGGAAAATATGACTAAAGATATTCACTCAATACGAATTAGTTGTGAGCAGTGTGGAGGACCACATTTGACAAAAGATTGTCTCAGTATTGAATTAACAATGGAACAAAGAGAGAATATTTCATACATAAACCAAAGGCCTGGAAATAATTATCAGAATAATTATCAACCGCCAAGACCGATTTACAATCAAAACCAGAATTATAACCGAAATATTCCATACAACAACCAACAAGGTCCTAGCAATCAACAAGTATCCAACAATACTTACAATCAGCAAATACCTAATTTTCAAAACAAACCAGCACAACAAACCGATGATAAAAAGCCGAATTTAGAAGATATGATGACGAAGCTAGTTGAAACTCAAACGCAGTTTTTCACATCTCAGAAACAAACTAATGAACAAAATGCTCAAGCATTTAGAAATCAACAAGCTTCTATTCAAAATCTGGAACAAGAAGTAAGTAACCTAGCAAGGTTAATAGGTGAAAGAAAACCGGGAAGTCTACCTAGTGATACAAATGCTAACCCCCGGAATGAAACAGCTAAAGCTATTACCACAAGAAGTGGTACAACACTTAAACCACCTGAAATAATTGTAACTTCTGATGAAGATATTCCTACTCCACAAGAACCACAACCTGATCAAGATAAGGAAAAAGAACCGGTAGTTGAGAAGGTTAATGAAGATAACATAATTAAGGATAAACCTTATGTTAAACCATACCAACCACCACTTCCTTACCCGAGTAAAATGAAGAAAGAGAAACTTGAAGCCGAGCAATCCAAATTCTTGGATATGTTTAAACAGATAAATGTAAATCTTCCTTTCATTGATGTGATTTCAGGAATGCCTAGATATGCTAAATTCTTGAAAGATCTAATCTCAAACAGAAAGAAAATGGAAGAACTCTCGGCTGTTACCATGAATGCTAATTGTTCAGCAGTGCTGTTGAATAAGATACCAGAAAAATTATCTGATCCAGGAAGTTTCACAATTCCATGTTTTCTGGGTAGTCTTAGTTCAATAGAAGCATTGACAGACTTAGGTGCTAGTATAAATCTAATGCCATATTCACTATACGCTAAACTAGACCTTGGAGAATTGAAACCAACCAGAATAAGCATACAACTAGCCGATAGATCAATAAAATATCCTAGAGGGATAATGGAGAACATGCTAGTTAAAGTTGGTACTTTAGTATTTCCAGTAGATTTTGTTGTTCTGGACATGGAAGAAGATTCTCAAGTTCCTCTCATATTAGGAAGACCATTCTTAAACACAGCTAGAGCAATGATAGACGTGTTCGGTAAGAAATTGACCCTCAGTATAGATGACGAGAGTGTTACCTTTTCAGTTGATAAAGCAATGCAACAATCGCAATCTGCAGATGATACATGTTATTATATTCAAACTATAGATGCACATGCAGAATTATTAGAAGAATTTCCAGAATTACAAGGAACAGGAGAATGTTCTTTAGGAGAAGGTAATGAACCAATTGATGAAGTTGAAATGTTAGCTACACTTATAGCTAATGGATATGAACCAACAACAGAAGAAATTCAAATGCTAAAAGAAGAAGACAGATATCGATATAAATCATCGATAGAAGAACCACCGAAATTAGAATTAAAGTCACTTCCAAACCATTTGGAATACGCTTATTTACATGGTGAATCTGAATTACCTATAATAATATCGTCTTCTCTTACTGAAAATGAGAAATCACAACTCATTTCTGTGTTGAAAGCTCATAAACCAGCCATTGCATGGAAGATTCATGATATTAAAGGAATAAGTCCTTCGTATTGTACACATAAAATCCTTATGGAAGAAGGTCATAAAACGTATGTGCAACGCCAACGAAGACTAAATCCTAATATGCAAGATGTAGTTAAGAAAGAGATTATTAAACTGCTAGATGCAGGTTTAATTTATCCAATTTCTGATAGTCCATGGGTAAGCCCAGTTCAATGCGTGCCTAAGAAGGGTGGCATGACTGTCATTACAAATGAGAAAAATGAGCTTATTCCTACTAGGACTGTAACAGGATGGCGTGTATGTATTGATCATAGAAAATTAAATGACGCCACCAGAAAAGATCACTTTCCCTTACCTTTCATTGATCAAATGTTGAAAAGATTAGCCGGAAATAGTTACTATTGTTTTCTAGATGGATTTTTCGGATATTTTCAAATTCCAATAGCACTCGAGGACCAAGAGAAAACCACATTCACGTGCCCTTATGGTACTTTTGCTTACAAACGCATGCCATTTGGACTTTGCAACGCCCCTGCAACCTTTCGAAGGTGTATGATGGCAATTTTTCATGACATGATAGAAGAATGCATGGAAGTTTTCATGGATGACTTTTCAGTCTTCGGTGATACATTTGAATCATGTCTAGTTAATCTGGAACGAATGCTTATTAGATGCGAACCATCAAATCTAGTACTTAATTGGGAGAAATGCCATTTCATGGTTAAAGAGGGCATCGTTCTTGGACATAAAATTTCAAAAAAAGGAATTGAAGTGGATAGAGCTAAAGTAGATGTAATTGCTAAAATTCCACATCCTACAAATGTTAGAGGAGTTAGGAGTTTTCTAGGGCATGCCGGTTTTTACCGACGTTTCATAAAAGATTTTTCTAAAATTGCCACTCCTATGAATAAACTCCTAGAAAAAGATGCTCCATTCATCTTTTCAGATGAGTGTATCAAATCTTTTAATATTCTTAAAGAGAAACTCACTAATGCGCCGATCATGATAACACCAAATTGGAATCTACCATTTGAACTAATGTGCGATGTAAGTGATTTTGCAATGGGAGCCGTTTTAGGACAAAGGATTGAAAAACGATTTCAACCTATATATTATGCTAGTAAGACGTTACAAGGAGCACAAACGAACTATACAACTACTGAAAAAGAACTCCTTGCTATTGTCTTTGCTTTTGACAAATTTCGATCATATCTCGTTCTAGCAAAAACGGTGGTCTATACCGACCATTCTACTCTTAGATACCTATTTTCAAAACAAGATGCTAAACCAAGATTAATCCGTTGGATCTTACTCTTACAAGAGTTTGATATTGAAATTCGAGATAAAAGAGGAGCAGAAAATCTCGCCGCTGATCATCTTTCTCGTCTTGAAAATCCCGAATTAGAAGTTCTAAATGAATCGGCCATACAAGACAACTTTCCTGATGAATATCTATTGAAGATAGATTATAAAGAAATTCCATGGTTTGCAGACTATGCAAACTACTTAGTTTGTGGATTCCTTGAAAAAGGATTATCGTACCAAAAACGAAAGAAATTCTTCAGTGATATAAAACACTATTTCTGGGAGGATCCACATTTGTTTAAAAGTTGTCCAGATGGAATAATACGCCGATGTGTATTCGGAGATGAAGCCAGTAAAATATTAAACCATTGTCACACATGACCAACAGGAGGGCATTATGGGCCTCAACTAACAGCAAGAAAAGTTTATGATGCTGGATTCTATTGGCCTACAATTTACAAAGACGCACACCTTCTTTGCAAATCCTGTGATGCTTGTCAAAGGGCCGGAAAAATAAGTCAACGTGATGAAATGCCACAAAATGTCATACAAGTATGTGAAGTATTTGACATATGGGGTATTGACTTTATGGGTCCATTTCCAAAATCTCATAATAATCTCTATATTCTCGTAGCCATTGATTATGTATCTAAATGGGCGGAAGCACAAGCTCTCCCAACTAACGATGCACGAGTTGTAGTCAACTTTTTAAAAAGTCTTTTTGCAAGGTTTGGAACACCGAAAGCTTTAATAAGTGATCGGGGTACTCATTTCTGTAATAATCAACTTGAGAAAGTTCTTAAAAGATATGGAGTAACTAATAAAATCTCCACCGCATATCATCCACAAACAAGTGGACAAGTTGAAAATACCAACCGAGCTTTAAAACGTATTCTAGAGAAAACCGTAGGATCAAATCCGAAGGAATGGTCCATTAAATTGGAGGATGCACTCTGGGCTTTTAGAACAGCCTACAAAACTCCAATTGGAACCACACCTTTTAGACTTGTTTATGGAAAAGCATGTCATCTTCCAGTAGAAATTGAACACAAAGCATTTTGGGCTTTGAAGACATGTAATCTTGATTTACATGAAGCCGGACGTCTACGATTAAGTCAACTAAATGAATTAGAAGAATTAAGACATGAAGCATACGAAAATTCGTTAATCTATAAAGAAAGAACGAAGAAATGGCATGATAAAAGAATCAGAAGTTCAAAAGAATTTAAAGAAGGAGACAGAGTTCTTCTTTTCAATTCACGATTCAAGCTATTTCCTGGAAAATTGAAATCAAGATGGTCTGGAACATTCATAGTTAAAAGAGTTTTTCCATACGGAACGATAGAATTAATAAATTCAAATGGGATTGAATTTAAAGTTAATGGTCACAGAGTTAAACATTACATACATGGTCCGATGGAAGTTGACAACAAAGTTAATCACAATTTCGACACCACAGCTAACTAAGTGTGGGGAGAATCAAGTCTTTAAAGGATAATATGTATTTCTGTTAGAGTTAGATTGTCTGTTTTCGTGTAGTTCTCGAAAATGGAACCCGAATGGTCTTTCCCTAGCAGACCCTAAAGAACTAGTCTTCTCCCCCAATTCTGAATTTTTATTTTTTTAGGAAATGAAGACTGCCTGTGAACTAAACCATGGTCTAATGCAACACGCTTTGATCACTAAACGTAATAATGACACACTACCAAGTGAAATAGTATCAGTAATCAGAGAAAGATTGGACGGAGTTAGAAAAGAATCCAGATGCGAAGATAATAAGTTACAATTTGGTAAAGGAAAATCAAAATCCGCAGCGAAAAGAAGAGCACGACACCTAGAAAGATGTCACAAATGCGGAAAATGGTCACATGGAGGTAAATGTTCAAATAATCAAACCTATTCAAACACCGAATTTGTTACTTTATGCAGAGACGGACTGTTCATATGTTTAGAAGAAAAAAACACTGAATGCTCGAGGTTACGCCTATGTAGCCATGGAAAACCAATTAAACCGACTATCTTATGAATGGGATAGATCATATAACTAAGAAATCTATTTCACAGGTATGTTTGTACAGTTTTTAGTTTTTTATTTTTATTTTTAACCTTTTGATAATAAACGCTAATTTGTTCGCTATAAAGTATTAAATTGGTATTGAATAAAATTAGGTTTGGCGACCGAAATTATTGATATCATTCAAAAATTTATTACATCACTGCGAAATTTAACGTTTATTCTTAAGGTATAAATATCTTTAATCAATCAACCCAAAATATTTCAAAAATTCGTCATGAGTTAAATTAGGTCTTGGAACCGAAATTACTTTACCGAAAAGAGGGGCGCATATTTTTGATAATATTTGATTGATTAAAGTGGGATAAAAAGCCAAAAAGATTTTTAATTTTATTTTTACCATGTTTTTAAAATTAATATATAAATCTTAAATTAATATTGTAAACTTTGTAAAAACAATATATTTAAAATTGTAAATATTTGAAAAATTAATATAAGTTTGGTGTGAATTTATAATATGAATTTTTAAATTAAGTTTGGTGTGAATTTTTAATTTTTAAAATATGAATTTTATTTTTATGCATTTTAAATTGTAAGTTTGGTGTGAATTTTTAATATTAATTTTGAATTTTATATTTAAATTGTGTGAATTTAAAAACAAAAATTTACTTTATCTCATTAAGTTAAAAATATGATTTTTAAAATTCGTCGTAAGTTGAGGACTAGGTCTTTGAACCGAAATTGCTTTACCCAAGGGAGGGACGAGAACTTTTATTATCATTATTTTTAATCTTATGAATTAAAGAATGCCAAAAATATTAAAAAATCTCAAAAATCTTAGCTTTTAAAACAATCGCTACAAAAAGACAAATTTTAAAATTTTGTCGAAGGACGGACTAGGACATCGATCCGAAACGACCTCGTCCTAAATAACAAGGGAAACAAAATTTTAAAATTAATTACTTAATTGTTTTAATTAGTATAAGATGTTAAAAAAAATATATATATACAAACTCAGTGACTCGCGAAGTTTGAAGGTTCAAACACCGCGACTCGCGGACGCGGAGGGACCAAAACCCAGAAAAAAATAAAACGTAAAGAGCAGTTCATTTGCACACCACAACACAAATAAAACCCGAAAATACTGCGCAAAACCCGAGAAAACACCCCCAAAATCACAATTTGTAACCGTTAATCATCAAATCTTTTACTAAAATCATGTTAAGAAGGATGCTATCAAGGAATTACTCAAGAAAAATGGTAAATTTCTACACCTAAACACCATTTAATCCGAAAATTAGTGTTCTTGAGCAATTTTTTCCCCAATTTGATTTTGATGCTTTTTAGTGTAATTATGCTTAAATTGTTTATGTATTATGCTTGTATAACCTAGATTGATGCTATTTAATATGATTAGAAGCCTTAAACTTCAAATTTTGAGTAATCTAGGGTTTGTGTTCTTGAGCAAATTTGGGGCTTTTTGATATAAACAGGTTATGGCCGATTTTTGTCATGAATTATTGCTAAATTAAGTAGTGTAACATGTTTAGGTAGTTAAATGATCCAGACTTTGAGCCTAAACATGATTTTGAGAATTAAAGTGGACTTTTTCAAGTCTAAAATTCATGAACTTGATTTTTGAGAGATAATGCCATTTGAAACTTGTTTAATTGCTAGTGATGATTATTTTGACATGTTATTTGAGTTGAATGCTTATGAACTTGGTGAACATTTTCGTATATGCTTATTTGAAAAAGTGTAGATTTGATAAAAATGTGAAAATGAGCTTAAGTTTGATATAAATTGATCATGTCATTGTAATTATTTTGATTGATGATTTTGCTGACACTAATGCATATTTGGATGCACAAAAATTGTGTTTGATGTGTTTTGCAGACTGAAAGGGGTGAATCTTCATCCCAAACTCGCAATGCTCCTGCTGAGAATGCGGAACAACAGGAGGTGGATAACTACTACAAACAAGATATACCTCATTCAGTCATGACATTTTCTGATATGCACTTGGAAGATTTGCACCCGAACCTGAGATTTGACAGACTTTGGATAGATTATCCAAAATACTAAAGGGGTTTGCATACTCTTCATTCTAAAGTTGTTGAGGTACCTAGGGTCATAGAATGGGGACCATTAGAAGCTGTAGAATTGGCCGGGCCAATTAGGGAATTACTTGCACAGAGGTATGGTAATTCTACTTTTAACGACTGGGTACGTTTATTCATCATGCGTAGACCTGTATATAAAGTATGGTGTGAAGAATTGTTGTGTAGTATAGAATTAAATGATCAGGTAGCTAGTTTAACCGATCGATCTTTTATTAGATTTTTATTAGGAGGTTCGATGCGCCACATGTCTTTACTAGACATGGCTCAGGCTTTACGTATATATACGCCTGAGGAGTTAGCATCTGCCGATTGTAGAGGGTTGATACTAAATGGTAGAAAGATAGATGAAAATTTTGATACACATGGTGTATGGAGTCAAATGACAAGCCATCACCGATTCAAAGGGGGAAATTACTCTTATTTGGATATAGATAGAGCAGAATTAAGAGTAATTCATAGGTTTTTAGCTAATTCGATTACACAAAGAGGTAAGAACAAGGAAAAGGTAAATGAACAGGATTTGTTTTACCATATGTGTATTCGAGACCCACAAAGCGCTGTAAGTATACCTTATTGTGTGGGTTATTATTTATCAGCTATGGTTAGGGGGATGAGACCGCATAGCATAATAGGAGGTGGTATATTTATTACTTTGATTGCTGAATATCTCGGTGTGGATATAAGTCGGGGGGGATTATTAGTCGAAGAACTAGAACCCCGCGATACAATAGGTTTAAATGTATACCATGGTGCGAAAGTTTTGAAGAGGCGAAATAACGCTGCAGTACAATACCATGGTAGACATCCACAGGTTGAGAGAAACCAACAGCAAGGTAATGTAGGAGGGGGAAATGAAATGCAAGAAATGCAAAGGTTTATAGCTTCACAGGAGTACAAAAATGCTAGACATAGAGCATTTGAAGATTGGCAAGTTCATCAAAACCAAATCATAGCTTATTGCCAACATATAGGTAGAAACTATATTCCTACTACAAAGCCCATATTCCCTCCCTGGTCTATAGAGATTCAACCACCGTATCCTACGTATAACCCAGCCGAAGCATTTTATAGCACCTATGGTTATGCATGGAACCCCTACTGGTATCAGTATCATCCCTAGTCTACTTAGTTTTTTTTTTATTTTATTATTTGTAATGTTGATACGTTTAATACTTATTTAATATTGTAATAGTTTTTATAATTTTCTAACTTTTATTCTTAGATTTTAATAATTTTTGAATGTGGGGTAATATACCAAACTTCAAAAATATGTATATATGTATGCAGTTTATCTTATGTACACAACAGGGTAAAACAACGCATTTTCAAAGACTGGCATTAATTTCAGCAAAAGCAACTAATTTTGACGACAAGATGCAAAATATATGTGAAATAACAACAAGACGGAATGAACAAATGATGTGCACCATTTATCATTCAGCAAACAAACACAAATATGTTTGGAAACTTTGGTAAAATTTAATCATTTTCACACAAATCACCCTCAATAATTTAAATTGTTACTGATTTCTTGCAAATGAGGGCATTGCAAGATCTTAAGTGTGGGAAGGGGTTAAATTCTTTCGGATTTTAAAATTTTTATCTTAAACACTGGGTTACCATTAAAAATACTAGTAAAGCAGTAGTTGTATTAGAATCTAGTGCTCTCTGATAATAAAGAACAGCCCTAGTCTTATATACTGACTACCCAATTCTAGTAAAATTTTTCAAAATTTTCAATTAAATGAACTCAAAATCATGTTTATACATATTTATGAATGATAAAACTAGGTTTTAACACCGAAATTATTGTTACCTCGGAAAGGACATAAATTGATAAACAAACCAAAATGTTAAAATTCATTTAAAATAGAATAGAGGACAATAAAAAGGAAAATAAAAGCCAAGTGTGGGAAAATTCTCCAAGTTATTCAAAACATATGTCACATATTTTTGTACAAATAACTGAAAATACTTTTGCTTTGGACTAAACTAAACTGTTTTACCCGATAAAAGAAAAGAAGAGATGGATCTACACGATGAATCAATTCCATCATTAAAAGG
This sequence comes from Rutidosis leptorrhynchoides, assembly GCF_046630445.1. Lineage (NCBI taxonomy): Eukaryota > Viridiplantae > Streptophyta > Magnoliopsida > Asterales > Asteraceae > Rutidosis > Rutidosis leptorrhynchoides. Next base: position 313,197,307 of record NC_092335.1, on the reverse strand, counting down.
AAGTAAAGTCTTCCGAAAAAGAAACGGGCTTCTTGATTTAGGTCATGAAGTTGTCATCCAGACCAGCTGTAGGTTGACGAAAAATCTAGAAAAGTCATCTCTAAAATCAGCAGGAAATCCACGGACCTCAGCATCAAACAGGGTCGCCAAGTGGTCAAATTTATCCTAACCATGAGAAGGATTTATCTCGTACAATGGGGGGGCACCATGCAAATTAGCTGGATAAGACTAATGAATCAGATCCCCAGAAAGGATAATCACCTTAAAAGATCAAAAATCAGCTTTTAAGCCTGATATTACTCAATCCTTGAGATTGACCTTAAAGATTGAGAATTACAAACTCATGGAATTCAATGATATCTAAACTCGAGCCTGAACGAGAAAATATTTTGATCAAAATTACAAACCAATTTGTTTTCTAAAAACCCATTTTCAATGCATTCATTACCATTGAACGTAAAATCCTAGGAATTCACCTGGAATTCATTAGGTCACCTGAACCAAATCGGGTGTCAACCGTAAGAACGGTGGTTGCATAGTGGTCAAAGACAGGACCTTGTGCCAAACCGACAAATTATAAGGTTAAGCTTTACTATTGCTCCTACAAAGGATAGTAATTGCATCCGACACGTTATAGACCATAATTAAAAGCATGTCAGGGGACATTGCCTTAACAGTTGCTTGTTCAACGCTTTCCTTTACAACTGGACGGTAGTTTACCGAAAGGTAATATACGGGACAAGTAAACTGGACGTGTTGCTTTCCAAATACAAGGTTAGCAAGTGGGTGACACAAAACCATAAGTTTTGAGCTAAAATTTTCAAATCTGAAACCCACCAAACCCACAAAAATATTTTGCAAACACCGGTGAAGGGTTATTCCGGAAAACTTATCTAGGTTAAAAACTAGATTTAATTTTTAAAAGATCAAATGTTTTCATAAAGATCCAATTTCCTTAATGGATCTAAATTTTATAGTCATGTGGGACTGTAAACCACATCGTTACTACCATTGTTTATACCGCCGTATAGAAATCACTGATGTACAAAGTGTGAAGAATAAAGAAGTGATTCTAGTATTTCAAGACGATATTGCTTGAGGACAAGCAACGCTCAAGTGTAGGAATATTTGATAATGCTAAAAACGAACATATATTTCATAGCATTATTCCTCAAGAAAGACAAGCTTTTAGTTGCAATTGTTCTATTTACAAGTGATATTCGTTTAAATAATAAAAGGTGAAGACAAAAGACAGATTCGACGAATTGAAGACGCAAACGACCAAAAAGCTCAAAAGTACAAAAGACAATCAAAGAGGTTCCAATTATTGATAAGAAACGTCTCGAAATTACAAGAGTACAAGATTCAAAACGCAAAGTACAAGATATTAAATTGTACCTAAGGACGTTCGAAAATCCGGAACCGGGACCAGAGTCAACTCTCAACGCTCGACGCAACGGACTAAAAATTACAAGTTAACTATGCATATAAATATAATATAATATATAATTAATTATATAAATTATATATATATATTATATTATATAATAAACCGTCGGCAGACTAAGATCCAATTTGGAGTGAGCTGGAATTTCAAACTCCGCGATTCGCGGAGTTTGAAGAGCAAAAATGCCGCGAGTAGCGGAGCTCACCTGGACTCAATTCCCTATAAAAGCAAACGCAGTTTGATCGCAAAAAACACATAATATATATATCCATCTCTCTATCTATATACGTAATATTTATATTTATAATTTATATTTTAATTTTAATTTTAATTTTAATCCTAATAATAAGGGTATGTTAGCGAAAGTTGTAAGGGTGTAAGTCGAAATTCTGTCCGTGTAACGCTACGCAATTATTAATCATTGTAAGTTATGTTCAACCTTTTTAATTTAATGTCTCGTAGCTAAGTTATTATTATGCTTATTTAATCCGAAGTAATCATGATGTTGGGCTAATTACTAAAATTGGGTAATTGGGCTTTGTACCATAATTGGGGTTTGGACAAAAGAACGACACTTGTGAAAATTAGACTATGGGCTATTAATGGGCCTTATATTTGTTTAACTAAATGATAGTTTGTTAATGTTAATATAAAGATTTACAATTGGGCGTCCCTATAAATTACCATATACACTCGATCGGACACGATGGGCGGGGTATTTATATGTACGAATAATCGTTCATTTAACCGGACACGGGAATGGATTAATAGCCACTAGAATAATTAAAACAGGGGTGAAATTATGTACAAGGACACTTGGTATAATTGATAACAAAATATTAAAACCTTGGGTTACACTCAGTCGACATCCTGGTGTAATTATTAAACAACGTATTAAAATCTTGTTACAGTTTAAGTCCCTAATTAGTTGGAATATTTAACTTCGGGTATAAGGATAATTTGACGAGGACACTCGCACTTTATATTTATGACTGATGGACTGTTATGGACAAAAACCAGACGGACATATTAAATAATCCAGGACAAAGGACAATTAAACCATGGGCATAAAACTAAAATCAACACGTCAAACATCATGGTTACGGAAGTTTAAATAAGCATAATTCTTTTATTTCATATTTAATTTCCTTTATTTTATATTTAATTGCACTTCTAATTTTCGCATTTTTATTGTTATTGTATTTAATTGCACTTTTAATTATCGTACTTTTTAATTATCGCAAGTTTATTTTATCGCACTTTTATTATTCGCAATTTCATTATCGTTATTTACTTTACGCTTTAAATTAAGTCTTGTATTTATTTATTATTTTACATTTGGTTTTAACTGCGACTAAAGTTTTAAAATCGACAAACCGGTCATTAAACGGTAAAAACCCCCCTTTATAATAATAATATTACTTATATATATATTTGTAATTTTATAAAAGTAAACTAATATAGCGTTAAGCTTTGTTTAAAGATTTTCCCTGTGGAACGAACCGGACTTACTAAAAACTACACTACTGTACGATTAGGTACACTGCCTATAAGTGTTGTAGCAAGGTTTAAGTATATCCATTCTATAAATAAATAAATATCTTGTATAAAATTGTATCGTATTTAATAGTATTTCCTGCTAAAAATTAATAGTATTTTATACCCCTTAGCTTTAACTATCAGGTACTAATTTGCTAGTTGTTATGTGATAGATGTCTGGCTTAGAACTTGTTATCACATTCAGCGACTCCGAACCAGAATCTTCAGATGATGTTCCAGTCATTAACCTATCCGATGATGAAAACGACACCTTTGGGGAAGACTCACAATTTTCGGATGAATCAATTGAAGAGGAACCAGAAAGTGATCCTGAGGAGGAAGAAATACAGGAAATTACGAAAGACAAGTTCGAAAGAGGAATGAAACGAAAGGCTACTGAATTGGAAAATCCAAATCCCAAGTTTAGTGAGGATGTTGTGGCACCAACTCCACCAGACACTTCCACCCCTATTCCCGCTATTCCTATTAGTTCTATCCCGGCATCCAGTTTTTCAGCCCGTCAGCCAAAACGCAGGGAGACAGTCAAGATAACCTTTAAGCAATTTCTTTTAACACAAACATTTTGGGTTAAATGATGCGCTGTTGTTTTAAACCATGGGATCATATAATGTTTTGTATAATATTACTAGTGTGGTTTTCTTAATGTTTGATGTAAGATAAGCATATGTAAAATAGTGAAGTGTGAAATGCAATAATTTTCCATGGTTGAGTATTATTTGGATGGTAGTAATTAATTTCTGTACTAAGCTATTAAGTATGAACTTTAACAGTTAGGTAGTACCCTAGATATAATTATAAAACGCTAATAAGAAGAAAAGGCTTTTATAATAATAACTGGTTCATATTATTAATAAGCTACGATGTACTGTAAATACATACTACATCTATAATGTTCCATGTGAATAATTATTTTTTTCATTCTTATTGAAGATTATGGCGAGATTGAACCGAATGACGGAACAAGAAATTGAGGAACTCATCAATCAGCGAGTGGACGACAGAATGTTATGGGTCGCGGCTGCAAGAGGTGCTGCAGTTAACCCAAATCCTCGTGTGGGATGTACTTACAAAACTTTTCAAGGTTGCAAGCCCTCATCATTCAGTGGAACAGAAGGACCGATCGGTTTTGTAGTGACCCGAACTTTTCCATGTTTATATATATTAATTGAGATTGATATTTACATGATTAAATGTTTCCAACATGTTAAGCAATCAAAATTGTTAAGACTTGATTAATTGAAATAGGTTTCATATAGACAATTGACCACCCAAGTTGACCGGTGATTCACGAACGTTAAAACTTGTAAAAACTATATGATGACATATATATGGTTATATATATAGTTAACATGATATTATGATATGTAAACATATCATTAAGTATATTAACAATGAACTACATATGTAAAAACAAGACTACTAACTTAATGATTTTGAAACGAGACATATATGTAACGATTATCGTTGTAACGACATTTAATGTATATATATCATATTAAGAGATATTCGTACATCATAATATCATGATAATATAATAATTTAAAATCTATTTTGATATTATAAACATTGGGTTAACAACATTTAACAAGATCGTTAACCTAAAGGTTTCAAAACAACATTTACATGTAACGACTAACGATGACTTAACGACTCAGTTAAAATGTATATACATGTAGTGTTTTAATATGTATTCATACACTTTTGAAAGACTTCAAGACACTTATCAAAATACTTCTACTTAACAAAAATGCTTACAATTACATCCTCGTTCAGTTTCATCAACAATTCTACTCGTATGCACCCGTATTCGTACTCGTACAATACACAGCTTTTAGATGTATGTACTATTGGTATATACACTCCAATGATTAGCTCTTAGCAGCCCATGTGAGTCACCTAACACATGTGGGAACCATCATTTGGCAACTAGCATGAAATATCTCATAAAATTACAAAAATATGAGTAATCATTCATGACTTATTTACATGAAAACAAAATTACATATCCTTTTTATCTAATCCATACACCAATGACCAAAAACACCTACAAACACTTTCATTCTTCAATTTTATTCATCTAATTGATCTCTCTCAAGTTCTATCTTCAAGTTCTAAGTGTTCTTCATAAATTCCAAAAGTTCTAGTTTCATAAAATCAAGAATACTTTCAAGTTTGCTAGCTCACTTCCAATCTTGTAAGGTGATCATCCAACCTCAAGAAATCTTTGTTTCTTACAGTAGGTTATCATTCTAATACAAGGTAATAATCATATTCAAACTTTGGTTCAATTTCTATAACTATAACAATCTTATTTCAAGTGATGATCTTACTTGAACTTGTTTTCGTGTCATGATTTTGCTTCAAGAACTTTGAGCCATCCAAGGATCCATTGAAGCTAGATCCATTTTTCTCTTTTCCAGTAGATTCATCCAAGGAACTTAAGGTAGTAATGATGTTCATAACATCATTCGATTCATACATATAAAGCTATCTTATTCGAAGGTTTAAACTTGTAATCACTAGAACATAGTTTAGTTAATTCTAAACTTGTTCCCAAACAAAAGTTAATCCTTCTAACTTGACTTTTAAAATAAACTAAACACATGTTCTATATCTATATGATATGCTAACTTAATGATTTAAAACCTGGAAACACGAAAAACACCGTAAAACCGGATTTACGCCGTCGTAGTAACACCGCGGGCTGTTTTGGGTTAGTTAATTAAAAACTATGATAAACTTTGATTTAAAAGTTGTTATTCTGAGAAAATGATTTTTATTATGAACATGAAACTATATCCAAAAATTATGGTTAAACTCAAAGTGGAAGTATGTTTTCTAAAATGGTCATCTAGACGTCGTTCTTTCGACTGAAATGACTACCTTTACAAAAACGACTTGTAACTTATTTTTCCGACTATAAACCTATACTTTTTCTGTTTAGATTCATAAAATAGAGTTCAATATGAAACCATAGCAATTTGATTCACTCAAAACGGATTTAAAATGAAGAAGTTATGGGTAAAACAAGATTGGATAATTTTTCTCATTTTAGCTACGTGAAAATTGGTAACAAATATATTCCAACCATAACTTAATCAACTTGTATTGTATATTATGTAATCTTGAGATACCATAGACACGTATACAATGTTTCGACCTATCATGTCGACACATCTATATATATTTCGGAACAACCATAGACACTCTATATGTGAATGTTGGAGTTAGCTATACAGGGTTGAGGTTGATTCCAAAATATGTATAGTTTGAGTTGTGATCAATACTGAGATACGTATACACTGGGTCGTGGATTGATTCAAGATAATATTTATCGATTTATTTCTGTATATCTAACTGTGGACAACTAGTTATAGGTTACTAACGAGGACAGCTGACTTAATAAACTTAAAACATCAAAATATATTAAAAGTGTTGTAAATATATTTTGAACATACTTTGATATATATGTATATATTGTTATAGGTTCGTGAATCAACCAGTGGCCAAGTCTTACTTCCCGACGAAGTAAAAATCTGTGAAAGTGAGTTATAGTCCCACTTTTAAAATCTAATATTTTTGGGATGAGAATACATGCAGGTTTTATAAATGATTTACAAAATAGACACAAGTACGTGAAACTACATTCTATGGTTGAATTATCGAAATCGAATATGCCCCTTTTTTATTAAGTCTGGTAATCTAAGAATTAGTAAACCGATCTACTAATTGACGCGAATCCTAAAGATAGATCTATCGGGCCTAACAAACCCCATCCAAAGTACCGGATGCTTTAGTACTTCGAAATTTATATCATATCCGAAGGGTGTCCCGGAATGATGGGGATATTCTTATATATGCATCTTGTTAATGTCGGTTACCAGGTGTTCACCATATGAATGATTTTTATCTCTATGTATGGGATGTGTATTGAAATATGAAATCTTGTGGTCTATTATTATGATTTGATATATATAGGTTAAACCTATAACTCACCAACATTTTTGTTGACGTTTTAAGCATGTTTATTCTCAGGTGATTATTAAGAGCTTCCGCTGTCGCATACTTAAATAAGGACGAGATTTGGAGTCCATGTTTGTATGATATTGTGTAAAAACTGCATTCAAGAAACTTATTTTGTTGTAACATATTTGTATTGTAAACCATTATGTAATGGTCGTGTGTAAACAGGATATTTTAGATTATCATTATTTGATAATCTACGTAAAGCTTTTTAAACCTTTATTGATGAAATAAAGGTTATGGTTTGTTTTAAAATGAATGCAGTCTTTGAAAAACGTCTCATATAGAGGTCAAAACCTCGCAACGAAATCAATTAATATGGAACGTTTTTAATCAATAAGAACGGGACATTTCAGTTGGTATCCGAGCGTTGGTCTTAGAGAACCATAAAATTTGCATTAGTGTGTCTTATCGAGTTTGTTAGGATGCATTAGTGAGTCTGGACTTCGACCGTGTTTTCTTTAAAAATGATTGCTTAACATTTTTGTTGGAAACTATATATTTTTAACATATGAATATTATGTGATATATTAATCTCTTATCGTGTTTGATATTATGTGATAGATGTCTACCTCTAGAACAAGTCCCATTGACTCACCTAATAATAATGAAGAGTCAAATGTAAATTGGAATGATTCGTGGACTGATTCACAAGTTCCCGAAGAGGAACCGGAAGAAGAGTCGGAACCGGAAGAAGAATCGGAACCGGAAGAAGAATCGGAACCGGAAGAAGAAATAGAACCGGTGGGAGAAATAATAAAACGGTTAAGTAAAAAAGAATCCTCAACCAACCGACCAAGGTTAATTATGGTCAATGGTGTTTCCGCCAAGGAAGCAAAATATTGGGAGGATTACCAATTCTCCGATGAATCGGATTCCGACGAGAATTCCGATGATGTTATAGAAATTACCCCAACTGAATTTAAAAAGGCAAAAGAAAATAATAAGGGAAAGGGCATAAAAATAGAGAAATCTAATTCCAACCCCGATGAACTTTATATGTATCGTCAACCCCCGAAGTCCTTAAGTTGTAACAATGACCCGGGAACCTCTAAACCACCAGGTTTTTCTAAACCAATGTGGAAAATTACGGCTCGTATTAGGGGAACATCATATATCCCTAGAAACTTGGCAAAACGAACCAAAACTGAAGAAGAAGAAACGACCGAGTCGGAATAAGATAGTTGTATTCGTGTGGTGTAATATATGTAATATAGTGTTCTTATGCTTTATGATATATGTAAAAATTGCTTGTATTAATAAGTATTTTTTTATGAATCTAACTCTTGTCTATTTTACAGTTTAAAAACACAAAATGGATAGACAACCCAATATTTTAAGAGACCTACCCGGAGACATGATTGATGAAATCTTGTCTAGAGTCGGTCAGAATTCCTCGGCACAACTATTTAAGGCGAGATCAGTTTGTAAGACATTCGAAGAACGTTCCAAGAATGTCTTGGTTTATAAGAGACTTTCGTTTGAAAGATGGGGGATATCACATTGGGAAACCCATAAGTTACGATGTGTTTACTTTGACGCATATATTGCGGGGAACCCAAATGCTATTTTACGCAACGGGTTAAGAAATTATTTTGACTCAATATATCCGAATATTGGACTTCGTGATTTAGAAAAAGCGGCTAACATGCAACATAAAGAAGCATGTTATTCTTACGGATTAGTAATGTTCGCTTCTCACCAAAGTGAGAACAAGAACATCGGGCTACAACTATTAAACAAAACGTTTCCACAAGTGACGGAGTCGGTAATTGGGGTAAGAAATGAGGTTTTTAGATTGTTACGGGACTGTTGGACATTACGCAACCCTCGTCCCTTTGACGACGTTACAACACGCTGTCTTATCAACGGCCATAACGGTTATGTTGCACAAGACCAAGGATGGGAAGTAGTCCTAGTAAAACCAGAATGCATGACTTGTTTCTGGACGTATGAATTACGTGTCTTTATTGCCTTTGCTGAACGACTTGTGTATTAGCTAGAATTATCTTCACAACTATCTTGTATCAAAGTTATTGTGTGCTATATTTCATGCTTTATGTAAAATAAGCGGTATTGTAAGTTTGTAAAATATTGTATAAAAGTTTGAACGCGAAATATTATTATAATCAGTTTTTCATATAGAATTGTAGTAGTTGAATTGTATATTAGCTACTAAGTATGAACTTAACGGGTAGGTACTACCCGAATTTAAACTTATAAAACGCTAATATGAAGAAAAAGCTTTTATAAATGAGTTCATATTATGCTACGAAATACTATTAACTACTCTTAATATTCTGTATGATTAACTTGTTCCATTTAACTATTTTGAAGGAAATGGCACCGACTACTCGACACACCGTGAATATGAATGAAGAGGAATTCCGTACTTTTCTAGCTTCAAACATAGCCGCAGTACAGGCTGCTCTACATACCAACAATAACCTTGGATCTAGCAGTACAGGAAATCGTGTAGGATGCACCTACAAAGAATTCACTGCCTGCAAACCTTTGGAATTTGATGGAACCGAAGGACCGATCGGATTGAAATGGTGGACCGAGAAGGTTGAATCGGTGTTTGCCATAAGTAAGTGTACTGAAGAGGACAAAGTGAAGTACGCTACGCATACCTTCACAGGTTCTGCGTTAACATGGTGGAATACCTATCTAGAGCAAGTGGGACAAGACGATGCGTACGCACTACCGTGGTCAGCATTCAAGCACTTGATGAACGAGAAGTACCGTCCCAGAACCGAGGTCAATAAGCTCAAGACAGAACTTAGAGGGTTACGAACCCAAGGATTTGATATTACCACGTACGAAAGACGATTCACAGAATTGTGCCTATTGTGTCCGGGAGCATTCGAAGATGAGGAAGAGAAGATCGACGCGTTTGTGAAAGGATTACCGGAAAGAATCCAAGAAGATATAAGTTCACACGAGCCCGCCTCCATACAACAGGCATGTAGAATGGCTCACAAACTAGTGAACCAGATTGAAGAAAGAATTAAAGAACAGACTGCTGAAGAGGCCAATGTGAAGCAAGTCAAAAGAAAGTGGGAGGAAAACGGTGATAAGAATCACCAATACAACAACAACAGCAATTATAACAATAATCGCAACAACTATCCTAACAATCGCAACATCAATCGCAACTACAACAAACGGCCCAACAACAACAACAACAAAAACAACAACAACAGCAACCACAACAATCATCTTAACAACAATAATTACCGCAACAACAACAACAATCAGAAGCAGCTATGCCAAAGGTGTGAAAAGTATCACTCGGGGTTCTGCACCAAATTTTGCAACAAGTGTAAAAGAAATGGTCATAGCGCGGCGAAGTGTGATGTCTACGGACTAGGGGTTAACAAAACGAAAGGAACAAATGGTGTCGGAACGAGTAATGGCGGAGCAAGTTATGCCAATGTAGTTTGTTATAAATGTGGAAAACCGGGCCACATTATTAGAAATTGCCCGAACCAGGAGAACACGAATGGACAAGGCCGCGGAAGAGTTTTCAATATTAATGCGGCAGAGGCACAAGAAGACCCGGAGCTTGTTACGGGTACGTTTCTTATTGACAATAAATCTGCTTACGTTTTATTTGATTCGGGTGCGGATAGAAGCTATATGAGTAGAGATTTTTGTGCTAAATTAAGTTGTCCATTGACGCCTTTGGATAGTAAATTTTTACTCGAATTAGCAAATGGTAAATTAATTTCAGCAGATAATATATGTCGGAATCGAGAAATTAAACTGGTTAGCAAAACATTTAAGATTGATTTGATACCAGTAGAGTTAGGGAGTTTTGATGTGATAATCGGTATGGACTGGTTGAAAGAAGTGAAAGCAGAGATCGTTTGTTACAAAAATGCAATTCGCATTATACGAGAAAAAGGAAAACCCTTAATGGTGTACGGAGAAAAGGGCAACACGAAGCTACATCTTATTAGTAATTTGAAGGCACAAAAACTAATAAGAAAAGGTTGCTATGCTGTTCTAGCACACGTCGAGAAAGTACAAACTGAAGAAAAGAGCATCAATGATGTTCCCATTGCAAAAGAATTTCCCGATGTATTTCCAAAAGAATTACCGGGATTACCCCCACATCGATCCGTTGAATTTCAAATAGATCTTGTACCAGGAGCTGCACCAATAGCACGTGCTCCTTACAGAATTGCACCCAGCGAGATGAAAGAACTGCAAAGCCAATTACAAGAACTTTTAGAGCGTGGTTTCATTCGACCAAGCACATCACCGTGGGGAGCTCCTGTTTTGTTTGTCAAGAAGAAAGATGGTACATTCAGGTTGTGTATCGACTACCGAGAGTTGAACAAACTTACCATCAAGAACCGCTACCCACTACTTAGAATCGACGACTTATTTGATCAACTACAAGTCTCGTCTGTTTATTCAAAGATTGACTTACGTTCCGGGTATCATCAAATGCGGGTGAAAGAAGATGATATTCTAAAGACTGCTTTCAGAACACGTTACGGTCATTACGAGTTTATGGTCATGCCGTTTGGTTTAACTAATGCACCAGCTGTGTTCATGGACCTTATGAACCGAGTGTGTGGACCATACCTTGACAAGTTTGTCATTGTTTTCATTGATGACATACTTATTTACTCAAAGAATGACCAAGAACACGGTGAACATTTGAGAAAGGTGTTAGAAGTATTGAGGAAGGAAAAACTGTACGCTAAGTTTTCAAAGTGTGCATTTTGGTTAGAAGAAGTTCAATTCCTCGGTCACATAGTGAACAAAGAAGGTATTAAGGTGGATCCGACAAAGATAGAAACTGTTGAAAAATGGGAAACCCCGAAAACTCCGAAACACATACGCCAGTTTTTAGGACTAGCTGGTTACTACAGAAGGTTCATCCAAGACTTTTCCAGAATAGCAAAACCCTTGACTGCATTAACGCATAAAGGGAAGAAATTTGAATGGAATGATGAACAAGAGAAAGCGTTTCAGTTATTGAAGAAAAAGCTAACTACGGCACCTATATTGTCATTGCCTGAAGGGAATGATGATTTTGTGATTTATTGTGACGCATCAAAGCAAGGTCTCGGTTGTGTATTAATGCAACGAACGAAGGTGATTGCTTATGCGTCTAGACAATTGAAGATTCACGAACAAAATTATACGACGCATGATTTGGAATTAGGCGCGGTTGTGTTTGCATTAAAGACTTGGAGGCACTACTTATATGGGGTCAAAAGTATTATATATACTGACCACAAAAGTCTTCAACACATATTTAATCAGAAACAACTGAATATGAGGCAGCGTAGGTGGATTGAATTATTGAATGATTACGACTTTGAGATTCGTTACCACCCGGGGAAGGCAAATGTGGTAGCCGATGCCTTGAGCAGGAAGGACAGAGAACCCATTCGAGTAAAATCTATGAATATAATGATTCATAATAACCTTACTACTCAAATAAAGGAGGCGCAACAAGGAGTTTTAAAAGAGGGAAATTTAAAGGATGAAATACCCAAAGGATCGGAGAAGCATCTTAATATTAGGGAAGACGGAACCCGGTATAGGGCTGAAAGGATTTGGGTACCAAAATTTGGAGATATGAGAGAAATGGTACTTAGAGAAGCTCATAAAACCAGATACTCAATACATCCTGGAACGGGGAAGATGTACAAGGATCTCAAGAAACATTTTTGGTGGCCGGGTATGAAAGCCGATATTGCTAAATACGTAGGAGAATGTTTGACGTGTTCTAAGGTCAAAGCTGAGCATCAGAAACCATCAGGTCTACTTCAACAACCCGAAATCCCGGAATGGAAATGGGAAAACATTACCATGGATTTCATCACTAAATTGCCAAGGACTGCAAGTGGTTTTGATACTATTTGGGTAATAGTTGATCGTCTCACCAAATCAGCACACTTCTTGCCAATAAGAGAAGATGACAAGATGGAGAAGTTAGCACGACTGTATTTGAAGGAAGTCATCTCCAGACATGGAATACCAATCTCTATTATCTCTGATAGGGATGGCAGATTTATTTCAAGATTCTGGCAGACATTACAGCAAGCATTAGGAACTCGTCTAGACATGAGTACTGCCTATCATCCACAAACTGATGGGCAGAGCGAAAGGACGATACAAACGCTTGAAGACATGCTACGAGCATGTGTTATTGATTTCGGAAACAGTTGGGATCGACATCTACCATTAGCAGAATTTTCCTACAACAACAGCTACCATTCAAGCATTGAGATGGCGCCGTTTGAAGCACTTTATGGTAGAAAGTGCAGGTCTCCGATTTGTTGGAGTGAAGTGGGAGATAGACAGATTACGGGTCCGGAGATTATACAAGAAACTACCGAGAAGATCATCCAAATTCAACAACGGTTGAAAACCGCCCAAAGTCGACAAAAGAGCTACGCTGACATTAAAAGAAAAGATATAGAATTTGAAATTGGAGAGATGGTCATGCTTAAAGTTGCACCTTGGAAAGGCGTTGTTCGATTTGGTAAACGAGGGAAATTAAATCCAAGGTACATTGGACCATTCAAGATTATTGATCGTGTCGGACCAGTAGCTTACCGACTTGAGTTACCTCAACAACTCGCGGCTGTACATAACACTTTCCACGTCTCGAATTTGAAGAAATGTTTTGCTAAAGAAGATCTCACTATTCCGTTAGATGAAATCCAAATCAACGAAAAACTTCAATTCATCGAAGAACCCGTCGAAATAATGGATCGTGAGGTTAAAAGACTTAAGCAAAACAAGATACCAATTGTTAAGGTTCGATGGAATGCTCGTAGAGGACCCGAGTTCACCTGGGAGCGTGAAGATCAGATGAAGAAGAAATACCCGCATCTATTTCCAGAAGATTCGTCAACACCTTCAACAGCTTAAAATTTCGGGACGAAATTTATTTAACGGGTAGGTACTGTAGTGACCCGAACTTTTCCATGTTTATATATATTAATTGAGATTGATATTTACATGATTAAATGTTTCCAACATGTTAAGCAATCAAAATTGTTAAGACTTGATTAATTGAAATAGGTTTCATATAGACAATTGACCACCCAAGTTGACCGGTGATTCACGAACGTTAAAACTTGTAAAAACTATATGATGACATATATATGGTTATATATATAGTTAACATGATATTATGATATGTAAACATATCATTAAGTATATTAACAATGAACTACATATGTAAAAACAAGACTACTAACTTAATGATTTTGAAACGAGACATATATGTAACGATTATCGTTGTAACGACATTTAATGTATATATATCATATTAAGAGATATTCGTACATCATAATATCATGATAATATAATAATTTAAAATCTATTTTGATATTATAAACATTGGGTTAACAACATTTAACAAGATCGTTAACCTAAAGGTTTCAAAACAACATTTACATGTAACGACTAACGATGACTTAACGACTCAGTTAAAATGTATATACATGTAGTGTTTTAATATGTATTCATACACTTTTGAAAGACTTCAAGACACTTATCAAAATACTTCTACTTAACAAAAATGCTTACAATTACATCCTCGTTCAGTTTCATCAACAATTCTACTCGTATGCACCCGTATTCGTACTCGTACAATACACAGCTTTTAGATGTATGTACTATTGGTATATACACTCCAATGATTAGCTCTTAGCAGCCCATGTGAGTCACCTAACACATGTGGGAACCATCATTTGGCAACTAGCATGAAATATCTCATAAAATTACAAAAATATGAGTAATCATTCATGACTTATTTACATGAAAACAAAATTACATATCCTTTTTATCTAATCCATACACCAATGACCAAAAACACCTACAAACACTTTCATTCTTCAATTTTATTCATCTAATTGATCTCTCTCAAGTTCTATCTTCAAGTTCTAAGTGTTCTTCATAAATTCCAAAAGTTCTAGTTTCATAAAATCAAGAATACTTTCAAGTTTGCTAGCTCACTTCCAATCTTGTAAGGTGATCATCCAACCTCAAGAAATCTTTGTTTCTTACAGTAGGTTATCATTCTAATACAAGGTAATAATCATATTCAAACTTTGGTTCAATTTCTATAACTATAACAATCTTATTTCAAGTGATGATCTTACTTGAACTTGTTTTCGTGTCATGATTTTGCTTCAAGAACTTTGAGCCATCCAAGGATCCATTGAAGCTAGATCCATTTTTCTCTTTTCCAGTAGATTCATCCAAGGAACTTAAGGTAGTAATGATGTTCATAACATCATTCGATTCATACATATAAAGCTATCTTATTCGAAGGTTTAAACTTGTAATCACTAGAACATAGTTTAGTTAATTCTAAACTTGTTCGCAAACAAAAGTTAATCCTTCTAACTTGACTTTTAAAATAAACTAAACACATGTTCTATATCTATATGATATGCTAACTTAATGATTTAAAACCTGGAAACACGAAAAACACCGTAAAACCGGATTTACGCCGTCGTAGTAACACCGCGGGCTGTTTTGGGTTAGTTAATTAAAAACTATGATAAACTTTGATTTAAAAGTTGTTATTCTGAGAAAATGATTTTTATTATGAACATGAAACTATATCCAAAAATTATGGTTAAACTCAAAGTGGAAGTATGTTTTCTAAAATGGTCATCTAGACGTCGTTCTTTCGACTGAAATGACTACCTTTACAAAAACGACTTGTAACTTATTTTTCTGACTATAAACCTATACTTTTTCTGTTTAGATTCATAAAATAGAGTTCAATATGAAACCATAGCAATTTGATTCACTCAAAACGGATTTAAAATGAAGAAGTTATGGGTAAAACAAGATTGGATAATTTTTCTCATTTTAGCTACGTGAAAATTGGTAACAAATATATTCCAACCATAACTTAATCAACTTGTATTGTATATTATGTAATCTTGAGATACCATAGACAAGTATACAATGTTTCGACCTATCATGTCGACACATCTATATATATTTTGGAACAACCATAGACACTCTATATGTGAATGTTGGAGTTAGCTATACAGGGTTGAGGTTGATTCCAAAATATGTATAGTTTGAGTTGTGATCAATACTGAGATACGTATACACTGGGTCGTGGATTGATTCAAGATAATATTTATCGATTTATTTCTGTATATCTAACTGTGGACAACTAGTTATAGGTTACTAACGAGGACAGCTGACTTAATAAACTTAAAACATCAAAATATATTAAAAGTGTTGTAAATATATTTTGAACATACTTTGATATATATGTATATATTGTTATAGGTTCGTGAATCAACCAGTGGCCAAGTCTTACTTCCCGACGAAGTAAAAATCTGTGAAAGTGAGTTATAGTCCCACTTTTAAAATCTAATATTTTTGGGATGAGAATACATGCAGGTTTTATAAATGATTTACAAAATAGACACAAGTACGTGAAACTACATTCTATGGTTGAATTATCGAAATCGAATATGCCCCTTTTTTATTAAGTCTGGTAATCTAAGAATTAGTAAACCGATCTACTAATTGACGCGAATCCTAAAGATAGATCTATCGGGCCTAACAAACCCCATCCAAAGTACCGGATGCTTTAGTACTTCGAAATTTATATCATATCTGAAGGGTGTCCCGGAATGATGGGGATATTCTTATATATGCATCTTGTTAATGTCGGTTACCAGGTGTTCACCATATGAATGATTTTTATCTCTATGTATGGGATGTGTATTGAAATATGAAATCTTGTGGTCTATTATTATGATTTGATATATATAGGTTAAACCTATAACTCACCAACATTTTTGTTGACGTTTTAAGCATGTTTATTCTCAGGTGATTATTAAGAGCTTCCGCTGTCGCATACTTAAATAAGGACGAGATTTGGAGTCCATGTTTGTATGATATTGTGTAAAAACTGCATTCAAGAAACTTATTTTGTTGTAACATATTTGTATTGTAAACCATTATGTAATGGTCGTGTGTAAACAGGATATTTTAGATTATCATTATTTGATAATCTACGTAAAGCTTTTTAAAACTTTATTGATGAAATAAAGGTTATGGTTTGTTTTAAAATGAATGCAGTCTTTGAAAAACGTCTCATATAGAGGTCAAAACCTCGCAACGAAATCAATTAATATGGAACGTTTTTAATCAATAAGAACGGGACATTTCAGGTTTAACCCGGTGGATCGAAAAGATTGAGTCTGTATTTAAAATCAGTGGTTGTATTGAGAAGGACATGACCAAGTATGCATCGTGCACCCTACAAGATAGTGCACTCACGTGGTGGAAAAATTATGTGAAGGCCGTAGGAGGAGATGTAGCATATGATACTCCCTGGGAAGAATTCAAAACAATGCTAATCAACGAGTATTGTCTAAGGAATGAGGTTAGGAAGTTGGAAACTGAATTACGAAGCCTGAAAGTTGTTGGTACTGAACTCACCAACTACAATCAGCGATTCATGGAATTAGCTTTGCTATGTCCCGAATTAGTACCAACCGAAGAACGGAAGATAGAACTGTACAAAAATGGTTTACCTAAAAATGTCAAGGCAAATGTTACAGCATCGAAACCCAAGGCTATTCATGAAGCCATCACCATGGCAAACGAGTTGATGGACCAGATTATTCTGGATAAGACACCGATGTCAAGACATCAGAAAACAAAAGAAAATGGGAAGGTAATCAACAATCCAACAAGAAACAAGAAACCACGCAAGGTGTGGGTAGTGGTTTAAGCTCAGGTTACAAAGGACGAAATCCTTTATGTAACAGATGCCACAAACATCACTCTGATTATTGTAATGTGGTGTGCGATAATTGTAATCGAAGGGGTAATCTTGCTGAAGATTGTAGGATTCCTGTTACAAATACCAATGGCACCAAGACTCCTGCCACCAATGCAAATAGAACTGCCTTGGCCACTGTTACTTGTTATGGGTGTGGGAAACAGGGTCATTATAAGAGCCAGTGCCCGAATCCATAGAAGAATAACGGACCTGCACGTGGAAGAGCATTTATTATTAATGCTAGAGAGGCGTATGATGACCCGGAGCTGGTTACGAGTACGTTTATCATTAATAACTTATCATCATCTATTATATTTGATACTGGTGCCGATAGAAGTTACGTGTATAGAGACTTTTACGCTAAATTGAATTGTTCATCATTATCTCTAGATGCTAAGTACATGATTGAGTTAGCTAATGGTAAACTAATTAAAGCCGATAAAATTTGCCGTGATTGTAAAATAAATTTAGTCGGAGAAACATTCAAGATTGATTTGATACCCATAGAATTAGGAAGTTTTGACGTAATTATCGGCACAGACTGGATGTCCAAAGTAGTGTGTGCTGAAAAGGCAATTCATATTCTTCGAAGGGATAAATCAATGATAATGATTTACGGAGATAAAGGTAACCCAAACTTAAATCTCATTAGCTATTTGAAAGCTCGAAAGTGTTTAGAAAAGGGATGTTATGCCATCCTAGCACATGTAAAGAAAGTTGAAGAAAAGGAGAAGAATATTAGCGATGTAAATGTAGTAAGAGACTTTCCCGATGTATTTCCGGAAGAATTACCGGGACTACCTCCTTTCAGGTCTGTAGAATTTCAAATAGATCTTGTACCAGGAGCTTCACCGGTTGCTCGTGCTCCATATAGACTTGCACCATCCGAGTTAAAAGAACTTCAGAGTCAGTTAAAAGAAATACTGGACCGAGGATTCATACGATCAAGTACTTCACCGTGGGGAGCTCCAATTTTATTTGTTAAAAAGAAGGATGGATCTTTTAGGATGTGTATAGATTATCGTGAATTAAATAAGTTAACTATCAAGAATCGGTATCCACTACCGAGAATTGATGACTTATTTGATCAACTGCAAGGATCATGTGTGTACTCGAAAATTGACTTAAGATCGGGCTATCATCAACTACGTGTCAAAGAAGAAGACATTCCGAAAACTGCTTTCCGGACACGCTACGGTCATTACGAATTTTTAGTCATGCCGTTTGGGTTGACAAATGCGCCAGCTGTATTCATGGACCTCATGAATCGAGTTTGTAGTCCGTATCTAGATAAGTTTGTTATCGTTTTCATTGACGATATTCTTATCTATTCCAAGAGTGAGCAAAAGCATGAGCAGCATTTAAGGTTGGTATTAGAATTGTTAAGAAAAGAACAATTATACGCCAAATTTTCTAAGTGTGCGTTTTGGTTGAAAGAAGTGCAATTTCTTGGCCACGTTGTTAGTAGCAAAGGAATTCAGGTTGATCCAGCTAAAGTTGAGGCCATTGAAAAATGGAAGACTCCTAAGACACCAACGCAGATACGCCAATTTTTAGGTTTAGCTGGTTATTATAGAAGGTTTATTCAAGATTTTTCCCGAATAGCTAAACCATTAACAGCGTTAACGCAAAAAGGGAAGAAGTATGAATGGACTTTTGAGCAGGAGAGTGCATTTCAATTACTGAAGAAGAAGTTGACTACGGCGCCTATTTTATCGTTACCTGAAGGGAACGATGATTTTGAGATATATTGTGACGCTTCGCGACAAGGTTTTGGTTGCGTCCTTATGCAACGAAAGAAAGTAATTGCATACGCATCTTGACAATTGAAGATTCACGAGCGGAATTACACGACACATAATCTAGAATTGGGGGCAGTAGTGTTTGCATTGAAGATATGGAGACACTATTTATATGGAGTTAAATGCACTGTGTTTACTGATTATAAAAGCCTTTAACATATTTTCGATCAGAAACAGCTGAACATGAGGCAACGTAGGTGGGTCGAGCTGATAAACGACTATGATTGTGAGATTCGCTATCATCCCGAGAAAGTGAATGTAGTGGCCGACGCTCTAAGCAGAAAGGAACGAGAGCCAATTCGAGTACGAGCAATGAACATAAAAATTGGCATGAATCTCAACTCACAAATCAAAGAGGCTCAACGAGAAGCTCTTACTAAAGAAAACATAGGAAATGAAATAATGAAGAAGTATGGGAAGCAACTCGTTATACGAGAAGATGGAATTCGATATTTTGCAAACCGTATTTGGGTACCAAAGTTGGGTGGATTAAGGAAGTTGATACTGAACGAGGCACATAAGACAAGATACTCGATACATCCTGGAGTTAGAAAGATGTATCAAGATCTTAAGACGCATTATTGGTGGCCTAATTTAAAGACAGACGTTGCAATATATGTTGGGGAATGTTTAACTTGTTCCAAAGTTAAAGCAGAACATCAGAAGCCGTCAGGGTTACTTCAACAACCAGAAATCCCAAAATGGAAATGGGACGGTATTACCATGGATTTCATCACGAAGTTACCTAAGACTGCCTGGGGTTATGACACCATTTGGGTAATAGTTGATCGTCTTACTAAATCTGCACATTTCTTGCCTATAAAGGAAATGGATAGAATGGAGAAACTATTACGATTATACATAAAGGAAATTGTTTCAAGGCATGGAATACCTATTTCCATTATATCCGATCGTGATAGTAGATTTACATCAAAGTTCTGGCAATCACTACAGGAGGCTCTAGGAACTCGTTTGGATATGAGTACCGCATATCATCTGCAAACTGACGCGCAGAGTGAAAGAACAATTCAGACTCTTGAAGACATGCTCAGGGCATGTGTGATCGATTTTGGAAACGGATGGGATAAATATCTACCATTAGCAGAATTCTCGTATAATAATAGTTACCATGCGAGCATTAAAGCTGCACTATTCGAAGCACTGTATGGAAGGAAGTGTAGATCCCCTATCTGTTAGAATGAAGTAGGAGATCGATAATTAACTAGTCCCGAGATCATACACGAAACGACTGAGAAGATAGTACAAATCAAGGAGAGATTGAAAACAGCCCGTAGTCGCCAAAAGAGCTACGCCGATGTCCGAAGGAAACCATTAGAGTTTCAGATCGGTGACATGGTTATGCTAAAGGTGTCACCATGGAAAGGTGTAATACATTTTTGAAAAAGGGGTAAACTGAACCCAAGGTATGTAGGCCCGTTCAAGATCATCGAACGCATCGGACCGGTAGCTTATCGACACGAGTTACCACAACAACTTGCCGGAGTACATAATTCATTTCACATCTCAAACCTCAAGAAATGTCTAGCAAAGGAAGATCTCACCATTCCTCTCAAAGAAATCCAAGTCGACCAGAAACTACAATTCATAGAAGAACCAGTCGAAATCATGGACCGTGAAGTTAAACAACTCAAGCAGAGCAACATACCAATCATTATGGTTTGTTGGAATGCTCGAAGGGGTCCCGAGTTTACTTGGGAACGAGAGGATCAGATGAAACAAAAGTACCCACATTTGTTTCCTGACAACGCAAAATAGGTACAACTTTAAAATTTCGGGACGAAATTTATTTAACGGGTAGGTACTGTAACGACCCGGATTTTTCGAATTGTTTTATACTTATGAGATTAATAATTACATAAATTAAACCTTACCAACATGATAAGAAATCCAAATTGTTGAGACTTGTGTTTTTGAAAAGAGTTTTACACAACATTTGACCGTCCAATTTGATCGATGATATCACGAACTATATAACATACGATAATTATACGTTTATGTATATATATATATATGTATTTATATATATTTAACATGATCTAAGGATGGTTTAACATCTCATTGTGTACTAATGACAATGAGTTATAAGTATATTTTGAAACTACTAACTTAAGTTTTCAAAACGATAACTATACGTAACATTCTTTGATATATATACTTATAACCTATAATGCTTATACATGTATTGTATATATAATGTATTTAATCACTTTTTAAGTTCCTTGGATAAACCTACTAGAAAATAGAAAAATGGATCTAGCTTCAACGGATCCTTGGATGGCTCGAAGTTCTTGAAGCAGAATCATGACACGAAAACAAGTTCAAGTAAGATCATCACTTGAAATAAGATTGTTATAGTTATAGAAATTGAACCAAAGTTTGAATATGATTATTACCTTGTATTAGAATGATAACCTACTGTAAGAAACAAAGATTTCTTGAGGTTGGATGATCACCTTACAAGATTGGAAGTGAGCTAGCAAACTTGAAAGTATTCTTGATTTTATGTAACTAGAACTTGTAGAATTTATGAAGAACACTTAGAACTTGAAGATAGAACTTGAGAGAGATCAATTAGATGAAGAAAAATGAAGAATGAACGTGTTTGTAGGTGTTTTTGGTCGTTGGTGTATGGATTAGATATAAAGGATATGTAATTTTGTTTTCATGTAAATAAGTCATGAATGATTACTCATATTTTTGTAATTTTATGAGATATTTCATGCTAGTTGCCAAATGATGGTTCCCACATGTGTTAGGTGACTCACATGGGCTACTAAGAGCTGATCATTGGAGTCTATATACCAATAGTACATACATCTAAAAGCTGTGTATTGTACGAGTACGAATACAGGTGCATACGAGTAGAATTGTTGATGAAACTGAACGAGGATGTAATTGTAAGCATTTTTGTTAAGTAGAAGTATTTTGATAAGTGTATTGAAGTCTTTCAAAAGTGTATAAATAGATATTAAAACACTACATGTATATACATTTTAACTGAGTCGTTAAGTCATCGTTAGTCGTTACATGTAAGTGTTGTTTTGAAACTTTTAGGTTAACGATCTTGTTAAATGTTGTTAACCCAATGTTTATAATATCAAATGAGATTTTAAATTATTATATTATCATGATATTATCATGTATGAATATCTCTTAATATGATATATATACATTAAATGTCTTTACAACGATAATCGTTACATATATGTCTCGTTTAAAAATCATTAAGTTAGTAGTCT
Source organism: Rutidosis leptorrhynchoides (assembly GCF_046630445.1). Taxonomy (NCBI): domain Eukaryota; kingdom Viridiplantae; phylum Streptophyta; class Magnoliopsida; order Asterales; family Asteraceae; genus Rutidosis; species Rutidosis leptorrhynchoides. Next base: position 313,174,405 of record NC_092335.1, on the reverse strand, counting down.
TGTTTTTACATATGTAGTTCATTGTTAATATAATTAATGATATGTTTACTGATCATAGTATCATGTTAACTATAAATATAACCATATATATGTCATCGTATAGTTTTTACAAGTTTTAACGTTCGTGAATCACCGGTCAACTTGGGTGGTCAATTGTCTATATGAAACATATTTCAATTAATCAAGTCTTAACAAGTTTGATTGCTTAACATGTTGGAAACACTTAATCATGTAAATAACAATTTCATTTAATATATATATATATATATATATATATATATATATATATATATATATATATATATATATATATATATATATATATATATAAACATGGAAAAGTTCGGGTCACTACAGTGGTGACAGAATGTACGAGTTATATTTATATGTTTTCTGTTATATTTTGAAAAAAAAGCAATAGCTTAACTGGTTTCATGTGATGACGGGTTTACGGGAGGTCTTGGGTTCGATTCTCGTCTGGTGCAATTCTTTTTAGGAAAACGTTTTTGAAGGGGTATATACTTTTAATTTCATTTTCTTTATTATTATTATTACTATTATTATTATTATTATTATTATTATTATTATTATTATTATTATTATTATTATTATTATTATTATTATTATTATTATTATTATTATTATTATATTATTATTATTATTATTATTATTATTATTATTATTATTATTATTATGTCTATTATTACTATTATTGTTATTATTATTGTTATCATAATTATAATTAGTATAACTATTATTACTATTATCATTATTATTAATTTTATAAGAATTATTGATGTATTAATTATTATTAAAGTTATCACTTATGTATTATTATAGTTATCTGTAACAATGTTAATAAAAGTAATATTATCTAGTATTATTGTTATTATCACTAAATATTATTATTTATATGATTATTATTAATATAAGAATTACTATTATTATTATTATGATTAGGATTACGAATTTAAGTTATAGAAACTGTTGTCATAAGTTAGAGATTATATACGAAATTTATGATAAATCTGATTTGTATTATTATTATTATCATTATATATTTTTATGTAAAATTATCATTTTTATTATTAATATTATTATTATTATCATTTTACTAAAGGTATCAGTTTAATTAAAAATTATCATTTTATTAAGACTACCATTTATACTACTATTATTACTACTATTATTATTATTATCATTATCATTCTTATCAATACTAGTATTATTACAAACAGATATTTTTTATGCATTACAATAATATTAATATTACGTATCACTATATTATTATTATTATAATGATAATCACTAAACTATATATATATATATATATATATATATATATATATATATATATATATATATATATATATATATATATATATATATATATATATATAAAATTTATCAGGTAATACATAAATATATATTGTTATCATATATAAACCCTCATATATATATTTTTATTAACACATTATAAATAATGATGAATATTGATTATATAATATATATAAATTAAATATATTAAATTGAACTAAAATAACCTATAATATAACAAGTATATTATTAATAATAATATATATAAACTTGCTCGATTACGAATACATATGTAACGACCCGGATTTTTCCAATCGTTTTATACTTATGAGATTAATATTTACATAAATTAAACCTTACCAACATGATAAGCAATCCAAATTGTTGAGACTTGTGTTTTTGAAAAGAGTTTTACACAATATTTGACCGTCCAATTTGACCGATGATATCACGAACTATATAACATACGATAATTATACGTTTGTGTATATATATGTATTTATATATATTTAACATGATCTAAGGATGGTTTAACATCTCATTGTGTACTAATGACAATGAGTTATAAGTATATTTTGAAACTACTAACTTAAGTTTTCAAAACGATAACTATACGTAACATTCTTTGATATATATACTTATAACCTATAATGCTTATACATGTATTGTATATATAATGTATTTAATCACTTTTTAAGGACTTAAATACATAAAACAATATAAGTATATTCACAAAAGATAGCTATATTTGAATTCTCATTCCGTTTCCTCAAGATTTCTATACGTATATCTAGGGTATATGTACCCGTATCATACCCAGCTTCTATATGTATTTACTATTGGTATATACACATAAAATCAACATCCTAATCAACATTATTACTACCCTAGATATGAGGTAACTAGGATTTGTCAAGTAGCATGAATTATTAGTAAGACAACAAAATTAGGAATCCTTTTCTTTCTTTATAAACTAAAAACGTTTTTATGAATGAACACCATTTCTTCACTCCATTTTCTCATACCTACACCCTCATTTCTCTCTCAAAATACTCCTAACTTCATACTTGATCATCTCCAAGCATTTTCCCCATCATTTAGCTTCAATTACAAGCCTTAAACACCATAAGAAAACTCTTTCAAGAACATATCAAAATAACCACCCATTTGAAGAAGTATACTTCCAACCTTTTGATCTAACTCCACCACTCTTTGATTCCAAGATTTTTTCTTATCTCTTACAGTAACTTTGTCCAAGTAACTTGAGGTAGTAACCTTGTTCATAATCTTGTTCGATTCATAATTATATAGCTATCTTATTTTATGTTGTAAAATTTTAACAACAAGAACATAGTTTGAATGATTTCAAACTTGTTTGCAAACTAAATAGATCCTTCTAACTTAACTTTAAAACACTTCAAGACCTGTAATATGTCATAATGATATGCTAACTTAACAAGATAGAACTTGGTTTTACAAAGAACATCTTAAAAACTGAATCTACGTCGTCGGAGTGTAACCGGGGGCTGTTTTGGGTTGGATAATTAAAAACCATCTTGAACTTTGAATTGGAAGTTCATGTTCTGGAAAAATGATATTTCTTATGAATATGTTAACACATAAAAATTTCATGGTTTAACTCAAAGTGTAAGTATTTTTAGAAAAATGATCATTAAATGTTGTTTTTATGATGGAAAATGATCACTTTCATAAGTTTCACCTAAGTTTGACCTATAACCTGTGATTTCAAACACAAACTAAGGTATTTTCAGTTCATATTCTTAAAATTTGACTCGATCCAAGGAAGTGGTAAGTTGAACCAACAAAAACGGAGTTGTAATGAAGAAACTACGACTAAAACAAGATTGGGTATCCGAAGCTAGTTTAGCTACGAAAATATTTGGAAAAAAAGTAAATTAATCATATCTTTTCTAATTAATATGATATTTTATATATAATTACTTATGATTTGATTTTATATATTTCAGGACCACCCGTAAATTACACGAGAAGATTAATCATAAGACCTCATGATTGTACGCAACACGTCATTTGACAACACGGTACTTTATGTATGCAACACGTCATTTGACAACATGGTACCATGGGTCGAGATTAATTCTGATCAATACGAATACGATGGGGTCTTTATTTATTTTATTAAGCAACTAATTGTGGACCACTAATATCGGACTGCTAACTACGGACTAAGAAAACATTAAAAGTATTATAAGTATATATATATATATATATATATATATATATATATATATATATATATATATACATACATATATCAACGATTACTTGAAAAGAAAATATGTTGCTATATTATATATATGGTTAGGTTCGTGATATCTATCGGAGACCAAGTCGTGTTCTATATCTTCAAGGCAAAAGTGAGTATATAGTCCCACTTTTAAACTCTAAATATTTTGGGATGAGAATACATGCATTTTATGATTTATGTTATGGACACAAGTGATTAAAAATATATATTCTACGTTGAGTTGTACCACTGGCATACTTCCCTGTAACTTGGTAACTACTATTTACATGAGGTATTGTAAACGCGAATCCTGTTGATAGATCTATCGGGCCTGACAACCCCAACCGGACTGGACGACTAGTATTCAACGGTTGCACAGTACTTCATTTCGGTGACTACACTTGGTACGGTGTAGTAAGATTTCATAATAAAGGGAATATGTGACGTTGATTAAATGTTAAGTATGGTTATCAAGTGCTCAACAACTTAGAATATTTTTATTAAAACGTTTATATATGAAATCTTGTGGTCTATATTTATAACGCTGCCGGCATTAAACCTATATCTCACAAACTTTATGTTGACGTTTTAAGCATGTTTATTCTCAGGTGATAACTAAAAGCTTCCGCTGCAACATGTTGAATTTAAGCAAGATCTTGAGTATGCATATTTGTGTCAAAAATAAAACTGCATATCGGAGAATTTGTAATATAAAATACGTTGGAAATCGTGTTGTTATCATCACATGTAAAATTTGTAAGGCTAAGATTATCGCTAAATGATAATCATTATTATGTTGTTTAAACCTTGTATTTGTAATAAAAGCTATGGTTTGTATTGTAAAAACGAATGCAGTTTTTGAAAAACGTCGCATATAGAGGTTAATACCTCGCGATGAAATCATATGTTATTGTATTCGTCCTTATGGTTAAGGTCGGGTTATGACAACATATTTTAATAAATATACAATTGATATAGGTTCGTGAATCCGAGGCCAACCCTGCATTGTTCAATGTCGTCATATGTATTTTTACTATAAAATACAGTATTGTGAGTTTCATTTGCTCCATTTTTAAATGCTTTTGCAATATTTTTTTTTGGGACTGAGAATATATGCGCTGCTTTTATAAATGTTTTACGAAATAGACACAAGTACTTAAAACTACATTCTATGGCTGGATTATTAAACCGAATATGCCCCTTTTTAGTCTGGTAATCTAAGAATTAGGGAACAGACACCCTAATTGACGCGAATCCTAAAGATAGATCTATCGGGCCCAACAAGCCCCATCCAAAGTACTGGATGCTTTAGTACTTCGAAATTTATATCATGTCCGAAGGAGGATCCCGGAATGATGGGGATATTCTTATATGCATATTGTGAATGTCGGTTACCAGGTGTTCACCATATGAATGATATTTTTATCTGTATGCATGGGACGTATATTTATGAGAACGGAAAAATGAAAATCTTGTGGTCTATTAAAATGATGGAAATGATTATCTATGTTAAACTAATAAACTCACCAAACTTTTGGTTGACACTTTAAAGCATGTTTATTCTCAGGTATGAAAGAAATCTTCCGCTGTGCATTTGCTCATCTTAAATATATTACTTGGAATCATTCATGACATATTTCAAAAGACGTTGCATTCGAGTCGTTGAGTTCATCAAGATTATTATTAAGTCAATTATAGTTAGATATATTATAAAATGGTATGTATGCCATCAACTTTCGATGTAATGAAAAATGGTCTTTTCAAAAATGAATGCAATTTTTGTAAAATGTATCATATATAGGTCAAGTACCTCGCGATGTAATCAACTGTTGTGAGTCATTTATAATTGATATGGACTTCGTCCAAATGGATTAGGACGGGTCTCTACAAATATATCACAATTTAATATACACACATATATATATACATATCTATTCACACATAATTGTTCGTGAATCGTCAGGCACGGTCAAAGGGTAATTTATTACATGAATGTAGTTCCAAAATTTTTAGATTCAACATTACAGACTTAACTTATCTTGTCGGAAACATATAAAGATCAAGTTTAAATCTGGTTAGAAATTTCTGGGTTGTCACAGTACCTACCCGTTAAAGAAATTTCATCTCGAAATTTGATTAGAATGGTCATGGCTGACAATAAGTATGTTTTCATGACGTATACGAGCTGAAAATTAAAGTTTTATCATCAGCGAGTAACATGGATAAAACAATTCATTTATGTGAAGAGTATAAGTGAAGCTATCGCAAAAGAGTGAAATGAGCAAATGCACGTTCGTTTTAACCGATGACGTAGTCACGGTTGATTTCCGGAATTCAAGAGATTTGGAGAAAATCTTCGTAATTAGATTTGATTCTTCGGTAATTAAGGAAATTAGGATCTGCTTTAAATGCGATCATCTGTTTTGATTGCTCTGTCGAATATTTTACTATAAATCCACCCCCTTCGTTTCCTTACAACTTACATATTCTATTCTTTCTCTCTCAACTCATACTTTAAAGTATTCGTCAATATGCTTCATCCAGTCTTGATTCTTGATATACTCCTAACTTTCATATCTATCGTTCTTCTTTTTCATCTACCATCGGAGAAATCTATTCACTTCTACTATACTCTTGGTTTTATAGTGTTTTTAGTTCTCCCGTGTCTTTACGTTACAATACTTATTGATATACACGGTCTGTAATTTATGTATTGCCGTCGGGCTTTATATCTTTCCTTATTTTTCAGAGTTCATGCTTCTGTCTTTCTATAATCATTGACATCCACAGTTAATGCTCTCTCTTATTTGCTGCAATTTATACTCCCATTTCTGTTTTGGAGCTTAATGCTCTGTTTTCTCTTCTATCCATTAAGCACAGCAAGTAATGGTCCAGAATTCGTAGGTATGGAGTTTCGAATGAACATAATTAATGTTTTAAGAAAGAAACGGTAATGGCACAATTTGACTTGTCAAATTACCAGAATTCAAGGGAAAGATAGGACTATCAAGAAAATATGTTTTTGATATGTTTATAGCTTAGATAGAATGTAAGATTCGTGTAACATGGCACATGATGACGTTATAGTCTTTGAATCATCACGTTCCATTTAGAAACTCAGCATGACTTACTGTAATATAATCACATTGATCAAGTGTCATTATATTATACTAACTCATGTTTCAGTTCTCAACACTACTTCAAAAACATTCATATTTTAAACTCGAGAATTTCAGAATTTAGAAACTAAAATGGTTTCTTTTATAATGTAGCACAGATAGCGCGAAGAGATAAATAATCTCAGAATAGTTATGAATATATATTCAGAATTATCGAAGATATTTATAATGAAAGATTCGATGATGTTTTAGAATTTTTAAAATTTCTGAAATCAAAGGATGATGCGAAAAATTTGTCTGTGAAGGTTTAGAATAAAGAGTAAGGTGTTTGCTAACAATTTCAGCAGACACTGAATCATTTGGATTCTTTGAAGGTAGATTTCGTCCTTGTGATTTGTCCATAGCCTTCTTAATGGTTTGCTCAATCCATTTTCCAGTTCTAAACCTTCTCTTTTTCTGAGCTTTTCCAACACATTATTCTTTATCATTAAACTTTTGACAGTTACAGTTGTCTATAGTTTCTGCTGCTTCATTTAGCTTTTTTTTTCTTTCAAAATTCGGAGAACTAGTTCGCAGTTTAGGGCGTTTTTCAGAAACTTCACATTCGCAGTATATAGGTCTAGGAGATAGACGTTATATGTATACATATAATTGTAAAAGTGAAAACGCTACAAAATTCGAGATTGATGATTGATGATTCCAGGTAGTTGGTATGGTAATTATTGTTACAGGATGTAGGTGAGTACATGGTGGGGTTTCATGTATAATATAGATATTTTTCAGAGGTAAAGTCGAAGTTGCTGGTACATCTGCTATGGAATATAAAACGTTCTTCAATAACAAAAGGGTAATCGCATATATCAGGGTTATAATAAGGCTACTCCGAATGAAAGATCAAAATTGACTTGTTGAAGTTATGACAGAATTTGCTACTTTGAAAAGGAATCGTAAAGGTTTTTTTTTTTATTTTTTTTTTTTATTTTTTTTTGCTAATAAATGCCAAAGGATCTGACGCGGGTACATGTTAAACTATGACTTTGGTTTCGAGAGTTTTTCAGGTGCATGACTGCGGGTAACATGTGGTTGGATCATCATCTCAATTGTTCATTATTTGAAGTGTCTTCAGGAATTTCGAGGGGTTTGAACATAGATTGTAATCATTAATATTCATATGATGTTCTAGAATTTTGAATGATACAAATACTTTTCTGGATTCTATGAATAAAAATGATGTTCTAGCACAGTTTTGAAGTCAAAGTACAGCTTTGAAAGATGTAGGGATCTAAGAGTGATATCTTCTGCTAAATCTTGACTTTGGATTTTTGATTTGTTCAAAATCAGGGTATGTAATTCATGAAAATGGTTGTCCTGATTTTATGAAAGAATGTGTATTCTTGTAAAAGTGGTGAATATAGTTAGTGATTGGTGAGTCAGAATCGAAGAATGTACAATGTAACATATTAATGTGAAATCTAAGTATTTCTCGGGTATTACCTACCCGTTAAAAGTTTCACAAGTAATATCTTGTACAAGTGAATTTTATTACAGTCTTTATGAAAATACATGTATATTTTCTTTAGACGTAATACAGATTTAATGAGTTAATGTAATATTGACTCATTTGATTTTTGGCTGGATCTAGAATTGAATAATCTCTAAAACCTTTAGAAATTACGTAATCTTCACGGATTATCTCTTCAATGTAAATCAAATTATGAATCAATACTTCATTATTCATTTTTATTGATTTTCCTCGGTGAATGGTGTTGGTGCTTGTGGAATTCTTGTGAACTTCGCAAGATACGAATGATGATTCCTAGAAAATTTTGAGTATATCGAAAATGGAAGTGTAAAAATCAAACATACAATTGAATAATATACTTGGTTTATTATGAAATGGAATTATTGATTAGACAGAGATTGTAGTTAACGATGGTTAAGTGGTTAAAGACGGATGTACCTCATAGCATATTAGTAATATGAATTAACCGAGTAGTTAAGATTCACACATAATAGCTTAGTACAAAAAATATTTATTATGTTTTCAAAATATATATATATAAGATATACATATAAATTCTTCATAGGGAATGAGTTAATACTTCATAACTCGTTGATACCATATACTCGTTGTTGATCAGTGATGATGTTCATGGTGACTATGGATCTGGCGGAGCTTGTGATGAGATAGATGCTGCTGGTGTTGACGATGCTGATGGTACTAACGGTGTTGGTGATGTTTGTGTAAGTCTCGCTTGTAAATCACACACTATTCCAGTCAAGGTTTCTACCCTATCTTCTATCCACTCATCTGATTTATGGTTAAGGCTAGGATAGATAATCTCTAAACTTTAGAAATTACATAATCGCCGTAGAATGTTTCCCCAATGAAGTTATGAATCAATACTTCATCGTTTGTTGTTGTTGGTATTCCTTGGTATCTACAGGGCGTATGACGTCGATGCTCATGGAACGGATTGTGAAGTTGAGGTTTGTGATGCGGTTGTTATTGGTGGTGGTAATGGTACTGTTGGTGTTATTGATGGTGGTACTGTTGCTGCCGTTGCTGCTGCTGGTTCTTGTAATCTTTGCACCATATGTTCCAAAGCCACTACTCGAGCGCGAAGCTAAGTAACTTCTTCTATTACACCAGGATGATTATTGGTTCAGACGAGCAGATGAATAAGATCTAGAATTTGAGATAGTATATAGTCATGACGAGATACTCTGGAAATGAGAGAGAAAATGGTGTCTCGAAGAGGTTCGCCGGTGAGTGCTTCAGGTTCATCGCCAAGAGGGCAATGTGGTGGGTGAAAAGGATCACCTTCTTCTTGCCTCCAATGATTAAGTAGGCTACAGACCCATCCCCAATTCATCAAGAATAGATGATGGCTGATTGGTTGGTCCATTCCGGTCACACTGCTATCAGAGCTTGAGTGAAACTCCATATCGGAATAGCTGTCGGAATCCGGGGAACTGAAACTGGTTGCAGGAGCCATATCGTACAGACAAGGGAAATGATTTTTCGATATGAGGAAGATTATAAGACTTAGATTTGGTATTCTTTCATACATAAATTACATATGTATATATAATACCAAAATCCCATAAATTACGGAGGAATCTTTGAAATATGTCAGGGAAAGTTTACAGTAACAGATACGTTAAGATATGCATTAGCAGATACGCTAAGATATGAATTTTGTCTATAAACTATTTATGAAATCAATGCAGCAAGATGTGTCTAGACTAAGAATGATGAGCATCTAATTTCCGACAAGAATGATAAGCAAAACTTTTGACATGCAGACACGGTCGAAGTCCAGACTCACTAATGCATTCTAACAACTATTAGTTAGACACACTAATACAAGACCTGGTTTGCTAAGACCACCGCTCTGATACCACCTGAAATGACCCGTCCTAATCCATAAGGACGAATACAATAACATATGGTTACATCGCGAGGTACTTGACCTCTATATGTTACATTTTACAAACATTGCATTCGTTTTTAAAAAAACAAACTTTCATTTCATTAAGAGTTGACAGGCATGCATACCCTTTCATAATATATCCAATCTATAAAGGACTTAATCTGTTATCTTCTTAATAATAATCTTTATTGAACTCAATGACTTGAATGCAAAGTCTTTTGAAATATGCCATGAATGACTCCAAGTAATATCTCTAAATGACCAAATAAACAGCGAAAGATTTCTTCAAAACCTGAGAATAAACATGCTTTCAAGTGTCAACTAAAAGGTTGGTGAGTTCATTAGTTTATCATAAACATTGATTTCCATCATTTTAATAGACCACAAGATTTCAGATGTAGTGACCCGAACTTTTCCATGTTTATATATATTAATTGAGATTGATATTTACATGACTAAATGTTTCCAACGTATTAAGCAATCAAACTTGTTAAGACTTGATTAAATGAAATAAGTTTCATATAGACAATTGATCACCCAAGTTGACCGGCAATTCACGAACGTTACAAAATTGTAAAAACTACATGTTGTGGTATATATAGACATATATATATGGTTGACATGAGATTATGATGAGTAAGTATCTCACTAAGTATATTAACAATGTGTGATATACATAAGAAATGAGATTACTAAGTTAAGAAACTCGAAATGATATATATAACGATTATCGTTATGATAACGTCTACTAAATATACATGTATCATATTAAGATATTGATACACTATATTTAACATGACTACTAACTCAAGAATTACGAAACGAGACTTATATGTAACGATTATCGTTGTAACGATATTTTAATGTATATATCATATTAAGATATATTCATACATCATAATATTATGATAATATAATAATTTAAAATCTCATTTTATATAATAAACATTGGGTTAACAACATTAATTGAGATCGTTAACTTAAAGGTTTCAAAACAACACTTACATGTAACGACTAACGAAGACTTAACGACTCCATTAGAATGTATATACATGTTGTGTTTTGATATGTATTCTTACACTTTTGAAAGACTTCAAGACACATATCAAAGTACTTCTACTTAACAAAAATGCTTACAATTACATCCTCGTTCAGTTTCATCAACAATTCTACTCGTATGCACCCGTATTCGTACTCGTACAATACACAGATTTTAGATGTATGTACTATTGGTATATACACTCCAATGATCAGCTCTTAGCAGCCCATGTGAGTCACCTAACACATGTGGGAACCATCATTTGGCAACTAGCATGAAATATCTCATAAAATTACAAAAATATTAGTAATCATTCATGACTTATTTACATGAAAACAAAATTACATATCCTTTATATCTAATCCATATACCAACGACCAAAAACACCTACAAACACTTTCATTCTTAAATTTTCTTCATCTAATTGATCTCTCTCAAGTTCTATCTTCAAGTTCTAAGTGTTCTTCATAAATTCCAGAAGTAAAGTTTCATAAAAATCAAGAATACTTCCAAGTTTGCAAGTCTACTTCCAAGCTTTCTAATCCATTCCAAGTAATCATCTAAGATCAAGGAACCTTTGTTATTTACAGTAGGTTATCTTTATAATTCAAGATAATATTCATATTCAAACTTTGATTATATTTCTACAACTATAACAATCTTATTTCGAGTGAAAATCTTACTTGAACTGTTTTCTTGTCATGATTCTGCTTCAAGAACTTTCAAGCCATTCAAGGATTCTTTGAAGCTAGATCCATTTTTCTCATTTCCAGTAGTTTTATCCAGAAAACTTGAGGTAGTAATGATGTTCATAACATCATTCGATTCATACATATAAAGCTATCTTATTCGAAGGTTTAAACTTGTAATCACTAGAACATAGTTTAGTTAATTCTAAACTTGTTCGCAAACAAAAGTTAATCCTTCTAACTTGAATTTTAAAATCAACTAAACACATGTTCTATATCTATATGATATGCTAACTTAATGATTTAAAACCTGGAAACACGATGAACACCATAAAATCGGATATACGCCGTCGTAGTGAAACCGGGGGCTGTTTTGGTTTGGATAATTAAAAACTATGATAAACTTTGATTTAAAAGTTGTTCTTCTGAGAAAATGATTTTTCATATGAACATGAAACTGTATCCAAAAATCTTGGTTAAACTCAAAGTGAAAGTATATTTTTCAAAATGGTCATCAAGATGTCGTTCTTTCGACGAAAATGACTACCTCTTTAGTAATTGATATGTAACTTAAATTTCCAACAATAAACCTATACTTTTTCTGTTTGGATTCTTAAATTAGAGTTCAATATGAAACCATAGCAATTTGATTCACTCAAAACGGATTTAAAATGAAGAAGTTATGGGTAAAACAAGATTGGATATTTTTGATCTTTTTAGCTACGGGAAATGTTTAACAAATCTATACAAATCATATCCTAGCTAACTTATATTGTATTATACATGTATTCTAATATATTATATAATCTTGGGATACCATAGACACGTATGCAAATGTTTTGACATATCATATCGACCCATGTATATATATTATTTGGAACAACCATAGACACTCTATATGCAGTAATGTTGGAGTTAGCTATACAGGGTTGAGGTTGATTCCAAAAATATATATACTTTGAGTTGTGATTTAGCTTGAGACGTGTATACACTGGGTCGTGGATTGATTCAAGATAATATATATCGATTTATTTTTGTACATCTAACTGTGGACAACTAGTTGTACGTTACTAACGAGGACAGCTGACTTAATACACTCAAATCTTTAAAACATAATAAAAATGGTTGTAATTATATTTTGATCATACTTTGATATATATGTACATATTTGTATAGGTTCGTGAATCGATCCGTGGCCAAGTCTTATTTCCGAGGAATGAAATATCTGTGAAAGTGAGTTATAGTCCCATTTTTAAAATCTAATATTTTTAGGATGAGAATAGATGCAGGTTTTATAAATGATTTACAAAATAGATACAAGTACGTGAAACTACATTCTATGGTTGAATTATCGAAATCGAATATGCCCCTTTTTATTAAGTCTGGTAATCTAAGAATTAGGGAACAGACACCCTAATTGACGCGAATCCTAAAGATAGATCTATTGGGCCTAACAAACCCCATCCAAAGTACCGGATGCTTTAGTACTTCGAAATTTATATCATATCCGAAGGGTGTCCCGGAATGATGGGGATATTCTTATATATGCATCTTGTTAATGTCGGTTACCAGGTGTTCACCATATGAATAATTTTTATCTCTATGTATGGGATGTGTATTGAAATATGAAATCTTGTGGTCTATTGTTACGATTTGATATATATAGGTTAAACCTATAACTCACTAACATTTTTGTTGACGTTTAAAGCATGTTTATTCTCAGGTGAATACTAAGAGCTTCCGCTGTTGCATACTAAAATAAGGACAAGATTTGGAGTCCATGTTTGTATGATATTGTGTAAAAGCTGGATTCAAGAAACATATGTCGATGTAATATATTTCTATTGTAATCCATTATGTAACGGTCGTGTGTAAACAGTATATTTTAGATTATCATTATTTGATAATCTACGTAATGTTTTTAAAACCTTTATTGATAAAATAAAGGTTATGGTTGTTTTAAAAATGAATGCAGTCTTTGAAAAACGTCTCATATAGAGGTCAAAACCTCGCAACGAAATCAATTAATATGGAACGTTTATAATCAATATGAACGGGACATTTCAGTTGGTATCCGACCGTTGGTCTTAGAGAACTAGAAAATTTGCATTAGTGTATCTTATCGAGTTTGTTAAGATACATTAGTGAGTTTGGACTTCGACCGTGTTTTCTTTAAAAATGATTGCTTAACATTTTTGTTGGAAACTATATATTATTAACATGTAAATATTATGTGATATATTAATCTCTTAACATGTTTGATATTGTGTGATAGATGTCTACCTCTAGCACAAATCCCATTGACTTACCTAATAATAACGAAGAGTCGAATATATATTGGCAAGATTCAAAAGTTCCCGAAGAACCGGAAGAAGAGGAAACGGAACCGGAAGAAGAGGAACCGGAAGAAGAGGAACCGAAAGAAGAGGAACCGGAAGAAGAAGAGGTTCCAGAGGGGGGAATAGTAGGAACCACAGAAAACCGGTCAAATAAAAGAAAATCCTCAACCAATGGACCAAAGTTAATAATGGTCAATGGTGTTTCCGCTAAGGAAGCAAAATAATGGGAAAATTACCAATTTTCCGATGAATCAGATCCTGATGAGGATTCTGATGATGTTATAGAGATTACCCCGACCCAATTTAATGAGACAAAAGAAAATAATAAGGGAAAAGGCATCAAAATAGAGAAATCTGATTCCGACCCCGATGAACTTTATATGTACCGTCAACACCCGTATTTTCAATATCGTGACAATAACCCGGGAACCTCTAAACCACCAGGTTTTTCTAAACCAATGTGGAAAACGACGACTCGTATTAGAGGAACATCATATATCCCTAGAAGATTAGGAAAAAGAACCAAGTCCGAAGAAGAAGAAACCAGTGATTCAGATTAGAGGGGTGTGAGCATGTTGTGTAATAAATGTATTGTAGTTGCTTGTACTTTTATGTTCTATGTAAAAATTGCTTGTATTGTTTGTTATTACGAATCTAATCCTTGTCTATTTTACAGTATAAAAAACAAAATGGACGTTAAGGGTAGACAACCGAATATTTTAGAAGACCAACCAGAGGATATGATTGAGGAAATCTTGTCTAGAGTCGGTCAGAATTCATCAGCACATTTAGTTATGGCGAAATTAACTTGTCAAACATTTGAAAGACTTTCCAGAAATGCCTTAGTTTATAAAAGGCTTTCCTTTGATAGGTGGGGTATATCACATTGGGGAGACTTTAAGCTACGCCATATTTTCTTTAAAGCATTAAATGAGAGGAACCCAAATGCAATTTTACGCTACGGGTTAAGAACCTATTTTGACTCAACATATCCCAACATAGGATTTCGTGAATTAGAAAGAGCTTCTAACATGCAACATAAAGAAGCATGTTATGCTTACGGGTTAGTGATGTTCGCTTCTTACCAAAGTGAGAAAAAGAACATCGGATTGCAGCTTTTAAATAAAACTTTCCCACAAGTGACGGATTCAGTAGTTAGGGTGAGAAATGTGATGACCCGGGAATTCCCGACCAAATTTAAACTTAAATCTTATTTGATTTCAATACGATAAACAAAGTCTGTAATGTTGAGTCTAGAAAATTTTGAAACGATGTTCATATATTCAATTGACCTTCGACTATTCCTGACGATTCACGAACAATTAATTGTAAATAGATATGTGTGTATAAATGTATATATATATATATATATATATATATATATATATATATATATAAATAATAATTGGAAATATAATTTGAAGTATTATATGATGTTGCTATTAAAATTAATAAAATAAAAATAGGATATTATAATAAATATTATCTACAATATATCTATATATATAAATAAAGTATTTTAAAAATAAATATAAAATGATTGTAATATTCAATTGATGTTCCTAGTAATATTAAGTAAGTTAAATTCAAACTTATATGATTTTAAAATAAACGGTGATTCAAAAATGAGTTCTATAAACTTTAGGCTTACTAAAAAAATATATTTAGGACCTAGTTATTAAATTTTAAAACTTTTTATATTTTACTTGGGGTTGGGAGTGAATAATTAATGTAATTTTTATTTAATAGTTAATGACCAAATTTTATACCATAATGACCTAAATAATTAAAGAAACTTAATATAAAAACTTAGAATTTCCTGAGTACTCTTATCCGTCACTGATTAATAATGGAGTAAGATATAATACTCCGTTAATTGATGTCGATAGAAAGAAGACAAATGAAAAGGCTGATTACTATTTGCTTTTCATATTCACACGTTTATTAAACTTAATAATCGATATTATTAATATATAATCAGAACCCACTTGTTATAATACCCGTGAAATGATAAATAAGACAAACATTCGATGGCTAATTAGTTATGATTGAACAAATATTTTTCATGTCCATTCAATTCACATTCACATTCACATTATTACTACTATATATAATTATTATTGATTATTATTAATATTATAATTATTAAATTACATATTATATATAGATACAGAGTTTGAGATGGAGAACATGCACAAAACCCACATTTTCTTTCTTTCTATTTTTATTTTATTCAATTTAACCCCACCAAGAACCATTTTGTCTACTCAAGATATTTCTATTTCGTTTGATAAACAATTTACACTGCTACTAATTGATTACTTTTGACAATTGATATCTTGATTGAAACTATGCTTGACTTTGTTTACTATATATACATATAATACATATGCATATAGTTATATACTTATGCACACTGCAAGTTTAAACATCAACCAAATCACCACCATCACAAACCCACCAATTAATCGACTTTTCTATTTTCTATTCACCATTGAAACACCCCCATCTAAAACCTACTTAATTTCTGTCCAGGAACCACACAATAAACCTGCTATTTTCTAGCCTCATCACACCACCAAGCCTGCTCGAAACCTGCTGCATTTTATACTGTTATTGTTTCTGGAAACAGCCATTAAAACACCACCACAAACAAACTTGTTCTGAACAGCTACAATTGATGAACACTGCTGTTGCTATTCTGTAGATGGATAACGTGAATACCAATGAGGAATAAGAGAAACCTGTAGCCTGCAATTGAGGCATTCGATTCTAATTGCTACTACACATTTTTTTTCTTGTGGCCGATAGTGAAAAGAATAATCCCACTTGATTGAATAAAAGTATAAAATGATGATAAAGATGAGTAGATATCGACAGCTTATGTTTTCTGTTACAATTTCTAAACATAATAACATGGGGCCGTGGACTTAGTTAGGTTGTTGGGCCAAGATTGGGCTTGTTAACGGGTTGCTTAAATTGCTTGGGCTAATCAAACGAGGACAAAAGAATGAGTAGGTTATTAATTAAGATTATGATGTAAAGAAGAAAACGGTTCATTAGTGGTTAAATGAGTTTATTTCGTGAATTAAAAGAGAAGTTGATAAGTAGAGCTGTGGTATAGAGTGTTGATGGGTTAGTGTGAGGTCGCGGGTTCAAGGCCGGTCTGTGGCATTATTTTTTTTTGGAAAAAAGCTTTTAAGGTAGTATTTTATACTTATTATTATCATTATTATTATATTATTATTGTTATTGTTATTATGAAAATAATACAAACTATTATTTATGTTATCATCAATATAATTAAATACAACTTTATTTATATTAAATAGTATTATCTATATAAAAATATACTTAAAAGTATATTACATATAAGTATAAATTAATTAGATTAACAATCTTTATATAAATATCCATATATAACAAATTAAGTATTTTTAACTATATAGATAATAATCATTTTTAAATATATATACAAATTAATTACATACTATATAAAGTTAAAATTGTTCGATTACGAGTATATATTTTAATATATATACGAATGATATAGGTTCGTGAATCCGAGGCCAACCCTATACTTGTTCAATGTCGTCATATGTATTTTTACTACAAAATACAGTATGTGAGTTCATTTGTTCCCTTTTACTCTTTACATTTTTGGGACTGAGAATACATGCGCTGTTTTTACAACTGCTTTATTAAATACTTTTGAAATATATTTTTGAACTGCGAATACATGAAATGCTTTTATAAATGTTTGACGAGATATACATAAGCAAAACATTCCTCGAATGAATTATTATGCAGACAAAAGTTCTGTGGATTATTATTGAATTATGTGGACTTGATAATTGCCACTAATTGTTGTGAATATTTTTCCCCTGATTATTATTGCTTGGTAACCTAAGAATTAGGGAACATCACTAATTTTGAGAATTAGTGTACGCCTAATTGACGCGAATCATAAAGGTAGCTACCGGGTTTAACACCCTCACCCAAAATGTTCACTAGACGGAAGGGCTAGTGGGCGTGGTGTTTAGTACTTCGAAGTTTATATGATTATTATACAGACGAGATGTTCTATTTTGAGGATATTATTTATGCGCATTATATGTTAAGGTCAGTTACCAAGTCAAGCTATGAAAGAAATGAAAAGTGAATGTTATGTATAGAGAGAATGATTTTTATGCACAGATTATGTGTATGTTATTTTTGTGCACGAGATATGTGTACGGTAACTAAGATTTATGAAAGATGATTTCGTACACGAGAAAGGTGTACTGTATTTAAAAGATATAATATGTACATTGCATGTGGGTATAGGATTCGGGCCCATTTGTACCATGCAGCATTTAAATCTTGTGGTCTATCAAAATGATGAATTTTATTATTTTATGATAAACCTGTGAACTCATCAACTTTTTGGTTGACACTTGAAAGCATGTTTATTTTCAGGTATGAAAGAAATCTTCCGCTGTGCATTTGCTCTTTTTAAAGACATTACTTGGAGTCGATCATCGCAATGGGACCAAATGTTGATGACTTCGTCCAGATGGATTAGGACAGGGCTTGACATGTGGTATCAGAGCGGTGGTCTTAGCGAACCAGGTCTTGCATTAGTGTGTCTAACTGATTGTTGTTTAGATGCATTAGTGGGTCTAGACTTCGACCGTGTCTGCATGTCAAAAGTTTTGCTTATCATTTCGTGTCAAAAATTATTTGCTTATCATCCCTAAAGTCTAAGACACGTCTTACTGCCTCTATTGCATAGACAGTGTATAGATAAATTCATATCTTAGCGTATCTGTTATTGTTACCTTTGTCTGACAGCTTCCGTAGATTTCTCCGTAACTTTTGGGATTTTAGTATTATATATGCATATGTAAATTATGTATTACAGGGTACTAATCTACATCCTATAATCTATTTCTTATCGAAAATCCTTCAACTGATCGTACGAGATGAATCCCTCAACCAATTCGAGTCCTCAGATTTCGATAGCTATTCCGATAGTTATTCCGACAGCTATTCCGACGTGGATGTTCACCTAAGCTCCAAAAGTAGCGTCACCAGAATGAATCAACCAATTCATCTGATGGGTTCGTAGTTGACTTAATTGATGGAGATGAGAAGAAGGCGATCCTTTCCACCAACCGAATTCACCACTTGACGGAGAACCCGAAGCATTTACCGGTGAACCAGTCCGAAACATCATTTTCACCCTCATTTCCCGAATACCTCGCCACGATTATATTCTATCTAAAATTCTAAACCTTATTTATCCCTCATTCCGACCGACAATCATCCCGGAATAATAGAAGAAGTCAACGAACTTCGCGCTCGAGTAATCAATTTGGAGAGTATGGTGCAAAATTTACCAGCTTCATCAATATCACTGGCACCAAAAGTACCATCAGTAACAGCACCTGTACCATCAATAATCCATGCCTCAACATCTCATTCTGTATCTCCAGCTTAATCATCGTACTACATGACATTCTACATCATTTATCTTCGTTCGACATGGTGATTATGTAATCTCTAATGTTCTAGAGATTATATATTCTAGATCTAACGGTAAATCAAATAAGTTAAATATTATATCTACTCATTAAATCCATGATTACATCTGAAGAAAATATATATGTATATATGTTTTCATAAAGTTTGTAATTAAAAATTCTTATGTACAAACTGTTAATGATGAAAATATTTTAATGGGTAGGTAATACCTGAGGAATATTTAGATTTCACATTAATATGTTATACTGTACATTCTTCAATTCAGATTCAACCGTCATTAACTATACTAATTACATCCACCGATATACGTATCCGTTCACCAAAGAATAACTATTTTCATTCAAATTCAATTTCATATTTGGATTTTGACCTATCAGAATCCAACAAGTGGCATAATGAAGAAATAAATGACACAATAAAAATTGATTAGAAATAGACTAATTGACAATATGGAAATTTTGTTAAGAATCCACGCTAACTATTCCTAGCTAATTGTTCCTAGCTAACTATTAATTCCGTATTACCTTTTATTTATCGCAAGTTATTTATCGCATTTTATTTATCGCAATTTTAATTCTCGCAATTTTATTTATCGTCATTTAATTTCTGTTATTTATTTTACGCACTTTAAATATCGGGACACGTATACAAGGTTTTGACCTATCATATCGACGCATCTATATATATTATTTGGAATAACCATAGACACTCTATATGCAGTAATGCTGGAGTTAGCTATACAGGGTTGAGGTTGATTCTACAATAATATATATAGTTTGAGTTGTGATCGAGTCTGAGACATGTACACGGGTCACGATACGTATTAATTAATTCGAATATTATATATTACACTATATATGAATTATTGGTCTGTCAACTGTGGACTATCGACTGTGGACTAATAACATTGGACAATTAAAATGAATTAAAATATTGATTATAACATATGAAACTAAACAATTCTTCAAGTTTGCCACTTGATTTCATCTTAAACCTCATTTGTATCTTGACGATTACAATCTGCGTTCAAACCTTTCATGATTCTTGAGAAACACCTCAATCGAGAGGATGAACCAACCGCACTTCATCTACGGAAGAAAAGATTGATGCATATAGTTATGCACCTGAAAACACTCAGAACCTGAGTAAACATTTAACACGTATATGTACTAGCTCCTTTGGCGTTGTTATTATCGAAAATCACTTTGCAATCCCTTTCTAAAGTAGCCAATTTTGTCACAGCTCCAGCAAGTCAACTTCGACTTTCATTCGGATTAGCCTTATTATAATTCTGATATCTAAGTTGTCTTTCATCATCGTTACCGGAGAACCGTTATTATATTCCACCACATTACCAGTAAACTTACCAGCAACTTCATTACTCATTGGCTTAAGACTCTTCAAAGAACCATTATACTGTTCGTTGAGAACCTTATCATATACTCATCTGCATCTTGTAACGAGAATTTCCATACCAATTATCGGGAATCAGCAATCAGTACTTTGAAAGCTCACATCATATCTACATCAACAGTTATATGTATAACATTTATCTCTTAGAATTATGGTCTTTCATTCTGAAATTCTAAACAGCACTCAGTCTACAAATCAATACTCTGAATGTTGAAAAAGCTGAATGAAGCAGTAGAAACTGTAGACAACCGTAAACGACCTTAATCGTCAGAAGTTTAATGATAAAGAATAGTATGTTGGAAAAGCTCAGAAAAGTTGGAACTGGAAAACGGATTGAGCTAATTACGAAGGAGTCTCTGAACAAATCACAAGGACTAAACTTGTACATTAAGAATCCTGATGATTCTGTTTCTGATGAAATCTTTAGCGAATACCTTGTTTCTGACTCCAAACTCTTGCGGACAAATTTTCTTCACCATCCTTTGATATTAGAAATTCCAAGATATCATTGTATCTTTCATTATAAATATCCTCCATATTTATGAAGATATTTTCATAATTATTCTTATCTGAACTCATTAATCTCTTCGTGCTATCAGTGTCACATCATATAGAAACTGTTAGTTTCTATATTCTGTAAAATTTCGAGCTTGAAATATGAATGTTATTGAAGTAATGTTGGGAACTGATGCATGAGTTAGTATAATATAATAACACTTGATCAACGTGATTATATTACAGTAAGTCATGCTGAGTTTCTAAATGGAACATGATGATTCACAGATTATAACGTCTTCATGTGTCATGTTACATAACTCTTTCATTCTAATTAACTTCTGAACATATCAAGAAAATATATTGTTGATAGTTCTATTCTCAGTGATTCTGGTAATTTGACAAATCAAATCGTACTAATACGTTCTTTCTTGTTTAGAACATGATGTTCATTCGAAATTCCATACTTACGAATTCTGGACCGTTACTCGCTTTACTAGAGGTCGAGAAGATAATAAAAAGGCAAAGAGCTCTAAAATATAAGCGAAAATATAAAGCCCAATAACAACGTCGAAATTACAAACCGTGGATATTAATACAAATAGCAATATAAAGACACGATATAATTAAGAGTAGTATCTCCCCAAGGTAATAGTAAAAGTAAACAGATTTTTCTGGTGGAAGATAGAAAAGATGAATGACAGAAATGATAATTAGAAAAATATCAAGGATTAGAACGGGATTAAGCATTTTCACAATCTTTTGGATGTATGAACTAAGGAAGAAAGTATACGAATGATGAGAATAATGGAACGGAAGAGTTTAATTTATAATGGAAATATCAGACAGAGTAATCGAAGCAGATCACCATATTTAATTATAGAGATATTAATTTCCTTATTCGTCGAAGAATCAAATCTTTTAGATTTCGAAGATTTTCTTTATATCCCTTGAATTCCGGAATTCAACCAAGACAATGTCAAAAGTTAAAACGAAACTTCATTTATTCATTTCACTCTTTTGTGATAACTTCATTCGTGCTCTTCGAATAATAGAATTATTTTATCTGTATTATTCAATAATGATAAAACTCTATTTATCAGCTCATATTCGTCAGGAAAACATATTTATTGTTAACCATGACGACCTCACTCAAATTTCGGGACGAAATTACTTTAACGGGTAGGTACTGTGATGACCCAGGAATTCCCGATCAAATTTAAACTTAAATCTTATTTGATTTTGATACGATAAACAAAGTCTGTAATGTTGAGTCTAGAAAATTTTAAAACGGTGTTCATATATTCAATTGACCTTCGACTATTCCCGACGATTCACGAACAATTAATTGTAAATAGATATGTGTGTATAAATCTATATATATATGAATAATAATTGGAAATATAATTTGAAGTATTATATGTTGTTGTTATTAAAATTAATAAAATAAAAATAGGATATTATAATAAATATTATCTACAATATATCTATATATATAAATAAAGTATTTTAAAAATAAATATTAAATGATTGTAATATTCAATTGATGTTGCTAATAATATTAGGTAAGTTAAATTCAAACTTATATGATTTTAAAATAAACGGTGATTCGAAAATGAGTTCTATAAACTTTAGGCTTACTAAAAAAATATATTTAGGACCTAGTTATTAAATTTTAAAACTTTTTATATTTTACCTGGGGTTGAGAGTGAATAATTAATGTAATTTTTATTTAATAGTTAATGACCAAATTTTATACCATAATGACCTAAATAATTAAAGAAACTTAATATAAAAACTTAGAATTTCCTGAGTACTTTTATCCATCACTGATTAACAATGGAGTAAGATATAATACTCCGTTAATTGATGTCGATAGAAAGAAAACAAATGAAAAGGCTGATTACTATTTGCTTTTCATATTCACACGTTTATTAAACTTAATAATCGATATTATTAATATATAATCAGAACCCACTTGTTATAATACCCGTGAAATGATAAATAAGACAAACATTAGATGGCTAATTAGTTATGATTGAACAAATCTTTTTCATGTCCATTCAATTCACATTCACATTCACATTATTACTACTATATATAATTATTATTGATTATTATTAATATTATAATTATTAAATTACATATTATATATAGATACAGAGTTTGAGATGGAGAACATGCACAAAACCCACATTTTCTTTCTTTCTATTTTTATTTTATTCAATTTAACCCCACTAAGAACCATTTTGTCTACTCAAGATATTTCTATTTCGTTTGATAAACAATTTACACTGCTACTAATTGATTACTTTTGACAATTGATATCTTGATTGAAACTATGCTTGACTTTGTTTACTATATATACATATAATACATATGCATATAGTTATATACTTATGCACACTGCAAGTTTAAACATCAACCAAATCACCAACATCACAAACCCACCAATTAATCGACTGTTCCTGTTTTCTATTCACCATCGAAACAACCCCATCTAAAACCTACTTAATTTCTGTCCAGGAACCACACAATAAACCTGCTGTTTTCCAGCCTCATCACACCACCAAGCCTGCTCGAAACCTGCTGCGTTTTATACTGTTATTGTTTCGGTAAACAGCCTTCAAAACACCACCACAAACAAACTTGTTCTGAACAGCTACAATTGATGAACACTGCTGCTGCTATTCTGTAGATGGATAACGTGAATGCCGATGAGGAATAAGAGAAACCTGTAGCCTGCAATTGAGGCGTTCGATTCTAATTGCTACTACACATTTTTTTTCTTGTGGCCGACAGTTAAAAGAATAATCTCACTTGATTGAATAAAAGTATAAAATGATGATAAAGATGAGTAGATATCGACAGCTTATGTTTTCTGTTACAATTTCTAAACATAATAACATGGGGCCGTGGACTTAGTTAGGTTGTTGGGCCAAGATTGGGCTTGTTAACGGGTTGCTTAAATTGCTTGGGCTAATCAAATGAGGACAAAAGAATGAGTAGGTTATTAATTAAGATTATGATGTAAAGAAGAAAACGGTTCATTAGTGGTTAAATGAGTTTATTTCGTGAATTAAAAGAGAAGTTGATAAGTAGAGCTGTGGTATAGAGTGTTGATGGGTTAGTGTGAGGTCGCGGGTTCAAGTCCGGTCTGTGGCATTATTTTTTTTTGGAAAAAAGCTTTTAAGGTAGTATTTTATACTTATTATTATCATTATTATTATATTATTATTGTTATTGTTATTATGAAAATAATACAAACTATTATTTATGTTATCATCAATATAATTAAATACAACTTTATTTATATTAAATATTATTATCTATATACAAATATACTTAAAAGTATATTACATATAAGTATAAATTAATTAGATTAACAATCTTTATATAAATATCCATATATAACAAATTAAGTATTTTTAACTATATAGATAATAATCATTTTTAAATATATATACAAATTAATTACATACTATATAAAGTTAAAATTGTTCGATTACGAGTATATATTTTAATATATATATGAATGATATAGGTTAATGAATCCGAGGCTAACCCTATACTTGTTCAAAGTCGTCATATGTATTTTTACTACAAAATACAGTATGTGAGTTCATTTGTTCCCTTTTACTCTTTACATTTTTGGGACTGAGAATACATGCGCTGTTTTTACAACTGCTTTATTAAATGCTTTTGAAATATATTTTTGAACTGCGAATATATGAAATGCTTTTATAAATGTTTGACGAGATAGACACAAGCAAAACATTCCTCGAATGAATTATTATGCAGACAGAAGTTCTGTGGATTATTATTGAATTATGTGGACTTGATAATTGCCACTAATTGTTGTGAATATTTTTCCCCTGATTATTATTGATTGGTAACCTAAGAATTAGGGAACATCACTAATTTTGAGAATTAGTGTACGCCTAATTAACGCGAATCCTAAAGGTAACTACCGGGTTTAACACCCTCACCTAGAATGTTCACTAGACGGAAGGGCTAGTGGGCGTGGTGTTTAGTACTTCGAAGTTTATATGATTATTATACAGACGAGATGTTCTGTTTTGAGGATATTATTTATGCGCATTATATGTTAAGGTCGGTTACCAAGTCAAGTTATGAAAGAAATGAAAAGTGAATGTTATGTATAGAGAGAATGATTTTTATGCACAGGTTATGTGTATGTTATTTACTAAGATTTATGAAAGATGATTTCGTACACGAGAAAGGTGTACTGTATTTAAAAGATATCGCATGTTCATTACAGGTGGGTATAGGATTCGGGCCCATTTATACCATGCAACATTTAAATCTTGTGGTCTATCAAAATGATGAATTTTATTATTTTATGATAAACCTGTGAACTCATCAACTTTTTGGTTGATACTTGAAAGCATGTTTATTCTCAGGTATGAAAGAAATCTTCCGCTGTGCATTTGCTCATTTTAAAGACATTACTTGAAGTCGATCATCGCAATGGGACCAAATGTTGATGACTTCGTCGAGATGGATTAGGACGGGGCTTGACAAGAAACAAGGTTTTTAGATTATTACGGGGCTGTTGGACATTACGAAAGCCTCGTCCTTTTGACGACATTACAACATGCTGCCTAGTCAATGGTCATAACGGTTATTTTCCACAAGACCAAGGATGGGAAGTCGTCTTAGTAAAACCAGAATGCATGACTTGTTTCTGGACTTATGAATTACGTGTCTTTATTTCCTTTGCTGAACAACTTGCATATTAACTAGATTTATCTTCAAAACTGTCCTGTATCATAGTGTACTATATTTCATGTTATATGTAATATAGCGAAGTTGTAAGTTTGAAGAATATTTGTATGTGATATATTATTTTAATCAGTTTTTCATATGGAATTGTAGTAGTTGAATTGTATATTAGCTACTAAGTATGAACTTAACGGGTAGGTAGTACCCGAATTTAAACTTATAAAACGCTAATATGAAGAAAAAGCTTTTATAAATGAGTTCATATTATGCTACGAGATACTATTGACTACTCTTAATATTCTGTATGATTAACTTGTTTCATTTGACTATTTTGAAGGAAATGACACCGACTACTCGACACACCTTGAATATGAGCGAAGAGGAATTTCGTGCCTTTCTTGCTTCAAACATAGCCGCAGTATAGGCCGCGCTACATACCAATAATAACTCTGAATCTAGCAATACAGCTAACGGCGCAAGAAATCGTGTAAGATGCTCCTACAAGGAAATCACTGCCTGCAAACCTTCAGAATTTGATCGGACCGAAGGACCAATCGGATTGAAACGGTGGACCGAGAAAGTTGAATCGGTGTTTGCCATAAGTAAGTGTGCTGAAGGAGACAAAGTGAAGTACGCTACGCATACCTTCACAGGTATTGCGTTAACATGGTGGAATACCTATCTAGAGCAAGTGGGACAAGATGCTGGTTACGCGCTACCGTGGTCAGCATTCAAGCACTTGATGAACGAGAAGTACCGTCCCAGAACCGAGGTCAATAAGCTCAAGTTAGAACTTAGAGGGTTACGAACACAGGGATTCGATATTACTTCATACAAAAGACGATTCACAGAATTGTGTCTATTGTGTCCGAGATCGAAGATGAGGAAGAGAAGATCGACACGTTTGTGAAAGGGTTACCGGAGAGAATCCAAGAAGATATAAGTTCACACGAGCCTGCCTCCATACAAAAGGCATGTAGAATGGCTCACAAACTAGTGAATCAGATTGAGGGAAGAATTAAAGAACAGGCGACCGAAGAGGCCAACGTGAAGCTAGTTAAAAGAAAGTGTGAGGAAAATGGTGATAAGAGTCACCAAAACAACAACAACTATCCCAATAATCGCAACATCAATCACAACTACAACAAACGGCACAACAACAACAATAACAACAACTACAACAATCATCCCAACAACAATAACAACCGCAACAACAACAACAATCAGAAGCAGCTATGTCAAAGGTGTGAAAAGTATCACTCGGGGTTCTGCACCAAATTTTGCAACAAGTGTAAAAGAAATGGTCATAGAGCGGCGAAGTGTGAGGTCTACGAACCAGGGGTTAACAGAACGAAAGGAACAAATGATGTCGGAATGAGTAATGGCGAAGCAAGTAGTGTCGGAGCAAGTTATGCCAATGTAGTTTGTTATAAATGTGGAAAACCGGGCCATATTATTAGAAATTGCCCGAACCAGGAGAACACGAATGGACAAGGTCACGGAAGAGTTTTCAATATTAATGCTGCAGAGGCACAGGAAGACCCGGAGCTTGTTACGAGTACGTTTCTTATTGACAATAAATCTTCTTACGTTTTATTTGATTCGGGTGCGGATAGAAACTATATGAGTAGAGATTTTTGTGCTAAATTAAGATGTCCATTGACGCCGTTGGATAGTAAATTTTTACTCGAATTAGCAAACGGTAAATTAATTTCAGCAGATTATATATGCCGGAATCGAGAAATTAAACTGGGTAGCGAAATATTTAAGATTGATTTGATACCAGTAGATTTAGGGAGTTTTGATGTAATAGTTGGGATGGACTGGCTGAAGGAGATGAAAGCAGAGATCGTATGTTACAAAAATGCAATTCGCATTGTACGAGAAGAAGGAGAACCCTTAATAGTGTACGGAGAAAAGGGCAACACGAAGCTACATCTTATTAGTAATTTGAAGGCACAAAAACTAATAAGAAACGGTTGCTATGCTGTTCTAGCACATGTCGAGAAAGTACAAACTGAAGAAAACAGCATCAATGATGTTCCCGTCGCAAAAGAATTTCCCGATGTATTTTCGAAAGAATTACCGGGACTACCTCCACATCGATCTGTTGAATTTCAAATAGATCTTATACCAGGATCTGCACCAATAGCTCGTGCTCCTTACAGACTCGCACCCAGCGAGATAAAAGAACTACAAAGCCAACTACAAGAACTATTAGAACATGGTTTCATTCGACCAAGCACATCACCATGGGGAGCTCCTGTTTTTTTTGTCAAGAAGAAGGATGGTACATTTAGGTTGTGTATTGACTACAGAGAGTTGAATAAACTTACCATCAAAAACCGTTATCCACTGGCGAGAATTGACGACTTATTTGATCAACTACAAGGCTCGTCGATTTATTCGAAAATCGATTTACATTCTGGATATCATCAAATGCGAGTAAAGGAGGATGATATTCCAAAAACTAATTTTAGGACGCGTTATGGTCATTACGAGTTTATGGTTATGCCGTTTGGATTGACTAATGCACCAGCTGTGTTCATGGACCGTATGAACCGAGTGTGTGGGCAATATCTTGACAAATTTATCATTGTTTTCATCGATGACATACTTATTTACTCAAAGAATGATCAAGAGCACGAAGAACATTTGAGAAAAGTGCTAGAAGTATTGAGGTAAGAAAAACTGTACGCTAAGTTTTCAAAGTGTGCATTTTGGTTGGAAGAAGTTCAATTCCTCGGTCACATAGTGAACAAAGAAGGTATCCAGGTGGACCCGGCAAAGATCGAAACCGTTGAAAAGTGGGAAACCCCAAAAACTCCGAAGCATATACATCAATTTTTAGGATTGGCTGGTTACTACAGAAGATTCATCCAAGATTTCTCCAAAATAGCAAAACCCTTAACTGTATTAACGCATAAAGGGAAGAAATTTGAATGGAAGGATGAACAAGAGAAGGCATTTCAGTTATTGAAGAAAAAGCTAACTACGGCACCTATATTGTCATTGCCTAAAGGGAATGATGATTTTGTGATTTATTATGACGCATCAAAGCAAGGTCTCGGTTATGTATTAATGCAACGAACGAAGGTATTTGCTTATGCGTCTAGACAATTGAAGATTCACGAGCAAAATTATACAACTCACGATTTGGAATTGGGTGCTGTTGTTTTTGAATTAAAGACTTGGAGGCATTATTTATATGGAGTCAAAAGTATTATATATACCGACCACAAAAGTCTCCAACATATATTTAATCAGAAGCAACTGAATATCAGACAACGCAGGTGGATTGAACTGTTGAATGATTATGATTTTGAGATTCGATACCACCCAGGGAAGGCGAATGTAGTAGCCGACGCTTTGAGTAGAAAGGATAGAGAACCTATACGGGTAAAAGCTATGAATATAATTATTCATACTAACCTTACTACTCAAATAAAGGAGGCGCAACAGGGGGTTGTAAAAGAAGGAAAGTTGAAGAATGAGATACCCAAAGGATCAGAGAAACATCTTAATATTCGAGAAGACGGAACCCAATATAGGGCTGATAGAATTTGGGTACGAAGGTTTGGAGATGTGAGAGAAATGGTACTTAAAGAAGCACATAAAACCAGATATTCAATACATCCCGGAGCGGGGAAGATGTATAAAGATCTCAAGAAACACTTTTGGTGGCCGGGTATGAAAGCTGATATTGCTAAATATGTAGGAGAATGTTTGACGTGTTCTAAGGTCAAAGCTAAACATCAGAAACCATGAGGTCTACTACAACAACCTGAAATCCTGGAATAGAAATGGGAAAATATTACCATGGTTTTCATTACTAAATTGCCAAGGACTGCAAGTGGTTATGATACTATTTGGGTAATAGTTGATCGTCTCACCAAGTCAGCACACTTCCTGCCAATGAGAGAAGATGACAAAATGGAGAAGTTGGCGCGATTGTATTTGAAGGAGGTTGTCTCCAGACATGGAATACCCGTCTCTATTATCTCTGATAGGGATGGTAGATTTGTTTCAAGTTTCTGGCAGACGTTGCTACAAGCATTGGGGACTCGTCTAGACATGAGTACTGCCTATCATCCACAAACTGATGGGCAGAGCGAAAGGATGATACAAATGCTTGAAGACATGCTACGAGCATGTGTTATTGATTTCGGAAACAGTTGGGATCGACACCTACCGTTAGCAGAATTTTCCTACAACAACAGTTATCATTCTAGTATTGAGATGGCGCCGTTTGAGGCTCTTTATGGTAGAAAGTGGTCTCCGATTTGTTGAAATGAAGTGGGGGATAGACAGATTACGGGTCCGGAGATAATACAAGAAACTACCGAGAAAATCATCCAAATTCAACAACGATTGAAAACCGCCCAGAGTCGACAAAAGAGCTACGCGGACAGTAAAAGAAAAGATATAGAGTTTGAAATTGGAGAAATGGTCATGCTTAAGGTTTCACCTTGGAAAGGCGTTGTTCAATTTGGTAAACGGGGGAAACTAAATCCAAGGTACATTGGACCATTCAAGATTATAGATCGTGTCGGACCAGTAGCTTACCAACTGGAGCTACCTCAACAACTCGCGGCTGTACATAACACTTTCCACGTCTCGAATTTGAAGAAATTTTTTGCTAAAGAAGATCTCACTATTCCGTTGGACGAAATCCAAATCAATGAAAAACTTCAATTCATTGAAGAACCCGTCGAAATAATGGATCGTGAGGTTAAGAGACTTAAGCAAAACAAGATACCGATTGTTAAGGTTCGATGGAATGCTCGTAGAGGACCCGAGTTCACCTGGGAGCATGAAGATTGGATGAAGAAGAAATACCCGCATCTATTTCCAGAAGATTCGTCAACACCTTCAACAGCTTAAAATTTCGGGACGAAATTTATTTAACGGGTAGGTACTGTAGTGACCCGAACTTTTCCATGTTTATATAGATTAATTGAGATTGATATTTACATGACTAAATGTTTCCAACGTGTTAAGCAATCAAACTTATTAAGACTTGATTAAATAAAATAAGTTTCATATAGACAGTTGATCACCCAAGTTGACCGGCGATTCACGAACGTTACAAAATTGTAAAAACTACATGTTGTGGTATATATAGACATATATACGGTTGACATGATATTATGATGAGTAAGTATCTCACTAACTATATTAACAATGTGTTATATACATAAGAAATGAGATTACTAAGTTAAGAAACTCGAAATGATATATATATATAACGATTATCGTTATGATAATGTCTACTAAATATATATGTATCATATTAAGATATTGATACACCATATTTAACATGATAAAATAATATTTAAATATATCATTAAGTGTGTTAAAAATGAACTACATACGTAAAAACAAGACTACTAACTCAAGAATTACGAAACGAGACTTATATGTAACGATTATCGTTGTAACGATATTTTAATGTATATATCATATTAAGAGATATTCATACATCATAATATCATGATAATATAATAATTTAACATCTCATTTGATATAATAAACATTGGGTTAACAACATTAATGGAGATCGTTAACTTTAAGGTTTCAAAACAACACTTACATGTAACGACTAACGAAGACTTAACGACTCCATTAGAATGTATATACATGTTGGGTTTTGATATTTATTCTTACACTTTTGAAAGACTTCAAGACACATATCAAAGTACTTCTAATTAACAAAAATTCTTACAATTACATCCTCATTCAGTTTCATCAACAATTCTACTCGTATGCACCCGTATTCGTACTCGTACAATACACAGCTTTTAGATGTATGTACTATTGGTATATACACTCCAATGATTAGCTCTTAGAAGCCCATGTGAGTCACCTAACACTTTTGGGAACCATCATTTGGCAACTAGCATGAAATATCTCATAAAATTACAAAAATATTAGTAATCATTCATGACTTATTTACATGAAAACAAAATTACATATCCTTTATATCTAATCAATATACCAACGACCAAAAACACCTACAAACACTTTCATTCTTCAATTTTATTCATCAAATTGATCTCTCTCAAGTTCCATCTTCAAGTTCTAAGTGTTCTTCATAAATTCCATAAGTATAGTTTCATAAAAATCAAGAATACTTCTAAGTTTGCAAGTCTACTTCCAAGCTTTCTAATCCATTCCAAGTAATAATCTAAGATCAAGGAACCTTTGTTATTTATAGTAGGTTATCTTTCTAATTCAAGGTAATATTCATATTCAAACTTATAATTCAATTTCTACAACTATAACAATCTTATTTCGAGTGAAAATCTTACTTGAACTGTTTTCGTGTCATGATTCTGCTTCAAGAACTTTCAAGCCATCCAAGGATTCTTTGAAGCTAGATCCATTTTTCTCATTTCCAGTAGTTTTATCTAGAAAACTTGAGGTAGTAATGATGTTCATAACATCATTCAATTCATACATATAAAGCTATCTTATTCGAAGGTTTAAACTTGTAATCACTAGAACATAGTTTAGTTAATTCTAAACTTGTTCACAAACAAAAGATAATCCTTCTAACTTGACTTTTAAAATCAACTAAACACATGTTCTATATCTATATGATATGCTAACTTAATGATTTAAAACCTGGAAACAGGATGAACACCATAAAATCGGATATACGCCGTCGTAGTGAAATCGGGGGCTGTTTTAGTTTGGATAATTAAAAACTATGATAAACTTTGATTTAAAAGTTGTTCTTCTGGGAAAATTATTTTTCATATGAACATGAAACTATATCCTAAAATCTTGGTTAAACTCAAAGTGAAAGCATGTTTTTCAAAATGGTCATCAAGATGTCGTTCTTTCCATGAAAATGACTACCTCTTTAGTAATTGACATGTAACTTAAATTTCCGACAATAAACCTCTACTTTTTCTGTTTGTATTCTTAAATTAGAGTTTAATATGAAACCATAGCAATTTGATTCACTCAAAACGGATTTAAAATGAAGAAGTTATGGGTAAAACAAGATTGGATATTTTTGATATTTTTAGCTATGGTAAATGTTTAACAAATCTATACAAATCATATCCTAGCTAACTTATATTGTATTATACATGTATTCTAATATATTATGTAATCTTGGGATATCATAGACACGTATGTAAATGTTTTGACATATCATATCGACCCATGTATATATATTATACTTTGAGGTTGAGGTTGATTCCAAAAATATATATACTTTGAGTTGTGATTTAGCCTGAGATGTGTATACACTGGGTCGTGGATTGATTCAAGATAATATATATCGATTTATTTCTGTACATCTAACTGTGGACAACTAGTTATAGGTTACTAACGAGGACAGCTGACTTAATACACTCAAATCTTTAAAACATAATAAAAATGGTTGTAATTATATTTTGATCATACTTTGATATATGTACATATTTGTATAGGTTCGTGAATCGATCCGTGGCCAAGTCTTATTTCCGAGGAAGGAAATATCTGTGAAAGTGAGTTATAGTCCCATTTTTAAAATCTAATATTTTTGGGATGAGAATACATGCAGGTTTTATAAATGATTTACAAAATAGATACAAGTACGTGAAACTATATTCTATGGTTGAATTATCGAAATCGAATATGCCCCTTTTTATTAAGTATGGTAATCTAAGAATTAGGGAACAGACACCCTAATTGACGCGAATCCTAAAGATAGATCTTTTGGGCCTAACAAACCCCATCCAAAGTACCGGATGCTTTAGTACTTCGAAATTTATATCATATCCGAAGGGTGTCCCGAAATGATGGGGATATTCTTATATATGCATCTTGTTAATGTCGGTTACCAGGTGTTCACGATATGAATGATTTTTATCTCTATGTATGGGATGTGTATTGAAATATGAAATCTTGTGGTCTATTGTTACGATTTGATATATATAGGTTAAACCTATAACTCACCAACATTTTTGTTGACGTTTAAAGCATGTTTATTCTCAGGTGAATACTAAGAGCTTCCGCTGTTGAATACTAAAATAAGGACAAGATTTGGAGTCCATGTTTGTATGATATTGTGTAAAAACTGATTTCGATGTAATATATTTCTATTGTAAACCATTATGTAATGGTCGTGTGTAAACAGTATATTTTAGATTATCATTATTTGATAATCTACGTAATATTTTTAAAACCTTTATTGATAAAATAAAGGTTATGGTTGTTTTAAAAATGAATGCAGTCTTTGAAAAACGTCTCATATAGAGGTCAAAACCTCTTAACGAAATCAATTAATATGGAACGTTTATAATCAATATGAACGGGACATTTCATCAGATATATAATTGTACACGTAACCCGAGTACAAAATAGTACGCATAACTTGCGAACTAAAAATCATTCATATGGTGAACACCTGGTAACCGACATTAACAAATGCATCTAGAATATCCTAATATACAGGTACACTCATCTGTATATAAAAGCGAAGTACTAAAGCATCCGTAACCCAGATGGGACGTGTCAAAGTCCATAGATCTATCTTCAGGATTCGCGTCAATTTGGGGGTCTGTTAACAAATTCTTAGCCTACCAAGCTAAAAGGGTGATATCCAGTATAATAATTCAACCATAAAATGTAGTTTCAAGTACTTGTGTCCATTTCGTAAAACAGTTATAAAAGCAGCGCATGTATTCTCAGTCCCAAAAATATATATAAAAAGGGAGTAATGAAACTCACAATACTGTATTTCGTAGCAATAATGCATATGACGGCACTGAACCAGTGCAGGGTTGGCCTGGGATTCACGAACCTATATTAAGTATATATATTTATATAATGATCAACATCAGTCTAACAATTAAGGTCGAGTCATAGTGTATCACAATCCTAATGCTCGATATTATCATGCAAAAGTCAACAAAAGTCAACTTGACCCAAAATAGCTTTCAAAATCTATACATGTTTATTATATAATTTAAATATAGTCGTTATATGTATTTACATATATTTATCAGAATTTTTTAGAGTAATTAATACAAGTCATTTATTAATAAAATTTATATTAAAATTTATATATGATAAAAATATATATATTTTTTTATAACTCAAGTAATAAAATTTATTAAGTTCACTTAATATCATAAAAATATAGTGGTATGTATTATTAATGAAATTATATTACGTGCGGTAAAAATATCTTTGTATCTCATATTTATTTGATAAAAATAATATATAATAATAATAATAACGAGTAAAGGTTGTATTATTTTGTAATAATAATAATAACTATTATTATTCTACTAATAATAATAATAATAATAACATTTATATTTACTAATGATGACATTAATTGTAATAAAATGATTATTCTAACCATGATAATTTTAATAATAACGATATTTTTATTATTAACTATAATAATAATAATAATAATAATATTTTATAAAAATAATAATTCTATGATAATTTTTAATAATAATAATATTAAAATGATAATGATATTTAATAATAACAATGATATTTCTATTAAAATTATAATTTTAACAAAAATGATAGTTTTAATATTAATGATACTTTTAATAATAATAACGATAAAAATAATAAAATGATAGTTTTGGATAAAAATGTTAATTATTTTAATAATAATAATAATAATAATAATAATAATAATAATAATAATAATAATAATAATAATAATAATAATAATAATAATAATAATAATAATAATAATATTGATTATTAGATAATAATAATAATGACGATAATAACGACAATAACGATAAAGATAACGATAACGATAATGATAACGATAACGATAACGATAACGATAACGATAACGATAACGATAACGATAACGATAACGATAACGATAATGATAACGATAACGATAACGATAATAATAATAATAATCATAATACTTAAAATTATAGATAATTCAATTGACGATATCTTTTAATCCGTTAATCGAAATCATACGCTTTCTAAATGAAAAGTTATTAATTTTTCGTCAGCTTTCCAACGACATGCATAACATATACCTTATCTCAGTCTCACACGTAACAAATTCATGTTTTAACATAAACTATATAATGACAATATTAAACCTACAAGCATGCATAATCCTAAATACTCGAGCACTAGTCAGGGATACACTATTAATATATAAAAGGTAGGATATGAGTGCTCACGTATATTGAGATTCAATATTGCAGGAAAGTATGTAGACGCAACGGAAATGATGAACATTAGATTGACCTCACGAGCATACCCCCGAACATTACCCATAACCTCCATAGCTATAACCCATAATTTCCTTAGCTCTATCCCACTCGAAACCAGTTTTGAAAACCCATTTTAGATTACTGGAGCAGCACTCCATCGTAGAATTTTATGTATAATAATACTAATATTAATACTACTATTAATAATAATAATAATACGATTAATAATAATAATATTAAAATTAATAAAATAAATAATAATAATAAATATTAATGATTATACGGAGTGTGTGATGAAAAATGATTCAGAGAACCAGATTTCGATCGAGTTTTATAGTATATAGCCACCAATTCTTTCCCATGCGATCGCATGGGATTTAGAGGGCACATCCATGCAATCGCATGGTGCCTCTTGTGTTGGGATTTAACAAGTTTCATAATACTTAAAACCTTTTAAGAATCATTCAAAGCGGAAGCATGTAAATAACCATTTAGTAACTTGTTAATCTTTAACCAATTAAAGTTAAATCCCAATTAGGATCAAGTTGTGAAACATACTTACAAACTACAAGTAAGAAAGGAGTTTATACCTTCTCCAAGCTAGGTAGTAAATGATGAAGATGATGATGTTAAATGAAGCTTCAAAAGTGTGAAACCTCAAGTGATTATACCCCAAACTTGAGCACCAACACCTAGCTTTTGGTTAGGATTTATCCAAAACTTGAAATGGACTTGCAAAAACAAATTAAGAACCCTTTCTTACCCTCAAAACTCACGGCATACAGCAGCTGAAATGGGAGTGTTTTGTGCAGTTTTTTTGGTGTATTTTTACATGTATCACTTGAGAGAATAAGTGCAATACTTGGTACAAGTGTAAGACATGCTTATGAGGAGTTGTGTACTATTAAAAGTAACAAAACAAGCATGTGTACCCTTCCTTGGAGTCCAAAATTCTGCCACATATATTGTATAATAATAATACTTGTAAGTTTATAAAAGTTTATAAACTTATTATAAACTTATGTATTATTTTGTTACTTATATATTTTATAAAACCTTTTATAAAATATAACACAATATAATCATTTAAACCCATAATCAATTATATATAAATTATCCAAATAATTTATCTCAAGTGATAATATTTTAGAAACCCGATTTTCTAAAATCCAAGTGTCGCGTATTTGTTTAATGATCCAATCGTTAAGATCAAATACGTATAAGGTGTCGGTAAGTTTGTTATTGGGTATGACCCGACTTAGATCATAACATATTAGCCACATTAATTTAATATGTCTCTCGGGCATACGAAATACCTTCAATCTCCCACTTGCACGAGAAACATAAGAAATTAATGCAAGTGATGGATACCACCTAACGACCGTCCATCACCCCTAATATGTTATGACTTTGTTCCATTCAATAACATCATCCTTTTCGAGTTCCCATCTCGAATATGATTAGGTGAATCTTTTCAATATATCCTTTCATCCTAGATGTCATGTTAAATCCAAGAGATACAGAGTGATCACTCTCTTTTAGATTTAACTTTATCAGGCCTTAGACATCTGACTCTCAACGAATAAGAGGGACAAATTTCATCTTGACTACATACGTCCTAGATATATACTTTGTATCACACCTGAGCTCTTCCTTATGAACTACCATATTTCAGAATAGTGAAGGAAAGAATCAAGGCACAATACTTGGTAAATATCCGAATCCAATATGTATCTCAGGTCAGAGGATACAATGATATTTGCCTTTACTCAAGATTACATGTGATCAATCACAAAGGCTCCATTTAGTAAATCTTGAGGGCGGGTCTTCCAATATTTGTATCCCACAAATATCTATGAACCTTGGTTGCAACCTTGCCCCACATTCATCCCGTAAATGTATACCAATCCAAGTTCATAATAGTCTAAACCTCACACTTGTTCCCACATTTAGAATAATTACTTATTCATGGATAAAATATGCAAAATAGGAACATGACTCAAAATAAATTAGTACCATCATTATATTAATGAGTTTGAACAATTTCGTTCCGTTACAATACTTAAAACAGATTATGACCAATCACTAGAATATCGAAGCCCTAATGCACAAACATATCCTAAGCTGCCAATGAGGCGGCAATGTACTCCGACTCTGTAGTGGATAATGCAACAACATCCTGTTTTAAACTCTTCCAAGAGACCGCACCTCCATTTAATGTGAAGACATAACTGGACTGTGATCGAGAATCATCTCGATCAGTTTGGAAACTCGCGTCCACGTAACCTTTTACAGCGAGTTCCTCCTCACCAGACCCATATATTAGAAACATATCCTTAGTCCTCCTAAGGTATTTCAATATACTTTTAACAGTAATCCAATGACTGTTTCCTGGGTTATTCTGGTATCTACTTGTCAGGCTAAGAGTGCATGACACATCCGGTCTAGTGCATATCATTGCATACATGATTGACCCAATGGCAGACACATATGGGACTTTCTTCATTTTCTCCTGTTCATCTTTCGTGGTGGGGCACTGAGATGAACTGAGAAGTGTTCCCTTTTGAATAGGTACCAAACCTTTCTTGGAGTTCTCCATCTTGAACCTTTTCAAGATCTTTTCAATGTATGCACTTTGATTCAAACCTATCAGTTTCTTGGATCTATCCCTGTTGATCCCAATCCCCAAAATGTATTGTGCTTCTTCAAGATCCTTAATGGAGAAGCATTTACTTAGCCACGTTTTAACACCTTCCATTGCCGGAATATCATTTCCAAATAACAATATATCAACCACATATAGTACAAGGAACATGATTGTGCTCCCACTAGCTTTCTTGTATACACAAGCTTCATCACCATTTTTAATGAAGCCAAATTTCTTGGCCTCCTCATTAAAATGATGATTCCACATTCTAGATGCTTACTTCAATCCGTAGATTGATTTCTTTAACTTGCATACCTTTTTAGGATATTTCGGATCAACAAAACCTTCAGGCTGAACCATATAGACATCTTCCTCAAGATGTCCATTTAGGAAAGCGGTCTTGACATCCATTTACCATATTTCATAATCATAATGAGCAGCAATAGCGAGTAATATCCTAATAGACTTTAGCATTGCCACAGGAGAAAAAGTTTCATCATAGTCAACCCTTTGAGTTTGAGTGAAACCTTTTGCTACAAGTCTAGCTTTATATGTATTCAAGTTTCCATGTATGTCGGTTTTCATTTTGAAAAGCCATTTACAATTAACTAGCCTTGAGCCAGTAGGTTGTTCAACAAGTTCCCAAACTTGGTTGTCATACATGGATTGCATCTCGGCGTTCATGGCTTCCTTCCATTTATCTTTATCAATCCTTGATAAAGCATCTTGGTAGTTTGTTGGTTCATCCAAATCAACCACATAGCAAACATCCATGAGAAACCCATATCTCTCAGGAGGATTACTAATCCTACCAGATCTGTGAATGTCTTGTGTATTTTGATCATCCATTTAATCACTCTCAACATTTTTATCTTGCGTGCTAGTGTCAACCAATTGTGTATCATCTACTTGATCTTAAACCTCTTCAAGATCTATCTTCCTTTCACTATTTCCTTCCATTAGGAACTTAGTTTCAAGGAATTTAGCCTTTTGAGCAACAAATACATTTTGCTCGGTTGGATCATAGAAATAGTATCCCATATCATCCTTGGGATATCCTATGAAGATACACTTTGTGGATCGAGCATTCAACTTATTAGGGACGTAACGCTTAGGATAAGCTTCACATCCCCATACCTTTAAGTATGATAGAGATGGAGGTTTTCCAAACCACATCTCATGAGGAGTTCGTTCCACTTTCTTGGTTGGGGTCATATTTAAAATACGAGCTGCGGAGCATAGACAATAACTCCAAAATGATAGAGGTAACGAGCTTCTAGCCATCATAGATCGAACCATATCTATTAGGGTTCGGTTCCTCCTTTCGGAAACTCCATTAAGTTGGGGTGTTCCAGGAGGAGTGAGTTGCGAGATAATCCCACAACTTTTAAGATGATCTTGGAAAGCATCGCTTAGGTATTCACCTCCTCTATCGGTACGAAGTACCTTGATTGTCTTATTGAGTTGATTTTGTACTTCCTTTTGATATTCCTTGAATGCTTCAAAAGTTTCGTCCTTATGTCTTAACAAGTAGACATATCCGAAATGACTGAAGTCATCAATGAAAGTGACGAAGTATCTTTCACCTTTCCTAGTCATGGGCTTAAAGGGTCCACATACATCCGAATGTATTAATCCCAATAAGTCTTTAGCCCTTTAATAGGTCCCTTTGAAAGGTGCTTTAGTCATTTTGCCTTGTGAGCAAGATTCACATACATCAAACGAGTCTAGTTCATTTGATTTCAAAAGTCCATTCTTTTGAAGTGTATGCATTCGATTCTTGTTTATGTGACCAAGGAGGCAATGCCATAAGTAGGAATCACTCAAATCCCTTTTGAGTTTCTTGGTATTTGCATGGAACATTGAGCTATTGTATGATTTGTCATCATGAACCAATTCATAAATACCATTTGAAGGGGAAGCCTTGAAATAGAACACATTATCTAAAGAAACAAGGATATCATCATTAATGAAATTAAGATTAAAACCATATTGTTTCAAACGGGATACATAAATAATGTTTCGTGATAAATCGGGTGCATACAAAACATTTTTCAAAATAAGCTCCAAACCACTTGGTAGCTTCAAAACAAAGTCTCCTTGAGCTTTCACTTGCACCCTTGCTCCATTTCCCATGAAAAGACTTGTTGTTCCCGCATCTTGATCACTTCTTTTGAACCCCTGCAAAGAATTGCAAATATGAGTTCCACATCCTGTGTCTAATACCCATGTATTAGAAGAAGTAATACTAAGTTCAATGTATACCATATATACATTACCTGAGGTTTGCCCTGCATCCCTCTTTTCCTTCAACTCCTTAAGGTAGACCGGGCAGTTGCGTTTCCAGTGACCCATTTCACCGCAACTAAAGCACAGATCCTCCTTGGGGTTAGCTTTTCCGGTAACCTTTTGCTTCTTGTTGTTGTTGGTTGGGGTAACCATCTTCCCCTTTCCCTTTCCCTTGCCTTGGTAGGCGGGTCCTTTCCTCTTAGCCACCTTCGGCTTATAAGTGTTATTGTTTTTGGACCCGCCTTCATTGATCGTAAACACGGGTGAAGCCCTTTTACCCATACTTGCTTCCGCCGTCTTAAGCATGGCATGTAATTCGCCAATGCTTTTATCCCAACCATTCATGTTGTAATTCATTACAAATGTGTCAAACCTTTTTTACAATGAGTTGAGAATAAGGTCCGTGGCTAATTCATTAGACACGTTGCAATTTAGACGGTTTGCTCGATCAATAAGGCTTTTCATCTTAAGGACATAAGATGAAACAGATTGGGAGTCGTCCATCCGACATGCATGAAGCACTCGAACCGTTTCAAAGTGCTCGACACGAGCTTGTTGAAGGAACATCTCCTTCAACTATGTGATCATGTCGTATGCACTATGATGCTCGAAATCCTTTTGGAGTTCGGGTATCATAGTCCCAAGCATTAGGCAAGAAACTTGCAACGAATCGGTGCAATATTTCTCCCAATAAGCCATGCCTTCCGTATCATCCTCGTCCGGTTGATCGGGAATAGGGTCTTACAATACATACGCCCTGTCCTCTAGTTTGAGGACAATTCTTAGATTGCGGAACCAATCCACGAAGTTCGTATGGTTGAGTTTTTCCTTTTCGAGGATTGACCTCAACGATAGGTTGTTAAAGTTTATTGGTGCATTTGGAATGTTGTTGTTATTGGTGGCCATCTACAAAATTTAACAAAGTCGATTAAGTATTAATTTCAATTTAACAATCAATACCCTTTAAATCCAATTGATATTTATTAAATTTTAGAATCCAACGGTAAACCAAATTTCAGTTAGGTGACCTTTATCCCGTCATTTGATTTAGCTAGGTGGTCATTGTATGACAATTGCAATCCTTTTGCAACTTCTAAGTTATGGGATCATGCAATCCTTTTGCATGGCATATTTATCCCATCAACGCCTATTTGTTTCTCATGCTTCGGTGACCCTAAGTTCATGATTTCCAAATCAAGTTGTCTTACTTGTGTAAACGTGTAAACTTAACATACAAGTGGTTAGGTGACCTTTATCCCACAAGTGTACGAAATTCACCTTAATCATATTAGTTTGCTCATAACGGTTAGGTGACCTTTATCTCATTATGAGTTCCCTAATATTTTTAAGTGTCACACAAAAGGATGGCGTTTAACTTGTTGCCTTGTTAATAAGGGATTATGAGTTTTCATTATTTCTAGTTTTAAGAAAACTTTTATGCCATACACCAACATGCATTTAGTGTATGGTTCATTTGAAACCCATTTTCAAGTCTTGTAATTTTAGCCAATTACTTGATATAAACCATTTTATATATATGATTCTTATCATGTTCTTAATAACCGTTTATTAATGTCTTTTAGCCGTTTTGAATTTAACCATTTAAATTGACGTTTTACATGTCTTTAATAATGTTTAATTTAACCAATTAAATTGCCATTTTGTTTGTTGTTAACTTGTGATTTACTTGTAGCAACCAAACATACAAACACAATAAACAACCATGCATACAAAGCAAATATGTTCACAATCAAGCCAATTTGGTAGACATTTGTTTAGCCAAAAACAAATGCCACCGGTTGAGGGTTATAGCACAAAGTAGGAGATTTCAAATCTCCCACTTAATCTTGCATCTTCCTTGTCTTCATCTTGCATCTTCATTTTTACAAAAAAATATATCCTAATACATTTTTCTAAAAAATGAAAATACAACCTAATCTATTTTACATACCAAATATAAAATAACTTACATAACCAAAATAATATTATTATAAACCAATTGAATAAATATTACAACCATATGAATGAATTAATATTACATACCAAATGAATGAATTAAATCAACCAAACATGCAACCATTCAAACACAAGGCCAAGGCTTGATTGTGAACAACAACATACAACAAAATATGACCAAATGGCAAGTTCCAAACCCATTTGAAACTTCCCAAAATTCGGCCAAGCATGTAACCCTCCCAAACATGTAAAATTTTGCATTTTACATTCATGCATATACATAAAATGCAAAATTTATAGTGAGTATAATAACCATCTCGAAGCATATTTCAACAACTTCGGCTCTAGTTACCATTGTTGGGATTTAACAAGTTTCATAATACTTAACACCTTTTAAGAATCATTTAAAGCGGAAGCATGTAAATAACCATTTCGTAACTTGTTAATCTTTAACCAATTAAAGTTAAATCCCAATTAGGATCAAGTTGTGAAACATACTTACAAACTACAAGTAAGAAAGGAGTTTATACCTTCTCCAAGCTAGGTAGTAAATGATGAAGATGATGATGTTAAATGGAGCTTCAAAAGTGTGAAACCTCAAGTGATTATACCCCAAACTTGTGCACCAACACCTAGCTTTTGGTTAGGATTTATCCAACACTTGAAATGGACTTGCAAAAACAAATTAAGAACCCTTTCTTACCCTCAAAACTCACGGCATACAACAGCTGAAATGGGAGTGTTTTGTGCAGTTTTTTTGGTGTATTTTTGCATGTATCACTTGAGAGAATAAGTGCAATACTTGGTAGAAGTGTAAGGCATGCTTATGAGGAGTTGTGTACTATTAAAAGTAACAAAACAAGCATGTGTACCCTTTCTTGGAGTCCAAAATTTTGCCACATATATTGTATAATAATAATACTTGTAAGTTTATAAAAGTTTATAAACTTATTATAAACTTATGTATTATTTTGTTACTTATATATTTTATAAAACCTTTTATAAAATATAACACAATATAATCATTTAAACCCATAAACAATTATATATAAATTATCCAAATAATTTATCTCAAGTGATAATATTTTAGAAACCCGATTTTCTAAAATTCAAGTGTCGCGTATTTGTTTAATGATCCAATCGTTAAGATCAAATACGTAGAAGGTGTCGGTAAGTTTGTTATTGGGTATGACCCGATTTGGATCATAACATATTAGC
Source organism: Rutidosis leptorrhynchoides (assembly GCF_046630445.1). Lineage (NCBI taxonomy): Eukaryota > Viridiplantae > Streptophyta > Magnoliopsida > Asterales > Asteraceae > Rutidosis > Rutidosis leptorrhynchoides. The sequence continues at coordinate 313,129,695 of NC_092335.1, read as the reverse complement.
CACATTAATTTAATATGTCTCTCGGGCATACGAAATACCTTCATCTTGACAGCTCACAAATCGAATTATTAAGGCTGCCGACAGTTTTTAATTTATTTAATATATATATATATATATATATATATATATATATATATATATATATATATATATATATATATATATATTTAATTTATATAATTATATATATATTATATTATATTCACGAGCATAGTTGACTTGTAAATTAAGTTTCAAAAACTTGTACGTTGACACTCGACTTATGTCCTAGTTCTGATTATTCGAACGTTCTATTGTACGCTAAGAAAACTTGTCCTTTACGTTGCGCGACGTGTACCTTTTCAAATAACTAGACTTAATCATTGATAACTTATATCGTTCAAAGTGTAACCTAATCATTCAAGTGTTTTGGTCATTTGCTTCTATAAATCAATGTCTCGTTATATATACATATGATAATATAACTTTAAATCAAAATGTTTTTTATCTAATTAATATTATATTTAATCATTTTTCAAAATATATAACTATATACATTTCTACATATATATCTATATATCTTTATTTAGAAATATATTTTGTACATATTATAATTAAAATATTTATTTAATAATATATTATTTAGCTTTTCAAAACTAATTATATTTCGAAGTTTATTAAAAATCGTTTTCATAATATAACATAAATTGGTATGAAACATTTATGTACTAGCCTTTACTCTGACTTGTCAAATATTACTTATTTAAATATCAATCGACTCACTAATCGAATACTAATATTGTTTATTAATAATTCAAAATATATATAAACACGTTTAATTACCAGTTGCAAGTTATATATATATATATATATATATATATATATATATATATATATATATATATATATATATATATATATATATATATATATATATTCAATTAAATCACTGACCGTTATTATTTATAACTTTGTCAAAAGGTTTCTAGAAAGATTCTAAATTTTAAGATAACGTTAAAACCTTTATCCTTATTAAAATGACTCGGTAACAATTTGTCAAAAGTTGTTCCAGACCTTTATAAAGTTATATTCCTTTTTAAAGAAGACGTGACACTCAAATCATTGTATATAATTTCTAAAATTTATAACATTAAAAGATAATGATAATAACTTTAATAATTTATTTCTTGACATATTGTAAAATGTACAAATCTTTCGAAATATATCGTAGTACGTTTTATATCTATTAATTGTATTTGAAACCACTTATATATAAGCTCAATATACTTTGTCTATATATATACACGTTTCATATAACACTTTTTATTACGTAGATGTTTAACTAAAATGATAACGTTATACGTTTAATACCTTGTTAACGTTTCAAGTCATATAATGGATTTCATAACATATTTTCATAGCAACCAAACCGTTTAATGCTTTATTAATATATCACAATTTAATATACACATGAATATATATACATATCTATTCACACATAATTGTTCGTGAATCGTCGGGCACGGTCAAAGGGTAATTGATTACATGAATGTAGTTCCAAAATTTTGAGATTCAACATTACAGACTTAACTTATCGTGTCGGAAACATATAAAGATCAAGTTTAAATTTGGTCAGAAATTTTTAGGTTGTCACATAATAAACGGTAAAAGATAATGGAAATAGTAGGGTCGTTATAGTACCTTCCTGTTACGGAAATTTCGTCCTGAAATTTAAGCAGGTGCAGGGGTTGACTCGACATCTGGGAATAAGTGCGGGTACTTCTGCCTCATCTGATCTTCATGCTCCCCAGTGAACTCGGGTCCGCGTCTGGCATTCCATCTCACTTGGACGATAGGAATTCTACTTTGTTTAAGAGTCTTAACCTCCCGATCCATAATCTCGGCAGGTTCCTCAATAGAATGAAGTTGCTTATCAATATGAAGTTCGTCAAGAGGAATCGTCTCATCGGCCTCGGCCAAACACTTCTTCAAGTTTGACACATGAAAAATGTCATGAACGGCACTAAGCTCTTGTGGCAATTTCAAACGACAAGCCACGGGTCCAATTCTTTCGATAATCTCAAACGGTCCAACAAATCGAGGATTCAACTTTCCTCTCTTACCAAATCGTACCACACCCTTCCAGAGTGATACCTTCAACATGACAAGATCACCAACTTGAAATTCTAAATCTTTTCTTCTAACATCGGCATAACTCTTTTGCCGACTCTTGGTGGTTCTCAACCTTTCTTTAATCTGTACTATCTTCTAGGTAGTCTCATGAATAATTTCTGGGCCTGTGAGTTGAGCATCCCCAACCTCATTCCAACAGATAGGAGACCTACACTTTCTACCATACAGTGCCTCAAACGGTGCGGCTTTAATACTTGCATGATAATTGTTATTATAAGAAAATTCAGCTAGTGGTAAGTATTTATCCCAACCATTACCAAAATCAATTACGCATGCCCTCAACATGTATTTCAATGTTTGGATGGTCCTTTCACTCTGACCATCCGACTGTGGATGATAAGTGGTGATCATACCCAATTTAGTTCCCAAAGCATCTTGTAAGGACTGCCAAAACCTCGATGTAAATCGACTGTCTCGGTTCGAAATAATTGATACGGGAACACCATGTCTCGAAACAATCTCCTTCAAATACAAACGAGTAAGCTTCTTCATTGAATCTGTTTCCTTAATTGACAAGAAATGAGTTGACTTAGGGAGTCGGTCAACAATCACCCAAATGGTATCATAACCACCCACAAATCTCGGTAACTTCGTAATAAAGTCCATCGTAATACCTTCCCACTTCCACTTGAGAATTTCAGGTTACACTTGAAGTCCGGACGGTTTCTGATGTTCAGCTTTGACCTTAGCACAGTTCAAACACTTAGCCACATAAGTATCCACATCAGCTTTCAAGTTGGGCCACCAGTATAGCTCCTTAAGATCGTGATACATCTTTCCTGAACCAGGATGAATAAAATACCTAGACTTATGAGCCTCATGTCCTCATCTAACACAAGTTATTGCAAATCACCAAATTTTGGAACCCAAAGACGTCCCGCAAAATACCGAATGCCATCGGTTCATACCTCAAACTGTTTACTCAAGCCTCTGACCTTTCCGTTACAAAATTCTCCTCCTTCAAGGCTTCTTGTTGTGCCTCAAGAATCTGCCTAGCAAGGTTAGTTCGAATTGTCATAATCAAGGCTCTAAACCTACGAGGTTCAACTCTCTCTTTTCGACTCAAAGCTTCAGCCACAACATTGGCCTACCCCGGAATGGTTAAAGGAGTTCACAATTCAACTCAAAGGTTCAACTCTCTCTTTTCGACTCAAAGCTTCAACAATTCAACCCATCTTCGCTACCTCATATTCCACTGTCTTTGGTCAAAGATATGTTGAAGACTTTTGTGATTAGTGTACACTATACATTTGACCTCATATAAGTAATGTCTCCAATTCTTGAGTACGAACACAACAACTCCCAATTCTAAATCCTGGGTTGTATAATTCTGTTCATGAATCTTCAACTGACGTGACGCGTAAGCAATGACTTTCTTTCACTGCATCAAAACACGACCGAAGTCTTGACAAGAAGCATCACAATAGATAACAAAATCATCATTACCCTCAGGTAGTGATAATATCAGTGCAGAAGTTAACTTCTTCTTCAGAGTTTGGAAAGCAGACTCTTGTTTACTCTTCCACTCGTACTACTTCCCCTTATGCGTTAAAGCAGTCAGAGGTTTCCCTACTCGTGAAAAATCTTGAATGAACCTTCTATAATAGCCCGCCAAACCTAGGAACTGACGAATCTGAGTAGGAGTTTTCGGAGTTTCCCACTTCTCAATTGCCTCAATCTTGGCAGGATCAACTAGAATTCCCTATTTATTAACAACGTGCCCAAGGAATTGAACTTCTTTCAACCAGAATGCACATTTAGAAAAATTCAGCATACAGCTCTTCCGTCCTCAACAAATCAAGCACCGACTTCAAATGTTCTTCGTTTTCTTGATCACTCTTGGAATAGATAAGAATATCACCGATGAAAATGATAATGAACTTGTCCAGATAGGGTCTACCCACACAGTTCATGAGGTCCATGTACACAACAGGTGCATTTGTCAATTCGAACGGCATAACAAGGAATTCGTAGTGACCATAACGGGTGTGAAAAGCGGTTTTTGGAACATCAGATTCTTTAACATGCAGTTGATTATAACCAAAACGAAGATCAATCTTAGAATAAACAGACGAAACTTGAAGCTGATCAAACGGATCATCAATTCTAGGAAGATGGTAACGGTTTTTAACAGTAAGCTTGTTCAACTCGCGATAATCAATGCACCATCGGAAAGAACCACCTTTCTTCTTAACAAACAAAACAGGAGCTCCCCAAGGGGACAAACTAGGATGAATGAAATATAGTTGCAACAATGAATGAAGAAATATATGGAGTAGTCACATCGGTGGCATATATATTTAAGGAAATTCTCTCAAAGGAGATAACGAGGATCATGGACTTCAAAGTAAATTTTCATTACATTTCCGAAAGGAAGGCGTACGAAAGGTGTGATATTTCAACGAGAGTGAACTTTCTTGAACAACGAGCGAGGAAATCTAGGATTCATCCATATTCTTAAATTTATGTGCGGATGAAAAGAACGCGAATCACGGGTTATAAAGAATGGACGACTCCAGGTGAGATGATTCTCCAAAAATAATTTCGTGCACCTCAAAGTATTGAATCCTAGGATTGATGTTTACGAGGGTGTTGTGGTTGACAACGAATATTGAGAGTAGAAACTCCTCAAACGGTCTAGTGTAATATATATCCATGATATCCACTATAACAACAGTTGGGGTATAAACCCACCTAGCGCCTTTTCTACAATAGGGTGACCACCTAGTGTACCCCAGAAAATTGATTTATCGGTCCGCGTTTCGGCCATGTCCAACCATAAGAGGGAAAATTTTATGAGCGCAAAGACTCTCCAACAAATTTTATAAAACCGGCATCAAAAATGGTGTAAGAGTTTCTATCAATGAACTTAATGGTAAGTTTCATCCTTAAACAGAGGATGAGAAGAACTGTGATCCAAACACTCTGTAGAGTAATGCGAAAATTTGATAAAATCAATCAAAGGAGTTTTGAAAAGAAAAAGCTTTAAACGTTTGATGTGACAACATAAACGGAATGAAGTTCTTAGTAAATTTAGAAGTATGTACAACATGTACCATTTTATATAAAACAAATTGACTTAGTCAAATGGCTCAGTAAATGAGTGGTTTTAAAATAGTTTTGAAGGTATGATTTAGTATATACTAGCCAAAATAGGTAAGGGTAAATTTATTCATTTGAATCCATACATACATATATGATTTTATAAATTGTATACATGACAAAATATTTCATTACTTCTATTTGCCCATAAATCTCGTGAGAACCGCCCAATTAAACAAATGTGTAAAACTCCCGATGATAAACAGAGTATCTGTATCTCAGAGGTTACAAGTTGAAGTAAGATCGTGGAAGATCGAGTAAAGGACTTGAATCGTCGTGCGACATTTGACCAACAAATGTTACGAGGTCATGAAAACCAATGAGTTAAATGTTGTTTTGACTATTATCAGGACATAAGTCCTTGGGCAAAAACTGTTCCCGAGCGAAGCTGTTGCTTACAAGCAAGTTATGAAGGATAGAGCATGAGATAGATAATCTAGTTAAAACGAGCTTCTCGTATATCAGCAAATAAGATAATGAATATTTTCCCTACCCATGTAATACATCGGAATTTCTTAATGAGTAGTGTAAAAATTTTCTTTGACTCGCGTTCTATTCCTCATGTCACAATATTGGGACTTCTCTATGAATTAATGTAATATAATCACGTTGGCCTGACGCCATTATATTTAACTAATTCATAGTTCTATTCCAATAGCACTACATGAGGTCAGGACACGCGATCAACCTCGAATTTCCACACAATTTCGCTAAAATGATTTCTTAAACAATGTGCTAAAGATAGCACAAGAGACAAAAACATCAAAAGTAATGAATAGGAGTAACGATGACATAAAAATTATCTTCGAAGTACCAAGAATCTCTAAAAGTCAAGAATGACGTTTTCCGGTTCAAAAACCAAAGCACATAGGCATAACGACACAAAGGCACATAATATAACAAGAATGTTATACCTAAACATAATAGCTGACATTGAAATGCTGAGCATTTAGAAGTCAATAATGACATCTCGCGTAATATAACTCAAACGTTATATACATAACCATAATAGATGACATAAAAATGTCGAGAATTTCAGAAGTCAAGAATGACATCCCTCGATTTCACTACCCGAGGTGTTCTTATAAGGATAAGTTCGCATGAGTCGGAGAATACATTTAAATCGGAATAGGAGTTCCTCCCGGATTCCGAACATAATAGAGATGTATGTATGATAACAATATACATACCAATACGATACAAATAATCACATATAATAATATATTATAGGCCGGGCTATAGACTAGACTCACTAATGCACCATATTGACTCGGGTAACGACATCAATGCAGCCTAATTCCCCACAGCCTGGCTCTGATACCAACTTTAACGACCCGTCAAAGTACACTTGACGGCCATCGTTATCTTGGTCCCACAGCTTGATCATAACTCTAAATGAATTTAATAAGTAACCTTGCATTCTTTATTTAAAAATGATTTCCTATAAAGGAAACCTACTAAAATATGTAAGTTTAGAAAAACCATACATAAATACTTAATCAAACGTTGACCGAAACAAAGTCAACAAACACCCACAATTTAATGTATCAAAATAGAATGCAAGTTAATGTTTAACAAAAGCTGCCATCATAAATATGCAGACTCTCTAAGCACATCGGAAGCAATCAATTATGAACCTGAGAATAAAACATGCGAGTAACTGTCAACAAAAATGTTGAGTGAATTATAGGTTTAATATTGCAAACAATGTTTAATTTAAACCGTAAAATTTATGTTTCAAAACATAAAGCCTTATTTTGGACCACAAAAATTATATGCTCGAAAACATATAAAAACATTATTCCATTAACCCGTGAGCCACCTGGTAACCACTTAACCAATTCCAGCCTTACCAAACACAATATATACACTGAACAGGTATATCTTCAAATAAATACGAAGTACTAATACATTTCGTCTTCAAAAATTGCTAGCGCGACTAGCACGAAATGGGGTTGTCAAACCCGATAGATCTATCCATAGGATTCGCGTTCACCAGTAGAAACCAGTGATTACAGTTACCAGGCTAGTGAATATTTTCGTTCAACTCATAATTATTAAACCAACTTCCACTTGTGTCCAATATAAAAAAAATAAAAAATGCATGTATTCTCATCCCAAAAGATATAAAATAGAAAAATGGGACTATAACTCACCTTAAAGCAAATGAAGTAACCACACAAAAAGTTAACATCAAATGAAGTAAAGTGATCAAGAATGATCACAACGCCGACCTATAAATAAAGCAGGTCGATATAAATAACTAACTTAGGTCAAGTCTTAGTATGATAGCTATAGTACTTATTGCAAGTAGACATAGAACAACACTCAATATGCTTTGGTTTGATAAGGACAGCGTACGAACACACACTTTCTATTTTAGAAAGTTTCTATTTTTAGCAGGTTCCATTTTTGGAAAGTTTCTATTTTAGAAAAGTTTCTATTTTAGAAAAGTTTCTATTTTAGGAAAGTTTCTATTTTAGGGAAGTTTCTATTTTTGGAAAGTTTCTATTTTAGAGAAGTTTATTTTTGGAAAGTTTCCAAATTTAGAAAGTTTCCATATTTAGAAAGTTTCTATTTTTTGAAAGTTTTAAGTTAGGAAAGTTTCCTTAATTAGAAAGTCAACAAAAGTCAACTAAAAGTCAAAGTCAACCGAAAGTCAACCGAAAGTCAACTCAAAAGTCAACCTTGGTCAAACAAAGTCAACTATAATTTTAAAAGTATAACTTATAATAATAATATAAGTTATAATGTTATTTTAAGTCATATATGTATAATCATGTCATATCATAAGTTTAATTAAATTAAATTAAATTATTAAAGTTAACATAAGTTTAAATGATATAATTAATATAACATAAGTATTTAATTAATTAATTAAATATTAATCATAATATAAGTATTATTAATTAATAATAAATTTTAATCATACCATAAGTATTATTAATTAATAATGAATTATTAATCATATCATAAGTATTTAATTATAATTATTAAACCATAAGTATTTAATAATAAAATTATAATTAAATAATAACTAAGCCTTATAATAATTAAATAATTATTTAATCTTTATTATAAGTCTTATAATAATAATCTCATAACATAAGTTTAATACTTATCGTAAGTATTTTTCATTAATAATAAAAGTATTATTAATCATAAGTTTAATTAAAAGTTTAATTAAATCATAAGTAATTAATAAATGATATAAAAAATATATACATATCATAAGTCTTAAATTAATTTAATTACTTTTATATCATAATTAATTTAATAATAATGAAAATCATTATTTATGTCATAAGTCTTATTTCATAACCATAAGTATTTAATTAAAAGTTCATCGAGTCATAACTTGAGCCCCGGGTGTCGGTTTTCGGCGAGTCTTATATATATATTCGCCTAACCAAACCACCCAACACATTGGTACACTCAAGAACACCCCAAGAACAGCCACCAAGTCGTGACCAAGAGCCACCATTCAACTTGTAGCTTTAATCCGTTCAAAAACATGTTTTAGTCATAACGGGTTATCCGTGGCTCGAATTTCAATGACCCGAACATGAATGTTCATCCAATCATCAATAATAACACACTAGTACACCCTAAAGACTCCAAAGGTGGTCACAAATTCGAACCAAACAAGAACACATTCATTTTTACATTTTGATATCAAGAAACACCATTTTAATCATAACTAGAGCTCCGGGAATCGAAATAACATGAATCCGGAGTCTAAATTCAATGTCTTGATGAGAGGAACACATCTAGACACTTTAATTTAACATTTACATCAGTTAAAATTACAGAAATGGTCGAAAATGCTGCTGTCCAAAATCAATCAAACCGAAATCATGCTATAACAAGTGTTTCTATGCATACAATCAACAATACAACAACATACAATCATCATACTATCATAATAACATATAAAAATAGAAAAATTAAAAAAAAAAAAAAGTTAGGGTTAAGGTTTATACCCTAATCAAGAATCAAGAAGATGAAGCTTGTAGATCGCGAAAAGGAGAATCTGTTTATGCAATTAATTTTGAGAGATGATGAATATTTTTATGATGATTGTAGATGGCCAAAATACTGATTATGGAGAGGTAGAAGTCAGACTAATAGGGAGGGGATGAGAGAAAAAAAAATTTAGATTAGATTAAAATGAATGGAAGTAGTGGTGTTTTGATCTAAGTGCACTAGTTTTGCAAAAATGACAAATCCTCCCCTCCATACGAGAGTTTTAGCCAAACCATACCCCAAGGAGTGGGCTCCATAGACCACTTTGATGATTAGGAGAAAAGCTTGTGGCCCGAACGACTGATCGAAGTCCGAAACGCGAAAACGCGAAAACGCTACTACGCGATTGATTTTTTGGAGAGATAACAAATACGCGACGAATAAAATATATAAACACTATATATAATCATATGAAATCAAAATATCATATTTAAAATATTTTAGACTTAAAAATCCCAAAAGCTTGACCGTTGGTTTGAAAACTGAAAAGATTCGCCGGATAGAAATCTGCGACACGTAGAAAAGTAAAACTTAAAATATGAACACAAATATTCACATAACACATAATAATTAATATATTATTATTAAAATAATAATATAGGTTATATAAATGACGTGGCAAGAACAACATTTAACGGTCATTAAATAATAAACGGTAAAAGATAACGGAAAAAGTAGGGTCGTTACACATGCGACAGGTCTCACTCTCTAGGAAGCTGAAAGGACATTCTCTTCAAACGACCAGAGAGACGCAACCGGAATCAACCGTTATGAGTAAAATCTTAAGAGCATTCGCCCTACTTACCCCATAATCTACCATCCACCATCAAAAGAAAAAGGCAACCGCTCCAACTGGCATCAATGACTAATATTCGTCTGGTTTTAAGTATTGTAACCGCCAATGACTTAGATTTAGATCAATTAGATGTAAAGCTGCATGGGAATCTCAATGAAGAGATTTATATGGTACAACCTATGGGCTTCGAGGTAGTTGGTAAAGAGGAGTGAATTTGCAAATTGAAGAAAAGTTCGTATGGATTGAAACAAGAACCTCGGCAATGGTATGGTATGTTGGTTAAGAATACAATTATAATATTTAAAAGTTAATCACTTTGTTTTGATGATGACAAAAAAGAAATAAGTGCTTGATCATATGTAAGACGATATGAGTTCATAAACCTACACTATCTCTAGCAAAAGACCAATACATAAATAATTAACTTGGTAAAATTGCTATACGGCTGAACCACGGTCGACCGTGAGTCTGACCGTGGATGCCCTGTAGCAACGGCTGCAATTCATTTTCAAAACTATTATCTGCGGTCAACCTCACGCCAGACCATGGATCTACCGCATATCTCTCTGTAACCAAATTCATCCACTTTGAGATAAACCACTTTGAGGCATATATAATTTACAAATCCTTTTTGAACATACTTATAATAGTTGCCTTCTTTGAATTCAAAAGAGTTTTGAACCAAAAGATGTAAAATTTTACTAATCACACCTAATGACATCTTAATGACATTTTAAACTCAAATAAGATTTAATACAAAAGTATTTTACTTTTTACTTGTTATAATATGTCATTCAAATACATACTAATGATGGTCATTAAAAATCCCAACAAAAGAGTTACTCTCCCATAACTTTTATGTATCATTTTTTTGCATGTATTATTATGAACTAGTAAGTTGTTGATGTAATAATCTCCAAGTAAGTTCCAACTAGATTCAAAACTAGTTCATTTGAGATGCAACAAGATTCCAAAGGACAAAATGCTTCCATTAGCAAAGTGACAAGTAATTAAGAAAGGTTGATGAAGTTTTAGAAGATAATGCTTTGTCAAGAGATAAAATTCTGTAATTACCCTATTAAGTAATCAATGACAAATGGTCAAAGTTTGAAGACTTTCTTCTTTTATGGACATGTCAACTTCTACACTTATGTCCAAAACAAAAGAGGTAATGGGGATAATTTCAGAGATAATTGGCTTTTAGTTGAAGCTATTCAACAAAGGAAAATACAATTTTCAAAGGACAAAAATGGCTATAAGAATCAGATGTCAGAGGTACATGATCGAACCATTACCTGAATTCGATTATGATGAATTCAATTATGATGAAGTTTTTGCTCCTGTTGCTAGATTGGAAGCTATTCGCATTTTCTTGACTTTTGCTTCATTTATGAAGTTCAAAGTGTTTCAAATGGATGTCAAGAGTGCATTTCTTTATGGCAAGCTTAATGAGAGAGTATATCTCTGTCAACCACCAGGTTTTGATGATAATCTTCATCCTGACAAAGTTAACCGTTTACGGAGAGCCATATATGGTTTACATCAAGCCCCACATGCTTGGTATGGAAGTTTGTCTAGTTATCTGATCGAAAAAGGTTATCAAATGGGCACGGTAGATTGTACTCTATTCACGAAGGTTAAAGATGATGATATTATTTTAGTCCAGATTTATGTAGACGACATTATTTTTGGTTCTACTAAGAAGGTATTCGTTGATGAGTTTCAGCAGGTGAGGAAGGACGAATTTGAAATGATTAAATTGGGTCTCTTACACTATTTTCTTGGTTTGCAAGTCGAACAGACTGATAATGGAATTTTTCTTCACCAAGCAAAGTATATGAATGACATACTCGAACATTTCGGTATGACTCAAGAACGTCATGTGTCGACCCCGCTAGCTGTAAATCACGGTATTTCATTAGACTGTGATGGGGAGCCTGTTGGTCCTACATACTATCGAGCAATCATCGGATCGCTCATGCATCTCACTGCATCTAGGCCGAATATTATATTCGCAACATGTCTGTGTGCTCGTTATCAAGTTAATCCGAATAAAGATCATCTTACAGCCACCAAAAGAATTCTACATCATCAGTTACATTCTCCAAATCTCGACATCTGGTATTCGAATGAAGACAAGTTTGATCTTGTAGCATACAGTGATTCAGACTATGCAGGTTGAAAAATCAACAACAAATCTACGTCAGGAGGATGTCAATTTCTAGGTGAAAGGCTGGTGACCTGGCAATGCAAGAAACAAACTAGAGTTGTGCTTTCCACGTGTGAAGCTGAATATATATTGCTACTGCAAGTTGCTGTTCGCAAGTTGTTTGGATTCAACAACAACTTCGCGATCACAGACTAAGAATCTCTTCTCTCCTCTTTATATTGATAATACTGCTGCTATTGCAATTACTAAGAATCCTGTGCAACATTCTAAGACTAAACACATAGGTGTAAGTATCATTTTCTTAGGGATTGCCATGAGAAAAAGATAATTGAGGTTAAGAGAATAGGTACTAAGGACCAGAGGGCTGACCTTTTCACTAAGGCTTTTGATAAACCTAGGTTCTTGCTACTCTTAGAGATGAATGGGATTGTTGATCGAGACAAAGTAATTTCAGATGTTGATTGTGAGGTTTAATTAAACTTTTAGACTTTGCATGTAGGATGCATGACATATAGATTTTAGTTTCTAATCTTTACTGCATATTTTTTCATGATGTCTGCATTTACTTGCATGATTTCTTTCATGTTTGCATACTAGTCTGTAGCTATTTCCTGTTTCTTTTGTTAAAATGCTAAAAGACAAAATGATTTTATGTTTTAGTATTTTAGGGGGAATATAATGTTTCAATAGAAAATACCTAAAAAGTGTAAAATGCCTCATCAGAAAACCCTAAAAAGTTGAAAATTCTGAAAATGAGCTTGTTTTGATTAATATGTTGGAGATGAAGAAATTACTGTACTGAGAATTGATATATTTGTTTAGTAAGGACTGATTTGAATGTTTATGATTATCTGTTGTGTGATGTACTGATAGATGTGACTTATGAATTCTTGGCATTAGACAATCATAATAAGAATAACGATCATCTAAGATTCAGAAGTCATGGACGATCTGTAGCGTTTGAAGGTAATCACCTGATTATCTCAGAAACTGTATGAAATGATAGTTGTTGAGGAACTCAAAAGTCGGTTGAGGGTATCCCCTATCATAATTGATAATTGTTAGAGAAAGTTGGTGTTGGATGTCCCCAAGCAATATTCAACGTTGCTCTACTAATTCAGCTTCATAGCTATGACTGGGACATTCAATAGATCATTTAAGGGGTTGAGGATTATCTGCTTGGCTGGTGCATACCACGTTGTCATGGGCCTAAGACTTAATAATTGAAACTAAACCCTGAAAATACAGAGATAACTTAGTGTATGTTGAAGTAGGTATTCCTTCTCGCTTAAAGTTGAAAAGTACGATTCTTTATTGCGGACCGTTCAAGCATTTAAGGGAAACACCTTCGAGTGATCTGAGCACACAATAAAGAAACATGAGTTCATGCATAAAAATGGAAAATCCATTCATGATGACATTCAAAATCAATATATCAAAAGACAGTGATATGCTAAAAAAGTAAAATATCAAAAGAAAATCAATGTCAATAATAATTGGCGTATCAAGATGGCAAAGTCCTGAAAGTTTGAAGAATGCTGATTCATGATGTGCTCATAAAGAACTCAGGTCATTTTTAGTGTGACGCCCCTGCGCAGCTTGAATTGTTTAATCATGACGTTCATACTAAACTATCAAGATTCTTTTTTTCATGACCCGTCCTAATCCATCTGAACGAATACATTACATATGGTTACATCGCGAGGTACTTGACCTCTATATGATACATTTTACAAACATTGCATTCGTTTTTAAAAGACAAACTTTTATTACATCGAAAGTTGACAGCATGCATACCATTTCATAATATATCCAACTAAAATTGACTTAGTAATAATCTTGATGAACTCGACGACTCGAATGCAACGTCTTTTTGAAATATGCCATGAACGACTTCATGTAATACCTTTAATATGAGCAAATACACAGCGGAAGATTTCTTTCATACCTGAGAATAAACATGCTTTAAAGTGTCAACCAAAAGGTTGGTGAGTTCATAAGTTTATCGTAAACAATAAAAATTCATCAATTTTGATAGATCACAAGATTTAAATGCTGCATGGTAAAAATGGGCCCAAATCCTATAGACACTTGTAATGTACATGCGATATCTTTTAAGTACAGTACACCTTTCTCGTGTACAAAATCCTTTTTCATAAATCTTAGTAACCGTACACATATCTCATGCAAAAAAACAACATACACATAACATGTGTATAAAAATCAATCTCTAGATACATAACATTCACATCAATTGGTGGAAATTATCATGTCTACATAATTCAATGGTGGCAATTATCATGTCCACATAATTCAACGGTGGCAATTATCATGTCCACATAATTCAACGGTGGCAATTATCATGTCCACATAATTAATTAGAGGAATGTTTTGCTTGTGTCTATCTCGTCAAACATTTATAAAAGCATTTCATGTATTCGCAGTTCAAAATATATATCAAAAGCATTTAATAAAGCAGTTGTAAAAACTGCGCATATATTCTCAGTCCCAAAAATGTAAAGAGTAAAAGGGAATCAAATGAACTTACTATATTATATTTTGTAGTAAAAATATGCATACGAAGGAACTGAACAATGCAGGGTTGGCCTCGGATTCACGAACCTATATCATTCAAATATATATATTAAAATATATAATCGTAACTGAACAAATTTATTTATTAAATCTTTAATTTATATATTATGTATGTTTAATTTGTGTATATATTCATATTGGTTAATATTCATATAGTTATATTAATATATCCATATTTATATACGTAATAGTTTAAATGTTATAAAAAAAAAATCAATAGTTTGTTATATTTAAATATCTATATAGATAATATTAATAGGTTTAATGTATATAGTTATGTGAAAATATTAATATAATTATGTAATAAGTATTTTTTATGTATAAAGTATTTATTTGTTTAAAAAGATAGTTTTGATAATAATAATAATTTACTAATAATAATAATAATAATAACTTTATTAATAATAACACTTATAATGATATTGTCAATATTGATACTTATAATAACAATAGTAGAAATCTTATCAATAATGATAATATTAATAACCATATTACTTAATAACAATACTTATTTTGATAATAATGTTAGTAATAATAATAAAAATGATAATAATATTCATAATTGTAACTAGGGTTATGATAAAAATGATAATAAACTGTAACTAATACTTTTATTAGTGAAAATAATAGTAACTGTGTTATTTTCATAATAATACTATTAATAATAATCATAATCATAATAATAATAATACTTGCATCAATAATAATAATAATAATAATAATAATAATAATAATAATAATAATAATAATAATAATAATAATAATAATAATAATAATAATAATAATAATAATAATAATAATAATAATAATAGTACTTGATGATAGTACTTAGTAATAACAAAAATGATAATAATATTAATCCTGTTATTTATATTAACCTATCAACAATAATTATTAATAATATTAACAATCACAATCATCAATACAATAATAATAATAATAATGATAGTAATAATAATACCTGTAATAATAATAACAATTACTAATACTACTAGTGACATAACAATAATGTCAATCATAATCATAATAAAAATGATGATAATAATAATAATAATAATAATAATAATAATAATAATAATGGAAATGAAAGTAAAAGTGTATACCCTTTCCAAAAAATGTTTTTCTAAAAAGAATTGCACGAGACGAGACTCGAACCCGCAACCTCCCGGATACCTGCTAACACTCTTAACCCTTCATCCACTTTAAGCTTTTCTGAAATTATTCTAAACTTAAAATTATATAAACCGTATTTCTCCTGCTTTCTTTTCCCCTTCTTCTTCAAAAAAATCACATCGACCTGGAGTAGTAAAAAAAAATCATAAGACGAGTTTTAGCACTGATGTGGATGTGATATAGAATGGTTTAGTTGATTGTTTGAAATTTATAGAAAACGAAAACAAAACAAAAAAATAAAAAATTTACACAGCTCCTGCCTGCCGTCGATATACTTAATAAAAAAAAATTGATTTACATTTTGAAATCGTTTTGGACAATTGTTATAAAATGAAATAGGCATTAATTCATCTATAGAAACTTACATAATCATCAATTTAACAAGAAACATCAAAATCATTTCGAATTTCTGGATGAACCCAAAGTTTGACTTTTTGATTGTAAAGCTTTTACTCGCAAATTTGAACTCATTTTGAAAAATTGAAGGTTGAAACTTAACAGATAGTTTGAGTAAAGGATTCATAACAACTCTGCATTTTTAGATTTTGATAATTGGTTCAAAATCAATTTATGGTGAAATTTACCAAGAACAGAGGTTTCACAAAAAAAAAATATAATCTATCAGAATCTGTTTAAATAATTGTATTTGTTATTGAGGGAGGAATGTTAATAACATGTGAAGACTCGTTTGTTTTATAATACAGAAGAGTCGACAGGCAGATTCCTTTCAAGAAGAGAATACAAAAAAAAAAAAAGTAGAAAACGATGGGAAACAGATTGATTTTTTTAATAGTAATAATAAATATATTATTAATAATAATATTGATAATATTATTAATAATTATAAGAATACTAGCAAAAATAATAATAGAAGTAATACTAGTCTTAAATGATAAAAATAATTAATAGTACCAAATAATACTAATAATCATAATAAAAGTAAAAATAATGATAAAGATAAGATGATAATTTTTAATATAGCAATTATAATTTATCTTTTAAGTAAGTTTAATATATTGATATTATTAACTATCTAATATATATAATAGCACATAGTGATTATTTAATTTTATATATTTTATATATATTACAATATACATATAGTATTTATCATGTATAGAAATCATATATATTTATATATAGATTCACTTAATAGCCACATTATTATCTTGCATATTATTTTACATACTTGATTCTAATGTTTCAGTTATATTTTATTATTTCTAATTATTATATATTTTCATATACACACACACACATATATATATATATATATATATATATATATACACACATATTTGTTTACACACAATTTGTTCGTGAATCGTCGGGAATTGTCGAAGGTCAAATGATTTCATGATAACAGTTCAAAAATCTTGAGACTCAACTTTACAGACTTTGCTTATTGTGTCGAATTCATATAAAGATCAAGTTTAAATTTGGTCAGAAATTCCCGGGTCGTCACAGTACCTACCCGTTAAAGAAATTTCGTCCCGAAATTTGATTGAGGTCGTCATGGTTAACGATAAAAATGTTTTTATGACGAATATGAGTTGATAAATAGAGTTTTATTACTATAGAGTAATATGGATAAAATAATGCAATTACTCGAAGCGTACGAGGGAAGCTATCACAAAAGAGTGAAATGAGTAAATGCAATTTCGATTTACCTATGGCGTAGTCACGGTTAATTTTCGGAAATCAAGGAATTTAAAGAAAATCTTCGAAATCTAAAAGATTTGATTCTTTGGTGAATAAGGAAATTAAGATCTCTATAATTAAATACGGTGATCTGCCTGGATTACTCTGTCTGATATTCCTATTATAAATTAAACTTTTTCTGTTCCATTATTTTCACCAATCCATATACTTTCTTTCTTAGTTCATATATCTAAAAGATTGTGAAAATGCTTAATCCCGTTCTAATCCTTGATATTTTTCTAATTATCATTTCTGTCATCCTTCTTATCAATCTTCCACCAGAAAAATCTGTTTACTTCTACTATTACCTTGGGGTGATACTATTCTTAATTATACCGTGTCTTTATATTACTATTCGTATTAATATCCACGGTTTGTAATTTCTGCGTTGTTGTTGGGTTTTATATCTTTCTTTATATTTCGATGTCCCTACATCTGTCTCCTATAATCATTGTCATCCACAGTTAATGCTCTCTTTTATTTGCTGCGATTTATACCCCCTTTCTATTTCGGAACTTCATGCTCTGTTTTCTCTTCTATCCATTAATCACAGCAAGTAAAGGTCCATAATTCGTAGATATGAGTTTTGAAATGAACATAGTTAATGTTCTAAGAGAGAAATTGTGATAGCACGATCTTGATTGGTTAAATTACTAGAATTCAAGAAAAAAGATAGAACTATCAAGAAAATATATTCTTGATATGTTTATAGATTAGATAGAATGTAAGAGTCGTGTAACATGGCATATGAAGACGTTAGAGTCTGTGAATCATCATGTTCCATTAGAAACTCAACATGACTTACTGTAATATAATCACGTTGATCAAGTGTCATTATATTATACTAACTCATGCTTCAGTTCCCAACACTACTTCAAAATCATTCATGAATTAAACTCGAATGTTTACAGAATATAGAAACTATCAGTTTCTTATATGATGTAATACTGGTAGCGCAAATAGATAAATGATTTCAGATACGATTAGTTATGAAAATATCTTCAGAAATATCGAAGATATTTATGACGATATTTTGGAACTTCTAAGATCGAAGGTTGATGAGGAAAATCCTTTCACAAGGATTTAGAATAAATAAGGAGCAAGATATTCGCTGAAGAGTTCATCAGATACAGAATCATCTAAATTCGTTAAGTACAGGTTTAGTCCTTGTGATTTGTCCACAGTCTCCTTTATAGTTTGCTCAATCCGTTTTTCAGTTTCAACTTTTTTGAGCTTTGCCCACATACTATTCTTTATCTTTATACCTTCGACTGTTAAGGTCGTGTACAGTTTTTGCTGCTGTATTTAAATTTTTCAGAATTCAGAGTATGGATTCGTAGACTTGGTGTTCTTTTTCAGAATTCCAGGATGGAAGATCATGATTCCAAGAGATAAATGTTATATGTATACATATAACTGTTGATGTAAACATGCTACGAGTTTTCAAAATACTGATTGTTAATTCCGGGTAATTGGTATGGTCATTCTCGTTATAAGGTGTGGATGAGTATATGATAAGGTATTAAATGAACAATTGGTTTTTCGGAGAAACATAAATCAATGAGTAATGAAACTGCTGGTAATTTTACTGCTATTGTGGTAGAATATAAACGATTCTTCGGTAACGGTGATGAAAGGCAAACTTATATATCAAGGTTATAATAGAGTTTATTCGGATGAAAAGTCAAAATTGATTTGTTGAAGCTGTGACAAAATTGGCTAATTTAAAAAGAAATTGCATTGTTATTTTCGGAAATAATAATGCCAAAGGAGCTAGCACATATACGTGTTAAACGTTTACTCAGGTTCTGAGTGTTTTTAGGTGCATAACTATATGCATAAATCTTTTCTCCCGTAGATGAAGTGCTGTTGGTTCATCCTCTCGATTGAGGTGTTTTCAAGAATGATGAAAGGTTTGAACGCAGATAGTAATCGTCGAGATACAAATGAGGTTTAAGATGAAATCAAGTGGCAAACTTGAAGAAATGTTTAGTTTCATATGTTATAATCAATATTTTAATTCATTTTAATTGTCCAATGTCGGCAGTCCACAGTTGATAGTCCACAGTTAACAGTCCAATAATTCATATATAGCTTAATATATAATATTCGAATTAATTAATACGTATCGTGACCCGTGTACATGTCTCTGACTCGATCACAACTCAAAGTATATATATTATTGTAGAATCAACCTCAACCCTATATAGCTAACTCCAGCATTACTGTCTATGGTTATTCCAAATAATATATATAGATGCGTCGATATTATATGTCAAAACCTTGTATATGTGTCCCGATATTTAAAGTGCGTAAAATAAATAACAGAAATTAAATGACGATAAATAAAATTGCGAGAATATAAACTGCGATAATTAAATTGTAATACGGAATTAATCAGTTAGCTAGGAACAGTTAGCTAGGAACAGTTAGCGTGGATTCTTATCAAAATTCTTCTCATAGTTAAATTGTTTGTTTCTAACAAATTTTATTTTTTGTCCAATGTTTTCTTCATTATGCTACTTGTTGGATTCTGGTAAGTCAAAATCCAACTATGAAATTGAATGAAAATGGTTATTCTGTGGTGAACGGATTCGTATATCTGTGGGTGTAAGTAGGATAGTAAACGACTGTTGAATCAGCTTCGACAAATGTACAGCGTGTGACGACCCGAAAATTTCCGACCAAATTTAAACCTAACCTTTATATGTTTCCGACACGATAAGCAGAATTGGTAATGTTGAATCTCAAAAAGTTTGGAACTACATTCATGTAATCAATTACCCTTTGACCGTGTTCGACGATTCACGAACAATTATGTGTATATAGATACGTATATATAATATATAATATTAACTGAAAACATTAACAAAGTATTAGATATATGATACTTTACATGAACGTATTTGTTTCGATATATTTATCGACAGAATTAAGAGATAATATCAAATGATTGAATTATCAGATACATTATGATATGATTACGGGCCAATGTTATGAGGTCCACTGTGATTTAAGAAATCTATTCTTTTTGACAATATTCGGAAAATGGTAAAGTGATCTATAAGTAAGAACGTGGAGTGTAAATAACTTAGATGTTGGATATCGACAAGATAAGTAACTCGACATTTTTCATTAAGATGATTTCATACGTTTATTAAACCTTTGGACTTTATCCCATGCTTCACCAATAGACTGTAATTTAAAAACTTGAAACCTATTATGAATATATATAATTCTACTTTTCTAAAATGTTTTATGATATAACGATTTAAATTAATATTAAATATATTTATACGCATATTGTACGTACATAGTTTTATACTTTTACTATACTTTAACTTTACCTTTACTTTACTTTTACTTTACTTTTACTTTACTTTAACTTTAATAATTCACTTTAATAATTCATACTTTAATAATTCACTTTAATAATTCATACTTTAATAATTCACTTTAATAATTCATACTTTAATAATTCACTTTAATAATTCATACTTTAATAATTCACTTTAATAATTCATACTTTAATAATTCACTTTAATAATTCAAGAATTTATTATAAATAGAATTCAATAGCTTTCATTATTTCATAGAAACTTGAAAATATATTTCTCTAAACTCTCTCAATCGATTTATATATATATATATATATATATATATATATATATATATATATATATATATATATATATATATATATATATATATATATATATATATATATATATATATATATATATATATATATATATATATATATATATATATATATATTTGCTCTGTATTATTTCAAGATATTATTAGTATACATAAAATATTACGATGGAGTGATGTCCGAGTGGTTTCAAAATAGTTTTTTGAATGAGTCGAAGCTAAGGAAATTATGGGTTATAGGTATGGAGGTGATGGGTATGGTTCATGGGTATGCTCGTGAGGTCAATCTAGTGTTTATCATCTCCGTTGCGTCTACGTACTTTCCTGCAATATTGAATCTCAATATTGATACGTTCGTGAATCCGAGGCCAACCTTGCACTTGTTAAATGACGTTATATGTATTTTTACTACGAAATACAGTATGGTATTAAAGAAATCTTCCGCTGTGCATTAGCTCATTTTAAGGATATTACTTGGAGTCATTCATGGCATACTTTGAAAGACGTTGCATTCGAGTCGTTGAGTTCATCAAGATTAATATTAAGTCAATTATAGTTGGATGTAATATGAAATGGTATGCATGCCGTCAATTTTTGATGTAAAGAAAGTTTGTCTTTTAAAAACGAATGCAATGTTTGTAAAACGTATCATATAGAGGTCAAATACCTCGCGATGTAATCAACTATTGTGAATCGTTTATAATGTATATGAACGGGTCCTTTCAGTTGGTATCAGAGCGGTGGTCTTAGCGAACCAGGTCTTGCATTAGTGTGTCTAACTGAGAGTTGTTAAGATGCATTAGTGAGTCTGGACTTCGACCGTGTCTGCATGTCAAAAAGATTGCTTATAAATTCTAGTCGAAAATTATCTACTTATCATCCTTAGGAAATTACCTGCTTATCATCTTAAGTCTAGATGCGTTTTCCTGTATTTATTGCATAATAGTGTATAGACGGATTCTTATCTTAGCACATCTATTACTGTGAACTTTGACTGACATCTTTTCAAAGATTCTCCGTAATTTACGGAATTTTAGTATTATATATACATATGCAAATTATGTAATTGAAGAATACCAAATCTAAATTCTACAATCTATTTCATACCAAAAATTGTTTCCCTGATCCTACGAGATTGATCCCTCAACCAGTTCGAATTCCTCAGATTCCGACAGCTATTCCGATATGGATATCTACCTGAGCTCCGAATGTAGCATCACCGGAATTGATCACCCAATTTCCCATCATCTATTTTGGATGAATTGGGGATGGGTCCGTAGTCAACTCAACCATTGGAGATAAGAAGAAGGTGATCCCTTCCATCCACCACATTACCCTCTTGGCAATGAACCTGAAGCACTTACCGGCGAACCTGTTCGAGATACCATTTTCTCACTCATTGCTAGAGTATCTCGTCATGATTATATACTATCCCATATTGCGAATCTTATTCATCCGCTCGTTCCAACCGCCAATCATCCTGGTGTACTAGCAGAAATTAACGAACTTCGCGCCCGAGTAGTGGCTTTGGAACACATGGTGCAAGGATTACAAACACCATTAGCAGCACCAGCAGCATAACCAATACCGCCAGTAACATCCACATCACAAGCCTCAATACCACAAGCTTCAGCAGCATCACTAGCGGTTACCGACAGTATCTACAGCATCAACAATATCGTCAGCACCACCATCACCGTCAGTACTGTCAGCATCATCAGCACTAGCAGCACCTATAACATCACAAGTTCCGTCAGTTCAAAAATCGCCGTGGACGTCATCATTGATCAATAACGAGTATTTTGTATCAACGAGTTATGAAGTATTAACTCATTCTTCTGAAGAAATTAAATATATATATTTTATATACATGAATGCTGAAACTATAAAAATCTTTCGTACTAAGCTATTGAATATGAATTGAAAAAGGGTAGATACTACTCAGTTAAATTCATATTACTAATATGCTATGATGTACATCCTTCGTTAACAACCTAACCATCGTAACTACAATCTTTGATTCAATTAAATGAATTCGGTTTCATAATAAACCAAGTGTATCATTCAATAACATGTTTAATTTTACACTTTCATCTTCAATGTACTCGAAACTTACTGAAAAACAACATTCGTATCTTGTGAAGTTAGCAAGAGTTCTATGAGCATCAGCATAATTCACTAAGGAAATATCTATAAGAATAAACATTGAAGTATTGATTACATTAGCGAAATACTCCGCGAAGATTATGTAATCTCTAATGTTTTAGAGATTATTTTTTACTAATCTAAGCCGAAAATCAAATGAGCTTAATATGATATTAACTCATTAAATCTGTATTACATCTGAAGAAAAATATACATACATATATTTTCATAAAGACTGTAATGAAAAATTCTTGTTCAAAATATTATTTGTGACATTTTTTTTAACGGGTAGGTAATACCTGAGAGATATATAAATGCACAATTAATATATTACATTCTTCGATTCTAATTCAGTAAATCATCAACTATACTCCCTATTTTCACAACAGTATACCTTCTTTTATAAGAAATCAAAACAACCAAACTCATTCAAATTCAATCACCTATTCTGATTTTTGAAATCTCAGAATGCAACTCGAGATATAAGCAAAACCATCACTCTTAGATCCTTACATTTTTTCAAAGTTATACTTTGGCTTCAAAACTGTGATAGAACATCACTTTTAATTGTAACACTCAAAAGGATACGAGAATCAATCGAGATTTATGACGAATTTATCCTTTAGATATTGGCAATGACAAGCTGCATTTAAAATGCTTCAAAATTTCGGAAGACACTTCAAATAAGGAACAATCGAGATGATGATCCAATCACACATTACCAGAAGTCTTGTACCTGGAAAACTCTCGAACCCAAAGTCATAGTTTAACAAGTACCCGCGTTGAATTCTTTAGCATTTATTAGCAAAAACAACCTTACGATTCTTTTCAAAGTAGCCAGTTTTGTCACAGCTCCAACAAGTCAACTTCGACTTTTCAGTAAAACTAATTTTATTATAACTTCGATAGATACGCTGCCCTTTCACCATCGTTACCGGGGAACCTTTCATATCTCACCACATTAGCAGTAAACTTATCAACAACTTCATTAACCTTCGACTTAAATCTCTCCGAAAAGTCACTATACTTATTCATTGAAACTCCATCTCTTACTCATCCGCATCTTGCAACAAGAATTGCCATACCAATTACTGAAAATCAACAATCAGTATTTTAAAATCTCGCAGCATTTCTACTTCAATAGTTATATATACATATAACGTCTATCTCCTAAACTTACACACTTCGAATGTGAAGTTTCTGAAAAACATCTCAAACTGTGAATTAGTTCTTGAAATGCTAATGAAGCATCAGAAACTGTAAATGACTTTAACAGTCAAAAGTTTGATGACAAAGAATAATGTGTTGGTAAAGCCCAGAAAAAGAGAAGAGTTGGTACTGAACAATGGATTGAGCAGACCGTGAAGGAGACCAAGGACAAATACAAGGACTAAAGTCTGTATTTAAAGAATCTTGATGATTCTGTTTCTGACGAAGTCATTACCGAATACCTTGCTCCTGACTCTAAACCTTTGCGGACCTTATTCTTCATCATCATCTTATCTTAAATATTATAAAATATCTTCGTATCTCTCATTATACATATTCTCCATATTTCTGGAGATATTTTCACAACTATTCTTATCTGTGATCATTTATCTCTCCATAATATCTGCAACATAAAAGAAACTGTGTTGGTTTCTAAATTCTGAAAAAAATTCAAATACGAATGTTTTGAAGTAGTGTTGGGAACTGAAGCATGAGTTAGTATAATATAATGACACTTGATCAATGTGATTATATTACAGTAATTCATGCTGAGTTTCTAATGGAACGTGATGATTTACAGAACATACCGTCATCATGTGCCATTTACACGACTCATACATTCTACCAAATCTCTAAACATATTAAGAACATATCTTCTTGATAGTTCTATCTTTCTGGATATTCTGGTAATTTGCCAAATCAAGATCGTACCATTACGATTTCCTTCTTAGAACATTAACTATGTTCATCCACAACTTCATACCTACTAATTCTGGACCATTATTCGCTTGATTTAAAGCCGGGAAGAGACAACAAAAGTATGAAACTCCGAAATGTAAGGGATAATATAATGTCCAATAACAACACATAAATTACAAACCATGTATATCAATGTTTATCGCAACATAAAGACACGGGAGAATTAAAAACACTATAACCCCAAGGGCGAAGTAGAAGAAAACAGATTCCTCCGGTGGAAGTTGGAAAAGGAGAATGATTGTTGCGATAGTAAGGATAAGGACAAGGATTAGAATTGGATTAAGCATTTTCGCAATCTTTTGAAATTGGAATTGAGTATAGAAGTGGTAAAAACTAATGGAATGGAAAAGGTAAATATCAGACGTAGTAATCGGGACAGATCATCGCATTTAATTAAAGAGATCCTAATTTCCTTAAATCTCGAAGAAACAGATCTTATAGATTTCCAAGATTTTTTATTTTTTTTTGAATCCCTTGAATTCCGGAATTCAACCATGACTACGTCAAAAATTATGACGAAACTTATTTTCCTCATTCCACTATTTTGTGATAGCTTCACTCATACGCTTCGAGTAATCGGATTATTTTATCCATATTACTCTATGGTAATAAAATCCTATCTATCAACACATATCCGTCATGAAAACATTTTTATGGTTAGCCATGACGACCTCGATCAAATTTCGGGACGAAATTTCTTTAACGGGTAGGTACTGTGACGACCCGAAAATTTTCGACCAAATTTAAACCTAACCTTTATATGTTTCCGACACGATAAGCAGAATTTGTAATGTTGAATCTCAAAAAGTTTGGAACTACATTCATGTAATCAATTACCCTTTGACCGTGTTCGACGATTCACGAACAATTATGTGTATATAGATATGTATATATAATATATAATATTAACTGAAAACATTAACAAAGTATTAGATATATGATACTTTACATGAACGTATTTGTTTCGATATATTTATCGACAGAATTAAGAGATAATATCAAATGATTGAATTATCAGATACATTATGATATGATTACGGGCCAATGTTATGAGGTCCACTGTGATTTAAGAAATCTATTCTTTTTGACAATATTCAGAAAATGGTAAAGTGATCTATAAGTAAGAACGTGGAGTGTAAATAACTTAGATGTTGGATATCGACAAGATAAGTAACTCGACATTTTTCATTAAGATGATTTCATACGTTTATTAAACCTTTGGACTTTATCCCATGCTTCACCAATAGACTGTAATTTAAAAACTTGAAACTTATTATGAATATCTATAATTCTACTTTTCTAAAATGTTTTATGATATAACGATTTAAATTAATATTAAATATATTTATACGCATATTATACGTACATAGTTTTATACTTTTACTATACTTTAACTTTACCTTTACTTTACTTTTACTTTACTTTTACTTTACTTTAACTTTAATAATTCACTTTAATAATTCATACTTTAATAATTCACTTTAATAATTCATACTTTAATAATTCACTTTAATAATTCATACTTTAATAATTCACTTTAATAATTCATACTTTAATAATTCACTTTAATAATTCATACTTTAATAATTCACTTTAATAATTCAAGAATCTATTATAAATAGAATTCAATAGGTTTGATTATTTCATAGAAACTTGAAAATATATTTCTCTAAACTCTCTCAATCGATTTATATATATATATATATATATATATATATATATATATATATATATATATATATATATATATATATATATATATATATATATATATATTTGCTCTGTATTATTTCAAGATATTATTAGTATACATAAAATATTACAACGGAGTGATGTCCGAGTGGTTTCAAAATAGTTTTTTGAATGAGTCGAAGCTAAGGAAATTATGGGTTATAGCTATGGAGGTGATGGGTATGGTTCATGGGTATGCTCGTGAGGTCAATCTAGTGTTTATCATCTCCGTTGCGTCTACGTACTTTCCTGCAATATTGAATCTCAATATTGATACGTTCGTGAATCCGGGGCCAACCTTGCACTTGTTAAATGACGTTATATGTATTT
Source organism: Rutidosis leptorrhynchoides (assembly GCF_046630445.1). NCBI lineage: Eukaryota > Viridiplantae > Streptophyta > Magnoliopsida > Asterales > Asteraceae > Rutidosis > Rutidosis leptorrhynchoides. The sequence continues at coordinate 313,102,129 of NC_092335.1, read as the reverse complement.
TTACTACGAAATACAGTATGGTATAAAAGAAATCTTCCGCTGTGCATTAGCTCATTTTAAGGATATTACTTGGAGTCATTCATGGCATACTTTGAAAGACGTTGCATTCGAGTCGTTGAGTTCATCAAGATTAATATTAAGTCAATTATAGTTGGATGTAATATGAAATGGTATGCATGCCGTCAATTTTTAATGTAAAGAAAGTTTGTCTTTTAAAAACGAATGCAATGTTTGTAAAACGTATCATATAGAGGTCAAATACCTCGCGATGTAATCAACTATTATGAATCGTTTATAATGTATATGAACGGGTCCTTTCACATCGTAACTTATTAAGGTGAAATCTAAATATTCCTCGGGTATTACCTACCCGTTAAAATATTTTCACCATTAACAGTTTGTACAAAAGAATTTTTAATTACAATCTTTATGAAAACATATATACGTATATATTTTTTTCAGATGTAATCATGGATTTAATGAGTTAATATGATATTAAACTCATTTGGTTTACGTTTAGAACTAGAGTACATAATCTCTAAAACATTAGAGGTTACATAACCATCATGTCGAACGAAGATAAATGATGTAGAACGTCATGTAGAACGATGATTATTATCGAGGTACAGAATGCGATGTTGAGGCATGTGATGTTGAAACTTGGGTTGTTGGTGGTACTGTCGGTGCCGGTGATGTTGCTGAAGCTAGTAAATTTTGCACCATATTCTCCAAATTTATTTCTCGAGCGCGAAGTTTGTTGACTTCTTCTATTATTCCGGGATGATTGTCGATTGGAACGAGCGAATGAATAAGGTTTAGAATCTGAGATATTATGTAATCATGACAAGATATTCGAGAAATGAAGGTGAAAATGATATTTCAGACTGGTTCACCTGTAAGTAGTTCAGGTCCTTTGCCAAGAGGTGAATTTGGTTGATGGAAAGGATCACCTTCTTTTTGTCTCTAATAATTAAGTAGGCTACGAACCCATCAGATGAATTGGTTGATTCATTATGGTGACACTGCTTTCAGAGCTTAGGTGAAACTCCATATCGAAATAGCTGTCGGAATCCGAGGAATTCGAACTGGTTGAGGGATTCATCTCGTACGATCAGATGAAGGATTTTCGATAAGAAATAGATTATAGGATGTAGATTAGTACCCTGTAATAAATAATTTACATATGCATATATAATAGTAAAATCCCATAAGTTACTGAGGAATCTACGGAAGCTGTCAGGCAAAGTCTACAGTAGCAGATACGCTAAGATATGAATTTTGTCTATACACTATTCATGTAATCAATGCAGTAAGATATGTCTAGACTAAGAATGATAATCAGGTAATTTTCGACACGAAATGATAAGCAAAACTTTTGACATGCAGACACGGTCGAAGTCCAGACTTACTAATGTATCTAAACAACTATCAGTTAGACACACTAATGCAAGACCTGGTTCGCTAAGACTACCGCTCTGATACCAACTTTCATGACCCGTCCTAATCCATCTGGACGAATACATTACATGTGGTTACATCGCGAGGTACTTGACCTCTATATGATACATTTTACAAACATTGCATTCGTTTTTAAAAGACAAACTTTCATTACATCGAAAGTTGACGGCAAGCATACCATTTCATAATATATCCAACTAAAATTGACTTAGTAATAATCTTGATGAACTCGATGACTCGAATGCAACGTCTTTTTGAAATATGCCATGAACGACTTCATGTAATACCTTTAATATGAGCAAATGCACAGCAGAAGATTTCTTTCATACCTGAGAATAAAATGCTTTAAAGTGTCAACCAAAAGGTTGGTGAGTTCATAAGTTTATCGTAAACAATAAAAATTCATCAATTTTGATAAATCACAAGATTTAAATGCTGCATGGTACAAATGGGCCAGAAATCCTATACCCACCTGTAATTTACATGCGATATCTTTTAAATACAGTACACCTTTCTCGTGTACGAAATCCTTTTTCATAAATCTTTGTAACTGTACACATATCTTGCGCACAAAAACAACATATACATAACCTGTGTATAAAAATCATTCTCTCGATACATAACATTCACATCAATTGGTGGCAATTATCATGTCCACATAATTCAATGGTGGCAATTATCATGTCCACATAATTCAACGGTGGCAATTATCATGTCCACATAATTCAACGGTGACAATTATCATGTCCACATAATTCAACGGTGGCAATTATCATGTCCACATAATTCAACGGTGGCAATTATCATGTCCACATAATTCAACGGTGGCAATTATCATGTCCACATAATTCATTCGAGGAATGTTTTGCTTGTGTCTATCTCGTCAAAGATTTATAAAAGCATTTCATGTATTCGCAGTTCAAAATATATATCAAAAGCATTTAATAAAGCAGTTGTAAAAACAGCGCATATATTCTCAGTCCCAAAAATGTAAAGAGTAAAAGGGAATCAAATAAACTCACTATACGATATTTTGTAGTAAAAATATGCATACGACGGAACTGGACAATGCAGGGTTGGCCTCGGATTCACGAACCTATATCATTATATATATATATATATATATATATATATATATATATATATATATATATATATATATATATATATATATTAAAATATATAATCGTAAATGAACAAATTTATTTATTAAATCTTTAATTTATATATTATGTATGTTTAATTTATGTATATATTCATATTGGTTAATATTCATATAGTTATATTAATATATCCATATTTATATACGTAATAGTTTAAATGTTATAAAAAAAATCAATAGTTTGTTATATGTAAATATCTATATAGATAATATTAATAGGTTTAATGTATATAGTTATGTGAAAATATTAATATAATTATGTAATAAGTATATTTTATGTATAAAGTATTTATTTGTTTAAAAAGATAGTTTTGATAATAATAATAATTTACTAATAATAATAATAATAACTTTATTAATAATAACACTAATAATGATATTGTCAATACAGATACTTATAATAACAATAGTAGAAATCTTATCAATAATGATAATATTAATAACCATATTACTTAATAACAATACTTATTTTGATAATAATGTTACTAATAACAATAACAATAATAATAATATTCATAATTGTTACTAGGGTTATGATAAAAATGATAATAAACTGTAACTAATACTTTTATTAGTGAAAATAATAGTAACTGTGTTATTTTCATAATAATACTATTAATAATAATCATAATCATAATAATAATAATACTTGTATCAATAATAATAATAATAATAATAATAATAATAATAATAATAATAATAATAATAATAATAATAATACTACTACTAATACTTGATGATATTATTTAGTAATAACAAAAATGATAATAATATTAATCCTGTTATTTATATTAACCTATCAACAATAATTATTAATAATATTAACAATCACAATCATCAATACAATAATAATAATGATAGTAATAATAATACCTGTAATAATAATAACAATTACTAATACTACTAGTGACATAACAATAATATCAATCATAATCATAATAATAATGATAATAATAATAATAATAATAATAATAATAATAATAATAATAATAATAGTAATAATAATAATTAATAATAATAATAATAATAATAATAATAATAATAATAATAATAATAATAATAATAATAATAATAATGGAAATGAAAGTAAAAGTGTATACCCTTTCCAAAAAATGTTTTGAACAATTGTTATAAAATGAAATAGGCATTAATTCATCTATAGAAACTTATATAATCATCAATTTAACAAGAAACATCAAAATCGTTTCGAATTTCTAGATGAACCCAAAGTTTGACTTTTTGATTGTAAAGCTTTGACTCGAAAATTTGAACTCATTTTAAAAAATTGAAGGTTGAAACTTTACAGATAGTTTAAGTAAAGGATTCATAACAACTCCGTATTTTTAGATTTTGATAATTGGTTCAAAATCGATTTATGGTGAAATTTACCAAGAACAGAGGTTTCGCTAAAAAAAATATAATCTATCAGAATCTGTTTAAATAATTGTATTTGTTATTGAGGGAAGAATGTTAATAACATGTGAGGATTCATTTGTTTTATAATACAGAAGAGTCGACAGGCAGATTCCATTCAAGAAGAAAATACAAAAAAAAAAGTAGAAAACGATGGGAAACAGATTGATTTTTTTAATAGTAATAATAAATATATTATTAATAATAATATTGATAATATTATTAATAATTATAAGAATACTAGCAAAAATAATAATAGAAGTAATACTAGTCTTAAATGATAAAAATAATTAATAGTACCAAATAATACTAATAATCATAATAAAAGTAAAAACAATGATAAAGATAAGATGATAATTTTTAATATAGCAATTATAATTTATCTTTTAATTAAGTTTAATATATTGATATTATTAACTATGTAATATTTATTAACTATCTATTATATATAATAACACATTGTGATTATTTAATTTTATATATATTACAATATACATATAGTATTTATCATGTATAGAAATCATATATATTTATATATAGATTCACTGAATAGCCACATTATTATCTTGCATATTATTTTACATACTTGATTCTAATGTTTCAGTTATATTTTATTATTTCTAATTATTATATATTTTCATATATACACACACACACACATATATATATATATATATGTATATATATATATATATATATATATATATATATGTATATATATATATATGTATATATATGTATGTATATATATATATACATATATACATATTTCAGTTATATTTTATTATTTATAATTATTATATATTTTCATATATACACACACACATATATATATATATATATATATATATATATATATTTATATATATGTATATATATATTTATATGTATGTATATATATATATATATATATATATATATATATATATATATATATATATATACATATTTGTTTACACACAATTTGTTCGTGAATCGTCGGGATTTGTCGAAGGTCAAATGATTTCATGATAACAGTTCAAAAATCTTGAGACTCAACTTTACAGACTTTGCTTATCGCGTCTAATTCATATAAAGATCAAGTTTAAATTTGGTCGGAAATTCCCGGGTCGTCACACTTGTAGTCTGCGATTTAGAGTCATACCTACTTAGACTCTAAGTTGGAAAGATACTTACCTAGATATACTCTAAAATAACATATAAGTGAAAGTTTATCTTTCGATTCCATTTTCCATGACAACTTGAACATAAAGAAGTTAAGGGCCTTGAGATTTATTTCGTGTGACGACTGGTCATCAGGAAAGTCTGCTTTAACTGTAGACCAATCTTCGCGGTAAATAATGCGCCTATTCGGATAATCCAATATATTCTGAGATCATCCGAGAAAATTAGATTCAAGATTGTCAAAACATTGGTAGAAGCCAAAGGCTGACAGCGTTATTCAAAATGCTGTGAGAACCATCATGTTCAATTTGAATGAAGTACATGGAAAGAGATAACGGAAAGTTACGCGTAATGAATTGACAACCTAATAAAAAAGCAAAATCATAAGTGATGAAAGAATCAAGGACTAATGAACTTAGCGTGATCTCAAAAATCACTGCTTTATAGTGTTCATGTAATTAATGCCAACATGATTGTCGAAGTGTCCGGAATGAATATGTTCATGTTTAATGAGGATTGATATCAGTAATTGCTTGATAATAGGCATAGACTGGATAATTAGGAATGAATAACAGAAGTTGATTCAATATGTCAGTTGTGATCCATTTTTAAAATTGTTAATCATACTGCTCACAAAAGGAATGTGGATTTGTATGATTTGCTTATCTATTTGTTAAGTAGTTTGCATTGAAAAATGTAAAACAACAAAAAGATTTGGGTTTGCATGTTATTGCATTTCATGATAGAATGTCTTTTCTTTGCATACTTTTAGTTGCGTGACATTATATTTCAGAAAATTTATAAAGATTTTATCTTTCATTTGTTTTCTGATTATCCTCTGAATGCACAATGACATCTGAAAGAACCTTTTTAAGATCAAGATATTATTGGCCACCAAATCCATAAGATAGAAGTTTTGTAGAGCTTGTGATTGTATTAAGGTTTTTAATGTTTTAAGACCTTAAGATGAAATTACACTGTAGGACTTACTCCTGTGAAACAGAATGTTTAGAGTAATAACCTCGTTTTGGTTAAGAAGTTTGGACTGCATAAGTGTGAATGATCATTTCTTGATGGATTAGTGATTTATGACTCAAATTGAAGGTGCTAGTTAGCTCTAAGATTGACAAAAGAGTCAAAATCCTAAGTTTGTGAAAATTTGAGTTTGCCTAAGTGGCTCACTCGCACGTTTAAAGTGTGAACCGTACGAGTAACTACACGATTGAGGTTAACCGTACGGATGACCCTGTTCTAGAATTGTCCTAAGACTTCTGGGTTACATGCATGAGTGACTGTGAGGCATGCGGTTGGAAGGTGAACTATGTGCTCAACCGTACGGTTGAGCACGAGAGTATAAATATGGGGTGCTGAGCACATTTGCTCACACTTGCACACCCACATCATTTTTACTCTCAACATTCGATCTTCACCAATCGCGTTTTTCGCCGTAGGTTTTGTTTAGCATCGAAAGCCAATCTCAGCGCCACTAACTAGGTACAATTTCATTGATGTTTCGTTGGTTAATTCGTTGTTTGAATGTGTCGAAACCCTAGTGGGTTATAAATCAAATTTTGTATAATTGCAGTGTGTTTTGATGTTTGTTTGATGTTGTTTTGAGTTAAACGGTACCTAAGCTTACTATCGTGATGTAAATCGGCCTCTAAAACACTCAAACATGTAATCCCGTTGATTTAAAAATGGCATTTAATATTGGTTTCATCAGACATGCACGAGTGAACTCACTCGCATGCGTGGGACATGACTCGCACGAGTCAGTACGCGATTAAGGCTTAACCGTGTGAACCTTTGAGCCCACTCGTTTGATTTCACTTTATGTTTATTTGGCTGCTCACTCATTTGACTGAGCTGACACGTGTGCTTAACCGCACGAGTCACCACACGATTGACTCACTTGCATATACATATAGCCTCAACCGTGCACTTTGTCTGAAACCATGTTATTACTCAAACGTGTCAACAGTGACATGAGTGACCATGTTACTCGCACGACTGAGTTCTCAGCCGCACGTGTGACAGTACCACTCGCACGATTTGTCATGTTTAACGAGTTTATGACACTTTGATGCAAATGCTTTGATGATTTATGATATATGATTACTGTTTCTAACTTTTCTGTTGATGTTTTAGTTTATTAAGATATCACCAATGGCTGAACAACAAGTTAATGTTCCGGTTGTTAACCAAGAAGTTCAGGGGAAGCAAGCACAGAATCCTCAGGTCAATCCTGTTAACCCACCTGCTCAACAAGAGATTATTCTGAAAATGGGTGAGCTCAACAATCAAGTAGCTCTCTATGACACTACTCTTGAGAAAGGTGACCACTTTAAAGAGATTATTGATTTTATAAAGTGATCAACAATCCATACTGCTATCTTAACTCCATGCACATCATACTACAGCTACCAAAGGGAATTTTTCGAAGAATGCAGTGCTTGATGTGTCAGAGGATGAAACTAAGCTGGTTAGTAATGTTCAAGGGCACGAGATTATTATTTCTAAGACAGTGATTAGGAAGATCCTAGGCTTTAATGATGAGAACTGCTCCCACATGACAATTAATCGAGAAAGAATCTACGGATGCTTCAAGAGATGTGGATACTCTGGTTACCTTGTTGGTAATTCAGAACTGATGAAGACACTTCTGCCTCTACAGTATTGATATCTTGCTTACGTGTTGATGCACTGCTTGAGTGGATGAAAAGCAGGTTTTGATAAGCTGAATGAGAAAGTGCAGAGTATGTTTGTTGCACTAGTGCTAAAGGCTCCATATGATTTTTTCGGATTTGTCTTCTATTACTTCAAAGAAAATCATTTCAATTCCACACAAAAGTATCTTATCTACGCCCGTTTTCTTCAATTGATTATCAACGACGCTGCACCAGACCTACCAAAGCTTGAACATGATATTATTCATCGACGACCAATGAATCCTATACCTTTTCAGAGAATGGAGCAAACACGAAACGAGGATTTTGAAACGTGATTTTAAGAGAAAGCTTGTTTGCCATCTTATCAAGGAGAATTATAGATGTCCAGCTGGTAATGCTTAGAGAAATGATGATTCTGACTCTAACTATGAAGTTAATGATGAGGAGGAAGGAGAAGGTGATAATCAGAGAGCGACTGGTGAAGCTCAAGGAGGAAACAATGATAATGATGATGTGAATGATGGTGATGGTGATGATGATGAAGCAACTGAAGAGGATGTTAGTTTTACTCAAAGGAAGAGAAAAGGTAAAGAAGCGATGACTTCCGAGCAACCTAAAAAGAAGGAGAGGAGAACCAAACACCATTATGACTCACCTCAGAGATCATCACATGGGGGTTCTAGACAACAAGCTCAACGCCAACCTTCTGGCTTTATGAAGGATGCTAGAGCCGCTGTTACCTCACCAAAGGCTGCTGTTACAACACCTCAAATTACTCCATCATAATTTAAGACACAACAAAACCTTCTGTTGTCGTTGATCACTAAAATTACGAATCTTGAGAATCAAGCTGTTGAGGAAAAGAAGGCGAGTGATACGAAAATTGAGTTGTTGGTGGAAGATAATAAGAGTTTGTGGAAACGTGTGAATCGTCAGAAGGGAAAGACTGAGAAGCTTAAGAAACAGATTGTTGAAATTAAGAATGAGAATGAAGTGAAGTTGAAAGAGTTGAATGATAAGATCAAATAGCTTACCTCCGGTAAAACTAAATTGATAACGGATGGAGGAGAATATTCCTCTGATTTGGGTAGTGACGAAAAAGATGATGAAGAAGATGCTGGCACTGGAGGACCCTCTTTTGGATACCCGTTAGTGATACCTATTTAAAGCTTTAATGAATATGGTGAGGTCTTTACTGCTGAATATTGTATGAATTATTTAAATGTGTTTAATGATGCAGAAAAGGGGGACGTTCCACACAGTGATTTCCCAATGGAACAGCTTGCTGCTCTGGCATACGATAGTGAAAATGATACAGAGGATGCAGAGACAGTTGAAGCTTGAAATGTCCCGTTCTTATTGATTAAAAACGTTCCATATTAATTGATTTCGTTGCGAGGTTTTGACCTCTATATGAGACGTTTTTCAAAGACTGCATTCATTTTTAAAACAAACCATAACCTTTATTTCATAGATAAAGGTTTAAAAAGCTTTACGTAGATTATCAAATAATGATAATCTAAAATATCCTATTTACACACGACCATTACATAATGGTTTACAATACAAATATGTTACATCGAAATCAGTTTCTTGAATGCAGTTTTTACACAATATCATACAAACATGGACTCCAAATCTTGTCCTTATTTTAGTATGCAATAGCGGAAGCTCTTAGTATTCACCTGAGAATAAACATGCTTTAAACGTCAACAAAAATGTTGGTGATTTATAGGTTTAACCTATATATATCAAATCGTAACAATAGACCACAAGATTTCATATTTCAATACACATCCCATGCATAGAGATAAAAATCATTCATATGGTGAACACCTGGTAACCGACATTAACAAGATGCATATATAAGAATATCCCCATCATTCCAGGACACCCTTCGGATATGATATAAATTTTGAAGTACTAAAGCATCCGGTACTTTGGATGGGGTTTGTTAGGCCCAATAGATCTATCTTTAGGATTCGCGTCAATTAGGGTGTCTGTTCCCTAATTCTTAGATTACCAGACTTAATAAAAAGGGGCATATTCGATTTCAATAATTCAACCATAGAATGTAGTTTCACGTACTTGTGTCTATTTTGTAAATCATTTATAAAACCTGCATGTATTCTTATCCCAAAAATATTAGATTTTAAAAGTGGGACTATAACTCACTTTCACAGATTTTTACTTCTTCGGGAAGTAAGACTTGGCCACTGGTTGATTCACAAACCTATAACAATATATACATATATATCAAAGTATGTTCAAAATATATTTACAACACTTTTAATATATTTTGATGTTTTAAGTTTATTAAGTCAGCTGTCCTCGTTAGTAACCTACAACTAGTTGTCCACAGTTAGATGTACAGAAATAAATCGATAAATATTATCTTGAATCAATCCACGACCCAGTGTATACGTATCTCAGTATTGATCACAACTCAAACTATATATATATTTTGGAATCAACCTCAACCCTGTATAGCTAACTCCAACATTCACATATAGAGTGTCTATGGTTGTTCCGCAATATATATATAGATGGGTCGACATGATAGGTCGAAACATTGTATACGTGTCTATGGTATCTCAAGATTACATAATATACAATATAAGTTGATTAGGTTATGGTTGGAATAGATTTATTACTAACTTTCACGTAGGTAAAATGAGTAGTTTTTATCAATCTTGTTTTACTCGCCATTTCTTCGTTTCTAATCAGTTTTGAGTGATTCCAGTGGTCACGGTTTTGTATTGAACTTAAATTTATGAATCTAAATATAAAAAGTATAAGTTTATAGACGGAAATATAAGTTACAAGTTGTTTTTGAAAGAGGTAGTCATTTCCGTCGAAAGAACGACATCTTGATGACCATTTTGAAAAACATACTTTCACTTTGAGTTTAACCATGATTTTTGGATATAGTTTCATGTTCATAAGAAATATCATTTTTCCAGAAGTATAGCTTTTAAATCAAAGTTCTTCTTAGCTTTTAATTATCCCAACCAAAACAGCCCCCGGTTTTACTACGACGGCGTATATCCAGTTTTATGGTGTTTATCGTGTTTCCGGGTTGTAAATTATTAAGTTAGCATATCATATAGATATAGAACATGTGTTTAGTTGATTTTAAAAGTCAAGTTAGAAGGATTAACTTTTATTTGTGAACAAGTTTAGAATTAACTAAACTATCTTCTAGTGATTACAAGTTTAAACCTTCGAATAAGATAGCTTTATATGTATGAATCGAATGATGTTATGAACATCATTACTACCTCAAGTTCCTTGGATAAACCTACTGGAAATGATAAAAATAGATCTAGCTTCAAAGATTCCTTGGATGGCTTGAAAGTTCTTGAAGCAGAATCATGACACGAAAACAATTTCAAGTAAGATTTCCACTCAAAATAAGATTGTTATAGTTATAGAAATTGAATTAAAGTTTAAATATGATTATTACCTTGTATTAGAAAGATAACCTACTGTAGGTAACAAAGGTTTCTTGATCTTGGATGATTACTTAGAATGGATTTAGAAAACTTGGAAGTAAACTTGCAATCTTGGAAGTATTCTTGATTTTATGAAACTAGAACTTTTGGAATTTATGAAGAACACTTAGAACTTGAAGATAGAACTTGAGAGAGATCAATTAGATGAAGAAAATTGAAGAATGAAAGTGTTTGTAGGTGTTTTTGGTCGTTGGTGTATGGATTAGATATAAAGGATATGTAATTTTGTTTTCATGTAAATAAGTCATGAATGATTACTCATATTTTTGTAATTTTATGAGATATTTCATGCTAGTTGCCAAATGATGGTTCCCACATGTGTTAGGTGACTCACATAGGCTGCTAAGAGCTGATCATTGGAGTGTATATACCAATAGTACATACATCTAAAAGCTGTGTATTGTACGAGTACGAATACGGGTGCATACGAGTAGAATTGTTGATGAAACTGAACGAGGATGTAATTGTAAGCATTTTTGTTAAGTAGAAGTATTTTGATAAATGTCTTGAAGTCTTTCAAAAGTGTATGAATACATATTAAAACACTACATGTATATACATTTTAACTGAGTCGTTAAGTCATCGTTAGTTGTTACATGTAAATGTTGTTTTGAAACCTTTAGGTTAACGATCTTGTTGAATGTTGTTAACCCATTGTTTATTATAACAAATGAGATGTTAAATTGTTATATTATCATGATATTATGATATATAATATATCTTAGTATGATGTATATACAGTTAAATGTCGTTACAACGATAATCGTTACATATATGTCTCGTTTCGAAATCATTAAGTTAGTAGTCTTATTTTTACATATGTATTTCATTGTTAATACACTTAATAATATATTTGCTTATCATAATATCATGTTAACTATATATATATATATATCCATATATATGTCATCATATAGTTTTTACAAGTTTTAACGTTCGTGAATCACCGGTCAACTTGGGTGGTCAATTGTCTCTATGAAACCTATTTCAATTAATCAAGTCTTAATAAGTTTGATTGCTTAACATGTTGGAAACACTTAATCATGTAAATAACAATTTCATTTAATATATATATAAACATGGAAAAGTTCGGGTCACTACAAAGCTAAAAACAAGGCTCCACAAGAAGAGCCAGCTAATGAAGTCCCTCCCGAATCAATCCAAAATATCGACTTAAGTGATTTTGATAATTTGTTAGAAGATGAAAAGAGTGAAGATTCTGTCGGTAAAGGCGATGTGAAAGAGGATGTGATTGTCGAGTTCGAAGATGAACTGGTGACAGAATCTGAGAGTGAAGAAGAAGAAGAAGAAGTTGAGAATGTTATGCCTTCGCTTGAGCCATACTCGAATTCGTCACTCAACACTTTAAGTGACTTTTTCAATTTGAGTAGTGAGGTGAAAAAGAAGAATTTAATTGATTTGGAAAAGGCGATGAAGGTATACAAGAAGAAAATGAAGGAAGTTGACAATTTTTTGGAAAGGAATAAAAGAATCCGACAGGAGAAACTGCTCGTTGAGAAAGAAAGAAATGAGTCTGAGCTAAAAAAGAAGAAACTCCAAGTCGAGCAAGCTAAGGCTGAGGGATGGAATGAGATTAAGAAATGGTTTGAATGTGATAGGGTTAAGGTGAATAGAAACATTGAAGAAGACGAGAGTCGTCAGAGTTGGTGGAAACAGAACGTTGTTAACCCTGATCAGATGAATAAGCCAGAGCTCGAGCCAAAGTTTGTCAGTTTCTATGAAAAAGGAAAAAGAACCAAGAAGTATGCCAAGGGTAAAATACTGAGCTGGGGTTACTTCAAGGAGATCAATTGTTTTGCGATCAAAAGGGAAGGAGGAGTTGATTATATGGCAAGACCGAGTCACTTCAAAACTCTACCTTACTTTGATAGTGACCTTTCCAGATGGTTTTAGATAAAACTAAGATTTGAGTACAAAACAGGGAAGTGGGATATCTTCAAGTCAACACCTGCCAGGTTTTCCATGCACCCGACAAAGCTAAATTCGAAAGGTGGACCTGTTCGTGTTGTTAAGTTCCACCCAGCTAAGTACATGAAACAATCTCCATTGATGCCCTTACCCAAGGACATGTGCAAAAACTTCAGATGGTGGTTCTATGACGAGTTGTCAGAGGAAGCAGTGATCCTGATTGCAATTGAGAAAGATGATGGAAGCATACAGTTTGACAATGTGAGGATTTTAGATCCTCTATGGCTGAGGAACTTATCGAGATTTGATGTGGAGACACTTCACCGCCATCACATTACATTCAGAGATAATAGAAAAGAGGAAGCTATGAGATATCAGCGTGTGATCGATGTCTACCATGCCTACCTCAACAAAGAAAGTGATGCTCAAAGCTCGAATCAAGCTCAGGCCAACTAAATGCTGTCGTATACTGTGTTACTAGTTTATATTTTATTTTTGATGATGTATTTATGCGAGAGAGAGAATCTGGATATGTATAAATGTTAAACTGATGTTACTTTTGGACTTTTATGTATTTCACGAACGTTTACTTTGTTTTATCGATGTTCTAGGTCCTAGGGGGAGTTGTTGATGCATTTTCTGTAAGTCCCTAGACATCTATCCTACGTTTGTGATTAGTACTTCAGTTTATGGGTTACCATGATCACTCGTTGTTATCCTATATGTGTTTATATGTGGTTACAGGTACTGCAGGAATGAGATAAGGAAGTTTGAATGTAATAGACTCAGTCAGACGTACGAGTGAAGCCTCACTCGTACGGTTGACAAGCTCATACGTACAAGTGTGCTGAGCCGAGTCACAAACCTAATCTGTGTAAACATACACGAGTGAGTGATCAACCGTACGCCTGAGACATCCCACTCATACGAGTGAGGCATGACTCGCGCGGTTGACTCAACAGCAAGGGTATATAAGTGTTTATGTTCTTCATTTTAGGATAAGCTTCTCATTACACACACATCACTCAGATCTGGTAGCCTGTCCGATTCTCTCTCAACCCAAATCACTTAAGAGGTGAATAATAGCTCTAGGTGTTAATCTAATCATACATCCATTGTTGTGGTTTGACTTAATTAATCCCAAAAAGCATTTCTGATAGTGCTCCAAATAAACGTATATTTAGTATCAATATCCTTCCGATATGTAAAGTTTTCAGTTGCAATTGTTCTATTTCCAAGTGATAATCGTTTATAATAAATAAGTGCAAAGACAAAAGGCGAAAACGAAGATTCGAAGACAAAAACGTCCAAAAAGCTCAAATGTACAAGATACAATTCAAGTGGTTCAAATTAATGATGAGAAACGTCTAAAATTGACAAGAGTACAAGTTACGAAACGAAAAGCACAAAGATTAAAGAATTGAAGAAATAGCGTCCAAAAACTGGAAAAGGGTCCTTAAAGCCATAGTGAACTTAAAAAGCGTCCCAAAAATTGAGTTAAAAGACTTGCGCGGATTTTGGGAGTTAAGGAAAATAATTTTTTGTGAAAATTACAAATTGAAAAACGCAAAGTACAAGATATTAAATCGTACGAAAGGACGTTCGAAAATCCGGAACCGGGACCTGAGCCAACTATCAACGCCCGACTCAACGGACCAAAAATTACAAGTCTACTATGCACAAGAATATAATATAATATATATATATAATTATATAAATTATATATATATATTATATATATTTATATATCATGTCAACAAGCTAGTGTCCAAGGCAATGTGAGCTGGATTTCTATGCCATGCGATCGCATGGAAATAACAAAGGGGAGCCATGCGATCGCATGGCCCCAAAAGTTTGGTCAGGTCTATAAAAGCCACAGAATTCTGGCCGAAATATAGACAATAAATATATTACTCCCTCTGTAAGATATATATATATATATATATATATATATATATATATATATATATATATATATATATATATATATATATATATATATATATATATATATATATATATATATATATATATATATATATATTAGTTTAGTTTTATATTAGATTAGTTTGGGTTATGTAAAGGTTATTTTACGGGTTTTGAAGTCGAAATTCTGTCCATGTAACACTACGCGATAAATACTCAATGTAAGTTATGTTTTCCTTTTTAAAATTAATGTCTCGTAACTAAGTTATTATTATGATTATTTAAGCCAAAGTAATCGTGATGTTAGACTAAATATTAAAGATGGGGTTATTGGGCTTTGTACCATAATTGGGGTTTGGACAAAAGAATGACACTTGTGGAAATTAGACTATGGGCTATTAATGGGCTTTATATTAAATTAACGATACCTCATTAATTTAATATAAAGGTTATGATTTGACGTATCTATATATAACCATATACGCTTAATCGGACACGATGGCGGGATATTTATAAGTACGAATTATTGTTCATTTGACCGAACACGGGGATGGATTAATAGTTAATGGACTCATTAAAACAGGGGTGTATTACATTCAAGGGTAATTGGTGTAATTGTTAACAAACTATTAAAACCTTGGATTACACACAGTCGATAACCTGGTGTATTCATTAAACAAAGTATTAAGACCTTGTTACAGTCCGAATCCCCAATTAGTTGGAATATTTGACTTCGAGTATAAGGTTAAATTTGCCGAACATTTTATAATTATGACCGATGAACTATTATGGGAAAAACCCAGATAGGTTTTAATTACATCCAGGACAAAGGACAATTAACCCAAGGTAATAAATAATCAAAACGTCAAACATCATGGTTACGGAAGTTTTAATAAGCATAATTATTATATTGTTATTTATTTTACGCACTTAAATTATCGTCATTTATATTTTGCATTAGGTTTTAATTGTGACTTAAAATATAAAACCAACAAACCGGTCATTAAACGGTAAACCTCCTTTTATATATTATTATATATAATTATATATATTTTGTACAATTATAGTTAATTAAAATATAGTGTGAAATAAGCCATCTCCCTGTGGAACGAACCGGACTTACTAAAAACTATACTACTTTACGATTAGGTACACTGCCTATAGTGTTATAGCAAGGTTTAGGTATATCCCATCTGTAAATAAATAATTAAAACTTGTGTTATTTGTATCGTTTTTCGTAGTAAAAATAATAACTATTTCGTATACACCGCTGCACACATCAATTTCTCATTCACTAGAGGGTTTGATTCACTAATTTCGCCATTGTGTGAGTTGAATCTGTTTATTTCGAAGTTTTTAGTCATGTTTCATCAATAATAATATCAAAGTGCTATTCACTAATGGACACTACAAGAAAAATGACCTTTTAGGACCCCAAAAAGGTCCTATTATGTATTCTAATAGGACCTTTGAGCTGATAGGACCCTTTACGAAAGGGTTCTCCCAGGGTGGCGTCCCAAAAGACTAATAAGGGTCCTAACAACATATTAGGACCTTATTACAAAAGGGTTTTAAAAAATGTATTAGAACCCTTACAAAAGGTCCCATGAACATATTAGGACCTTATTATAGGGTCATATAATGTGACATCTAATATATTAAAACATATAAGTACTTTATTTAAGGGTCCTAAAAAATATATTAGGATCTTTAAAAAGGGTCCTAATAGCTGAACAAAGTTTATGAAACCCGTGAATAAGGGTTCTATAATATCATTAAGGACCCTTAGGAAGGGTCCCATGAACATATTAGGACCTTATTATAGGATCATATAATGTGACTTCTAGTATTTTAAAACATATAAGGACTTTATTTAAGGGTCATAAAAAACATATCAGGATCTTTAAAAGGGGTTATAATAGCTGAAAAATGTTTATGAAACCCATGAATAAGGGTTCTATAATATCATTAAGGACCCATAAGAAGGGTCCCATAAACATATTAGGACCTTATCATAGGGTCATATAATGTGACTTCTATTATTTTAAAACATATAAGGATTTTATTTAAGGATCCTAAAAAACATATTAGGATTCTTAAAAAGGGTTCTAATTAATTTATGAAACCCATAAATAACGGTCCTATAATATCATTAAGGACCACACAAATAGGGTCCTAAAGTAAGTTTATGAAACCCATGAATAGGGTCCTATAAAATAATTAAGAACCGCACGAATAGAGTCCTAAATTCTATATTGCGACCTTTCAATGGGGTCCTAAAACACACAAAAAGGTCCTAAAAAGCACATGTTAAGACTGTTAATGAAGGTCCTAATATCCTAATGAAGATGATGATACCCTTTTTAGGGTCCTATAATATAATTATTTACAATATAAATGGGTCATAAAACATATATTAGGATCCATTAAAAGGGTCCTAATATTTCAACTAAGATTATGAAACCCTTTTTAGGGTCTTATAATATAAATATTTACAATACAAATAGGTCCTAAAAACATATAGTAGGACCTTTATAATGGGTCCTTAATTCTCAAAGTAAAATTATGTAACTAATTTTTAGGGTCGCCTAAATCAGCTGTAATGGTCATGATAAATATAAAATAATCATGGGCATGATCATAAAATTATAATTAAAACAAACAAATTCTATAAATGAAATTGACATCCAAAAACTGATTTTTATTTAATAGCAAACTCAGAATCTCAGATATGATTCATCTAGAAGTAAACATAGTTACAAAAATCAAATATAAAAGTCTAGTAACATTTGGAGATAATAATAAAGAAGTAAACACATGAATCCTAAGAACGAACAGATCGATCATGAAGGAAACTTCTTAATCAAGAGGTACTACCTATATATATATATATATATATATATATATATATATATATATATATATATATATATATATATATATATATATATATATATATATATATATATATATATATATATATATATATATTTCATATGTTAATTTTAAACCTTCGCGTTAATATAACTTATAATTAAAAAAGTACACTTTAAGAAGGTCATACTTCGACAAAATTTCTTGGCCATGCAATAGGCGTGCCTATAGCTTCAATAATTGTGTCCATACATCCATACAGCCTAACCAGCTCTTCTTCTTTTTGAATTACCACCTGAGGATTAACCGAACAATATCTTGTACCAATCTCTTTCCCTCCCACCACCTCTTTTGGATCTAAACTCAAAACCCATCATCTTGCTACTATGTCAAACGGCTCGTGAATGCTCCTCAGATATATGTCAGACTAAAGTTAAATATCATTTTACAGCAAATAAGAGTTAAAATATACGGAGTATTTGTTAACATTGAGAAGACAAAGTTTTTTATAACATAAACATACCCGTAAACGTGGAGGTTCAACGACTGGTGAGGTAACTTGGGAAATAGTTGAATCACTATTGGACCAATTCTTTCTCGATTCTGTTGTGCTCTTTCCACCTCTAATTCCACGATCTTTGATTTCAACATTTTATTCTCTCGTGTGTAAGCAACATGATATGGTGTTACACCCTATAGATTAGTTTCCCAGACACCTAAGCCGTATCGGTCAACATTGCCATATTTATCTTTTCCTTTTACCTTCGAGAAAATGTCATCTGGCCCAGGCGCATCGCTTGTACCAGGTGGACTGTTCTTTTTAAGTTCATTCATTTCATGTTGTATTAAGCATAATAAACATCGTAAGACAAAATCCAGATGTTAAATCAGTTTTATCAGCGTAACAGAAATATTACACATGAGTAAAATCATTCAGTAAAAAAAAATGACACTAGTAACAATGTTACTTACAATGGCATCTTTAGCTTCCAAACAATTTGTATTTCCGTTATTAGAGAAACACTTTTCAAACATTTCAAAATGGCTTGGTTCTTGACCATTATTATTTGCCTGTTTCAATTAAATTAAAATTGGTTTAACAATAAATGATATCCACAAATTATCATAAAATAACTTTTTCTCCTTTAATTAATTACCTTCATCTCTTCTCGAACATGTGCATAACTCTTTTTTCCAGTGAGTTGCATCAGCTTCTTCTTCGCCCGGTTCGATTTGGTTTTTCACTAACTTCCCGAGGTAGGAAATTGATGTCTATTAAACGACAATACATTGATATAAGTAATATATAAGATGTGGTAGGATAACAATTGCATAACTTGCTGCTTCTTCTATTCCAGTACCTTACAAGTCTTTTCCAATGATCCTCTTAGACTTGTGAAGACCTAGAATTATACTGTTCTTGGAGTGATAAAGTTGGATCATAGTATTGCTTTTTTAATCTTGCCCTCCAATTCTTTACCTTCTTCCCTAATGATCTCAAGATCCACCCTTCAGCAATATCAGGAATATCAAGTTTTAACTACAATAATAACATGTACCTTGATCAATTATGTCACGACCCGGAAAATTTCGACTTATTTTGAATCAAATTCTCTTTATGATTTAATATTTTCGACACGATAAGCAAAGTCTGTAAAGTTGAATCTCAAAATTTTTTAACTGTTTTCATACATTCATTTAACCTCAACCATTCTTGACAATTCACGAACCGTAATATATATATATATATATATATATATATATATATATATAAATTAAGAACTTGAAACACATTAATGAAGTTTTACACTTACAATTTTATACTACAAAGTGATATGTAAAACAAATCAGACAACGTACTATTTCCATATAAATATCATTTCAATTTATTGATTATTGATTTGGCCTTATACGGGTTGTCACTATCTTAAAGGTAGCGACATATTTTTTTTATGAAAAAGTTAAACCCGTGAATTTTAGTATCAGTTTCATTCACTCGTGATAATGATAAAGGCAACTCCCTAATTAACGTCTTTATTATTACAATCATTATTGTATCTATTTCCTTTATATTTTATATTATATATAATTACATCTTCCGTTTTTTATTTTCTTTCTTTTGTTGTTGGTTAAAGAACAACCACACAAAAACTCCACTTGCACATTTAACCACTGTTTTTGATTGCTATCATATACATATATCTATATCTAATATCTTTATATATAATTCGGTTATCCAAACACTAGCATACAATCACCTTTCTATCTTAACTTTTCATTTAAACAAGTAAATCAACCACTTCAATTCTCTCTCCCTCTTCTACAAATCATTTAAAGTTTTGTGATTCAAATGACACCCACTTAATATTATATAAGCACATATACATGACCACCACCACCATCTAATGTTTCTATTTCTTATTTCTATATTGGTTACAACCAAACCCACTAACACAAATTATGTGAGTTGCTTTTTCTTTTGTCTTTGTCGTGGACCCACACAAACAAACGCATCTTTCTCATTGTGCATGCATTTCGACATAATACAAAATCTTCGACTGCTAGTTGGATTTTACTAGTTGGATTTTACTGTTCTCCTTTTTTTGACTTCTCCACAAAACAATTGATATAGATGTATATATATACATCCACGATATGCATACATACACATCTCTTTCTCTATATATTTACACACATACTCGAAAAACAATACTTACCATCACCTTCACATATACCTTCAATCACCAATCACGACCATCATAACAACCGTCACCCATTCACTTCACTTCCACCGCCACCCTAGCTACACCATCGGCCACCTATCACCACCAAGAACAATCCTCACCACCACTACACAATCACCAACATCGGATATCACCTCACCCACCACCACCTTGCAACACCTTCCACCATTCCATCCGCCAATCTCCACCACTGCTATATTACTGCTACTGTTTCTTTTTGTCACCTAACACCCACTTGTGTATATCGAAACCCACTTGTGAACACCATGAAAACTTGCTGCTATTGTTTTTTCTGTTACGAAACCATGAATGATGATGGAATATATCAAATGAAAATGATGATTATATTATGATGATGATGTAAGTATGCATGATGATGATATACAAATACGATGATGATGTGGATCATGGTGATGATAGTTAATGAAGATGATGAGATGATGAGAAAGAAAGATGTTTACGCATATGATGATGACTCGTGATGATGATGATTATGATTACAGAGATGATTATGATCTTGATGATCTTGATCTTGATGGAAGAAGAACAGACTGATAGAAGAGTTATATGAATTTTAATCTGGGTTAAATCAGATAAACAGATTAGCTCAGATGGTTAGGGTGTGTTTGGTTAGCGAGAGGTCTCGGGTTCGAGCCCGAGCAATGGCATTTTTTTGGGAACTTGTTACTTTAAGGTAGTTTTATTATTATTATTATTATTATTATTATTATTATTATTATTATTATTATTATTATTATTATTATTATTATTATTATTATTATTATTATTATTATTATTATTATTATTATTATTATTATTATTATTACTGGGGGTAAATGCCCGTACGTTGCACGTAGTAAGCAACGTTTCTTACATGCAGTTATGAGATTAATATCCAAGAAAATGAAAAACATGCTTGCTTCTATGAAAAGATAATCATAAAAAGTACATATACGATAAGTTATTTGTTTATTATCTTTAACACGAATTTCCATTATAAAATTGAAATAAATGTAAGAAATTGAAAAGATGCATCTTTACACTTCATTAAAGGTTTATGACTATATAAATTCGTAGAAATAATGCAGATAGATAAGTTATACTAATTAATAATATTTCTACTTTTTACCATAACTTATGGTGAGGTAAATCTCATTAATTATTACTATATCATCATAACTTATTTTATTGTATGGAGAATCATTTAGTAAACCATATTAATTCCCCGTATACTTAATCTTTATGTTAGTATATATAAGATAGTTGATATTTAATATTACCCATGATAAAAATTGTTATACGTGTTTATAGAGTTAAAACATCATTATTATGAGCAAAACTCTTTTTACCATACAATTATTAAAACATCATTATATTACCATACAGTTTAATAATGATGTTTTAATAAACATCATATAATTTCCAACAACTTGTATTTGAGTTAAATAAGTATACATGACACAACATATTCTATTCTATTGTAATTGTAAACTAAAAATATGAAACTGTAAATAATAAAAACAATGTTTTACCCTTTCATTAATATTGAACGACATAAATAATTATATGAAATAAGATAAAAAGTTATCTATTGCAAATATAGATTATACATACTCAAGAATAACATAATCAAATACCTTAAAGTTGATTAGTAAAGTTCAAAATTATCAAATACAAACATGAAATAGTAAAAAAAAAAAAAAAGAAGAAAGGAAAATTACTTATTAAATGAGGTACCTCATTCTATCACAAAAAAGATTTGAAAACCAATATGAATTAACAAACTAAACAATAAATAAAAACAAACAAAATTAAAACTCACATGACTTACCTATAAAATGAGGTACTTCATTCTATCACAACGAAGATTTGAGAAGCAATATGAACTTCATAAATATCAATGAAGATAATAGAACAAACTAAACAATATATAGAAACAAACAAAGTTAAAAGAGTAATAGAGTATAATTGATCATTTAATAAGTATGTACGTAATGGACTAATGGATAATTACATTATCTTTACATCAATCAAAATCCAAATCGATGAAATATAAAATAAATATAAATAAATTAACAAATTAATAATTGTTGTAACCATACGTAAGAATTTGTTAACTCAATAATTGAATGGCGAGACGGTTTGAAACACATAATATTTGTAGCCCAGTTCCATCCAAAGCATTCAAAGATCTATTTATTATCATCAAAAATCACCATTATGTATATATTTCTCTCATAGACACTTCGCTGAGAGTTGAACAACCTATACAATTAAAACAAATATGATTAAATATTACATAAAGTATAAAGTAAATATATATACTTAAGAAACAAACATCATGAAATACCATAAAGTTCTCTTAGTAAATTACAGTATACAAATAACTTTGTACATAAAATGAGGTACTTCACTAGTCTATGAAAAAGATCGAGAGCAAATATGAACTTTGTAAATGTAAATGAAGATATTGGAGAGCATGAATTAACAAATTAAATACTATCTAGAGAAACAAAATAAAAATTCACATGATACCCTACATTATAAGTGATAATTTTATTTTTTTAGTGAAAGTTGAGTTGTATGGAGGAGTCCATATGTTTTTTATATGGATAGTGTAAAAGTAACTTACAACGTTTGGAATGCCATAAACCCATTTTAAAACCTTGAGATGATACGTATACCATGCATGAAAAAGAATCATTATCATTATTTACATTTACATCAAAATTAATAGAAAGATAATGTTATTATCAATATATATATATATATATGACAAAGCTTAAGAGCTGGTTTGAGATTATCTTTCAATTGTTATTATTAATATGTATCGAAGTATCTTTTATTACATAGCAATTCAAAAGTCTTTCTAACGGTACATTCTTGGTGAAACTATGAATGTGTAAACTTCAATTAATAATGGTAGAAGATTAACCACTACAATGAGTGTCAACCCAAAAGTAAAGACTGGCTCAGGTAAATCACATTTATATATTTTTACCTACCATGAGGCTCAATTGTTTACCATAAAGTTTTACCTTTATTTACAATTTAATATATGGGATAAATCATCAAATAACCATGTAAGGGGTAAATCATAGTTTTATCACATTTACTACTATGGAACTCTATTGAGACTCAATTTAATAAATTATACTTTAATAATATAATTTAATATCTTAAATTTGATCAATTTAATAATTTAATTTTATATTTTCAACTATAAGTAAATAATAAAGATGAAGGGTAAATTTTACAAAGAGAATGGTTAATTTGGTGGAGTTAACCATATTTATTAAGGCCTATTTAATTTTCCAAGACTCAATTTATATATATATATATATATATATATATATATAGATTATTGTTATTATTATTATTATTATTATTATTATTATTATTATTATTATTATTATTATTATTATTATTATTATCATCATCAAAATAATGGAATTTATTATTATTATCATTAATATTAGGATTATTATCATGTTTATAATATTATTATCATTATTATTATTAGTAGAAAAATCATGATTTAATTATTATTATAATTGTTGTTATTATTATTATTACTAATATTCTTATTATCATTATTAATATTATTAGTATTATAATTAGTATTATTATTATCATTAGTATTAACATGATTTTAAGATTATTATTTTTATTATTAACATTAGTATTAGTATTATCATTAAGAATATTATTAGTGGTATAATTATTATTAAAATTTTCATTATTATTAAACTACTATATTTATTAAAATTATCATTATCATTATTATTATTATTATTAGTATTATTATTATATTAAAACAAATAAAGAGTTTGAACATAAAAATATATACTTATTACATATACTATAATTATATTAATATTACCTATAATTATATAATAAAAACATATTAACATTTTTATTATATATATACAAAATAAATATATATAATACATAATTTAAGATAATATATAAATAAAATATATATTGGAATTTAGTTCAAATTCTATATAAACTACAACACTAAATATATAAATATTATGTGACAACCCGGAAATTTCTGAACAAACAATATTTTTCTAAAACTATGAACTAGTAAATTTTGAAACCAAGAATCGATTTGGATATGTAAGATTACTTAAGAGATTGATCTTAAACCTTAAATAAGTACTATATTAAATTGTAAGACCTCTGACCTATTAAAATTTCATTAGGTCTCAAGCCCGGAACACCGAACACAATCTAACCATTTACCGTGAACGTTCCGTAGCGCTTTACTTGTGAGTTTGTAGTCCCATTTTTAATCATTTTTTATACTTTTGGGATGAGATAATACTTGTCTATTGTTTTACATATTGGAATCAAGTACTTACAACTATATTCTATGTTGAGTAACAAAGGTCATTTTAGAAAGCCCGATTTTGATATCGTTAATTACCGGTTTGGTAAACGCGAATATTATGAATAGATCTATTTAAGGATGACTCCTCACATCAGGATAGGCCTTATAGGCTATCAGATGCATAACCTTCGACCACTTGCACTTAGACCTTAAGTGACGCTTGTTTTTGGGTACTTTTACGTTAACGTTTGATATCGAAAGCTCATGAACTAGAATAACTTTTAACTGTTCTAAACATGAAATCTTGATGTCCATTAACTTATGCATTGTAACTAAACCTATGAACTCACCAATATTTATATTGATGTTTTTAAGTATTTATCTCAGGTACTTAACCTTTGGAAGCACTTTCAGGTCGGGCATCGTGGAAGTTTTAAAAATGTCTTTTGTTAAATCTAGTATTGATAGGCTAGATTATGATGTATTTGTATTTGTACTATGTCTGTACTTGTATTTTGTAACTACGATGTACCAAAACTAAAAACAGAGACCGTGATGTAATAACATTTATGTTTCCGCTGCTATGTTGACTATAACCTGGGACACTATGTTGAAGTTCACACCACGTCTTGGGAAATCGAGACGGGGGTCGTGACAGACATGGTATCAGAGCTTGGGTTATCGAGAATGTGGACAGAAATAGTTTGTCTAGACCTGACCAACTAGGATTGCATTAGTGTGTCCCGTCTATAACCGTGTAATACCCCGTCAGAATCTACTAACGGCGTATTAACTCTGGTCCCAATGCTTGACTTGACTTCTACATGACAACAGTGTTCTACAGCGGAAGCAACTAATACCTGAGATAAAACATGCAAAATGGATCAACATAAAGTTGAGTGAATCTACAGGTTTGAGTAAATAGTTCTCGTATGTTTCATAAAACATTTTCCATAAATCGTTTGTCAAAAATCATTTCTCAAAATCGTTTATCTGAATATACCGCTAAGGTTTAATCTCAAAAGTTTGCATATAGCAAATGCTAAGTAATAAACTGTTTGTAAGATGTCAAGTTTCAACTGTGAGTGACATCAAAAAGTTCTTTTCGTTTCATCTATTGTAGACATTACCATGTCTAGTATTAACTTTGTAAATATCATATTTAAGTAACATTCATCGTAAGTTAGGCCACGAGATTTCTGAAAAGCTTCGTAATAATATACACTTATCATGAGCACTTGATTATAAAGCTTTAACCTTTGCGTAAGCCGAGCACACATCTTTAGTTTACCCTATACTGGCGATACACCAATCAAGTATACGTGTTACAACTACATAAGCACCTGTTTAACGTTGCGGTGAGGTTTGTCAAACCTAACGGTACCATCTCTATAAGTCGAGCTTACAAAGTAACTAATATAATCAAGCTAAGGGATTTTTGATCTGAACTCATATGTATATCCTTGGTAAGTTACGCGTTCCTAATATGTAATATAGTTGTAAAAACAGTTTAAGAAATAGTTTCAAAAGTAGCATGTATCTCATCCCAAAAATATTGTTGAAAAAGGGACTGTAGACTCACCTTAGCAAAAGCACTTGTAATTTCTTAGCAAAACGTACGGTTGTCGAAACTCTCGACTGAACAATGCATCCTATTCAAGTAAATCATCTTAAGTATACACTAATAGGTCAAACTTCGTCAACCCATAGTGTACGCAAAGTCCTAGTGCACAGACTGACTCAAAGAACAAGTAAAAGTCAACTAATCCAAGCAAGTCAACCAAAGTCAAACCAAAAGTCAACTTGGTCAAAGTGGTCAACTAAAGTCAAACATCTCAGTAGGTCATGCAAACATGATCAATAAGTCAAACCTAGGTCATATAACATGTTATAGCTCGTAGTTTAGCAAATCGCATTTTCCGCTTCTTAGCGCATACCTTAGAAATTCGTACGTCGTAAGAAGATACAACTATAGCTAATAGCAAATAACTCATGAAATTATGAACAACTCCAGATCATAACTATACTTAAAATTTATTCCAAAAAGTCTAGCTAAAGCCTCATACGATAATTAGAATTCCAATATCAGAAAGGGTCAATTCATAGTTCGTTACAGAAATTTGTGCCCGCGCATCAGTTTTTAAATATTTTTCATAAAATATAGAAAATAGATTTTGATGAACGGCCAATTGGAGTCATCTCAAAACATCTCAAAGTTTTAGTGATAAAATAATCAGAAACATTTCTTTAGCCAATTCGTACAGTTTTGCAAATCTTTAAAGATTCATCAGTTTTTAATCATCAACCAGACACATCACGTAGACGAGCATATATCTCATGGCAAATCACGTTTTTGCAAGTTCGCATACAAATGAAACATGTCAAGGAACACGTCTAATAACATATTCTAGAAGATCAAAGTCTAAATAGATTCCTAGTTCCTAGTTCGTTCTAGAAATTTTTATGTGAACTTAAAAACGGATTTAGCATACTTTACCAATCAAATCTTCGTTTTATCATATCGGGAGCATTACATAACCTTTCGATGCAAAAATTTAGTCTAAATTGCATAAATTTTCACAAGGAATACAGTAGAATATATTTCATAAGCTAAAACACAAAGCATGCAACTCAGAAAATTCGGATTACATGTGAAACCCTAACAAAACTTTGATTAATCATAATTTAAGCATCCGGTAACGAAATCATGCAAATCCAAAGTCCAAATTTATTAATTTTTCGAGATATATCCATCTAGATACATTATATGATCAGTACATAAACTCATATAATCAGATTCAAAAGATTCAACTTCATTTTTCATGCAACAACAACAATTGATCAATTAAACGATAAACGATAACACAAAACATCATCAATTGAGCACTAGACTTGATTACACTATGTAATTGAACTAAAATCAGATCTAAAACAATTAGGGTTTTCAATTATACCTTATAAATACAATCAATTGATACTAGCATGTAGAAGACGATCAAAGGAAGCACTTTCGTGTTGAAGGTTCAAGCAAACAAGCAATTTTTGAAGGTGATTGATGGAGATGAAGATGGTGACATGTTTTAGGGGTTTGGAGCTGATCAAAGTCATGGCTCTAGGGTAGGGGAGGGATAATGAATGTGTTTTTGATAAATTAGGTGTTTAAGGGCTAAAGCTTGGGTCCAAAGTAAGGTTTAATTAACAATAAGGTCCAAATTAAAGCAAGAGAAGCCCACCTCTAGTGGATTTCGACCAAGGGCTGGAAAAAGGGAGTCTTTGGGCTAATATTAACTAGTTGACACATTTATAGTGTAGCCTGTTTGGTGTCGTTGGCCGAAAACGCAAACTAGATCGTTAAACGAGCGTTCTAGCGACTTCTACGCTTTTTAAATTCTTAAAACTTATAAATAACTAAAAGTGTTCTTAAAATATAATAATTACATAAAATAATAATTAAAAGTGAAATACCATTCGTTTCGTTATTTTCTTGTATGCGCGTGGTCCGTTTCGAGTGCTGTTAACCGTACCGGGTCTCCGGAACGTTAACTAGTCGTTGAAACGCAATCACCGAGTTTAATCCATTAAATAAATAATAAATTAAAAATAATTTTCTTAAAGTCAATAATCGTCGAAAATATTTATTGTGTCATTTTTCTGAGTTCTGTAAACTGAAAAGCTTTCTAGACGATAAACTTAATCGTAACGTTTTCTAGTTATTTCGCTAACCGAAATAAGATCGTAAATTAATATAACATATTAATTCAAGAATTTTCCTAATAAGTATGTATTTAATTCTATTAAACACACAAGTCTAAGTAACCACCGTTAAATACTTAACGGATAATTAACTATAGTAAACGGAAAAAGTCGGGTTGTTACAAACCGAGTCAAACTTTTTCCGGTCTCTATTTTTTTTTCGAGTCATATATTATTACTTTTACTCGTCGAAAATTCTATAGGCTAACTTTTATATGTTGTGTATGTTAAGATGGCTTCGTCTAGTTCTATGGGATCCAACACCGTGACTGCACCTATCATTGTTAGTGATGATTCAGACGATAACTCTAATAGGAACGAGTTTGAGATGTATCGACCATTCTGGCAAATATGGATCTGGGTTAGGGAAATTTTAGGTAGATGGAACCAACAAGAAGGAACCCCTTATCATGAACATAATGTGCCTCCGACCATTAACGGCAGGGATGAATTAATGGGTCAAACACAACAGGACACGATTTATACCTTGTTTGCTAGGATGTTTAGGCATGAGAGACGCATTGAACGACTTCAAGGGACGGTTGATTATTTGTATGTTCAGGAGAATCAGGATGGTAACTATTCTCGTTTTAACGAGATCGAGGGTGTTCAGTGTACACAGCAGGAGGAGATTGAGTTGTTGAAGCATCGTGTTGATGATTTATCGGCTAGGAATCATGATCTTGCGGAGCAAGTTACTTGTTTGAACATCCGTTTGAACGAAGTGATTTCGGTGATTAACACCATTGCACCACCTTAGACTCAACGTTTGTGATTAGGAGTGTTGATTTTCTAGCTTACACTCTTAGATGTTCATAATTCGGATATTATATGTTAAGTAATTAATGTATTAGTTGTTTATATGTATGAAACGAACTAACGGGTAGGTTAGATACCCAAATTTTGTAATATTGAAAAGCCTATCTTAATTGATAACTTTTATATTATGATCACTTGAGTTCAATTTCATATTATGAACAATTATATATATGTTACTTATAATATCTCGATATTTGAATTGTCTGTAGTTAGAAAATGCCTCCGAAGAGAAATCCAAACACGGGAATGAGTGCTGCTCAAATTGAGGAGATGGTAACTCAAAGAGTAGCTGAAGCAGTTGCTAACGCTGAAGCAGGATGTGCAGCAAATGCCGCGAACGAAAGGAGACCCGAAGTGACAAACGTTCAGCAACGATGCAATTACGAGGCATTTATGGGTTGCAAGCCCTAGAGTTTTTCAGGAACAGAAGGACTCGTAGGGTTAATGAGATGGCTTGAAAAACTAGAATCAGTATTTCAAATCAGTGAGTGCGCAGACAATGATCGAGTGAAGTTCGCATCATGTACTCTCTTGGATGGAGCCTTAACTTGGTGTAATTCTTTTGCCAAGTCTGTGGGTATTGATGTTGCATATAATACGCCATGGGAAGAATTCAAGAAGTAGATGATCGATGAGTATTGCCCAAGGAATGAGATTCAGAGGCTATAAATTGAGTTGTGGAACTTAAAGATACAAGGAACAGATATCTCAGGATATTCTAATCGATTTCTTGAGTTAGCTTTAATGTGCCCAACCATGGTCACTCCCGAATATAAGAGAGTTGAGAG
This sequence comes from Rutidosis leptorrhynchoides, assembly GCF_046630445.1. Lineage (NCBI taxonomy): Eukaryota > Viridiplantae > Streptophyta > Magnoliopsida > Asterales > Asteraceae > Rutidosis > Rutidosis leptorrhynchoides. The sequence continues at coordinate 313,071,576 of NC_092335.1, read as the reverse complement.
ATATATTTGGGGTTTGTCAGAAGACATTCAAGGTAATGCACTGTCATCAAAACCAGAAATGATTCAGAGTGCTATTCGTATGGCGCATGATTTAATGGCGCAAGTAGTGCGACGTCAAACAATCAATGCTAAGACGGATGTGAAGGTTACGACTGAGAAGCGTAAGTGGGATGGAAACCAAGAAGGCAATCCTAAGAAACAAGGACCTGCTAAGGTGGAGAGTTCAAATAGCAAGTATGCAAGAAAGAAACCCTATTGCAGCAGATGCACGAAACATCATTTCGGTGTGTGTACTATAGTCTATGAGCGATGCAAGAAGCAGGGACATCTTTTAAAGGATTATAAAGTTCATTTATCAGGAAGTGATAAGAACAATAAAAACAATCAGAATGTTTGCTTTGGATGTGGTCAAGCAGGGCATTTCAAGAAAGAATGTCCTAAGATTAAGAAGGGTGAAATGGCTAAGGGCCGAGCTTTTCATATTACCATGAAGGAAGCTCGTGAAGACCCAGAGTTAGTCACAGGTACGTTCCTCATCGATAATCATTTATCATCTATTTTATTTGATACCGGTACTGATAAAAGTTTTATAGCTAAGGATTTTAGTGTTGTGATAAATAGGCCTTTAACTGCCTTAGACACTAGATATGCTGTAGAATTGGCAAACGGTAAGTTGATAAAAGTAGATAAGATTATGCGAGGTTGTGCCTTAAATTTGTCAAACAATCTGTTCGAAGTTGATTTATTGCCCGTTGAGTTAGAAAGTTTCAATGTTGTTATTGGTATGGACTGGTTATCTAAGAACCATGTGGATATTAATTATGCAGAAAAGTCTATCCGTATACCTCTTGAGAATGGTGAGAACTTAGTCATCCAAGGAGATAAGAGTAAGGTAAACTTTAATATTATTTCTTGTATGAGAGCTCAAAGATATCTAAAGAAGGGATATCCTTCCATTCTCGATCACGTGAAAGAACTCAAAACCAAAGAAGTTGGATTAGAAGATGTTCCAGTTGTTCATGAGTTTCCTCAAGTATTCCCAGAAGATTTGCTAGGATTACCTCCGCATAGACAAGTTGAATTCCAGATTGATTTAGTTCCCGGAGCCGCACTAGTTGCCAAATTGCCTTATTGATTAGCTCCTTTAGAATTGCAGGAACTATCCAATCAACTCTAAGAATTGTTAGATAAAGGATTTATTCGACCTAGTGTTTCTCCGTGGGGTGCTCCAATCTTGTTTGTCAAGAAGAAGGATGGATCTTTCAGAATGTGCATTGACTATCGAGAGCTTAATAAGCTTACAGTCAAGAATTGTTACCCGTTACCAAGGATAGATGATCTATTTGACCAATTGCAAGGGTCAAGTGTTTATTCTAAGATCGATCTCAGATCAGGGTACCATCAATTAAGAGTCAAAGAGGACGATGTTCCTAAGACAGATTCAGAACGCCCTATGGCCATTATAAATTTTTGGTAATGCCGTTTGGTTTAACCAATGCTCCTGCAGTATTTATGGATCTGATGAACAGGGTATGTAAGCCGTATCTAGATAAATTCATCATAGTATTTATCGATGATATTTTGATCTACTCCAAGAATAAAGAAGAGCACGAGCAACATTTGAGATTAGTTTTACAACATTTGGAAAAAGAGCAGTTATATGCTAAATTTTCAAAGTGTGGTTTTTGGCTCGATTTAGTCCAATTTTTGGGTCATGTGGTTGATAGAGAAGGCATTTACGTTGATCCTACCAAGATTGAGGCTATTAAGAATTGGGAAGTACCCAAGAACCCGTCTCAAATTCGTCAATTTCTAGGACTTGCTGGATATTATAGAAGATTTATTCAGAATTTCTCTAAGATAGCAAGACCGTTGACTGTGTTAACACACAAGGATAAGAAATTTGAATGGTCCTCAGCACAGGAATCTGCTTTTCAATTGCTGAAACAAAAGTTGACAACCGCACCTATACTATCACTACCTGAAGGAAATGAAGATTTTCTAGTTTATTGTGATGTGTCTAGCCAAGGGTTAGGATGTGTTTTAATGCAACGACAGAAGGTCATTGCGTATGCATCTCGTCAACTGAAGAACCATGAGCAGAATTATACAACCCATGATTTGGAGTTAGGAGCCGTCGTATTTGCATTGAAAATATGGAGACATTATCTATATGGGACCAAGTGTACCATATACACTGATCATAAAAACCTTCAGCATATTTTCAATCAGAAATAGTTAAACATGCGACAAAGATGTTGGGTGGAGCTTATAGGGGATTATGATTGTGATATTCGATATCATCCAGGGAAAGCGAACATCGTAGCTGATGCACTGAGTCGCAAAGAAAGGGTTAAACCTCTGAGAGTTAGGTCATTAAATATGACTATTCAGACAAACCTTGCGTCTCGTATTCAAAATGCACAATCGAAAGCTATGAAGGAAGAGAACGTGAAGAAGGAAGGAATTAGTGAGAAGGATAAGAACTTTGAAGTTAAGAGTAACAGAACCCGATATTTTGCAAACAGAATTTGGATTCCAAAGATTGGTGGATTGAGAGAACTTGTGATGGATGAAGCACACAAGACGAGATATTCAATTCATCCAGGGTCTGGGAAAATGTACCATGACTTAAAGGAATTCTATTGGTGGCCAAACATGAAGGCTGAGATTGCAACTTATGTTGGAAAGTGTTTCACATGTTCAAAGGTCAAGGCCGAGAATCAGAAACCATCAGTGTTATTCCAGCAACCTGAGATTCCCGAATGGAAATGGGAAGGAATTACGATGGATTTCATTACAAAGTTTCTGAAGACTGCGAAGGGTTATGACACTATTTGGGTAATAGTGGATCGACTTACGAAATCTGCACATTTCTTACCTATGAAAGAAACCAACAAGATGGCAAGGTTGGCGGATTTGTATATCAAGGAGATTGTCTCTAGACATGGAGTTTCAATTTCTATTATCTCTGACCGAGATAGCAGATTTACTCAAGATTTTGGCAATCTTTACAAAAAGCCCTAGGTACTCGTCTGGATATGAGTACGGCTTATCATCCCCAAACAGATGGGCAGAGTGAGAGAACTATTCTGACATTTGAACACATGCTCCGAGCATGTGTAATTGATTTTGGAAGTGGCTGGGATCAGTATTTACCTTTAGCTGAGTTCTCGTATAACAATAGTTATCACTCAAGTATAAAGGCTGCTCCATTTGAAGCTTTGTATGGAAGGAAATGTAGATCACCATTGTGTTGGAATGAGATTGGTGATTCACAATTGACAGGATCCGAGATTATCCAAGAGACAACCGAGAAGATCTTTCAGATTCAAGAAAGACTAAAGATAGCGAGAAATAGGCAAAAGAGTTATGCCGATGTCTGAAGGAAATTTTTTGAATTTTAAGTGGGTGACAAAGTTATGCTAAAAGTTTCTCCATGGAAAGGAGTAATAAGGATTGGAAAGCGAGGAAAGCTGAGCCCAAGATATGTAGGACCTTTTGAGGTTATTGAAAGAATTGGTTCAGTTGCATATAGATTGAAACTGCCACAGGAGCTTAGTGGTATTCATAATGCTTTCCATGTTTCGAACTTGAAAAAGTGTTTGTCAGATGAGAATTTAGTGATTCCTTTAGAAGAATTAAGTATCGATGACAAGTTGCATTTTGTTGAGGAGCCAGTAGAGGTATTAGATCGTGAGGTAAAAACATTGATGCATAGTAGGATTCTGATTGTTAATGTTCGTTGGAATGCCAGGAGAGGTCCAGAGTTCACATGGGAACGTGAGGATCATATAAGGCAGAAATATCCCCATTTATTCGACAATCAAAGTACCTCCTAAATTTCGAGGACGAAATTTTTCTTAACGGGTAGGTAATGTCACAACTCTAACTTTTCGACTTAAGTTGTCTAGTTGATTTCTTTAAGTTACCTTTTTCGACATGACGAGTAAATTTATTAATCTATGTATTGGTTTATTTTAGGGTTTGTATAGCCCTAAGGATGCATTTTAAGCTTTATTTGATTGGGTATTACTTTACATATTTGCATAAAATTATAAACCCTAACTTATCATCATAAACCCTAGTTCACTACTATGAACCCTAATTCATTACCATAAACCCTAAAGTTGAAAATTATACATTTATGTATATATTAATTTAATAAATAAACTTGTTAACTAAGTATTTAGAATAATGACTTGAGATAATTTCATTTGAACATTTGTTCATAAGATAGAAACTTTTCTACACTTCTTCATTTTCACAACTAGTCTTGAATTCCTTGAACTTAACCATTTCTATCAACCTTAACCTATTTTGATTGTAACCTAACTTTAGCTTACTTCCAAAACCCTAAACATACAAGTAAACATCTTAGGATTTAATATTAGAAAGCCTATACAAGTACATGTACACTTACAAAACCAAAAATTGACTAGAACATGTAACATCCCAACCCGTAATACAAACGATCACGCGGAAATATCAATAATAAAAAAAAAAATTTGCTGGAACAGCATATGGCGCGGCGCGCCATATGGCTGCGCGACGCGCCAAACTGGCCTGTCCAAAAAGTCATGAAGTGCGAAAATGTTTGACCACTTCCCGACGTATTTAGACAAAACGCTTTTAACCATACATTAATATATGTAGAACTAACACATCCCATTAATAAAATTAGTTTTACGAAGACCGAGCCCATATCGGCCGTTCTACGACTTTCGTACGAAAATACAAGTTTTCAACCACATGATTTGTAATACAAAATAAAGGCCCAGCATGGCGATTGGGGATACGCTACCCAATCCTAATAAATCCAAAAGCAAGCCTTCTAAAGTAACTACGCAAGTCCACTAGTCCCCGCTTACTCGAGCCTCCGCATCCATGCAATCTATAAAAAAAGTCAACAACGAGAGGGTAAGCTAACGCTTAGTGAATGCAATACTTATACATATACATATGTAATTTACCTACAGGCATCCACTTACAATACCATGCAAACAAAATGCATAAACGAGCTAGCAACACCAAACATACGACTAGCAACAACGTTAGTATATAAATCGCCACAATAATATACTAAATCACAATAATGCATAAATATAACAAACCGTTCCTCGCTATGGCACTACCGACTTGTAGACGACCAATAACGTCGAGTCTCACTCGTATGTTGTCACCGACTTGTGACTCATCAAAGGGTGTCACCGACTTGTGAACTACCCACCAATATCTATGGGTCACCGACTTGTGAACGCAATGTGACATCACCGACTTGTGAAGCGCCACTAAGTGTCACTGACTTGTGAACACTATAGGGTGTCACCGACTTGTGAATCACCCAAGGGTATCACCGACTTGTGAACCCCCATCAATACATATGGGTCACCGACTTGTGAATGCCATGTGACATCACCGACTTGTGAAGCGCCACTAAGTGTCACCGACTTGTGAACACTATAGGGTGTCACCGACTTGTGAATCACCTGTCGAGACACTACCGACTTGTAGTTCCCATCCCATCATATAACGCCAATACTCACGATGTGGCACCAAAGGCCCACATCGCGTACGAGTAAATAAACCACATACATACATGTATAAATATTCCACTCACCTTGTCGCCTTGAAGAAATGCTACCGAATAATCCGCAACACACCGATGGAATGTACCTATTCCATTATCACAAACACAACAGCACTATTAGGGTGGATTTACAAATCAACCCAAATTGACAACTAGTGCAATTTCGACCCAAATGCACTTCCAAGCACAAACCGTGCCCAAACTAACCAATAATCACTAACACAAGTGAGAATGGTCCTAATACGCCAATTAGACCCAATCATAGGTGTTAAACACCTATCTTGCCCAAAATGGCACTTAAACCCTAATTTTGACCCAAAGGAGTCAACATCGCGCCATTAGCGAGTTTTGACACCAAAACATATTTAACTTGGTTTTATACTTCAACTTAATCCATTTTAAGTTTATAAACCTTATTAAATCGACAATTGAGTCATAATCATCACCAAACCCTAATCTTTGACTCTAGTCAAAGTTAATCAACCAAACATACCCAAAAGAGTTTCAACACTACTAGAATCACTAATACTAGAGATTACACACTACATACAAAACTTAAACATGGTTAAATCATTAACCAACCCTAAACCCACCAACATCAACAATAACTAGTTACAATTACCCATTTCACCTCCTAAATGGGTTTTATAACTAACTAGCTCAAAACCCTAAACTTGAATATCAAATTACAAAGATGAAGTTCGGAGTTTGAACTTACCAATACCGCCAAAATGATGCCGTTGACGAGTAGAACAACTTTAATACCGGAGGTTTGACCCGAAACACCCTTCTTCTTCTCCAATTGGAGCTCTCTCTCTTTAAAACTCTCCTCTCACTCTAGGGTTTGAAGATGAGAGTGTTTGATGAGTGAAAATGAGCTCCAATGGAGTTCTAGGTCAGTCTTGATGACCTCAAACCGACCCTAATTGAAAAGACCAAAGTACCCCTCATTTAAACCTTTTAAAAAGGCTGAAAATTGCCTCTGCAGCAATCGGCGCGCCGCTCCAGAAGGTGGAGCGCCGCTCCAAATAACTGGAAATTGTGGTCGAGCCCAAAACAGGTTTCAGCAACTTGTTTTGGCCATAACTTTTCGACCGTAACTCCGTTTTCGATGAATCAAATATCGTTGGAAACGTAATAAGATATTCTATCCAATGGTAAGGCTGTGAAACATCAACTCAAACTTTATTTGGGGTTGAAAAGATACGTACACACCTTGTCACTTCGAACAACGTCCAGTTTCCTTCGACGTTCGAGCAAGCAACACGTACACTTCATACACGCATCGTACACCATAAATACATTATGTACAATAAATATTTGGGTCTTACAACTCTCCCCTACTTAAACTCGATCACGTCCTCGTGATCTTCTCCACTTAACCAATCCGGACCTACTCAACGATCCTCACTCAAGTCCCAATACGAACTTTCCTAGACAATTCTTCCCAATGGATCACTTTTAACAACTAAAATCGTCAACCGTGATTTATCAAAACCACAATCCGAGCACTAAAACCTGCTCAATTTCCCATATCAGGAAAAACTCAACCAACCTCGTACCGAGATATAAATTCCTTAGCGTACCTTTCCCACGGACAACGCTAAAAGTGACCAAGTCTCAACCTAAAGTCAACAATCCGAACGTTGAAGATCGAACCACATGAATCCTCACGGATTACTCTTACCACTAAACATCCTTTGTAGTGTGCAATACAACCAATACGCCACTATCCTAACATCATAAGCAACGACTAAAACCAAAAGCGCCCAAAACGACTATGGCAACGCTAATCCTAAGGTGTCCAAAATCGACTATTGTCACACCCGTAACAACACGTGAGCGAAACACGGCTATCGCAATCACTAATCACACAACATGGTCCTCACGATCCCACTCTCAGCGTATAAAACCACCAATAGATCACACATCCAACAATCATGAAGACTGGCCGAAAACTACACACATCAAAGATAGTCAACATCCGTGACTCTTCTTGCACACATACTTGGTCAACGTAAACGCCTCTCGAACGGCATACCATTTCTACGCTAACCATTATGGAGAACAATACAAGTAACCCTCTAATCACCTCATGGTTACACCCGACTTGGTTAAGCCTCCACACCAAAACAATTAACCCGAACTCGTTAGTCAAACACACTTGGTCAACCCGCCTCGATCAACACCTATCACCTAATTGATTAACCCAACTTGGTTAAGTCAAATTTACTTGGTCAACCCGAATCGGTCAACACCTAACATCTAATTGATTAACCCGACTCGGTTAGTCAAACTCGCTTGGTTAACCCGCCTCGGTCAAACCTCTAACGACAAATGATTAACCCAACTTGGTTAGTCAAACGCATTCGGTCAATACCTAACATCAAATTGATTAACCCGACTCGGTTAGTCAAATACCCTAGGTCAACCCGACTCGGTCAATGCCTATCATCTAATTGATTAACCCGACCCGGTTAGTCAAACTCACTTGCTTAACCCGCCTCGGTCAACACCTAACATCTAATTGATTAACCCGACTCGGTTAGTCAAACTCGCTTGGTTAACCCACCTCGGTCAACACCTAACATCTAATTGATTAACCTGACTCGGTTAGTCAAACTCGCTTGGTTAACCCGCCTCGGTCAACACCTAACATCTAATTGATTAACCCGACTCGGTTAGTCAAACTCACTTGGTTAACCCGCCTCGGTCAACACCTAACATCTAATTGATTAACCCAACTCGGTTAGTCAAACTCACTTGGTTAACCCGCCTCGGTCAACACCTAACATCTAATTGATTAACCCGACTCGGTTAGTCAAACTCGCTTGGTTAACCCGCCTCGGTCAACACCTAACATCTAATTGATTAACCCGACCCGGTTAGTCAAACTCACTTGGTTAACCCGCCTCGGTCAACACCTAACATCTAATTGATTAACCCGACTCGGTTAGTCAAACTCGCTTGGTTAACCCGCCTCGGTCAACACCTAACATCTAATTGATTAACCCGACTCGGTTAGTCAAACTCACTTGGTTAACCCGCCTCGGTCAACACCTAACATCTAATTGATTAACCCGACTTGGTTAGTCAAACTACAATGGACTAACTCGACCTAGCTAGTCACTACATCACACTAGAATACCTTCGTGCGAGAGTATAAACTCCCCCACCTAGAACTCCGTTCCGTAAACACATCGTCGAAATAATAGCATCCCATGGAATGGCCACTCATCAACATACACAACCAATATCCTCATTGGTCATAGTCCTCGAATTCTCACGAATTTGTCTCCAACAATAGCTCCCGACGATAAACACATGCTCACTCTCACGGACACTAATTCAACAACTAATGCGCTAATCGCATGATCATAACTCCTAAAAGAAAGACGAGGTTCACCCGTCTTGCATCTCTTAATACGCACGTCTACAAACCTTGATCCAACCTTGAGCATACGAAGGATTTCGGATTATCCTTTGCTACTTCAACCGAAGCACTTACCGAACCGTACGGGTATTACTCTAGCAATCATCGAGTTGCTATCGCTTGTAACTTCCACACCGCCACTCGAACACCTAAGGGTTTTCTTGCCGGTACCATATGCTCAATGTAACCGTAACACCATCGGAGTCGAATACCACGCTAGTAGGTATGAAAGAGGCACCTAACGTTGCATCCCGTAGACTCCATTACCAACATTCATCTAGATCAAACACTTGATCTCAGGGGTTTCATCCACCCGACGAACCTCATGGATCATCAACTTCAACACGAAAGCGAACACGCTCTAACATCCGAATACTACTACAATCGCCTAACATACGTGTAACTCTAGCATTAAACTCAGCGTCGTTCGTCTCGATCCCATTTCCCGTAACCATTCTAAGGAATGCAAAGCGATTAGATCACGAACGTATAAAGCACACACACAATACCGTCCCATCTTGCTAACACTCGTCGTACATCACTTGTTAGACATGATTTGCACCCGTAATAAGGTTTGCAAGTCCTTATTACGCACACACACCGTATCAACTCGTTAGTACAACGACCGCCTCGCTCGATGATATAAACAAACACAAACAAAATTCTACGCGATATGCACATACGCGAGAATTATTATCACAACACAATTAATATATTAATAATATCCGCATTACTAATATAAACGTTAGTCCACCTACAAACAAGGCACTAACTATAACCTATTCCGACCCGTAATCTTACAAGTCCCGCAACAAATTAAGCACACACACAAGTCTAAGTCTAGGCACATATCTCAAGTCACCTAAATCCCTTAGACCATGCTCTGATACCACTTGTAACATCCCAACCCGTAATACAAACGATCACGCGGAAATATCAATAATAATAAAAAAAAATTTGCTGGAACAGCATATGGCGCGGCGTGCCATATGGCCGCGCGACGCGCCAAACTGGCCTGTCCAAAAAGTCATGAAGTGCGAAAATGTTTGACCACTTTCTGACGTATTTAGACAAAACGCTTTTAACCATACATTAATATATGTAGAACTAACACGTCCCATTAATAAAATTAGTTTTACGAAGACCGGGCCCACATCGGCCGTTCTACGACTTTCGTACGAAAATACAAGTTTTCAACCACATGATTTGTAATACAAAATAAAGGCCGAGCATGGCGATTGGGGATACGCTACCCAATCCTAATAAATCCAAAAGCAAGCCTTCTAAAGTAACTACGCAAGTCCACTAGTCCCCGCTTACCCGAGCCTCCGCATCCATGCAATCTATAAAAAAAGTCAACAACGAGAGGGTAAGCTAACGCTTAGTGAATGCAATACTTATACATATACATATGTAATTTACCTACAGGCATCCACTTACAATACCATGCAAACAAAATGCATAAACGAGCTAGCAACACCAAACATACGACTAGCAACAACGTTAGTATATAAATCGCCACAATAATATACTAAATCACAATAATGCATAAATATAACAAACCGTTCCTCGCTATGGCACTACCGACTTGTAGACGACCATTGACGTCGAGTCTCACTCGTATGTTGTCACCGACTTGTGACTCATCAAAGGGTGTCACCGACTTGTGAACTACCCACCAATATCTATGGGTCACCGACTTGTGAAAGCTATGTGACATCACCGACTTGTGAAGCGCCACTAAGTGTCACCGACTTGTGAACACTATAGGGTGTCACCGACTTGTGAATCACCCAAGGGTATCACCGACTTGTGAACCCCCATCAATACATATGGGTCACCGACTTGTGAACGCCATGTGACATCACCGACTTGTGAAGCGCCACTAAGTGTCACCGACTTGTGAACACTATAGGGTGTCACAGACTTGTGAATCACCTGTCGAGACACTACCGACTTGTAGTTCCCATCCCATCATATAACGCCACTACTCACGATGTGGCACCAAAGGCCCACATCGCGTACGAGTAAATAAACCACATACATACATGTATAAATATTCCACTCACCTTGTCGCCTTGAAGAAATGCCACCAAATAATCCGCAACACACCGATGGAATGTACCTATTCCATTATCACAAACACAACAACACAATTAGGGTGGATTTACAAATCAACCCAAATTGCCAACTAGTGCAATTTCGACCCAAATGCACTTCCAAGCACAAACCGTGCCCAAACTAACCAATAATCACTAACACAAGTGAGAATGGTCCTAATACGCCAATTAGACCCAATCATAGGTGTTAAACACCTATCTTGCCCAAAATGGCACTTAAACCCTAATTTTGACCCAAAGGAGTCAACATCGCGCCATTAGCGAGTTTTGACACCAAAACATATTTAACTTGGTTTTATACTTCAACTTAATCCATTTTAAGTTTATAAACCTTATTAAATCGACAATTGAGTCATAATCATCACCAAACCCTAATCTTTGACTCTAGTCAAAGTTAATCAACCAAACATACCCGAAAGAGTTTCAACACTACTACAATCACTAATACTAGAGATTACACACTACATACAAGCCTTAAACATGGTTAAATCATTAACCAACCCTAAACCCACCAACATCAACAATAACTAGTTACAATTACCCATTTCACCTCCTAAATGGGTTTTATAACTAACTAGCTCAAAACCCTAAACTTGAATATCAAATTACAAAGATGAAGTTCGGAGTTTGAACTTACCAATACCGCCAAAATGATGTCGTTGACGAGTAGAACAACTTTAATACCGGAGGTTTGACCCGAAACACCCTTATTCTTCTCCAATTGGAGCTCTCTCTCTCTAAAACTTTCCTCTCACTCTAGGGTTTGAAGATGAGAGTGTTTGATGAGTGAAAATGAGCTCCAATAGAGTTCTAGGTCAGTCTTGATGAGCCCAAACCGACTCTAATTGAAAAGACCAAAGTACCCCTCATTTAAACCTTTTAAAAAGGCTGAAAATTGCCTCTGCAGCAAAACAGGTTTCAGCAACTTGTTTTGGCCATAACTTTTCGACCGTAACTCCGTTTTTGATGAATCAAATATCGTTGGAAACGTAATAAGATATTATATCCAATGGTAAGGCTTTGAAACATCAACTCAAACTTTATTTGGGGTTGAAAAGATACGTACACACCTTGTCACTTCGGACAACATCCAGTTTCCTTCGACGTTCGAGCAAGCAACACGTACACTTCATACACGCATCGTACACCATAAATACATTATGTACAATAAATATTTGGGTCTTACAGAACACCACCATCATCATCATCATCATCATCAACGTTTTCATCATCATCATACACCATCATCAAAATATCTTCTCTAATGCTTCTCCATTAAGCTAAGCATTGTAGGATTAATGCGCAAGGTACAACACATAACTATATGGCTGAATTCGTGGGAGCCTTCGGGGTCACACACATATACACCTAGACGTCAATTAATAATATATTTGTTATATATATTATTTAAGTAATAAATAAAAACAATTAATTGATTAAAGCATTTAATTAAAAGTCTTGTTTCGTACGTGCTAAAGAATTTCGTATGCCCCAAGTTGTTCTGCAACAAACCAAATAAGATAAGGAAATAATATAATATTAGATATTAAAATAAGATATTCGTTTGCGATACGGACTAGGGATACACCGACCTTGAACACGTTTTGTAAACCAACGTTGATTTCAACTATAAAAACATATATATTATATCCATCTAGTTGGCTAAGGCAGGAGTGATTTCAATATATAAAATATCCCACCTATTATCTTTTAGTCTTGTTTTCTAATCGACAAAAAAAGAAAAACGCCCACGATTTAATTGTGCGACGAACGAAACAAGGAGAACTTTTTTACAATTTAATAATCCTTGTGATTGTTAAATATATTTATTTTTGTTACTTGACGGGACTAGTACATCTGTTTGACGTTGTTTGAAGTGTAGTGTGGACTACCCTAGCGGCAATCATACTTTTGATTGTTAGTTTCTCTTCCATCAATCCGGTTCTACAAGAAAGGTATAATCTTTAAACTCTCTTGTTATTTATTTATTTAACCGTATAAATCATATGGATCCGTTTGGGTGATTTGGTTATTAATATAATTAATACACTTCCGCTTAAAGTTATTGTTATTATATGTATGTATATGATAATAATTAATTGAAAATTGTTTTCTTAAAACCCTAAATCACCAACAGTGGTATCCGAGCCTCTTATGTTTTTATACGGTTAGTATATTTTTGCGTCGTTGTTATTGAGTAAATGGCTTGTATATATATTTGGTTGTTTTTTTATCCATGGCCAAGACATGCATCTTGTGCCATGGAGCAAGCCATAATTATTGTCATGATCATGTTATTATTATGATGATTTAATTGTGCATAGCCGATGAAAACCTAGACCGTGTGTATGTTTTGTGATCTTGAATGTTTAAGGTTGTTTGGATGCCATTGTTTTTATGGCTATTTATTGATGTAATTTAATATTTTATTTTGGGAGGCCGTTTTGAGCCAATTATGTAATTTACAATTCTAGATTAGTTATATTTTATTTTACATTAAATGTAACCTCCATGATGGGATTAAAGACTTGAAGTGAACGGATTTTGGCCATCAAGACACACACTTGCAGCAAAGTCGCTGGACAAAAGTTGTGAGAGATGCGGTGAAGGAGGACACTTGGTCATCATGAGATCTTGACGCAAGCGGGAGCTTCTAAGGTTTACTTTTATTTTCGTCCCTTTAGTTGACCGCTTGGTTCTCATAATGGCTCGTGAGACCAAGCATAGGATTTTCATCGGTTGAGGCTATGCACATACTTATTATGTTTTATTTTGTTTGGTTTGATTTTATATGTTATGTGATTGTGTATAATTTGCCATGTGATAACAAAAATCAAAACATAATGAAAATCAAGTTAAAACATTTTTAACTTGTGAGGCGAATATTATGCATGTAATATTCGTAACACAATTTTTCTAAAGATTATTAAAATTGTATAATATACCCGTCGAAATTTAAGTCATGCCGTCCAATTCGGTTGAAACACTTGTCGTTATTTTTTGACTATGCGTGAGACCTAGTTGAATTATAACTCGAGGTAATCATTATCTATGCGTGAGACCTAGATTAATTTTTACACGTTTCACAATTGGATGACTTAATCGAGTTGAGAGGTGAGACCGCAACCCGAGGCAAAGATGGGACTAAACATGCCAGCATGACACTAGTGTTAGACACTAAATGTCGTCGGTCCCATAAAGATCTAAGAGTTGCACTTGTAATGCAATTGGTGCCCGTCGCTTACCGATTGAATCCACCATTGCTAGCAGATCAACGGATGTGATGGTGGAAGCACAATGCGGATCTTAGCCTTTTACATAAATTAAAAGTTTTATAAGTTTTTTTTTTAAACCTGGGTAGTTAATTTATAAAAGGATAATTATTAAATATACTAAAAGAACCTTGTTTATTTTGTAGATGACATCAAATGCAATTCAATCCGTAAACAACATGACCATAAGGTCAATCCTTGAGAAGGAAAAATTGAATGGTAACAACTTCATTGACTGGTATCAAAACCTTCAGATTGTCTTAAAGTCTGAAAGGAAGTTGCACCATCTGGAAAATCCTTTACCTGAAGCCCTACCTGAAACTGCTAATGCTACTGTTCGTAATGCTTATACTAAGCAGTATAACGAACAACTTGAAGTGGCATGTCTTATGCTTGCTAGCATGACCTCTGAGCTCCAAAGGAACTTAATGGACTACAATGCATATGACATGATCGAGGAACTCAAGACGATGTTCCAACAGCAGGCAGAACCGGAATTGTTTGAAACTGTGAAAGCGTTTCACGCTTGCAAACAAGAGTTGGGGCAACCAGTTAGCCAATATGTCTTGAAGATGAAAGGCTATTTGGATCAATTGGAGCTCCTAGGTTATGCTATGCCACCAGTTCTTGGAGTGCACTTGATACTTACTTCACTATCTAAGGACTATGATGGATTTGTAATGAATTACAATATGAATAGCATGGGAAAAACCATTCATGAGCTTCATGCAATGCTTAAGCAAGCTGAAAAGGGGCTACCAAAGAAGACTCCTGCAGTCTTAACCATAAAGGAAGGTAAAATCCAGAAAAAAAGCCGCAAGCTGCTAGTGGAAAGGGAAAAGGAAAGAGTAAGAAAGCCTACACACCTAAGAAGAAAATTCTACCACCAGCAAAGAAAGAGCATTCCACAAAGGACATGGCTTCTCACCATTGTGGCCAGATTGGTCATTGGAGACGAAACTGTGTGCTTTACTTGGAAGAGTTGAAGAAGGGAAAGGCTGGTTCGACTAGCACTTCAGGTATCTTCGTTATAGAACTCTATAATTTTCCTAATAAAACTTGGGTGTATGACACTGGTTGTGGTACTCATATTTGTAATGATATGCAGGGACTTAGGAAAATTCGGAAGCTGAATAAGGGGGCTTTGGATCTGTACGTTGGCAATGGCGATCGTGCAGCTGTCGAAACTATAGGAAGCTATGAGCTCTTCCTCCCAAGTGGACTTATTCTTATTTTAGATAATTGTCACTATGCACCTTCTATTACTAGAGGTGTTATTTCAGTTTCTCGTTTGAAGGATAATGGTTTTAATCATGTATTCACAGATTATGGTATTTCAATTTTTAAGGATAATGTTTTTTATTTTAATGCTATTCCTAGAGATGGTATTTTTGAAATTGATATGCATAATCTTGTTCCAAACGAAAGTTCTATATTTAACTGTACCACTAAGAAATTCAAGCATGATTTGAATTCCACATATCTATGGCATTGTCGTCTTGGTCATATAAACAAGAAACGCATAAAAAAGCTGCAACACGATGGGCTTCTTGAGTCAATCAGCAATGAGTAGTTTGACATATGCGAATCTTGTTTATCTGAAAAAATGACAAAGAAACCCTTTACCCACCATGTTGAAAGGGCGAGTGATCTACTTGGACTCATTCATACTGATGTATGTGGCCCATTTAGAACAATGTCTAGAGATGGAGCTACCTACTTCATTACTTTTACTGATAATTTCAGTAGATATGGTTATGTTTACTTGATTAAACACAAACATGAAGTATTTGAAACGTTCAAAGCGTTTCAAAATGAAGTAGGAAATCAACTCGAAAAGACCATTAAGGTTCTACGGTCCGACCGTGGAGGCGAATATATGAGTCAAGAGTTTTTAGATCATCTGAGAGATCGTGGGATTGTCTCACAATTTACTCCTCCTTACACAACTCAGCATAATGGGGTGTCAGAAAGGAGAAATCGAACTTTGCTTGACATGGTTCGATCAATGATGAGTCTAACAACTCTACCACCATCATTTTGGGGATTTGCTCTAGAGTCTGCTGCACGCATTCTCAACATGGTTCCAACCAAGAAGGTAAACAAGACACCATATGAAATATGGCATGGGAAGGTCCCAAATCTGTCTTACTTGAAAGTCTGGGGTTGTGAGGCTCACGTGAAGCGTGATACACCAAACAAACTTGAGTCTAGAACTATCAAGTGTATCTTTGTAGGATACCCAAAGGAAACGATGGGATACTACTTCTACTATCCAGCAGAAAATAAGGTTTTCACTGCTAGATATGCTGAGTTTTTAGAGAATAGACTCCTCTTACAGGAAGCAAGTGGGAGCACTATAGATCTTGAAGAAATTCAAGAACAAGATACATTACCTTCTGAAGGCACTAGCAAAATTCGTACTGAGCCGCAACATGAAAGTGTCGAGGTACAGGACGAATCGTGTCTCATTCATAGATCTAGTAGAACCTCTCATCCACCTGAAAGATTAAACCTTATGGTTACGATGGAGGACTTGGAATTAGGGGATCTGGGCGAATCCGCTAACTACAAAGCTGCATTGTCAGATCCTGAATCCGATAAATGGCAAGATACTATGAATGAAGAGATGAAGTCCATGAAAGATAATCAAGTTTGGCGCTTGATTGATCTTCCACCAAACAGCAATCCTGTTGGGTGTAAATGGATCTTCAAGAAGAAGACCGATATGGACGGAAATGTACACACCTTTAAGGCCCGCTTGGTTGCAAAAGATTATACTCAAACCTACGGGGTTGATTATGAAGAGACCTTTTCTCCGGTAGCGGACATTAAAGCTATTAGGATACTCATAGCTATAGCAGCGTACTATGACTATGAGATTTGGCAAATAGATGTCAAAACCGCATTCGTAAATGGTCACCTTAGCGAGGACGTATATATGGTGCAACCTGAAGGGTTTGTGAATCCTAAGTATCCTAATAAAGTATGCAAGCTTCAGAAATCCATTTATGGATTAAAGCAAGCATCAAGGAGTTGGAACAAGAAGTTTGATGAGAAAATCAAAGAGTTTGGTTTCACACAAAACCTTGATCAACCCTGTGTGTACATGAGAGCTAGTGGGAGCATTAAAGTCTTTCTGATCTTATATGTTGATGACATATTACTCATGGGAAATCATATTCCAACGCTACAAGACGTTAAGTCCTGGCTTGGAAAATGTTTCTCTATGAAAGATCTGGGAGATGTAGCGTATATCCTAGGAATCAAGATATATAGAGACAGATCTAAGCGGTTAATAGGTCTAAGTCAAAGTGCATACGTTGACAAAATCTTAAAGCAATTTAAGATGGAAGCTTCCAAGCGTGGTAGTCTTTCGATGCAACCAAACGTGGTTTTGAGTAAGACTTAAGCCCCCTCGACACCCGCAGAGGTGAAGCGAATGACTGGAGTTCCATATGCTTCAGCTATTGGATCCATCATGTATGCTATAAGGTGCACTAGACCAGATGTTTCTTTCGCTCTCAATATGACGAGCCGATACCAACAGAATCCAGGTGATAGTCACTGGACTGCTGTAAAGAATATATTGAAGTATTTGAGAAACACTAAAGATATGTTCTTAGTTTACGGAAGTTTTGATGAACTGAGTGTAAAGTGTTACACTGATGCTAGTTTCGAAACAGATCGAGATGATAGTCGATCACAATCTGGCTACGTTTTCGTTATGAACGGAGGTGCAGTCGACTGGAGAAGCTCGAAGCAGAGCACTACAGCGATGTCTACAACAGAATCAGAATACATTGCTACATCTGAAGCTGCTCAGGAAGCTGTTTGGATCAGAAAATTCATATCTGGGCTTGGCGTTGTTTCCGTTATTGAAAATCCCATGGACATGTATTGCGACAATACTAGTGCTATAGTAATAGCAAATGAACCAGGAGTTCTACGTGGTGCGAAACACATCCTTCGAAAATTTCACTACATACGTGAAGTTATAGAGAGAGGTGACGTACGTATTCAAAAGGTTCCAACAGAAGACAATCTAGCTGATCCGCTCACAAAGCCAATGTCTTGTACCAAGCATGTCGAGCATTCTAGGAACATTGGGCTTAGACCAGCTAATAGTTTTATGTAATTTTAGTAATTGAAACATGAAAGCAGTTTTTATTTGTAATGAATTGATATATTGTGATATGATCATTTTTATTCATAATTACCGTGTTCTATATTTGCATGTTTAAATCCATGAATAATGACTTATTCTAAATTTCCATTGTCGATTGATGATACGGGAGTAACATCAAACCAAGACAAATGTGAGTGTTTGATATGGTGCAATGTATTACTATCAAACTTACATGTATTCATAGGATGAATATTGGAATGACCCAACCTTCGAGTTTTCACTGCATGGATCGGCGTCAATAGTGAAACTCGCAAGTGTTTATGTCATAAGTCCTTCGACTTGAGATGCACGCCGGTTTCGATGTGTGGAACATTATATTTTGGTATGGTTAAATGCTATCCTGAATAAGGCTGTTATAAAAGCCATTATTGGGTGTAATGTGAAGCACGTGATAGACACGTGTAGGCAAAATAGGATTTGTTCCTCCAACCTATTTGGAGTTAGATACTTTTGAGCTCCTCGATGAATGAATAAGATATTTGTGTGGCCGCACCCAAATGAAATTGAGATGATACTTAATTAGTTTGGTGATCTAATTCACTTTTGAGAATCGAGAAACAAAATTGTTAAACAAATGAGAATGACTGATGATCCATGTCTCAAGTTTAACTAAAGTATCTGAAACAAAGGGATAAATGACATTTAACACTTACTATGAGCAGTTCTGAGAAACTACCCTCACATGAATTTGGGGACAATGGCGTGTTGCTAGACGCTAACCATTGTTTGTATATTTACTTGGTGTTGTGCCGTGCACAAGTGGGAGTCTGTAGTATTAATGCCAAGGTACAACACATAACTATATGGCTAAATTCGTGGGAGCCTTCGGGGTCACACACATATACACCTAGATGTCAATTAATAATATATTTGTTATATATATTATTTAAGTAATAAATAAAAACAATTAGTTGATTAAAGAATTTAATTAAAAGTCTTGTTTCGTACGTGCTAAAGAATTTCGTATGCCCCAAGTTGTTCTGCAACAAACCAAATAAGATAAGGAAATAATATTAGATATTAAAATAAGATATTCGTTTGCGATACGGACTAGGGATACACCGACCTTGAACACGTTTTGTAAACCAACATTGATTTCAAATATAAAAACATATATATTATATCCATCTAGTTGGCTAAGGCAGGAGTGATTTCAATATATAAAATATCCCACCTATTATCTTTTGGTCTTGTTTTCTAATCGACAAAAAAAGAAAAACGCCTACGATTTAATTGTGCGGCGAACGAAACAAGGAGAACTTTTTTACGATTTAATAATCCTTGTGATTGTTAAATATATTTATTTTTGTTACTTGATGGGACTAGTACATCCGTTTGACGTTGTTTGAAGTGTAGTGTGGACTACTCTAGCGACAATCATACTTTTGATTGTTAGTTTCTCTTCCATCAATCCGGTTCTACAAGAAAGGTATAATATTTAAACTCTCTTGTTATTTATTTATTTAACCGTATAAATCATATGGATCCGTTTGGGTGATTTAGTTATTAATATAATTAATACGCTTCCGCTTAAAGTTATTGTTATTATATGTATGTATATGATAATAATTAATTGAAAATTGTTTTCTTAAAACCCTAAATCACCAACAAGCATCATGCAAGACACAATCATGATCTTCATTAATGAGCAAGGATGAGTCACTCCCTCCCCCTCATCTCCTTGTGCCACGCCCCACACCACCACCACCATGAGATCTATATAAAGCTCACTTTTACCCCTCATTCATCCATTTCTCCATTCACCATTCCCTCTCTACTCTTTCTTACTCTCAAATGCAGATCTTAGGCCATCTAATAATCATATTCTTGAAGCTTTAGAAGTAGATTTCATCAAGGTATAACTAGCTAACTTAATCTCTTCATCATTTCTAGTCAAAATCGAGAACCTTCATGGTGTAAAAAGCTAGATCTAGAGTGTTAATTCACTCAAGGATGATTATAAAGCTAACATTGATTTTGATACTAGATCAGTATACTTAAGATCTATATATGTCCAATCTCTTAAAATGAAGTTAAAGTAAGAACCAAAGTGATTATACTATGTAAAACTATTTTTTCTTTGAGCTGTCCAAATTTTTACTTGAAGTCTATGACCTAAACACCAACTTATGGTTGATCTTTGGAAATCATGAATTTATATGATGTTCATATATTGTTTGAGACTTCTAGTAAAAGTTTCATGATTTAAATCAAAGGGAAAGTCATTTTAGAATTTTATTTTGTGAAACAGGTTCAGATTCATGGCAATCTGACCAAGGGTGAAATAATCATGCATATCTTAAAATATAAAATAGATTTCGAACTAAATTCTTCTGATCTAATTAGTACACTTAATAAGGAAACCAAGTACAGTAAAATCACTTAAATCCATTAAGAAATCATCAAGATATAGTCCTATCTAGTTGACACAAGAATTTGTTGAAGTCAGAAATTAGTCTAAAACGTTATCTCTAAAGACAAGGTTAATGAAGACTTTGAAACTATTACTTTTGGGAAAAAGTACTTTTATATGTGCTAAGGCTTCTGTAAAGTTCTTGAGTCAATAGATAAGTTCTCCTATTTTTAAATTTGCAAAAGATTGTATAGTGTAAAACTGAATTGTTTTACACACTTGTAAAGAAATGAACTTTTGACCAAATTATTTTCTGAGTTTAGAGGCTAACCTTAAATGGTTAGAACCTACACTCAAATAGCTTTCCAGAGATAGTAAGTTCACTTAAAATGGATGTCTATATCTGTAGAAACACCTACACTTATGTCATGATAAAACTAGTCTAAAACAGTCTTTTTCTAAAACTATGAACTAGTAACTTTTGAAACCAAGAATCGATTTGGACATATAAGATTACTTAAGGGATTGATCTTAAACCTTAAATAAGTACTATATTAAATATTAAGACCTATGACCTATTAACATTTCATTAGGTCTCAAGCCCGGAACACCGAACACAATCTAACCATTTACCGTGAACGTTCCGCACCGCTTTACTTGTGAGTTCGTAGTCCCATTTTTAATCATTTTTTTATAATTTTGGGATGAGATAATACTTGTTTATTATTTTACATATTGGAATCAAGTACTTACAACTATATTCTATGTTGAGTAACAAAGGTCATTTTAGAAAGCCCGATTTTGATATCGTTAATTACCGGTTTTGGTAAACGCGAATATTATGAATAGATCTATTTGAAGATGACTCCTCACATTAGGATAGGACTTATAGGCTATCAGATGCATAACCTTCGACCACTTGCACTTATACCTTAAGTGACGCTTGTTTTAGGGTACTTTTACGTTAACGTTCGATATCGAAAGCTCATGAACTAGAATAACTTTTAACTGTTCTATACATGAAATCTTAATGTCCATTAACTTATGGATTGTAACTAAACCTATGAACTCACCAATATTTATATTGACATTTTTAAGTATTTATCGCAGGTAGTTAACTTTTGGAAGCACTTTCAGGTCGGGCATCGTAGAAGTTTTAAAAATGTCTTTTGTTAAATCTAGTATTGATAGGCTAGATTATGATGTATTTGTATTTGTACTATGTCTGTACTTGTATTTTGTAACCACGATCTACCAAAACTAAAAACAAAGACCGTGATGTAATAATATTTATGTTTCCGCTGCTATGTTGACTATAACCTGGGACACTATGTTGAAGTTCACACCACGTCTTGGGAAATCGAGATGGGGGTCGTGACAGCGTATCTGTCACTGTAGACTTTATCTGACACGTTTCCTTAATTTTCTCCGTAATCTACGGGATCTTCTGTACTATGTATAGGTATTCTATGTAATTAGAATATCATCCGATATCCGAAAATCATTTCATATCGAAAAATCTTTATTCAATCGTACGAAATGGAACTCGTCACTAGTTCAAGTTCTTCGAAACCCGACAACTATTCTTACATGGATGTTCACCTAAGCTCCGGAAGCAGTGTCACTAGAATGAATCAGCCAATCAGCCATCCCCAATTCATATGATGGGTTCATAGTCGACATAATCAATGGAGACGTGAAGAAGGCGATCCCTACCACCAATCGAATTCACCTCTTGGTGAAGAACCTGAAGCACTTACCGGCGAACCTGTTCGAAACACCATCTTCAATTTCATTTCCAGAATATCTAGCCACGACTATATCATATTTACAATTCTAAACCTTATTCACCCGCTTGTTCCGACCGACAATCATCCCGGAGTAATCGAAGAAGTCACGAGCTTATCGCTCGAGTAATCAATTTAGAAAACATGGTGCAAAACTTACCACTTCAGCAACATCACCGGTACCAACAGTACCACCAACAACCCAAGTTTCAACATCACATGCCTCAACATCTCATTCTGTACCCCGAGTATAATCTTCGTTCTACGTATCGTTCTACATCCTTGATCTTCGTTCGACATGATGATTATGTAATCTCTAGTGTATTAGAGATTATATATTCTTGTTCTAACAGTAAATCAGATGAGTTTAATATAATATTAACTCATTAAATCCATGATTACATCTGAAGAAAATATATATGTATATATGTTTTCATAAAGATTATAATAAAAAATTCTTTTATACAAACTGCTAATGGTGAAAATATTTTAACGGGTAGGTAATACCCGAGGAATATTTAGATTTCACATTAATAAGTTACACTGTACATTCTTCGAATCTGATTCAACAGTCATTTACTACCCTACTTACATCCACCGATATACGTATCCGTTCACCGCAAAATAACTATTTTCATTCAATTTCATATTTGAATCTTGATCTATCAGAATCCAACAAGTGGCATAATGAAGAAAACATTGGACAAAAAAATAAAATTTGTTAGAAACAAACAAATTAACTATGAGAAATTTTGTTAAGAATCCACGCTAACTGTTCCTAGCTAACTATTTCTAGCTAACAGATTACATTTTATTTATCACAATTTATTTATCGTGAGTTCATAGGTTTATAGGTTTATCATAAACAATAAAATTCATCATTTTGATAGACCACAAGAGTTAAATACAGTACACCTATCTCGTGTACAAAACCATTTTTCATAATGCTTAGCAGAGTAGGTTCGTATCCTTTTCTCCCCCGTAGGTTGCCTCGCGATTTTTAAATAATCGTTCACATATCTCGTGCGCAAAACTAATACACATAACCTGTGTATAAAAATTATTCTCTTGATACATAACATTCATTACGATTTCATTGCTCAACATGGTAACCGACCTTAACATATATTGCGCATCAATAATATCCCCAAAGCAGAACATCTCGTCTGTATAATAATAATAAACTTCAAAGTACTAAACACCACACCCACTATCTCTTCCATCTAGTGAACATTCTGGGTGGGGGTGTTAAACCCGGTAGCTACCTTTAGGATTCACGTGAATTAGGGCCATACCCGATTCTAATTCTTAGGTTACCAAGCAATAATAATCAGGGGAAAAATATTCTCATCATTTGGTGGCAATTATCATGTCTACATAATTCAATAATAATCCGCAGAACTTCTGTCTGCATAATAATTCATTCGATGAATGTTTTGCTTGTGTCTATCTCGTCAAACATTTATAAAAGCATTTCATGTATTCTCAGTTCAAAATATATTTTAGAAGCATTTAATAAAATAGTTATAAAAACAGCGCATGTATTCTGAGTCCCAAAAATGTAAAGAGTAAAAGGGAGCAAATGAACTCACTATATGATATTTTGTAGTAAAAATATACATACGACGGAACTGAACAATGCAAGGTTGGCCTCAGATTCACGAACCTATATCAATTATGTATATTAACACATTCTAAACGAACAAATTTTAATATATAATTATTAGTGTTATAAGTGTTATTTTAATAATTTATGTGTTTCATTATTAACTTTAATATATTTATATAAAAATTTATAAAGTATTAATATAGTTTTATTAAGTATATTTTTATATAATCAACTTTAATTGTAATAATAATAATATTAATTGTAATATTGATAATAATAATAATAATAATAATAATAATATGGTTTTTATAAAAATAATAATGATATTAGTAATAATAGAAATGATAATAATAATAATGAGACTAATAATGATAATTATATTGATAATAATAATATTAGTAATAATACTTATACTAATAATAATAATAATAATAATAATATTAATAATAATAATAATAATAATAATAATAATAATAATAATAATAATAATAATAATAATAATAATAATAATAATAATAATAATAATGAGTAATAATAATAATGAGTAATAAGTAAACTACCTCAAAGAAGTATCCCCTAAAAAAATATCCCAAGTTCGGGTATGAACCCGCGATGTCCCGCTAATCCGATATTAACCTAAACCATTCATCATGCCTGAACACGGGCTCGAACCCATGACCTCTCGCTCTCAAACAAACACCCAAGACCACTGCACCATTCACGTTTTTCTGTTCTAATTCGTAACTTAATTCTATTAACCATTATATCCGTCTATCTTCTTCTTCTTACAAAACCCAATGCATCTTCATCTTCATCTTCATCATCATCATTTATATTATAATCATCTTCATCATCATCTAACCATCATTATCGATTTCATTATCATATATGAACACGTATCAGCTTTACTGCATTAATAATCTTAACATCATATCGTGATCATTATTGAGTACACCATGAACCGTATCATTATCAATAACAACGATTCAATTATCTTCTCAGTATTATGATTATAATCGCCCATCATCATCGTTTTTATCATAATCACAACATCATTTCTATCATGCTATATTATTTTCATTATCATTATCACCGTTCATAATCATCATTATCATTATCATTTTCCCTTAATTACTATGTGTGTGTTGGCCTCAGACAAGAATTAAGAAACAGGAAATGATGGTTTTGCAAAAGTCTTAGCCCAAGTTGCAATATAATAAGAGGATTCGGTTCATGTAAGTACTCTATTATTAATTGAGTGTTTTTCTTAGAAGCAAAATAGAGTAAACTGGAAGAACACGCGTGTACCTTAATTGATTCGATGTTGGCCCCTCCACTAACCGATCGCCCACCAGTTTTCTTGACCGCAAATATATTACTGCAGCCCCACTTAACATCATCAAGTGTCCATTCATAAAAAAATTGCTAGTTCAACAAAGAATTTGAAAGTGACGGCCCACTGGTCTCTACTTGCTTTAGTGGAATGATAAAAATATATGTATGGTGCATTGGATACTCTTAAAGTATCATGGTGTGTTACACCTTTTTCTTTTTGTTAAGTGTCGACCACCAAAATATATATAGCAGCCATATTTATCATCATCATTATTTTCTACGTATGCTTGCCTTCTTCCCTTTCGTTAGAAAACAGAAACAGAATTTAAGGCTGCTGTAGCAGGAATAAATGACGAGTAGATGTGGTGGTTATGTTTGTGGTTCACTCGAATAGAAACTGAAACAGAAGGGGGTATTAGCATCAGTACATACAAGTGGTGTGTTGAGGTTAATTGTTGACGAAGTAAAAAAAAATGAAGAGAGAAAGTGATGGTTCCGTGGTTGCAGCCGTGAAAGGAACGAGATGGGTGGTGTGTGGTGTTTGTTGTTGAATCAAAACAGGAAGAAGAAAAATATATCGAGCATGTGATTGTGGTTATTTTTTTAGTTTGATTAAAACAGAAAACGAAAATGGTGATGGTAGTAACGGGTTCTTTTTTTAAATTTTTTTTGTGATGGTTCAATTTATATCATAAAGTGGTGGTTCTAGAGTTTTGATGGTTTATTGGTGATCGATTACATGGTGGTGGTTGATAACACGTGACGGTTAAAGGTGGTCAAATATAGTGGTTGTGTTGTGTTGGTGTTTCTTGAGGTGCCGGTCTTGGGGTGGAAAAGGTTGTCTTGTTCAATACCCATAAACATAAAACGACCCGTCCTAATCCATCAGGATGAATACATTACATTTGGTTACATTGCGAGGTACTTGACTATATGATACATTTTACAAATATTGCATTCGTTTTTAAAAGACAAACTTTCATTTCATCAAAAGTTGACGGCATGCATACCATTTCATAATATGTCAACTATAATTGACTTAATAATAATCTTGATGAACTCAACGACTCGAATGCAACGTCTTTTGAAATATGTCATGAATGACTCCAAGTAATATCTCTAAAATGAGCAAATGCACAACGAAAGATTTCTTTCGTACCTGAGAATAAACATGCTTTCAAGTGTCAACCAAAAGGTTGGTGAGTTCATTAGTTTATCAAAAACAATCATTTCTAATAATATAATAGACCAAAAGATACTCATATTTCGAAAACAATCTGTGCAGGTCTGCTCACTGCTGGAAAATCATTCATACGATATATAAACACCTGGTAATCAACCTTAACAAGATGCATATAGAATATTCCCCACATACCGGCATTCCGCACGGTCATGCAAAAGCATACAAACATGCCACTCTTTTAAATATGATGGTTGTGTACACCTCACAAACAGATCATATCTTTTAAAGCTGGCAGTCGTATACCTATTTCGAAGTACTAAAGCAGTTCAAATTCTCTGACTGGGGCTTGTGAGTGCCCATAGATCTATCTTTAGTATTCGCATCAATTAGGAGCTCGGTTTCCTAATTCTTAGATTACCAGACTATAAAGGGGTGATTTCCGGTGTACTCGTAACTCAATCGTAGAATGTTTTTAAGTACTTGTGTCTATTTCGTAAAACAGTTATAAAACAGCCCATGTATTCTCAGTCCCAAAAATATATATATTGCAAAAACATTTAAAAAGGGAGTAATGAAACTCACAATACGATATTTTGTAGTAAAATATGCATACGACGAAACTGAACAATGCAGGGTTGGCCTCGAATTCACGAACCTATATCATTTGTATATATATTAAAAGATATACTCGTAATCGAATAAATCAATTTATTATTAGTAATGTATTTTTTTATATTAATAATTTATATATATATATATATATATATATATATATATATATATATATATATATATATATATATATATAGAAATATTATTATAGTTAAGTTATGTAAATTAAATATAATTTTTGTATATATAATCTTTATTTTTATACCTATAATTATAACAACGTTATTAAAACCCATATTTAATATTCATAATTATTTTAATTATAATAATATTCGGATCAAAAAGTGTAAGTTGGCAGGGACACGCTAACCCTGTGTGCCGTAGCACCCACCAATCCCACCGCGTAAGAGACCTGTGCCGGCAAAGTACCTCCTCCCAGGTACCACAGTGACGGCAAGGCGATTTTTACCCTAGCTAGCTAGACCCCCAAAACACTTCACAAATTTCCCCCCGGAGGGAGAAATAATTCCATGCGGGGCGCCCAGACTGAGAATCGAACTTGCGCTTTTCTTCGGATCAAAGCTTCCCCCACTGTGGGCCCAGGGATCAAAGGCATCGGGTACCACTGAGCTATAAGCTCGTTGGTAATTATAATAATACCGATAGTTTTAATGATAGCTTTAGTAAAATTGATAGTAACGATAATAAATTCTAATAATAACCGTACTGATAATGATAATCATAATAATAATGATAATACTTATAACAATAATAATGATAACTATGATATTAACAATTATAAACATATTAATAATACTAATATTTATAAAATGATACAAATTCTAATATTAATGATAATAATAATAATAAATCCTAATCATGTTAATAATAATAATAGTTATACTAGTAATAACCATAATGATACTTCTTTTAATTATTCTACTAAAGATATTAATAATATTATTAATAATAACAATTAACAATAACAATAATTAATAATAATAATAACAAAAATAATAATAATGATAATAATAAAAAGGATTATGACTACCTCACACTAATAAGCTCCAAAAATAAAATGCTCTTGCCCGGGCTCGAACCCTTAACCACTCGCTCAACCGCCAACACCCACGACCATGCTTCTGCTTCTGCTTTTTCTGATTAGACTCCCACCCTTTTATTTAACTCGACTTATTGTTCCTCCCTTTTTCTTCTTCATCATCCAAATAAAATCGACCCAGGGATCAACCCACTCTAACATCTAATAATTATATTGATTTAAGATTCCATCCAACACAGAAACAAGTATTCCTGATTAATTGGATTAAAAAAATAAATAAAAAGAAAGAAAAACAGAAAGCTGTTGTCGTGGTTTTTTTTTTAAAGAAAAATATTGATTTCGATTTTGAAAACATTTTGGACAATTCTTCCAACATGAAATACGTTGCATATCCTTCATATAATCTTTCCAAATCAACATTTTAACAGAAAACACCAAAACGAGTTTGAATTTCGCGATGAACATAATATTTGAGTTTTTGAATTTAAACTTTGACTCCAAAATTAAAGTTTGATAATAAGAAATTGAACTTGATATTTTGCAGATAGTTTAAGTAGGAAAATCCTAACAAAACTGCATTTAAAGATTTGCAATTTGATTCGCTTTTGAAGTTTAAAAAAAAAAGAAACCAGAACAGGGTTAACGACTGCAGTTTGGTATTTTTAGTTTAATTCATTCAACATAACAACTGTAATTGATAATTGATAGTAATGGTGGTAAAATTAATTAGTGTATCTCTGATATCGTGAGTATACTGATTGTTTTATAGCAAAGATGCTCGACAGGTGAATCAATCAAGAAGGACGAAAGAAATAAAAAAAATGAAAAGTAGAATGGCACGTTCAACATATTTCGTTTGTATACTGAATAAGATTGATAATCAAGTCGACAGAAACAAAAATCATCTACAGCCAGATTGGGATAGAAAACAGAAAACGTGATATATATATATATATATATATATATATATATATATATATATATATATATATATATATATATATATATATACCTATCTATATTTATATTTTATATAAGTTAGTATTAATAAACAAATAAGTTATTTAATAATAATTGTATATATCCATATATGTATATATAATTATCTGTATATGTATTTTTATATTTAAATATATAACTCTATTTTATATATATGTATTTATATATACCTGAGTTTCTATATCTATTAATATATCAGTATATATATATATATATATATATATATATATATATATATATATATATATATATATATAATTCGTAAATTTTTAAAATTAATAATTATATTAATATTATTAGTAATACTACTACTATTATTACCTATGATAATATTATTGAAAAAAAGACTAGTAATAATAAATAATATGATAAATAATAGTTTTAATAATTTAATTAATACTAAGGATAATAATAATCTTATTAATGATACTAACAATATTACTAGTTATAATAATATTAATACTATTACTGATAATAATAATATAATATAACAACTTATACATATCAGATTTTATATATAATAATTTTACTAATACAATTAATAATAATAATAATAATGAAAGTAATGATAGTAATATTAATATATCAATTTTATTTAAACTTGTAATTTAATGTAATACCCTTTATTATTTATGTAATGTTATATTATATGATGATATTTAATGAATAGTTATATATATTTTATATATATTTAACAGAAATAATAGATTTATAATAACATGTACATATTTATATATATTAACAGTATTTAATTATTCTAATTGTTATTTTACATTTTAAATTCCAGTTGTTTAAAGTATACTTTATTAAATCAAAATATTATATATTCTTACATTTATATTTATATAATATATACATATTTATTTACAAATAATTGTTCGTGAATCGACGGAAATTGTCAAAGGGCAAATGCATTCTTGTAAATTGTTCCAAAAATTTTGAGACTCAACTTAACATACTTTGCTTATCGTGTCGGAAACATATAAAGATCAAGTTTAAATTTGGTCGGAAATTTTCGGGTCGTCACAAAACAAAAAACGAAAGAGAAAAGAAAATACAAGTGGTGATGATGGTAATCAAGTTTGTAAAGAAGGGTGGTGACGGTTGTTCTTGAATGTAATCAAAACACAAAAAGATAATTGGTGGTTTATGTTCACTTATGAATCCTAACATCTCTCTGAAATTCTTGAGTGTAAGTATTAATATGTAGTCATGTATATATGCAATTATATAGATAGAGAACAAGAGATGAAGAATCACATTAAGTGATGTGTGGCGTCGACAGAGATATTCAAACCAGGAAGAAGAAAACAAGAAAGTATAAAGTAGATACTGACCTTCAACAGATTTTGTTTGTATTATACCAGTGATTGTCAAACAATTCAATCAGAAGAAAGAAATAAATAAAGTGAAAGGGATTTGAGACTGAATTTGGAGTTTGTCTGTACAATTCTTGATTTGGATTTCTAACAGATTACAGATACAAATGAATTAATAAAGCTCGATGTAGATGTGCAACAGAATTTGATTCCTAAAGATTTTACGTACGATATCTATATAAATATTATTAATAATTAATAATTATGATTATATTAATAATAATCCAAATACTAATATTAATAATAATACTATTAATAATAATAATAATAATAATAATAATAATAATAATAATAATAATAATAATAATAATAATAATAATAATAACAATAACAATAATAATAATAATAGCAATAATAATAAGTCACAATAATAATAATTTTAGTGAATTTGATAATAATAATAATAATACTATTTGTTATAACATTAATATTTTAACTTGCATTTTATATTATTAGTTATATAATATTTAATAATTACATAATACATTATATAATAACATTTATTAATTATTTAATATCTACACATTATATATATTACCATATGTTAATATTTATATAGAGGAATTATATATGTATATGTATATATATATATATCAATTCTAACATCAACTTAACTATTTTGTATATTATTTTACCTATGTAGTTCTAATAATTAACTTGTATTTTATTATTTCAATTCATTATATATATATATACCTATATTTATATATATATATATATATATATATATATATATATATATATATATATATATATATACATATATATATATATATTTAAATACAAATAATTGTTCGTGAATCGTTGGAAGCGGTCGAAGGGTAACATGCATATGTGAAAATACTTTAATACTTTTGAGACTTAACCTTACAGACTTTGCTTATCGAGTCAAAAATATTAAATAGTATCGAGAGTTTGGTTTAAAATTAGTCAAAAATTTTCGGGTCGTCACATTAGAAATTCTAAGATATCATCGTATCTTTCATTATAAATATCCTCGATATTTCTGAAGATATTTTCATAACTATTCTTATCTGAAATCATTTATCTCTTCGCGATATCAGTGTTACAACAGAAAGGAAACTGTTTTAGTTTCTAAATTCTGAAAAATTCGAACTTAAAATATGAATGATATAGAAGTAGTGTTGGGAACTGAAGCATGAGTTAGTATAGTATAATGACACTTGATCAACGTGATTATATTACAGTAAGTCATGTTGAGTTTCCAATGGAACGTTATGATTCACAGACCATAACGTCATCATGTGTCATGTTACACGACTCTTACATTCTACCTAATCTCCCAACATATCAAGAATATATCTTTCTTGATAGTTCTATCTTTATGGTAATTTAATCAATCAAAATCGTGCTATTACAATCTCTCTCTTAGAACATTAATCATGTTCATTCGAAACTCCATACTTACGAATTCTGGACCGTTACTCACTTTACTAGAGGTCGAGAAGAGAATAAAAAGGCAAAGAGCTCCAAAATATAAGAGGAAATATAAAGCCCAATAACAACACGGAGGTTACAAACCGTGGATATTAATACGAATAGCAATATAAGGACACGGTATAATTAAGAATAGTATCACCCCAAGGTAATAGTAGAAGTAAACAGATTTTTCTGGTGGAAGATTGAAAAGAAGGATGACAGAAATGATAATTAGAAAAATATCAAGGATTAGAACGGGATTAAGCATTTTGACAATCTTTTGGATGTATGAACTAAGAAAGAAAATATAGAAAAGGTGAAAATAATGGAACGAAAAAAGTTTAATTTATAATGAAAATATCAGATGTAGTAATCAGGTCAGATCATCACATTTAACCAAGGAGAGATCCTAATATTCTTTACTATCGAAGAATCAAATCTTATTACGAAATTTTTCTTTAAATTCCTTGAATTCCAAAAATCAACCGTGACTACGTCACAGGTTAAGATGAACCTGCATTTATTCATTTCATTCTTTGGTGATAGCTTCACTCGTACTCTTCATATAAATGAATTGTTTTATCCATATTACTCATTGATGATAAAACTCTAAATTCCAGCTCGTATTCATCAGGAAAACATTCTTATTGTCAGCCATGACGATCTCGATCAAATTTCGGGGACAAAATTTCTTTAACGGGTAGGTACTGTGATGACCCAAAAATTTCCGATCAAATTTAAACTTAATCTTTATATAATTCCGACACGATAAGCAAAGTCTGTAATGTTGAGTCTCGAAAATTTTGGAAACTATGTTCATATATTCAAATTACCCTTTGACTATTTCCGACGATTCACGAAAAACTATTTGTAAATAGGTTTGTATATATTTAAATAAATATATATATGATTTGAAATATAATTTATGATGTAATTGTTAGAAAATAATTACGTAAAAATAATAATTATTATTTAAAACATATCTATATACAAATAATGTATATTAAAAAAAATATTAAATAATTGTAATACTCATTGATGTTCTGATTGATATTAAGCAAGTTAAATTCAAACTTATGTAATTTTTAAATAAACGGTGATACGAAAATGAGTTATATAAATTTTAGGCTTATTAAAAATATATGTAGAAGCTAATTAATAAATTTTAACACTTTTTATATTTTACCTAAAATTGAGAGGGACAATTGATGTAATTTTTATTTAACAAATTAAGGATCAAATTTTATACCATAATGACCAAAATAAATAAATATAGTTAAACTAAAAATTTGGGATTTTTTTAGGAACACTTTTATACGCTAACTGTTTAGCAATTGACACGATATAATATTCCGGGAATTAGTGTCGGTAGAAGAAGACTCCAAAGAGCCGGCTGCTTTACTGTGTACCACTTGTCATTCCACTTCATGTTATTATTATAATCATTTTTAATTATTAATATTATAATTATGCAATAAATATCTCATATCTATTATAAAGCATAGTATTAGTAGTCTTTATCTTTTAACAATTTGGAATTTAAATATTTCAGTAATCAATTTAAATAAGTAAGAGAAACTCGAAAATGCAATTAAAATATCTCCTATCTGTATGTTATAACCAAGTATTAGCGTTAATACTACAAAAAATTAAAAAGCATGTTTATATATATTCTACTAATAATATATATATACAGAGAGATTGAGATTTAAGATCACCAAGACCCACTTCCTTGTTTCTTCACCGTACCACCATTAACATCACCTAAACCATCCATCAAACAACCGTCGACTTTTAAAGCCACGAACCAGTCAACCTTAGTCGACTACACAAACCAAACCCAAATCCACTTGGGTGTTGCTATGTTCGAACCACCTCACCACCCTAAAACCACATTCGACCCATCATCAATTCCTTCTTGAACCACCATCACTAACGACTACTATCTATTGCTTTGTTTCTATTTACGATTCAGTCCAACAAACCTTAAACACCATCATGAAACCATCATCGTGATCTTACTGCTACCATTATTATGTTTCTTCATCAACACCGCTGCCATTTAAATATTTTCCTTCTTCTTCTTCTTCTTCTTCTTCTTCTTCTTCTTCTTCTTCTTCTTCTTCTTCTTCTTCTTCTTCTTCTTCTTCTTCTTCTTCTTCTTCTTCTTCTTCTTCTTCTTCTTCTTCTTCTTCTTCTTCTTCTTCTTCTTCTTCTTCTTCTTCTTCTTCTTCTTCTTCTTCTTCTTTCACGTTCCCATTTTTCTTCTTCTTTTGTTCGATCCACTTATGGCAGCTGCTACTCGAGGTTAGTTGTTTCTGTTTCCATTTCCAAGTCTTGATCAAAACTACAACAACTTTACCTCCACCTCAATCATCTAACTCCAATACCACCATCGTCAACTTTATCATGAGTTTTTTTATTTCCTTTTTCGTTTCCTACTTTGATGATTATGCAATTATGTTTTATATTTATCCGAAGCCACAAACCACCAAGAAGTTAAACTACTTTTACGTGTTATTTTTCTACATGTGACCGACCATCCTAACTAGTTAACCCCACTTGTGCAAATTACGGCGACTATAATTCTTTTATAATCAAACTCATTTAACATTTCTAAATGGGCCAAGAAAGATAATAGAGTTGATGATGAATTTACGTTCTAACATGTGGGCTGAATGAAATTGTTGTTGGGCTTCAACTTGGGTCGAATCATATATCCAAGATTAACCAGCAACCCCAAAACAAACGCATATTAAATTGTTTATTCATTTCTCGTTTACGCATCTTCTCTATGGAAATGATGATGATGATAATACTAAGATGATGATTATGAAGATGATGAGGACGATCGAGATATAACGATGTTGATGTATGTGTATGATGATGAAATCATGAGACAACAATGATGATGGTTATGATGTTAACAATGATGATAAGATCGATGATTATAAAAAAGATTATAATTATGATCATGGTAGCAACAATATAATGATGTCAATGATGAGGTTTAGATGATGATGATGGATGTACGAAGATGATGATGATTCAGTCGAAGATTAGATGATGATGTATGGTGATATCATACGATGTTAAACATAGGATAATGATGATGATATGTTATGATGATGGTATAAATTTTATCATATCATTATTATTATTATTATTATTATTATTATTATTATTATTATTATTATTATTATTATTATTATTATTATTATTATTATTATTATTATTATTATTATTATTATTATTATTATTATTATTATTATTATTAGTATTAAGGTTATTAACATCATTATTATCAATATTAACATGTAACAATTATTATTAGTAAGTGATATTATTAGTATTATTATTGTTACAATTATTATCATTATTATCATTAGTAGTAAAATTATTATTATTATAGCTACTATTATTATTAGTATTATTATTGAAATTAACATTTTTATCAAAAGTATCATTTATATTATCATCAAAACTATCATTTTTATTCTTATTAAGATTATCATTATTTTTATTATTTTTATTATTATTATTATTATTATTATTATTATTATTATTATTATTATTATTATTATTATTATTATTATTATTATTATTATTATCACTATTATTATTATGGTATTATTATTACTATAAATAAAATGACTAGTATTATCATTATTAAATTAAATTATTAATATTATCATTACTTTAGTATATTTATAATTATTATTTTAAACAAAAGATACTTATATAAAAACATAGTTACTACGTATATCATGACTATATAACATACTATTTTCTTTAAAATAAAACTTATTATCTAAAATTATATAACATTAATTAAGATACATATAATATAAATATATCTTAATCATATAAGTAAATATTAATTTTAATACATTATATAATATTATTACACTAATATATAATATTCATAATAAATGATATACATTAAAATACTTTAATAAGAATTTAATTATTAAGTATTTAGTTAAAATATATAAAATAGTTAAAATTTATTAACATAACATATAAATAATTAAAGTATTAATATATAAACTTGCTTGATTGTGATTATATGTTTAATATATATAAATGATATAGGTTTGTGAATCCAAGGCCAACCCTGCATTGTTCAATATCGTCATATGTATTTTTAATACAAAATACAATATCGTGAGTTTCATTTGCTCCATTTTTAAATGCTTTTGCAATATATATTTTTGGGACTGAGAATACATGCGCTGTTTTTATAAATGTTTGATGAAATAGACACAAATACTCAAAACTACATTCTATGGTTAGATTATCGAAATCAAATATCACCCCGTTAGCTTGGTAACCTAAGAATTAAGGAACAGTACCCCTAATTGACGCGAATCCTAAAGATAGATCTATGGGCCTAACAAACCCCATCCAAGGTACGGATGCTTTAGTACTTCGACTTATTATTATACAGACGAGAGGATTCTGTTTTGGAGATATTCTATATGTATCTTGTTAATGTCGGTTACCAGATGTTCATCATATGAATAATTTTTATCTCTATGCAATTTGCGAAATGCCTGATATGAGATGTATATTTATGAAAAAATGAAATCTTGTGGTCTATTAAAATTATGGAAATGATTGTTTATGATAAACTAATGAACTCACCAACCTTTTGGTTGACACTTTAAAGCATGTTTATTCTCAGGTATTAAAGAAATCTTCCGCTGTGCATTAGCTCATATTAAGGATATTATTTGGAGTCATTCATGGCTTATTTCGAAAGACGTTGCATTCGAGTTATTGAGTTCATCAGGATTACTATTAAGTCAATTATAGTTGGATGTATTATGAAATGGTATGTATGCCGTCAACTTTAGATGAAATGAAAGGTTGTCTTTTAAAAACGAATACAATGTTTGTAAAATGTATCATATAGAGGTCAAGTATCTCGCGATGTAATCAACTGATATGAATCGTTTATAATCAATATGAACGGGGCACTTCAGGTGGTATCAGAGTGGTGGTCTTAGCGTACTAGGTCTGCATTAGTGTGTCTAACTAATAGTCGTTAGGATGCATTAGTGAGTCTGGACTTCGACCGTTTCTGCATGTCAAAAGTTTTGCTTATCATTTTTGTCGGAAATTGCCCGCTTATCATTCTTAGTCTAGACACATCTTATTGCATTGATTGCATGAATAGTGTATAGACAAAATTCATATCTTAGCGTATCTGCTAATCCATATCTTAGCGTATCTGTCACTGTAGACTTTATCTGACACGTTTCCTTAATTCCCTTCGTAATCTACGGGATCTTCTGTACTATGTATAGGTATTCTATGTAATTAGAATATCATCCGATATCCGAAAATCATTTCATATCAAAAAATCTTTATTCAATCGTACGAAATGGAACTCGTCACTAGTTCAAGTTCTTCGGAACCCGACAACTATTCCGACATGGATGTTCACCTAAATTTCGGAAGCATCGTCACCAGAATAAATCAGCCAATCAGCCATCTTCAATTCTTCTGATGGGTTCGTAGTCGACTTAATCAACGGAGACGCGAAGAAGGCGATCCCTTCCACCAACCGAATTCATCTCTTGGTGAAGAACCTGAAGCACTTACCGACGAACCTGTTCGAAACACCATCTTCAATTTCATTTCCAGAATATCTCGCCACGACTATATCATATTTACAATTCTAAACCTTATTCACCCGCTTGTTCCAACCGACAATCAACCCGAAGTAATCGAAGAAGTCACGAGCTTCGTGCTCGAGTAATCAATTTAGAAAACATGGTGCAAAACTTACCAGCTTCAGCAACATCACCGGCACCAACAGTACCGCCAACAACCTAGATATGATTATGCATGCATGTATGTTTAATTTAGTCGTTAGATATTTTTGATGAATCATAAATTTGATACATATGCTACTGAGATAAGGTATAGGATATGCATGTCGTTGGAAAGCTGGCGAAAAATTAATAGCTTTTCATTTAGAACTCGTGTGATTTCGATGAACGAATTAAAAGATATAGTCAACTAAATTATTATTACTTTTAGTATATTTATTGTTAAAATGATTATTATTACTATCGTCGTTATTATCGTCGTTATAATTATTATCTAATTATTATTATTATTTTTATCATTATCATTATCGTTATTAATAAAAGGTATTATCATTAAAAATTGTTCTTTTTATTATTATTACTGTCGTTATTATCGTTAAGGTTATAATTAGTATTATTATTTATCATTAAAATAATTATTAGTATTATCTTTAATATTATCATAATATTTATTATTATTAGTGTTATTATAATTAAAACTAATATTAGTAACATCTAATTATTATGATTACTATTATTATCATTATTATGAACGCGATATAAAAGAAGACTAAAAGCTATTAACAAATTGATTAGGAAATAATGAGTATAAGTATCATAATGAAATTAAAATATTGAAAGGTATTTGAAGCGACCCGTCCTAATCCATAAGGACGAATACAATAACATATGGTTACAATGCGAGGTATTTGACCTCTATATGATACATTTTACAAACATTGCATTCGTTTTTAAAAGACAATCTTTCTTTACATCGAAAGATGACGGCATGCATACCATTTCATAACACATCCAACTATAATTGACTTAATAATAATTTTGATGAACTCAATGACTCGAATGCAACGTCTTTCAAAATATCCCATGATTGACTCCAAGTAATGTATCTAGAATGAGCAAATGCACAGCGAAAGTTTTCTTTCATACCTGAGAATAAACATGCTTTAAAGTATTAATCAAAAGGTTGGTGAGTTCATTAGTTTATCATAAACAATCATTTCCATTATTTTAATAGACCACAAGATTTTCATTTTTCATTAACATCCATCTCATATCAGGCATTTCGCAAACTGCATAGAGATAAAAATCATTCATATGGTGAACACCTGGTAACCGACATTAACAAGATGCATATAGAATATGCCCATCATTCCGGGACACCCATCGAACATGATAAAATCGAAGTACTAAAGCATTCCAAATTCCAGAATGGGGGTTGTTAGTTCCCGTAGATCTACCTTTAGGATTCGCGTCAATTAGGGATGCACTAATTCTCAAAATTAGTGATGTTCCCTAATTCTTAGATTACCAGGCTAAAAGGGGCATATTCGGCTTCGATCCATTCAACCATATAATGTAGTTTCAATTACTTATGTCTATTTCGTAACACATTTATAAAAGTAGCGCATGTATTCTCAGTCCCAAAAATATATATATGGCAAAAGCATTTAAAAAGGGAGCAAATGAAACTCACAATGCAATATTTTGTAGTAAAAATATGCATACGACGGAACTGAACAATGCAAGGTTGGCCTCGGATTCACGAACCTATATCAGTTATATATATTAAAACACATAATAACAATTAACAATTTTATATGTTAATATTATTAATATACTTTTTATATTAATAATTTACATGTTATTTGTAACTTAATTATAATTAAAACAAAATATTGGTTCAAAGTGGTGGTGATTCTGTTTAGAGGTGATGATGTCCACGGTGGTGTTTTGGCTCAATCATAAATATTACACAGAAAACCAACTCGTGATTGTGGTGGATGTTTAATATTGCAATGGGGGTGTTGCATTGGTAATCCGGCTAAGGGGTTGGTTCCAGCAACCAATTAAGGGTTCGTTTAAAATGATGTGTGGTTTGAGTTTCGAACAAAAAGAAGTATGCAGTAGCAGTTACCAACTTCGGATAGGAAACAAAAGTATGCAGTTTAATGTTGGTTCATTGTGGTTTTTGTTGTGATTGAACAATAGTTGATAGTGAAAGTAGTTTAATACTCGATATTTACATAAAAGATTAATATATATAAGTGTATGTATATATATGTATTTGTTTTCGTTTCCAAACAGGAACAAGGATGATGATAGCTGTGGAGTTGGAGTCGTAGTAGCTGTAAAGGTGGGGATTGTTTGATTGTCACAAAAAACGCAAACAAGAGAGAGGAAGGGAGGGATGGTTGTCTGATGGGGTTATTCGAATGAGAAAACAGAAAAATAAAACACAAAGTGGATTTGTAATGGTGTTAAGGTGGTTTGGGCTGGGTTCGTTAGTAATTGAAAAACAGAAATTCAACCGAATTAATTAGTTACAGAAGTGGTCATTTGTTTTGGGGTGTTCGTATGAAAACAGAAGAATATTGTGTTACAGGTGTGCATGGTGGATCATGGCTCTACTGGTACATTCAGGCAGCAGCACGCAAATGTAGCAGCTTGGTGTTGTTTTGGTGTTCTTGCTCTTGGTAGAAAACAAATCCAATCGTGTGACGATCACTCCAAATCCATATGGACGAATACGTCATTCATCGATTTCATTGCGAGGTATTTGACCTCTATATGATACGTTTTATAAACATTGCATTCTTTGGAAAAGGTATACCATAATGAATATTTAAATCCAAGGTTTTCAACATCTGATGATTTCTACATATAGACAATCACCGTAAATAATAGTTTACAATAATACTTCCATTGACAATGCAGTCAAAATAGATACATGATGATGGTTTTGTGAATGCAACATTTTCTTGAATAAAGCATAAATGACTCCATGCACAAAGCTTGTCTAACATATAAGAAAACAGCGGAAGACTTCTAGGGAACCTGAGAATAAACATGCTAACAAGTGTCAACACAAAGGTTGGTGAGTTCATAGTTTTAATGTATCGTATAATCTGTATATAAAGGTGGATCACAAGATTTCAGTTGTTTCATCTGAAACGTTTATCAAAATATTCTACGTAATTGAGCACCCTGGTAACTAAACTTAACATATATATAATTTGTACCCTTTGTATAATCATCTTAATAATACATGCAAACCAACGTGTACACTTCTCAAATAGCATACGTCCGTTAAAAGGCTAGTGCTCTAGCTCGGACGGGGATATCAAGCCCCATGGATCCATATACTACTACTCGCGCCCACCAGTTCTTATAACCGGCAGTTACTAGTTACCAAAGCTAAGGAATTTTCGGTTCAAACTCGGTGTAGAATTTAGTATGTATTTGTATCCATTGCGTTTAAAATAAAGTGCATGTATTCTCAGCTCAAAAATATAGATTGCAAAAGTAATTAAAAAGGGATCTATAAACTCACCTTAGCAGCACATAAAGTCGTTCACGGAAATGTGACCGAAACTCGGAATACCAAATAACCGTAGATCTCAACCTAGAGAACATATGTTGGTCAATAAATGTCTATCAAGCTAGGTCTGGTCATAGTGTATCACAATCCTAATGCTCGAGATCGACACACAAAAGTTATTAAAAGTTGTTTCAAAAAGTCAATCTGACTCAATACTATAGTTGAATGATCAGGGCAATCGAAACATTTTAACATTTCACATAGTTTCCCAATTCTTGTAAAATTAAACTATAGTTTTTATAAGGCTTTAAAATATGATAAAACAATCAATTTTGACAAATGTTCAATAAAACGAGACATGCCTTATATAGAAATTCATTTACTCGATTAGTAATATCTAAAATTCCAATTTATCAATCTCATAGACAAGTTGTTTAAATATTAACTTCAGATTCAAAAGCAATTCCAATTGACGTTGATCATAATTCAATTGCCCATATCTTTTAATTCGTTCATCGAAATTTCGCGATTTCTAAATGAAAAGTTATTGATTTTTCGCCAGCTTTCCCAAAACATGCATATCATATACCTTTTATCAGTAATATATGTATTTAATTCGTGATTCATCATAAACTGTTTAACGACGAAATTTAGCATACTAGCATGCCTAAAAATATATACTCGAGCACTAGACATGTATACACTATTAATATATACAAGATAAGATATGAATGCTCACGTATCAATATTGTGATTCAATATTGCAGGAAAGTATGTAGACGCAACGAAGACGATAAACACTAGTTTGACTCACAAGCTATACCCCCGAACAATACTCGTAACCTCCACATCTATAACCCATCATTTCCTTAGCTTTATCCCTCTCAAAAACCCATTTTGAAAACAGGCGAGCAGAATCTCGTCGTATTATTTTATGTATAATACTAATAATTATTATACTACTGATAATAATAATAAGATTAATAATAATATCAATCTTAATAATAATAATAATAACAACAATAACAACAATAATTAAAATATATATAAATACAGAGAGATTGAGGTGAGATTGATGATATGAACTGGCCAAAAATGATCGAGCTTTATAGTTGTCTTCTGTCCCCAGCATCCATGCGATCGCATGGTAAATGTGAGGGGAATCCATGCAATCGCATGGCCCCTGTTACCAGCTCACAAATCTTTTGTTTGCTACCTCGTCGACATATTATTATATTATATTTATAATATATTTAATTTATATAATTAATTATATATTATATTAAATTCACGTGCATAGTTGATTTGTAATTTTTGTCCCGATAAGTCGTACTTCGTCACTCGACTTATGTCCCGGTTCTGGTTTTCCGAACGTCCTTTCGTACACTGAGAAAACTTGTATTTTACGTTTCGCGACTCGTACCTTTGTGAAAATATAGACTTAAATTATCCATAAACTATATCACTTGAAATATAACTTATACATTTGAGTGTTTTGGTCATTTACTTCTATAAATCATCGTCTCGTTATCTATCAAAGTATATTTAATAATATTGTTTTAAATCAAAACGTTTTATGACTAAGTTCATAAATATTCAATATTCATAAACATGTTTTAAGTACACGTCACAATATTTTCATACAATTAATATTCCAACTGATCATATATATTCAAATAGATATATAAACCAATAAGTTTAATGCACAGTATCATACAATTAATATTTTGTTACGCTTTCTAGTTATAGTATATATATATATATATATATATATATATATATATATATATATATATATATATATATATATATATATATATATATATATATATATATATATATATATATATATGTATCTATTTACATATAAATGTTAGTGAATCGTCAAAAACAACTGAAGGGTAATTGAACATATGAAAGTAGTTCAAAAATATTGAGATTCAGTTTTACAGGCTTTGCTTATCGTGTCGGAAACGTTAATCATACAAAGATTAAGTTTAAATTTGGTCAGAAATTTCCGGGTTGTCACAGTACCTACCCGTTAAAGAAATTTCGTCCCGAAATTTGAGTGAGGTCGTCATGGTTAACAATAAAAATGTTTTCATGACGTATATGAGTCGATAAATAGAGTTTTATCATCGTTGGATAATATGGATAAAACAATCCAAATTCTCGAAGCGTATGAGAGAAGTTATCGTAAAAGAGTGAAATGAAAGAATAGAGATTCGTCTTAACT
Source organism: Rutidosis leptorrhynchoides (assembly GCF_046630445.1). Taxonomy (NCBI): domain Eukaryota; kingdom Viridiplantae; phylum Streptophyta; class Magnoliopsida; order Asterales; family Asteraceae; genus Rutidosis; species Rutidosis leptorrhynchoides. The sequence goes on along the minus strand of NC_092335.1, from coordinate 313,027,820 downwards.
TTTGACGTAGTCACGATTGATTTCCGGAATTTAAGGAATAGAAAAATCTTCATAATCCAAATAAGATTTGATTCTTTGGATTTTAAAGAAATTAAGATTTCCTTTAATTAAATGCGGTCACCTGCCTCGATTGCTCTGTCTGTTATTTCGCTATAAATTAACCCCTTCCGTTTTATTTATTTTCACTACTCCTATAATCTTCTTCCTTATTTCATACTTCTTAATAGATTGTGAAAATGCTTAATCCAGTTCTGATTTTTCTTAGCAATCGTATCCTTCATTCTTCTTTTTCATCTGCCACCAGAGGAGGTTATTTTCTTCTACTATTACCTTGGGGTTATAGTGTTTTTCATTCTCCCGTTTCTTTATATTGCTATACGCATTGATATACACAGTTTGTAATTTCAGGGTTTTTATCGGGCATTTTATTCTCCATTATATTTCGGAGCTTCATGCTTTTGTTTTCTCTTCCCGTCCTTAAATCAAGCGGATAATGGTCCAGAATTCGTAGCTATGCATTTCGGAATGAACACGGTCAATGTTCTAAGAAAGAAATTGTAGTGGCACGATCTTGATTTGTCAAATTACCAGAATATCCGAAAAAGACCGAATCATCAAGAAAAATATTTTCTTGATAGTTTAGAGGTTAAATAGAATGAAAGAGTTATGTAACATGGTTCATGATGAGGGTATGATCTGTGAATCTTTATCACGTTCTATTAGAAACTCAACATGACTTACTGTAATATAATCACGTTGATCAAGTGTCATTATATTATACTAACTCATGCTTCAATTCCCAACACTACTTCAAAAACATCCATTTTTCAAAATTTTCCGGATTTAGAAACTAAAATAGTTTCTTTTATGATGTAATACAGATAGCGCAGAGAGATAAATAATTTCAGATAAGAATAGTTGTGAAAATATCTTCAGGAATATCGAAGATATTTATAATGAAAGATACGATGATATCTTAGAATTTCTAATATTGAAAGGTGAAGAAGAAGATTTGTTCGTAAAGGTTTAGAGTCAGGAGCCAAGGTATTCGTTAATGACTTCAGCAGACACTGAATCATTTGGATTCTTTGAAGGCAGGTTTAGTCTTTGTGATTTGTCCACAGCCTCCTTCGTGGTTTGCTCAATTCATTTTCCAGTACCAAATTTTCTCTTTTTCTGTGCTTTTCCAATACACTACTCTTTACATCAAACTTTCAACTATTAAAGTCGTTTACAGTTTTTGCTGCTTCATCAGCATTTTTCCAAAATTCAGAGAACTAGTTTCGCAGTTTGGGGTGTTTTTCAGAAACTTCTCATTCGAAGTAAGTAAGTCTAGGAGATGGACATTATATGTATATATAACTGTTGGCGTAGAATTGTTTCGAAATTTGAAATACTGATTGCTAATTCCCGGTAGCTGGTATGGCAATTATTGTTACAAGATGTGGATGAGTACATGATAGGGTTTCAATGAACAATTATAATTATTTTTCGGAGAGACTTAAACCAATGATAAATGAAGTTGCTGGTAAGTTTACTGCTAATGTAGTGGAACATGAAAGGTTCCTCGGTAACAAGAACGTATATGTCAAAGTTACAATAAGGCTAATCTGAAAAGTCGAAGTTGACTGGTTGGAAGTGTGATAAAACTGGATACTTTGAAAAGGATTGCAAGATTATTTTCGATAATAACAATGCTAAAGGATCTTTCATATTTTTGAAGTCAAAATATAGCTTTGAAAGATGTAGAGATCTAAGAATGATGTCACTTGTTAAATCTTGTCTTGGATTCTGTTCTGTCAGAATATGTAATTGAAGTTGAATAAGAATGGTTGTTCAGATTTCTATGAACGAATGTATAGCGTTGTGAAAGTAGTGGGTATAGTCAATAATTTTTGAATTAAAATTGAAGAGTGTACAGTGTAACATGTTAATTGTGAACTTATATATTTCCCGGGTATTACCTACCCGTTAAAAATTTCACAAGTAATATTTTGTACAGAAGAATTTTACTACAGTCTTTATGAAAATATATGTATGAATATTTTCTTCAGATGCAATACAGATTTAATGAGTTAATATCATATTAAGCTCATTTAATTTTCGGCTGGATTAGAAATGAATAATCTCTAAAACATTAAAGATTTCATGATCTTCGCAGAGTATTTCACTAATGTAATCAATACTTCGTTATTCAGTTTTATTGATATTTCCTCAGTGAATCATGTTGGTGCTTATAGAACTCTTGTTAAGTTTACAAGGTACGAATGATGTTTTCTGGAAAGTTTCAAGTACATCGAAAATGAAAGTGTAAAATCAATCGTGTATTTGAATAATACACTTGATTTATTATGTAATGGAATCTATTAAGTCGAAGCTGAGATTATAGTTAATGATTGTTAAGTCATTAACGAAGGATGTATAGCATATTAGTAACATGAACTGACCGAGTAGTACCTAGCAGTTATGATTCACATGTAATAGCTTAGTACGAAAAGATTTATTTTGATTTCAATATTCATATAAATATAAAATATACATATAATTTCTTCAGGGGAAATGAGTTAATACTTCATAAGTCGTTGATACAATATATGCGTTGTTGATTTGTGATGATGTTTGTGATTATGGAAATGGCGGAAATCGTGATGTTATATGTGCTGCTAGTGCTGACGATGCTGATAGTACTGACGTGCTGGTGATGCTGACGGTACTGTTGATGCTGCTTGTATAACAAGTCTAGCTTGTAAATCGCCCACTATTCCTGTCAGGGTTTCACTTTATTATTTCTATCCGCCTACTTCTAATTTACAATTTGCATTACAATATATAATCTCTAAAACATTTAGAAACTACATGTTCTCTGCAGAATATTTCTTCAATGAAGTTATGAATCAATACTTCATCATTTGTTGTTGTTGATATTCCTTGGTATCTATAGGGCGTATGACGTTGATGCTCGTGGGACAGATTGTGAAGTTGAGGTTTGCGATGCGGTTGTTGTTGGTGGTGGTAATGGTACTGTTGGTGTTGTTGTCGGTGGTACTGTTGATGCCGGTGATGCTGCTGGTGCTTGTAACCTTTGCACCATATTCTCCAAAGCCACTACCTGAGGGTGAAGCTCGTTGACTTCTTCTATTACACTGGGATGATTGTTGGTTCGGACGAGCGGATGAATAAGATTCAGAATTTGAGATAGTATATTATCGTGACGAGATACTCTAGAAATGAGAGAGAAAATGGTGTCTCGAACAGGTTCGCCAGTAAGTGCTTCAGGTTCTTCGCCAAGAGGGAAATGTGGTGGATGGAAGGGATTACCTTCTTCTTGTCTCCAATGACTAAGCAGTCTACGAACCCATCCCCAATTCATCCAGAATAGATGATAGATGATTGGTTGATCCATTCCGGTTACACTGTCTTCGGAATGCAGGTGAATATCCATATCGGAATAGCTATCGGAGTTTAAGGAATTTGAACTAGATACGGGATCCATATTGTATAATTAGGGAGATGATTTTTGATATGAATTAGATTATAGAATTTAGTTTGGTATTCTTCAATACATAATTTACATATGTATATATAATACCAAATTCCATAAATCACGGAGAAATTTTCGGAAGATGTCAGGAAAAGTTTACAGTAACAGATACGCTTAGATATGAATTTTAGTCTATACACTATTTATGCAATAAATGCAGGAAAACGTGTCTAGACTTAAGAATGATAATCATGTAATTTCCGATAAGAAATGATAAGCAAAACTTTTAACATGCAGACACAGTCGAAGTCCAGACTTACTAATGCATCCTAACAACTATCAGTTAGACACACTCATGCAAGACCTGGTTCGCTAGGACAAACTCTCTGATACTAACTGTGACGATCGCTCCAAATCCATATGGACGAATACGTCATTCATCGATTTCATTGCGAGGTATTTGACCTCTATATGATACGTTTTATAAACATTGCATTCTTTGGAAAAGGTATACCATAATGAATATTTAAATCCAAGGTTTTTGACATCTGCTGATTTCTACATATAGACAATCATCGTAAATAATAGTTTACAATAATACTTTCGTTGACAATGCAGTCAAAATAGATACATGATGATGGTTTAATGTATCGTATAATCTGTATATAAAGGTGGATCACAAGATTTCTGTTGTTTCATCCGAAACGTTTATCAAAAGATTCTACATAATTGAGCACCCTGGTAACTAAACTTAACGTATATATAATTTGTACCCTTTGTATAATCATCTTAATAATACACGCAAACCAACGTGTACGCTTCTCAAATAGCATACGTCCGTTAAAAGACTAGTGCTCGAGCTCGGACGGGGATATCAAGCCCTATGGATCCATATACTACTACTCGCGCCCACCAGTTCTTATAACCGGTAGTTACTAGTTACCAAAGCTAAGGGATTTTCGGTTCAAACTCAGTGTAGAATTTAGTATGTACTTGTATCCATTGCGTTTAAAATAAAGTGCATGTATTCTCAGCCTAAAAATATAGATTGCAAAAGTAATTAAAAAGGGATCTATAAACTCACCTTAGCAGCACATAAAGTCGTTCACCGAAATGTGACTGAAACTCGAAATACTAAATAACCGTAGATCTCAACCTAGAGAACATATATTGGTCAATAAATGTCTATCAAGCTAGGTCTGGTCATAGTGTATCACAATCCTAATGCTCGAGATCGACATACAAAAGTTATCAAAGGTCGTTTCAAAAATTCAATCTGACTCAATACTATAGTTGAATGATCAGGGCAATCGAAACATTTTAATATTTCACATAGTTTCCCAATTCTTGTAAAATTAAACTATAGTTTTTATAAGGCTTTAAAATATGATAAAACAATCAATTTTGACAATTGTTCAACAAAACGAGACGTGCCTTATATAGAAATTCATTTACTCGATTAGTAATATCTAAAATTCCAATTTATCAATCTCATAGACAAGTTGTTTAAATATTTACTTCAGATTCAAAAGCAATTCCAATTAACGTTGATCATAATTTAGTTGTCAATATCTTTAAATTCGTTCATCGAAATTTCGCGATTTCTAAATGAAAAGTTATTGATTTTTCGCCAGCTTTCCAAAAACATGCATATCATATACCTTTTATCAGTAATATATGTATTTAATTCGTGATTCATCATAAACTGTTTAACAACAAAATTTAGCATACTAGCATGCATAAACATATATACTCGAGCACTAGACATGTATACACTATTAATATATAAAAGATAAGATATGAATGCTCACGTATCAATATTGTGATTCAATATTGCAGGAAAGTACATAGACGCAACGGAGATGATAAACACTAGTTTGACTCACAAGCTATACCCCCGAACAATACTCGTAACCTCCACAGCTATAATCCATAATTTCCTTAGCTTTATCCCTCTCAAAAACCCATTTTGAAAACATGCGAGCAGAATCTCGTCGTATTATTTTATGTATAATACTAATAATTATTATACTACTGATAATAATAATCTTAATAATAATAATAATAATAATAATAATAATAATAATAATAATAATAATAATAATAATAATATATATATATATATATATATATATATATATATATATATATATATATATATATATATATATATATATATATAATACAGAGAGATTGAGATGAGATTGATGATATGAACTGGCCAAAAATGATCGAGCTTTATAGTTGTCTTCTGTCCCCAGCATCCATGCGTTCGCATGGGAAATGTGAGGGGAATCCATGCGATCGCATGGCCCCTGTTACCAGCTCACAAATCTTTTGTTTGCTACCTCGTCGACATATTATTATATTATATTTATAATATATTTAATTTATATAATTAATTATATATTATATTAAATTCACGTGCATAGTTGATTTGTAATTTTTTGTCCCAATAAGTCGTACATCGTCACTCGACTTATGTCCCGATTTCGGTTTTCCGAATGTCCTTTCGTACACTGAGAAAACTTGTATTTTACGTTTCGCGACTCGTACCTTTGTCAAAATATAGACTTAAATTATCCATAAACTATATCACTTGAAATATAACTTATACATTTGAGTGTTTTGATCATTTACTTCTATAAATCATCGTCTCGTTATCTATCAAAGTATATTTAATAATATTGTTTTAAATCAAAACGTTTTATGACTAAGGTAATAAATATTCAATATTCATAAACACGTTTTAAATACACGTCACAATATTTTCATACAATTAATATTCCAACTGATCATATATATTCAAATAGATATATAAACCAATAAGTTTAATGCACAGTATCAAACAATTAATATTTTGTTACGCTTTCTAGTTATAGTATATATATATATCTATTTACATATAAATGTTCGTGAATCGTCAAAAACAACCGAAGGGTAATTGAACATATGAAAGTAGTTCAAAAATATTGAGATTCAGTTTTACAGGCTTTGCTTATCGTGTCAGAAACGTTAATCATACAAAGATTAAGTTTAAATTTGGTAAGAAATTTCCGGGTCATCACATATCGAAACCGTGATAGAAAACAATTCAAGTTTTGGTGGTGATTATTGAACAGAAAAGAGTAACGTGATTGAGGATGGCTCGATGATAGTTGTGATGATTTGCTGGTTTCATGTGTTTCAATATATCATTAACATGTATATGTATATATATATATATATATATATATATATATATATATATATATATATATATATATATATATATATATATATATATTCTATAATTTGAATGAAAAGGAACAATCATCATGCATAGTAATATTCAAATGATTAATCAATTGGGCATAGTAGAACTCCAATCAATTCACGGATGACACTTGATTGAAACAAGTGGGTTTACTGTTATTGGATATATGTATATGTCTATATGAATATGTATATGTAGGTTTATATATATATAGATATATTCTTTGAATGTGAAAGAAGAAACAAAAGGAGAATAGTAATCGAATGATTACAATTGTAAATGGGGTGATTTAAATGTTTGAATGGTAGATGATGAAGTGAAGTTTGTGGTTTTTGAGCTGGCACCAAAATAAAAGGTAAAAGTTATAGTTGGTTGTAGTGAAATGCAATCATAGAATTTAGTAAAAAAAATAAATAAATAAAATGAGTTTTTGAGATTCGTTTGGAAAGTTAAATTGAGTGACAATGATGCATGTAATACAATATAGTAATTAAGTCATAAGAAAACTTTATATCGTGCAAATGATAAGGATCTAACCCACCAATTTGTACTGTTTTTACCTACATAATTTCATGGATGTTATTCCGCCCCGTTGCTACATAATTACGGATCGAAGTCTCCACAAAAGTCCCCTATAAAATACATTTATTTATTTCGGTCTTAATGTGTATAATCAATCTTAAAAAGTGGATCTGTAATTAGAGCTCAGTCCCAGGTAAAATGTACGGAGTATTAAAATCAAACGAATGGATTCTAAATATATTTTTAATAAAACTATAACTTATATTACTAAATTTTCATATTACCGTTTATTTTTAAAATCATATAAGCTTGAGTTTAACTTGCTTAATATTGATCGAATGACAATTGAGCATCACTGTCGATTAAAAAATAAATTTGAAACCATAAATATATATTCTATATACTTTATTTAGACATAAAGATATATTTTAAATAATAACTATCATAATATTATTTTATTTTACCTAATTAATTTTAATAATTAAATCATATAATATTTCAAATTATTATTATATATTCATATATTTAAATATATATGTATCTATTTACAAATAGTGGTTCGTGAATCGTCGAAAATAGTTAAAGTCAAATGAATGTACGAAAATAGTTCAAAAGTTTTGAGACGCAACATAACGGACTTTACTTATCATGTCAGAATTATAAAATTGTATCGTAAGTTTGGTTAAAAATTAGTCGAAATTTTCCGGGTCGTCACAGTATTGATTTAGATAAAAATATCGTTTTCATTATTTTTATCATTATTATTATTAAAAGTATTATTAATATTAAATTTTGAAATTCATTTTGGTCAAGATGACTTTTGTTGACTTTTGCATACTAGTCTCGAGCATTAGGATTGTGGTACACTATGACTTGACCTAAATTGTAGACAGATATTGACCAACATATAAATATATATATAATTAATATAGGTTTCGTGAATCCGAGGCTAACCTTGCACTTGTTCAATGCCATCGTATGCTTAAATACTACGAAATACAATATGGTGAGTTCATTTGATTCCCTTTTACTCTTTACATTTTTGGGACTGAGAATACATGCGCTGTTTTTATAACTATTTTATTAAATGCTTTTGAGATATATTTTTGAACTGAGAATACATGAACTATTTTTATAAATGATTGATGAAATAGACATAAGTATTCAAAACTACATTCTATGATAGAATTATTTGGATTCAGAGGTTCGATTTCTATAACGATTATATTATCAACCATCGGTGAGATGATTTTGCACGACACATTAGCTACCGAAATGGTTCGATTTAGTAGTTAGTAACAGTGAGATGATTTTGAATTGCACGACGCATTAGCTACCGTTTTAGCTACCCTCGGTGAGATGATTTTGCATTGCACGACGCATTAGCTACCGTTGTAATATTGTTTAGTAGTTAGTAACGGTGAGATGATTTTGCATTGCACGACGCATTTGCTACCGTTTTAGCTACCCTCGGTGAGAAATTTTTGCATTGCACGATGCATTAGCCACCGTTGTAAAATTATTTACAGTGAGATGATTTTGCATTGCACGACGCATTAACTACCGTTATGGAAATTATATTGTATTAACTACCACGGTGAGATGATTTTGCATTATACGACGCATTAGCTAACATTGGTGAGTTTGTTTTGAAAGGTTCCGGTGTTCTTCATATGAATGATTTTATAGCAGGAGTAGACCTGCACAGATTGTTTTCTAATTATGAGTATCTTGTGGTCTATTATATTATTGAAAATGATTATTTATGACAAACTAATAAACTCACCAACCTTTTGGTTGACACTTTAAAGCATGTTTATTCTCAGGTATTAAAGAAATCTTCCGCTGTACATTAGCTCATTTTAAGGATATTACTTGGAGTCATTCATGGCATATTTCAAAAGACGTTGCATTCGAGTCATTGAATTCATCAAGATTATTATTAAGTCAATTATAGTTGGATGTATTATGAAATGGTATGCATGCTGTCAACTTTCGATGTAAATAAAGTTTGTCTTTTAAAAACGAATGCAATGTTTGTAAAATGTATCATATAGAGGTCAAATACCTCGCGATGTAATCATATGTTATTGTATGCATCCTTATAGATTAGGTCGGGCTGTCTCATGTGGTATCAGAGCGGTGGTCTTAGCGAACCAGGTCTTGCATTAGTGTGTCTAACAGATAGTCGTTAAGATGCATTAGGAAGTCTGGACTTCGACCGTGTCTGCATGTCAAAAGTTTTGCTTATCATTTCTAGTCGGAAATCATCTACTTACCATCCTTAGGAAATTACCTGCTTATCATTCTTAAGTCTAAACGCGTCTTACTGCATTCATTACATAGTGTATAGACAATTTCATATCTTTACATATCTATTACAGTAAATTTTGTCTGACATATTTCAAAAATTTCTCCGTAACTTATGGATCTTGGTATTATATATTATTGAAGAATACCAAACTAGGTCCTCTAATCTAATTCATTTCAAAATCCAGTTCCCTAAATCGTACGAGATGAACCCCTCAACTAGTTCAAGTTCGTCAGATTCCGACAGCTATTTCGATATGGAAATCCTTCTGAGCTCTGAAAGAAGTGTAACTGGAATGGATCAACCAATTAGCCATTATCTATTCTAGATGAATTGGGGATGGGTTAGTAGTCTACTTAATCATTGGAGACAAGAAGAAGGCGATCCCTTCCATCCACCACATTACCCTCTTGGCAAAGAACCTGAAGCACTTACCGACGAACCAATCCGAAACACCATTTACACCCTCATTTCCCTAGTATCTTGTCGCAATTATATATTATCCAAACTTCTAGACCTTGTTCATTCGCTCGTTCCAACCGCCAATCATCTCGGTGTACTAGCAGAAGTCAACGAGCTTCTCGCTCGAGTAGTGACTTTGGAGAATATGATGCACAACTTACAGGCATCACAAGCACCATCAACATAAGCATCAGCAGTACCACCGACAATAACACCAACAGTACCATTACCACCACCAACAACAACCACATCTTGAACATCAATTTCACAAATTGTTCCCCGAGCATCAACGACATACGCCCAGTAGATATCAAGGAATAACAACAACAACAAACGATGAAGTATTAATTCATAACTTCAACGGAGAAACATTCTACGATGATTAGGTAATTTTTAAAGTTTTGAGATTATCTATTCTAGCCTTAACCGTAAATCAAATGAGTTTAATAGTATATTAACTCATTAAATCTGTATTACATCTAAAGAAAATATATATACATATATTTTCATAAAGACTGTAATTAAATTCTCTTGTACAAAATATTAACTTGTGAAATTTTTAACGTGTATGTAATAACCGAGAGATATATAAATTCACAATTAATATGTTACATCCTTCAAATCTGATTCAGCAATCATCAACTATCCTCATCCAAATTTGATTACATATTCTGATTTTGACAAATCAAAATCCAAGTCAAGATTTAACAGAAAACATCAGTCTTAGATTCTTACATCTTTCAAAGCTATACTTTGACTTCAAAACTATGCTTGAACATTAATTCTATTCATAGAATCCTAGAAAAATATTCGTACCGTTCAAAATCTTAGAACATCATATGTATATTAACGATTACAATCGGTATTCAAACCCCCGGAATTCCTGAAGACACTTCAAACAATGAACAATCGAGATGATGTTCCAACCACATGTTACCCACAGTCATACACCTGAAAAACTCTTGAAACCAAAGTCATAGTTTAACACGTATCCATGTCAGATCCTTTGGCATTTATTAGTAAAAATAACTTTGCGATCCCTTTTCAAAGTAGCAGATTTTGTCACAGCTTCAGCAAGTCAACTTTGACTTTTCAGTCGGACTAACCTTATTATAACTTTGATATATACGTTATCTTTTCGCCATCGTTACCGGGGAACCTTTTACATTCCACCACATTATCAGCAGAGGTACCAGCAACTTCATTACCCTTTGACTTTAGTCTCTCCAAAAAGTCATTATATTATTTATTGAAACCCTATCATGTACTCATCCACATCTGGTAACGAGAATTGTCATACCAATTACTGGGAATCAGCAATCAGTATTTTGAAATCTCGCAGCATGTCTACGCCGACAATTATATATGTACATATAATCTATCTTCTAGACTTACATACTTTGAATGTGAAGTTTCTGAAAAACACCCTGAACTGCGAACTAGTTCTCGAAATGCTGATGAAGCAGCAAAAACTATAAACAACCTTAACAGTAAAAAGTTTGATGATAAAGAATAGTGTTTTGGCAAAGCTCAGAAAAAAGAAGATTTGGTACTGAAAAACGGATTGAACAAACTATGAAGGAGGCTGTGGACAAATTACAAAGATGAAATCTACCTTCAAAGAATCCAAATGATTCAGTATCTGCTGAAGTCATTAATGAATAACTTGCTCCTTACTCTAAAACCTTTGCGGACAATATTCTTCATCATCATCTTATCTTAAATATTCTAAGATATCATCTTATCTTCCATTATAAATATCCTCCACATTTCTGAAGATATTTTCATAACCATTCTTATCTGAAATCATTACCTCTTCGCGCTATCTGTGTTACATTATAAAAGAAATTATTTTAGTTACTAAATTCTGAAACCTTCGAGTTTAAAATATGAATGTTTTGAAGTAGTGTTGGGAACTGAAGCAGGAGTTAGTATAATATAATGACACTTGATCAACGTGATTATATTACAGTAAGTCATGCTGAGTTTCTAAATGGAACATGATGATTCACAGATCATAACGTACATAACTATTGTATTCTATTTAATCTATAAAAATATCAAGAAAATATTTTCTTGATGATTCAGTCTTTTCCGGATATTCTGGTAATTTGACAAATCAAGATTGTGCCATTATAATTCCCTTCTTAGAACATTAACTATGTTCATTTAAAAATCCATACCTACGAATTCTGGACCATTATTCGCTTGACTTGAAATCGGGAAGAGGAGACAAAAGTATGGAACTCTTGAATATAAAAGAAATATAAAGCTTGACAACAACATATAAATTACAAACCGTGCATATCAATATGTATTGCCACGTAAAGGCACGGGAGAATTATAATTACTATAACCCCAAGGTAATAGTAAAAATAAACAAAATCCTCCGGCGGTAGATGAAAAAGAAGAATGACAGATATGAAAGTTAGGAGTATATCGAGGATCTGAATGGGATGGAGCATATTAACGAATGTTTTAAAATATGAATTGAGGAAGGAAGAATAGAAGATGTTAGTTGTGAGAATAAGGAAACGATGAGGGTGAATTTATAGTAAAATATCCGACAGAGCAATCAAAACAGATTATCGCATTTAAAGCGGATCCTAAATTTCCTTAATTATTGAAGAATCAAATCTTATTATGAAGATTTTCTCCAAATCTCTTGAACTCCGGAAATCAACCCATCTACGTCAAAAGATATGACGAATCTACGCTTACTCATTTCACTCTTTTGTGATAACTTCATTCGTACTCTTCACAAAATCAAATTATTTTATCCATATTACTCAATGTTGATAAAACTTTAGTTATCAACTTATATTCGTCATAATAACATTCTTAATATTATCCATGATGACCTCCATCAAATTTCGGCGACGAAATTTCTTTAACGGGTAGGTAATGTGACTACCCGGAAATTTCCGAACAAATTTAAACTTTATCTTTATATTATTCCAACATGATAAGCAAAGTTTGTTAAGTTGAATCTCAAAAATTTTAAGTTGTGTTCATATATTCATTTAACCTCGACCAAATTTTGACGATTCATGAACCATTAAATGAACGGATATGATTATATATGTATATGTGTATATATTATAACTTGAAAACTTTAAAAAAGTATTATGTATAATACTTTACATGAACATATTTGGTTCAACATGTTTAGAATTAGAAGATAATATCAAATGATTGAATTATCAGATACATTGTGATATGATTACGGGTCTCTGTTGAGAGGTCCACTTTGATTTAGGAAACCTTTCCTTTTTAACTGATGAAACATGACTAGGAACTTCGAAATCAACAGGTTTAATTCACACAAAGGCAGAATTAGTGAATCAAACCATAACTAGTGAATATGTGAAGCTTTTGGGATTAATTTAGTCAAACCACAAAATGATTGTGATTAGATTAACACCTAGAGCTGTTATTCATCTCTTTAGTGATTTGGGTTGAAAGAGAATCAGATCAGGTAAACCAGATCTGAGTGATGTGTGTGTAAAAATGAGAGGCTTAACCTAAAATGAAGAACATAACACTTATATACCCCTGCTGTTGACTCCCCGTGCGAGTCATCCATCACACGTACGAGTTGGCTTCCTCAGCCGTACGGGTGATCACTTACTCGTGTCATATCATTTAGGTTATATTTGTGACTTAGCTCAGCAACAACCGTGTGTATGAGCCTGTCAGCCATACGAGTGAGACTTCACTCGTACGTCTGACTAAGTCTAACATAGTCAAACATCCTTATCACGTTCTTGCAGTACCTGTAATCTCATACAAACACAGATAAGATAATAACGAGCGATCATGGTAGCCTGTAAACTTTAGTACCTGTAATGGACGTGGGTTAGATGTCTAGGGACTTACATAAAATGCATCAACAACTCCCCCTAGGACCTAGACCATCTATTATAATAAACTAAACATCCGTGAAATACATATAAGTCCAAAAGTAACATCAGTTTAACATCAAATACATATCCAGATTCTCTCTCTCGCATAAATACATCATCAAAAACAAAAAAACAAACTAGCAATATAGTATCCGACATAGATCAGCTGGCTTGAACTTGATTTGAGCTTTGAGCATCACTTTCTCTGTTGAGGTAGGCATGGTAGACATCGATCACATGTTGATATTTGATAGCTTCCTCTTTTTGATCATCTCTAAACATAATGTGATGGCGGTGAAGTGTCTCCACATCAAATCTCGATAAGTTCCTCAACCACATAGGATCTGAAATCCTCACATTGTCGAAGTGTATGCTTCCATCTTCCTTTTCAATTGCAATCAAGATCACTGCTTCTTCCGACAACTCATCATAGAACCACCATCTGAAGTTTTTGCATACTTGGCTGGACGGAACTTAACAACACGTACAGGTCCACCTTTAGAATTTATCTTTATCGGATGCATGGAAAACCTGGCGGCTGTTGACGTAAAGATGTCCCATTTCCCTGTCTTATACTCATATGTGAGTTTTCTCTGAAACCACCTAGAAAGGTCACAATCTTCAGCGTTCAACATCTTTAGCTTAGCAAGTTGCATGATCTCGAAGTACGGTAGAATTTTGAAGTGACTAGGACGTGCCATGTAATCAACTCCTCCTTCCCTCTTGATCGCGAAACAATTGATCTCCTTGAACTAACCCCATCTTAAAATTTTACCCTTGGAATACTTCTTGGTTCTCTTTCCCCTTTCGTAGAAACTAACAAACTTTGGCTCGAGTTCTGGCTTATTCAACTGATCAGGGTTAACGACGTTCTGTTTCCACCAACTCTGACAGATCTCGTCTTCTTCAACATTTCTGTTAACTTTAACCCTATCACGTTTGAACCATTCATTAATCTCATTCTATACCTCGGCATTAGCTTGCTCGGCTCGGAGTTTCTTCTTCTTTAGCTCAAACTATTTTCTTTCTTTCTCAACGAGCAGTTTCTCATGTCGGATTTTCTTGTTTTTTTTCAATTAAAATGTAACATCCTAGGTAACACGTTTCCCGTAGCATGATATTGTCCGCTTTTCCTGTAGGCGCACGGATTTTTCTTGGCGACCAAACACGATGAGCACTTTCCTAGGAGATCACCCATCCTGGTAGTGCTCTTACCTGATCATGCTTAACTGCAGAGTTCTCATAGGATCTGCTGCGCTTGTGGTCCCAAAACGCATCATACTAGGAAAGGTATCCACACCCTTATAAGGCATGCTTCGTTCCCCTCTCCAACCGATGTGGGACGGATGTAACACGGGTGTTACAATCCCCCCCCCCCCTAATGGGACACAGCGTCCTCGATGTGCACGTTGGGTCTGGGGCCTGGCTCTGATACCATCTGTAACATCCCAGGTAACACGTTCCCCGTAGCATGATATTGTCCGCTTTGCCCGTAGGAGCACGGATTTTTCTTGGCGACCAAACACGACGAGCACTTTCCCAGGAGGTCACCCATCCTGGTAGTGCTCTCGCCTGAGCACGCTTAACTGCAAAGTTCTCGTGGGATCTGCTGCGCTTGTGATCCCAAAACGTGTCATACTAGGAAAGGTATCCACACCCTTATAAGGCATGCTTCGTTCGCCTCTCCAACCAATGTGGGACGGATGTAACACGGGTGTTACATAAAACATCCACTTCTTTCACTTATTCTTTGTATACGTTTATCGCCTGTTCTAAATCATCTAACTTCTTTCTTTTCACATCACTACTCAAATTGAAAAAGTCACTTAAGGTGTTGAGTGACGGATTTGAGTATGGCTCAAGCGAAGGCATAACAATCTCAACTTCTTCTTCTTCTTCTTCTTCTTCTTCTTCTTCGTCTTCTTCTTCCTCTTCTTCTTCTTCTTCTTCTTCTTCTTCTTCTTCTTCTTCTTCTTCTTCTTCTTCTTCTTCTTCTTCTTCTTCTTCTTCTTCTTCTTCTTCTTCTTCTTCTTCATCAGATTCTGTTACCAATTCATCCTCGGATTCAACAATAACATCCTATTTTACATTATTATTACCAACAGAATCTTCACTCTTTTCATCAGCAAACAAATTATCGAAATCACTCAAGTTGATATTTTGGATTGATTCGGGAGGGATACTGGCAAATGACTCTTCTTGTAGAGCCTGGTTCTCAGCTTCAACTATCTCTGCATCCTATGTATCGTTTTCACTATCGTATGCCAGAGCAGCAAGCTATTCCATCGGGAAATCACATGGTGGAACGTCCCCCTTTTCTACATCATTAAAAACATTTGAATAATTCATATAATATTCAGCAGTAAAGACCTCACCATATTCATTAAAACTTCGAATAGGTATCACTAACAGTATCTCAAAAGAGGGTCCTCCAGTTCCAGCATCTTCTTCAACGTCTTTCTCATCATCACCACCCAAATCAGAAGAAAATTCTTCTCCTCTCTCCTTAATCAACTTAGTTTTACCAGAGGTAATCGATTCAATCTTATTATTCAAATCCTTCAATTTCTCCTTATTCTCACTCTTAATCGCCAACACCTTCTTCTTCAACTTCTCCGTCCTTCCCTTCTGATGGTCCAGTCTATCAGATAACCTCTTGTTTTCTTCTACTAATGACTCAATCTTAGCTTCACTGATCTTCTTCTCCTCAATGGCTTGATTCTCTAAATTGGTAATGTTCGTGATCAAAGACAACAGTAGATTTTGCCGTGTCTTGAATTCGGCTGATGTGACCTGAGGTGTTGTGGTTGCAGGTTTTGGTAAGATAACAGCAGCTCTTGCATCCTTCATGAAACCGGATGGTTGTCTCTAAGCTTGTTGTTTTAAACCTCTATGTGATGACTTTTGAGATGAATCAAAATGATACTTCGTTCTTTTCTCCTTTTTCTTGGGTTGTTCTGAAGTCATCGCTTCCTTCCCTTTCCTTTTTCTCTGAATCAAACTAACATCTTCCTCTGTTGCTTCATCATCACCTTCAATAATTTCATCATCAACATTACCTCCTCCTTGAACTTCACTAGTAGGTCTCTGATTATTACCCTCACCTTCCTCATCAGTAACTTCATAGTTAGAGTCTGAATCCTCATTCCTCCAAGCATTACTAGCTGGACATCGATAGTTTTCCTTGATCAGATGACAAATAAGCTTTCTCTTAAAGTCAGGCTTTAAATCCTCGTTTCTTGTCTCCTCTATTCTTCGAAAAGTTATCAGATTTATTGGTTTGAGGTGAATAATATCCTGTTCAAGCTTAGGTAGATCAGGTGCAACATCATTAATGATCAATTGAAGAAAATGGGCATAAATGAGATATCTCTGAGTAGAAGTGAAAAGATTTGCTTTGAAGTAGTGTAAGACAAATCCTGAGAAATCGTATGGAGCCTTTAGGACAAGGGCCACAAACATACTCTGCACTTTTTCATTCAACTTATCTAATCCAGATTTGAGTCCACTCAAACAGTGCATGATCACGTGAGCAAGATATCTAAACTGTGGAGGCAGAAGCGTCTTCATCAGTTCAGATTTGCCAACAATATACCCAGAATAAGCACATCTTTTAAAGCAACCATGAATTCTTTCTCGACTGATCCTCATGTGAGAGCAGTTCTCGTCATTAAAACCCAAAATCCTCCTTATCACTGTCTTAGAAACAATGATCTCATGCCCTTGAACTTTACTAACAATCTTAGCATCATCTTCTGATACGTCAAGTACAGCATTTCTCCAGAATTCTCTCTGATGGTTGTAGTAGGCCATGCATTGGGAAGAGATAGCAGTATGTATCCTTGAACGCTGAAGGAAAGCTATAATCTCTATAAAATGATCACCTCTCTCTAGAGTAGTGTCATAGAGAGCAACTTGATTGTCGAGTTCACCCTTCTCTGGAGGAATCTCTTGCTGAACAGGTGGGTTAACTGGATTCACTTGAGGATTAGCTTGTTGCTCCCACTGTCCTTCAACGTTAACAATTGGAACATTGACTTGTTGATCAGCCATTGATGACATCTTAACAAACTGAAACATTAATAGAAATGTTAGAAATACGACCCACATATCATAAAATATCAAAGCATTCACATCAAAGTGTCATAAACATGTTAACATGGTAAACCGTGCGAGTGATAATGTCACACGTGCAGCTGAGTGATCAACCGTGCGAGTGATATAGTCACTCATGCCACTGTTGAAACATTTGAGCAGTAATATGGTTTTAGACAGGGTACACGGTTGAGGTACTGTTTATAAGCGAGTGAGTCAACCGTATGATGACTCGTACGGTTAATCACACATGTCAGCTCAGTCAAGCGAGTGAGTAACAAAATCAAGTTTAACAAGTGAGCTCAAAGGTTCACACGGTTGATCATCAACCGTGTACTAACTCGTGCGAGTCATGTCTCACGCGTGCGAGTGATGTCACTCGTGCATGTTTGATGAAACCCATATTAAATGCCTTTTCAAATTACATAGATTACATGTTTGATCATTTTAGGGACTGATTTACATCACAATAGCAAGTGTAGGTTCCGTTTAACTCAAAACAATAACAAATAACGATCAAAACGAGCATCAATTTCACAAAATTCGATTTACAAACCCTTAGGGTTTCGATGTATTCAAACACCAAATTAACCAACTTAAACTCGATGAAATCATACCTATTAGGTGGTGTTGAGGCCGGATTAGTATGCTAAACAAACGCTGCGGTGGAAAACGTGATCGATGAAAGTCAAATTTTGAGACAGAAAATGAAAATGGGTGCACAAGTGTGAGCTTCTGTGCTCGTCACCCCTATTTATACTCTCGTGATCAACCGTACGGTTGATCACATGATTCACCATCAACCGCGCGTCTAACCTTAATCGCTCGTGCATGTGACCCAAATGTCTTAGGATAATATTGAACAGGGTCATCTGTACGGTTAACTTCACACGTGTGGTTACTCATACGGTTCGCACATCAAACGTGTGAGTGTGCCACTTAGGCAATTTAAAATTTTCACAAACTTAGGATTTTGATTCTCTTGGCAATCTTAGAGCTAACTAGCAATTTCAATTTGAGTCATAAATCAATAATCCATCAAGAAATGATCATTAACACTTAGGTAATCCAAACAACTTAACCTTATTGAGGTTATTACTCTAAACATTCTGTTTCTCATGAGTAAATCCTACAGTGTAATGTCATCTTAAGTTCACTAACAACCTTAAATCATGAAAGTCCTTCAAACAATCACAAGCTCTACAAACTTCTATCTTACGGATTTGGTGGCCAACAATATCTTGATCTCGACAAGGTTCTTTCGGATGTCATTGTCCATTTAGAGGATAATCAGAAAACAAAAGAACGAAAGAAATCTTTATGAATTTTCTGAGATATAATGTCATGCAACTAAAAATATGAAAATAAAAGACATTCTACTATGAAATGCAATAACAAGCAAAACCAAAATCTTTTTGTTGTTTTAAAGTTTACAATGCAAACTATTTAATAAACAGATAAGCAAACATATAAATCCAAATTCTTTTTGTGAGCTAGATGATTAACAATCTAATAAAAATGGATCATGTAACACCCTAGGCAAATCCCACATCGTCCACGAACATGAGTGATCATGGGATTATAAAGTAATACTCACTCTTAAATGACACAACGCGTTTTGGGATCACAGGCTGAGTAGAAGTGCGAGTACGTTGTGGTTAAGCGTGCTCGGGCGAGAGCACTACCAGGATGGGTGACCTCCTGGGAAAGTGCTTCTCGTGTGTGGTCGCCAAGAAAAAGCCGTGCGCCTACGGGCAAAGCGGACAATATTGTGGTCATGTTAAGCTGGGGTGTTACAGAATGGTATCAGAGCCACTCATGTGCCGTTGGGGGTGGTGGGGCAAACCTCATCAAGGACAATGAGTCCCTAAGGGAGGGTGAATGTAACACCCTAGGCAAATCCCACATCGTCCACGAACATGAGTGATCATGGGATTATAAAGTAATACTCACGCTTAAATGACACAACACTTTTTGGGATCACAGGCTGAGTAGAAGTGCAAGTACGTTGTGGTTAAGCGTGCTCAGGCGAGAGCACTACCAGGATGGGTGACCTCCTGGGAAAGTGCTTCTCGTGTGTGGTCGCCAAGAAAAAGCCGTGCGCCTACGGGCAAAGCGGACAATATTGTGGTCATGTTAAGCTGGGGTGTTACAGATCAGAACTGACATATTGAATCAACTTCTATTTTCATTCTTAATTATCCAGTCTATGTCTATTATCATGCAATTACTGATATCAATCCTCATTAAACATGAACATATTCATTCCGGACACTTCGACAATCATGTTGGCATTAATTACTTTGAACATTAAAGAGCAGTGATTTTTGAGATCACGCTAAGTTCATTAATCCTTGATTCTTTCATCATTTATGATTGAGCATTTTTATTAGGTTGTCAATTCATTACGCGTAACTTTCCGTTATCTCTTTCCATGTACTTCATTCAAATTGAATAGGATGGTTCTCACGGCATTTTGAATAACCCTGTCAGCCTTTGGCTTTCATCAATGTATTGATAATCTTCAATTTAGTTGGAACGGCAGATTTTAGAATATATTGGATTATCCGAATAGGCGAATTATTGACCGCAGAGATTGGTCTACAGTTAAAGCATACTTGCCTGATGACTAGTCGTCACACAAAATAAATCTCATGGCCCTTAACTTCTTTATGTTCAAATTGACATGGAAAACGGAATCGAAAGTTAAACTTTCATATATATATATATATTATTTAGAGTATATATAGATAAATATCTTTCCAACTTACAATCTTAATAGGTATAACTCTATATTACAGACGACAAGAATCTTGATAGTTCAAGCTGCGCGGGGGCGTCACACTAAGAATGATCTGAGTTCTTTATGAGAATATCATGAATCAGCATTCTTCATACTTTCAGGACTTTGCCATCTTGATACGCCAATTATTTTTTACTTTGATTTTCTTTTAATATTACATTTTCAGCATATCACAGCCTTTTGATATATTGATTTTGAACGCCATCATGAATGGATTTTCCATTGTTATGCATGAACTCATGTTTCTTTGTTGTGTGCTCAGATCACTCAAAGGTGTTCTCCCTTAAATGCTTGAACGGTCCGCAATAAGGAATTATACTTTTCAACCTTAAGCCAGAAGGGACACTTACTTTCGACATAAACTAATTTTCTATGATATTTTTGGGGTTTAGTTTCGATTATAAAGTCTTTGGCATGTGACAACGTGGTATGCACCAGCCAAACAGATAATCCTCAACTTAAAATCCACCCCAAACCTTTTCTAGTGATTATCAATTATGATAGGGGATACCCTCAACAGACTGTTGAGTTCCTCAACAATTATCATTAGATACAGTTTCAGAGATAATTAGGTGACTACCTTCAAACGCTACAGATCATTCATGACTTCTGAATCTTAGATGATCGTTATTCTTATTATGATTGTCTAATGCCAAGAATTCATAAGTCACATCTATCAGTACATCACACAATAGATAAACATAAATATTCAAATCAGTCTTTACTAATCAAATACATCAATTCTCAGTACAGTAATTTCTTCATCTCCATCATATTAATCAAAACAAGCTCATTTTCGGAATTTTTCAACTTTTTAGGGCTTTCTGGTGAGGCATTTTACACTTTTTAGGTATTTTCTGTTGAAACGTATACTCCCCCTAAAATACTAAAACATAAAATCTTTTTGTCTTTTAGCATTTTAACAAAAGAAACATAAAATAACTAAAGACTAGCATGCAAACATGAGACAAATCATGCAGAGAAATGCAGAGAAATGCAGACATGAAGCAAAAATATGCAATACAGATAATAAGAAACTAAAATCTATATGTCATGCATCCTACATGCAAAGTCTAAAAGTTTGATTAACCCTCACAAACAACATCCAAGATCACTTTGTCTCGATCAACAATGTCATTCATCTCTAAAAGTAGCAAGAACCTAGGTTTATCAAAAGCCTTAGTGAAAAGATCAGCCCTCTGGTCCTTAGTACCTATTCTCTTAACCTCAATTATCTTTTTCTCATGGCAATCCCTAAGAAAATGATATTTAACACCTATGTGTTTAGTCTTAGAATGTTGCACAGGATTCTTAGTAATTGTAATAGCAGCAGTATTATTAATATAAAGAGGAGAGAAAGAGATTCTTAGTCTGTAATCGCGAAGTTGTTGTTGAATCCAAACAACTTGCGAACAACAACTAGCAGCAGCGATATATTCAGCTTCACACGTTGAAAGCGCAACTGCAGTTTGTTTCTTGCACTGCCAGGTCACCAGCCTTTCACCTAAAAATTGACATCCTCCTGATGTAGATTTGTTGTTGATTTTGCAACCTGCATAGTCTGAATCACTATATGCTACAAGATCAAACTTGTCTTCGTTCGAATACCAGATGCCGAGATTTGGAGAATGTAATAGATAACGAAGAATTCTTTTGGCAGCTGTAAGATGAACTGTATTCGGATTAACTTGATAACGAGCACACAGACATGTTGCAAACATAATATCCGGCCTATATGCCGTGAGATACATGAGCTATCCGATGATTGCTCGATAGTATGTAGGATCAACAGGCTCCCCCTCACAGTCTAATGAAATACCTGAAGGTATTTCGTATGCCCGAGAGACATAATTAATTAATGTGGCCAATATGTTATGATCCAAGTCGGGTCATACCCAATAACAAACCGTCAACACTTTTATGTATTTATTTCAAGAGTGGATCTTTAAAATAAATACTTGACACTTAGACTTTAGAAATTGGTTTCTAAGGATAATATGCTTGAAATAATTATTTGGATAATTATAAGTATAAGTTTAATTCATTATGTGATTAAGCTTATTTGTGTGTAATAATTTTATAAAAGGTTATAAAATTAAATATATGTGCTAGTAACATATATGTATATATATATATATATATATATATATATATATATATATATATATATATATGTTATAAGTGGTTTATAATTTATATACAAGTGCAAGTAATATATGTACATTTACATATTATAAGTGGCTTATATATTAAAGTAATGTACATATATTAAAAGAGTGCAAGTAATATTTCAACAAGCATCTAAATGGACATGCAAATATATGAATAAAAGAAAAACAAAACAAAAAAGGGGAGGGAGCATGGGGGTGGCGGTTTTGTCATCCCAAGACAAGTCACCCCATGCTTTGTTATTACTTGGAAATACACTCTTCTACTTACAAGGCATGCTTGCACAACTTCTAATATACACACATTAAACTTGCAAATTTGAAAAACCAAAACCTCTCTTCCACCCTATTTTGGCCGAAAATATTGAGGAGCAAAAGGGGTTCTTCAAGCAAAGTTTGATAGCATATTAGTGTCTTAAATCCTAACCAAAGAAGGGTGTTGATTTACCAAGGTTTGTGGGTATCAAAGGCTTGAGGTTTCAAGTGAGAAACTAGCTTCTTCATCATCTTCATCTTGTTTCTTCAACCTCCATTTTGGAGAAGGTATAAACCCTAACTAGTTCTATTTACATTTAAATATATTTCAAGACTAGATCTTCTAATGGAATAATTTTAAAAAGGTTTAAATACACATGCAAACTTAAAAATTGCTTCCGCTACCTATACATATATATATATACACAAATATGGTTTTGTGACTTTGTTTACATGTAGTATTTCATCAATGGTATCTAGAGCCAAAGTCTTGTTAATATGCTTCTTGTTTTTGGCTAGTAAACTCATTTATTTTACAATCTACCAACATGCATGAAAGTAGAATGTAAAAATCATGAGTTTTGGTGGGTTTGTTGGTTTGGCCGAATTTTGGACCCCAAAAGTGGGATTGGGACTTCAAGGTTGGCCAAGATTTGATGTTATGTTATTGTTCACAATCGAGCCTAGACCGTGTGGTTGAATGTTTGAATGATTTGGTTATTGTTCATGGTTGTAATATTCATTCATTTGGTTTGTATTAATTTGTAATAATTTTGTAATTTTGGTGTGTAATAAGTTGTAAGTAATCTTGTAATTTTTCATGTAATTTATTCTATTTGTTTGTAAAAAATAGAATAGGTTGTTATTTCATTTTCTAGAAAAATTGTATTAGGATATAAAATTTTGTAAAAAGAAAATGAAGATTCAAGATGAAGATTACAAGATGGAGCTTTGAAGATTACAAGATTAAGTGGGAGATTTTGTTTAAAAATCTCTTGCTTTCTTTTGTTAACCCTTACCGGTGACATTTGTTTTTTGGCTAAACAAATGCCCACCAATATGGCTCCCGATTGTGAACATATTTTGTTATGCATGTTGTATATGTTTGTATGATTGGTTGCTACAAGATTATCACATGTTAACAACTTGCAAAGTACATTATAAATGGTTATAATAAAACATAACATAATGACACTAATAATTGGTTATTAGACCTAAATAAAGTGGTTTATTTAAAAGGTAACAAATTGGCTTATAAGTAGTAATTGGTATTACTAAAAGGACATGAAAATAAGTTTTTCATAAAACTAGAATGTAGAAAACATAAAATCCCTTTAACTTAAACAAGGTAAACAAGTTAAACGCCATCCTTTTGTGAAAACACTTAGACATATTAAGAAACTCTTGACGGGATAAAGGTCACCTAACCATCATGAGCGGACTAATATGAATAAGGTAAATTTCGCACACTAGTGGGATAAAGGTCACCTAACCACTTGTTTGTTAAATTTACATGTCTACACAAGTAGGACGACTTGATTTGGGAATCATGAACTTAGGGTCACCGAAGCTTGAGGAACAAATAGGCGTTGATGGGATTAATATGCCATGCAAAAGGATTGCATGATCCCATAACTTAGAAGTTGCAAAAGGATTGCAATTGTCATTATGACTACCTAGCTAAATCAAAAGACGGGATAAAGGTCACCTAACCGAAATTTGATTTACCGTTGGATTCAAATATTTAATAAAACAAATTAAAAGGGTATTGTTTATTGAATTTAAAATCGATACTTAAAAGGACTTTGTTGAATTTTGTAGATGGCCGCTAATAACAACAACAACATTCAAAACGCACCATTTAACATGAACAACCTATCATTAAGGTCTCTCTTAGAGAAAGACAAACTCAACCATACCAACTTTATGGATTGGTTCCGCAATCTTCGGATTGTCCTCAAACAAGAGGATAAAGCGTATGTACTTGAGGACCCCATTCCCGATCAACCAGATGAGAATAATGTGGAGGCAATGGCCTCTTACGATAAGTATTGCCATGACTCCCTTCAAGTCTCATGCCTAATGCTTGGGACTATGATTCCCGAACTCCAAAAGGATTTCGAGCATCATAGTGCATACGACATGATAACGCAATTGAAGGAGATGTTCCTTCAACAAGCGCGTGTCGAGCGTTTCGAGACCGTTCGGGCACTACATGCTTGTCGTATGGACGATACCCAATCAGTTTCATCTTATGTGCTTAAGATGAAGAGCCTTATTGATCGTGCTAACCGCCTTAACCTAAACATATCAAATGAGTTAGCCACCGATCTTATCCTTAACTCCCTATCAAAAAGGTTTGATCAATTTGTAATTAATTACAATATGAATGGGATGGATAAGAGCATAGGTGAGCTTCACGGTATGCTTAGAACGGCGGAAACTAGCATGGGTAAAAGGGCTTTACCCGTGTTAGCAATCGATCAAGGTGGATCCAAAGGTAACACCTCTAAGCCAAAGGTGGCTAAGAGAAAAGGACCCACCTATCAAGGCAAAGGGAAGGGGAAGATGGTTACCCCAACCATCAACAAGGCTAAGAAGCAAAAGGTAGCCGAGAAGGCAAACCCCAAGGAAGACCCATGTTTCGGTTGCGGTGAGATGGGTCATTGGAAACGAAACTGTCCGGTCTATCTTAAGGAGTTGAAGGACAAGAGGGATGCAGGGCAAACCTCAGGTAATATATATATGGTATATATAGAGCTTAGTATTACTTCTTCTAATACATGGGTATTAGACACTGGATGTGGAACTCATATTTGCAATTCTTTGCAGGGATTCAAAAGAAGTGATCATAAGGCGGGAACATCAAGTCTCTATATGGGCAATGGTGCAAAGGTGCATGTTAAAGCTCAAGGAGATTTTATTTTGAAGGTTCCAAGCGGATTGGAACTTATTTTAGAAAATGTTTTGTATGCTCCGGATTTGTGTAGAAACATTATTTCTATTTCTCGCTTAAAACAATGTGGTTACATTGTTAATTTTATTGATGATGATATTCATGTTTCTAAAGATAATGTATTCTATTTCAAGGCTTCGCCTTCAAATGGAATTTATGAATTGGTTCATGATGACGCATCATCGAGCTCTATATACCATACTAGCACCAAGAAACTCAAAAGGGATTTGAGTGATTCCTATTTATGGCATTGCCGCCTTGGTCACATAAACAAGAATCGAATGCATTCACTTCAAAAGAATGGACTTTTGAAATCAAATGAAATGGATTCGTTTGATGTATGTGAATCTTGTTTACAAGGCAAGATGACTAAAGCACCTTTCAAAGGGACTTATGAGAGGGCTAAAGATTTATTGGGATTAATACATTCGGATGTATGTGGACCCTTTAAACCCATGACTAGGAATGGTGAAAGATACTTTGTTACTTTCATTGATGACTTTAGTCGTTTCGGATATGTCTACTTATTAAGACACAAGGACGAAATGTTTGAAGCATTCAAAGAATATCAAAACGAAGTACAAAATCAACTCAATAGGACAATTAAGGTACTTCGTACCGATAGAGGAGGTGAATACCTAAGCGATGCCTTCCAAGATCATCTTAGGAGTTGTGGGATTATCTCACAACTTACTCCACCCGGAATACCCCAACTTAATGGAGTTTCCGAAAGGAGGAACCGAACCCTAATGGATATGGTTCGATCTATGATGGAAAGAAGCTCGTTACCTCTATCATTTTGGGGTTATTGTCTAAGCTCCGCGGTTCGTATTTTAAATATGGCCCCAACCAAGAAAGTGGAACGAACTCCTCATGAGATGTGGTTTGGAAAACCTCCTTCTCTCTCATACTTAAAAGTATGGGGATGTGAAGCTTATCCTAAGCGTTATGTAGCTAATAAGCTACATCTCGATCCACAAAGTGTATTTTCATAGGATATCCCAAAGATGACATGGGATATTACTTCTATGATCCATTCGAGCAAATGGTATTTGTTGCTCGGAAAGCGGAATTTCTTGAAACCAAATTCCTTATGGAAGGTGATGGTGAAAGGAAGATAGATCTTGTAGAGGTACAAGATCAAGCCGATGATACACAATTGGTTGGCACTAGTACTCAACATGAGGATGTTGAAAATGATCAAGTGGATGATCAAGGTACACAAGACGTTCGAAGATCTAGTAGGATTAGTAAGCCTCCCGAGAGATATGGGTTTCTCGTGGATTTTTGCTATACGGTTGATTTGGATGAACCGACAAACTACGAAGATGCTTTATCAAGGATTGATAAAGATAAATGGCAGGAAGCCATGAACGCCGAGATGCAATCCATGTATGAAAATCAAGTTTGGGAACTTGTTGTGCAACCTCCTAGCTCCAAGCTAGTTGATTGCAAATGGCTTTTCAAGAAGAAAACCGACATACATGGAAACTTGGATACATACAAAGCTAGACTTGTAGCAAAAGGTTTCACTCAAACTCAAGGGGTTGATTATGATGAAACTTTCTCGCCTGTGGCAATGCTAAAGTCTATTAGGATATTATTTGCCATTGCTGCTCACTATGACTATGAAATATGGCAAATGGATGTCAAAACCGCTTTCCTGAATGGATATCTTGAGGAACATGTCTATATGGTACAGCCCGAAGGTTTTGTTGATCCGAAAAATCCTAAAAAGGTATGCAAGTTAAAGAAATCAATCTACAGATTGAAACAAGCATCTAGAATGTGGAATCATCGTTTTAATGAAGAGGCAAAGAAATTTGACTTCATTAAAAATGGTGATGAAGCTTGTGTATACAAGAAGGCTAGTGGGAGCTCTATAATGTTCCTTGTGCTATATGTGGACGACATATTATTGTTTGGGAATGATATTACCACAATGCAAGAAGTCAAAACTTGGCTAAAGAGTTGCTTCTCCATTAAGGATCTTGGAGAAGCTTAATACATATTGGGGATAGGGATCTATAGGAATAGATCCAAGAGATTGATAGGTTTAAGTCAAAGTACATACATTGATAAAATCTTGAAAAGGTTCAAGATGGAAAACTCTAAGAAAGGTTTGGTACCTATTCAAAGAGGAACCATTCTCAGTTCATCTCAGTGTCCTATCACGAAAGATGAACAAGAAAGAATGAAGAAAGTCCCATACGCATCTGCTATTGGGTCTATCATGTATGCAATGATATGTACTAGACCGGATGTGTCATGCGCTCTAAGCTTGACAAGTAGATACCAGAATAACCCAGGAAACAGTCATTGGATTGCTGTTAAAAGTATATTGAAATACCTTAGGAGGACTAAGGATATATTTCTAATATATGGGTCTGGTGAGGAGGAACTCGCTGTAAAAGGTTATGTGGACACGAGCTTCCAAACTAACCGAGATGATTCTCAATCACAACCCGGTTATGTCTTCATGTTAAATGGTGGTGCGGTCTCTTGGAAGAGTTCAAAACAGGATGTTGTTGCGTTATCCACCACAGAGTCAGAGTACATTGCCGCCTCATTGGCAGCTCAGGAAGCTGCATGGATGAAGAAATTCATCGACGACTTAGGAGTGGTCCCTTCCATTCAGGACCCTCTTGAGATCTTTTGTGACAACGAGGGTGCGATTGCTCAAATCAAAGAACCTCGTGCTAATCAAAAGACTCGTCACATTGAGCGGAGATTCAACTACATTAGGGATGAAGTTGAAAAGGGAAAGATATGTATTCACAAAGTTCACACAGATCATAATGTTGCGGATCCACTCACGAAGCTTTTACATGGGCCAAAACATGAGGGGCATGTTTGTGCATTAGGGCTTCGATATTCTAGTGATTGGAAATGATCTATTTTATGTATTGTAACGAAACGAATTAGTTCAAAATCATTAATATAATTATGGTATTAATCTAATTTTGAGTTATGTTCCAATTTTGCATATTTTATCCATGAATAAATAATTATTCTAAATTCCGTAGTTGATCACATTTGTGGGAACAAGTGTGAGGTCGAGACTATTATGAACTTGGATTGGTTAAACATTCAAATGGTGAATGTGGGGCAAGGTTGCAACCATGGTTCGTAGATATTTGTGGGACACAAATATTGGAAGACCCGCTCTCAAGTTTTACTGTATGGAGCCTTTGTGGTTGATCACATGTAATCTTGAGTAAAGGAGAATATCATTGTATCCTCTGACCTGAGATACATATTGGGTTCAGATATTCACCGAATATCGTGCCTTGATTCTTTCCTTCGCTATTCTAAGAAGGTAGCTCATAAGGGAGGCTTCAGGCATGGTACGAAGTGTAGTGTCTAGGACGTATGTAGTCAAGATGGAATTTGTGCCTCTTATTCGTTGAGAGTCAGATGTCTAAGGCCTGATAAAGTTAAATCTATAAGAGGGTGATCACTCTATACCTCTTGGATTTAACATGACATCTAGTACAAAAGGATATATTGAAAGATTCACCTAATCATATTCGAGATGGGAACTCGAAAGCAATGATGTTATTGAATGGCACTAAGTCATAACACATTGGGGGTGATGGACGGTCGTTAGGTGGTATCCGTCAGTTGCATCAATTCCTTATGTTTCTCGTGCAAGTGGGAGATTGAAGGTATTTCGTATGCCCGAGAGACATAATTAATTAATGTGGCCAATATGTTATGATACAAGTCGGGTCATACCCAATAACAAACCGTCAACACTTTTATGTATTTATTTCAAGAGTGGATCTTTAAAATAAATACTTGACACTTAGACTTTAGAAATTGGTTTCTAAGGATAATATGCTTGAAATAATTATTTGGATAATTATAAGTATAAGTTTAATTCATTATGTGATTAAGCTTATTTGTGTGTAATAATTTTATAAAAGGTTATAAAATTAAATATATGTGCTAGTAACATATATGTATATATATATATATATATATATATATATGTTATAAGTGGTTTATAATTTATATACAAGTGCAAGTAATATATGTACATTTACATATTATAAGTGGCTTATATATTAAAGTAATGTACATATATTAAAAGAGTGCAAGTAATATTTCAACAAGCATCTAAATGGACATGCAAATATATGAATAAAAGATAAACAAAAAAAAAAGGGGGAGGGAGCATGGGGGTGGCGGTTTTGTCATCCCAAGACAAGTCACCCCATGCTTTGTTATTACTTGGAAATACACTCTTCTACTTACAAGGCATGCTTGCACAACTTCTAATATACACACATTAAACTTGCAAATTTGAAAAACCAAAACCTCTCTTCCACCCTATTTTGGCCGAAAATATTGAGGAGCAAAAGGGGTTCTTCAAGCAAAGTTTGATAGCATATTAGTGTCTTAAATCCTAACCAAAGAAGGGTGTTGATTTACCAAGGTTTGTGGGTATCAAAGGCTTGAGGTTTCAAGTGAGAAACTAGCTTCTTCATCATCTTCATCTTGTTTCTTCAACCTCCATTTTGGAGAAGGTATAAACCCTAACTAGTTCTATTTACATTTAAGTATATTTCAAGACTAGATCTTCTAATGGAATACTTTTAAAAAGGTTTAGATACACATGCAAACTTAAAAATTGCTTCCGCTACCTATACATATATATATACACACAAATATGGTTTTGTGACTTTGTTTACATGTAGTATTTCATCAATACCATGATTCACAGCTAGCGGGGTTGATACAGGACGTTCTTGAGTCATACCCAAACGTTCGAGTATATCATTTACATACTTTGCTTGATGAAGAAAAATTCCATTATCAGTATGTTCGACTAGCAAACCAAGAAAGTAGTGTAAGATAACCAATTTCCTCATTTTAAATTCGTCCTTCATAACTTGCTCGAACTCATCGATGAGTTCCTGCTTAGTAGAACCGAAAATAATGTCGTCTACATAGATCTGGACCAAAATAATGAAATGTCCCGTTCATATTTATTTTAAACGTTCCATATTAGTTGATTTCGTTGCGAGGTTTTGACCTCTATATGAGACGTTTTTCAAAGACTGCATTCATTTTTAAAACAACCATAACCTTTATTTTATCGATAAAGGTTTAAAAAGCATTACGTAGATTATCAAATAATGATAATCTAAAATATACCGTTTACACACGACCATTACATAATGGTTTACAATAAGAATATATTACATCAAAAATAAGTTTATTGAATGCAGTTTTTACATAATATCATACAAGCATGGACAACAAATCTTGTCCTTATTTTAGCATGCAACAGCAGAAGCTCTTAATAATCACCTGAGAATAAACATGCTTAAAACGTCAACAAAAATGTTGGTGAGTTATAGGTTTAACCTATATATTATCAAATCATAATAATGGACCACAAGATTTCATATTTCAATACATCCCATATATAGAGATAAAAATCATTCATATGGTGAACACCTGGTAACCGACATTAACAAGATGCATATAAGAATATCCCCTATCATTCCGGGAAATCCTTCGGACATGATAAAAACGATTTCGAAGTACTAAAGCATCCGGTACTTTGGATGGGGTTCGTTAGGCCCAATAGATCTATCTTTAGGATTCGCGTTAATTAGTAGATCGGTTTACTAATTCTTAGGCTACCAAGCAAAAGGGGCATATTCGGCTTCGATCATTCACCCATATAATGTAGTTTCATTTACTTGTGTCTATTTCGTAAAACATTTATAAAACTGCATGTATTCTCATCCCAAAATAATAGATTTTAAAAGTGGAACTATAACTCACTTTCACAGACTTTTACTTCGTCGGGAAGTAAGACTTGGCCACTGGTCGATTCACGAACCTATAATAAATATGTACATATATATCAAAGTATGTTCAAAATATATTTACAACACTTTTAATACATTTTGATGTTTTAAGTTTGTTGAGTCAGCTGTCCTCGTTAGTAACCTACAACTAGTTGTCCATAGTTAGATGTACAGAAATAAATTGATATATATTATCTTAAATCAATCCACGACCCAGTGTATACACGTATCAGGCTAGATCACAACTCAAAGTATATATATTTTTGGAATCAACTGTAGTGACCCGAACTTTTCCATGTTTATATATATTAATTGAGATCGATATTTACATGATTAAATGTTTCCAACATGTTAAGCAATCAAACTTGTTAAGACTTGATTAATTGAAATATGTTTCATATAGACAATTGACCACCCAAGTTGACCGGCGATTCACGAACGTTAAAACTTGTAAAAATGACATGACGATATATATATGGATATACATATGGTTAACATGAGATTATGATAAGTAAGTGTGACGACCCGGAAATTTCCGACCAAATTTAAACCTAACCTTTATATGTTTCCGACACGATAAGCAGAATTTGTAATGTTGAATCTCAAAAAGTTTGGAACTACATTCATGTAATCAATTACCCTTTGACCGTGTTTGACGATTCACGAACAATTATGTGTATATAGATATGTATATATAATATATAATAACTGAAAACATTAACAAAGTATTTGATATATATGATACTTTACATGAACGTATTTGTTTCGATATATTTATCGACAGAATTAAGAGATAATATCAAATGATTGAATTATCAGATACATTATGATATGATTACGGGCCAAT
The DNA here is from genome assembly GCF_046630445.1 of Rutidosis leptorrhynchoides. Taxonomy (NCBI): domain Eukaryota; kingdom Viridiplantae; phylum Streptophyta; class Magnoliopsida; order Asterales; family Asteraceae; genus Rutidosis; species Rutidosis leptorrhynchoides. The sequence goes on along the minus strand of NC_092335.1, from coordinate 312,994,931 downwards.
GTTATGAGGTCCACTGTGATTTAAGAAATCTATTCTTTTTGACAATATTCGGAAAATGGTAAAGTGATCTATAAGTAAGAACGTGGAGTGTAAATAACTTAGATGTTGGATATCGACAAGTTAAGTAACTCGACATTTTTCATTAAGATGATTTCATACATTTATTAAACCTTTGGATTTTATCCCATGCTTCACCAACAGACTGTAATTTAAAAACTTGAAACCTATTATGAATATATATAATTCTCCTTTTCTAAAATGGTTTATGATATAATGATTTAAATTAATATTAAATATATTTATACGCGTATTATACGTACATAGTTTTATACTTTTACTATACTTTAACTTTACATTTACTTTACTTTTACTTTACTTTTACTTTACTTTAACTTTAATAATTCACTTTAATAATTCACTTTAATAATTCACTTTAATAATTCATACTTTAATAATTCACTTTAATAATTCACTTTAATAATTCATACTTTAATAATTCACTTTAATAATTTAAAAATCTATTATAAATAGAATTCAATAGGTTTTATTATTTCATAGAAACTTGAAAATATATTTCTCTAAACTCTCTAAATCGAATTACATATATATATATATATATATTTACTTAGTATTATTTCAAGATATTATTAGTATACATAAAATACTACGACGGAGTTATATTCAGACGATTTCAACATAAGTTTTCAAACGGGATAGTGCTAAGGAAATTATGGGTTATAGCTATGGAGGTTATGGATATTGTTCGAGGGTATTGCTCGTGAGGTCAACCTAACTTTTATCATTTTGTTGCGTCTACGTACTTTCCTGCAATATTGAATCACAATATTGATACGTTCATGAATCCGAGATAAACCTTGCACTTGTTCAGTACCGTCATATACATAATTGCTACGAAATACAGTATTGTGAGTTTCATTTGCTCCCTTTTTAATTGCTTTTGCAATATATATTTTTGGGCTGAGAATACATGCGCTGTTTTATAAATGTTTTACGAAATAGACACAAGTACTAAAACTAATTCTACGTGGGTTTAAACCAGAAATTTACCCTTAGCTTGGTAACATTAAACTACTTGTCTATGTACGGTAGGCGCGAATCCTAAAGATAGATCTATTGGGCCTGACAAACCCCATCCTGACTATGGGATGCTTTAGTACTTCGAGGTTATATTAAACACACCTGATCTGGTGTACTTCAGAGGGTAAAACATGAACGTTAAGGCTTGTTACCGGGTGCCTACAACTTATAGAATACTTTTATACACTTGCGAGTGTACATATATTTATAAACGGAAATCTTGTGGTCTATTAATATATTGACATGATTGATATGATAAACCTATGAACTCACCAACCTTTTGGTTGACACTTTTAAGCATGTTTATTCTCAGGTATTAAAGAAATCTTCCGTTGTGCATTAGCTCATTTTAAGGATATTACCTGGAGTCATTCATGACATACTTTGAAAGACGTTGCATTCGAGTCGTTGAGTTCATCAAGATTAATATTAAGTCAATTATAGTTGGATGTAATATGAAATGGTATGCATGCCGTCAATTTTTGATGTAAAGAAAGTTTGTCTTTTAAAAACGAATGCAATGTTTGTAAAACGTATCATATAGAGGTCAAATACCTCGCGATGTAATCAACTATTGTGAATCGTTTATAATGTATATGAATGGATCCTTTCAGTTGGTATCAGAGCGGTGGTCTTAGCGAACCAGGTCTTGCATTAGTGTGTCTAACTAATAGTTGTTAAGATGCATTAGTGAGTCTGGACTTCGACCGTGTCTGCATGTCAAAAGTTTTGTTTATCATTTTTAGTCGGAAATCATCTACTTACCATCCTTAGGAAATTACCTGCTTATCATTCTTAGTCTAGACACTTCTTACTGCATTGATTGCATGAATAGTGTATAGACAAAATTCATATCTTAGCGTATCTGCTAAATCATATCTTATCGTATCTATTACCGTAAACTTTGCCTGACATATTCCGTAAATTCCTCCGTAATCTATGAAATCTTTTGATCTATATATATAGATATTCTATGCAGTTAGAATACCACCCGATAGCCGGAAAATCATTTCGTATCAAAAAAATCCTTTATCAAATCGTACGAAATGGAATTCGTCATCAGTTCAAGTTCCTCGGATTCCGAAATGGAATCCCACTCAAGCTCTAAAAGCAGTGTGACTGGAATGGATCAACCAATCAGCCATCATCTATTCTGGATGAATTGGGGATGGGTTCGTAGCCTCCTTAATCATTGGAGACAAGAAGAAGGCGATCCTTTCCATCCACCACATTGCCCTCTTGGCAATGAACCTGAAGCACTTACCGGCGAACCTGTCCGAAACACCATTTTCTCTCTCATTTCCAGAGTATCTCGTCATGATTATCTACTACACCAAATTCTAGATCTTATTTATCCGCTCGTCCGAACCGACAATCACCCCGGTGTAATAGAAGAAGTCAACGAGCTTCGCGCTCGGGTAGTGGCTTTGGAGAATATGGTGCAAAGGTTACAAACACCAGCAGCAGCACCAGCAGCATAACCAGTACCACCATCAACAACATCAATAGTACCATTACCACCACCAACAACAACCGCATCGCAAACCTCAACTTCACAATCTGTCCCATGAGCATCGACGTCATACGCCATGTAGATACCAAGGAATACCACAACGATGAAGTACTGATTCATAACTTCATTGGGAAAACATTCTACGACGATTATGTAATTCTAAAGTTTATAAATTATCTATGCTAGCCTTAACCATAAATCAAATGAGTTTAATTTAACATTAACTCATTAAATCTATATTATATCTGCAGAAATATACACATATATATTTCCATAAAGACTGTAATAAAATTCTTTTGTACAAAATATTAATTGTGAATTTTTTTTTAACGGGTAGGTAATACCCGAGAGATATATAAATTCACAATTAATATGTTACATTCTTCGAATCTGATTCAGCAAATCATCCATTATACTCCCTACTTTCACAACAATATACATTCTTTTATAGAAATCAAAACAACCATACTCATTCAAAATCTAATTACATATTCTGATTTTGAAATCTCAGAATTCGATTCAAGATATAACCGAAATCATCACTCTTATATTTCTACATCTTTTAAAACTATACTTTGACTTCAAAACTGTCCCAGAACCTCATTTCTATTCATGGAACTCACAAAAATATTTGTATCATTCAAAATTTTAGAACATCATATGTATATTAACAATTACAATATGTGTTCAAACACTTCAAAATTATTAAAGACACGCGAGATGATGATCCAACCACACATTACCCACTGCCATGCACCTGAAAAGCTCTCGAAACCAAAGTTATAGTTTAACACGTATCCGTGTCAGATCCTTTGATATTTATTACCAAATATAATTTTTCAATCTCTTTCCAAAATAGACAGTTTTGTCATAGCTTCAACAAATCACCTTCATTTGTTTATACGAATAAACCTTATTATAACAATTACCCCTTCATCATTGTTACCGGGGAACCTTTCATATCTCGCCACATTAGCAGTAAACTTATCAAAAACTTCATTAACCTTCGACTTAAGCCTCTCCGAAAAGCCACTATACTTATTCATTAAAACCCCATCATGTACTCACCTACATCCTGTAACAATAATTATCACACCAACCACTGGGAATTAGCAATCAGTATTTTGAATTTCGCGACAATTTTACGTCAAAAGTTATATGTATACATATAACGTCTATCTCCTAGACTTACATACTTCGAATGTGAATTTTCTGAAAAACATCCCAAACTATGAACTAGTTCTCCGAAATTGGAAAAATGCTGATGAAGCAGCAAAAACTGTAAACGACTTTAACAGTCAAAAGTTTGATGATAAAGAATAGTATGGTGGTAAAGCTGAGAAAAAGAGAAGGTTTGAAACTGGAAAACGGATTGAGCAGACCATGAAGGAGGCTGTGGACAAATCACAAAGACTAAACCTGCCTTCAAAGGATCCAAATGATTCAGAGTCTACTGAAATAGTTAGCAAACACCTTCTTCTTATTCTAAACCTTCACAGACAAATCTTTTTCATCATCCATCTATGTTAAGAATTCTAAGATATTATCGTATCTTTTATTATAAATATCTTCGATATTCCTGAAGATATTTTCACAACTATTCTTATCCAAAATCTTCTATCTATTCGCAATATCTGCGTTACAACATAAAAAGAAACTGTGTTAGTTTCTAAATTCTGAAGAAAAAAAAAATTCGAATTTAAAATAGGAATGTTTTTGAAGTAGTATTGGGAACTGAAGCATGAGTTAGTATAATATAATGACACTTGATCAATGTGATTATATTACAGTAAGTCATACTGAGTTTCTAATGGAACGTGATGATTCACAGAACATACCGTCATCATGTACTATTTACACGACTCTTACATTCTACCCAATTTCCAAACATATTAAGAACATATCATCTTGATAGCTCTATATTTTATGATATTCTGGTAATTTGCCAAATCAAGATCGTGCCATTACGATTTTCTTCTTGGAACATTAACTATGTTCATCTAAAAATTCATATCTATAAATTCTGGACCATTATCCGCTTGACTTAAGGTCGGGAAGAGAAAACGAAAGCATGAAGCTCCGAAATATAATGGAGAATATAAAGCACGATAACAACCCCGAAATTACAAACCTTGTTTATCAATGCGTATAGCAATATAAAGACACGGGAGGATGAAAAACACAATAACCCCAAGGTAATGGAAGAAGAAAATAACTTCCTCCGGTGGTAGATGAAAAAGAAGAATGACAGATATGAAAGTTAAGAGTATATCAAGAATCAATACTGGATGAAGCATATTAACGAATGCTTTAAAGTATGAATTGGGGAGAAAGACTAGAAGGTGTGAGCTGTGGAAATAAAGAAACGAAGGGGCGGATTTATAGTAAAATATCAGACAGAGAAATCGAGACAGATTATCGCATTTAATCAAATAAGATCCTGATTTCCTTAATCGCCAAAGAACCAAATCTTATTGCAAAGATTTTCTTTAAATTCCATGAATTCCGGAAATCAATCATAACTACGTCATCGGTTAAAACGAATATACGTTTACTCATTTCACTCTCTTGCGATAGCTTCACTTATACTCTTCGCGTAATCAAATTGTTTTATCTATATTACGCAATGATGATAAAACTCTATTTATCAACTCATATTCGTCATGAAAACATTTTTAAAGGTAGCCATGACGACCTCGATCAAATTTCGGGACGAAATTTCTTTAACGGGTAGGTACTGTGACGACCCGGAAATTTCCGACCAAATTTAAACCTAACCTTTATATGTTTCCGACACGATAAGCAGAATTTGTAATGTTGAATCTCAAAAAGTTTGGAACTACATTCATGTAATCAATTACCCTTTGACCGTGTTTGACGATTCACGAACAATTATGTGTATATAGATATGTATATATAATATATAATAACTGAAAACATTAACAAAGTATTTGATATATATGATACTTTACATGAACGTATTTGTTTCGATATATTTATTGACAGAATTAAGAGATAATATCAAATGATTGAATTATCAGATACATTATGATATGATTACGGGCCAATGTTATGAGGTCCACTGTGATTTAAGAAATCTATTCTTTTTGACAATATTCAGAAAATGGTAAAGTGATCTATAAGTAAGAACGTGGAGTGTAAATAACTTAGATGTTGGATATCGACAAGTTAAGTAACTCGACATTTTTCATTAAGATGATTTCATACATTTATTAAACCTTTGGATTTTATCCCATGCTTCACCAACAGACTGTAATTTAAAAACTTGAAACCTATTATGAATATATATAATTCTCCTTTTCTAAAATGGTTTATGATATAATGATTTAAATTAATATTAAATATATTTATACGCGTATTATACGTACATAGTTTTATACTTTTACTATACTTTAACTTTACCTTTACTTTACTTTTACTTTACTTTTACTTTACTTTAACTTTAATAATTCACTTTAATAATTCACTTTAATAATTTACTTTAATAATTCATACTTTAATAATTCACTTTAATAATTCATACTTTAATAATTCACTTTAATAATTTAAAAATCTATTATAAATAGAATTCAATAGGTTTTATTATTTCATAGAAACTTGAAAATATATTTCTCTAAACTCTCTAAATCGAATTACATATATATATATATATATATATATATATATATATATATATATATATATATTTACTTAGTATTATTTCAAGATATTATTAGTATACATAAAATACTACGACGGAGTTATATTCAGACGATTTCAAAATAAGTTTTCAAACGGGATAGTGCTAAGGAAATTATGGGTTATAGCTATGGAGGTTATGGATATTGTTCGAGGGTATTGCTCGTGAGGTCAACCTAACTTTTATCATTTTGTTGCGTCTACGTACTTTCCTGCAATATTGAATCACAATATTGATACGTTCATGAATCCGAGACAAACCTTGCACTTGTTTAGTACCGTCATATACATAATTGCTACGAAATACAGTATTGTGAGTTTCATTTGCTCCCTTTTTAATTGCTTTTGCAATATATATTTTTGGGCTGAGAATACATGCGCTGTTTTATAAATGTTTTACGAAATAGACACAAGTACTAAAACTAATTCTACGTGGGTTTAAACCAGAAATTTACCCTTAGCTTGGTAACATTAAACTACTTGTCTATGTACGGTAGGCGCGAATCCTAAAGATAGATCTATTGGGCCTGACAAACCCCATCCTGACTATGGGATGCTTTAGTACTTCGAGGTTATATTAAACACACCTGATCTGGTGTACTTCAGAGGGTAAAACATGAACGTTAAGGCTTGTTACCGGGTGCCTACAACTTATAGAATACTTTTATACACTTGCGAGTGTACATATATTTATAAACGGAAATCGTGTGGTCTATTAATATATTGACATGATTGATATGATAAACCTATGAACTCACCAACCTTTTGGTTGACACTTTTAAGCATGTTTATTCTCATGTATTAAAGAAATCTTCCGTTGGGCATTAGCTCATTTTAAGGATATTACCTGGAGTCATTCATGACATACTTTGAAAGACGTTGCATTCGAGTCGTTGAGTTCATCAAGATTAATATTAAGTCAATTATAGTTGGATGTAATATGAAATGGTATGCATGCCGTCAATTTTTGATGTAAAGAAAGTTTGTCTTTTAAAAACGAATGCAATGTTTGTAAAACGTATCATATAGAGGTCAAATACCTCACGATGTAATCAACTATTGTGAATCGTTTATAATGTATATGAACGGATCCTTTCAGTAAGTATCTCCATAAGTATATTAACAATGAGTTATATACATATAAACAAGACTACTAACTTAAGGATTTCGAAACGAGACATATATGTAACGATTATCGTTGTAACGACATTTAAATGTATATATATCATAATATCATGATAATATAATAATTTAACATCTCATTAGATATAATAAACAATGGGTTAACAACATTAATTGAGATCGTTAACTTAAAGGTTTCAAAACAACACTTACATGTAACGACTAACGATGACTTAACGACTCAGTTAAAATGTATATACATGTAGTGTATTTAGATGTATTAAAATACTTTTGGAAGACTTCAACACATATATCAAAACACTCATACTTAACGAAAATGGTTACAGTTACTTTTCCATTCTTTTCTTTCATCAAGAATTCTAGTCGTATTCTTACCCGTATTATACACAGCTTCAAAACGTACTTACTATGAGTATATACCAATAGGAACTAGCATGGGATTCCACTCTTGATTATGTCATGTATGACTAATCAATTTTAACTTCTACCATGAGCTAGTCAACTAACTAGAACTCCTTTTAACCCCACTCACCACTCACCAATTACCACTCATCATTCACTCCATTTCACTTCCAATTCTCTTTCTAATTCTCTCTCAACACACACACACACTATTATGAATGTATTTTTCCAGTAGTTAATCATCATCTTCATCAAAAATCACTTCAAGAATCAAGCTATAATCATCATAGGAAGAACACTTCAAGAACACTTCAAAAATCCCTTCAAGTTTACTAATTTACTTCCAAGCTTTCTAATCCATTCCAAGTAATCATCTAAGATCAAGAAACCTTTGTTATATACAGTAGGTTATCTTTATTATTCAAGGTAATATTCATATTCAAACTTTGATTCAATTTCTATAACTATAAACTATCTTAATTCGAGTAAAAATCTTACTTGAACTTGTTTTTGTGTCATGATCCTACTTCAAGAACTTTCAAGCCATCCAAGATCCTTTGAAGCTAGATCATTTCTTGTCACTTCCAGTAGGTTTACCTACTAAACTTGAGGTAGTAATGATGTTCATAACATCATTCGATTCATATATATAAAACTATCTTATTCGAAGGTTTAAACTCGTAATCACTAGAACATAGTTTAGTTAATTCTAAACTTGTTCGCAAACAAAAGTTAATCCTTCTAACTTGACTTTTAAAATTAACTACACACATGTTATATATCTATATGATATGCTAACTTAATGATTTAAAACCTGGAAACATGAAAAACACCGTAAAACCGGATTTACGCCGTCGTAGTAACACCGCGGGCTGTTTTGGGTTAGTTAATTAAAAACTATGATAAACTTTGATTTAAAAGTTGTTATTCTGAGAAAATGATTTTTATTATGAACATGAAACTATATCCAAAAATTATGGTTAAACTCAAAGTGGAAGTATGTTTTCTAAAATGGTCATCTAGACGTCGTTCTTTCGACTGAAATGACTACCTTTACAAAAACGACTTGTAACTTATTTTTCCAACTATAAACCTATACTTTTCTGTTTAGATTCATAAAATAGAGTTCAATATGAAACCATAGCAATTTGATTCACTCAAAACGGATTTAAAATGAAGAAGTTATGGGTAAAACAAGATTGGATAATTTTTCTCATTTTAGCTACGTGAAAATTGGTAACAAATCTATTCCAACCATAACTTAATCAACTTGTATTGTATATTATGTAATCTTGAGATACCATAGACACGTATACAATGTTTCGACCTATCATGTCGACACATCTATATATATTTCGGAACAACCATTGACACTCTATATGTGAATGTTGGAGTTAGCTATACAGGGTTGAGGTTGATTCCAAAATATATATAGTTTGAGTTGTGATCAATACTGAGATACGTATACACTGGGTCGTGGATTGATTCAAGATAATATTTATCGATTTATTTCTGTACATCTAATCGTGGACAACTAGTTGTAGGTTACTAACGAGGACAGCTGACTTAATAAACTTAAAACATCAAAATATATTAAAAGTGTTGTAAATATATTTTGAACATACTTTGATATATATGTATATATTGTTATAGGTTCGTGAATCAACCAGTGGCCAAGTCTTACTTCCCGACGAAGTAAAAATCTGTGAAAGTGAGTTATAGTCCCACTTTTAAAATCTAATATTTTTGGGATGAGAATACATGCAGGTTTTATAAATGATTTACAAAATAGACACAAGTACGTGAAACTACATTCTATGGTTGAATTATCAAATCGAATATCACCCTATATAGTCTGGTAATCTAAGAATTAGGGAACAGAAACCCTAATTGACGCGAACTCTAAAGATAGATCTATTGGGTCTAACAAACCCCATCCAAAGTACCGGATGCTTTAGTACTTCGAAATTTATATCATATCCGAAGGGTGTCCCGGAATGACGGGGATATCCTTATATATGCATCTTGTTAATGTCGGTTACCAGGTGTTCACCATATGAATGATTTTTATCTCTATGTATGGGATGTGTATTGAAATATGAAATCTTGTGGTCTATTATTATGATTTGATATATATAGGTTAAACCGATAACTCACCAACATTTTTGTTGACGTTTTAAGCATGTTTATTCTTAGGTGATTATTAAGAGCTTCCGCTGTCGCATACTTAAATAAGGACGAGATTTGGAGTCCATGCTTGTATGATATTGTGTAAAAACTGCATTCAAGAAACTTATTTTGTTGTAACATATTTGTATTGTAAACCATTATGTAATGGTCGTGTGTAAACAGGATATTTTAGATTATCATTATTTGATAATCTACGTAAAGCTTTTTAAACCTTTATTGATGAAATAAAGGTTATGGTTTGTTTTAAAATGAATGCAGTCTTTGAAAAATGTCTCATATAGAGGTCAAAACCTCGCAACGAAATCAATTAATATGGAACGTTTTTAATCAATAAGAACGGGACATTTCAGTTGGTATCCGAGCGTTGGTCTTAGAGAACCAGAATTTTGAATTAGTGTGTCTTATCGAGTTTGTTAGGATGCATTAGTGAGTCTGGACTTCGACCGTGTTTACTTGAAAAATGATTGCTTAACAAATTTTGTTGGAAACTATATATTTTTAACATGTGAATATTATGTGATATATTAATCTCTTAACGCGTTTGATATTATGTGATAGATGTCTACCTCTAGTGTGACGACCCGGAAATTTCTGACCAAATTTAAACTTTAATCTTTATATTATTCCGACACGATAAGCAAAGTTTGTTAAGTTAAATCTCAAGAATTTTAAACTGTGTTCATACATTCATTATAACCTCGATCAAATTCTGATGATTCACGAACCGTGATATATAAATAGATATGTATATGTATATATATATATATATATATATATTATAACTTGAGAATATTAATAAAGTATTAAACGTATAATACTTTACACGAACCTATTTGTTTCAATATGATTTTCGACGAAACTAAAAAAATATATATTAAATGATTGAATTATCAGAAACATTTAATTATGATTACAAGTCTCTGTTGAGAGGTCCACTATGATTTGAGAAAATCTATTCCTCTTAACGATATTCAGAAAAATTTGTAAAGCTATTTATAAATAAAAACAAAAAGTGTCATTTACGAAAGTTAGACAAAAGTTAGTGGAGAATTGGTTTCCATAATATTCTATTAATCTATTTTCAAACGTACAAAGACGTTTTCAGTTTAAAAAGAACTTTATTATTAAAACGTATATAACTTTTATAAATATCTAGAATCACTTTCGATAACTCATTACTTAACCAGTATAATAAATATAACGATATTTATATTTTATTTCATTAAATATATATAACGATTTAAATTAATATTATATATATTTATACGCGTATTATACATACATAGTTTTTATACTTTTACTATACTTTAACTTTACCTTTACTTTACTTTTACTTTACTTTAACTTTAATAATTCACTTTAATAATTCATACTTTAATAATTTACTTTAATAATTCATACTTTAATAATTTACTTTAATAATTCATACTTTAATAATTCATACTTTAATAATTCACTTTAATAATTCATACTTTAATAACTCACTTTAGTAATTCATACTTTAATAATTCACTTTAATAATTCACTTTAATAATTCAAAAATCTTTTATAAATAGAATTCAATAGGTTTCATTATTTCATAGAAACTTGAAAATATATTTCTCTAAACTCTCTCAATCGATTTATATATACATATATATATTTGCTCTGTATTATTTCAAGATATTATTAGTATACATAAATTATTACGACGGAGTGCTGTCCGAGTGATTTCAAAATAGTTTTTTTTTTTGAATGAGTCGAAGCTAAGGAAATTATGGGTTATAGCTATGGAGGTGATGGGTATGTTTCATGGGTATGCTCGTGAGGTCAATCTAGTGTTTATCATCTCTGTTGCGTCTACGTACTTTCCTACAATATTGAATCTCAATATTGATACGTTCGTGAATCCGAGGCCAACCTTGCACTTGTTAAATGACGTTATATGTATTTTTATTACGAAATACAGTATTGTGAGTTTCATTTGCTCCCTTTTTAATTGCTTTTGCAATATATATTTTTGGGCTGAGAATACATGCGCTGTTTTATAAATGTTTTACGAAGTAGGCACAAGTACTAAAACTAATTCTATGTGGGTTTAAACCAGAAATATACCCTTAGCTTGGTAACATTAAATTACTTGTCTATGTACGGTAGGCGCGAATCCTAAAGATAGATCTATTGGACCTGACAAACCCCATCCTGACTATGGGATGCTTTAGTACTTCGAGGTTATTTTAAACACACCTGATCTGGTGTACTTCAGAGGGTAAAACATGAACGTTAAGGCTTGTTACCGGGTGCCTACAACTTATAGAATACTTTTATACACTTGCGAGTGTACATATATTTATAAACGGAAATATTGTGGTCTATTAATATATTGAAATGATTGTTATGATAAACCTATGAACTCACCAACCTTTTGGTTGACACTTTAAAGTATGTTTATTCTCAGGTATTAAAGAAATCTTCCGCTGTGCATTAGCTCATTTTAAGGATATTACTTGGAGTCATTCAAGGCATATTTTGAAAGACGTTGCATTCGAGTCATTGAGTTCATCAAGATTATTATTAAGCCAATTATAGTTGGATGTATTATGAAATGGTGTACATGCCATCAACTTTCATTGTAAAGAAAGTTTGTCTTTTAAAAATGAATGCAATGTTTGTAAAATGTATCATGTAGAGGTCAAATACCTCGCGATGTAATCAACTATTGTGAATCGTTTATAATGTATATGAACGGGTCCTTTCATCTAGAACAAGTCCCATTGAATCACCTAATAATAATGAAGAGTGAAATGTAAATTGGAATGATTCGTGGACTGATTCACAAGTTCCCGAAGAGGAACCGGAAGAAGAGTCAGAACCGGAAGAAGAATCGGAACCGGAAGAAGAATCGGAACCGGATGAAGAAATAGAACCGGTGGGGGAAATAATAAAACGGTTAAGTAAAAGAAAATCCTCAACCAACCGACCAAGGTTAATTATGGTCAATGGTGTTTCCGCCAAGGAAGCAAAATATTGGGAGGATTACCAATTCTCCGATGAATCGGATTCCGACGAGAATTCCGATGATGTTATAGAAATTACCCCAACTGAATTTAAAAAGGCAAAAGAAAATAATAAGGGAAAGGGCATAAATATAGAGAAATCTAATTCCAACCCCGATGAACTTTATATGTATCGTCAACCCCCGAAGTCCTTAAGTTGTAGCAATGACCCGGGAACCTCTAAACCACCAGGTTTTTCTAAACTAATGTGGAAAACGACGGCTCGTATTAGGGGAACAACATATATTTTCCTAGAAACTTGGCAAAACGAACCAAAACCAAAGAAGAAGAAACAAGCGAGTCGGAATAAGATAGTTGTATTCGTGTGGTGTAATATATGTAATATAGTGTGCTTATGCTTTATGATATATGTAAAAATTGCTTGTATTAATAAGTATTTTTTTTTATGAATCTAACTCTTGTCTATTTTACAGTATAAAAACTCAAAATGGATAGACAACCCAATAATTTAAGAGACCTACCCGGAGACATGATTGATGAAATCTTGTCTAGAGTCGGTCAGAATTCTTCGGCACAACTATTTAAGGCGAGATCAGTTTGTAAGACATTCGAAGAATGTTCCAAGAATGCCTTGGTTTATAAAAGGCTTTCGTTCGAAAGATGGGGGATATCACATTGGGAAATCCATAAGTTACGATGTGTTTACTTTGACGCATATATTGCAGGGAACCTAAATGCTATTTTACGCAATGGGTTAAGAAATTATTTTGACTCGATATATCCGAATATTGGACTTCGTGATTTAGAAAAAGTGGCTAACATGCAACATAAAGAAGCATGTTATGCTTACGGATTAGTAATGTTCGCTTCTCACCAAAGTGAGAACAAGAACATCGGGCTACAACTATTAAACAAAACGTTCCCACAAGTGACGGAGTCGGTAATTGGGGTAAGAAATGAGATTTTTAGATTGTTACGGGACTGTTGGACATTACGTAACCCTCGTCCCTTTGACGATGTTACAACACGATGTCTTATCAACGGCCATAACGGTTATGTTCCACAAGACCAAGGATGGGAAGTAATCCTAGTAAAATCAGAATGCATGACTTGTTTCTGGACGTATGAATTACGTGTCTTTATTGCCTTTGCTGAACGACTTGTGTACTAGCTAGAATTATCTTCACAACCATCTTGTATCAAATTTATTGTGTGCTATATTTCATGCTATATGTAAAATAAGCGGTATTGTAAGTTTGTAAAATATTGTGTAAAAGTTTGAACGCGAAATATTATTATAATCAGTTTTTCATATAGAATTGTAGTAGTTGAATTGTATATTAGCTACTAAGTATGAACTTAACGGGTAGGTACTACCCGAATTTAAACTTATAAAACGCTAATATGAAGAAAAAGCTTTTATAAATGAGTTCATATTATGCTACGAAATACTATTAACTACTCTTAATATTCTGTATGATTAACTTGTTCCATTTGACTATTTTGAAGGAAATGGCACCGACTACTCGACACACCGTGAATATGAATGAAGAGGAATTCCGTACTTTTCTAGCTTCAAACATAGCCGCAGTACAGGCTACACTACATACCAACAATAACCTTGGATCTAGCAGTACAGGAAATTGTGTAGGATGCACCTACAAAGAATTCACTGCCTGCAAACCTTTGGAATTTGATGGAACCGAAGGACCGATCGGATTGAAACGGTGGACCGAGAAGGTCGAATCGGTGTTTGCCATAAGTAAGTGTACTGAAGAGGACAAAGTGAAGTACGCTACGCATACCTTCACAGGTTCTGCGTTAACATGGTGGAATACCTATCTAGAGTAAGTAGGACAAGACGATGCGTACGCACTACCGTGGTCAGCATTCAAGCACTTGATGAACGAGAAGTACCGTCCCAGAACCGAGGTCAATAAGCTCAAGACAGAACTTAGAGGGTTACGAAACCAAGGATTTGATATTACCACGTACGAAAGACGATTCACAGAATTGTGCCTATTGTGTCCGGGAGCATTCGAAGATGACGAAGAGAAGATCGACGCGTTTGTGAAAGGATTACCGGAAAGAATCCAAGAAGATATAAGTTCACACGAGCCCGCCTCCATACAACAGGCATGTATAATGGCTCACAAACTAGTGAACCAGATTGAAGAAAGAATTAAAGAACAGACTGCTGAAGAGGCCAATGTGAAGCAAGTCAAAAGAAAGTGGGAGGAAAACGGTGATAAGAATCACCAATACAACAACAACAGCAATTACAACAATAATCGCAACAATTATCCCAACAATCGCAACATCAATCGCAACTACAACAAACGGCCCAACAACAACAACAACAACAACAACAGCAGCAGCAACTACAACAATCATCCCAACAACAATAATAACCGCAACAACAACAAAAATCAGAAGCAGCTATGCCAAAGGTGTGAAAAGTATCACTCGGGGTTCTGCACCAAATTTTGCAACAAGTGTAAAAGAAATGGTCATAGCGCGGTAAAGTGTGAGGTCTACAGACCAGAGGTTAATAGAACGAAAGGAACAAATGGTGTCGGAACGAGTAATGGCGGAGCAAGTAGTGTCGGAGCAAGTTATGCCAATGTATTTTGTTATAAATGTGGAAAACCGGGCCACATTATTAGAAATTGCCCGAACCAGGAGAACACGAATGGACAAGGCCACGGAAGAGTTTTCAATATTAATGCGGCAGAGGCACAGGAAGACCCGGAGCTTGTTGCGGGTACGTTTCTTATTGACAATAAATCTGCTTACGTTTTATTTGATTCGGGTGCGGATAGAAGCTATATGAGTAGAGATTTTTGTGCTAAATTAAGTTGTCCATTGACGCCTTTGGATAGTAAATGTTTACTCGAATTAGCAAATGGTAAATTAATTTCAGCAGATAATATATGTCGGAATTGAGAAATTAAACTGGTTAGCGAAACATTTAAGATAGATTTGATACCAGTAGAGTTAGGGAGTTTTGATGTGATAATCGGTATAGACTGGTTGAAAGAAGTGAAAGCAGAGATCGTTTGTTACGAAAATGCAATTCGCATTATACGAGAAAAAGGAAAACCCTTAATGGTGTACGGAGAAAAGGGAAACACGAAGCTACATCTTATTAGTAATTTGAAGGCACAAAAACTAATAAGAAAAGGTTGCTATGCTGTTCTAGCACACGTCAAGAAAGTACAAACTGAAGAAAAGAGCATCAATGATGTTCCCATTGCAAAAGAATTTCCCGATGTATTTCCGAAAGAATTACCGGGATTACCCCCACATCGATCCGTTGAATTTCAAATAGATCTTGTACCAGGAGCTGCACCAATAGCTCGTGCTCCTTACAGACTCGTACCCAGCGAGATGAAAGAACTGCAAAGCCAATTACAAGAATTTTTAGAGCGTGGTTTCATTCGACCAAGCACATCACCGTGGGGAGCTCCTGTTTTGTTTGTCAAGAAGAAAGATGGTACATTCAGGTTGTGTATCGACTACCAAGAGTTGAACAAACTTACCATCAAGAACCGCTACCCACTACCGAGAATCGATGACTTATTTGATCAACTACAAGGCTCGTCTGTTTATTCAAAGATTGACTTACGTTCCGGGTATCATCAAATGCGGGTGAAAGAAGATGATATTCCAAAGTCTGCTTTCAGAAAACATTACGTTCATTACGAGTTTATGGTCATGCCGTTTGGTTTAACTAATGCACCAGCTGTGTACATGGACCTTATGAACCGAGTGTGTGGACCATACCTTGACAAGTTTGTCATTGTTTTCATTGATGACATACTTATTTACTCAAAGAATGACCAAGAACACAGTGAACATTTGAGAAAGGTGTTAGAAGTATTGAGGAAGGAAGAATTGTACGCTAAGTTTTTGTACGCTAAGTTTTCAAAGTGTGCATTTTGGTTGGAAGAAGTTCAATTCCTCGGTCACATAGTGAACAAAGAAGGTATTAAGGTGGATCCGGCAAAGATAGAAACTGTTGAAAAGTGGGAAACCCCGAAAACTCCGAAACACATACGCCAGTTTTTAGGACTAGCTGGTTACTACAGAAGGTTCATCCAATACTTTTCCAGAATAGCAAAACCCTTGACTGCATTAACGCATAAAGGGAAGAAATTTGAATGGAATGATGAACAAGAGAAAGCGTTTCAGTTATTGAAGAAAAAGCTAACTACGGCACCTATATTGTCATTGCCTGAAGGGAATGATGATTTTGTGATTTATTGTGACGCATCAAAGCAAGGTCTCGGTTGTGTATTAATGCAACGAACGAAGGTGATTGCTTATGCGTCTAGACAATTGAAGATTCACGAACAAAATTATACGACGCATGATTTGGAATTAGGCGTGGTTGTTTTTGCATTAAAGACTTGGAGGCACTACTTATATGGGGTCAAAAGTATTATATATACCGACCACAAAAGTCTTCAACACATATTTAATCAAAAACAACTGAATATGAGGCAGCGTAGGTGGATTGAATTGTTGAATGATTACGATTTTGAGATTCGTTACCACCCGGGGAAGGCAAATGTGGTAGCCGATGCCTTGAGCAGGAAGGACAGAGAACCCATTCGAGTAAAATCTATGAATATAATGATTCATAATAACCTTACTACTCAAATAAAGGAGGCGCAACAAGGAGTTTTAAAAGAGGGAAATTTAAAGGATGAAATACCCAAAGGATCGGAGAAGCATCTTAATATTCGTGAAAACGGAACCCGGTATAGGGCTGAAAGGATTTGGGTACCAAAATTTGGAGATATGAGAGAAATGGTACTTAGAGAAGCTCATAAAACCAGATACTCAATACATCCTAGAACAGGGAAGATGTACAAGGATCTCAAGAAACATTTTTGGTGGCCGGGTATGAAAGCCGATGTGGCTAAATACGTAGGAGAATGTTTGACGTGTTCTAAGGTTAAAGCTGAGCATCAGAAACCATCAGGTCTACTTCAACAACCTGAAATCCCGAAATGGAAATGGGAAAACATTACCATGGATTTCATCACTAAATTGCCAAGGACTGCAAGTGGTTTTGATACTATTTGGGTAATAGTTGATCGTCTCACCAAATCAGCACACTTCCTGCCAATAAGATAAGATGACAAGATGGAGAAGTTAGCACGACTGTATTTGAAGGAAGTCGTCTCCAGACATGGAATACCAATCTCTATTATCTCTGATAGGGATGGTAGATTTATTTCAAGATTCTGGCAGACATTACAGCAAACATTAGGAACTCGTCTAGACATGAGTACTGCCTATCATCCACAAATTGATGGGCAGAGCGAAAGAACGATACAAATGCTTGAAGACATGCTACGAGCATGTGTTATTGATTTTGGAAACAATTGGGATCGACATCTACCGTTAGCAGAATTTTTCTACAACAACAGCTACCATTCAAGCATTGAGATGACTCTGTTTGAAGCACTTTATGGTAGAAAGTGCAGGTCTCCGATTTGTTGGAGTGAAGTTGGGGATAGACAGATTACGGGTCCGGAGATTATACAAGAAACTACCGAGAAGATCATCCAAATTCAACAACGGTTGAAAACTGCCCAAAGTCGACAAAAGATCTACGCTGACATTAAAAGAAAAGATATAGAATTTGAAATTGGAGAGATGGTCATGCTTAAAGTTCCACCTTGGAAAGGCGTTGTTCGATTTGGTAAACGAGGGAAATTAAATCCAAGGTATATTGGACCATTCAAAATTATTGATCGTGTCGGACCAGTAGCTTACCGACTTGAGTTACCTCATCAACTCGCGGTTGTACATAACACTTTCCACGTCTCGAATTTGAAGAAATGTTTTGCTAAAGAAGATCTCACTATTCCGTTAGATGAAATCCAAATCAACGAAAAACTTCAATTCATCGAAGAACCCGTCGAACTAATGGATCGTGAGGTTAAAAGACTTAAGCAAAACAAGATACCAATTGTTAAGGTTCGTTGGAATGCTCGTAAGGGACCCGAGTTCACCTGGGAGCGTGAAGATCATATGAAGAAGAAATACCCGCATCTATTTCCAGAAGATTCGTCAACACCTTCAACAGCTTAAAATTTCGGGATGAAATTTATTTAACGGGTAGGTACTGTAGTGACCCGAACTTTTCCATGTTTATATATATTAATTGAGATTGATATTTACATGATTAAATGTTTCCAACATGTTAAGCAATCAAACTTGTTAAGACTTGATTAATTGAAATATGTTTCATATAGACAATTGACCACCCAAGTTGACCGGCGATTCACGAACGTTAAAACTTGTAAATACTATATGATGACATATATATGATTATATATATAGTTAACATGATATTATGATAAGTAAGTTCTCATTAGGTATTTTAACAATGAGTTATATACATAAAATTGAGTTTATTGAATTAAGAAACTCGAAACGATATATATAACGATTATCGTTATAACAACGTCTTACTAAATACATATGAATCATATTAAGATATTTATATACTATGTTTAATCATGATAAATGATAAGTAAACATGTCATTAAGTGTATTAACAATGAACTACATAAGTAAAAATAAGACTACTAACTTAATGATTTCGAAACGAGACATATATGTAACGATTATCGTTGTAACAACATTTAACTGTATATATATCATACTAAGATATATTAATATATCATAATATCATGATAATGTAATAATTTAACATCTCTTTAGATATGATAAACAATGGGTTAAAAACATTTAACAAGATCGTTAACTTAAAGGTTTCAAAACAACATTTACATGTAACGACTAACGATGATTTAACGACTCAGTTAAAATGTATATACATGTAGTGTTTTAATATGTATTCATACACTTTTTAAATACTTCAAGACACTTATCAAAATACTTATACTTAACAAAAATGCTTAAAATTACATCTTCATTCAGTTTCATCAACAATTCTACTCGTATGCACCCGTGTTCGTACTCGTACAATACACAGCTTTTAGATGTATGTACTATTGGTATATACACTCCAATGATCAGCTCTTAGTAGCCCATGTGAGTCACCTAACACATGTGGGAACCATCATTTGGCAACTAGCATGAAATATCTCATAAAATTACAAAAATATTAGTAATCATTCATGACTTATTTACATGTAAACAAAATTACACATCCTTTATATCTAATCCATATACCAACGACCAAAAACACCTACAAACACTTTTATTCTTCAGTTTTCTTCATCTAATTTATCTCTCTCAAGTTCTATCTTCAAGTTCTAAGTGTTCTTCATAAATTCTACAAGTTCTAGTTTCATAAAATCAAGAATAATTCAAAGTTTACTAGCTCACTTCCGATCTTGTAAAGTGATCATCCAACCTCAAGAAATCCTTGTTGTTTATAGTAATATATCATTCTAAATCAAGGTAATACTCATATACAAACTTTGATTCAATTCCTATAACTATAACTATCTTAATTCGAGTGATAATCTTACTTGAATTTGTTTTCGTGTCATGATTCTACTTCAAGAACTTTCAAGCCATCCAAGGATCCTTTGAAGCTAGATCTATTTTTCTCATTTCCAATAGGTTTACCTACTAAAATTAAGGTAGTAATTATGTTCATAACATCATTCGATTCATACATATAAAACTATCTTATTCTAAGATTTAAACTTGTAATCACCAGAACATAGTTTAGTTAATTCTAAACATGATCACAAATAAAGTTAATCCTTCTAACTTGACTTTCAAAATCAACTAAACACATGTTCTATATCTATATGATATGCTAACTTAATGATTTAAAACCTGGAAACACGAAAAACACCGTAAAACCGGACAAACGCCGTCGTAGTAACACCGCGGGCTGTTTTGGGTTAGTGAATTAAAAACTATGATAAAATTTGATTAAAAGTTTTTCTTCTGGGAAAATGATTTTTCTTATGAACATGAAACTATATCCAAAAATCATGGTTAAACTCAAAGTGGAAGTATGTTTTCCAAAATGGTCATGTAGACGTCGTTCTTTCGACTGAAATGACTACCTCTTACTAAAATGACTTGTAACTTATATTTCTGACTATAAACCTATATTTTTTCTGTTTAGATTCATAAAATAGAGTTCAATATGAAACCATAGCAATTTGATTCACTCAAAACGGATTTAAACGAAGAAGTTATGGGTAAAACAAAATTGGATAATTTTTCTTGTTGTAGCTACGTGAAAATTAGTAACAAATCTATATTAATCATATCCTAGCTAACTTATATTGTATTATACATGTATTCTAATATATTATGTAATCTTGGGATACCATAGACACGTATGCAAATGTTTTAACATATCATATCGACCCATGTATATATTATTTGGAACAACCATAGACACTCTATATGTAGTAATGTTGGAGTTAGCTATACAGGGTTGAGGTTGATGAAATGTCCCGTTCTTATTGATTAAAAACGTTCCATATTAATTGATTTCGTTGCGAGGTTTTGACCTCTATATGAGACGTTTTTCAAAGACTGCATTCATTTTAAAACAAACCATAACCTTTATTTCATCAATAAAGGTTTAAAAAGGTTTATGTAGATTATCAAATAATGATAATCTAAAATATCCTGTTTACACACGACCATTACATAATGGTTTACAATACAAATATGTTACAACAAAATAAGTTTCTTGAATGCAGTTTTTACACAATATCATACAAGCATGGACTCCAAATCTCGTCCTTATTTAAGTATGCGACAGCGGAAGCTCTTAATAATCACCTGAGAATAAACATGCTTAAAATGTCAACAAAAATGTTGGTGAGTTATAGGTTTAACCTATATATATCAAATCCTAATAATAGACCACAAGATTTCATATTTCAATACACATCCCATACATAGAGATAAAAATCATTCATATGGTGAACACCTGATAACCGACATTAACAAGATGCATATATAAGAATATCCCCATCATTCCGGGATACCCTTCTGATATGATATAAATTTCGAAGTACTAAAGAATCCGGTACTTTGGATGGGGTTTGTTAGGCCCAATAGATCTATCTTTAGAGTTCGCGTCAATTAGGGTTTCTGTTCCCTAATTCTTAGATTATCAGACTATATAGGGTGATATTCGATTTGATAATTCAACCATAGAATGTAGTTTCACGTACTTGTGTTATTTTGTAAATCATTTATAAAACCTGCATGTATTCTCATCCCAAAAATATTAGATTTAGTAAGACGTTGTTATAACGATAATCGTTATATATATCGTTTCGAGTTTCTTAATTCAATAAACTCAATTTTATGTATATAACTCATTGTTAATATACTTATGGAGATACTTACTTATCATAATCTCATGTTAACCATATGTATATCCATATATATATCGTCATGTCGTTTTTACAAGTTTTAATGTTCGTGAATCGCCGGTCAAATTGGGTGGTCAATTGTCTATATGAAACCTATTTCAATTAATCAAGTCTTAACAAGTTTGATTGCTTAACATGTTGGAAACACTTAATCATGTAAATAACAATTTTATTTAATATATATAAACATGGAAAAGTTCGTGTCACTACAGTACCTACCCGTTAAATATATTTCGTCCCGAAATTTTAAGCAGTTGGAGGTGTTGACGTATCTTCTGGAAATAAGTGCGGGTATTTCTTCTTCATCTGATCTTCTCATTCCCAGGTGAACTCGGGTCCTCTTCGAGCATTCCATCGAACCTTAACAATTGGTATCTTATTTTGTTTAAGTCTTTTAACCTCGCGATCTATTATTTCGAAGGGTTCTTCGATGAATTGAAGTTTTTCGTTGATTTGGATTTTGTCTAACGAAATAGTGAGATCTTCTTTAGCAAAACATTTCTTAAAATTCGAGACGTGGAAAGTGTTATGTACAGCCGCGAGTTGTTGAGGTAACTCAAGTCGGTAAGCTACTGGTCCGACACGATCAATAATCTTGAATGGTCCAATATACCTTGGATTTAATTTCCCTCATTTACCAAATTGAACAATGCCTTTCCAAGGTGCAACCTTATGCATGACCATCTCTCCAATTTCAAATTCTATATCCTTTCTTTTAATGTCGGCGTAGCTCTTTTGTCGACTTTGGGCGATTTTCAACCATTGTTGAATTTGGATGATTTTCTCTGTAGTTTCTTGGATTATCTCCGGAACCGTAATCTGTCTATCCCCCAACTCATTCCAACAAATTGGAGATCTGCACTTTCTACCATAAAGTGCTTCGAACGGTGCCATTTAGATACTCGAGTGGTAACTGTTGTTGAAGGAAAATTCTGCTAATGGTAGATGTCGATCCCAACCGTTTCCAAAATCAATAACACATGCTCGTAGCATGTCTTCAAGAGTCTGTATTGTCCTTTCACTCTGCCCATCAGTTTGTGGATGATAGGCAGTACTCATGTCTAGACGAGTTTCCAATGCTTGTTGTAATGTCTGCCAAAACCTTGAAACAAATCTGCCATCTCTATCAGAGATAATAGAGATTGACATTCCATGTCTAGAGACAACTTCCTTCAAGTATAATCTCGCCAACTTCTTCATTTTATCATCTTCTCTCATTGGCAGAAAGTGTGTTGACTTGGTGAGACGATCGACTATTACCCAAATAGTATCATAACCACTTGCAGTCCTTGGCAATTTAGTAATGAAATCCATGGTAATGTTTTCCCATTTCCATTTTGGGATTTAAGGTTGTTGGAGTAGACCTGATGGTTTCTGATGTTCAGCTTTGACCTTTGAACACGTTAAACATTCTCCTACGTATCTAGCAATATCGGCTTTCATACCCGGCCACCAAAAGTGCTTCTTGAGATCTTTGTACATTTTTCCTGCTCCGGAATGTATTGAGTATCTGGTTTTATGTGCTTCCTTAAGTACCATTTCTCTCACATCTCCAAGTTTTGGTACCCAAATTCTATCAGCCCTATATCGGGTTCCGTCTTCCCGAATTTTAAGATGTTTCTCTGATCCTTTGGGTATCTCATTCTTCAACTTTCCTTCTTTTACAACCCCCTGTTGCGCCTCCTTTATTTGAGTAGTAAGGTTAGTAAGAATAATTATGTTCATAGCTTTTACCCGTATAGGTTCTCTGTCCTTTCTATTCAAAACGTTGGCTACCACATTCGCCTTCCCCCGGGTGGTAACGAATCTCAAAGTCGTAGTCATTTAACAATTCAATCCTCCTACGCTGCCTCATGTTTAGTTGTTTCTGATCAAATATATGTTGGAGACTTTTGTGGTCGGTATATATAATACTTTTGACCCCATATAAGTAATGCCTCCAAGTCTTTAATGCAAAAACAACAGCGCCCAATTCCAAATCACGAGTCTTATAATTTTGCTCGTGAATCTTCAATTGTCTAGACGCATAAGCAATTACTTTCGTTCGTTGCATTAATACACAACCGAGACCTTGCTTTGAGGCGTCACAATATATCACAAAATCATCATTCCCTTCAGGCAACGACAATATAGGTGCCGTAGTTAGCTTTTTATTCAACAATTGGAACGCTTCCTCCTGTTCATCCTTCCATTCAAATTTCTTTCCTTTATGCGTTAACGCAGTTAAGGGTTTTGCTATTTTGGAAAAATCTTGGATGAATCTTCTGTAGTAACCAGCCAATCCTAAAAATTAACGTATATGCTTTGGAGTTTTCAGGGTTTCCCAGTTTACAACGGTTTCAATCTTTGCCGGATCAACCTGAATACCTTCTTTGCTCACAACATGTCCGAGGAATTGAACTTCTTTCAACCAAAATGCACACTTTGAAAACTTAGCGTACCGTTTTTCTTTCCTCAATAATTCCAGTACTTTCCTCAAATGTTCTTCATGCTCTTGATCATTCTTTGAGTAAATAAGTATGTCATCGATGAAGACAATGACAAACTTGTCGAGATATGGTCCACACACTCTGTTCATGAGGTCCATGAACATAGCTGGTGCGTTAGTCAAACCAAACGGCATAACCATAAACTCATAATGACCGTATCGCGTCCTAAAAGCAGTCTTCGAAATATCATCCTCCTTTACCCGCATTTGATGATATCCGAAACGTAAATCGATCTTCGAATAAACCGACGAGCCTTGTAGTTGATCAAATAAGTCGTCGATTCTCGGTAGTGGGTAACGGTTCTTGATGGTAAGTTTGTTCAACCCTTTTTGACAAACAAAACAGGAGCTCCCCATGGTGATGTAATTGGTCATATGAAACCACGCTCTAGAAGTTCTTGTAATTGGCTTTGAAGTTCCTTCATTTCGCTGGGTGCGAGTCTGTATGGAGCACGAGCTATTGGTGCAGCTCCCTGTACAAGATCTATTTGAAATTCAACAGATCGGTGTGGAGGTAATTGTAACACCCGTGTTACATCTGTCCCACATCGGTTGGAGAGGGGAACGAAGCATGCCTTATAAGGGTGTGGAGACCTTTCCTAGCATGACGCGTTTTGGGACCACAAGCGCAGCAGATCTCATGAGAACTTTGCAGTTAAGCGTGCTCAGACGAGAGCACTACCAGGATGGGTGACCTCCTGGGAAAGTGCTCGTCGCGTTTGGTCGCCAAGAAAAATCCGTGCGCCTACGGTTAAAGCGGACAATATCATGCTGCGGGGAACGTTTACCTGGGATGTTACAGATGGTATCAGAGCCAGGCCCCGGACCAAACGTGCACAGCGAGGACGCTGTGTCCCATTAGGGGGGAGGATTGTAACACCCGTGTTACATCTGTCCCACATCGGTTGGAGAGGGGAACGAAGCATGCCTTATAAGGGTGTGGAGGCCTTTCCTAGCATGACGCGTTTTGGGACCACAAGCGCAGCAGATCTCATGAGAACTCTGCAGTTAAGCGTGCTCAGACGAGAGTACTACCAGGATGGGTGACCTCCTGGGAAAGTGCTCGTCGTGTTTGGTGGCCAAGAAAAATCCGTGCGCCTACGGGCAAAGCGGACAATATCATGCTGCGGGGAACGTTTACCTGGGATGTCACAGTAATCCCGGTAATTCTTTCGGAAATACATCAGGAAATTCTTTTGCGACGAGAACATCACTAATGTTCTTTTCTTTAGGTTTAACTTCCTCGATGTGTGCTAGAATAACGTAACAACCTTTTCTTATTAGTTTTTGCGCCTTCAAACTTCTAATAAGATTTAATTTTGCGTTGTTCTTTTCTCCGTACACCATTAAAGGTTTTTCTTTTTCACGCATAATGCGAATCGTATTTTTGTAACAAACGACCTCTGCTCTCACCTTTTTCAACCAGTCCATTCCAATTATTACATCAAAACTCCCTAAATCGACTGGTATTAAATCAATTTTAAACGTTTCATCCCCCAGTTTAATTTCTCTCTCCCGACATATATTATCTGCTGAAATTAATTTACCGTTTGCTAATTCGAGTTAAAATTTACTATCCAAAGGCATCAATGGGTAACTTAATTTAGTACAAAATTCACTACTCATATAGCTTCTATCTGCACCCGAATCAAATAAAACATAAGCAGATTTATCGTCAATAAGAAGCGTACTCATAACAAGATCCGGGTCCTCCTGTGCTTCTTCCGCATTAATATTGAAAACTCTTTCCCGGCCCTGCCCATTAGTATTCCCCTGATTCGGGCAATTTCTAATAATGTGGCCCGGTTTTCCACATTTATAACAAACAGCGTTGGTATTACTTGCTCTGACACTATTCGTTTCGGCATTACTTGTTCCGACATTATTTGTTCCTTTAGTTCTGTTAAACTTTGGTCCGTAGACCTCACACTTTGTCGCGCTATGACCATTTCTTTTACACCTGTTGCAAAATGACGTGCAAAAGCCCTGATGATTTTCTTCACACCTATGACATGGCTGTTTTTGGTTTTTGTTGCCGTTGTTGTTATTGAGGTTGTTGTTGGGATTGTTATTGTTGTTGAAATGGTTGTTGTAGTTGTTGTTGTTGTTGGGATGTTTGTTGTAGTTATTGTTAAGATTGCGGTTATTGTTGCCATTGTTGTTGCGGTTGTTGGGATAGTTATTGCGATTGTGGTTGTAATTGTTGTTGTTGTTGTACTGGTGACTCTTTTCACCGTTTTCCTCCCACTTCCTCTTGAGTTGTTTCGTTTTGGCTTCTTCGGTATCCTGCTCTTTAAATCTTCCCTCAATCTGATTTATGAGTTTATTAGCCATTCGACTTGCCTTCTGTATAGAAGCGGGCTCGTGTGAACTCACATCTTCTTGAATCCTTAATGGTAACCCTTTTACAAACGCGTCGATCTTCTCTTCTTCATCTTCAAATGCTCCCGGACACAATAGGCACAACTCTGTGAATCATCGTTCATATGTGGTAACGTCGAACCCATGTGTTCGTAACTCTCTAAGTTCTTCCTTGAGTTTATTGACTTCGTTTCTAGGACGGTACTGCCCGTTCATCAATTGCTTAAATGCGGACCACGGTAGTGCGTAAGCAGCATTTTGTCCTACCTGTTTAAGATATGTGTTCCACCACGTTAACGCAGTACCTGTGAAGGTATGCGTAGCGTACATAACTTTGTCCTCTTCAGTACACTTACTTATGGCAAACACCGATTCGACTTTCTCGGTCCACCGTTTCAATCCAATTGGTCCTTCGGTTCCATCAAATTCCAAAGGTTTGCAGGTAGTGAATTCTTTGTAGGATCATCCTACATGATTTCTTGCGCCGTTAGCTGCATTGCTAGATTCAGAGTTATTGTTGGTATGTAACGCAGCCTGTACCGCGGCTTTGTTTGCAGCAAGAAAGCTACGAAATTCCTCTTCGCTCATATTCATGGTGTGTCGAGTAGTAGGTGCCATTTCCTTCAAAATAGCCAACTGAATCGAGTTAATCATACAGAATATTAAGAGTAGTCAATAGTATTTCGTAGCATAATATGAACTCATTTATAAAAGCCTTTTCTTCATATTAGCGTTTTATAAGTTTAAATTCGGGTACTACCTACCCGTCAAGTTCATACTCAGTAGCTAATATACAATTCAACTACTACAATTCCATATGAAAAATTGATTATAATAATATATCACATTCAAATATTCTTCAAACTTACAACTTCGCTATATTACATATAATATGAAATAGGATAGTTTTGAAGATTAACCTAGTTAATACGCAAGTTTTTCAGTAAAGGAAATAAAGACACGTAATTCATAAGTCCATAAACAAGTCATGCATTCTGGTTTTACTAAGACGACTTCCCATCCTTGGTCTTGTGGAAAATAACCGTTTTGACCATTGGCTAGGCAGCATGTTGTAATGTCGTCAAAAGGACGAGGGTTTCGTAATGTCCAACAGCCCAGTAATAATCTAAAAACCTTGTTTCTCACCCCAACTACTGAATCCGTCACTTGTGGGAATGTTTTATTTAAAAGTTGTAATCCGATATTCTTTTTCTCACTTTGGTGAGAAGCGAACATCACTAACCCGTAAGCATAACATGCTTCCTTATGTTGCATGTTAGAAGCTCTTTCTAACTCACGAAATCCTATGTTGGGATATGTTGAGTCAAAATAGGTTCTTAACCCGTAGCGTAAAATTTCATTTGGGTTCCCCGCACTTAACGCTTTAAAGAAAACACGGCATAACTTACGGTCTCCCCAATGTGATATACCCCACCTATCAAAGGAAAGCCTTTTATAAACTAAGGCATTTCTGGAAAGTCTTTCAAATGTTTGACAAGTTAATTTCGCCATAACTAAATGTGCTGATGAATTCTGACCGACTCTAGAAAAGATTTCCTCAATGATATCCTCTGGTAGGTCTTCTAAAATATTCGGTTGTCTACCCTTAATGTCCATTTTGTTTTTATACTATAAAATAGACAAGGATTAGATTCATAAAAGATAATTAACAAACAATACAAGCAGTTTTTACATGGAACATAAAAGTATAAGCACACTACAATACATATAATACACAACATGATTACAACCCTCTAATTTGAATCACTGGTTTCTTCTTCTTCGAACTTGGTTCGTTTTCCTAATTTTCTAGGGATATATGGTGTTCCTCTAATACAAGCTGTCGTTTTTCACAATGGTTTAGAAAAACCTGGTGGTTTGGAGGTTCCCAGGTTATTGTTACAATTTAGGAAATACGGACGTTGCCGATACACATAAAGTTCATCGGGGTTGGAATTAGGTTTCTCTATTTTTATACCTTTTCCCTTATTATTTTCTTTTGGTATATTAAATTGGGTAGAGGTAATTTCTATAACATCATCGGAATCCTCATCGGGATCCGATTCATCAGAAAATTGGTAATCTTCCCAATATTTTGCTTCCTCAGCGGAAACACCATTGACCATTTTTAACTTTGGTCCGTTGGTTGAGGATTTTCTTTTATTTAATCGATTTACTGTAGGTATCAATATTTCTTCCTCCGGAACCTCTTCTTCTTCCGGTTCTTCCTCTTCTGATTCCTCCTCTTCTGGTTCCTCTTCTTCCGGTTCCTCCTCTTCCGGTTCCTCCTCTTCCGGTTCCTCCTCTTCCGGTTCCTCTTCGGGAATTTGTGAATCTTCCCAATATATATTCGACTCTTCATTATTATTAGGTGAGTCAATGGGATTCGTGCTAGAGGTAGACATCTATCACACAATATCAAACACGTTAAGAGATTAATATATCACATAATATTTACATGTTAATAATATATAGTTTCCAACAAAAATGTTAAGTAATCATTTTTAAAGAAAACACGGTCGAAGTCCAGACTTACTAATGCATCCTAACAAACTCGATAAGACACACTAATGCAAATTTTTTGGTTCTCTTAGACCAACGCTCGGATACAAACTGAAATGTCCCGTTCATATTTATTATAAACGTTCCATATTAATTGATTTCGTTGCGAGGTTTTGACCTCTATATGAGACGTTTTTCAAAGACTGCATTCATTTTTAAAACAACCATAACCTTTATTTATCGATAAAGGTTTAAAAAGCATTACATAGATTATCAAATAATGATAATCTAAAATATACCATTTACACACGACCATTACATAATGGTTTACAATAAGAATATATTACATCAAAAATAAGTTTCTTGAATGCAGTTTTTACATAATATCATACAAGCATGGACTCCAAATCTTGTCCTTATTTTAGTATGCAACAACGGAAGCTCTTAATAATCACCTGAGAATAAACATGCTTAAAACGTCAACAAAAATGTTGGTGAGTTATAGGTTTAACCTATATATTATCAAATCATAATAATAGACCACAAGATTTAATATTTCAATAAATCCCATACATAGAGATAAAAATCATTCATATGGTGAACACCTGGTAACCGACATAATGAAATGTCCCGTTCTTATTGATTAAAAACGTTCCATATTAATTGATTTCGTTGCGAGGTTTTGACCTCTATATGAGACGTTTTTCAAAGACTGCATTCATTTTAAAACAAACCATAACCTTTATTTCATCAATAAAGGTTTAAAAAGCTTTACGTAGATTATCAAATAATGATAATCTAAAATATCCTGTTTACACACGACCATTACATAATGGTTTACAATACAAATATGTTACAACAAAATAAGTTTCTTGAATGCAGTTTTTACACAATATCATACAAGCATGGACTCCAAATCTCGTCCTTATTTAAGTATGCGACAGCGGAAGCTCTTAATAATCACCTGAGAATAAACATGCTTAAAACGTCAACAAAAATGTTGGTGAGTTATAGGTTTAACCTATATATATCAAGTCATAATAATAGACCACAAGATTTCATATTTCAATACACATCCCATACATAGAGATAAAAATCATTCATATGGTGAACACCTGGTAACCGACATTAACAAGATGCATATATAAGAATATCCCCATCATTCCGGGACACCCTTCGGATATGATATAAATTTCGAAGTACTAAAGCATCCGGTTCTTTGGATGGGGTTTGTTAGGCCCAATAGATCTATCTTTAGGATTCGCGTCAATTAGGGTGTCTGTTCCCTAATTCTTAGATTACCAGACTTAATAAAAAGGGGCATATTCGATTTCGATAATTCAACCATAGAATGTAGTTTCACGTACTTGTGTCTACTTTGTAAATCATTTATAAAACCTGCATGTATTCTCATCCCAAAAATATTAGATTTTAAAAGTGGGACTATAACTCACTTTCACAGATTTTTACTTCGTCGGGAAGTAAGACTTGACCACCGGTTGATTCACGAACCTATAACAATATATACATATATATCAAAGTATGTTTAAAATATATTTACAACACTTTTAATATATTTTGATGTTTTAAGTTTATTAAGTCAGCTGTCCTCGTTAGTAACCTACAACTAGTTGTCCACAGTTAGATGTACAGAAATAAATCGCTAAATATTATCTTGAATCAATCCACGACCCAGTGTATACGTATCTCAGTATTGATCACAACTCAAACTATATATATTTTGGAATCAACCTCAACCCTGTATAGCTAACTCCAACATTCACATATAGAGTGTCTATGGTTGTTCCGAAATATATATAGATGTGTCGACATGATAGGTCGAAACATTGTATACGTGTCTATGGTATCTTAAGATTACATAATATACAATACAAGTTGATTAAGTTATGGTTGGAATAGATTTGTTACCAATTTTCACGTAGCTAAAATGAGAAAAATTATCCAATCTTGTTTTACCCATAACTTCTTCATTTTAAATCCGTTTTGAGTGAATCAAATTGCTATGGTTTCATATTGAACTCTATTTTATGAATCTAAACAGAAAAGTATAGGTTTATAGTTGGAGAAATAAGTTACAAGTCGTTTTTGTAAAGGTAGTCATTTCAGTCGAAAGAACGACGTCTAGATGACCATTTTAGAAAACATACTTCCACTTTGAGTTTAACCATAATTTTTGGATATAGTTTCATGTTCATAATAAAAATCATTTTCTCAGAATAACAACTTTTAAATCAAAGTTTATCATAGTTTTTAATTAACTAACCCAAAACAGCCCGCGGTGTTACTACGACGGCGTAAATCCGGTTTTACGGTGTTTTTCGTGTTTTCAGGTGTTAAATCATTAAGTTAGCATATAATATAGATATAGAACATGTGTTTAGTTGATTTTAAAAGTCAAGTTAGAAGGATTAACTTTTGTTTGCGAACAAGTTTAGAATTAACTAAACTATGTTCTAGTGATTACAAGTTTAAACCTTCGAATAAGATAGCTTTATATGTATGAATCGAATGATGTTATGAACATCATTACTACCTTAAGTTCCGTGGATAAACCTACTGGAAAATAGAAAAATGGATCTAGCTTCAACGGATCCTTGGATGGCTCGAAGTTCTTGAAGCAGAATCATGACACGAAAACAAGTTCAAGTAAGATCATCACTTGAAATAAGATTGTTATAGTTATAGAAATTGAACCAAAGTTTGAATATGATTATTACCTTGTATTAGAATGATAACCTACTGTAAGAAACAAAGATTTCTTGAGGTTGGATGATCACCTTACAAGATTGGAAGTGAGCTAGCAAACTTGAAAGTATTCTTGATTTTATGAAACTAGAACTTTTGGAATTTATGAAGAACACTTAGAACTTGAAGATAGAACTTGAGAGAGATCAATTAGATGAAGAAAATTGAAGAATGAAAGTGTTTGTAGGTGTTTTTGGTCGTTGGTGTATGGATTAGATATAAAGGATATGTAATTTTGTTTTCATGTAAATAAGTCATGAATGATTACTCATATTTTTGTAATTTTATGAGATATTTCATGCTAGTTGCCAAATGATGGTTCCCACATGTGTTAGGTGACTCATATGGGCTGCTAAGAGCTGATCATTGGAGTGTATATACCAATAGTACATACATCTAAAAGCTGTGTATTGTACGAGTACGAATATGGGTGCATACGAGTAGAATTGTTGATGAAACTGAACGAGGATGTAATTGTAAGCATTTTTGTTAAGTAGAAGTATTTTGATAAGTGTCTTGAAGTCTTTCAAAAGTGTATGAATACATATTAAAACACTACATGTATATACATTTTAACTGAGTCGTTAAGTCATCGTTAGTCGTTACATGTAAATGTTGTTTTGAAACCTTTAGGTTAACGATCTTGTTAAATGTTGTTAACCCAATGTTTATAATATCAAAAGATATTTTAAATTATTATATTATCATGATATTATGATGTACAAATATCTCTTAATATGATATATATACATTAAATGTCGTTACAACGATAATCGTTACATATATGTCTCGTTTCAAAATCATTAAGTTAGTAGTCTTGTTTTTACATATGTAGTTCATTGTTAATATACTTAATGATATGTTTACTTATCATAATATCATGTTAACTATATATATAACCATATATATGTCATCATATAGTTTTTACAAGTTTTAACGTTCGTGAATCACCGGTCAACTTGGGTAGTCAATTGTCTATATGAAACCTATTTCAATTAATCAAGTCTTAACAAGTTTGATTGCTTAATATGTTGGAAACATTTAATCATGTAAATATCAATCTCAATTAATATATATAAACATGGAAAAGTTCGGGTCACTACAGTACCTACCCGTGAAATAAATTTCGTCCCGAAATTTTAAGCTGTTGAAGGTGTTGACGAATCTTCTGGAAAGAGATGCGGGTATTTCTTCTTCATCTGATCTTCATGCTCCCAGGTGAACTCGGGTCCTCTACGAGCATTCCATCGAACCTTAACAATTGGTATCTTGTTTTGCTTAAGTCTTTTAACCTCACGATCCATTATTTCGACGGGTTCTTCGATGAATTGAAGTTTTTCGTTGATTTGGATTTCATCTAACGGAATAGTGAGATCTTCTTTAGCAAAACATTTCTTCAAATTCGAGACGTGGAAAGTGTTATGTACAGCTGCGAGTTGTTGAGGTAACTCAAGTCGGTAAGCTACTGGTCCGACACGATCAATAATCTTGAATGGTCCAATATACCTTGGATTTAATTTCCCTCGTTTACCAAATCGAACAACGCCTTTCCAAGGTGCAACTTTAAGCATGACCATCTCTCCAATTTCAAATTCTATATCTTTTCTTTTAATGTCAGCGTAGCTCTTTTGTCGACTTTGGGCAGTTTTCAACCGTTGTTGAATTTGGATGATCTTCTCGGTAGTTTCTTGTATAATCTCCGGACCCGTAATCTGTCTATCCCCCACTTCACTCCAACAAATCGGAGACCTGCACTTTCTACCATAAAGTGCTTCAAACGGTGCCATCTCAATGCTTGAATGGTAGCTGTTGTTGTAAGAAAATTCTGCTAACGGTAGATGTCGATCCCAACTGTTTTCGAAATCAATAACACGTGCTCGTAGCATGTCTTCAAGCGTTTGTATCGTCCTTTCGCTCTGCCCATTAGTTTGTGGATGATAGGCAGTACTCATGTCTAGACGAGTTCCTAATGCTTGCTGTAATGTCTGCCAGAATCTTGAAATAAATCTGCCATCCCTATCAGAGATAATAGAGATTGGTATTCCATGTCTGGAGATGACTTCCTTCAAATACAGTCGTGCTAACTTCTCCATCTTGTCATCTTCTCTTATTGGCAGGAAGTGTGCTGATTTGGTGAGACGATCAACTATTACCCAAATAGTATCAAAACCACTTGCAGTCCTTGGCAATTTAGTGATGAAATCCATGGTAATGTTTTCCCATTTCCATTCCGGGATTTCGGGTTGTTGAAGTAGACCTGATGGTTTCTGATGCTCAGCTTTGACCTTAGAACACGTCAAACATTCTCCTACATATTTAGCAACATCGGCTTTCATACCCGGCCACCAAAAATGTTTCTTGAGATCCTTGTACATCTTCCCCGTTCCAGGATGTATTGAGTATCTGGTTTTATGAGCTTCTCTAAGTACCATTTCTCTCATATCTAAAAATTTTGGTACCCAAATCCTTTCAGCCCTATACCGGGTTCCGTCTTCCCGAATATTAAGATGCTTCTCCGATCCTTTGGGTATTTCATCCTTTAAATTTCCCTCTTTTAAAACTCCTTGTTGCGCCTCCTTTATTTGAGTAGTAAGGTTATTATGAATCATTATATTCATAGATTTTACTCGAATGGGTTCTCTGTCCTTCCTGCTCAAGGCATCGGCTACCACATTTGCCTTCCCCGGGTGGTAAAGAATCTCAAAGTCGTAATCATTCAATAATTCAATCCACCTACGCTGCCTCATATTCAGTTGTTTCTAATTAAATATGTGTTGAAGACTTTTGTGGTCGGTATATATAATACTTTTGACCCCATATAAGTAGTGCCTTCAAGTCTTTAATGCAAAAACAACCGCGCCTAATTCCAAATCATGCGTCGTATAATTTTGTTCGTGAATCTTCAATTGTCTAGACGCATAAGCAATCACCTTCGTTCGTTGCATTAATACACAACCGAGACCTTGCTTTGATGCGTCATAATAAATCACAAAATCATCATTCCCTTCAGGCAATGACAATATAGGTGCCGTAGTTAGCTTTTTCTTCAATAACTGAAACGCTTTCTCTTGTTCATCATTCCATTCAAATTTCTTCCCTTTATGCGTTAATGCAGTCAAGGGTTTTGCTATTCTGGAAAAGTCTTGGATGAACCTTCTGTAGTAACCAGCTAGTCCTAAAAACTGGCGTATGTGTTTTGGAGTTTTCGGGGTTTACCACTTTTCAACAGTTTCTATCTTTGCTGGATCCACCTTAATACCTTCTTTGTTCACTATGTGACCGAGGAATTGAACTTCTTCCAACCAAAATGCATACTTTGAAAACTTAGCGTACAATTCTTCCTTCCTCAATACTTCTAACACCTTTCTCAAATGTTCACCGTGTTCTTGGTCATTCTTTGAGTAAATAAGTATGTCATCAATGAAAACAATGACAAACTTGTCAAGGTATGGTCCACACACTCGGTTCATAAGGTCCATGAACACAGCTGGTGCATTAGTTAAACCAAACGGCATGACCATAAACTCGTAATGACCGTAACGTGTTCTGAAAGCAGTCTTTGGAATATCATCTTCTTTCACCCGCATTTGATGATACCCGGAACGTAAGTCAATCTTTGAATAAACAGACGAGCCTTGTAGTTGATCAAATAAGTCGTCGATTCTCGGTAGTGGGTAGCGGTTCTTGATGGTAAGTTTGTTCAACTCTCGGTAGTCGATACACAACCTGAATGTACCATCTTTCTTCTTGACAAACAAAACAGGAGCTCCCCACGGTGATGTGCTTGGTCGAATGAAACCACGCTCTAAAAGTTCTTGTAATTGGCTTTGCAGTTCTTTCATCTCGCTGGGTGCAAGTCTGTAAGGAGCACGAGCTATTGGTGCAGCTCCTGGTACAAGATCTATTTGAAATTCAACGGATCGATGTGGTGGTAATCCCGGTAATTCTTTCGGAAATACATCGGGAAATTCTTTTGCAATGGGAACATCATTGAAGCTCTTTTCTTCAGTTTGTACTTTCTCGACGTGTGTTAGAACAGCATAGCAACCTTTTCTTATTAGTTTTTGTGCCTTCAAATTACTAATAAGATGTAGCTTCGTGTTGCCCTTTTCTCCGTACACCATTAAGGGTTTTCCTTTTTCTCGTATAATGCGAATTGCATTTTTGTAACAGACGATCTCTGCTTTCACTTCTTTCAACCAGTCCATACCGATTATCACATCAAAACTCCCTAACTCTACTGGTATCAAATCAATCTTAAATGTTTCGCTAACCAGTTTAATTTCTCGATTCCGACATATATTATCTGCTGAAATTAATTTACCATTTGCTAATTCGAGTAAAAATTTACTATCCAAAGGCGTCAATGGACAACTTAATTTAGCACAAAAATCTCTACTCATATAGCTTCTATCCGCACCCGAATCAAATAAAACGTAAGCAGATTTATTGTCAATAAGAAACGTACCCGTAACAAGCTCTGGGTCTTCCTGTGCCTCTGCCGCATTAATATTGAAAACTCTTCCGCGGCCTTGTCCATTCGTGTTCTCCTGGTTCGGACAATTTCTAATAATGTGGCCCGGTTTTCCACATTTATAACAAACTACATTGGCATAACTTGCTCCGAAAATACTTGCTCCGCCATTACTCGTTCCGACACCATTTGTTCCTTTCGTTCTATTAACCCCTGGTCCGTAAACCTCACACTTCGCCGCGCTATGACCATTTCTTTTACACTTGTTGCAAAATTTGGTGCAGAACCCAGAGTGATACTTTTCACACCTTTGGCATAGCTGCTTCTGATTGTTGTTGTTGTTGCGGTTATTATTGTTGTTGGGATGATTGTTGTAGTTGCTGTTGATGTTGTTGTTGTTGTTGTTGGGCCGTTTGTTGTAGTTGCGATTGATGTTGCGATTGTTGGGATAATTGTTGCGATTATTGTTGTAATTGCTGTTGTTGTTGTATTGGTGATTCTTATCACCGTTATCCTCCCACTTTCTTTTGACTTGCTTCACATTGGCCTCTTCAGCAGTCTGTTCTTTAATTCTTTCTTCAATCTGGTTCACTAGTTTGTGAGCCATTGTACATGCCTGTTGTATAGAGGCGGGCTGGTGTGAACTTATATCTTCTTGAATTCTTTCCGGTAATCCTTTCACAAATGCGACGATCTTCTCTTCCTCATCTTCGAATGCTCCCGGACACAATAGGCACAATTCTGTGAATCGTCTTTCGTACGTGGTAATATCAAATCCTTGGGTTCGTAACCCTCTAAGTTCTGTCTTGAGCTTATTGACCTCGGTTCTGGGACGGTACTTCTCGTTCATCAAGTGCTTGAATACTGACCACGGTAGTGCGTACGCATCATCTTGTCCCACTTGCTCTAGATAGGTATTCCACCATGTTAACGCAGAACCTGTGAAGGTATGCGTAGCGTACTTCACTTTGTCCTCTTCAGTACACTTACTTATGGCAAACACCGATTCGACCTTCTCGGTCCACCGTTTCAATCCGATCGGTCCTTCGGTTCCATCAAATTCCAAAGGTTTGCAGGCAGTGAATTCTTTGTAGGTGCATCCTACACGATTTCCTGTACTGCTAGATCCAAGGTTATTGTTGGTATGTAGCGCAGCCTGTACTGCGGCTATGTTTGAAGCTAGAAAAGTACGGAATTCCTCTTCATTCATATTCACGGTGTGTCGAGTAGTCGGTGCCATTTCCTTCAAAATAGTCAAATGGAACAAGTTAATCATACAGAATATTAAGAGTAGTTAATAGTATTTCGTAGCATAATATGAACTCATTTATAAAAGCTTTTTCTTCATATTAGCGTTTTATAAGTTTAAATTCGGGTAGTACCTACCCGTTAAGTTCATACTTAGTAGCTAATATACAATTCAACTACTACAATTCTATATGAAAAACTGATTATAATAATATTTCGCGTTCAAACTTTTATACAATATTTTACAAACTTACAATACCGCTTATTTTACATAAAGCATGAAATATAGCACACAATAACTTTGATACAAGATAGTTGTGAAGATAATTCTAGCTAGTACACAAGTCGTTCAGCAAAGACAATAAAGACACGTAATTCATACGTCCAGAAACAAGTCATGCATTCTGGTTTTACTAGGATTACTTCCCATCCTTGGTCTTGTGGAACATAACCGTTACGGCCGTTGATAAGACAGCGTGTTGTAACATCGTCAAAAGGACGAGGGTTACGTAATGTCCAACAGTCCCGTAACAATCTAAAAACCTCATTTCTTACCCCAATTACCGACTCCGTCACTTGTGGAAACGTTTTGTTTAATAGTTGTAGCCTGATGTTCTTGTTCTCACTTTGGTGAGAAGCGAACATTACTAATCCGTAAGCATAACATGCTTCTTTATGTTGCATGTTAGCCGCTTTTTCTAAATCACGAAGTCCAATATTCGGATATATTGAGTCAAAATAATTTCTTAACCCGTTGCGTAAAATAGCATTTGGGTTCCCCGCAATATATGCGTCAAAGTAAACACATCGTAACTTATGGGTTTCCCAATGTGCTATCCCCCATCTTTCAAACGAAAGTCTCTTATAAACCAAGACATTCTTGGAACGTTCTTCGAATGTCTTACAAACTGATCTCGCCTTAAATAGTTGTGCCGAGGAATTCTGGCCGACTCTAGACAAGATTTCATCAATCATGTCTCCGGGTAGGTCTCTTAAAATATTGGGTTGTCTATCCATTTTGTGTTTTTAAACTGTAAAATAGACAAGAGTTAGATTCATAAAAAAATACTTATTAATACAAGCAATTTTTACATATATCATAAAGCATAAGAACACTATATTACATATATTACACCACACGAATACAACTATCTTATTCCAACTCGCTCGTTTCTTCTTCTTCGGTTTTGGTTCGTTTTGCCAAGTTTCTAGGGATATATGATGTTCCCCTAATACGAGCCGTCGTTGTCCACATTGGTTTAGAAAAACCTGGTGGTTTAGAGGTTCCAGGGTCATTGTTACAACTTAAGGACTTCGGGGGTTGACGATACATATAAAGTTCATCGGGGTTGGAATTAGATTTCTCTATTTTTATGCCCTTTCCCTTATTATTTTCTTTTGCCTTTTTAAATTCAGTTGGGGTAATTTCTATAACATCATTGGAATTCTCGTCGGAATCCGATTCATCGGAGAATTGGTAATCCTCCCAATATTTTGCTTCCTTGGCGGAAACACCATAGACCATAATTAACCTTGGTCGGTTGGTTGAGGATTCTATTTTACTTAACCGTTTTATTATTTCCCCCACCGGTTCCGATTCTTCTTCCGGTTCCGATTCTTCTTCCGGTTCCGATTCTTCTTCCGGTTCCGACTCTTCTTCCGGTTCCTCTTCGGGAACTTGTGAATCAGTCTACGAATCATTCCAATTTACATTTGACTCTTCATTATTATTAGGTGAGTCAATGAGACTTGTTCTAGAGGTAGACATTTATCACATAATATCAAACACGTTAAGAGATTAATATATCACATAATATTCATATGTTAAAAATATATAGTTTCCAACAAAAATGTTAAGCAATCATTTTTAAAGAAAACACGGTCGAAGTCCAGAATCACTAATGCATCCTAACAAACTCGATAAGACACACTAATGCAAATTTTCTGGTTCTCTAAGACCAACGCTCTGATACCAACTGAAATGTCCCGTTCTTATTGATTAAAAACGTTCCATATTAATTGATTTCGTTGCGAGGTTTTGACCTCTATATGAGACGTTTTTCAAAGACTGCATTCATTTTAAAACAAACCATAACCTTTATTTCATCAATAAAGGTTTAAAAAGCTTTACGTAGATTATCAAATAATGATAATCTAAAATATCCTGTTTACACACGACCATTACATAATGGTTTACAATACAAATATGTTACAACAAAATAAGTTTCTTGAATGCAGTTTTTACACAATATCATACAAGCATGGACTCCAAATCTCGTCCTTATTTAAGTATGCGACAGCGGAAGCTCTTAATAATCACCTGAGAATAAACATGCTTAAAACGTCAACAAAAATGTTGGTGAGTTATAGGTTTAACCTATATATATCAAATCATAATAATAGACCACAAGATTTCATATTTCAATACACATCCCATACATAGAGATAAAAATCATTCATATGGTGAACACCTGGTAACCGACATTAACAAGATGCATATATAAGAATAACCCCATCATTCCGGGACACCCTTCGGATATGATATAAATTTTGAAGTACTAAAGCATCCGGTTCTTTGGATGGGGTTTGTTAGGCGCAATAGATCTATCTTTAGGATTCGCGTCAATTAGGGTGTCTGTTCCCTAATTCTTAGATTACCAGACTTAATAAAAAGGGGCATATTCGATTTCGATAATTCAACCATAGAATGTAGTTTCACGTACTTGTGTCTACTTTGTAAATCATTTATAAAACCTGCATGTATTCTCATCCCAAAAATATTAGATTTTAAAAGTGGGACTATAACTCACTTTCACAGATTTTTACTTCGTTGGGAAGTAAGACTTGACCACCGGTTGATTCACGAACCTATAACAATATATACATATATATCAAAGTATGTTTAAAATATATTTACAACACTTTTAATATATTTTGATGTTTTAAGTTTATTAAGTCAGCTGTCCTCGTTAGTAACCTACAACTAGTTGTCCACAGTTAGATGTACAGAAATCAATCGATAAATATTATCTTGAATCAATCCACGACCCAGTGTATACGTATCTCAGTATTGATCACAACTCAAACTATATATATTTTGGAATCAACCTCAACCCTGTATAGCTAACTCCAACATTCACATATAGAGTGTCTATGGTTGTTCCGAAATATATATAGATGTGTCGACATGATAGGTCGAAACATTGTATACGTGTCTATGGTATCTCAAGATTACATAATATACAATACAAGTTGATTAAGTTATGGTTGGAATAGATTTGTTACCAATTTTCACGTAACTAAAATGAGAAAAATTATCCAATCTTGTTTTACCCATAACTTCTTCATTTTAAATCCGTTTTGAGTGAATCAAATTGCTATGGTTTCATATTGAACTCTATTTTATGAATCTAAACAGAAAAGTATAGGTTTATAGTCGGAGAAATAAGTTACAAGTCGTTTTTGTAAAGGTAGTCATTTCAGTCGAAAGAACGACGTCTAGATGACCATTTTAGAAAACATACTTCCACTTTGAGTTTAACCATAATTTTTGGATATAGTTTCATGTTCATAATAAAAATCATTTTCTCAGAATAACAACTTTTAAATCAAAGTTTATCATAGTTTTTAATTAACTAACCCAAAACAGCTCGCGGTGTTACTACGACGGCGTAAATCCGGTTTTACGGTGTTTTTCGTGTTTTCAGGTTTTA
Source organism: Rutidosis leptorrhynchoides (assembly GCF_046630445.1). NCBI lineage: Eukaryota > Viridiplantae > Streptophyta > Magnoliopsida > Asterales > Asteraceae > Rutidosis > Rutidosis leptorrhynchoides. The sequence goes on along the minus strand of NC_092335.1, from coordinate 312,952,931 downwards.
AATCATTAAGTTAGCATATCATATAGATATAGAACATGTGTTTAGTTGATTTTAAAAGTCAAGTTAGAAGGATTAACTTTTGTTTGCGAACAAGTTTAGAATTAACTAAACTATGTTCTAGTGATTACAAGTTTAAACCTTCGAATAAGATAGCTTTATATGTATGAATCGAATGATGTTATGAACATCATTACTACCTTAAGTTCCGTGGATAAACCTACTGGAAAAGATAAAAATGGATCTAGCTTCAACGGATCCTTGGATGGCTCGAAGTTCTTGAAGCAGAATCATGACACGAAAACAAGTTCAAGTAAGATCATCACTTGAAATAAGATTGTTATAGTTATAGAAATTGAACCAAAGTTTGAATATGATTATTACCTTGTATTAGAATAATAACCTACTGTAAGAAACAAAGATTTCTTGAGGTTGGATGATCACCTTACAAGATTGGAAGTGAGCTAGCAAACTTGAAAGTATTCATGATTTTATGAAACTAGAACTTTTGGAATTTATGAAGAACACTTAGAACTTGAAGATAGAACTTGAGAGAGATCAATTAGATGAAGAAAATTGAAGAATGAAAGTGTTTGTAGGTGTTTTTGATCGTTGGTGTATGGATTAGATATAAAGGATATGTAATTTTGTTTTCATGTAAATAAGTCATGAATGATTACTCATATTTTTGTAATTTTATGAGATATTTCACGCTAGTTGCCAAATGATGGTTCCCACATGTGTTAGGTGACTCACATGGGCTGTTAAGAGCTGATCATTGGAGTGTATATACCAATAGTACATACATCTAAAAGCTGTGTATTGTACGAGTACGAATACGGGTGCATACGAGTAGAATTGTTGATGAAACTGAACGAGGATGTAATTGTAAGCATTTTTGTTAAGTAGAAGTATTTTGATAAGTGTCTTGAAGTCTTTAAAAAGTGTATGAATACATATTAAAATACTACATGTATATACATTTTAACTGAGTCGTTAAGTCATCGTTAGTCGTTACATGTAAATGTTGTTTTGAAACCTTTAGGTTAACGATCTTGTTAAATGTTGTTAACCCAATGTTTATAATATCAAAAGAGATTTTAAATTATTATATTATCATGATATTATGATGTACAAATATTTCTTAATATGATATATATACATTAAATGTCGTTACAACGATAATCGTTACATATATGTCTCGTTTCAAAATCATTAAGTTAGTAGTCTTGTTTTTACATATGTAGTTCATTGTTAATATACTTAATGATATGTTTACTTATCATAATATCATGTTAACTATATATATAACCATATATATGTCATCATATAGTTTTTACAAGTTTTAACATTCGTGAATCACCGGTCAACTTGGGTAGTCAATTGTCTATATGAAACCTATTTCAATTAATCAAGTCTTAACAAGTTTGATTGCTTAATATGTTGGAAACATTTAATCATGTAAATATCAATCTCAATTAATATATATAAACATGGAAAAGTTCGGGTCACTACACATAACAAGATGCATATAAAAATATCCCCTATCATTCCGGGAAATCCTTCGGACATGATAAAAACGAATTCGAAGTACTAAAGCATCCGGTACTTTGGATGGGGTTCGTTAGGCCCAATAGATCTATCTTTAGGATTCGCGTCAATTAGTAGATCGGTTTACTAATTCTTAGGCTACCAAGCAAAAGGGGCATATTCGGCTTCGATCATTCACCCATATAATGTAGTTTCATTTAGTTGTGTCTATTTCGTAAAACATTATATAAAACTGCATTTATTTTCATCCCAAAATAATAGATTTTAAAAGTGGGACTATAACTCACTTTCACAGACTTTTACTTCGTCGGAAAGTAAGACTTGGCCAATGGTCGATTCATGAACCTATAACAAATTTGTACATATATATCAAAGTATGTTCAAAATATATTTACAACACTTTTAATACATTTTGATGTTTTAAGTTTATTGAGTAAGCTGTCCTCGTTAGTAACCTACAACTAGTTGTCCATAGTTAGATGTACAGAAATAAATTGATATATATTATCTTGAATCAATCCACGACCCAGTGTATATATGTCTCAGGCTAGATCACAACTCAAAGTATATATATTTTTGGAATCAACCTCAACCCTGTATAGCTAACTCTAACATTACTGCATATAGAGTGTCTATGGTTGTTCCAAATAATATATATACATGGGTCGATATGATATGTTAAAACAATTGCATACGTGTCTATGATATCCCAAGATTACATAATATATTAGAATACATGTATAATACAATATAAGTTAGCTAGGATATGATTAATATAGATTTGTTACCAATTTTCACGTAGCTACAACAAGAAAAATTATCCTATTTTGTTTTACCCATAACTTCTTCGTTTTAAATCCGTTTTGAGTGACACAAATTGCTATAGTTTCATATTGAACTCTATTTTATGAATCTAAACAGAAAATGTATAGGTTTATAGTCAAAAATATAAGTTACAAGTCGTTTTAATAAGAGGTAGTCATTTCACTCGAAAGAACGACTTTTAACCATGATTTTTCGATATAGTTTCATGTTCATAAGAAAAATCATTTTTCCCAGAAGAACAACTTTTAAATCAAAGTTTATCATAGTTTTTAATTAACTAACCCAAAACATCCCACGGTGTTACTACGACGGCGTATGTCCGGTTTTACGGTGTTTTTCATGTTTTCAGGTTTTAAATCATTAAGTTAGAATATCATATAGATATAGAACATGTGTTTAGTTGATTCTAAAAGTCAAGTTAGAAGGATTAACTTTATTTGTGAACAAGTTTAGAATTAACTAAACTATGTTCTAGTGATTACAAGTTTTTTTCTTCGAATAAGATAGTTTTATATGTATGAATCGAATGATGTTATGAACATCATTACTACCTTAATTTTAGTAGGTAAACCTACTGGAAATGAAAAAAATAGATCTAGCTTCAAAGGATCCTTAGATGGCTTGAAAGTTCTTGAAGTAGAATCATGACACGAAAACAAGTTCAAGTAAGATTATCACTCAAATTAAGATAGTTATAGTTATAGGAATTGAATCAAAGTTTGTATATGAGTATTACCTTAATTTAGAATGATATCTTACTGTAAGCAACATGGATTTCTTGAGGTTGGATGATCATTTTACAAGATCGGAAGTGAGCTAGTAAACTTGGAAGTATTCTTGATTTTATGAAACTAGAACTTGTAGAATTTATGAAGAACACTTAGAACTTGAAGATAGAACCTGAGAGAGATCAATTAGATGAAGAAAATTGAATAATAAAAGTGTTTGTAGGTGTTTTTGGTCGTTGGTATATGGATTAGATATAAAGGATGTGTAATTTTGTTTACATGTAAATTAGTCATGAATGATTACTAATATTTTTGTAATTTTATGAGATATTTCAAGCTTGTTGCCAAATAATGGTTCCCACATGTGTTAGGTGACTCACATGGGCTGCTAAGAGCTGATCATTGGATTGTATATACTAATAGTACAAACATCTAAAAGCTATGTATTGTACGGGTACGAATACGGGTGCATACGAGTAGAATTGTTGATGAAACTGAATGAGAATGTAATTGTAAGTATTTTTGTTAAGTATAAGTATTTTGATAAGTGTCTTGAATTCTTTCAAAAGTGTATGAATACATATTAAAACACTACATGTATATACATTTTAACTGAGTCGTTAAATCATCGTTAGTCGTTACATGTAAATGTTGTTTTGAAACCTTTAGGTTAACGATCTTGTTAAATGTTGTTAACCCATTGTTTATCATATCTAAAGAGATGTTAAATTATTACATTATCATGATATTATGATATATTAATATATCTTAGTATGATATATATACAGTTAAATGTTGTTACAACGATAATCGTTACATATATGTCTCGTTTCGAAATCATTAAGTTAGTAGTCTTATTTTTACATATGTAGTTCATTGTTAATACACTTAATTACATGTTTACTTATCATTTATCATGATTAAACATAGTGTATCAATATCTTAATATGATTCATATGTATTTAGTAAGACGTTGTTATAAAGATAATCGTTATATATATCGTTTCGAGTTTCTTAATTCAATAAACTCAATTTTATGTATATAACTCATTGTTAAAATACCTAATGAGATACTTACTTATCATAATATCATGTTAACTATATATATAATCATATATATGTCATCATATAGTTTTTACAAGTTTTAACGTTCTTGAATCATTGGTCAACTTGGGTGGTCAATTGTCTATATGAAACCTATTTCAATTAATCAAGTCTTAACAAGTTTGATTGCCTAACATATTGGAAACACTTAATCATGTAAATAATAATTTCATTTAATATATATAAACATGGAAAAGTTCGGGTCACTACAAATAATATCATCATCTTTAACCTTCATGAACAGAGTACAATCTACCGTGCCCATTTGATAACCTTTTTCGATCAGATAACTTGACAAACGTCCATACCAAGCTCTTGGGGCTTGATGTAAACCATATATGGCTCTTCTTAAACGGTAAACTTTGTCAGGATGAAGATGATCTTCAAAACCCGGTGGTTGATTGACATATACTCTTTCATTCAGCTTGCCATAAAGAAATGCACTCTTGACATCCATTTGAAACACTTTGAACTTCATAAATGAAGCAAAAGTCAAGAAAATGTGAATAGCTTCCAATCTGGCAATAGGAGTAAAAACTTCATCATAATCGAATTCAGGATCTTCTGATAACCTTTAGCAACTAATCTTGATTTGTTACGGATAACATCGCCATCTTCATCAAATTTGCAGTTCCAAACCCATTTGAGGTCAATTACTTTAGCACCATGCGACTTAGTAACTAGCTTCCAAATATCTAAACGATGGAATTGCTGAATTTCTTCTTGCATTGCCATAACTCAATCAACATGTTTCAAGGCATCCTTTGTTGTCTTTGGCTCTATTCTAGAAAAATGACATGAGTACTCGTAGTATGCAGCAGCAGCTATCATGTGTGTATCAACCTGACCATCAAACTGAACTTGCCTTCTTGTTCTAACACATGCATTTGGATCACCAATAATATTCTCTCTAGGATGAGCAGCTGTAGTTCTGGGAACTGGTTGTGCAGGAGCAGGTATCTCGTAGTGTAGATTCGTAGTATCACCAATATCTTCATGATTATCAGAACTCTCACTTGAAATATCAGATCCACAGGTAACGTACACTGGATCAATGTCTTGATCTGAATCTTAAACTGGTTCATTGACAGTGGGTAATGGAGTTGGAGTTGGTGTAGATGCAGATACTTCTGGTTCAATTTGTAAATCAAACAGCATTTGTAACTCAACTTCATTCTTCATCTGATCCGGAGCAAGAATGAATGAATCAATCAGCTCATCATTGTTATAAATCCAAGGATGACTCTTAGAAGCACTCTTAATATAATTCCTCTGGACATCAACTTCAGACCATTCTTCAACACATCTTGTCTCATTGTTGAAAACTTGCTTGTTAGGAGAACTATACCCAAGAAATACTCCAGTAACCACTTTTGAATCAAACTTACTTCCTGGTTTTCTTTTCAAGATAGTACCCGGTGCACCAAATGGTTCTAGATGCTTTAGAGATGGTTTTCTCCCATGCAATAGCTCATAGCAAGTTTTACCCAGTCGTTTAACAGTCAAAACTCGATTCATAGTGTAACACGCATTTGCAAAAGCTTCACTTCAAAAATGAACAGGCAACGATGAATCTGCTAACATTGTTCTAGCTGTCTCGATTAATAAGCTTTTCTTTCTTTCAGTAACGCCACTCATCTGAGGAGCATATGTAGAACTGAACTGCATATTGATACCCTTTTCGATACAAAAACCTGCAAGATACTGATTCTTGTATTCTGTACCGTTGTCGCAATGAATCTTTCTTACCTTTAAATTAAAACCTGTCTATAATCGATTGATTAGCACTTTCAAGTTCTCAAACATATCAGACTTCTCTTTCAAAAACATTACCCAAGAAAATCTTGAATAATCATTAGTTACAACCAGACAATACTTACTTCCATCAATGCTTTCAAAACGAATTGGATCGAAAAGATCCATATGTAACAATTCAAATGGAGCATAGATTGGATTATACTTCACCAGCTTATGAGCTTTCTTGCTCTACTTACCCTTCTTACACAGAACACATGTTCCTGGAATCTGAAAAGATCGAAGATCAACAGCTTCTACAAGATTGTTGTAGACAAGGTGATTCATTTTCTAAAAACTTAAATGACCCATGTGTTTGTGCCAAGTAATAGAATCTTGTTCAGTCACTTTATAAACAAAAGCTTGATGATATTCAGCAGTTGAAGTAGCAACATTCATATCTAGCATATATAAATCAGCTTGTCTAGGAGCCTTCATCAAAATCATTTCATGAGGAATCACAAACTCTGGCTTCAAAATGTAGTTGAATTCGTCATCAAATGCTACCTTGAAATATTTTTCACAGATTTGTGAAACCGATAACAAATTGTTTGCAAGCTCTTGACAATAGTTCACTTTTTTGAAACTAACTTTTTCATTTTTCAATAAACCTTGAGCAAAAATGTGACCTCCTTTATCTCCAGCAAATGCTACATAACCTCCCTTAATTGGGTATACATCCAAAAGAAGAGATAGCTGTCCAGTCATATGTCTCGAAGTGCCGTTATCCACTATCCAGGTGTTGTTTGCAGGTACCCTGGTCCCCTGCACATCACATTAAGAAAATTAATTGATAATGGGAACCCACGCCCGAATGGTAGTAGGTTGTCCATTAACACCCATAGCTTGAACTTCCATCCATTTCCCGTTTGAGTCCTGTGGAATCTCATCATTAGAAACCGTAAACTTAGACAGTTTAGAAGTAGCAATATTGCTCTTCTAGTTTTTCACATTTTGCTCATTTTCAGAGCGATTCACTCGTGGTCTGGTACGAGAAAAAGATTTTTGACGACTAGCTTTTTGTGAACGCGAACGTGCCTTTGGTTCAAAAGCTCTACTATGATCACTTGAGTTGGCAACTCTTGCCTCAGCATCCTATTTAGGAACCTTAATCTTCACAAGAGAAATTTACCTATTGAAGTTCTTCTCTTATACTCTCCATAGACAACATTTGTCGTATGATTTTTAACACGAACTTCATCATTAATAATGTGAACCTGTTTTATGAGCATAAGATGATCTGTGATCATCATATGTGAGGTCAATCTTCTGTCTTGGTGATCTATATCTTCTAGGACAATTAGCAGCAATATGTCCAAAAATAGCACAATTAAAACATTGACGAAACTCCCTATGTCCTCTAAATTCATACAAGTTATTAGAGTTTGAAGATGATGGATCTTGTGTTCTTACAAACATAGGAGAATCATTTGTTTTATTTCTTGGAACAGGCTTAGGTGTAATAGGAGGAACCAGTCTGTTAGCAAATCTAGGATTTCTTAAAATTTTAACATGACCTTTCGGTGTTCTAACTCTACTTGTCTTAGAGTTATCTCCTTACCCAGTTTTCCTATCTTCCTCATGATCTAGAGCACCTTCAGCAGTATCATCAGAAGTTGTATTCTTAGTTGAACTACATTTTTTATTCTTTTCAACATAATCTTCATAACTAGGAGGGATACAATCTTCTGGTCTACCGTCAACTACGTTTGCATTAACAAATGTGTTCTGAAAAGGAGGAGATGCAGAACTATATCCAATACCCTTGCCCTTGGTGTCATTTAGTTCCACCATTAATGCATTCCATTGTCACGCACTTGCCCAACATTTCATTTTAATTGAAATTGCCTCTAAATCAGCTTTAACGCATTCATTTTCTTTCTTTAGTTCATTAATTGTGTCAACACATTTAATTAAAGCTTGATTTATGTCAAAGTTATAACATTTAAGATCGTGAAGTTGTTTTTTATAAACGTTGATTTGCGCTTTCAATTCATTTTCAACATTAGTGGTTACATGGTCTGCATGCCATTTTTCTTTCATCTCCGCATATGCCTTTGTTAAATTATCTAATTCAGCTCATTTAACACATTCAATAACAGTGGATGGATTAGAAGATACCTGTTGAGCGTTATTTGATGAGGAAGTCTCAGCCATAAATGCAAAGTAATCTGTCTTCTTCCCATCATCGAGCTCATCTTCTGATTCTGACGAGTCTGTAAGGAACTCTGATGTATCAGCATCTTTACCCAAATGAATCTTCTCTAGTCTGTCCCAAATATCCTTAGCTCTTGTCAAACTGGAAACCTTTTCAAGATCACTTTCTGATAAGTACATCTCCAGTAAGTCTACTGCTTGCTTGTTCAATGCTTCAAAATTAGATTGATCTACTCCAGTATGATCAGCTTTATCTTCAACCTTTGATTCTAACTTCTGGTCCGAATCATCAACTTTTAAACTTACACTCTCGAGATCTGAACCTTCACCCATAAGAACTAACATCTCCAACTCAGCAGCAAACATTTTACCCCATTTGTCTAGTTCCTTATCAGCATCAACCAATGTCTCTTCACTCTGATCAGCTTCTAGACTATCTTCAAACACTAAGGTATCACCATAGTTATCCTTCCAGCTGTTGAAGTAGTAGTCCTCTGATGATGTTGGTGAGACACTTCCAGATTCAGGTGTACGAGGAACTGAATCACGTGCCTTATTGAATTTATCTTTAACCATCTTTTGAACCTTCTCTCTCCGAATGGTTCGTGACAATTCTTCAGCTCTTTCAGCACGAGCAGTCAGCTTCTCAATTATACTTTGACCAGTGACACAGTCTTCTTTTACTTCAGTAATCTTAGCCATGTTAGCTTTAGGTTGTTGATCATCTACATTGAATCTGATAGACCAATCATCGTCATCTCCATGAATGACAACCAAAGCTTTGTTCGGACTTTTAGCTGTTTCAACTTCATTTACTTTATCAGTAATGTAAATCTCACGCTTTGTAGTTTGACTCTGAGAACTATAGTTCTGATTATTGAACGGATTACAATTACCCTGCTTCTTCTGTTTTGTGCACTGTCTTGAAAAATGACCTAATTCTCCACAGTTGTAACAAGTAACAGTATTCATATCAAAACCCAGTTTTGTATCTTTGGTCAGACGGATCAGTTTTCCAGTTCGCTCTTCGTAATCTCTTACTCTTCTCACAAGATTTACCATACCGCACATAATATCCATCTTTTCTACTTAATCTCTATCTAGTTGATGATAATTTTCTGTTGTTAGATGAATCTTACCCACACGACCATCAAGATAACTATCATAAGAATTAACAAGGCTTGACAGCAAAGCTATATCTTCACTAATCTTATCTTTCCCAGCTTTTCTCATGTTTTCAATTTTAAGTGCAAAAAGAACATCTGATGCAGTCGGTGTAGATGACTCTGTAGTGTTGGAAGTAGGCTGTGATTGAGTATTGAGAGAACATGGTGAAACTTGTGGTGAATACGAAGGTTGTTGAATAGGTGCACTGCTAACATTCGAAACATACATATTCTGATTGTTCGTAGCAAAAGCAGTTTGAAATGGTGTATGAGTTGACTTAGGCGGTGTGTAACCATTTGGACAATACATTTTCATGTCTTAAACTTGTTTAGACCTCTTGACTTTGTTTAATAATTCTAGTTCTTCTTCCTGAAGTCTTGCAATAAACGAGTTCACTTTAGCAGTAGCTAGTTCTCTACTAGTTTTCATAGTTAATACGAAACCATTCCATTCTAAAGGTAATGCTCCAGCTAGACATGTTACTTTGTCTTTTTCAGCAATGGTCACATCATGCTTGTGTAGTTCAGCTAGCAAATGACGATATCTTTCAACCAATTCTGTAATAGATTCTCCAACTTGCCAGTGAAAACGATCAAACTCAGCTTTCAATTCTAAACCTTTTCTAGTTCTGTAAGATGTATTACCTTCGTTGAAAGTACGAAGTGCTTCCCATATCTTGAATGAGTTATCATGACACGAAAATTGATGGAAAATCGGACCATCAAGAGCACTTGTCAAGTTACAGTACATCTTTTTCTCCAACTTATACTCTTCATGTTCTTCTGAAGGCATATTATACAACGTATATAAATCATTTGTAACAGGTGAACGTGGCCATTGAAATTCGGTTTTAATGTACTTCCAAAGCTTCGTGTCCTGACCATCAGACCAAATCTTAAATCTCGACTTCCAAGTGGAATAGTTATCCAACATTTTGTACCACTTCCGAATTCACTCTCAGCAAGGAGTAATCGTTGAGTCATATTTGTAATACTATGAACTAACGGTGCGGCCAACGCGTAGTCGTTTGAATTAAACATTTTGAAAATTTTACCAAATGGTAAACCGTGCGGTTCAGGATATCAACCTTACGTGTAATAGTATCAACCGTACGTGTCACAACCTCAAGCGTACGTGTAACTACTTAAGCGTACGTGTGATAAATCAAGCAAAAGAACCAAACACTAAGTCTCAGACGTGCGAGTGATGATCACCCGTGTGATTACTCGTACATGTCACAATCAACCGCTTGATCACTCGTATGATCAGACTATATTCACTTAACCTCAAAAGGTTATGCTAAACCGTGCGTGTGAGTTCACGAGTGATGTCAACCTTCTGGTCAACTGTACGTGTGAGCAAGAAATCTTGACCCACTCTTGTGAACAGCTGTTAACCCTAAATCACTCTAAAACCCTACAAATTGATGCTAAACCTCAATTTCTTCATCCACAAGCTGGATTAGCATTAAACTAACATAAACACACTCTCTAATCACAATTACACACGTAAAAATGACTCCTTTTTGATCAAAATCACTCTAAAACTCAAAAACCCAAAATAACAAACTCATTAATCAACAAAAATCACTAGATGATGTTGAAATCACAACCAACGCTTTAATACCAATGATGAAATATGACTAGGAACTTCGAAATCAACAGGTTTAATTCACACAAAGGCAGAATTAGTGAATCAAACCATAACTAGTGAATATGTGAAGCTTTTTGGGATTAATTTAGTCAAACCACAAAATGATTGTGATTATATTAACACCTAGAGCTATTATTCACCTCTTTAGTGATTTGGATTGAAAGAGAATCGGATCAGGCATACCAGATCTGAGTGATGTGTGTGTAAAAATGAGAGGCTTAACCTAAAATGAAGAACATAACACTTATATACCCCTGCTGTTGACTCACTCGTGTGAGTCATCCATCACACGTACGAGTTGGCTTCCTCAGCCGTACGGGTGATCACTCACTCGTGTCATATTATTTAGGTTATATTTGTGACTTAGCTCAGCATCAACCATGCATATGAGCCTATCAGCCGTATGAGTGAGACTTCACTCGTACGTCTGACTAAGTCTAACATAGTAAAACATTCTTATCGCGTTCCTGCAGTACCTGTAATCACATACAAACACAGATAGGATAATAACGAGCGATCATGGTAGCCTGTAAACTTTAGTACCTGCAATGGACGTGGGTTAGATGTCTAGGGACTTACATAAAATGCATCAAAATTAACGGTTTTCGGAATAAATGGTAAAGTGATCTTTGAGTAAGGACAAAGTGTCAAGTAGCGAGAGCTAGACAGATTGGTGAAAATTCCTGTTGAATTCCAATACATGCCTTACAATAATTGCCTCGTGACTTTTGATAATATAAACTATTTAACCTTCATATTATTTAATGTAAAAGTTAAATTGGGGAATATAGATAACTTAGAAAATGAATATCGATAAGTTAAGTAAACGATTGTAACACTTGTTTATTGATTCGATTGATTTATAGATATGTTAACTAGAACGATTGAGAAGTTAAATTAAACGTTGGCGTATAAATGAATCATATCAAATTATGTACTAGAGCGTAAAACGTAAGGTGATATAATAATATCTAATATTTAAACGATTGAAATATAATTAGTTTTTGAAAAACTAAATATTATATTACTAAGTAACTATTTCTAAAATATATAAGTTTATATTTTTAAATAATAATATCATTATTTTACAAAGTGATAAAATATAATATTAACTTAGTCGTAAAACATTTTGGATTTAAAATAGTATTTTTATAATATATATCGATAAATAACGAGACGTCGATTTATAGAAGCAAATGACCAAAACACTCAAATGAATAAGTTATACTTTGAGTGGGATAATTTTTCATTGATTTGAGTCTTGTTATTGATAAAGGTACATTACACGAAACATAAAGTACCAGTTTTCTAAGCGTACGAAAGTGCGTTCGAAAAACCAGAACTGGTACGTAAGTCGAGCGTCAACATACAATTCATCGGTGCTAAAATTACATATCAACTATGCACGAGAATATAATATAATATTTAATTAATTCTAAAGATTAAATATATTATATATTAAATAATATATATACATAATTATGTTAAGTAAAATAGTGTCGGCAAGGGAATTTGTGGGATTGAGCTGTCATAGTGTGCCATGTGATCGCATGAGCAACACTCTTATACCTCATGCGATCGCATGAGGTGTTTGGCCAAAGTTTTTGTATAAAGCTCGATCGAGATCTGTTTTGAGGCACACACACATTCATTCATTACTCCCTCTGTTATCTATCTATATTATTATTATTTATAAGATTAATATTAATATTATTATTAATCTTATTATTATTAGTATTAGTATTATTATTAGTATTATACATAAAATACTACGACGAGGTTATGAGCTAGTTATTTCAAACGAGTTTTTCGAGTGGAACAGAGCTAAGGAAATTATGGGTTATAACTATGGAGGTTATGGGTATGCATCAGGGGTATAGCTCGTGTGGTCTACCTAGTGTTTATCTGAAGGTATTTCGTATGCCCGAGAGACATATTAAATTAATGTGGCTAATATGTTATGATCAAAGTCGGGTCATACCCAATAACAAACTTACCGACACCTCATACGTATTTGATCTTAATGATTGGATCATAAAACAAATACGCGACACTTGGATTTTAGAAAATCGGGTTTCTAAAATATTATCACTTGATATAAATTATTTGGATAATTTATATATAATTGTTTATGGGTTTAAATGATTATAATGTGTTATATTTTATAAAAGGTTTTATAAAATATATAAGTAACAAAATAATACATATGTTTATAATAAGTTTATAAACTTTTATAAACTTACATGTATTATTATTAAACAATATATGTGGCAGAATTTTGGACGCCAAGGAAGGGCTCACATGCTTGTTTTGTTACTTTTAATACTACACAACTCCTCATAAGCATGTTCAACACTTCTACCAAGTATTGCACTTATTCTCTCAAGTGAAACACATCAAAATACTTGAAAAAAAACTGCATAAACCTCTTAAAAATAGCTGCTGGTGCCGTGGGGTTTTGGTAGCCAAAAGAGGTTCATAATTTGATTTTTGCAAGTTCATTTCAAGTAAAAATAAATCCTAACCAAAAGCTAGGGTGTTGGTGCACAAGTTTGGGGTATAACAACTTGAGGTTTCATTCTTTTGGAGCTCCATTCATCATCATCATCCTCATCATTTATCAACAAGCTTGGAGAAGGTATAAACTCCTTTCTTACTTGTAGTTTGTAAGTATGTTTCACAACTTGATCCTAATTGGGATTTAACTTTAATTGGTTAAAGATTAACAAGTTACTAAATGGTTATTTACATGCTTCCGCTTTGAATGATTCTTAAAAGATTTTAAGTATTATGAAACTTGTTAAATCCCAACAATGGTATCTAGAGCTGAAGTTGATGGAATATGCTTCGATATGATTTATTATACTCACTATATATTTTGCATTTTATGTACATGCATGAAAGGAAAATGCAAAAATTATAGTTTTGGGTGGGTTCCTAATTATGGCCAAATTTAAGGGGTTCTAAATTGGTTTTGGAACTTGCCATTTTGTTGTATGTAGATGTTCACAATCAAGCCTTGACCTTTTGTTTGAATGGTTGCATGTTTGGATGATTATTAATAATACATTTGGTATGTAATATTAATTCATTCATATGGTTGTAATATTTATTCAATTGGTTTGTAATAATATTATTTTAGTTATGTAATTTATTTTATATTTGGTATGTAAAATAGATTAGGTTGTATTTTCATTTTTTAGAAAAATGTATTAGGATATTTTTTTGTAAAAATGAAGATGCAAGATGAAGACAAGGAAGATGCAAGATTAAGTGGGAGATTTAAAATCTCCTACTTTGTGCTATAACCCTCAACCGGTGGCATTTATTTTCGGCTAAACAAATGTCTACCATATTGGCTTGATTGTGAACATATTTGTTTTGCATGCATGGTTGTTTATTGTGTTTGTATGTTTGGTTGCTACAAGTAATTCACAAGTTAACAACAAACAAAATGACAATTTAATTGGTTAAATTAAACATTATTAACGACATGTAAAACGTCAATTTAAATGGTTAAATTAAAAACGGCTAAAAGACATTAATAAACGGTTATTAAGAACATGATAAGGATCATATATATATAATGGTTTTTATCAAAGTAATTGGCTAAAATTACAAGACTTGAAAATGGGTTTCAAATGAACCATACACTAAATGCATGTTGGTGTATGGCATAAAAGTTTTCTTAAAACTAGAAATAATGAAAACTTATAATCTCTTATTAACAAGGCAACAAGTTAAACGCCATCCTTTTGTGTGACACTTAAAAATATTAAGGAACTCATAATGGGATAAAGGTCACCTAACCGTTATGAGCAAACTAATATGATTAAGGTGAATTTCGCACACTAGTGGGATAAAGGTCACCTAACCACTTGTATGTTAAGTTTACACGTTTACACAAGTAGGACGACTTGATTTGGGAATCATGAACTTAGTGTCACCGAAGCATGAGAAACAAATAGGCATTGATGGGATAAATATGCCATGCAAAAGGATTGCATGATCCCATAACTTAGAAGTTGCAAAAGGATTGCAATTGTCATACAATGACTACCTAGCTAAATCAAATGATGGGATAAAGGTCACCTAACCGAAATTTGGCTTACCGTTGGATTCTAAAATTTAATAAATATCAATTAGATTTAAAGGGTATTGATTGTTAAATTGAAATTAATACTTAATCGACTTTGTTAAATTTTGTAGATGGCCAACAATAACAACAACAACATTCCAAACGCACCAATTAACTTTAACAACCTATCGTTGAGGTCAATCCTCGAAAAGGAAAAACTTAACCATACGAACTTCATGGATTGGTTCCGCAATCTAAGAATTGTCCTTAAACTAGAGGACAGAGCGTATGTGTTGGAAGACCCCATTCCCGATCAACCGGACGAGGATGATACGGAAGGCATGGCTTATTGGGAGAAATATTGCACCGATTCGTTGCAAGTTTCTTGCCTAATGCTTGGGACTATGATACCCGAACTCCAAAAGGATTTTGAGCATCATAGTGCATATGACATGATCACACAGTTGAAGGATATGTTCCTTCAACAAGCTCGTGTCGATCGCTTTGAAACGGTCTGAGCGCTTCATGCATGTCGGATGGACGACACCCAATCAATTTCATCTTATGTCCTTAAGATGAAAAGCCTGATTGATCGAGCAAACCATCTAAATTGCAACGTGTCTAATGAATTAGCCACATACCTTATCCTTAACTCATTGTCAAAGAGGTTTGACACATTCGTGTTAAATTATAACATGAATGGTTGGGATAAAAGCATTGGCAAATTACATGCAATGCTTAAGACGACCGAAGCGAGCATGGGTAAAAGGGCTTCACCTATGTTTATGATCAATGAAGGCGGTCCAAAACCAATAACACTTCTAAGCCGAAGGCGGCTAAGAGGAAAGGACCCGCCTACCAAGGCAAGGGCAAGGGAAAGGGGAAGATGGTTACCCCAACCAACAACAACAAGAAGCAAAAGGTTGCCGGAAAAGCTAACCCCAAGGAAGATCCGTGCTTTGGTTGCGATGAAATGGGTCACTGGAAACGCAACTGTCCGGTCTACTTGAAGGAGTTGAAGGAAAAGAGGGATGCAGAGCAAACCTCAGGTAATGTATATATGGTATACATTGAGCTTAGTATTACTTCTTCTAATACATGGGTATTAGACACAGTATGTGGAACTCATATTTGCAATTCTTTGCAGGGGTTCAAAAGAAGTGATCAAGATGTGGGAACAACAAGTCTCTTCATGGGAAATGGAGCAAGGGTGCAAGTGAAAGCTCAAGGAGACTTTGTTTTAAAGCTTCCAAGTAGTTTGGAGCTTATTTTGAAAAATGTTTTGTATGCACCTGATTTATCTCGAAACATTATTTCTGTATCCCGTTTGAAACAATATGGTTTTAATCTTAATTTCATTAATGATGATATCCATGTTTCTTTAGATAATGTGTTCTATTTTAAGGCTTCGCCTTCGAATGGTATTTATGAATTGGTTCATGATGACACATCATACAATAGCTCAATATACCATGCAAACACCAAGAAACTCAAAAAGGATTTGAGTGATTCCTACTTATGGCATTGTCGCCTTGGTCACATAAACAAGAATCGAATGCATACACTTCAAAAGAGTGGCCTTTTGAAATCAAATGAACTAGGATCGTTTGATGTATGTGAATCTTGTTTACAAGGCAAAATGACTAAAGCACCTTTCAAAGGGACCTATGAAAGGGCTAAAGACTTAATGGGATTAATACATTCGGATGTATGTGGACCCTTTAAGCCCATGACTAGGAAAGGTGAAAGATACTTCGTCACTTTCATTGATGACTTTAGTCGTTTCAGATATGTCTACTTATTAAGACACAAGGACCAAACTTTTGAAGCATTCAAGGAATATCAAAACGAAGTACAAAATCAACTCAATAAGACAATCAAGGTACTTCGTACCGATAGAGGAGGTGAATACCTAAGCGATGCTTTCCAAGATCATCTTAAAAGTTGTGGGATTATCTCGCAACTCACTCCTCCTGGAACACCCCAACTTAATGGAGTTTCCGAAAGGAGGAACCGAACCCTAATGGATATGGTTCGATCTATGATGGCTAGTAGCTCGTTGCCTCTATCATTTTGGGGTTATTGTCTATGCTCCGCGGCTCGTATTTTAAATATGGCCCCAACCAAGAAAGTGGAACGAACACCTCATGAGATGTGGTTTGGAAAACCTCCATCTCTATCATACTTAAAGGTATGGGGATGTGAAGCTTACCCTAAGCGTTACGTCCCTAATAAGTTGAGTGCTCGATCCACGAAGTGTATCTTCATAGGATATCCCAAGGATGATATGGGATACTATTTCTATGATCCATCCGAGCAAAATGTATTTGTTGCTCAGAAGGCTGAATTCCTTGAAACTAAGTTCCTAATGGAAGGAGATAGTGAAAGGAAGATAAATCTTGAAGAGGTTCAAGATCAAATAGATGATGCACAATTGGTTGACACTAGCACTCAATATGAAAATGTTGAGAATGATCGAATGGATGATCAAAGTACACAAGATGTTCGCAAATCTAGTAGGATTAGTAATCCTCCTGAGAGATATGGGTTTCTCATGGATGGTTGCTATGTGGTTGATTTAGATGAACCAACAAACTACCAATATGCTTTATCAAGGATTGATAAAGATAAATGGCAGGAAGCCATGAACGCTGAGATGCAATCCATGTATGACAACCAAGTTTGGGAACTTGTTACACAACCTACTGGCTCAAGGCTAGTTGATTGTAAATGGCTTTTCAAAATGAAAACCGACATACATGGAAACTTGGATACATATAAAGCTAGACTTGTAGCAAAAGGTTTCACTCAAACTCAAGGGGTTGACTATGATGAAACTTTTCGCCTGTGGCAACGCTAAAGTCTATTAGGATATTACTTGCCATTGCTGCTCATTATGATTATGAAATATAGCAAATGGATGTCAAGACCGCCTTCCTAAATGGACATCTTGAGGAAGATGTCTATATGGTTCAGCCTGAAGGTTTTGTTGATCCAAAATATCCCAAAAAGGTATGCAAGTTAAAGAAGTCAATCTACGGATTGAAACAAGCATCTAGAATGTGGAATCATCGTTTTAATGAGGAGGCCAAGAAATTTGGCTTCATTAAAAATGGTGATGAAGCTTGTGTATACAAGAAAGTTAGTGGGAGCACTATCATGTTCCTTGTACTATATGTGGATGATATATTGTTATTTGGAAATGATATTCCGGCAATGGAAGGTGTTAAAACTTGGCTAAGTAAATGCTTCTCCATTAAGGATCTTGGAGAAGCACAATACGTTTTGGGGATTGGGATCTATAGGGATAGATCCAAGAAACTGATAGGTTTGAATCAAAGTGCATACATTGAAAAGATCTTGAAAAGGTTCAAGATGGAGAACTCCAAGAAAGGTTTGGTACCTATTCAAAAGGGAACACTTCTCGATTTATCTCAGTGCCCCACCACGAAAGATGAACAGGAGAAAATGAAGAAAGTCCCATATGCGTCTGCTATTGGGTCAATCATGTATGCAATGATATGCACTAGACCGGATGTGTCATGCGCTCTTAGCCTGACAAGTAGATACCAGAATAACCCAGGAAACAGTCATTGGATTGCTGTTAAAAGTATATTGAAAGACCTTAGGAGGACTAAGGATATGTTTCTAATATATGGGTCTGGTGAGGAGGAACTCGCTGTAAAAGGTTACGTGGACGCGAGTTTCCAAACTGATCGAGATGATTCTCGATCACAGTCTGGTTATGTCTTCACGTTAAATGGAGGCGCGGTCTCTTGGAAGAGTTCAAAACAGGATGTTGTTGCATTATCCACTACAGAGTCGGAGTACATTTCCGCCTCATTGGCAGCTCAGGAAGCTGCATGGATGAAGAAATTCATCGACGACTTAGGAGTAGTCCCTTCCATTCAGGACCCTCTTGAGATCTTTTGTGACAACGAGGGTGCGATTGCTCAAATCAAGGAACCTCGTGCTCACCAAAAGACTCGTCATATTGAGCGGAGATTCAACTATATAAGGGATAAAGTTGAAAAGGGAAAGATATGTACTCGCAAAGTTCATACAGATCTTAACATAGCGGATCCTCTCACGAAGCTCTTACATGGAGCAAAACATGCAGGACATGTTTGTGCATTAGGGCTTCGATATTCTAGTGATTGGTCATGATCTGTTTTATGTATTATAACGGAATGAAATTTGTTCAAACTCATTAATATAATTATGGTATTAATTTATTAATCTTGAGTTATGTTCCTATTTTGCATATTTTACCCATGAATAAGTAATTATTCTAAATTCCGTAGTCGATCACATTTGTGGGAACAAGTGTGAGGTTTAGACTATTATGAACTTGGATTGGTATACATTCACGAGATGAATGTGGGGCAAGGTTGCAACCAAGGTTCATAGATATTTGTGGGATACAAATATTGGAAGACCCGCCCTCAAGATTTACTAAATGGAGCCTTTGTGGTTAATCACATGTAATCTTGAGTAAAGGCGAATATCATTATATCCTTTGACCTGAGATACATATTGGATTCGGATATTTACCAAGTATTGTGCCTTGATTCTTTCCTTCACTATTCTGAAATATGGTAGTTCATAAGGAAGAGCTCAGGTGTGATACAAAGTATATATCTAGGATGTATGTAGTCAAGATGGAATTTGTCCCTCTTATTCGTTGAGAATCAGATGTCTAAGGCATGATAAAGTTAAATCTAAAAGAGAGTGATCACTCTGTATCTCTTGGATTTAACATGACATCTAGGATGAAAGGATATAATGAAAAGATTCACCTAATTATATTCGAGATGGGAACTCGAAAAGGATGATGTTATTGAATGGCACAAAGTCATAACATATTGGGGGTGATGGACGGTCGTTAGGTGGTATCCGTCACTTGCATTAATTTCCTATGTTTCTCGTGCAAGTGGGAGATTGAAGGTATTTCGTATGCCCGAGAGACATATTAAATTAATGTGGCTAATATGTTATGATCCAAGTCGGGTCATACCCAATAACAAACTTACCGACACCTCATACATATTTGATCTTAACGATTGGATCATTAAACAAATACGCGACACTTGGATTTTAGAAAATCGGGTTTCTAAAATATTATCACTTGAGATAAATTATTTGGATAATTTATATATAATTGTTTATGGGTTTAAATGATTATATTGTGTTATATTTTATAAAAGGTTTTATAAAATATATAAGTAACAAAATAATACATAAGTTTATAATAAGTTTATAAACTTTTATAAACTTACATGTATTATTATTAAACAATATATGTGGCAGAATTTTGGACTCCAAGGAAGGTCTCACATGCTTGTTTTGTTACTTTTAATACTACACAACTCCTCATAAGCATGCTCAACACTTCTACCAAGTATTGCACTTATTCTCTCAAGTGAAACACATCAAAATACTTGAAAAAAACTACATAAACCTCTTAAAAAAAGCTGCTGGTGCCGTGGGGTTTTGGTAGCCAAAAGAGGTTCATAATTTGATTTTTGCAAGTTCATTTCAAGTAAAAATAAATCCTAACTAAAAGCTAGGGTGTTGGTGCACAAGTTTGGGGTATAACAACTTGAGGTTTCATTCTTTTGGATCTCCATTCATCATCATCATCCTCATCATTTATCAACAAGCTTGGAGACGGTATAAACTCCTTTCTTACTTGTAGTTTGTAAGTATGTTTCACAACTTGATCCTAATTGGGATTTAACTTTAATTGGTTAAAGATTAACAAGTTACTAAATGGTTATTTACATGCTTCCGCTTTGAATGATTCTTAAAAGATTTTAAGTATTATGAAACTTGTTAAATCCCAACATTATCGTCTTCATTGCGTGTACGTACTTTCCTGCAATATTGAATCCCAATATTGATACGTGAGCACTCATTATTTAACTTTTATATATTATTAGTGTATCCCTGACTAGTGCTCAAGTAGACATGATTATGCATGCATGTATGTTTAATTTAGTCGTTAGATATTTTTGATGAATCATAAGTTTGATACATATGCTACTGATATAAGGTATAGGATATGCATGTCGTTGGAAAGCTGGCGAAAAATTAATAGCTTTTCATTTAGAACTCGTGTGATTTCGATGAACGGATTAAAAGATATAGTCAACTAAATTATTATTACTTTTAGTATATTTATTGTTAAAATGAATATTATTACTATCATCGTTATAATTATTATCTAATTATTATTGTTATTATTATTATCATTTTCATTATCGTTATTAATAAAAAGGTATTATCATTAAAAATTGTTATTTTTATTATTATTACTATCGTTATTATCGTTAAGGTTATAATTAGTATTATTATTTATCATTAAAATAATGATTAGTATTATCATTAATATTATCATAATATTTATTATTATTAGTGTTATTATAATTAAAACTAATATTAGTAACATCTAATTATTATGATTACTATTATTATCATTATTATGAACGCGATATAAAAGACGACTAAAAGCTATTAACAAATTGATTAGGAAATAACGAGTATAAGTATCATGATGAAATTAAAATATTGAAAGGTATTGATTTAGATAAAAATATCATTTTCATAATTTTTATCATTATTATTATTAAAAGTATTATTAATATTAAAACTATCATTTTTACAAAAATTATTATTTATAGGAATATCATTGCTAATATCAAATATCATTATCATTTTAGTATTATTATTAATATAAATTATCATTTTATCATAATATCATTTTTAGTAAATATAAATATTGTTATTATTAGTAGTAGAATAATAATAATTATTATTACAAAATAATACACCTTTTACGTACTATTGTTATTATCGATATTATTTTATCAAATAAATATGTGATACAAAGATATTTTACTACGTGTAGTAAAATTACATTAATAATACATATCATATTATTTTTATGATATTAAATGAACTTTATAAATTTTATTACTTAAGATATATATAAGTATATTTTTATTATATAAATTTTAATCTAAAATTTTATTTATTAATAAATGAATTATATTATTTACTCTAATAAAAATCTGTTAAAAATATTTAAATAAATAAAACCACTATATTTAAACTATATAATAATCATGTATAAATTTTGGAATTCATTTTGGTCAAGATGACTTTTGTTGACTTTTGCATATTAGTCTCGAGCATTATGATTGTGGTACACTATGACTTAACCTAAATTGTAGACAGATATTGACCAACATATAAATATATATATAATTAATATAGGTTCATGAATTCGAGGCCAACTTTGCACTTGTTCAATGCCATCATATGCTTAAATACTACGAAATACAATATGGTGAGTTCATTTGATTCCTTTTTACTCTTTACTTTTTTGGGACTGAGAATACATGCGCTATTTTTATAACTGTTTTATTAAATGCTTTTGAGATATATTTTTGAACTGAGAATACATGAACTATTTTTATAAATGATTGACGAAATAGACACAAGTATTCAAAACTACAGTCTATGATAGAATTATTTGGATTCAGAGGTTCGATTTCTATAACGATTATATTATCGACCATCGGTGAGATGATTTTGCATTGCACGACGCATCAGCTACCGAAATGGTTCGATTTAGTAGTTAGTAACAGTGAGATGATTTTGCATTGCACGACGCATTAGCTACCATTTTAGCTACCCTCGGTGAGATGATTTTGCATTGCACGACGCATTAGCTACCGTCGGTGAGAAATTTTTGTATTGCACGATGCATTAGCTACCGTTGTAAAATTATTTACGGTGAGATGATTTTGCATTGCACGACGCATTAGCTACCATTATTGAAATTATATTGTATTAACTACCACGGTGAGATGATTTTGCATTTCACGACGCATTAGCTACCGTTGGTGAGTTTGTTTTGAAAGGTTCCTGTGTTCTTCATAAGAATGATTTTATAGGAGGAGTAGACCTGCACAGATTGTTTTCTAATTATGAGTATCTTGTGGTCTATTATATTACTGGAAATGATTGTTTATGACAAACTAATGAACTCATCAATCTTTTGGTTGACACTTTAAAGCATGTTTATTCTCAGGTATTAAATAAATCTTCTGCTGTGCATTAGTTCATTTTAAGGATATTACTTGGAGTCATTCATGGCATATTTCAAAAGACGTTGCATTCGATTCGTTGAATTCATCAAGATTATTATTAAGTCAATTATAGTTGGATGTATTATGAAATGGTATGCATTCCGTCAACTTTTGATGTAAAGAAAGTTTGTCTTTTAAAAACGAATGCAATGTTTGTAAAATGTATCATATAGAGGTCAAATACCTCGTCTTGAGGGACTAATCTCGCCACTCGGGTAAACTTGGCTAACTAGTGACTCCTCACCACCACACACTTCATTTCACCATCTTCTTCCTCTTTTTCTTTCTTCCTTTTCTCTCAAGAACACAAACACAAAATTCATCATCTAATTTTGATCTTGGAAGCTCACAACAAATCCGACTACATATTCTTAATCCTCTCGTCATCCTCTACGATTTGATACTAACTACACCGATTTTGGGTAACATTTCTAAAACTCTAGATTTCTCAAATTCATGTTTTTGACTTGATATGTTGTTAGTTAGTGTCTATGGCTCGTGTATAACATGAATATATGATTTGTATGCTCGATCTTGATGTTTTGGTGTAACTAGCTTGAAAATGAAAAGTGTATGCTTAATCTTTGATTTTGGATGATGAAATGTGTTTAGATGTTAATGTTTGTGTGTTCAAAGTGTTAGTTACTTCAATAGCTTCGTTTTGGTGTGTTGATTGACATGAAAACCTTACATTAACATGATTAGTGATTTTGAGATTTTGGTTAGGGTTTGACAACTCTTAAAACGAACTTTTGATGCGTTGAATGCTTGTTAATGTTATTGATAAGTGTTTAGTTGTATTACATGTTTCATTACCTTCAAAACGGCATATCATATGTATAAATTGGATTCCCGAAACTTAAATTGCAATTGATAAACTTAAAACTTGAAAATAAACCTCTATTGATCACTTGACGGGATTTCGGTTATTGTATATGATGTTTTTGCTTGTTGAAAAGTGCTTAGTTGCGTTCCTTGTCGAAAGAGCTTTCCGGTGATATAAAATACATGTTCTAATTGTTTGCGGATCATAAATTGTGATTGTTTGAAGTTTGGGTCGTGCACTTGTGTTTTTCTGCAAACAGGACCTGAATGCCCATTGGGACGCCGTCCTGATTTTTGGGACGCCGTCCCACTGTCGTCTCATATTATATATAAATAATAGATGGAATTATTTGATTACCATTATATGTGTTAATATATATATAAATAATATAGGTTCGTGAATCCGAGGCCAACCCGGCATTGTTCAGTATCGTCGTATGCATATTTTTACTACAAAATATTGAATTGTGAGTTTCATTTTCTCCCTTTTTAATTGCTTTTGCACTATATATTTTTGGGATGAGAATACATGCAATGTTTTATAACTGTTTTACGTTTAGACACAAGTACTCAAATGTTATTATGCTGTCTTGCTTTGTCATGCAAATCCTCACAGTAATATCATTAATCGCTTGGTATAACGCAAACTTAATTATTATGAGTAGACCTATTGAGAGTAACATCTCTAATCATTCGACCGTTGGTCTTTGTTACATAATAATGATTTAACGACACTGACAGTACAAGGTGCCAAGGGGTAACTTTTGTTTAGTCGCGATATTACAAACTGCAGCAACACTTTTAGATTGATATATTTGGTATCAATCAACTTTAAACTAAATCTTGTGGTCTATTACTATTACTAAAATCATTATTTATGATAAACCTATGAACTCACCAACCTTTTGGTTGACACATTTTAGCATTTTTATTCTCAGGTATTACATAATGCTTCCGCTGTGTATTTGATAATTGAAAAAGACATTACATGGAGTCATTCATGGCATATTTTTGAAAGATGTTGCATTCAAAATCATCTCCGTGTATCATATAGATGTCAATATCTCGCAATGGCACCAGAAATAACGTACCGCGTCAATGGCGATTTTGGTGGGTCGTTATTGTTGGTGATGTTGACAGTATTGTCGATGATGTTGGTAAAACAAGTCTAACTTGTAAATCGCGCACCATCCTATCAGGGTTTCTATTCTTCATTCTATCATTTCTATCCATCTATTCATCTTGGTTTACGGCTATGATTTGAATAAATAATCTCTAAAACTTTAGAGATTACATAAACACAGTAGAATATTTCTCCGATGAAGTTATGAATCAATACTTCATCGTTTTGTTGTTGTTGGTACTCCTTGGTATCTATGGTGTGTGTGACGTTGATTCTCGAGGTATAGTTTGTGATGTTGAGGTATGGGGTGCGGATGTTACTGTTGGTGGTGGTGATGGTACTGTTGGTGTTGCTGATGGTGGTACTGTTGCTGCTGGTTCTGCTGCTGGTGCTTGCAACCTTTGCACCATATCCTCCAAAGTCACTACCTGAGCGCGAAGCTCGTTGATTTCTTCTATTACACCAGGATAATTGGCAGTTCAGACGAGCGGATGAATAAGATCTAGAATTTGAGATAATATGTAGTCATGACGAGACACTCTGGAAATGAGAGAGAAAATGGTGTCTCGGACAGCTTCGCCGGTAAGTGCTTCAGGTTCATCGCCAAGAGGGCAATGTGGTGGATGGAAGGGATTGCCTTCTTCTTGTCTCCAATGATTAAGTAGACTACGAACTCATCCCAAATTCATCCAGAATAGATGATGGCTAATTGGTTGATCTATTCCGATCACACTGCTTTCGGAGCTCGAGTGAAACTCCATATCAGAATTCGAGAGACTTGAACTAGTGGCGCGTTCCATTTCGTACGATTGAATAAAGGATTTTTCGATACGAAAAGATTTTTGACTATCGGATGGTATTCTAATTACATAGAATATCCATATATATATATAGAACAAAAGATTTTGCAGATTACGGAGGGATTTATGGAATATGTCAGGCAAAGTTTACAGTAACAGATACGCTAAGATATGAATTAACAGATACGTTAAGATACGAATTTTGTCTATACACTATTCATACAATCAATGTAGTAAGATGTGTCTAGACTAAGAATGATAAGCAGGTAATTTTCGACAGAAAATAATAAGCAAAACTTTTGACATGCAGCTAAGGTCGAAGTCCAGACTCACTAATGCATCCTAACCACTATCAGTTAGACACACTAATGCAGACCTGGTTCGATAAGATCACCTCTCTGATACCACATGAAGCGACCCGTCCTAATCCATAAGGACGAATACAATAACATATGGTTACATTGCGAGGCATTTGACCTCTATATGATACATTTTACAAACATTGCATTCGTTTTTAAAAGAAAACCTGTCATTTCATCGAAAGTTAACAGGCATGCATACCATTTCCTAATATCCAATCTATAAATGACCTAATCTGTCATTTACTTAATAATAATCTTTATTAAACCCAACGACTTGAATGCAACGTCTTTTAAAATATGCCATGAATGACTCCAAGTAATATCTTTAAAATGAGCAAATGCACAACGGAAGATTTCTTTAATACCTGAGAATAAACATGCTTAAAAGTGTCAACCAAAAGGTTGGTAAGTTCATTAGTTTATCATCAATATTCATTTCCATCATTTTTATAGACCACAAGATTTTCATTTCCGTTTCTCATAAATAAACATCCCATACATAGAGATAAAAATCATTCATATGGATTGAACACCTGGTAATCGACCTTAACAAGATGCATATAGAATATCCCCATCATTCCGGGACAACCTTCGGACATGATAAATTCGAAGTACTAAAGCATCTGGTACTTTGGATGGGGCTCGTTGGGCCCGATAGATCTATCTTTAGGATTCACGTCAATTAGGGTGTCTGTTCCCTAATTCTTAGATTACCAGACTAAAAAGGGGTATATTCGATTCGATAATCCAACCATAGAATGTAGTTTCGATTACTTGTGTCTATTTCGTAAAACATTTATAAAATCAGCGCATGTATTCTCAGTCCCAAAAATATATATTGCAAAAGCATTTAAAAAGGGAGCAAATGAAACTCACTATACTGTATTTCGTAGTAAAAATACATATAACGTCATTGAACAAGTGCAAGGTTGGCCTCGGATTCACGAACCTATATTAATTATATATATTTATATGTTGGTCAATATCTGTCTAACAATTTAGTTCATGTCATAGTGTATCACAATCCTAATGCTCGAGATCGACATGCAAAAGTCAACAAAAGTCAATTTGACTCAAAATAATTTCCAGAATCTATACATGATTATTATATAACTTAAATATAGTCGTCTTATATATATTTAAATATATTTATTAGATTATATTAAAGTACTTAATAAAAGTCATTTATTAATAAAAATTTATATTAAAATATATATATGATAAAAATATACTTTTATATATCTTAACTAATATAATTTAATAATTTCACTTAATATCATAAAAATATAGTGATATGTAATATTAATGTAATTATATTACGTGTGATAAAAATATCTTTGTATCGCATATTTATTTGATAAAATAATATCGATAATAACAATAATAAGTAAAAGTTGTATTATCTTGTAATAATAATTATTATTATTCTACTAATAATAATAATAATAACAATATTTATATTTACTAAAGATGATATTAATTATGATAAAATGATAATTCTAATCATGAGAATCTTAATAATAATGTTACTTTTTAATATTAACTGAATAATAATAATATTTTAAAAATAATAATTCTATTCAAAATGATAATTTTTATTAATAATAATACTAAAATGGTATTTTATAATAACAATGATATTTCTATTAAAAATGATAATTTAAATAAAAGTGATAGTTTGTGACATTAATGATTCTTTTAATAATAATAAAAGTAAAAAATAATGAAAATGATATTTTTATGTAAATCAATATTTTACAATATTTTAAATTTCATCATGATACTCATACTCATTATTTCCTAATCGATTTGTTTAATATCTTTTAATCCTCTTTTATATCGCGTTCATAATAATGATAATAATAGCAATCATAATAATTAAGTGATGATAACATTAGTATTAATGATAATGGTACTAATAAGTATAATAATAATATTAATGATAATACTAATAATTATAATAATAATAATAATAATGATAATATTAATAATAACTTTAATGATAATAATGATAATAATACTAATAACAATGACGATTCTTAATGATAATACTTATAACGATAATGATATTGATAATAATAATAATAATTAGATAATAATTATAACGACGATAATAACGACGATAGTAATAATAATCATTTTAACAATAAATATACTAAAATTAATAATAATTCGGTTAACTATATCTTTTAATCCATTCATCGAAATCACATGAATTCTAAATGAAAAGTTCTTAGTTTTTTTATAGCTTTCCAACGACATGCATATCCTATACCTTATCTCAATCGCATATGTATCAAATTCATAATCTATCATAAGCTATTTAAAGACGAAATTAAACATACAAGCATGCACAATCATATATACTCGAGCACTAGTCAGAGATACACTATTAATATATTAAAGTTAAGTTATGAGTTCTCACGTATCAATATTGTGATTCAATATTGCAGGAAAGTACGTAGACGCAACGGAGACTATAAAACACTAGATTGACCTTACGTGCATACCCTCGAACTATACTCATAACCTCCATAGCTATAACCCATAATTTCCTTAGCTCTGCCCCGCTCGTAAAACTCGTTTTTAAATTACTCGACAGCACTCCGTCGTAGTATTTTATGTATAATACTAATAATAATAATACTCATAACCATTAGATTAATAATAATAATAATAATAATAATAATAATAATAATAATAATAATAATAATAATAATAATAATAATAATAATAATAATAATAATAATAATAATAATAATAATAATAGTGTATGTGTGCGAGAGTGTTAGATGAAATGAATCAGAAATGAGAAACGAGCGATCTTTTAAAGACTTGGACACCCCCACCTAGCCATGCGATCGCATGGTTTGTGTGCCTTGGGGCCATGCGATCGCATGGGCTCCTTGGCCAGCTTAGATTCGAGCAATCAAACTTGCCGACACTCTCGTTATAATATATAATAATATATATATTTAATTTATATAATTATATCTATATTATATTATATTTATGAGCATAAGTGACTTTTAAATTTAGTTCCGATAAATTATACGTTGTCACCCGACCTATGTCCTGGTTTCGGTTTTTCGAACGTCCTTTTCGTACGCTTAGAAAACTAGTACTTTTCGTTACGCGACGTGTACCTTTATTAATAACTAGGCTTAATCATTGATAACCTATATCATTCGAAGTGTAACATAATTATTTAAATGTTTTGGTCATTTGCTTTTATAAAATGACTTCTCGTTGTTTACTAAAATACATTTAATAATATCATTTTAAATCAAAATGTTTTATGAGTAAATTAATATTATACTCTATCACTTTGTAAAATATAAATATATTTTTATTTAGAAATGTAACTTATCCATATTAGAAATATTTATTTAGTAATATGTTATTTAGTCTTTCAAAAGATATTTATATTTCAAAGTATAATTTAAAACCGTTTACATAATAGAAAATATTGTACCATATAACGTTTACGTTATAAAACTAAAATAGTTATAGTTCATTTGTGCACTAGCGTTTACTTTAACTTCTTAACGTACTAGTTGACATGTCCAAATGTTAATCGAATCAATAAGCGAGTGTTACAATCGTTTACTTAATTAATGTAAAATCATATATATCTAATATACATAAACACATTTTAATATACGTTACAAGTTATTCATATATCTAACAACTCATATTCCTACTCACATTATTTAAACAAAGTCATTAATAATCTAGTTATATTATATCAAAAAACGTTTTCGTACATTTGAAATTAAATCAATTGATTCTTATGTAATTTAGTCTTCCACTAACTTTTGTCTAATTCTCGTTAATGACACTTTTGTTTTTCTTTATAATTCACCTTACAAAATATTCCGAATACCGTTAAAAGGAACAGATTTCCTTAAATCATAGTGGACCTCTTAACAGAGACTCGTAATCATTCAATGTATCTGATAAATCAATCATTTGATATTTTCTTCTAATTCCAACAATAAACATATTAAAACAAATACGTTCATGTAAAGTTTTATACATCTAATACTTTCTTAACGTATTCCAATTTATATAACTATATATTATAATACATATCTATACACATAATAGTTCGTGAATCGTCGAGAATAGTCAATGGGTAATTGAATACATAAACATAGTTCAAAGTTTTTGAGATTTCAACATTACAGACTTTGCTTATCGTGTCGGAATAATATAAAGATAAAGTTTAAATTTGGTCGGAAATTTCCGGGTTGTCACAACCCGCCACCATCCTGCAACACCTTCCACCATTCCATCCGCCAATCTCCACCACTGCTATGTTACTATTACTGTTTCTTTTTGTCACCCAACACCCACTTGTGTATATCAAAACCCACTTGTGAACACCATGCAAACTTGCTGCTATTGTTTTTTTCTGTTGCGAAACCATGAATGATGATGGAAGATATTGAATGAAAATGATGATTATATTATGATGATGATGCGAGTATGCATGATGATGATATACGAATACGATGATGATGTGGATCGTGGTGATGATAGTTAATGAAGATGATGAGATGATGAGAAAGAAAGATGTTTACGCATATGATGATGACTTGTGATGATGATGATGATTATGATTACAGAGATGATTATGATCTTGATCTTGATGGAAGAAGAACATCCTGATAGAAGAGTTATATAAATTTTAATCTGGGTTAAATCTGAAAAACAGATTAGCTCAAATGGTTAGGGGTGTGTTTGGTTAGCGAGAGGTCTCGAGTTCGAGCCCGAGCAGCGGCATTTTTTTTTTTTGGGAACTTGTTACTTTAAGGTAGTTTTATTATTATTATTATTATTATTATTATTATTATTATTATTATTATTATTATTATTATTATTATTATTATTATTTTTATTATTATTATTATTATTATTATTATTATTATTATTATTATTATTATTATTATTATTATGAAAATAATGTAATTTATTATTATTATCATTAATATTAGGATTATTATCATGTTTATAATATTATTATCAATATTATAATTAGTAGAAAAATCATGATTTAGTTATTATTATAATAATAATAATTATTATTATTATTACTATTATTATTATTATTATTATTATCATTATTAATATTATTATTATTATAATTAGTATTATTATTATCATTAGTATTAACATGATTTTAATATTATTATTTTTATTATTAACATTAATATTAGTATTATCATTAAGAATATTTTTAGTAGTATCATTATTATTAAAATTTTCATTATTATTAAAACTACCATATTTATTAAAATTATCGTTATCATCATCATCATCATCATCATCATCATTATTATTATTATTATTATTATTATTATTATTATTATTATTATTATTATTATTATTATTATATTATAACAAATAAAGATTTTGTACATAAAAATATACTTATTACATATACTATAATTATATTAATATTACCTATTATTATATATTAAAAACATATTAACATTTTTATTATATATATACAAAATAAATATATATAATATATAATTTAAGATATAATATATAAATAAAATATATATTGGAATTTAGTTCAAATTCTATATAAACTAAAACACTAAATATATAAATATTATATATAAGTAATAGATGGAATTATTTGATTACCATTATATGTGTTAATATATATATCAATAATATAGGTTCGTGAATCCGAGGGCAACCCTGAATTGTTCAGTATTATCATATCGTGAGTTTCATTTGCTCCCTTTTTAATTGATTTTGCAATATATATTTTTGGGCTGAGAATACATGCAATGTTTTGTAACTATTTTACGTTCAGACACAAGTACTCAAATGTTATTATGTTGTCTTGCTTTGCCATGCAAATCCTCACCGTAATATCGTTAATTTCTTCGTATAACGTAAACTTAATTATTATGAGTAGGCCTATTGAGAGTAACGTCTCTAATCATTCGACCGTTGGTCTTTGGTTACCTAATAATGATTTAACGTCACTGACAGTATGAGACGACCCGTCCTAATCCATAAGGATGAATACAATTACATATGATTACATTGCGAGGTACTTGACCTCTATATGAAACATTTTACAAACATTGCATTCGTTTTTAAAAGACAAACTTTCATTTCATCGAAAGTTGACAGGCATGCATACCATTTCATAATATATCTAAACTATAAATGACTTGATAATATTCTTGATGAACTCAATGACTCGAATGCGACGTCTTTTGAAATATGTCATGAATGACTCCAAATATAATCTCTAAGATGAGCAAATGCACAGCGGAAGATTTATTTCGTACCTGAGAATAAACATGCTTTAAAGTGTCAACTAAAAGGTTGGTGAGTTCATTAGTTTATCATAATCAATCATTTTCATCATTTTAATAGACCACAAGATTTTCATTTCCATTTCTCATAAAAATACGTCCCATGCATAGAGACAAAAATAATCATTCATATGGATTGAACACCTGGTAACCGACATTAACAAGATGCATATAAGAATATCCCCAATCATTCTGGGAAATCCTTCGGACATGATAAAAACAACATCGAAGTACTAAAGCATCCGGTAATTTGGATGTGGTTCGTTAGGCCCAATAGATATATCTTTAGGATTCGCATCAATTAGACGTGCACTAATTCTCAAAATTAGTGATGTTCCCTAATTCTTAGGCTACCAAGCAAAAAGGGGCATATTCGACTTCGATCATTCAACCATATAATGTAGTTTCGATTACTTGTGTCTATTTCATAAAACATTTATAAAAATTGCGCATGTATTCTCAGCCCAAAAATATAAAGGGTAAAAAGGCAAATGAAACTCACCATACTGTATTTTGTAGTAAAAATACATATGACGTCATTTAACAAGTGTAGGGTTAACCTCGGATTCACGAACCTATAACATTCGTATATATATTAAAACATATAATGACAATTAATCAGTTTATATATATTAATATTATTAATATACTTTTTGTATTAATTATTTATAT
Organism: Rutidosis leptorrhynchoides; assembly: GCF_046630445.1. Lineage (NCBI taxonomy): Eukaryota > Viridiplantae > Streptophyta > Magnoliopsida > Asterales > Asteraceae > Rutidosis > Rutidosis leptorrhynchoides. The sequence goes on along the minus strand of NC_092335.1, from coordinate 312,919,592 downwards.
TCATCTTATATATATTAATACTTAATATTTATGTATATATTAGATTTAAAGTATACGATATGTCATTTATTATATATATATATATATATATATATATATATATATATATATATATATATATATATATATATATATATATATATATATATTCTATATTGATGTTTAGAAATATTATATCGTGTATTAAAACTTACAATATTTGCAATATTTATTTGCGATAATAATAACAACAGTGATAATAATAATGATAATACTAATTATATTGTTAATATAATGGTAATAAGAATGATTTATAACTCATTATAAATTGAATATATTTATTTTCAATAATTTGAAGTAAATACTTAATATTAAGTTAAAAAGGTGATTTATAATTGTTAATGTGTTAAATTAAAATATTTTAGTATTAGTAATAAATAAATAAGTAAAATGATATTAGTATCAATATTTATAACCTTGGTAATAATTGTAGCGATATTAATGTTAATGCTAATAATAACAAAACTATTATATTAGTAATATTATTAATAATAATGATAATAATAATATTATTAACAATAATAATGATAACAATCATAATAATACCTAAAATCATAATCCTACAATTAATCATAATAATGATAATAATAATAATGATTAACTTAGCACTAATAATAATACTTATCAACAATATTAATAATAATAATAATAATAATAATAATAATAGTAATAATAATAATAATGAAAATGAAATGAAAATAATAATAATAACAGTAATAATAATAATAATAATGAAAATGATAATAATAATAATAATTTTAATAAAACTAGAAGACTACCTTAAGGAAAAAGGCTTCATAAAAAAAATGCTCCAACCAGGAATCGAACACGAGACCTCTAGTTAACCCGAACACACCCTCAACCATTCAGATATGTCTGTTTTTCTGAATTTAACCCCTTTCAATTATTTATAACCCATATTACAATTATTCCCTAATTCTTCTTCTTCTTCCTCAAAATAGTCGACCAGGAATCAATCCACGAATCAATTACTTAAACATCTTTAGATTCTTAAATGAGCACAGAAACAATCGTTGATAGTTAATTGTATTAAAAGGGAACAAGAAAAATAAATAAAAAATAAACAGACCTACTGTTTAATCGAGAAAAAAAATAGAAACCCAAATTTGATTTTTAAAATCAGGAGCTGTTTAGATGATAGTTATAAAACAAAATGTGTTCTAAATTATCTATATAAAACTTATGGGGCATCAATTGATCCAAAATCATTAACACGAACTTGAATTTTACTATGAACAAAGTCGTTGACCTTTTTGAAAATATACTTTGACTCCAAAATTGAAACTAGATAAAAAGGATTGAGGTCTGAAACTTTTCATGTAGTTTGCGTGAACAATTCCTAACAGTCTTGCATTTATAGTTTTTGAAGATTGAATTGTATTTGAGTTTTAAAAAAAATAAGTAAATAACACGAAGCAGGGGACTAAGCTTGCTTCTATGAATCTGTTTTGTTTTTCTCTCCCTTTTCCTTCGAATTGTCTCAGGGATTATAGAGTGTAGGTAATATATGGATACTGTAACATGAACTGATTGAGGTTGTATTGTAGTGAGGGGTGATGTCGACTGATAACAATACTCAGACAGGAAAATCGATTAGGAATATCAATTAGGAGGAAGAAGATAAAAATTAAACAGATATGTTGACTAAAGTGCTTAATCAATCCAGTATCCTGATTATACGCGTACTATATCTATCTGTTTTTATAAAAATTACACTTTTTATTAATAATTAAGAAATATAAACATATTAATAATAGTATTGTTATAATATATAATAATATCAATATTATTACTAATTGTAAAGAATGATATTAATAATAATACTAATAATAATAACAATACTAATAAAAATGTCAAATAATGCTAATAATAGTAATGATATTAAAATTAATGATTTTTAATAATAATAACAATGCTAATTTTTGAAAATAATAATAGCTAATAATTTATTTACATCCTAACTAATTTATAAATTCAATCACTCTTTTATAATATATATCTTTATAACTATTATTTTGATAATTCTAAAATTATTAGATTTTTATAAATTACAATTATAACAGTAGTATTAGTATTATTAATAATACTAATATTGATATTAGTCTTAATAGTAATAATGAAAGTAGTAACAATAATATTATTGTTAATACAATAACTAGATTTTAACCTGAAATCATATACAGTGAAACTTACTTTATTCATTCTAATGTACGGATCAGTTTGTTACTTGTTGCTTTTAGTTAACTAATAATATTACAACTATTTTATAAGTCTTATCGTTATATTTAAAATCTTCATTTTGATAATCATAACCTTAATATTATAATTATACTAATAATAATAATAATATTCATGATACTAATATTAATATTAATAATCATAATATTATTATTAAAAAAAGACTAGTAACAATAATTTATAACTATTAATATGCTAATATTAATACTACAATAATGATAACTTTAATAAATTAAATTACTAATAATATTAATACTAATGATAATAATAATTCTATTAGTTATAATAATATTAATATTATAGTAATATTAATAATAATATAACCACATATACATATTAATTTTAATATATTTTATACTAGAGGTAATAATATTAATAATAATATTACTACTATAGTAATATTAATAATAATATAACCACATATACATATTAATTTTTATATATTTTATACTAGAGGTAATAATATTAATAATATAATTATTAATATTAATATTAATATTAATAAAAATAATAAATGTAATGATAATAATATTAATATAACAATTATATTCAAACTTGTAATTAAATTTAATATATTCTATTTATTATAATATCTTTTAATTATATAATTTTATTAAATCCTTATTATTTATTAATTATATATATAGTTATTACAATATTACATATGTATAGATTTCATATATATTTACATATTTATTTATACATTAATGTTCGTGAATCGTTGGGAATAGTCAGAGGTATAAATGAATCTACGTAAATAGTTCAAAAGTTTGTAGACTCAGTTTAACAGACTTTGCTTATAAAGTCGAAATCATATAAGAATAAAGTTTAAATTTGGTCAAAAATTTCCGGGTCGTCACAGTACCTACTCGTTAAAGAAATTTCGTCCCGAAATTTGGTTGGGATCATCATGGTTGACAATAAGTATGTTTTCATGACACCTACGAGTTGATAAATGGAGTTTTATCATCATTGAGTAATATGGATAAAACAATTTGATTACGCGAAGAGCATAAATGAAGCTATCACAAAAGAGTGAAATGAGAAAATAATGTTTCGTCATATCCTTTGATGTAGATATGGTTGATTTCCGGAGTTTAAGGGATTTGGAGAAAATCTTCGTGATAAGATCTGGTTCTTTGGTAATTAAGGAAATTAGAATCTTCTTTGGTTAAATGCGATGATCTGTCTCGATTGCTCTGTCTGAGATTTCACTATAAATGAACTTTTTCTGTCCCATTATTTCCATAACTCTCATCTTTTATACTTCAATTCATATTTCCGAAACATTTGCCAAATTATCATAAGTCACTGGAAAAGATAGAATTATCAAGAAAATATGTTCTTGATTTTGTTTAGAGATTTAGTAGAATGTAAGAGTCGTGTAACATGGTACATGATGACGTTATGGTCTGTGAATCATCATGTTTCATTAGAACTCAACATGACTTACTGTAATATAATCACATTGATCAAGTGTCATTATATTATACTAAGTCATGCATCAGTTCTCAACATTACTTCAATAACATTCATATTTTAAGTTCGAAGATTTACAGAATATAGAAACTAAAACAGTTTCCTTTTTATGATAGAACATAGATAGTGTGGATAGATGATTAATATCGGACGAGAATATTTATGAAGATATCTTCAGAAATATTGAGGATATTTATAATAAAAGATACGATAATATCTTGGAATTTTAGAATCAAATTGTGATGAAGAAATTCATTCACGATGATTTAGTGTGATTAAGAGGCAAGGCATTTACTAAAGATTTCATCAAAAATAGAATCATCAGGATTCTTTATGTACAAATTTAGTCCTTGTGATTTGTCCACAGTCTCCTTCATAATTTCACATAATCCGCTTTTTGGTACTAAATTTTCTATTGAGTTTTTCCAACACTCCATTCTTTATCATCAACTTCCGACTGTTATGGTCGTTTACAGTTTTTGCTACTTCATCAGAAATTTTCAAAGTTTGGAGTATTGATTCGTAGATTGAGTGCTTTTCAAAATTTCAAATGGAAGATCATAGTTCTAAGAGATAAATATTATATGGATACATATAACTATTGATGTGGAAACGTTACGAGACTCACAATACAGATTTGCCGATTTCTGGTAATTGGTATGGCAATTCTTGTTACAACATGCGGATGAGTACATGATGAGACTTCAATAGATAAATATAGTGATTTGTCGGAGAGATTTTAAACCAAGGAGTGACGAGGTTGTTGGTACATCTGCTGGTAATATGGTGGAATATAAAAGGTTCCCCGGTAACAATAAAAGAACACCCATATATATCAAGGTTATAATAAGATTGTTTCGAACGAAAAGTCGATGTTGACTTGCTGGAGCTGTGAAAAAACTGGCTAATTTGGAAAGGGATTGTAAAGTTATTTTCGGTAATAACAATGCCAAAGGAGCTAGCAAAGATACTTGTTAAACGTTTACTCAGGTTTCGAGTGTTTTCAGGTGCATAACTATTGATGTTATGCGAGGTGTATATAAAATAGTATTATTTTTACAACGAAATACTATTAAATATGATACAATTTTACACAAGATATATATTTATTTATAGAATGGATATACCTAAACCTTGCTACAACACTTATAGGCAGTGTACCTAATCGTACAGTAGTGTAGTTTTTAGTAAGTCCGGTTCGTTCCACAAGGATACACTTAAACAAGCTTAACGCTATAATTTTAAAAACTATATTTGTAAAAATATAAAAATATATATAAGTAATATTATTATTATAAAAAGGGGGTTTTTACCGTTTAATGACGTGTTTGTCGATTTTAAAACTTTAGTCACAGTTAAAACCTAACGTAAAATATTAAAAATAAATACAACTTAATTTAAAACGTAAAGTAAATAACGATAATGAAATTGCGATAAATAAAAGTGCGATAATTAAAAAGTACGATAATTAAAAGTGCAATTAAATACAATGACAATAAATAAAAGTGCGATAATTAAAAGTGCAATTAAATATGAAAATAAAAGAATTATGCTTATTTAAACTTCCATAATCATGATGTTTGACGTGTTGATTTTTAGTTTATTCCCATGGGTTAATTGTTCTTTGTCCTGGATTATTTGATATGTCCATACGAATTTGTCCATAATAGTTCATCAGTCATAATCATAAAATGTGGAAGTCTTCGCCAAATTATTCTTATTACCGAAGTCAAATATTCTAACTAATTGGGGATTCGAATTGTAACAAGGTTTTAATACTTTGTTTAATGAATACACCGGGTTATCGACTGCGTGTAAACCAAGGTTTTACTACTTTGTTAACAATTACACCAATTACCCTTGAATGTAATCCACCCCCATTTTAACAAGTCTACTAACTATTAATCCAGTTCCGTGTCCGGTAAAATGAACAATTATTGGTATTTATAGATATCCTGCCCACCGTGCCCAGTCAAGCGTATGTGGTTATATATAAATACATCAAATTATAAGTGTATATATTAAATTAACGAGGTATCGTTTAGTTAATATAAAGCCCATTAATAGCCCATAATCTAATTTCTACAAGTGTTGTTCTTTTATCCAAACCCCAATTATGGTACAAAGCCCAATTACCCAATTTTAATATTTAATCCGACATCATGATTACTTCGTCTTAAATAAGCATAATAATAACTTAGCTACGAGACGTTAATATAAAAATAACATTAACCATAACTTACAGTGATTAAAAATAGCGTAGCGTTACACGGACAGAGTTCCGACTTACAAGACTTTAAAACATTCGACTAACCCAACCTTATTATTATCACTAACTTAAAATTAAAATTAAAAATTGAGATTACTAATTGGAGTGATACTTGGTACATTAGATAAGAGAAATAAATTAGAAAAAGGTGTGTTTTTTACGTCCAAAACATGCGAGATTTATAGGTGAGGCCTGTCCCAGCTTGCCATGCGATCGCATGGGATTTCTTCCTCCAGGCCATGCGATCGCTTGGCCGTCAGTTTCAGCTATCATTCAGCTTTGCAACAGTATAGCCACCGGATTTTTATAATATATAATATATGTATAATTTTATTATAATTATATATATATATATATATATATATATATATATATATATATATATATATATATATATATATATATATTATATTTATAGGCATAGTTGACTTGTAATTTTTGGTCCGTTGCGTCGAGCGTTGAGAGTTGACTTTGGTCCCGGTTTCGGTTTTTCGAACGTCCTTGCGTACAATTTAATATCTTGTACTTTGCGTTTTGCGTCCTGTACTTTTGTAATTTTGAGACGTTTCTCATCAATAATTGGAACCACTTTGATTGTACTTTGTACTTTTAAGCGTTTTGGTCGTTTGCGTCTTCAATTCGTCGAATATGTCTTTTGTCTTCACCTCTTATTATTTAAACGAATATCACTTGTAAATAGAAAAATTGCAACTAAAATCTTGTCTTTCTTGAGGGATAATGCTATGAAATATATGTTCGTTTTTAGCATTATCAACTATATTCATCAATCTTTCTTCCGTAGATGAAGTGCGGTTGGTTCATCCTCTCGATTAAGGTGTTTTCAAGAATTATGAAAGGTTTGAAATGTAGATTGTAATCGTCGAGATACAAATGAGGTTTTAGATGAACTCAAGTGGCAAACTTGAAGAAATATTTAGTTTCATATGTTATAATCAATATTTTAATTCATTTTAATTGTCCAATGTTATTAGTCCACAGTCGATAGTCCACCTTTAACAGTCCAATAATTCATATATAGTTTAATATATAATATTCGAATTAAATAATATGTAGACCCGTGTACATGTCTCAGACTCGATCACAACTCAAAGTATATATATTATTATAGAATCAACCTCAACCCTGTATAGTGAACTCAAGCATTTCAGCATATAGAGTGTCTATGGTGATTCCAAATAATATATATAGATGCGTCTATATGATATGTCAAAACCTTGTATACGTGTCCCGATATTTAAATGCGTAAATAACAGTATTTAAATGATAATAAATAAAGTGCGTAAAATAAATAACAGAATTTAAATGACGATAAATAAAATTGCGAGAATTAAAATTGCGATAAAATAAATTACGATAATTAAATTGCGATAAATAAATTGCGATAATTAAAATGTGATACGGAATTAACAGTTAGCTAGGAACAGTTAGCTAGGATTTCGTTAGCGTGAATTCTTAACAAAATTTCTCATAGTTAATTTGTTTGTTTCTAACAAATTTTATTTTGTCCAATGTGTTCTTCATTATGCCACTTGTTGGATTCTGATAGATCAAAATCCAAATAAGAAATTGAATGGAAATGGTTATTCTGCAGTGAATGGATACGTATATCTGTGGATGTAAGTAGGATAGTAAATGACTGTTGAATCAGATTCGAAGAATGTACAGTGTAACTTATTAATGTGAAATCTAAATATTCCTCGGGTATTACCTACCCGTTAAAATATTTTCACCATTAACAGTTTGTACAAAAGAAATTTTAATTACAATCTTTATGAAAACATATGTACATGTATATTTTCTTCAGATGTAATAATGGATTTAATGAGCTAATATGATATTAAACTCATTTGGTTTACGGTTAGAACTAGAGTACATAATCTCTAAAACATTAGAGGTAACATAACCATCATGTCGATCGAAAATAAATGATGTAGAACGTCATGTAGAACGATGATTATACTCGAGGTACAGAATGAGATATTGAGGCATGTGTTGTTGATGGTACGGGTGCTATTACTGATGGTACTGTTGGTGCCGGTGATGTTGCTGAAGTTGGTATGTTTTGCACCATATTTTCCAAAACTATTACTCGAGCACGAATTTCGTTAACTTCTTCTATTACTCCGGGGTGATTGTCGATTTGGACGAGCGGATGAATAAGGTTTTGAATTTGAGATAGTATATAATCATGGTGAGATATTCGGGTAATGAGAGAGAAGATGGTGATTCGGACAGGTTCGCCGGTAAGTGCTTCAGATTCATTGTCAAGAGATGAATTTAGTTGGTGGGTGGAAAGGATAGCCTTCTTCTCGACTACATCGGTTAAGTCGACTACGAACTCATCGGATGAATTGGGGATGGCAGATTGGTTGTTTCATTCTGGTGACACTGCTTTCGGAGCTTAGATGAAACTCCATATCGAAGTAGCTGTCGGAATTCGAGGAATTCGAAGTGGTTGAGGGATTCATCTCGTACGATCAGATGAAGGATTTTCGATAAGAAATAGATTATAGGATATAGATTAGTACCCTGCAATACATAATTTACATATGCATATATAATACTAAAATCCCATAAGTTACGGAAGAATCTACGGAAGCTGTCAGGCAAAGTCTACAGTAGCAGATATGCTAAGATATGAATTTTGTCTATACACTATTCATGCAATCCAGGCAGTAAGATATGTCTAGATTAAGAATGATAAGCAAGTGTTTTCCTAAGAATGATAAGCAGGAAATTTTTGACACGAAATGATAAGCAAAACTTTTGACATGCAGACATGGTCGAAGTCCAGACTCACTAATGCATCTAATCAACTATCAGTTAGACACACTAATGCAAGACCTGGTTCGCTAAGACCAACGCTCTGATACAACATGAGACGACCCGTCCTAATCCATAAGGACGAATACAATAACATATGATTACATTGAGAGGTACTTGACCTCTATATGAAACATTTTACAAACATTGCATTCGTTTTTAAAAGAAAAACTTTCATTTCATCAAAAGTTGACAGGCATGCAAACCATTTCATAATATATCTAAACTATAAATGACTTGATAATATTCTTTATGAACTCAATGACTTGAATGCGACGTCTTTTGAAATATGTCATGAATGACTCCAAATAATATCTCTAAGATGAGCAAATGCACAGCGGAAGATTTCTTTCGTACCTGAGAATAAACATGCTTTAAAGTGTCAACCAAAAGGTTGGTGAGTTTATTAGTTTATCATAATCAATCATTTTCATCATTTTAATAGACCACAAGATTTTCATTTCCATTTCTCATAAAAATACGTCCCATGCATAGAGACAAAAATAATCATTCATATGGATTGAACACCTAGTAACCGACATTAACAAGATGCATATAAGAATATCCCCTATCATTCCGGGAAATCCTTCGGACATGATAAAAACAACATCGAAGTACTAAAGCATCCGGTACTTTGGATGGGGTTCGTTAGCCCAATAGATCTATCTTTAGGATTCGCGTCAATTAGGCGTGCACTAATTCTCAAAATTAGTGATGTTCCCTAATTCTTAGGCTACCAAGCAAAAAGGGGCATATTCGGCTTCGATCATTCAACCATATTGTCACGACCCGAAAAATTTCGACTAATTTTAAACCAAACTCTCGATACGATTTAGTATTCTTGACACAATAAGCAAAGTCTGTAAGGTTGAGTCTCAAAAAGTTTGAACTGTTTCCTATATTCAATTGACCTTCGACTGTTCTCGACGATTCACGAACAACTATTTGTAAATAGATACATATATATATGTATGTGTATATAAATACTACTTGAAAATATATAAAATAATATTTGTTTAAAAATATATAATATATATTTATGTGATAGAACTTGTTATTTAAAACTGATTATATATAGAGAGAGAGTAAATGAAAAATGAATGATTACGAGCTTAATTGGCAAATGTCGGTAACACTCGGTTGATGTTTTGTTAGTTTTAATATAAATATTGTACGTGTTCATGAAGGATTGAAATAAAAGTTGAACGGTAAGTCGATTACGAGGATTTTAGATTTGATAAAAATATTTTTACCCCTTTTAGTTTAAATATTAGTACCCTGTACATATAAATCAGAACAGAAAATAAATAATTTTCAAACCTTTTTTATCAGGTTTCAAACAGGTAATGAGTGAAATAATTTAATATACTTAATCTAAAAATTTGAGATTTTTAGGAACACTTTTATAATTTATCTGTTTAGCAATGAACCACGATATAATAACCATTATTAAAGTGTCGGTAGAAAAATGAGGCTGCTTAACTAATTTAAAAACTTCATTTCATTTCTACATGTTTATAATATATTATTATTATAATTACTATTTGGGTTACTGTACTTAAGTTGAAATTCGGATAAGTTGTTACATGTCATTTGTCTAAACATGTAAGTGGGATGATTATTAATATTCTGTAACTGTTAATGCACGGGTCATAATAAGAGATGATACTGTACTTGATTGGTGATTATGCCTTTTCATTATCACTTAGTTTATATATACAATTACATATACGACATGCATGAGAAGTTGATGAGTAAACCCACAAATATTTGTGCTTCTTTTTCTCCTACCTCACCTAAAACCTCAACCTTCATCCACCCTCAATTCCTACCACAAACCATCATCACATTAACACCACTTTCCTTGTTTACAAATTTTGTTTAACGAACCCTATTACCTTCTAAAAGCCACTTATCATCGATTGAACCGAGACAAGAACCAAAACACCCTCAAGTTAATTGTTGTTTGCTTTCTGTTTCGTTAATGTAACCACCTAAAAAAAATCATAACCACACGCCACCATGAATGACCCTATGCAACCGTAACTTTTTATAACTAGTATTTCTTTTCTATATTCGATCACCGTCATCACATAATCCTTCAAACTAAAACTGTGGTTCGATGTTGTCTGTTCAAGTTAAACCCACCATGTAATCACCACCCCATCGCCATCACCCTCACCATCCCTATAACCTCCACATCCACGACCTCAATCACCAATCTTGTTGGCCTATCACTGCCGCTGTTTCTGTTACTAAAGCCGTGACCCACCAATCACCCTTCATTCATCTTTCTCGTTCAATTTATTTGAAAGTATTACGTCATCTTAACTTAAATATAGCTATAAATCATAAGAGTTCTTAAATGGGATTTTTATAAATAATCAAAGAAGGTGGCAGACAAGTAATAAGCCTATAACCCCACTTGATAAAAGAATGTACCCTAGTGGCTTTATGCAAAGTAGAAAACAAAATAAAGGAAAAAGGGAATCGATATTATACAGAATTTTCGGTTGGGCCATCAGTTTAATTCGAACCATATAAGTATTAGACATGTTGGGCTAATTAATTGTTGTTGGGACTATGTGTTCAGCTGGGCCGAAGGTTACACTACTTGTTTTTTTTCTTCTGATTAAGTTTAAAATGCAAAGAAGAGGTGATGTTATATTAAACATGATATATGTTGGTGACAATAAACAGAAACGATAGAAGGGATGATGATGAGTCGATGGTTTCTGTGATGATAATCATAAAATGATGATAGTCATGGGTATTAGTATGACGATAAGATGTGTACGATGATGATTAGATTATGATAATGACTATCATAATAATTAGATTAATAATAATAAGGAGGATGATTAGAAAATAGATTGATGATTGGTAGAAAGGTTGATGATAACGGTAATGACGATGGTGATGATATATCATGATATGATATAGAAGATGATGATTATGATCACATTAATGATGGTGTTAAGGATGATGAGGTTGATATAAATTTATGATGAAACCATGATTTTATGATATAGATAGCGTTTGATTATAATGTTAATTAGGATTATAATAGGTAATGATCATGATATATGGTATACAAAGTATAAGAATAATGATGATAATTATTCGATAGATTACATGAAGAAGAAGCAAGAAGGAAAAGAAAAATGGATTATTTAGATTTTTTTTTATTTGGAAATAAAACAAAAAGGCGTGATAGATAAAATGGTTAAGGTTGTTTTCGGGTTAACGGGACGTTGCGGGTTCAAACCCGGACTTGGGCATTTTTTTAAGGCTACTTCTTTGAGGTAGTTTACTCACTATTATTATTATTATTATTATTATTATTATTATTATTATTATTATTATTATTATTATTATTATTATTATTATTATTATTATTATTATTATTATTATTATTATTATTATTATTATTGTTATTATTATTATTATTATTATTATAAAAATTATTTTTATATAAAAACATTATTATTTTTAATATTATTATTATTAATTTACATTATTATTAAAAACTATCATTATTATTATCATTACTATTTTAATTATCATTATTATTTCAATTATCATTTTTATTTATTATTTTTATAACAAATAAATATTATACTTATATTACATATTGTTATATACTAAACATATTAACATTATTTTTATAAATATTACAAATAACAAATTATTGATAAAATACTAATATACATATTAAGATATCTACATATATAAATATTAATCTTAATACATAACTATATATAAATTCGTTCGATTACAATTATATGTGTTAATATATATATAAATGATATAGGTTCGTGAATCTGAGGCCAACCCTATACTTGTTCAATATCGTCCTTTGTATTTTTACTACAAAATACAGTATGGTGAGTTTCATTTGATCCCTTTTTAATTGTTTTCGCAATATATATTTTTGGGCTGAGAATACATGCGCTGCTTTTATAAATGTTTACGAAATAGACACAAGTATTTAAAAATATATTCTACGTTGAGTTGTACCACTGGCATATTTCCCTGTAGCTTGGTAACTACTACTTACATGGGTATTGTAAACGCGAATCCTGTTGATAGATCTATCGGGCTTGATAACCCCAACCGGACTGGACGACCAGTATTCAACGGTTGCACAGTACTTCGTTTCGTTACTACACTTGGTACAATGTAGGGAGATTTCATAATAAAGGGAATATGCGACGTTGATTAAATGTTAAGTATGGTTACCAAGTGCTCAACCACTTAGAATACTTTACATACACTTGCGAGTGTATTACGTTTATAATTATGAAATCTTGTGGTCTATTAAAATATTGATAACTGTTGTTACGATAAACCTATGAACTCACCAACCTTTTGGTTGACACTTTAAGCATGTTTATTCTCAGGTATGAAAGAAACCTTCTGCTGTGCATTTGCTCATTTTAAGGATATTACTTGGAGTCATTCCTGTATATTTAAGATCAGTACCTCGCAATGGGACAAGATGTTGATGACTTCGTCCAGGGGGATAAGGACGGGTTGTTGCAGGTGGTATCAGAGCGGTGGTCTTAGCGAACCAGGTCTTGCATTAGTGTGTCTAACTAGTAGTCGTTAGGATGCATTAGTGAGTCTGGACTTCGACCGTGTTTGCATGTCAAAAGTTTTGCCTATCATTTTCGTCGGAAAACTTCCTGCTTATCATTCTTAGTCTAGACACATTTTACTGCATTGACTGCATGAATATTGTATAGACAAAATTCATATCTTAGCGTATCTGCTACTGTAGACTTTGCCTGATAGATTCCGTAGATTCCTCCGTAACTTATGAGATTTTAGTATTATATATGCATATGTAAATTATGTATTGCAGGGTACTAATCTACATCCTATAATCTATTTCTTATTGAAAAATCCTTTATTCAATCGTACGAAATGGAACTCGTCACTAGTTCAAGTCAGTCGGATTTCGACATAGATGTTCACCTAAGCTCCGAAAGCAGCGTCACCAGAATGAATCAACCAATCAGCCATCCCCAATTCATCTGATAGGTTCGTAATCGACTTAATCATTGGAGACAAAAAGAAGGTGATCCTTTCCATCAACCAAATTCACTTCTTGGCGAAGAACCTGAAGCTCTTACCGGCGAATCTATCTGAAACACCATTTTCAGCCTCATTTCCAGGATATCTCACAATGATTATATGATATCCCAAACTCTAAACCTTATTCATTCACTCGTTCTTACCGACAATCATCCCGGAGCAATCGAAGAAGTCAACGAACTTCGCGCTCGAGTAATTAATTTGGAAAACGTGGTGCAAAACCTACCAGCTTCAACAACAGCACCGACAACACCAGTACCACCAACAACCCAAGTTTCAACATCACATGCCTCAACATCTCATTTTGTACCTCGAGCATAATCATCGTTCTACGTATCGATCTATCTACTTTATCTTCGTTCTACATCGATTATCTTCGCTCGACATGACGATTATGTAATTTCTGAAGTTTTAGAGATTATGTAATCTAGTATTAACGATAAATCAAATGAGTTTAATATCTTATTGACTCATTAAATCCATGATTATATCTGAAGAAAATATATATGTATATATATTTTCATAAAGATTGTAATTAAAAATATCTCTCGTAGAAACTGTTAATGGTGAAAATATTTTAACGGGTAGGTAATACCCGAAGAATATTTAGATTTCACATTAATAAATTACACTGTACATTCTTCCAATCTGATTCAACAATCATTTACTATCCTATTTACATCCACCGATGCACGTATCTGTTCACCACAGAATAACCATCTTCATTCAATTTCATATTTGGATTTTGACTATCAAAATCCGACAAGTGGCATAATGAAGAAAATATTGGACAAAATAAAATTTTTTGAAACAAACAAATTAACTATGAGAAATTTTGTTAAGAATCCACGCTAGCTGTTCCTAGCTAACTGTTAATTTCGTATTACCTTTTATTTATCGCAATTTATTTATCACAATTTAATTATCGCATTTTATTTATTGCAATTTTAATTCCTACAATTTTATTTATCGTCATTTAATTTCTGTTATTTATTTTACGCACTTTAAATATCGGGACACGTATACAAGGTTTTGACATATCATATCGACGCATCTATATATATTATTTGGAATAACCATAGACACTCTATATGCAGTAATGCGGGAGTTAGCTATACAGGGTTGAGGTTGATTCTACAATAATATATATAGTTTGAGTTGTGATCGAGTCTAAGACATGTACACGGGTCACGATACTTATTAATTAATTCGAATATTATATATTAAATTATATATGAATTATTGGACTGTTAACTGTGGACTATCGACTGTGGACTAATAAGATTGGACAATTAAAATGAATTAAAATACTGATTATAACATATGAAACTAAATAATTCTTCAAGTTTGCCACTTGATTTCATCTTAAACCCCATTTGTATCTCGATGATTACAATCTGCGTTCAAACCTTTCATGATTCTTGAAAACACCTCAATCCAGAGGATGAACCAACCGCACTTCATCTACGGAAGAAAAGATTGATGTATATAGTTATGCACTTGAAAACAATCGGAACCTGAGTAAACGTTTAACATGTATCTATGCTAACTCTTTTGGCATTGTTAATACCGAAAATAACATTGAAATTCCTTTTCAAAATAGCAAATTTTGTCACAGCTCCAACAAGACAACTTTGACCTTTCGTTCGAAACAATTTTATCATAACCTTGATATATATGTGTGCTCTTTTATTGTTACCGGGAAACCTTTCATATTCCACCATACTAGCATCATCGTTTAATTATCTAAAAAGACAATTCTCCTGAAGCCACCCCGGAATGATAACCGAGGATTCAGAGAAAACAGTAAAATTGTAGATGGCCTAAATGGCTAAGGGTTTGATGATAAAGAATGGAGTGTTGGGAACGCTCGATTAAAAAAATTTTGGTACTAAAAAACGGATTAAGCTAACCATGAAGGAGATCGAGGAAAAATACAAGGACCAAATCTATATTCAAGAATCCAGATAATTCTGTATTCGATGAAATCTTTTGAGAATATCTTGTTCTGTACTCATGTTAAATCTTGTGGAAAAATCTTTCTTCCTCAACCTTCGATCCTAGAAATTCTGAAAATATCATCATAAATATCTTCGATATTTCTGAGGATATTTTCATAAATATTCTTGTTCGAAATTATCTACCTCTTTGTGTTTTCTGTATTCTATTATATTGCAAACTTCTGTAAAATCTATGTATAAATTATGAATGATTTGCGGAGAAGTGTTGGGAATTGAAGCATAAGTTAGTATAATATAATGACGCCCGGCCAACGTGATTATATTACAGTAAGTCATGTTGAGTTTCTAATGAAATGTGATGATGGTTCACAGTAGATTATACCATCATCATGTGTCATGTTACACGACTCTTTCATTCTACTTAATTTCTAAGCATATCACGGAAATATTTCTTTGATATTTCTGTTCTTCTGTAATTCCAACAAATTGCTAATAAATCGTGCTATTACATTTTCTTTCTGATTAGAAGATTTCCTCTAAATTTCTTGAATTCCAGAAACCCACCGTGACTACGTCATAAGTTAAATCTCTATCTCAATCTTTTGTGATAGCTTCACTCATACGCTTCACATAATCGAATTGTTTTACCACTATTACTACATGGTGATAAAACTCTAGTTATTAACTCATATTCATCATAAAAACAATCTTATTGTTAGCCATGACCACCTCGATCAAATTTCGGGACGAAATTTCTTTAACGGGTAGGTACTGTCACGAGCCGAAAAATTTCGACTAATTTTAAACCAAACTCTCGATACGATTTAGTATTCTTGACACAATAAGAAAAGTCTGTAAGGTTGAGTCTCAAAAAGTTTGAACTGTTTCCTATATTCAATTGACCTTCTACTGTTCTCGACGATTCACGAATAACTATTTGTAAATAGATACATATATATGTATGTGTATATAAATGTGTATATAAATACTACTTGAAAATATATAAAATAATATTTGTTTAAAAATATATAATATATATTTATGTGATAGAACTTGTTATTTAAAACTGATTATATATAGAGAGAGAGTAAATGGAGAATGAATGATTACGAGCTTAATTGGCAAATGTCGGTAACACTCGGTTGATGTTTTGTTAGTTTTAATATAAATATTGTACGTGTTCATGAAGGATTGAAATAAAAGTTGAACGGTAAGTCGATTACGAGGATTTTAGATTTGATAAAAATATTTTTACCCCTTTTAGTTTAAATATTAGTACCCCGTACATATAAATCAGAACAGAAAATAAATAATTTTCAAACCTTTTTGATCAGGTTTCAAACAGGTAATGAGTGAAATAATTTAATATATTTAATCTAAAAATTTGAGATTTTTAGGAACACTTCTATAATTTATCTGTTTAGCAATGAACCACGATATAATAACCATTATTAAAGTGTCGGTAGAAAAATGAGGCTGCTTAACTAATTTAAAAACTTCATTTCATTTCTACACGTTTATAATATATTATTATTATAATTACTATTTGGGTTACTGTACTTAAGTTGAAATTCGGATAAGTTGTTACATGTCATTTGTCTAAACATGTAAGTGGGATGATTATTAATATTCTATAACTGTTAATGCACGGGTCATAATAAGAGATGATACTGTACTTGATTGGTGATTATGCCTTTTCATTATCACTTAGTTTATATATACAATTACATATACGACATACGTGAGAAGTTGATGAGTAAACCCACAAATATTTGTGCTTCTTTTTCTCCTACCTCACCCAAAACCTCAACCTTCGTCCACCCTCAATTCCTACCACAAACCATCATCACATTAACACCATTTTCCTTGTTTACAAATTTTGTTTAACGAACCCTATTACCTTCTAAAAGCCACTTATCATCGATTGAACCGAGACAAGAACCAAAACACCCTCAAGTTAATTGTTGTTTGCTTTCTGTTTCGTTAATGTAACCACCTAAAAAAAATCATAACCACACGCCACCATGAATGACCCTATGCAACCGTAACTTTTTACAACTAGTATTTCTTTTCTATATTCGATCACCGTCATCACATAATCCTTCAAACTAAAACTGTGGTTCGATGTTGTCTGTTCAAGTTAAACCCACCATGTAATCACCACCCCATCGCCATCACCCTCACCATCCCTACAACCTCCACATCCACGACCTCAATCACCAATCTTGTTGGCCTATCACTGCCGCTGTTTCTGTTACTAAAGCCGTGACCCACCAATCACCCTTCATTCATCTTTCTCGTTCAATTTGTTTGAAAGTGTTACGTCATCTTAACTTAAATATAGCTATAAATCATAAGAGTTCTTAAATGGGATTTTTATAAATAATCAAAGAAGGTGGCAGACAAGTAATAAGCCTATAACCCCACTTGATAAAAGAATGTACCCTAGTGGCTTTATGCAAAGTAGAAAACAAAATAAAGGAAAAAGGGAATCGATATTATACAGAATTTTCGGTTGGGCCATCAGTTTAATTCGAACCATATAAGTATTAGACATGTTGGGCTGATTAATTGTTGTTGGGCCTATGTGTTCAGCTGGGCCGAAGGTTACACTACTTGTTTTTTTTTCTGATTAAGTTTAAAATGCAAAGAAGAGGTGATGTTATATTAAACATGATATATGTTGGTGACAATAAACAGAAACGATAGAAGGGATGATGATGAGTCGATGGTTTCTGTGATGATAATCATAAAATGATGATAGTCATGGGTATTAGTATGACGATAAGATGTGTACGATGATGATTAGATTATGATAATGACTATCATAATAATTAGATTAATAATAATAAGGAGGATGATTAGAAAATAGATTGATGATTGGTAGAAAGGTTGATGATAACGGTAATGACGATCGTGATGATATATCATGATATGATATAGAAGATGATGATTATGATCACATTAATGATGGTGTTAAGGATGATGAGGTTGATATAAATTTATGATGAAACCATGATTTTAAGATATATATAGCATTTGATTATAATGTTAATTGGGATTAGAATAGGTAATGATCATGATATATGGTATTCAAAGTATAAGAATAATGATGATAATTATTCGATAGATTACATGAAGAAGAAGCAAGAAGGAAAACAAAAATGGATTATTTAGATTTTTTTTATTTGGAAATAAAACAGAAAGGCGTAATAGATAAAATGGTTAAGGTTGTTTTTGGGTTAACGGGACGTTGCGGGTTAAAACCCAGACTTGGGCATTTTTTAAGGGCTACTTCTTTGAGGTAGTTACTCACTATTATTATTATTATTATTATTATTATTATTATTATTATTATTATTATTATTATTATTATTATTATTATTATTATTATTATTATTATTATTATTATTATTATTATAAAAATGATTTTTATATAAAAACATTATTATTTTTAATATTATTATTATTAATTTACATTATTATTAAAAACTATCATTATTATTATCATTACTATTTTAATTATCATTATTATTTCAATTATCATTTTTATTTATTATTTTTATAACAAATAAATATTATACTTATATTACATATTATTATATACTAAACATATTAACATTATTTTTATAAATATTACAAATAACAAATTATTGATAAAATACTAATATACATATTAAGATATCTACATGTATAAATATTAATCTTAATACATAACTATATATAAATTCGTTCGATTACAATTATATGTGTTAATATATATATAAATGATATAGGTTCGTGAATCTGAGGCCAACCCTATACTTGTTCAATATCGTCCTATGTATTTTTACTACAAAATACAGTATGGTGAGTTTCATTTGCTCTCTTTTTAATTGTTTTCGCAATATATATTTTTGGGCTGAGAATACATGCACTGCTTTTATAAATGTTTACGAAATAGACACAAGTACTTAAAAATATATTCTACGTTGAGTTGTACCACTGGCATATTTCCCTGTAGCTTGGTAACTATTATTTACATGGGTATTGTAAACGTGAATCCTGTTGATAGATCTATCGGGCTTGATAACCCCAACCGGACTGGACAACCAGTATTCAACGGTTGCACAGTACTTCGTTTCGTTACTACACTTGGTACAGTGTAGGGAGATTTCATAATAAAGGGAATATGCGACGTTGATTAAATGTTAAGTATGGTTACCAAGTGCTCAACCACTTAGAATGCTTTACATACACTTGCGAGTGTATTATGTTTATAATTATGAAATCTTGTGGTCTATTAAAATATTGATAACTGTTGTTACGATAAACCTATGAACTCACCAACCTTTTGGTTGACACTTTAAGCATGTTTATTCTCAGGTATGAAAGAAACCTTCCGATGTGCATTTGCTCATTTTAAGGATATTACTTGGAGTCATTCCTGTATATTTAAGATCAGTACCTCGCAATGGGACCAGATGTTGATGACTTCGTCCAGGAGGATAAGGACGGGTTGTTGCACATATAATGTAGTTTCGATTACTTGTGTCTATTTCGTAAAACATTTATAAAACTTGCGCATGTATTCTCAGCCCAAAAATATAAAGGGTAAAAAGGCAAATGAAACTCACCATACTGTATTTTGTAGTAAAAATACATATGATGTCATTTAACAAGTGTAGGGTTGACCTCGGATTCACGAACCTATAACATTCGTATATATATTAAAACATATAATGACAATTAATCAGTTTATATATATTAATATTATTAATATACTTTTTGTATTAATTATTTATATTCATCTTATATATATAAATACTTAATATTTTTGTATTTATTAGATTTAAAGTATACGATATATATATATATATATATATATATATATATATATATATATATATATATATATATTTTCTATATTGATGTTTAGAAATATTATATCGTGTATTAAAACTTACAATATTTGCAATATTTATTTGCGATAATAATAACAACAGTGATAATAATAATGATAATACAGTGATAATAATAATGATAATACTAATTATATTGTTAATATAATGGTAATAAGAATGATTTATAACTCATTACAAATTTAATATATTTATTTTCAATAATTTGAAGTAAATACTTAATATTAAGTTAAAAAGGTGATTTATAATTGTTAATGTGTTAATTTAAAATATTTTAGTATTAGTAATAAATAAATAAGTAAAATGATATTAGTATCAATATTTATAACCTTGGTAATAATTGTAGCGATATTAATGTTAATGCTAATAATAACAAAACTATTATATTAGTAATATTATTAATAACAATGATAATAATAATATTATTAACAATAATAATGATAACAATCATAATAATACCTAAAATCATAATCCTACAATTAATCATAATAATGATAATAATAATAATGATTAACTTAGCACTAATAATAATACTTATCAACAATATTAATAATAATAATAACAGTAATAATAATAATAATAATGAAAATGAAAATAATAATAATAACAGTAATAATAATAATAATAATAATGAAAATGATAATAATAATAATAATAATAATAATTTTAATAAAACTAGAAGACTACCTTAAAGAAAAAGGCTTAAAAAAAAATGCTCCAACCAGGAATCGAACACGAGACCTCTAGTTAACCCGAACACACCCTCAACCATTCAGCTATGTCTGTTTTTCTGAATTTAACCCCTTTCAATTATTTATAACCCATATTATAATTATTCCCTAATTCATCTTCTTCTTCCTCAAAATAGTCGACCAGGAATCAATCCATGAATCAATTAGTTAAACATCTTTAGATTCTTAAATGAGCAAAGAAACAATCATTGATAGTTGATTGTATTAAAAGGGAACAAGAAAAAATAAAAAAAATAAACAGACCTGCTGTTTAATCGAGAAAAAAAATAGAAACCCAAATTTGATTTTTAAAATCAGGACCTGTTTAGATGATAGTTATAAAACGAAATGTGTTCTAAATCATCTCTATAAAACTTTTGGGGCATCAATTGATCCAAAATCATTAACACGAACTTGAATTTTACTATGAACAAAGTCGTTGACCTTTTTGAAAATATACTTTGACTCCAAAATTGAAACTAGATAAAAAGGATTGGGGTCTGAATCTTTTCATGTAGTTTGCGTGAACAATTCCTAACAGTCTTGCATTTATAGTTTTTGAAGATTGAATTGTATTTGAGTTTTAAAAAAAAAAATAAGTAAATAACACGAAGCAGGGGACTAAGCTTGCTTCTATGAATCTGTTTTATTTTTCTCTCCTTTTTCCTTCGAATTGTCTCAGGGATTATAGAGTGTAGGTAATATATGGATACTGTAACATGAACTGATTGAGGTTGTATTGTAGTGAGGGGTGATGTCGACTGATAACAATACTCAGACAGGAAAATCGATTAGGAATATCAATTAGGAGGAAGAAGATAAAAATTAAACAGATATGTTGACTAAAGTGCTTAATCAATCCAGTATCCTGATTATACGCGTACTATATCTATCTATTTTTATAAAAATTACACTTTTTATTAATAATTAAGAAATATAAACATATTAATAATAGTATTGTTATAATATATAATAATATCAATATTATTACTAATTGTAAAGAATGATATTAATAATAATACTAATAATAATAACAATACTAATAAAAATGTCAAATAATGCTAATAATAGTAATGATATTAAAATTAATGATTTTTAATAATAATAACAATGCTAATTTTTGAAAATAATAATAGCTAATAATTTATTTACATCCTAACTAATTTATAAATTCAATCACTCTTTTATAATATATATCTTTATAACTATTATTTTGATAATTCTAAAATTATTAGATTTTTATAAATTACAATTATAACTGTAGTATTAGTATTATTAATAATACTAATATTGATATTAGTCTTAATAGTAATAATGAAAGTAGTAACAATAATATTATTGTTAATACAATAACTAGATTTTAACCTGAAATCATATACAGTGAAACTTACTTTATTCATTCTAATGTACGGATCAGTTTGTTACTTATTGCTTTTAGTTAACTAATAAAATTTACAACTATTTTATAAGTCTTATCGTTATATTTAAAATCTTCATTTTGATAATCATAACCTTAATATTATAATTATACTAATAATAATAATAATATTTATGATACTAATATTAATATTAATAATCATAATATTATTATTAATAAAAAGACTAGTAACAATAATTGATAACTATTAATATGCTAATATTAATACTACAATAATGATAACTTTAATAAATTAAATTACTAATAATATTAATACTAATGATAATAATAATTCTATTAGTTATAATAATATTACTATTATAGTAATATTAATAATAATATAACCACATATACATATTAAGTTTTATATATTTTATACTAGAGGTAATAATATTAATATTACAATTATTAATATTAATATTAATATTAATAAAAATAATAAATGTAATGATAATAATATTAATATAACAATTATATTCAAACTTGTAATTAAATTTAATATATTCTATTTATTATAATATCTTTTAATTATATAATTTTATTGAATCCTTATTATTTATTAATTATATATATAGTTATTACAATATCACATATGTATAGATTTCATATATATTTACATATTTATTTATACATCAATGTTCGTGAATCGTCGAGAATAGTCAGAGGTATAAATGAATCTACGTAAATAGTTCAAAAGTTTGTAGACTCAGTTTAACAGACTTTGCTTATCAAGGAGAAATGATATAAGAATAAAGTTTAAATTTGGTCAAAAATTTCCGGGTCGTCACACAGTACAAGGTATCAAGGGGTAACTTTTGTTTAGTCGCGATATTACAAACTGCAGCAACACTTTTAGATTGATATATTTGGTATCAATCAACTTTAAACTAAATCTTGTGGTCTATTACTATTATTGAAATCATTATTTATGATAAACCTATGAACTCACCAACCTTTTAATTGACACTTTTTAGCATGTTTATTCTCAGGTATTACATAATGCTTCTGCTGTGTATTTGATAATTGAAAAGGACATTACATGGAGTCATTCATGGCATATTTTTGAAAGATGTTGCATTCAGAATCATCTCCGTGTATCATATAGATGTCAATATCTCGCAATGAGACCAGAAATAACGTACCGCGTCAATCGCGATTTTGGCGGGTCGTTATAAATTAAGTGCACTAGTAGTACAAATACAAAATTCTGAATATGTACCTTTATTATGTTAAGCAGCGATTTCTTTTTAGCAACATGTATCTTTTTATCAGAACTTAGTTTATTCCATCTCCTGTAGTAATACCCCGTCAGAATCCACTAACGGAGTATTAACTCCTGGTCCTACAGTTTAGCGGTCACGCCCTCTATATGAGACGTTTTCGAAAAGTATTCACATTAATCATTAAAACAAAGTCATTTATTAAAGAAAATGTAACTGGAAACATTTGACATCAATGACTAATGTAAATGAACCCAAACATCTTAAAAGAAAACTTTTTAAATGCGAATATTTATTCTTGAAATGAACATGATAAACATGCTGGACGCCGTCCAGTTCTAGCAGCATACAGCATATAACTTTAATTAAGTGGAAGCACTATCTCTATGTACCTGAGATGAAACATGCAAAACGTCAACGAAAAACGTTGAGTGAATCTACAGGTTTAGTAAATCATTCCTTAAGTTAGGCCACAAGATTTTTCTTAGAAAACATCATAGGAAAAGTATACATTATGATGAGCACTTGATAATAAAGCTTTAACCTTTGCGTGAGCTGAGCACACGTCTTAGTTTACCCTATCATGGTGATACTCCGATCAAGTGTACGAGTAACAACTACATAAGCACCTGTTTATGTTGCGGTGAGGTTTGTCAAACCTAACGGTACCGTCCCTATAAGTCGAGCTTACAAAGTAACTAATATAATTAAGCTAAGGGATTTTTGATCTGAACTCATATGTATATTCTTAGTAAGTTACTTGTGCTAAACACGTTAAACATTTGTAAAAAGCATGCATCTCATCCCTGTAAAAACATAGTAGGGACTGTAGACTCACCTTAGCAAAAGCACTCGTAAAGATCTTAGCAAAGCGTACTGTTGTCGAAACTCTCGACTGAACAACGCAACCTAATCAATTAAATCATCTTAATTATACACTAATAGGTCAAACTTCGTCAACCCATAGTGTACGCAAAGTCCTAGTGCTCAGACTGTCTCAACGAACAAGTAAAATTCAACTAATCCAAGCAAGTCAACAAAAGTCAAACCAAAAGTCAACTCGGTCAAAGTGGTCAACTAAAGTCAAACATCTCAGTAGGTCATGAAAACATGGTCAAAAAGTCAAACCTAGGTCATATAACATGTTATAACTCATAGTTTAGCAAATCGCATTTTCCGCTTCTTAGCGCATACCTTGGAAATTCGTACGTCGTAAAGAGATACATCTATAGCACATAGAACATAATTCATAAAATTATGATCAACTCCAGATCATTGCTATACTTAAAATCGATTCCAAAAAGTCCAGCCAAAGCCTCATACGATAATTCAAAGTCAGAAGTCATAAGGGGTCTAATCATTGTTCATTACAGCAATTTCTGCTCGAGCGTCAGTTTTGAAATATTTCTCATAAAAATAGATTTTGACGAACGGCCAATTGAAGTCATCTCAAAACATCTAAAAGTTTTAGTGATAAAATAATCAGAAGCATTGCTTTAGCCAATTTGTACAGTTTCGCAAAACATTACAGACTTATCAGTTTTTGACCATCAATCGGACGCATCACATAGATAAGCATATATCTCATGGCAATTCACGTTATCGTAAGTTCGTATACAAATGAAACATGTCAAGGAACACCTATACTAACATATTACAGAAGATGAAAGTCTAAATCAATTCCTAGTTCATTCTAGAAATTTTTATGTGAACTTAAAAACTGATTCAGCATACTTTACAAATCAAATCTTTGTTTTATCATATCGGGAGCATTGCATAACCTTTCGACGCAAATCTTTAGTCCAAATTGCTTAAATTTTCACAAGGAATAAGTAGCATACTTTTCATAAGCTAAAACACAAAGCATACAACTCAGAAAATTCAGATTACGCATAAAACATAGTGAAATCTTCGATTAATCACATCTTAATTATACGATAACGAAATCAAGCAAAATTGGAGTCTAAAATTAATAACTTTTCGATATCTTTCTATTTAAACACATTACAAGATCAGATCTCATACCAATTTAATCATATCAACAAGAAACAAATTCGTTTTTCGAACATACAACGTTAATTACGCAATCAATCAACAATTAACAACATCAATCACCATTAATTGAGCACTAGACTTGATTACACTACATAATTGAAAAAAACTGAATTAATGAAATTAGGGTTACTAGTTATACCTCAAACGATTAAATTGAGCACACTAACGCGTAGAGAACGACACAAGGAACAACGTTCGTGTACAAACCTTCTTCAAATTTTGAGTTTTGAATGTGTGTGTGTGTGTGTGGAGGCCGACGGCCAAAGGAGGGAGGGAGAGGGAGAGAATGTTGATTGTATGTGTGTGTATTATGAGGGTTTCTAGTCTAGTTTCTCCCTTAAATACATTATGGCCTAATTAGAGTCCATCATTAGCAAGTAAAGGTCCAAAATACAAACACAAGGGGCCCACTAGGGGGGTTCGGCCGATTGGCCTTCTTATGGGGGCTCGGGCTCAATTTTGCTTCATTGCTCGTACGCGCGTGGTCCGTTTCGAGTGCCGTTAACCGTATCGAGTCTCCGGAACGTTAACTAGTAGTTGAAACGCAATCACCGAGTTTAATTCATCAAATAAATAATAAATTAAAAATAATTTTCTTAAAGTCAATAATTATCGAAAAAAATTATTGTGTCGTTTTTCTAAGTTCTGTAAACTGAAAAGCTTTCTAGATGATAAACTTAATCGTAACGTTTTCTAGTTATTTCGCTAACCGAAATAAGTTCGTAAATTAATATAGCATATTAATTCAAACATTTCTCTAATAAGTATGTATTTAATTCTATTAAACACACAAATATAAGTAACCACCGTTAAATACTTAACGAACAATTAACGATAGTAAACGGAAAAAGTCGGGTTGTTACATTACCCACCTGTTATGAAAAATTTCGTCCCGAAATTTTAATGGTCTTCCGCCGTAGTTGTCTGCTCGGAAAACAGTTGTGGATACTTAAGTCTCATCTGATCTTCACGCTCCCATGTGAATTCTGGTCCTCTACGGGAATTCCGTCTAACCTTAACTAGTGGAATTCTGCTTTGCTTTAGTTGCTTAACTTCGTGACCCATAATCTCAGCAGGCTCTTCAATGAAATTAAGCTTAGGATCAACTAGCACTTCGTCTAAAGGAATCACCAAACTTTCATCTGATAAGAACCTCTTCAAATTGGAAACATGAAAACTATCGTGAATCTCGCTAAATTCCTGCGGTAATTTCAATCTATACGCTACCGATCCAATTAGTTCGGTAATCTCAAACGGTCCAATATACCTCGGACTTAACTTTCCTCTCTTACCAAAGTGCACTACACCCTTCCAGGGTGACACTTTGAGCATAACCTTGTCTCCAACCTGAAATTCCAAATCTTTCCTTTTAAGATCTGCATAGCTCTTTTGACGATCTCGTGCTATTTTCATTCTTTCTCGAATCTGAACATTTTTCTCAGTCGTTTCATGTACAATCTCAGGACCAGTTAACTGACTATCTCCTAACTCAGTCCAACATATAGGTGATCTGCACTTTCTGCCATACAGTGCTTCAAAAGGCGCTGCCTCTATACTCGCGTGGTAACTATTGTTATAGAAAAAATCTACTAACGGTAGATGTCTATCCCATCCAATTCCAAAATCAATCACACACACTCTTAACATGTCTTCTAGTGTCTGAATCGTCCTCTCACTTTGCCCATCAGTCTGTGGATGGTAGGCTGTACTCATGTCTAAACGAGTTCCCATGGCATCTTGTAAAGCTTGCCAAAATCTAGATGTAAATCTACTATCTCTGTCGGAAATAATGGATAACGGCACTCCATGTCGTGAAACTACTTCCTTTATGTAGATCTGAGCCAACCTCTCCATCTTATCTGTTTCCTTAATCGGTAGAAAATGAGCAGACTTCGTAAGACGATCAACGATAACCCAAATCGTATCATAACCTCCTACCGTTTTAGGCAACTTAGTGATAAAATCCATTGTAATATTCTCCCACTTTCATTGGGGAATCTCTAGTTGTGTCAACAAACCTGACGGTTTCTGATGCTCTGCCTTAACTTTAGCACAAGTCAAGCACTTATCAACATAGGTAGCGATTTTGGCTTTCATATTAGGCCACTAATACAGTGCCTTAAGATCTTGGTACATCTTGTCGGATCCAGGGTGAATAGAATATCTTTTCTTGTGTGCCTCTTCTAGCACTAGTTCCCTTAATTCACCAAACTTCGGTACTCATATTCTGTCGATAAAATACCGGGTTCCATCTTCTCGAGTAACAAACTTCTTATCAATTCCTCAAATTGATTCGGTAGCAACGTTCTCTTCTTTCAACGCCTCTAGCTGTGCGTCACGTATCTGAGAAGTAAGGTTCCTTTGAATAGTAAAGTTCAATGCTCTAACTCGAATTGGCTTAACTCTCTCCTTCCTACTCAAAGCATCTTCCACTACATTAGCCTTACCGGGATGATAGCTAATGTCGCAATCGTAATCATTCAACAATTCGATCCAACGTCTCTGTCTCATATTAAGCTATTTCTGATCAAAAATATGCTGCAGACTCTTGTGATCAGTGAATACAGTGAACTTAGTACCATACAAATAGTGTCTCCACATCTTTAGTACAAAAACTACAGCACCAAGTTCTAGATCGTGAGTCGTATACTTCAACTCATGTATCTTCAATTGTCGGGATGCATATGCAATCACTTTCTTACGTTGCATCAACACGCAACCAAAACCTTGCCGTGAAGCATCGCAGTAAACTACGAAATCCTCGGTTCCTTCGGGTAAAGACAAAATCGGTGCAGTCGTTAATTTCTCTTTTAACAACTGAAATGCAGCTTCATGCAACTCTGTCCATTCATACTTCTTACACTTGTGAGTCAATGCTGTTAACGGTCGGGCAATAGTACAAAATCCCTCAATGAATCTTCTATAGTAACCAGCAAGACCTAAAAATTGCGAATTAGGAGTCTCCCATTTCTTTACTGTCTCTATCTTTGCAGGATCAACTTGAATAACATTGACTCCTACGATATGACCCAAAAATTGCACTTCTCGCATCCAAAAGTCACATTTCAAAAATTTCGCGTACAACTGCTTCTTCCTGAGCATCTCTAGTAACAAACGGATATGTTGCTCATGTTCTTTCTCATTTTTAGAATATACCAATATATCATCGATAAATACTATAACAAATTGTCCAGATATGGCTTACACACACGGTTCATGAGATCCATGAACACAGCCAGTGCGTTCGTCAATCCAAATGGCATTACGGTAAATTCATGATGACCATAGCGTGTCCTGAACACTGTCTTCGGTATATCTTGTGGCGACTCCGTCAAAACACTTAACGGCTCCGTCACTTGGTCCCACAGCTTGATTGAAACTCTATATGAATTTAATAAAACAACCTTGCATTCTTTATTTTAAAAAAAAAATGATTTCCTATAAAGGAAATCTACTAAAAATATATAAGTTTAGAAAAACTATACAATAATACTTTAACCAAAAGTTGACCAAAACAAAGTCAACAAACAACCACTACCAAATGTAACAAAATAGAGTGCAAGTTAATGTTTAACAAAAGCTGCTATCATAAATATGCAGACTCTCTAAGCACAGCGGAAGCAATCAATCATGAACCTGAGAATAAAACATGCGAGTAACTGTCAACAAAAATGTTGAGTGAATTATAGGTTTAATATTGCAAACAATATTTAATTTAAACAATAAAAATTTATGTTTGAAAACATAAAACTCCTTTTTAAACCACCAAATTATATGCTAGAAAACATATAATAAAACATTATTCCATTTTCCGTGAGCCACCTGGTAACCACTTAACCATTTATTTACCCTTGCCAAACACAATAAATAATATACACCGAACAAGTGTATCTACAACAAAATACGAAGTACTAAACATTCCGATTATAAATTGCTAGCGCGACTAGCTCGAAATGGGGTTGTCAAACCCGATAGATCTATCCATAGGATTCGCGTTCACCAGTAGAAACCAGTGATTACAATTACCAGATTAGGGAATATTTTTGTTCGACTCACAATGAATAATTTAAACCAACTTCCACTTGTGTCCAAAATATAAAATAAATTGCATGTATTCTCATCCCAAAAGATTTAAAATAGAAAAAAAAAATGGGACTATAACTCACCTTAATAGCAACGAAGTAACCAATACAATTAAGCGAACAGCAAATGTAGTACAGTGATCAGGAATGATCACAACGCCGACCTATAAATAAAGCAGGTCGATATAAATAACTAACTTAGGTCAAGTCTTAGTATGACAGCTATTGTACATGTTGCAAGTAGTCATAGAACAATACTCAATATGCATCGGTTTGATCGGAACAGCTTACGGACACACACTTTCTATTTTTAGAAAGTTTCTATTTTTAGCAGGTTTCCATTTTTGGAAAGTTTCTATTTTTGGAAAGTTTCTATTTTTTGGAAAGTTTCTATTTTTGGAAGTTTCTATTTTTGGAAAGTTTCCAAATTTAGAAAGTTGCTATTTTAGGAAAGTTTATAAGTTAGGAAAGTTTCCTTAATTAGAAAGTCAACAAAAGTCAACTAAAAGTCAAAGTCAACCGAAAGTCAACTCAAAAGTCAACCTTGGTCAAACATGGTCAATGTAAATTTTAAAAGTGTAAGTTATAATAATAATATAAGTTATAACGTTTATTAAAGTTAAATATGTCTAATTATGTCATTACATAAGTTTAATTAAATTAAAATGAATTATTAAAGTTAATATAAATTTAAATGATATAATTAATATAACATGAGTATTTAATTAATTAATTAAATATTAGTCATAATATAAGTATTATTCATTAATAATAAATTTTAAATTATATCATAAGTATTATTAATTAATAATGAATTATTAATCATATCATAAGTTTCTAATTATAATCATTAAATCATAAGTATTTAATAATTAAATTATAATTAAATAATAACTAAGCCTTAGAATAATTAAATAATTAATTAATCCTTATTATAAGTCTTATAATAGTAATCTCATAATATAAGTTTAATACTTATCATAAGTATTTTCCATTAATAATGAAGTATCATTTATCATATGTTTAATTAAAATGTTAATTAAATCATAGGTATTAATTAAATGATATAATAAATATATATATCATAAGTTGTAAATAATAATAATTACTTTTTTTATCATAAGTATTTAAATAATAATGAAATCCATTATTTATATCATAAGTTTAATAATTAGTCACAAGTTTTAAATCAAAAGTTCATCGGGTCGTATCCTGAGCCCCGGGTATCGGTTTTCGGCGAGCCTTACATATATCTCCGCCCAAGCAAACCACCCGACACTTTGGTACACTCAAGAACACCCCAAGAACATCCCACAAGTCGTGATGTACAGCCAATTCACTACTTGGAACTTTAATTCAATCAAAAACGTGTTTTAGACGTAACGGGTGATTCGTGGCTCGGATTGAGATGACCCGAACATGAAAGTTTGCCCCACCATCAGTAGTAACACACTAAAACACCCTAAAGTCACCAAATATGGTCACAAAGTCGGACCAAACCTGGTTCATACCAAAATCACATTTCAATCTTAACAAAATACCACTTTGATCGTAACTAGGGCTCCGGGAATCGAAACGACATGAATCCGGAGTCTAAAATTAATGTCTTGATGAGAGGAACTCATTTATATACTTTATTTTATGATCAACATCAGTTAAAATATCAGAAACACACGAAAAAGCTGCTGTTCCAATTTTATCAAACCGAAAAATATGCAATCGAGTAATTCTACGAACACAATCAACATTACAACAACTAATAATCATCATACTAATAAAATATAATCAAAATACAGAAAAATAAAGAAAAATTAAAAAAAATCTAGGGTTAGGGTTCATACCCTAATCAATAATCAAGAGATGTTAACTTGTAGAGAAGAACGTGTAGAATCCGATTATGCAATCTATTTGATGATCCATGCAAGATTAGATGAAGATGATGATGATTTGGTGGAGCTAGGGTGACGGCTCAAAAAAAAAAAAAAAGAGAAGAGGAGGAAGAAAATAAAATGGGAGTAATTAGGTTTGAGAGGAAATGCTAGTGTTTAGAAAATGAAAAATGGAATAATGAAATAAAATCACAAACCACCCCCTCCCTAAGGGAATTTTCGGCCAACAACTGAATGGGGTGGGCCCCACATGGCCCACAATGATAAATATGTAATTTCTTTTAGCCCGAACGCCCGATCTAAGCCCGAAACGCGAAAATGCTACTACGCGATTGATTTTTCGGAGAGATAACTACGCGACGGATAAAATATATAAACACTATATATAATCATATGACATCAAAATATCATAATTAAAATAATTAGGACTTAAAAATTCCAAAAGTTCGACCGTTGGTTTGAAAACCGAAAAGATTCGCCGGATAGAAATCCGCGACTCGTAGGAACGTATAATTTAAAATATGAATACAAATATTCATATAACACATAATAATTAATATATTATTACAAAAATAATAATATAGGTCATAGAAATGACGTGGCACGAATAACAATTAACGGTCGTTAAATAGTTAACGGTAAAAGATAACGGAAAAAGTAGGGTCGTTACAGTACCTTCCCGTTACGGAAATTTCGTCCCGAAATTTAAGCAGGTGCAGGGGTTGACTCAGCATTTGGGAACAAATGCGGGTACTTCTTCTTCATCTGATCTTCACGCTCCCAAGTGAACTCGGGACCGCATCCGGTGTTCCCTCTAACTCGAACAATAGGAATTTTACTCTGCTTAAGAGTCTTTACCTCTCGGTCCATAATTTCAACAGGTTCTTCAATAAAATAAAGTTGCTTATCAACATGAAGTTCATCAAAAAGAATAGTTTCATTGGGCTCGGCCAAACACTTCTTTAAATTCGATACATGAAAAACGTCACGAATAGCACTGAGTTCTTGTGGCAATTTCAAACGATAAGCCACTGGTCCAACTCTCTCAATAATCCCAAAAGGTTCAACAAAATGAGGATTCAACTTTCCCCCTTTTACCAAAATGTATCAGCCCTTCCAAGGTGATACCTTCAACATAACACGATCACCGACCTGAAATTCAATATCGTTTCTTCTTTTATTGGCATAGCTCTTTTGCCAACTTCTGGCGATTCTCAATCTTTCCTTAATCTGTGCAATCTTCTAGGTAGTCTCGTGAATGATCTCTGGTCATGTGAGTTGAGCATCCCCAACCTCATTCCAACAGACAGGAGACCTACACTTTCTACCATACAGAGCTTCAAATGGTGCGGCTTTAATACTTGCATGATAACTGCTGTTATAAGAAAACTCATCCAGCGACAAATATTTATCCCACCCATTTCCAAAATCAATAACACACGCTCTTAACATGTTTTCTATGTTTGAATGGTCCTCTCACTCTGACCATCCGTCTGTGGATGATAAGCGGTGCTCATATCCAATTTAGTTCCTAGAGCACCTTGTTAGGACTGCCTCAGTCCAACATAATCGATACGGGAACACCATGTCTCGAAATAATCTCCTTCAAATACAAACGAGTAAACTTCTTCATTGAATATGTTTCCTTAATTGGCAAGAAAAGAGTTGACTTAGCGAGTCGGTAACAATCACCCAAATGGTATCATAACCACCCATAACTCCCGGTAACTTCGTAATAAAGTCCATCTTAATACCTTCCCACTTCCACTCGGGAATTTCAGGTTGCACCAAAAGTCCAGACGGTTTTTGATGTTCAGCTTTAACCTTAGCGCAGGTCAAACACTTAGCCACATACGTAGCCACATCAACTTTCAAATTAGGCCACCAATACAGCTCCTTAAGATCATGATACATCTTTCCTGAACCAGGATGAATAGAGTACCTAGACTTATGAGCCTCATCTAAAACAAGTTTTCGTAGATCACCAAACTTCGGAACCCAAAGGCATCCCGCAAAATACCGAGTACCATCGGTTTGTACCTCTAACTGTTTACTCAAGCCTCGGACCTTCCCGTTACAAAATTTTCCTCCTTCAAGGCTTCTTATTGTGCCTCAAGGATCTGCCTAGCGAGGTTTGTTTGAATTGTCATATTCAAGGCCCTAAACCTGCGAGGTTCAGCCCTTTCTTTACGACTTAATGCATCAGCCACATCATTGGCCTTTCCCGGATGATATAAAAGTTCGCAATCATAATCATTTAACGTCTCAACCCATCTTCGTTGCCTCATATTTAACTGTTTCTGATCAAGAATATGTTGAAGACTTTTGTGATCAGTGTACAATGTACCTTTGACCCCATATAGATAATGTCTGCAAAACTTAAGCGCAAACACAACAGCTCTCAACTCTAAATCATGGGTTACGTAATTCTGCTCGTGAATCTTCAACTGACGTGACGCGTACGCAATAACTTTCTTTCGTTGCATCAAAACACAACCAAAGTCTTGACACGAAGCATCACAATAGATAACCAAATCATCATTACCCTCAGGTGGTGATAATATCGGTGCAGAAGTTAACTTCTTCTTCAGAGTTTGGAAAGCAGACTCTTGTTCACTCTTCCACTCGTACTTCTTCCCCTTATGCGTTAAAGCAGTCAGAGGTTTCGCTACTCGTGAAAAATCTTGAATGAACCTTCTATAATAGCCTGCTAATCCTAGAAACTGGCGAATCTGAGTAGGAGTTTTCGGAACTTCCCACTTTTCAATCGCCTCAATCTTAGCAGAATCAACTTGTATTCCCTATTTACTAACAATATGTCCGAGGAAATTGAATTTCTCTTAACCAGAAAGCACACTTAGAGAACTTAGCGTACAACTCTTCTTTCCTCAACAGATCAAGCACTAACTTCAAATGTTCTTCGCCCTTCATCACTCTTAGAATAAATAAGGATGTGGTCGATGAAAACAGTAACGAATTTGTCCAGATAGGGTCTACACACACGGTTCATGAGGTCCATGAACACAACAGGTGCATTTGTCAATCTGAACGGCATAACAAGAAATTCAAAGTGACTATAACGGGTACAGAAAGCGGTTTTCAGAATATCAGTTTCTTTAGCGCGTAATTGGTGATAACCAGAACGAAGATCAATCTTATAATAAACGGACGAACCTTGAAACAGATAATCAATTCTCGGAAGAGGGTAACGGTTTTTTAACAGTAAGCTCGTTCAATTCACGATAATCAATACACAAATGAAATGAACCATCTTTCTTCTCATCGAACAAAACGGGAGCTCCCCAAGGGGACGAACTGGAACGGATGAAATAAAGTTGCAATAATGAAGGAAGAAATAAATATGGAGTAGTCACATCTGTGGCATAGATATTTAAGGCAATTCTCTCAAAGGAGTTAACGAGGATCATGGACTCCAAAGTAAATTTTCATTATATTTCCGAAAGGAAGACGTATGAAAGGTGTGATAATTCAACGAGAGTGAACTTCCGTGTACAATGAGCGAGGAAGTCTAGGATTCATCCATATTCTTAAATTTATGTGCGGATGAAAAGAACGCGAATCATGGGTTATAAAGAATGGCCGACTCCAGGTGAGATGAATCTCCAAAAATAATTTCGTGCACCCTAAAGTATCGAATCCTAGGATTGATGGTTACGAGGGTGTTGCGGTTGACAGCGAAAATTGAGAGTAGAAACTCCTCAAAAGGTCTAGAGTAATATATATCCATGATACCCATTATAACAACAGTTGGGGTAGAAACCCACCTAGCACCTTTTCTACAATAAGGTGACCATCGAGTGTACCCCAGAAACTTGATTTATCGGTCTGCGTTTCGGCCATGTCCAACCATAAGAGGGAAAGTTTTATGAGCGCAAGGACTTTCCAACAATTTTTATAAAACCGAAATCCAAAGTGGTGTAAGAGTTTCTATCAACGAACTTAATGGTAAGTTCCATCCTTAAACGGAGAATAAGAAGAACCGTGATCTAAACACCTTGTAGAGTAATGCGAAAATTCTAATGTAATCAACCAAAGAAGTTTTGAAAAAAAACTTTAAACGTCTAATGTAACCCCATAAATGGAACGAAGCTCTTAGTAAATTTAGAAGTACGTACAACGTGTACCATTTTACGTAAATCAATTTGAGTTAACCAGACAACTCAATAAGAGTGGTTTTAAAATAATTTTGAAGGTATAAATTAGTGTATACTAGCCAAAATAGGTAAGGGTAAATTTGTCCATTTGAATTCATACGTACATATATGATTTTATAAATAGTATACATGACAAAGTTTTTCATTACTTCTATTCGCCCATAAATCTCGTGAGATCCGCCCAATTACACAAATGTGTAAAATTTTTAATGAAAAGCAGGGTATCCGCATCACAGAGGTTACGAGTTGAAGTAAGATCGTTAAAGCTCGAGTGATGGACTTGAATCGTCTTGCGACATCTCTTCAATAAATGCTATGAGGTCATGAAAACCAATGAGTTAAATAATGTCTTGACTTTTATCAGAACACAAGTCCTTGGGTCAAAACTATTCACGTGCGAAGCTGTCACTAACAAGCGAGTTATAAATGATAAAACATGGGGTAGGTAGTTCGGTTAAGATGAGTCTCTCGCATATCAACAAATAAGATAATGAGTATCTTCCTTACTCATGTAATAACGTTAGAATTTCCGAATGAGTGGTGTACAAATTTTCTTTGACTCGCTTTCTATTCCTCATGTCACAATATTGGGACTTCTTTATGAATTAACGTAATATAATCACGTTGGCCTGACGCCATTATATTTCACTAAGTCATAGTTCCATTCCAATAGCACTACATGAGGTCAGGACACGCGGTCAACCTCGAATTTCAACACAATTTCCCTAAAACAATTTCTTAACAATGTGCTAAGGATAGCACAAGAGACAAAGACATCGAAAGTAATGAATAGGAGTAACGATGAGATAAAGATGTCTTCGAAGTACCAAGAATCTCTAAAAGTAAGAATGACGTTTTCCGTTTCAACAACCAAAGCACATAGGCACAACGGCACAAATGCACGTAATATAACAAAAATGTTATATACCTAAACATAATAGCTGACATTGAAATGCCGAGCATTTAGAAGTCAAGAATGACATCTCGCGTAATATAACTCAAACGTTATATACATAACCATAATAGATGACATAGAAATGCCGAGAATTCTAGAACACGTAATGTAACTTAAACGTTATATCAATAAACACTAATTATGACATAGAAATGTCGAGAATTCCAGAAGTCAAGAATGACACCCCCTCGGTTTCACTAACCGAGGTGTTCCTTTAAAAGATGAACTCGCATGAGTCGGAGAATACGTTTAAATCGGAATGGGAGTTCCTCCCGGATTCAGAACATAATAGAAATGTATGTATGATAACAATATACATACCAACACGACACAAATAATCACATATAATAATATATAATAGGCCGGGCTGTAGACTAGACTCACTAATGCACCCTATTGACCCGGGTAACGACATCAATGCAGCCTAATTCCCTACAACCAGAGCTCTGATACCAACTGTGGCGACTCCGTCAAAACACTTAACGGCTCCGTCACTTGGTCCCACAGCTTGATTGAAACTCTATATGAATTTAATAAAACAACCTTGCATTCTTTATTTAAAAAAAAAAAATGATTTCCTATAAAGGAAATCTACTAAAAATATATAAGTTTAGAAAAACTATACAATAATACTTTAACCAAAAGTTGACCAAAACAAAGTTAACAAACAACCACTACCAAATGTAACAAAATAGAGTGCAAGTTAATGTTTAACAAAAGCTGCTATCATAAATATGCAGACTCTCTAAGCACAGCGGAAGCAATCAATCATGAACCTGAGAATAAAACATGCGAGTAACTGTCAACAAAAATGTTGAGTGAATTATAGGTTTAATATTGCAAACAATATTTAATTTAAACAATAAAAATTTATGTTTGAAAACATAAAACTCCTTTTTAAACCACCAAATTATATGCTAGAAAACATATAATAAAACATTATTCCATTTTCCGTGAGCCACCTGGTAACCACTTAACCATTTATTTACCCTTGCCAAACACAATAAATAATATACACCGAACAAGTGTATCTACAACAAAATACGAAGTACTAAACATTCCGATTATAAATTGCTAGCGCGACTAGCTCGAAATGGGGTTGTCAAACCCGATAGATCTATCCATAGGATTCGCGTTCACCAGTAGAAACCAGTGATTACAATTACCAGATTAGGGAATATTTTTGTTCGACTCACAATGAATAATTTAAACCAACTTCCACTTGTGTTCAAAATATAAAATAAATTGCATGTATTCTCATCCCAAAAGATTTAAAATAGAAAAAAAAAATGGGACTATAACTCACCTTAATAGCAACGAAGTAACCAATACAATTAAGCGAACAGCAAATGTAGTACAGTGATCAGGAATGATCACAACGCCGACCTATAAATAAAGCAGGTCGATATAAATAACTAACTTAGGTCAAGTCTTAGTATGACAGCTATTGTACATGTTGCAAGTAGTCATAGAACAATACTCAATATGCATCGGTTTGATCGGAACAGCGTACGGACACACACTTTCTATTTTTAGAAAGTTTCTATTTTTAGCAGGTTTCCATTTTTGGAAAGTTTCTATTTTTGGAAAGTTTCTATTTTTTGGAAAGTTTCTATTTTTGGAAGTTTCTATTTTTGGAAAGTTTCCAAATTTAGAAAGTTGCTATTTTAGGAAAGTTTATAAGTTAGGAAAGTTTCCTTAATTAGAAAGTCAACAAAAGTCAACTAAAAGTCAAAGTCAACCGAAAGTCAACTCAAAAGTCAACCTTGGTCAAACATGGTCAATGTAAATTTTAAAAGTGTAAGTTATAATAATAATATAAGTTATAACGTTTATTAAAGTTAAATATGTCTAATTATGTCATTACATAAGTTTAATTAAATTAAAATGAATTATTAAAGTTAATATAAATTTAAATGATATAATTAATATAACATGAGTATTTAATTAATTAATTAAATATTAGTCATAATATAAGTATTATTCATTAATAATAAATTTTAAATTATATCATAAGTATTATTAATTAATAAT
This sequence comes from Rutidosis leptorrhynchoides, assembly GCF_046630445.1. Taxonomy (NCBI): domain Eukaryota; kingdom Viridiplantae; phylum Streptophyta; class Magnoliopsida; order Asterales; family Asteraceae; genus Rutidosis; species Rutidosis leptorrhynchoides. The sequence continues at coordinate 312,880,182 of NC_092335.1, read as the reverse complement.
GAATTATTAATCATATCATAAGTTTCTAATTATAATCATTAAATCATAAGTATTTAATAATTAAATTATAATTAAATAATAACTAAGCCTTAGAATAATTAAATAATTAATTAATCCTTATTATAAGTCTTATAATAGTAATCTCATAATATAAGTTTAATACTTATCATAAGTATTTTCCATTAATAATGAAGTATCATTTATCATATGTTTAATTAAAATGTTAATTAAATCATAGGTATTAATTAAATGATATAATAAATATATATATCATAAGTTGTAAATAATAATAATTACTTTTTTTATCATAAGTAATTAAATAATAATGAAATCCATTATTTATATCATAAGTTTAATAATTAGTCACAAGTTTTAAATCAAAAGTTCATCGGGTCGTATCCTGAGCCCCGGGTATCGGTTTTCGGCGAGCCTTACATATATCTCCGCCCAAGCAAACCACCCGACACTTTGGTACACTCAAGAACACCCCAAGAACATCCCACAAGTCGTGATGTACAGCCAATTCACTACTTGGAACTTTAATTCAATCAAAAACGTGTTTTAGACGTAACGGGTGATTCGTGGCTCGGATTGAGATGACCCGAACATGAAAGTTTGCCCCACCATCAGTAGTAACACACTAAAACACCCTAAAGTCACCAAATATGGTCACAAAGTCGGACCAAACCTGGTTCATACCAAAATCACATTTCAATCTTAACAAAATACCACTTTGATCGTAACTAGGGCTCCGGGAATCGAAACGACATGAATCCGGAGTCTAAAATTAATGACTTGATGAGAGGAACTCATTTATATACTTTATTTTATGATCAACATCAGTTAAAATATCAGAAACACACGAAAAAGCTGCTGTTCCAATTTTATCAAACCGAAAAATATGCAATCGAGTAATTCTACGAACACAATCAACATTACAACAACTAATAATCATCATACTAATAAAATATAATCAAAATACAGAAAAATAAAGAAAAATTAAAAAAAATCTAGGGTTAGGGTTCATACCCTAATCAATAATCAAGAGATGTTAACTTGTAGAGAAGAACGTGTAGAATCCGATTATGCAATCTATTTGATGATCCATGCAAGATTAGATGAAGATGATGATGATTTGGTGGAGCTAGGGTGACGGCTCAAAAAAAAAAAAAAAAGAGAAGAGGAGGAAGAAAATAAAATGGGAGTAATTAGGTTTGAGAGGAAATGCTAGTGTTTAGAAAATGAAAAATGGAATAATGAAATAAAATCACAAACCACCCCCTCCCTAAGGGAATTTTCGGCCAACAACTGAATGGGGTGGGCCCCACATGGCCCACAATGATAAATATGTAATTTCTTTTAGCCCGAACGCCCGATCTAAGCCCGAAACGCGAAAACGCTACTACGCGATTGATTTTTCGGAGAGATAACAACTACGCGACGGATAAAATATATAAACACTATATATAATCATATGACATCAAAATATCATAATTAAAATAATTAGGACTTAAAAATTCCAAAAGTTCGACCGTTGGTTTGAAAACCGAAAAGATTCGCCGGATAGAAATCCGCGACTCGTAGGAACGTATAATTTAAAATATGAATACAAATATTCATATAACACATAATAATTAATATATTATTACAAAAATAATAATATAGGTCATAGAAATGACGTGGCACGAATAACAATTAACGGTCGTTAAATAGTTAACGGTAAAAGATAACGGAAAAAGTAGGGTCGTTACATATCTGCTTCCTTCACTCTCATTTGATGATATATAACGGCGTATTGCTTCGCTCTCCATACACCATTAAAGGTTCACCTTCAATAACAGGAATACGAATCGCTTTCTGATGACAAACAATGTCGACTCTATTCTCGGCTAACCAGTCCATTCCAACCATAAGATCAAAACTTCCTAGTTTAATCGGTATCACATCTATCTTAAACGACATTCCAGCCAAAGTTAAAGTACAATCACGGTAAACCTTATCAGCACTCATTAGATTACCATTTCCTAGCTCTATAGAATATAAGTTTTCTAATGACGATATAGCATCCTTACGATTATGGCAAAAATCTCTAGACACGAAGCTTCTATCAGCTCCGGAATCGAAAAGTACATAAACATGTTGATTATCGAGAAGAAACGTACCTGTGACTAGCTTAGGATCATCACGAGCTTCACTGGAGTTAATGGTGAAAGCCCTTCCTCTTGCAGGTTCATTAGTCTTACTAGTAGTTGGGCAATCCTTCTGGAAATGACCTTCTTTTCCGCACCCATAGCACACATTCGTACCAGCTTTACACTCGGCAGCCAAATGTCCACTCTTCTTGCACTTATCACCCCTTTTCAAAAAATTCCCCGGATGATGCCTATTACACTTAGCACATAACGGGAACTTTCCCTTATAACCAGAACTAGCATTTGGGGTTGCAGCATTACTCCTAGTGAGCATTACTCTTAAAGGGCTGCTGACTGTAATTCTTCCCTGAGTTATTGTTATTGTTCCATTTCCTCTTATTATCATGAGTTTTTGACTCAGTTGAGGCAAGAGCTTTTCCTCGCTGTTCAACTTGATCGATTAGCTCACTAGCCATCTCGACAGCTTCTTGTATAGTTCTCGGCTTCGAAGTAGTTACACTACTTTGAATATTCTCTGTCAAACCTTTCACATACAGAGTGATCTTGCGGCGTCCGGGAGTAACCATATGCGGACACATGAGAGCTAACTCAAAGAATCTCTTATTGTAGCTAGTCAAATCAGTACCCACTAACTTCAAGTTTTGGAGTCCTCGCTCCATCTTAACAGTTTTAGCGTAGGGGCAATACTCTTCGATCATCCGTCGTTTTAAATCCTCCCATGGAGTCTCAAATGCATGATCCATAGCTACTGATTTGGCATAGGTATTCCACCATGTCAAAGCACCATCAGATAACTTACAAGATGCAAACTTCATTTTATCCGTATCTCTACAACCACTGATACGGAAAACTGACTCAAGCTTCTCAAACCAACGAGTCAAACCAACTGGACCTTCGGTGCCATTAAAAGAGTGTGGTTCACAGCTTAAGAAAGTCTTGTACGTACACCCTACTTGTCCATTGTTTTGAGTATTAGTCGCATCTTGGTTTCGCTAATTCGTAGCGTTCACATTGTTACTATTGGTTCCGTTTCGGAGTTCTGCCACAGCCTTGGTTAATCCTTCGAAAATCCACCAACGAACATCAGCTTGGGAAACTAGCTTGGGCGGCATTATCTTTCTGGTCAAGATAACACATTCGATTAGTGTCAATGAAATCGACATATAAAATATACTAGCAACGGAACGATGCATAGTAACTAATATTAAATCATAGCGATTTTAGTAGCACTAGTGATATGTAATAGTGATACATAGCGTTTAGTAGTAGCAGTAGTAAGAACAATGTACACTAGTAACATTATCACTAATTAGCAATAGTAGTAGCAACACCAAGCATAAATCGTCATTAATAAACCAACACTTAAAGAAATAAACTTTTCGTTCAATAATCATGCATAACCAACGAAAGTAACATATTCCTCATGTCATAAGTAAAACCACATAAGTAAAGCCACATCTAACAATGTATGTGCGAACATCATATAATAAAAAATAATAATCAAATAATGTTTAATAGCGTGGAACAAGTCTAGTCGAGCGATCTCTATTTGCGTTTCTGGAGTTCCTTCAACAAGTACTCGACCATTTTCTCCAAATTTTTGACTCGCAACGTGAGGTCACTAGGGTTGTTGAGACACATCTCAAGTTACTGGTTATCATAGAGAAAACTCTTACAAAAGGGGTTACTGAGTCGAGCAGGTCCTTTCGGTATCCTACGGTGGCCTCTCGGTCCGTAGGGGTTAACATAATCGGGTTTAATAAAAGGCGATTGGGGTGAATCGGGTACATCAGGTTCGGATTCAGATTCAGGTTTCGATTCTTCCTCGGAATCCTCTGCCGGTTCCTTTCCTTTAGGCTCATTCTCATGCTCGGTTTCCATCTCGGGTTCCGATTCGGTATCATCCACAAACTCGAGTATCGTATATCCTTGCGCTTGCACGGTTTTCTCGGATTCCGTGTCAGAGTCGGTAAGAATGATAGGATTAGAAGAAGTCATCTAGCACTCAAAGAAAAACATAAAGTTAGTCACTTAGTAATCATTCCATAATAGATACCAAGTAACATAGTAATTTATTTAACTAGGATTCATGTAACTTAACAAGTCTAAGGTTACAGTCTAGATGCACTAGTTGTCCTAACGTTCAACTCTCTAATGCAGCCTAGTCCTAGGTAACCGATCTGCTCTGATACCAAATGTAATACCCCGTCAGAATCCACTAACGGAGTATTAACTCCTGGTCCCATAGTTTAGCGGTCATGCCCTCTATATGAGACATTTCCGAAAAGTATTCGCATTAATCATTAAAACAAAGTCATTTATTAAAGAAAATGTAACTGGAAACATTCGACGTCAATGACTAATGTAAATGAACCCAAACATCTTAAAAGAAAACTGTTTAAATGTGAATATTTATTCTTGAAATGAACATGATAAACATGCTGGACGCCGTCCAGTTCTAGCAGCATATATCATATAACTTCAATTAAGCGGAATACTAGCTCTATGTACCTGAGATGAAACATGCAAAACGTCAACGAAAAATGTTGAGTGAATCTACAGGTTTAGTAAATCATTTCTTAAGTTAGGCCACAAGATTTTTCTTAGAAAACATCATAGGAAAAGTATACATTATCATGAGCACTTGATTATAAAGCTTTAACCTTTGCGTGACCCGAGCACCCTATCCTGACGATACACCGATCAAGTGTAGTGACCCAAACTTTTCCATGTTTATATATATATATATATATATTAAATAAATTTGATATTTACATGATTAAATGTTTCCAACATGTTAAGCAATCAAACTTGTTAAGACTTGATTAATTGAAATGAGTTTTATGTAGACAATTGACCACCCAAGTTGACCAGCGATTCACGAACGTTAAAACTTGTAAAAACGACATGATGATATATATATGGACTTATATATGGTTAACATGAGATTATGATAAGTAAGTATATCACCAAGTATATTAACAATGTGTGATATACATAAAAAACGAGATAATTGAATTATGAAGCTCGAAACGATATACATAACGATTATCGTTATAACAACGTCTTACTAACTACATATGAATCATATTAAGATATTGATACACTATATTTAACATGATAAAATGATAATTATATATATCATTAAGTATGTTAACAATGAACTACATTTGTAAACATGACTACTAACTTAAGAATTGCGAAACAAGACATATATGTAACGATTATCGTTGTAACAACATTTTAAAGTATATATATCATATTAAGATATATTCATACATTATAATATCATGATAATGTAATAATTTAACATCTCATTAGATATAACAAACAATGGGTTAACAAAATTAAATGAGATCGTTAACTTAAAAGTTTCAAAACAACACTTACATATAACGACTAACGATGACTTAACGACTCAGTTAATGTGTATATACATGCAGTATATTAAGTGTATTAGTGCACTTTTTAAAGACTTCAAGACATATATCAAAGTACTTCTACTTAACAAAAATGCTTACAATTGCATTCTCATTCATTTTCATCAACAATTCTACTCGTATACAAACGTATTCGTACTCGTACAATACCCAGCTTCTAAATGTACTTACTATTGGTATATGCACATAATAATTTAACTCCTAGAAGCCCTAGATTATCAACAAACATGTGAAACCAATCATTTGGCTACTAGCATGAAATATCTAACTAAATTACAAACTAATGTGACCATATATGGAGTACCTCATTCACGTTTTTCACCATCACCATTATCACTTTCATTTTTCAATTTCCATGCATCAAACTACTCTCTCTCAAGTTCTCTCTTGATGTTCTAAGTGTTCTTCATCATCTTCATCAAAATCTAGCTCAATCTAGTTCAAAAATCCTAACATAAAACAACTTACAAAACTACAACTCAAGAACACATCAAGAACACTTTCAAGTTTACAAGTCTACTTCCAAGCTTTCAAATCCATTCCAAGTAATAATCTAAGATCAAGAAACTTTTATTATTTACAGTAGGTTATCTTTCTTATTCAAGGTAATACTCATATTCAAACTTTGATTCGACTTCTATAACTATAAACTATCTTAATTCGAGTAAAAATCTTACTTGACCTCATTTTCGTGTCATGATTCTACTTCAAGAACTTTCAAGCCATCCAAGATCCTTTGAAGTTAAATCATTTCTTGTCACTTACAGTAGATTTACCTACAAAATTTTAGGTAGTAATGATGTTCATAACATCATTCGATTCATATATATATATATATATATATATATATATATATATATATATATATATATATAACTATCTTATTCGAAGATCTAAACTTGTAATCACTAGAACATAGTTTAGTTAATTCTAAACTTGTTCGCAAACAAAGTTAATCCTTCTAACTTGACTTTTAAAATCAACTAAACACATGTTCTATATCTATATGATATGCTAACTTAATGATTTAAAACCTCGAAACACGATGAACACCGTAAAACCGGACAAACGCCATCGTAGTAAAACCGCGGGCTGTTTTGGGTTTGATAATTAAAAACTATGATAAACTTTGATTTAAAAGTTGTTCTTCTGGGAAAATGATTTTTATTATTAACATGAAACTATATCCAAAAATCATGGTAATACTCAAAGTAGGAGTATGTTTTTCAAAATGGTCATCAAGACGTCGTTCTTTCCACTAAAATGACTACCTCTTACAATATTAACTTTTAATCTATATTTTTGACTATAAACTTATACTTTTTATGTTTATTTTTATAAATTTCATTTCATTATGAAACCATAGCAACTTGAATCACTCAAAACGGATTTAAAACGAAGAAGTTAAGGGTAAAACAAAATTGGATAATTTTTCTTGTTGTAGGTACGTGAAATTTGTAACAAATCTATACAAATCATAACCTAACTAACTTATATTGTATTATACATGTATTCTAACATATATTATGTAATCTTGGGATACCATAGACACGTATAAAATGTTTTGACATATCATATCGACCGATCTATATATATTATTTGGGAATAACCATAGACAATCTATATGCAGTAATGCTCGAGTTAGCTATACAGGGTTGAGGTTGATTCCAAAATAATATATATACTTTGAGTTGTGATCTAGCCCAAGGCTTGTATACACTGGGTCGTGGATTGATTCGAGATAATATATATTGATTTATTTCTGTACATCTAACTATAGACAACTAGTTGTAGATTACTAACGTTGGACTGCTAACTTAACAAACTTAATTCGTTAAAACTTAAAAAAAAATATTGTGAATATATTTTGATCATACTTTAATACATATGTACATATTTGTTATAGGTTCGTGAATCGACCCGTGGCCAAGTCTTATTTTCCGACGAAGTGAAAATCTGTGAAAGTGAGTTATAGTCCTATTTTTACTATCTAATATTTTGGGATGAGAATACATGCAGTTTTGTAAATGTTTTACAAAATAGACACAAGTATTTGAAATTACATTCTATGTTGGATTATGAATACCGAATATCACCCTTTTAGCTTGGTAACCTAAGAATTAGGGAACAGACACCCTAATTGACGCGAATCCTAAAGGTAGATCTACGGGCACTAACTCCCCCCATACTGGAATATGGTATGCTTTAGTACTTCGAGTTATTAATACAGATGGATTTCTATTTTGGGCATATTCTATATGCATTTTGTTAATATCGGTTATCAAGTGTTCAACATATGAATGATTTTTATGCAATTCGCAGGTTATTGAAAAATGGAAATGGAAATCTTGTGGTCTATTATTATGATTTGATAAATATATAGGTTAAACCTATAACTCACCAACATTTTTGTTGAATTTTAAGCATGTTTATTCTCAGGTGATTATTAAGAGCTTCCGCTGTTGCATGCTATTTAAGGACAAGAAATGGAGTCAGCATGCTTGTAATATATTGTTTAAAAACTGCATTCGGAGATTTAAATTGATGTGTAATATTGTTGTAAACCAATATGTAATATTCGTGTGTAAAATGTTATCTTTTAGATTATCATTACTTGATAATCTACGTTATGGTTTTTGAACCTTTATTGATAAAGTAAGGGTTATGGTTTGTTTTAAATAAAACGAATACAGTCTTTGAAAAACGTCTCATATAGAGGTCAAACCTAGCAACGAAATCAATTAATATGAAACGTTTATAATCGATATGAACGGGACATTTCAGTTGGTAACCGAGCATTGGTCTTAGAGAACCAGAAATTTGCATTAGTGTGTCTAACTGAGTTTGTTAGGATGCATTAGTGAGTCTGGACTTCGACCGTGTTTACTTGAAAAATGATTGCTTAACACTTTTGTTGGAAACTACATATTTTTACATGTAAATATTATGTGATATATTAATCTCTTAACGTGTTTGATATTGTGTGATAGATGTCTACCTCTAGTACAAATCCCATCGACTCACTTAATAATAATGAAGAGCCGAATGTATTTTGAGAAGATTCACAAATTCCCGAAGAGGAACCGGAAGAAGAGGAACAGGAAGAAGAGGAACCTGAAGAGGAGGAACCGGAAGAGGAGGAACCGGAAGAGGAGGAACCGGAAAAAGAAGAAGTTCTGGAGGAAGAAATATTAATAACTACAGAAAAACGGTTAAATAAAAGAAAATCCTCAACCAATGGACCAAAGTTAAAAATGGTCAATGGTGTTTTCGCCGAGGAAGAAAAATATTGGGAAAATTACCAATTTTCCGATGAATCGGATCCCTACGAGGATTCCAATGATGTTATAGAAATTAACCCGGCTCAATTTAATAAGGCAAAAGAAAATAATAAAGGAAAAGCTATCAAAATAGAAAAACTCGAGTCCAAAACAGATGAACTCTATGTTAACATGAAATATCCCGATGGGATATATCGTAAACACCCGTATTTCTTAAACTTTCTCTATAACCCGGGAACATCTAAGACACTAGGTTTTTCTAAACCATTTGTGAAAAGGACGGCTCGTATTAGAGGAGCACCATCTATCCCTAGAAAATTAGCAAAACGAAATGAGTCTGAAGAAGAAGAAACAAGTGAATCGGAATGAAGAGTAGTAACCATGATGTGTAATATATATATTGAAGTGTGCTTGTACTTTTATGTTATATGTAAAAATTGCTTATATTGTGTGTTAATTATCTTTTATGAATCTAATCCTCGTCTATTTTACAGTATAAAAACACAATGGACATTAAGGATAGACAACCAAATATTTTAGAAGACTTACCAGGGGATATGATTGATGAAATCTTGTCTAAAGTCGGTTAGAATTCATTGGCACCATTATTTATGGTGAAATTAGTTTGTAGAATATTTGAAAGACGTTCCAAGCATGCCTTGGTTTATAAAAGGCTTTCCTTTAATAGATGGTGTATTTCACATTGGGAAGAACCTAAGTTATGCCATGTTTTCTTTAAGGCATTAAGTGCGGGAAACCCTACTGGTACTTTCCGCTACGGGTTGAGAGCCTATTTTGACTCCACATATCCCAACATAGGACTTCGTTCTTTAGAAAGAGCTTCAAACATGCAACATAAAGAAGCATGTTATGTTACGGGTTAGTGATGTTCGCTTCTCACTAAATTGAGAAAAAGAATATCGGGTTACAACTTCTAAATAAAACATTCCCACGAGTGACGGATTCAGTAGTTGAAGTGAGAAACAAGGTTTTTAGATTGCTACGGGGCTGTTCGGCATTACGTAACCCTCGTTCTTTTGATGATGTTACAACATGCTTCCTAGCCAACGGCCATAACGGTTATTTTCCATAAGATCAAGGATGGGAAATGGTATTAGTAAAACCCGAAAGCATGACTTGCTTCTGGACCTATGAATTACGTATCTTTATTGCCTTCGCGGAACGACTTGCGTTAAACTAGAATTGACTTCGCAATTGCCTTGTGTCAAAGTTATTGTGTGCTATATTTCATGCTATATGTAAAATAGTGGTATTGTACGTTTGTAATTTATTGTATAAAAGTTTGAACGTGAAATTTATTGTAATCAGTTGTTCATATAGAATTGTAGTAGTTGAATTGTATGCTAGCTACTAAGTATGAACTTAACGGGTAGGTACTACCAGAATTAAAACTTATAAAATGCTAATATGAAGAAAAATATTTTATAAATAAGTTCATATTATGCTACGAAATACTATTGACTACTCTTAATATTCTATATGATTAACTCAATTCTTTGGGCTATTTTTGAAGGAAATGGCACCGACGAATCGACAGAACTTAAACATGAGCGAGGAAGACTTCCGTGCTTTTCTTGCTGCGAACATAGCCGCAGTGCAGGCCGCAATGCAAAATAACAACAATAACTCTGGATCTAGCAGTGGAATTAATTCCACAAGGAATCGTGTAGGATGCTCCTACAAAGAATTTACTGCCTGTAAACCTCTAGAATTCGATGGAACCGAAGGACCAATCGGATTGAAGCGGTGGACCGAGAAGGTCGAATCGGTGTTTGCCATAAGTAAATGTACCAAAGAAGACAAAGTAAAATACGCTAAGCATACCTTCACGGGTACTGCGTTAACATGGTGGAACACCTATCTCGGGCAGGTGTGATAAGATGCTGCTTATGCACTACCGTGGTCAGCATTCAAGCACTTGATGAACGAGCAGTATCGTCCCAGAAATGAAGTCAATAAGCTCAAGGTAGAGCTTAGAGGATTATGAACGAAAGGTTTCGCCATCACCATGTACGAACGATGATTCACAAAGTTGCGCCTATTGTGTCCTAGAGTGTTCGAAGATGAAGAAGAGAAGATCGACGCATTTGTAAAAGGGTTACTAGAAAGAATTCAAGAAGATGTGAGTTCGCACGAACCCGCCTCCATACAAAAGGCAAGTCGAATGGCTCACAAACTCATAAATCAGATTGAAGGAAGGATTAAAGAACAAGCGGCCGAAGATACCAGCACGAAACAAGTCAAGAGAAAGTAGGAAGAAACCAGTGACAATGGGTCACGATACGTATTAATTAATTCGAATATTATATATTAAACTATATATGAATTATTGAATTAATAACTGTGGACTACTAACATTGGACAATTAAAATGGATTAAAATATTGATTATAACATATGAAACTAAACATTTCTTCAAGTTTTCCACATGATTTCATCTTAAACCTCATTTGTATCTTGACGATTACAATCTGCGTTCAAACCTTTCATGACTCTTGAAAACACCTCAATCGAGAGGATGAACCAACCGCACTTCATCTACGGAAGAAAAGATTGATGCATATAGTTATGCACCTGAAAACACTCGGAACCTGAGTAAACGTTTAACACGTATCTGTGCTAGCTCCTTTGGCGTTGTTATTACCGAAAATAACTTTGCAATCCCTTTCCAAAGTAGCCCATTTTGTCACAGCTTCAGCAAATAAATTTTGACTTTTCATTCAAATAAGTCTTATTATCACTTTGATATATAAGTTTGCCTTTCGTCATCATTATCGGGGAACCGTTTATATTCCACCACATTAGCAGTACACTTATCAGCAACTTCATTACTCATTGGATTGAATCTCTCTGAAAAACCATTATATTTGTTCATTCAAACCTTATCATATACTCATCCACATCTTATAACGAGAATTACCATATCAATTATCGGGAATTAGCATTCAGTAGTTTGAAATCTCGCAGCATGTTTCCACATCAACCGTTATATGTATACATATAACATTTATCTTTTAGTATTATGATCTTCCATTCCGAAATTCTGAAAAGCACTCATTCTACGAATCAATACTCTGAGTATTGAAAAAGTTGAATGAAGCTGCAAAACTGTAAACAACCTTAGCAGTCAAAAGTTTGATGATAAATAATAGTATGTTGGCAAAGCTCAGTAATGTTGGAACTAAAAAACGGATTGAGCAAACCATGAAGGAGACTGTGGATAAATCACAAAGACTAAACCTGCCTTCAAAGAATTCAAATGATTCAATATCTGCTAACGAATACCTTGCTCTTGACTCTACACTTTTACGGACAAATCTTTATCATCATCCATCGATATTTGAAACTCTAAGATATCATCGTATCTTTCATTATAAATATTCTCGATATTTCTGAAGATATTTTCATAACTATTTTTATCTGAAATCATTTATCTCCTTGCGATATCAGTGTTGCATCAAAAAGAAAGCTATTTTAGTTTCTAAATTCTGAAAAATTCGAATTTAAATTATGAATGTTTTTGAAGTAGTGTTGGGAACTGAAGCACGAGTTAGTATAATATAATGACACTTGATCAACGTGATTATATTACAGTAAGTTATGCTGAGTTTCTAATGGGACATGATGATTCACAGACCATAACGTCATCATGTGCCATGTTACACGACTTTTACGTTTTACCTAACCTCCAAACATATCAAGAACATAATTTCTTGATAGTTCTATCTTTCTAGTAATTTAATCAATCAAGATCGTGCTATTACAATTTCTATATTAGAATATTAGTCATGTTCATTCAAAATTTCATACCTACGAATTCTGGACTATTATTCGCTTGACTTAAAGACGAGAAGAGAAAACAAAAGTATGGAGCTCCAAAATATAAAGGAAACGAAGAGGGTGGATTTATAGTGAATAATCCGACAGGGCAGTCAAAACAGATTATCGCATTTAACCAAAGAAGATCCTACTTCATTAATTACCGAAGAATCAAATCTTATTACGAAAATTTTCTCTAAATCCATTAAATTCTGGAAATCTACCGTGACTACGTCACCGGTTAAGACCAACTTACATTTACTCATTTCACTCTTTTGTTATAACTTCATTCATACTCTTCACATAAAAAAATTGTTTTATCCATATTGTTCATTGTTGATGAAACTCAAATTTCCAACTCATATAAGTCATGAAAACATTCTTATTGTTATCCATGATGACCTCGATCAAATTTCGGGGACGAAATTTATTTAACGGGTAGGTACTGTAGTGACCCGAACTTTTCCATGTTTATATATATATATATATATATATATATATATATATATATATATATATATATATATATATATATATATATATATATATATATATATATATATATATATATATTAAATGAATTTGATATTTACATGATTAAATATTTTCAACATGTTAAGCAATCAAACTTGTTAAGACTTAATTAATTGAAATGAGTTTTATGTAGACAATTGACCACCCAAGTTGACCGGCGATTCACGAACGTTAAAACTTGTAAAAACAACATGATGATATATATATGGACATATATATATGGTTAACATGAGATTATGATAAGTAAGTATCTCACCAAGTATATTAACAATGTGTGATATACATAAAAAACGAGATTATTGAATTATAAAGCTCGAAACGATATACATAACGATTATCGTTATAACAACGTCTTACTAACTACATATGAATCATATTAAGATATTGATACACTATATTTAACATGATAAAATGATAATTATATATATCATTAAGTATGTTAACTATGAACTACATTTGTAAAACAAGACTACTAACTTAAGAATTGAGAAACAAGACATATATGTAACGATTATCGTTGTAACGATATTTTAATGTATATATATCATATTAAGATATATTCATACATTATAATATCATGATAATGTAATAATTTAACATCTCATTAGATATAATAAACAATGGGTTAACAACATTAAATGAGATCGTTAACTTAAAAGTTTCAAAACAACACTTACATATAACGACTAACGATGAGTTAACGACTCAGTTAAAATGTATATACATGTAGTATATTAAGATGTATTAGTACACTTTTAAAAGACTTCAATACATATATCAAAGTACTTCTGCTTAACAAAAATGCTTACAATTGCATTCTCATTCATTTTCATCAACAATTCTACTCGTATACAAACGTATTCGTAATCGTACAATACCCAGCTTCTAAATGTACTTACTATTGGTATATACACATAATAATTCAGATCCTAGCAGCCCTATATAGTCAAAAAACATGTGGAACCAACCATTTAGCTACTAGCATGAAATATCTAACTAAATTACAAACTAATGTGACAATATATGGAGTACCTCATTCACGTTTTTCACCATCACCATTATCACTTTCATTTTTCAATTTCCATGCATCAAACTACTCTCTCTCACGTTCTCTCTTGATGTTCTAAGTGTTCTTAATCATCTTCATCAAAATCTAGCTCAATCTAGTTCAAAAATCCTAACATAAAACAACTTACAAAACTACAACTCAAGAACACATCAAGAACACTTTCAAGTTTACAAGTCTACTTCCAACCTTTCAAATCTATGCCAAGTAATCATCTAAAATCAAGAAACCATTGTTATTTATAGTAGGTTATCTTTCTTATTCAAGATAATACTCATATTCAAACTTTGATTCGATTTCTATAACTATAAACTATCTTAATTCGAGTAAAAATCTTACTTGAACTTGTTTTCGTGTCATGATTCTACTTCAAGAACTTTCAAGCTATCCAAGATCCTTTGAAGCTAGATCATTTCTTGTCACTTCCAGTAGGTTTACCTAATAAATTTTAGGTAGTAATGATGCTCATAACACCATTCGATTCATATATATATATATATATATATATATATATATATATATATATATATATATATATATATATATATATATATATATATATATATATATATATATATATATATATATATATATATATATATATATATAACTATTTTATTCTAAGATCTAAACTTGTAATCACTAGAACACAGTTTAGTTAATTCTAAACTTGTTCACAAACAAAGTTAATCCTTCTAACTTGACTTTTAAAATCAACTAAACACATGTTCTATATCTATATGATATGCTAACTTAATGATTTAAAACCTGGAAACACGATGAACACCGTAAAACCGGACATATGCCGTCGTAGTAAAACCGCGGGCTGTTTTGGGTTTGATAATTAAAAACTATGATAAACTTTGATTTAAAAGTTGTTCTTTTGGGAAAATCATTTTTCTTATTAACATGAAACTATATCCAAAAATCATGGTTAAACTCAAAGTAGAAGTATGTTTTTCAAAATGGTCATCAAGACGTCGTTCTTTCGACTAAAATGACTACCTCTTACAATATTGACTTGTAATCTATATTTTCGACTATAAACTTATACTTTTTATGTTTAGTTTCATAAATTTCAGTTCATTATGAAACCATAGCAACTTGAATCACTCAAAACGGATTTAAAACAAGAAGTTATGGGTAAAACAAAATTGGATAATTTTTCTTGTTGTAGCTACGTGAAATTTGTAACAAATCTATACAAATTATAACTTAACTAACTTATATTGTATTATACATGTATTCTAACATATATTATGTAATCTTGGGATACCATAGACACGTATACAATGTTTTGACATATCATATCGACCGATCTATATATATTATTTGGGAACAACCATAGACACTCTATATACAGTAATGCTCGAGTTAGCTATACAGGATTGAGGTTGATTCCAAAATAATATATATACTTTGAGTTGTGATCTAGCCTGAGACTTGTATACAATGGGTCGTGGATTGATTCGAGATAATATATGTTGATTTATTTCTGTACATCTAACTGTGGACAACTAGTTGTAGATTACTAATGTTAGACTGCTAACTTAACAAACTTAAATCATTAAAATGTAAAAACAATATTCTGAATATATTTCAATCATACTTTGATATATATGTACATATTTGTCATAGGTTCCTGAATCGACCCGTGGCCAAGTCTTATTTTTCGACGAAGTGAAAATCTGTGAAAGTGAGTTATAGTCCCATTTTTACTATCTAATATTTTGGGATGAGAATAAATGCAGTTTTGTAAATGTTTTACAAAATAGACACAAGTACTTGAAATTACATTCTATGTTGGATTATGAATATCGAATATCACCCTTTTAGCTTGGTAACCTAAGAATTAGGGAACAGACACCCTAATTGACGCGAATCCTAAAGGTAGATCTATGGGCACTAACTCCTCCCATACTGGAAAATGGTATGCTTTAGTACTTCGAGTTATTAATACAGATGGATTTCTGTTTTGGGAATATTCTATATACATTTTGTTAATGTCGGTTACCAGGTGTTCAACTTAAGAATGATTTTTATGCAGTTTGCATGTTATTGAAAAATAGAAATGGAAATCTTTTGCTCTATTATTATGATTTGATAAATATATAGGTTAAACCTATAACTCACTGAAATGATCCGTCTATAATACTATAAACGAGGTACGTTATTCATTGGTCCCATAGCGAGGTATTTGACCTCTATATGATACGTTTTAGAAAATATTGCATTCATTTCATAAAATGCACACCATTATTATACATAATGCATGTTTTAAACAAATGGGCGATTATTTAAGGAATAGTCCCCATATTACATTAGTTTCCAAATACTACACACGTGACATAACAGTTGAATATAATACATGACAAAGGTTTTATTGAATGTAACACTTCATTTAAACAAAAGAATGAGACTCCATGCACAGCTTGCTCAGATAATGCAATAGCGGAAGACTTTCTTAAGGACCTGAGAATAAACATACTTAAACAGTCAACACAAAGGTTGGTGAGATATAGGTTTTAAAGCCAGCATAAGATATAATAATAGACCACAAGATTTCATGTTATAAACGTTTTAGCAAAGATATTCTATATGTTGTTGAGCGCCCAGTAACTATAGTTAACAGATGTTTTTCGTGCATATTCCCTTTTTAAAGTTATCTCTACGCCGTACCAAGTGTAGTAAAACGAAGTACTAAACACCAGTTATGAACTAGTGCTAACTAGCCCGAGTGGGGTTGTCAAACCCAATAGATCTATCAATAGGATTCACGGTTACATGTTAACCACATGTAACAAATAGTTACCAGACTATTAGGGATATATACAAAGGTACAACTCAACATAGAATATATATTTAAGTACTTGTGTCTATTTTGAAAAAACAAAAGATGCTTGTATTCTCATCCCAAAAATTTTGTAGAGTTTAAAAATGGGACTATATACCCACTTTAGTAAAAGTATATTAGTAATAAGTTTTCAACTTATTAAAAATATGGCCGTCGTCCTTGGATTCACGAACCTATAACAATAATGACGATTCAGATAATAATACATGTGAACAAAATTAATATAGCAAGTTCATATCATACCTTCAATCACATGTGATTGTTTAAGTTCATACTTTCAATCACGTGTGATTCTTTAAGTTTATATTTTCAATCACGTGTTTTAAGTTGTCAAGTTATCAGTCCAACGTTAGTAGTCCACAATTAGTAGTCCACAGTTAGTAGTAAATATATAGATCGATATATCACCTTGAAATAATCAAGACATAGTATACACGTATTGTATAAGACTCAATCATGACCCACAATACCGCTATTGTAGTTACACGTATTGTGTATGTGGTGTCTTTTGATTTATCCAACGTATTGTGTAACCATGACATGTTATAATAAATGTATAATATAAGAAAATTTTGCTAAGATATGGTTAATATAGATTTTTGTAAAATCATCACGTAGTCATTTTAGCCATTTTTAACCAATATTGTTTTGCTCATAATTTCTTCATTATAAATTCGTTTTGAGTGAATCAAATTGCTATGGTTTCATAATGAACTGAAATTTGTAAAACTAAACTGAAAAAGTGGTGGTTTATAGTCAGAGTTATAGGTTACATGCCTATTTTTAAAGAGGTAGTCATTTCCATCGAAAGTACGACATCTTGATGACCATTTTGAAAGACATACTTCTACTTTGTGTTTAACTATAATTGTTGGATATTTTATCATGTTCATATGAAATATCATTTTCCCAGAATAACAACTTTTAAATCAAAGATTATGATAGTTTTTAATTATCAAACCCAAAACAGCCCCCGATTTTACTACGACGGCGTATGTCCGATTTTACGGTGTTATTTGTGTTTCCAAGTTTTAACTCATTAAGTTAGCATATCATATAGATATAAAACATGTGTTAAGTTATTTTTAAAAGTCAAGTTAGAAGGGTTAACTTTGTTTGCGAACAAGTTTAGAATTAACTAAACTATGTTCTAGTTTATAAACTCTTATATAGATAGCTATAATTATATGAATTGAACAAGAGTTTTGATAAGGCTAATACCTTGATTTAAGAAAGGGAAGTAGCTGAATATGAAGAGGATTTCTAGAGCTTGAAAGACTCCTTGAAAGGGTGCTTAAAGATAACGAAACTTGGAAGCAAAAATTAAATCAAAGGAGGTGTTCTTGATTACTACTTCTATGGTGTTTATGGATTGTTTTTGTAACTAGTTTTTGTTGTAGATAATGAAGGCTTATTAGAACTTGAAGAGAGGATATTAGAGAGTGTTTTTAGAGAGAAAGAATAAAAGAATACTTGGAAGAGAATTGAAAGTAGAATGGATGTAAATGTGTGTAAAAAAATACCATGTAAGGTCTTTATATACTAGTTGTATTTTGTTATTTTATGACAAATATCTAGGATAAATTAAATTCCATGAGGTCATGCATGACATAATAAGATTGATGATGTCACGCATGACATAATACATCAATCATGCAAATTACTATTGGTATATACGAATAGTAAATACTTTAGGTTGTCTTTTTTGACTAATATCTAGTATAAGTTAAATTGATGATGTCATGCATGACATAATAAGATTAATGATGTCATGAATGACATTATACTCCACTAATACAGATTTTTATTAGTATATATCAATAGTAAATACTTCTAGAAGCTTCGTATAATACGTGTATATATATACTGTACGAATATGAGTAGGATTCTTGAGAAAAATGAATGAAAATACAAATATAGCTATCTTTATATGTTTTTGTATATTATTAAATGTATTTAATACTTTTAAGGTTGTATTTATTCTCATAATACATTGTATGTAAATACATTTTAACATAAGTTAATTACGTCGTTTAAATAGTAACATATATATTGTTCGAAAACTCTTTAAATTAGTAGTATAAAAATGTATATATAATACCTTCTTAATATACTTAATGAGATATTTAATTATCATATTTTCAAGTTAAATATATATATACACATATATATACATAATACAAATTATGACGTTCGTGAATCGTAGGAAATAAAAGGTAATTGATTATATGAACACAGTTCAAAGTTTTTGAGATTTTCGCATTACAGACTTTGCTTATCATGTCAGAAACATTAAATCATTTAAAAATAAAGTTTAAATCTGGTCGGAAATTTCCGGGTCATCACAGTACCTACCCGTTAAAGAAATTTTGTCCCGAAATTTGATTGGGATGGTCATGGTTGACAATAAGTATATTTTCATGACTCATATGAGTTGATAATTAGAGTTTTATCATCATTGAGTAATATGGATAAAACAACTCAATTATGTGAAGAGTACGAGCGAAGCTATCGCAAAGGAGTGAAATGAGAAAAATAAAGTTTCTTCATATCTTTTGACGTAGATAGGGTTGATTTTCGGAGTTCAAGGGATTTAGAGAAAATCTTCGTAATAAGATTTGGTTTTTCGATAATTAAGGAAATAAGGATCTTCTTTGGTTAAATGCAATAATCTGTTTCAATTGCTCTATCGGATATTTCACTATAAATCCCCTCCCTTCGTTTCTTTATTTCCACAACCCACCCTAGCTTCTATTATTTTTCCCTCAACTCATACTTTAAAGCATTCGTCAATATGCTCCATCCAGTTCTGATTCTTGATATACTCCTAACTTTTATATCTGTTATTCTTCTTTTTCATCTGCCGCCGGAAGAATCTACTTACTTCTACTATACTCTTGGTTTTATAGTGTTTTTAGTTCTCCCGTGTCTTTATATTGCTATATGCATCGATATATATGGTTTGTAATTTCTGGGTTGTTGTTGGGTTTTATATCTTCCCTTATATTTCGATGTCTCTGCTTCTGTCTTTCTATAATCATTGACATCCACAGTTAATACTCTCTCCAATTTGCTGTGATTTATACTCCTCTTTATACTTCGAAGCTTCATGTTTTTGTCTTCTGTTAGTACGATTTTCCGTATAGCGGCTGTAAGGTACTAGCACAGAAGATTAGCTGCTCAGCGTGTGGCGTATACTATTGATTGTTGTTTGCCCTCGAGAAATAATCTCTACAGACCCGGAACATAGATATAAGATCTGTGGGGTGGCCTCAATCAATCTGTGGATCAGTCTGTAATGATCCGTCTAGCACACTGCTGCTAAGCGGCTAATATTATTTTAGAGTGAGAAAGAACTATGTGAGAGAGAAAATGTACTTCTCTCTGACTGAAGTTCAGATCAAAATCCATCTCCAATGTGGTGACCCAGGGGGTCTATTTATAGGTTTTAGAATGTCTGAATTTCACGGGATACACGTGTCAACCACTGAATGGTTCTGTTACGTGAAGTATCCGGAATGTCGGTGGCGTGTGCTGACGTGGCTGCGTGCCGTTCTGATAATGCTAAAAATGAACATATATTTCATAGCATTATTCCTCAAGAAAGACAAGCTTTTAGTTGCAATTGTTCTATTTACAAGTGATATTCGTTTAAAGAATAAAAGGTGAAGACAAAAGACAGATTCGACGAATTGAAGACGCAAACGACCAAAAAGCTCAAAAGTACAAAAGACAATAAAAAAGGTTCCAATTATTGATAAGAAACGTCTCAAAATCACAAGAGTACAAGATTCAAAATGCAAAGTACAAGATATTAAATTATACGCAAGGACGTTCGAAAATCCGGAACCGGGACCAGAGTCAACTCTTAACGCTCGACGCAACGGACTAAAAATTACAAGTTAACTATGTATATAAATATAATATAATATATAATTAATTATATTAATTATATATATATTATATATATATATATTAAAAACCGTCGGCAGCAGGAAACTCCAAGGGTGTGAGCTGTAAATACCTCTCCGCGACTCGCGGAGTTTGAAGGCCATTTTGCCGCGAGTCGCGGAGCCCCAATTTTCAAGTCTGGCTATAAAGCCAAC
Source organism: Rutidosis leptorrhynchoides (assembly GCF_046630445.1). Taxonomy (NCBI): domain Eukaryota; kingdom Viridiplantae; phylum Streptophyta; class Magnoliopsida; order Asterales; family Asteraceae; genus Rutidosis; species Rutidosis leptorrhynchoides. The sequence goes on along the minus strand of NC_092335.1, from coordinate 312,858,909 downwards.
CGAATTCTGATCAAATTTAACATATCTTTTTCTCTTCCTCTTCATACGTAAATATATTTATATTTATAATTTATATTTTAATTTTTATTATAATTCTAATAATAAGGGTATGTTAGCGAATGTTGTAAGGGTGTAAGTCGAAATTCTGTCCGTGTAACGCTACGCTATTTTTAATCATTGTAAGTTATGTTCAACCTTTTTACATTAATGTCTCGTAGCTAAGTTATTATTATGCTTATTTAAAACGAAGTAATCATGATGTTGGGCTAATTACTAAAATTGGGTAATTGGGCTTTGTACCATAATTAGGGTTTGGACAAAAGAACGACACTTGTGGAAATTAGACTATGGGCTATTAATGGGCTTTATATTTGTTTAACTAAATGAAAGTTTGTTAATGTTAATATAAAGATTTACAATTGGGCGTCCCTATAAATTACCATATACACTCGATCGGACACGATGGGCGGGGTATTTATATGTACGAATAATCGTTCATTTAACCGGACACGGGAATGGATTAATAGCCACTAGAATAATTAAAACAGGGGTGAAATTACATTCAAGGGTAATTGGTGTAATTGTTAACAAAGTAGTAAAACCTTGGTTTACACGCAGTCGATAACCTGGTGTATTCATTAAACAAAGTATTAAAACCTTGTTACAAATTCGAATCCCCAATTAGTTGGAATATTTAACTTCGGGTATAATAATAATTTGTCAAGGACACTTGCAATTTATATTTATGACTGATGGACTGTTATGGACAAAAACCAGACGGACATATTGAATAATCCAGGACAAAGGACAATTAACCCAAGGGCATAAAACTAAAATCAACACGTCAAACATCATGATTACGGAAGTTTAAATAAGCATAATTCTTTTATTTCATATTTTATTTCCTTTATTTTATATTTAATTGCACTTCTAATTATCGCACTTTTATTGTTATTTAATCGCACTTTTAATTATCGTACTTTTAATTATCGCAATTTAATTTTATCGCATTTTTATTATTCGCAATTTCATTATCGTTATTTACTTTACGCTTTAATTTAAAGTCTTGTATTTATTTTATATTTTACATTAGGTTTTAACTGCGACTAAAGTTTTAAAATCGACAAACCGGTCATTAAACGGTAAAAACCCCCCTTTATAATAATAATATTACCTATATATATATTTGTATTTTTATAAAAATAAACTAATATAGCGTTGAGCTTTGTTTAAAGATTTCCCTGTGGAACGAACCGGACTTACTAAAAACTACACTACTGTACGATTAGGTACACTGCCTATAAGTGTTGTAGCAAGGTTTAAGTATATCCATTCTATAAATAAATAAATATCTTGTGTAAAATTGTATCGTATTTAATAGTATTTTCCTAGTAAAATAATAACTATTTTATATACTACCCCGCTGCACATCAAGTATTTTTTGGCGCCGCTGCCGGGGAACTATCTTAAAAGCCGGAAGCGCAACGCTAATATAAAAAAAAAAAAAAGATTTTTAGTTACTTTTATTAAAATTCGCTTTTGTAAAAATACGTTTTAATTATTCAAAAATATAAAAAGAAAAACAAAAATATATGTATTTTTAAGATTTTGTAAATATTTAAGTTTTATAAGTTTCTTTATTTCTATTTTAGTTTATAAAAATATAAGTTTTATTTTAAAATCGTTTATTTAAATTAAAAACAGAGAAAAAAAAAAAATAATAATAAAGAAAAACGCGTAAAAAGTAAAACCTGTCAACTGAATTCTGGATCCCCGCGACTCGCGGGGTTTTCTTCTCTCTTTGCCGCGACTCGCGGAGACCTTCTGACACACGGACAAAACCCTAATCAAGCATTGATTACGGGTATTTTTAATTATTATTATTAAAACCTAATTATTATTATTATTATTATTAGTTTTAATTTTACTTTTACTTTTTATTTATATATTTTAGTTAAATTAGTTTTATAAAATTGTAAAATTAATAGTTTTATAAAATAAATAATATAAAAATAATATTTTTATAAAAATTGTACTTTTTACAACTTTTTGTATATTTTTATATTTTGTCCCTTTTTAATCGTTGTGGTGTAATATTTGTATTTTTTAGCTCATATTTAATTTTAAACTTAGTTTTTGCTATAGTTATTTTTACTCCTATATTTTTAGGCTTTGCCGTAGAATTCCTTAAGTGCTTTTTCTTTAGACTAAGATTTAGGTGCTTTAGAATTTTGCGACGCCTTTTTAAGTTTTAGTTTCTTTTTAAGTTATTTCCATTTGGGATTTAGTTTTTCCTTGTAAGCTTTAATATTTTTAGACCTTTTACTATGTATCAATTATCATTCCAATTAGTAATTTCAATTTGCGATTATAATTTTAAGTTAGTTGTAGTAATAAGGTTAGGTTAGTTAAGTATTTTTAAGTTTTTATAAGTTTCTTTTATTTTTCCATCACCTTTTATTTTTCAACCATTTTTTCTTTTTCGACCTTTTGCGACGAACTCTTTTTCTCTCTTATTTCTCGCTATTCTAGTTTTAGGACATAGATTTTTATTCTACTTCTTATCTAAATTTCTTAAAATTACGAAAATTTATTTTAAGTGGTTAAATTAATAGACATCAAAATTTTCTGGTTCGTAGTAATAGTTGGATTTGTACGTGGACCGGGTTATTGGAGCCAAACAGTCCTCAATTATATTGAGACCAAACGAATCCTGCCCCTCTGCTGCATCTTTTGGCTATTCGAAACGTGGGCAAAATCAGAAAAGTCTATTGATTGGATAACTTATTATAATTTTTCTTTCCTTTTTAAAACTAATAGGATATTCAGTGAATGCACCGAGCAAGACGTTCATCACCTTTTGTACGTTCACCACCTGTAACTCGATCAAGACATCGTTTAACAAATATAACCGCCGTTGATTTTTCTTTAGAATCGTCATCCAGTCGACCAAGTACTTCAGTTCAAATTTCCGATAATCCAGTTTTTGAAACCAACCTCACAATTGAGAATCCAGAAAATATTCAGGAACGGTTCGTAGATCCTGAACCATTAAACTTTCCTCCGGAACCACCAATCATTCAAACAGAGATTGTTGAGGAACGAACTATTAAATCAGAACCATCTAGTGATACCGATTCAACAAATTCAATTATGGAGAATCTGGAACCTTTAAGTATGGAAGACCGAATGAGAGCTAAACACACTGGCCAAGGTCACGCAATTACTCATCCAGACATTAATGCGCCAGATTATGAAATCAAAGGACAAATTCTACACATGGTGACTAATCAATGCCAATTTAGTGGTGCGCCGAAGGAAGATCCAAATGAACATCTACGTACCTTTAATAGAATCTGCACACTATTTAAAATACGAGAAGTGGAGGATGAACAGATATATCTCATGTTATTTCCCTGGACTTTAAAGGGAGAAGCCAAAGATTGGTTGGAATCGTTACCTGAAGGGGCGATTGATACATGGGATGTTTTAATTGACAAATTTCTTAAACAATTCTTTCCTGCATCTAAAGCCGTAAGACTTCAAGCAGAAATTGTTACGTTCACACAGAAGCCAAATGAAACTCTATATGAGGTGTGGACAAGATATGGAAAGTTACTAAGAGGATGTCCGCAACATGGTTTAGACACCTGTCAAATAGTACAAATATTCTACCAAGGATGCGACATCACTACAAGGAAAGACATAGATATAGCAGCTGGTGGTTCTATTATGAAGAAAACCGAAACTGATGCTTACAAAATTATTGATAATACTGCTTCCCACTCACATGAGTGGCACCAAGAAAAAGATATCATTAGATCATCTAAAGCAGCTAGAGCCGATTTTAGCCATGACTTAGATTCCATTTCCGCAAAGATAGATGCTTTCGAGAGACGAATGGAAAAGATGACTAAGGATATTCACTCAATACGAATTAGTTGTGAGCAGTGTGGAGGACCACATTTGACAAAAGATTGTCTCAGTATTGAATTAACAATGGAACAAAGAGAGAATATTTCATACATAAACCAAAGGCCTGGAAATAATTATCAGAATAATTATCAACCGCCAAGACCGATTTACAATCAAAACCAGAATTATAACCGAAATATTCCATACAACAACCAACAAGGTCCTAGCAATCAACAAGTATCCAATAATACTTACAATCAGCAAAGACCGAATTTTCAAAACAAACCACCGCAACAAACCGATGATAAAAAGCCGAATTTAGAAGATATGATGACGAAGCTAGTTGAAACTCAAACGCAGTTTTTCACATCTCAGAAACAAACCAATGAACAAAATGCTCAAGCATTTAGAAATCAACAAGCTTCTATTCAAAATCTGGAACAAGAAGTAAGTAACCTAGCAAGGTTAATAGGTGAAAGAAAACCGGGAAGTTTACCTAGTGATACAAATGCTAACCCCCGAAATGAAACAGCTAAAGCTATTACCACAAGAAGTGGTACAACACTTAAACCACCTGAAATACCTGTAACTTCTGATGAAACTATTCCTACTCCACAAGAACCACAACCTGATCAAGATAAGGAAAAAGAACCGGTAGTTGAAAAGGTTAATGAAGATAACACAGTTAAGGATAAACCTTATGTTAAACCATACCAACCACCACTTCCTTACCCGAGTAAAATGAAGAAAGAGAAACTTGAAGCCGAGCAATCCAAATTCTTGGATATGTTTAAACAGATAAATGTAAATCTTCCTTTCATTGATGTGATTTCAGGAATGCCAAGATATGCTAAATTCTTGAAAGATCTAATCACGAATAGAAAGAAAATGGAAGAACTCTCGGCTGTTACTATGAATGCTAATTGTTCAGCAGTGCTGTTGAATAAGATACCAGAAAAATTATCTGATCCAGGAAGTTTCACAATTCCATGTTTTCTGGGTAGTCTTAGTTCAATAGAAGCATTGGCAGACTTAGGTGCTAGTATAAATCTAATGCCGTATTCACTATACGCTAAACTAGACCTTGGAGAATTGAAACCAACCAGAATAAGCATACAACTAGCCGATAGATCAATAAAATATCCTAGAGGGATAATGGAGAACATGCTAGTTAAAGTTGGTACTTTAGTATTTCCAGTAGATTTTGTTGTTTTGGACATGGAAGAAGATTCTCAAGTTCCTCTCATATTAGGAAGACCATTCTTAAACACGGCTAAAGCAATGATAGACGTGTTCGGTAAGAAACTGACCCTAAGTATAGAGGATGAGAGTGTTACCTTTTTAGTTGATAGAGCCATGCAACAACCACAATCTGCAGATGATACATGTTATTATATTCAAACTATAGATGCACATGCAGAATTATTAGAAGAATTTCCAGAATTACAAGGAACGGGAGAATGTTCTTTAGGAGAAGGTAATGAACCAATTGATGAAGCTGAAATGTTAGCTACACTTATAGCTAATGGATATGAACCAACAACAGAAGAAATTCAAATGCTAAAAGAAGAAGACAGATATCGATATAAATCATCGATAGAAGAACCTCCGAAATTAGAGTTAAAGCCACTTCCAAACCATTTGGAATATGCTTATTTACATGGTGAATCTGAATTACCTGTAATAATATCGTCTTCTCTTACTGAAAATGAGAAATCACAACTCATTTCTGTGTTGAAAGCTCATAAACCAGCCATTGCATGGAAGATTCATGATATTAAAGGAATAAGTCCTTCGTATTGCACACATAAAATCCTTATGGAAGAAGGTCATAAAACGTATGTGCAACGCCAACGAAGACTAAATCCTAATATGCAAGATGTAGTTAAGAAAGAGATTATTAAACTACTAGATGCAGGTTTAATTTATCCAATCTCTGATAGTCCATGGGTAAGCCCAGTTCAATGCGTACCTAAGAAGGGTGGCATGACTGTCATTATAAATGAGAAAAATGAGCTTATTCCTACTAGGACTGTAACAGGATGGCGTGTATGTATTGATTATAGAAAATTAAATGACGCCACCAGAAAAGATCACTTTCCCTTACCTTTCATAGATCAAATGTTGGAAAGATTAGCCGGAAATAGTTACTATTGTTTTCTAGATGGATTTTCCGGATATTTTCAAATTCCAATAGCACCCGAAGATCAAGAGAAAACAACATTCACGTGCCCTTATGGTACTTTTGCTTACAAAAGAATGCCATTTGGACTTTGTAACGCCCCTGCAACCTTTCAAAGGTGTATGATGGCGATTTTTCATGACATGATAGAAGAATGCATGGAAGTATTCATGGATGACTTTTCAGTCTTCGGTGATACATTTAAATCATGTCTAGTTAATCTGGAACGAATGCTAATTAGATGCGAAAAATCAAATCTAGTACTTAATTGGGAGAAATGCCATTTCATGGTTAAAGAAGGCATCGTTCTTGGACATAAAATTTCAAAAGAAGGAATTGAAGTGGATAGAGCTAAAGTAGATGTAATTGCTAAACTTCCCCATCCCACCAATGTTAGAGGAGTTAGGAGTTTTCTAGGGCATGCCGGTTTTTACCGACGTTTCATAAAAGATTTTTCTAAAATTGCCACTCCTATGAATAAACTCCTAGAAAAGGATGCGCCATTCATCTTTTCAGATGAGTGTATCAAATCTTTTAATATTCTTAAAGAGAAACTCACTAATGCACCGATCATGATAACACCAAATTGGAATCTACCATTTGAACTAATGTGCGATGCAAGTGATTTTGCAATGGGAGCCGTTTTAGGACAAAGGATTGAAAAACGATTTCAACCTATATATTATGCTAGTAAGACATTACAAGGAGCACAAACGAACTATACAACTACGGAAAAAGAACTCCTTGCTATTGTCTTTGCTTTTGACAAATTTCGATCATATCTCGTTCTAGCAAAAACGGTGGTCTATACCGACCATTCTGCTCTTAGATACCTATTTTCAAAACAAGATGCTAAACCAAGATTAATCCGTTGGATCTTACTCTTACAAGAGTTTGATATTGAAATCCGAGATAAAAAAGGAGCAGAAAATCTCGCCGCTGATCATCTTTCTCGTCTTGAAAATCCCGAATTAGAAGTTCTGAATGAATCGGCCATACAAGACAACTTTCCTGATGAATATCTATTGAAGATAGATTATAAAGAAATCCCATGGTTTGCAGACTATGCAAACTACTTAGTTTGTGGATTCCTTGAAAAAGGATTATCGTACCAAAGACGAAAGAAATTCTTCAGTGATATAAAACACTATTTCTGGGAAGATCCACATCTGTTTAAAAGTTGTCCCGATGGAATAATACGCCGATGTGTATTTGGAGATGAAGCTAGTAAAATTTTAAACCATTGTCACACAGGACCAACAGGAGGGCATTATGGGCCTCAACTAACAGCAAGAAAAGTTTATGAAGCTGGATTCTATTGGCCTACAATTTACAAAGACGCACACCTTCTTTGCAAATCCTGTGATGCATGTCAAAGGGCCGGAAAAATAAGTCAACGTGATGAAATGCCACAAAATGTCATCCAAGTATGTGAAGTATTTGACATTTGGGGTATTGACTTTATGGGTCCATTTCCAAAATCTCATAATAATCTATATATACTCGTAGCCATTGATTATGTATCTAAATGGGCGGAAGCACAAGCTCTCCCAACTAACGATGCACGAGTTGTAGTCAACTTTTTAAAACGTCTTTTTGCAAGGTTTGGAACACCGAAAGCTTTAATAAGTGATCGGGGTACTCATTTCTGTAATAATCAACTTGAGAAAGTTCTTAAAAGATATGGAGTAACTCATAAAATCTCCACCGCATATCATCCACAAACAAGTGGACAAGTTGAAAATACCAACCGAGCTTTAAAACGTATTCTAGAGAAAACCGTAGGATCAAATCCAAAGGAATGGTCCATTAAATTGGAGGATGCACTCTGGGCTTTTAGAACAGCCTACAAAACTCCAATTGGAACCACACCTTTTAGACTTGTGTATGGAAAAGCATGTCATCTTCCAGTAGAAATTGAACACAAAGCATTTTGGGCTTTGAAGACATGTAATCTTGATTTACATGAAGCCGGACGTCTACGATTAAGTCAACTAAACGAATTAGAAGAATTAAGACATGAAGCATACGAAAATTCGTTAATCTATAAAGAAAGAACGAAGAAATGGCATGATAAAAGAATCAGAAGTTCAAAAGAATTTAAAGAAGGAGACAGAGTTCTTCTTTTCAATTCACGATTCAAGCTATTTCCTGGAAAATTGAAATCAAGATGGTCTGGACCATTCATAGTCAAAAGAGTTTTCCCATACGGAACGATAGAATTAATAAATTCACATGGGATTGAATTTAAAGTTAATGGTCACAGAGTTAAACATTACATACATGGTCCGATGGAAGTCGACAACGAAGTTAATCACAATTTCGACACCACAGCTAACTAAGTGTGGGGAGAATCAAGTCTTTAAAGGATAATATATATTTCTGTTAGAGTTAGATTATCTGTTTTCGTGTAGTTCTCGAAAATGGAACACGTATGGTCTTTCCCTAGCAGACCCTAAAGAACTAGTCTTCTCCCCCCATTCTGAATTTTTATTTTTTTTAGGTTTTTACGAAATGAAGACTGCCTGTGAACTAAACCATGGTCTAATGCTACACGCTTTGATCACTAAAAGAAATAATGACATACTACCGAGTGAAATAGTATCAGTAATCAGAGAAAGAATGGACGGAGTTAGAAAAGGATCCAGATGCGAAGATAATAAGTTACAATTTGGTAAAGGAAAATCAAAATCCGCAGCAAAAAGAAGAGCACGACACCTAGAACGATGTCACAAATGCGGAAAATGGTCACATGGAGGTAAATGTTCAAATAATCAAACCTATTCAAATACCGAATTTGTTACTTTATGCAGAGACGGACCGTTCATATGTTTAGAAGAAAAGACAATGAATGCTCGAGGTTACGCCTATGCAGCCATGGAAAACCAATTAAACCGACTATCTTATGAATATAATAGATCATATAACTAAGAAATCTATTTCACAGGTATGTCTGTACAGTTTTTATTTTTATTTTTATTTTTAACCTTTTGATAATAAACGCTAATTTGTTCGCTAAAAAGTATTAAATTGGTATTAAATAAAATTAGGTTTGGCGACCGAAATTATTGATATCATTCAAAAATTTATTACATCACTGAGAAATTTAACGTTTATTCTTAAGGTATAAATATCTTTAATCAATCAACCCAAAATATTTCAAAAATTCGTCATGAGTTAAATTAGGTCTTGGAACCGAAATTACTTTACCGAAAAGAGGGGCGCATATTTTTGATAATATTTGATTGATTAAAGTGGGATAAAAAGACAAAAAGATTTTTAATTTTATTTTTACCATGTTTTTAAAATTAATATTTAAATCTTAAATTAATATTGTAAACTTTGTAAAAACAATATATTTAAAATTGTAAATATTTGAAAAATTAATATAAGTTTGATATGAATTTATAAATTTTTAAATTAAGTTTGGTGTGAATTTTTAATTTTTAAAATATGAAATTTTAATTTTATGCATTTCAAATTTTAAGTTTGGTGTGAATTTTTAATTTTTAATTTTTAATTTTGAATTTTATATTTAAGTTGTGTGAATTTAAAAACAAAAATTTACTTTATCTCATTAAGTTAAGAATATGATTTTTAAAATTCGTCGTAAGTTGAAGACTAGGTCTTTGAACCGAAATTGCTTTACCCGAGGGAGGGACGAGAACTTTTATTATCATTATTTTTAATCTTATTGATTTAAAGTATGTCAAAAACATTGAAAAAACCCAAAAATCTTAGCTTTTAAAACAATCGCTACAAAAAGACAAATTTTAAAATTTTGTCGAGGGACGGACTAGGACATCGATCCGAAACGACCTCGTCCTAAATAACAAGGGAAACAAAATTTTAAAATTAATTTCTTAATTGTTTTATAAGTTAAAGATTATAAAAAAAAAAAAAAAAAAAAGAGGGTAAACTCCGCGACTCGCGGAGTTTGCAGGGCAAAACCTCCGCGAGTCGCGGAGGGACCAAATTACAGAAAAAAAAATAAAACAGCTGAAACGATCAGTTTACCTCCCCCACACAAAAACACTGCGAACAAACTGCGAAAAAGAACCCGAAAATACACCCAAAAACACCCCAAAAATCTCAATTTTTAACCGTTAATCACCAAATTTTTTGCTAAAATCATGTTGAGAAGGATGATATCTAAGAACTACTCAAGAAAAACGGTAAATTTCTACACCTAAACACCATTTAATTCGAATTTTAGTGTTCTTAAGCTAATTTTTACCCAATTTGATTTTGATGCTTTTTAGTGTAATTAGACTTAAATTGTTTATGTATTATGCTTGTATAACCTAGATTGATGCTGTTTAACATGATTAGAAGCCTTAAACTTCAAATTTTGAATAATCTAGGGTTTGTGTTCTTGAGCAATTTGGGGCTTTTTGATATAAACAGGTTATGGCCGATTTTTGTCATGAATTGTTGCTAAATTGAGTAGTGTAACATGTCTAGGTAGTTAAATGATCCAAACTTTGAGCCTAAACATGATTTTGAGAATTAAAGTGGACTTTTTCAAGTCCAAAATTCATGAACTTGATTTTTGAAAGATAATGCCATTTGAGACTTGTTTATTTGCTAGTAATGATTATTTTGACATGTTATTTGAGTTGAATGCTTATGAACTTGGTGAAAATTTTCGTATATGCTTATTTGAAAAAGTGTAGATTTGATAAAAATGTGAAAATAAGCTTAAGTTTGATATAAATTGATAATGTCATTGTAATTATTTTGATTGATGATTTTGCTGACACTAATGCATATTTGGATGCACAAAATTTGTGTTTGATGTGTTTTGCAGAATGAAAGGGGTGAATCTTCATCCCAAGCCCGCCATGCTCCTGCTGAGAACTTGGAACAACAGGAGGTAGATAACTACTACAAGCAGGATGTACCTCATCCAGTCATGACCTTTTCAGATATGCACTTGGAACAGTTGCACCCGAACCTGAGATTTGACAGACTTTGGATAGACTATCCAAAATATCAACGGGGTTTGCATACTCTTCACTCTAAGGTTGTTGAGGTACCGAGGGTCATAGAATGGGGACCCTTGGAAGCTGTAGAATTGGCCGGGCCAATTAGGGAATTACTGGTACAGAGGTATGGTAATTCTTCTTTTAATGACTGGATATGTTTATTCACCATACGCAGACCTGTATATAAAGTATGGTGTGAAGAGTTGTTATGTAGTATAGAGTTGAATGATCGGGTAGCTAGTTTAACCGATCGTTCTTTTATTAGATTTTTGTTAGGCGGTTCGATGCGCCACATGTCTTTACTGGACATGGCTCAGGCATTACGTATATATACGCCTGAGGAGTTAGCGTCTGCCGATTGTAGAGGATTGATACTAAACGGTAGAAAGATAGATGAGAATTTTGATACACACGGTGTGTGGAGTCAAATGACAAGCCATCACCGTTTCAAAGGGGGAAACTACTCTTATTTGGATATAGATAGAGCCGAATTAAGAGTAATACATAGGTTTTTAGCTAATTCGATTACACAAAGGGGTAAAAACAAAGAAAAGGTAAATGAACAAGATTTGTTTTACCATATGTGTATTCGAGACCCACACAGCGCTGTAAGTATACCATATTGTGTGGGTTATTATTTATCAGCTATGGTTCGAGGGATGCGTCCACATAGCATAATAGGAGGTGGTATTTTTATTACTTTGATTGGTGAATATCTCGGTGTGGATATAAGTCGGGGGGGATTATTAGTAGAAGAGCCGGAACCCCGCGACACTATAGGTTTAAATGTATACCATGGTGCAAAAGTTTTGAAGCGGCGAAATAACGCCGCAGTACGATACAATGGTAGACATCCACAGGTAGAGAGAAACCAGGAACAAGGTAATGTAGGAGGGGGGAATGAGATGCAAGAAATGCATAGGTTTATAGCTTCTCAGGAATACGAAAATGCTAGACAGAGAGCATTTGAAGATTGGCAAGTTCATCAGAACCAGATCATAGCGCATTGCCAACATATAGGTAGAAACTATATTCCTACACCGAAACCCGTCTTCCCTCCTTGGTCGATAGAGATGCAGCCACCATATCCTACGTATGATCCTGCCGAAGCATTCTATAGCACTTATGGTTATGCGTGGAACCCCTATTGGTACCAATATCATCCTTAGTTTATTTTTTTTTTTTTTTTATTTTTTTTTTTTATTTTGTAATTTGTAATTATTGATACATTTAATATTTTTGTTAATATTATAATCATTTTTATAATTTCTAACTTTTATTCTTAGATTTTAATAATTTTTGAATGTGGGGTAATAAACCAAACTTCAAAAATATGTATATATGTTTGCAGTTTATCTTATGTACAAAACAGGGTAAAACAACGCATTTTCAAAGACTGGCATTAAGTTCAGCAAAAGCAACTAATTTTGACGACAAGATGCAAAATACATGTGAAATAACAACAAGACGGAATGAACAAATGATGTGCACCATTTATCATTCAGCAAACAAACGCCAATATATTTGGAAACTTTGGTAAAAATTTAATCATTTTCACACAAATCACCCTCAATAATTTAAATTGTTACTGATTTCTTGCAAATGAGGGCATTGCAAGATCTTAAGTGTGGGAAGGGGTTAAATTCTTTCGGATTTTAAAATTTTTTACTTTATACACTTGGTTACCATTAAAAATACTAGTAAAGCAGTAGTTGTATTAGAATCTAGTGCTCTCTGATAAAAAAGAACAGCCCTAGTCTTATATACTGACTACCCAATTCTAGTAAAAATTTTCAATTAAATGAATTCAAATCATGTTTATACATATTTATGAACGATAAAACTAGGTTTTAACACCGAAATTATTGTTACCTCGGAAAGGACATAAATTGAGAAACAAACTAAAATGTTAAAATTCATTTAAAATGGAATAGAGGACGATAAAAAGAAAAATAAAAAGCCAAGTGTGGGAAAATTTACCAAGTTATTTTAAACATATGTCACATATATCTGTAACAAATAACTGAAAATACTTTTGCTTTGGACTAAACTAAACTGTTTTACCCAATGAAAGAAAAGAAGAGATGGATCTACACGATGAATCAATTCCATCATTAAAAGGAAGTAAAGTATTCCGAAAAAGAAACGCGCTTCTTGATTTAGGTCATGAAGTTGTCGTCCAGACCAGCTGTAGGTTGACGAAAAATCTAGAAAAGTCATCACTAAAATCAGCAGGAAATCCACGGACCTCAGCATTAAACAGGGTCGCCAAGTGGTCAGATTTATCCTAACCATGAGAAGGATTTATCTCGTACAATGGGGAGGCACCGTGCAAATTAGCTGGATAAGACTAATGAATCAGATCCCCAGAAAGGATAATCTCCTTAAAGATTAAAAATCAGCTTTTAAGACTGATATTACTCAATCCTAGAGATTGACCTTAAAGATTGAGAATTACAAACTCATGGAATTCAATGATATCTAAACTCGAGCTTAAACGAGAAAATATTTTGATCAAAATTACAAACCGATTTGTTTTCTGAAAACCCTATTTTCAATACGTTCATTACGATTGAACGTAAAATCCTAGGAATTCACCTGGAATTCATTAGGTCACCTGAACTAAATCGGGTGTCAACCGTAAGAACGGTGGTTGCATAGCATGGTCAAAGACAGGACCTTGTGCCAGACCAACAAATTATAAGGGTGAGCTTTACTATTGCTCCTACCAAGGATAGTAATTGCGTCCGACACGTTATAGACCATAATCAAAAGCATGTCACGGGACATTGCCTTAACAGTTGCTTGTTCAACACTTTCCTTTACAACCGGACGGTAATTTACCGAAAGGTAATATACGGAACAAGTAAACTGGACGTGTTGCTTTCCAAATACAAGGTTAGCAAGTGGGTGACACAAAACCGCAAGTTTTGAGCTAAAATTTTCAAATCTGAAACCCACCAAACCCACAAATATTTTGCAAACACCGGTAAAGGGTTATTCCGGAAAACTTATCTAGGGTAAAAACTAGATTTAATTTTCAAAAGATCAAATGTTTTCATAAAGATCCAATTTCCTTAATGGATCTAAATTTTTATAGTCATGTGGGACTGTAAACCATATCGTTACTACCATTGTTTATACCGCCGTATAGAAATCACTGATGTACAAAGTGTGAAGAATAAAGAAGTGATTCTAGTATTTCAAGACAATATTGCTTGAGGACAAGCAACGCTCAAGTGTGGGAATATTTGATAATGCTAAAAACGAACATATATTTCATAACATTATTCCTCAAGAAAGACAAGCTTTTAGTTGCAATTGTTCTATTTACAAGTGATATTCGTTTAAAGAATAAAAGGTGAAGACAAAAGACAGATTCGACGAATTGAAGACGCAAACGACCAAAAAGCTCAAAAGTACAAAAGACAATCAAAAAGGTTCCAATTATTGATAAGAAACGTCTCAAAATCACAAGAGTACAAGATTCAAAACGTAAAGTACAAGATATTAAATTATACGCAAGGACGTTCGAAAATCCGGAACCGGGACCAGAGTCAACTCTTAACGCTCGACGCAACGGACTAAAAATTACAAGTTAACTATGTATATAAATATAATATAATATATAATTAATTATATTAATTATATATATATTATATATATATATTAAAAACCGTCGGCAGCAGGAAACTCCAAGGGTGTGAGCTGTAAATACCTCTCCGCGACTCGCGGAGTTTGAAGGCCATTTTGCCGCGAGTCGCGGAGCCCCAATTTTCAAGTCTGGCTATAAAGCCAACCGAATTCTGATCAAATTTAACATATCTTTTTCTCTTCCTCTTCATACGTAAATATATTTATATTTATAATTTATATTTTAATTTTTATTATAATTCTAATAATAAGGGTATGTTAGCGAATGTTGTAAGGGTGTAAGTCGAAATTCTGTCCGTGTAACGCTACGCTATTTTTAATCATTGTAAGTTATGTTCAACCTTTTTACATTAATGTCTCGTAGCTAAGTTATTATTATGCTTATTTAAAACGAAGTAATCATAATGTTGGGCTAATTACTAAAATTGGGTAATTGGGCTTTGTACCATAATTAGGGTTTGGACAAAAGAACGACACTTGTGGAAATTAGACTATGGGCTATTAATGGGCTTTATATTTGTTTAACTAAATGAAAGTTTGTTAATGTTAATATAAAGATTTACAATTGGGCGTCCCTATAAATTACCATATACACTCGATCGGACACGATGGGCGGGGTATTTATATGTACGAATAATCGTTCATTTAACCGGACACGGGAATGGATTAATAGCCACTAGAATAATTAAAACAGGGGTGAAATTACATTCAAGGGTAATTGGTGTAATTGTTAACAAAGTAGTAAAACCTTGGTTTACACGCAGTCGATAACCTGGTGTATTCATTAAACAAAGTATTAAAACCTTGTTACAAATTCGAATCCCCAATTAGTTGGAATATTTAACTTCGGGTATAATAATAATTTGTCAAGGACACTTGCAATTTATATTTATGACTGATGGACTGTTATGGACAAAAACCAGACGGACATATTGAATAATCCAGGACAAAGGACAATTAACCCAAGGGCATAAAACTAAAATCAACACGTCAAACATCATGATTACGGAAGTTTAAATAAGCATAATTCTTTTATTTCATATTTTATTTCCTTTATTTTATATTTAATTGCACTTCTAATTATCGCACTTTTATTGTTATTTAATCGCACTTTTAATTATCGTACTTTTAATTATCGCAATTTAATTTTATCGCATTTTTATTATTCGCAATTTCATTATCGTTATTTACTTTACGCTTTAATTTAAAGTCTTGTATTTATTTTATATTTTACATTAGGTTTTAACTGCGACTAAAGTTTTAAAATCGACAAACCGGTCATTAAACGGTAAAAACCCCCCTTTATAATAATAATATTACCTATATATATATTTGTATTTTTATAAAAATAAACTAATATAGCGTTGAGCTTTGTTTAAAGATTTCCCTGTGGAACGAACCGGACTTACTAAAAACTACACTACTGTACGATTAGGTACACTGCCTATAAGTGTTGTAGCAAGGTTTAAGTATATCCATTCTATAAATAAATAAATATCTTGTGTAAAATTGTATCGTATTTAATAGTATTTTCCTAGTAAAATAATAACTATTTTATATACTACCCCGCTGCACATCACGTTCACGCGCTAAGTTAAAGGGCTTATGCATAGAAGCTGCCTGCAGGGTTTACGCTTGACGCAGGGCGGTCTGATAAACGCTGGGCGGCAACTCTGAAAACTGCCAAATTTCCTTATGTCTTGTGCTCTTTGATCGAGTTTTCTGTATAAAATTGATGTTTTTATGCGTGTATCTCCTAGGATACACCATTAAGTCCCCCCAGTTTAATGTCTTTATGTTTGTAAAAAATAAAGTCATTAAACTAAAAATAAAAGATTCCTTTTTCCTCGAAGACACAAAACTGCTGTAGCCGTCTGATTTTCTGCTCTGATGTCATTTTATCAATCATGACTTTACCCCCAAAATCTTTCTAATTTATTTTCAAAGTTTAAATTGTTTGTGCTATTGATCTGTCCCATACACGTGTCTCAATCTCATCCCTTTATTATTCATTTGCTTGACTATAAATAGTCTAACCCTTTACCTTTTTCCTTTTCCGAAAACTATTTATTTGCTGTGAAGATATCTTGCAATTTATTCAATTTAGCAATCCATCAAGTATAAGGTAAGTGATTGTTCATCATTTCTTCTGTTTGAATTTTCATTTTTCGTACTACCATGGCCGAATCCAGCAGCACGTCCTCTCAAAGAGACAATCGTGACGTCAGCACCATCCCTTCTAGTATCACGGAAGCCGATATTGAGCAATTATGTAAGAAACACAGATATCTTGGATTGTTGAATCCTATTGTTCCTTCACCTAACGATAGGGCCAATAAACTGCCAAAAAAGATGATTACCCTCTATAAATTGCAATAAACTGTAGGAAATCTCCGTATTCCTCTTTCGTCCTTTCTTCAACAAATTCTTGCCCACTATGGGATAGGTATTAGTCAAGTTCATCCATTAGGTTTACAGAAAATTATTCTTTTTGAAATGTACTGTAATTCTGTAGGAGAAGCTCTCAATATGAATATTTTCCATGAATTATTTAGAACTAGATTAGTTAGCAAATGCTGGTATACATTTGATTGTAAGCCGAACAAGGCATTTACTGGGGTGAAAGAAAGTTCTTTAAAGAACTGGAAAGATCCTTATTTCTTTGTTAATGAAAGGGTTGTTCAAGATGCCTGGGCATGTATTCGTGGTTGGAGAAAAACTACCATAGGAGTTAGCAAATCCACCACATTATCTGATGATGAAAGGTTTATTCTTAGTACTTTGAAGACATTCAAATTTCCACAAAGGTCATATGATGATTACGAAGCCATATTGGTTCTCTGTAAAATGAGTAACAACTGGCGTTCCGGATATACACCAGTGCTGCACTGGGAAGGCCATGGTAGGCACCTTTATTGATATATTCTGTTATTTGTTATGCTGTTCTGAGTTGTGTATGTTCTTATATATGTTTCTATTTTTTTTGTATATTATCTGATTGCAGAAGAAGTCATGCAGGTTTACAGAACCTTCAAGAAGACCAATCTTGATCCTTTGATTGTGTCTGAACGGCCCAAAACCCTTGCTAAAATTGAGGCATAGAAAGCCGAAGATGCTGCTTTTGAACAGCAACTGAAAAGCCCAGAGCGATCTGTTGAGGGTGGAGATGGTGGCACTGTTCAACCATCTCCTGATGTTGAAATTGTTGATGTCACCCCTGATCCGTCCAGTGCCAAGAAGGCTGGTAAAAGTTCAAAGCGAGAGGGGAAACATCCAATAGGCGAAACTGCTGACAAACCAAAGAAGAGAAGTATATATCTTCATTGTGCCTGCATAAGTAGATTAATAATTTTATGTTGAAGTTCTATTGTATGTTCATTTGCTTTTTCATTATATAGGATTGGCTCTTCCAGATGATGTAGTTGATGCTTCTGCTTGGAAGGATCTTGAAAGCAATAAAACTATTGATGTTGAGGATGACACTGATGATGATAATGAGGAAACTGATGATGTTGATTCGTTTGAAACTCCTCCATTCAGAACTCTACATACATCAAAAAGGACTGATACCACACAATCCTCTGCTTCCACTCAACCACCATCCATTCCATTAAGCAGACTACAAGCCTTTCTTGATGATCCCAATAACAAATCTGATGATTTTGCTGAGTTTTTGAAGTTAACTCTTTTTTATACTTTATGATTTATCAATCATCACTTTATTGTTAATTGAATTCTTATCTTGTCCATTGTATTTAATGTAGGCAAACACTGTTGCTGATTTATCTTCCTCTCTATCCACCATGACCTTTAAACAAAATTATCAGTCTACTGCTGCGGCATTTAAATCAACATATGATTCATGACCTTAAGATGCAGAAAGCTCATGAGACTATCATTACCAATGTTGTGCACAATGCTACTAGAGTGAATAAGCTTGAGCTTGATTTAAAGGATATCAACATGAAATTGAAAACTTCGATGGAGACTGTAGAGAAAATGGATAAGCTGTTGGAAGTAGTGGAAACAAAATGTGTTGCAGAGAGGGTAGAAAAAGAAAAATGCATGGAAGAGAAGGATAAGCTGGTGAAGGAAAATGAAGAGTTGAAGAAGTTGCTTGATGAGAAGAATCAATTGTTGGAGGAGAAGATTGCTGCTGCTGCTGATGTTAAGAAGGACTTTATTGATTTAAAAACTGGTATCCCTGATCTTGTGCATAGGGTGTTGGGTTCTAAACTTGTGGGTGAAACTTTCAACAGGTATTTAGTGGCATCTACAGAATGTGATCTTGCAGATGCAATGGAAGAAATTTTGAATGCCCTGCCTGTGAAACCTGACCCTTTACCAGATGCTATTTCAAAACACATGAAAACAAATACTGATGCCAAGCTGCAGTTGGCCATTACTGAAGTAACATCCTTGAAAATTGATTCTGTAAGTGAGGTTTGTGCTAGGGAGGAGGTGTCAGTGAA
This sequence comes from Rutidosis leptorrhynchoides, assembly GCF_046630445.1. Lineage (NCBI taxonomy): Eukaryota > Viridiplantae > Streptophyta > Magnoliopsida > Asterales > Asteraceae > Rutidosis > Rutidosis leptorrhynchoides. The sequence goes on along the minus strand of NC_092335.1, from coordinate 312,839,698 downwards.
GGATATTTTGGATGTGCCCATTTAAGAACATATTTTCTCTGTAATAACAATGTGTAATAACTTGATACTGATAATTTGTGTATATTGCCATTATGCTTAATGTTAGCATATTTTGCTATTCTTATTATTATGTTGCTGCTATGTGCATTTAAATTCATATAGCGTGTCATATGAAATGATGTTTGCCTTAAACTGATTTTTGATTATGCATTGAACTGCAATCCGTCATCCGCTGTTCGTGATACTCATCACAGCATTCGCCTTTATGAGTCTAAAGTATACTGCTACTTAAATGTTATTGTGTATTGACTTTAATATTTGTATATCTGATTTGTTTTGAGCAAAACAAATATAATTCTATAATTTCTGCATAAACAATTTATTCATTCTCCGTTCTGCATTAACTGAATGATATTATGAAGAAATAACGAGAAGTCTTTTGATAACTTCTGAAATAGGATGTGAATGAATCATAATGATAGTATTTTGTCCATATGTTATACAAATTGATAAATGTATTAGAGAAAATTCTGTTTATGGAACTAGCAATGTTCCGTCTAGCGTGTTGCGCTTAGGTTTTGTGCGGCTTTATAAAATACACTTGTATTTAATGTATTCTGTTTACAAGTTATAAATGGATTTATGCCGTTGTGATAAACCATTATGTATGTCATGACATTATAAGATCTTTAGTTTTGCCTCGGTGCCCTCTAGCGAAGCAAACACTTTACGCTAGCTGATCCCTTGTGTCTATAATGTTGACACAAGAGCTTCTACCATCGGGGGCATAAAAATGCCTTGCCTTATGTGGGTAGGAATGAATGCCATGCTTTACATTCATAACGCGTAATGCTGTGCGTAATAAAAATTTAAAATTTTATTGATAATACTGTCACACATACAACATTTTTGTGTAATATCTTCGCATGGGGTGATCAAGTCCCAATTAGAAAATTACAAAAAGTGTATTGTGTTGTTGCCTAAACTGATGAAAATTAAAAATGTGATAAAAACTGTTCTGCGAGATTCATGATGTTATACTGTTGTCCGTGTATCGTATTGCGTCCTACTTTCAATGTTACTACATTTTAGGTGGTTTGAAGTACTCGTTCACATCATCTCTACTGAACAACTGCCTTGATGATTCCCCCCTGACAAAATTTCCTGGAGCCTCATGAACCACTGATCTCTCCCTTGGTGGTCCAACATATTCAGAGTGTATCACTATTACACCATTTGGTGTTGGGAATCGCAATTCTGTATACGGTGTAGAAGTAATTGCTCTGAATTTTCGAAGGGTCCTCCTACCGAACAACGCACTGAACCGTGATCAGCCATCAATAACTGTAAAGTCCACAATTTCTGTACGGACCAAAGGGTGTGTTCCCAATGTGACATCCAGTTTTACTTTACCAACTACTCTTATTGATTCACCCGTAATACCAGCAATCTTTAAGTTCGTATAGTGTAACCGATTCTTCACGCTGAACGGATATTCCTTAAAACAATGCAAATACAAAATATCTGCTTCACTACCTGTGTCAGTATAAATGCGAGAGATGTTTCTATTTGCTATTATAGCTGAAATGACCACGGGCTCTTCTGACAAGTGCCAATTTGTAATGGTATGAAATATGATTGGAGCATACATCCAGCTCTCCATTCTGCGTTCTCCGTCTGCTTCATTTTCCTGCTCTTCATTCCATATGACCGTGATGTGCATTTCTGGAGTTGGATCTCTTTCATCATTCCGTTCTTCCCTTCTGTTCCAGTCACGTCGTCCACCGTGACGTACTTTTCCCTGCCAAGCAAAACGTTTGTTTGGATCATTTCACCGATATTTTTTCCCTGGCAACAGATGATTCAACTCGCCAGCCTTGATCTTTGCAATGATCTCTCTCATTAATGATTTGCAATTATCTGTTTCATGATTATATGCCTCATGAAAGTCACACCACTTGTCACTCTGTGGTCCCTGAGGCTCTTCCATCGGCGGTGGAGGGTGAAATGATTCCTTAATTGGTTCTGTGAACAAGATTTCTTTTGGAGTTTTTGTTAATGCCATAATAAGTGGATGCCTTTCTATTGGCTTTCGATGGTGATAATTGTCATTTGGATGATTATTTCCTCTCCAACCGCTCTGCTGTTGCTGGTAATTATTGTCATAACCCCATTGTCTCTGATAATTGTCATTCCTGTTCCGCTCTTCGCCTTGCTGCCTAAAGTTTCTCTGATAATTATCCACTCTTGGATATCCCATTTCACCTGCTCGTAAATGTTTCTGAGCAATACCCAACGCTTGATGTAATGTCTTTGGAATATCATAACGTAAAGCATGAATTAGTCTCCCAAAATGTCGCTGATCGAGATAAAATATAAATCCTGAAACAAGCTGAGACTCTGGTATGTCTAGTATTTTCTGACATTCAATGGTATAACGCTTCATGAAATCACTCAATGATTCATTCTGATGCATCGTTATCTCATGTGCATCAAGATGTGACAACGTGCAGCTTCTCAAACTCTGATACTACATCACAAATTTTGCCCTCAAATCAAGGAAACTGGTAATACTCCTTGGTGGCAAACTAGCGAACAACTCGCGTGCCATTTTTTGCAGTACCATTGGAAACATATGGCACGCAGTTTCATCTTCCCAATGCTGCAACCTCATGACTCTTTCAAACATAGTCAGAAAACCTCCGGATCTGTTGTACCATCATAAACACCGATTGATGGAATTCCCAAATTTCTTGGTAATGGATAATCTGCAATTCGAGGAATAAAACACTGTGTTGATTCTGCCATTGCTGGTGGTTTAATAGCTTCATCTCCTGTAATCAAAGCAAACAAATTATCCACAGCTGTTGCACGGATAGTTGGTTGTGCTAACTTTTGTTTAAATCGTGATGGCGCTGTTTTAGTTAAAATTCCATCCAGTAACTTGCTTGCCATTTCTTCAGTCATAAAGAATTGTTCACCTTCATCTTTAAAATTCCAATCATCATCCAAAAAAACCTTCATCATTGTGTTATTTGCCTTCATCATCAACTAAAGCATTCAACTGATTGAATAGCTTGGACAATTGTGATTTAGAAATTGACTTTCCTTTGTTGTATGCCTAGCATTCACATCAGAAGTCTTCTTGAAAGAGACATTACGTATTCCTCGTCTGGCCTTCCATATTCCTATGCTGGAACCTCCCATCAATGGTTTTCTCAACCGTGGTATGGTTTCATGAACTTGATCATCTGCTGTGTCAGTGTTCAAATGATCTTCTACTTCAACAGAAGTCTCTTCAAGAGTTAACTGATCAACTGGTATATTTTCAATGAGATTTTCATCGATTGGTTCAAGTGTTGTTTTTGATGAGGTTGTTTCAGTTGCTTTCGTGCTTTTGGTGGTTTTGGTGGTCTTTTAGACGGGTGGTGCCATCTGTTAGTACAATTTTCCGTATAGCGGCTGTAAGGTACTAGTACAGAAGATTAGCTGCTCAGCGTGTGGCGTATACTGTTGATTGTTGTTTGCCCTCGAGAAATAATCTCTGCAGACCCGGAACACAGATATAAGATCTGTGGGGTGGCCTCAATCAATCTGTGGATCATTCTGTAATGATCCGTCTAGCACACTGCTGCTAAGCGGCTAATATTATTTTAGAGTGAGAAAGAACTGTGTGAGAGAGAAAGTGTACTTCTCTTTGACTGAAGTTCAGATCAGAATCCATCTCCAATGTGGTGACCCAAGGGGTCTATTTATAGGCGTAGAATGTCCGAATTTCACGAGATACACATGTCAACCACTGAATGGTTCTGTTACGTGAAGTATTCGGAATGTCGGTGGCGTGTGCTGACGTGGCTGCGTTCCGTTCACGCGCTGAGTTAAAGGGCTTATGCATAGAAGCTGCCTGCAGGGCTTACGCTTGATGCTGGGCGGCCTGATAAACGCTGGGCGGCAACTCTGAAAACTGCCAAATTTCCTTATGTCCTGTGCTCTTTGATCGATTTTTCTGTATAAAATTGATGTTTTTATGCGTGTATCTCCTAGGATACACCATTATCTTCTCTTCTCGACCTTAAGTACAATAAGTAATTGTCCAGAATTCGTGGGTATGGATTTTGAAATGAACATAGTTAATGTTCTAAGAAGGAAATTGTAATGACATGATTAAGTTACCAGAATATCTGGAAAAATAGAATTATCAAGAAGATATGTTCTTAATATGTTTGGAGATTAGGTAGAATGTAAGAGTCATGTAACATGGCACATGATGACGTTATGGTCTATGAATCTTCATGTTTCATTACAAACTCAGCATGACTTACTGTAATATAATCATGTTGATCAAGTGTAATTATAATATACTAACTCGTGCTTCAGTTCCCAACATTACTTCAAAAACATTCATACTTACACTCAGAGGTTTTAGATGTTTAGAAACTAAAACAGTTTCCTTTATGATGTGATACAGATAATGCGAGGAGATAAATGATTTCAGATAATAATGGTTATGAAAATATCTTTAGAAATATCGAGGATATTTATAATGAAAGATATGATGATATCTTAGAATATCTAAGATCAGAGGATGATGAAGAATATTGTTCGCAAGGGTTTAGAGTAAGGAGTAAGGTATTCGCTAAAGACTTCAGCAGACACTGAATCATTTGGATTCTTTGAAGGCAGATTTAGTCTTTGTGATTTGTCCACAGCCTCCTTCATGGTTTGCTCAATCCGTTTTCCAGTTCCAAACCTTCTCTTCTTTTGAGCTTTACCAACACACTATTCTTTATCATCAAACTTTTAACTGTTACGGTTGTATACAGTTTCTGCTGTTTCATTCAGCTTTTTCAAAATTCAGGGTATTGATTCGTAGACTGGTGCTATTCGAAATTTCAGAATTGAAGGTTAAAATTTCCAGGAGTGACACGTTATGTGTATATATATATATAATTGTTGAGGTGAAAACGCTGCGAGATTCGAGATTGATGATTGATGATTCCCGGTAGTTGGTATGGAAATTATTGTTACAGGATGTAGATGAGCACAAGATGGGGTTTCATGAATAATATACATATTTTTCAGAGAGACTAAAGCCGAAATTGCTGGTACATCTGTTGATAATGTGGTGGAATATAAAAGGATCCCCGGTAATGATGACGAAAGGGAAACATATATATCGAGTTTATAATAAGGCTAGTCCGACTGAAAAGTCGAAGTTGACTTGCTGGAGCTGTAACAAAACTGGCTACTTTGAAAAGTTATTTTTGGTAATAAATGCTAAAAGATCTGACCCAGATACGTGTTAAACTTCTACTTAGGTTCCAGGAATTTTCCAGATGTATGACTTTCTTTTTGTAGGTAACGTGTGGTTGGATCACCCTCTCGATTATTTCTTAATTGAGGTGTTTTCAAGAATCATGAAAGGTTTGAATGCAGATAGTAATCTTCCATATACCTATGATGTTCTAGAATTTTGAATTATACGAATATTTTTCTGGGTTTTATGAATAAAAGAGATGTCCTATCACAGTTTTGAAATCAAAGTATAACTTTGAAAGATGTAGGGATTTAAGAGTGATGTCTCCTGTTTAAATCTTGACTTGGATTCCAATCTATCAAAATCTGAATATGTAATCGAATTTGGATGAAAATGATTGTTTCGTATTTTTATGAAAGAATGTATATTGTTGTGAAAGTAGTGAGTATAGTTGATGATTTGCTGAATCATAATCGAAGAATGTAACATATTAATTGTGAATTCATATATCTCTCGGGTATTACCTACCCGTTAAAAGTTTCACAAATAATATTTTGTACAAGAGAATTTTCATTACAGTCTTTATAAAAATATATGTATATTTTATTCAGATGTAATACATAGTTAATGAGTTAATATTAAATTAAACTCATTTGATTTTTGGTTAGAATTTAAAATGAATAATCTCTAAAACTTATAAATTTTGTAATCTTCGTGGATTATTTCTTCAACGTAAATGAAATTATGAATCAATACTTCATTATTCATTTTTATTGATATTTCCTCGATGAATGATGTTGGTGCTCGTGGAATTCTTGTGAACTTCACAAGGCACGAATAATGATTCCTAGAAAGTTTCGAATACATCGAAAAGGAAAGTGTAAAATCAAATATTTGAATAATACACTTGGTTTATTATGAAATGGAATCTATTGAGTTGAAGCAGAGAGTATAGTTAACGACTGTTAAGTCATTAACAAAGGATGTATGTCGTGGCATATTAATAATATGAATTAACCGAGTAGTATCTACCCTTTTTCAATTCATACATAATAGTTTAGTTTGAACAGATATATTATGGTTTCTAAAATTCATATAATATATAAATTTTCAGGGAATAATGAGTTAATACTTCCATAACTCATTATTTTAATATACCCATTGGTGATTGTGGTGTCGATATCGTCGGTGATTATGGAGCTGGTGTAGCTTGTGGTGTTACAGATGTTGTTGGTGTGGTTGATACTGATGGTGATGCTGGTGTTACTTTTGGTGGCACTTGTGTAACAAGTTTAGTTTTTAATTCACGCTCCATTCATGTCAGGGTTTCTATTCGCTGTTATTTCTATCCATTCATCTGATTTGTGATTTGAATAAATAATCTCTAAGAATTTGGAGATTACATAATCGCCGCAGAATGTTTCTCCAATGAAGTTATGAATCAATACTTCATCGGTTATTGTTGTTGGTACTCCTTGGTATCTATGGTGCATATGACGTTGATGCTCGAGGTACAGATTATGATGTCGAGGTGTGGGATGTGGATGTTGTTGTTGGTGGTACTGGTACTATTGGTGTTGATGATGGTGGTACTATTGATGTCGGTGATGCTGCTAGTGCTTGTAACCTTTGCACCATATTTTCCAAAGCCACTACCCAAGCGCGAAGCTCGTTGACTTCTTCTATTACACCGGGATGATTGTCGGTTCGGACAAACGGATGAATAAGATTTAGAATATGAGATAGTTTATAATCGTGACGAGATACTCTGGAAATGAGAGAGAAAATGGTGTTTCGGACAGGTTCGCCGGTAAGTGCTTCAGGTTCTTCGCCAAGAGGGAAATGTGGTGGATGGAAGGGATCACCTTCTTCTTGTCTCCAATGAATAAGTAGGCTAAGAACCCATCCCCAATTTATCCAGAATAGATGATGGCTAATTGGTTGTTCCATTCCGGTCACACTGCTTTCGGAGCTCGAGTGGAACTCCGTATCGGAATCCGAGGGACTTGAACTAGTGGCGAGTTCCATTTCGTACGATTGAATAAAGGATTTTTTGATATGAAATGATTTTCGGCTATCGGATGGTATTCTAATTAAATAGAATATCTATATATATAGAGTAAAAATTTTGTAGATTACGGAGGAATTTACAGAATATGTCTGGCAAAGTTTACAGTAACAGATACGCTAAGATATGAATTAGCAGATATGCTAAGATATGAATTTTGTCTATACACTATTCATGCAATCAATGCAGTAAGATGAATCTAGAATAAGAATAATAAGCAGGTAATTTCTGACAAGAATGATAAGCAAAACTTTTTGACATGCAGCTAAGGTCGAAGTCCAGACTCACTAATGCATCTTAATAACTATCAGTTAAACATACTAATGCAAGACCTGGTTCGCTAAGACCACCTCTCTGATACCAACTGAAATGACCCATCCATAATACTATAAACGAGGTACGTTATTCATTGGTCCCATAGCGAGGTATTTAACCTATATATGATACGTTTTAGAAAATATTGCATTCGTTTCATAAAAAGCACACCATTATTATACATAATGCATGTTTTAAACAAATGGGCGATTATTTAAGGAATAGTCCCCATATTACATTAGTTTCCAAATACTACACACGTGACATAACAGTTGAATATAATACATGACAAAGGTTTTATTGAATGCAACACTTCATTTAAACAAAAGCATGAGACTCCATGCACAGCTTGCTCAGATAATGCAACAGCGGAAGACTTTCTTAAGGACCTGATAATAAACATGCTTAAATAGTCAACACAAAGGTTGGTGAGTTATAGATTTTAAAGCCAGCATAAGATATAATAATAGACAACAAGATTTCATGTTATAAACATTTCAGCAAAGATATTCTATATGTTGTTGAGCGCCCAGTAACTATACTTAACAGATGTTTTCTGTGCATATTCCCTTTTTAAAGTTATCTCTACAACCTACCAAAGTGTAGTAAAATGAAGTACTAAACACCCGTTATGAACTAGTGCTAACTAGCCCGAGTGGGGTTGTCAAACCCAATAGATCTATCAATAGGATTCACGCTTACATGTTAACCACATGTAACAAATAGTTACCAGACTATTAGAAATATATACAAAGGTACAACTCAACATAGAATATATATATAAGTACTTGTATCTATTTCGAAAAACAAAAGATGCATGTATTCTCATCCCAAAATTTTTGTAGAGTTTAAAAATGAGACTATATACTCACTGTAGTAAAAGTATATTAATAATAAGTTTTCAACTTATTAAAAATATGGCCGTCGTCCTTGGATTCACGAACTACTAGAGGTCGAGAAAAGAATAAAAAAAGGCAAGAAGCTCCAAAATATAAGAGAAAATATAAAGCCCAATAACGACACGGAGGTTATAAACCGTGGATATTAATACGAATAGCAATATAAAGACACGGAAGAATTAAGAATAGCATCACCTCAAGGTAATAGTAAGAGTAAATAGATTTTTCTGGTGGAAGATTGAGAAGAAGGACGACAGAAATAATAATTAGGAAAATATTATGGATTAGAACTGGACTAAGCATTTTTACAATCTTTTGGATGCATGAACTAAGAAAGAAAGTATAGGAATGGTGAAAATAGTGGAACGGAAAAAGTTTAATTTATAATGAAAATATCAGACAGAGTAATCAAGGCAGATCACCGTATTTAATTATAGAAATTTTAATTTCCTTATTCGCCGAAGAATCAAATCTTTTAGATTTCGAAGATGTTCTTTAAATCCCTTGAATTCCGGAATTCAATCAAGACAATGTCAGAAGTTAAGACACACCTTTTTTTCTAAATTCAACCCCGACTCTGTCAAAAGTTAAGACGAATCTTTATCCTTTCATTTACCTATTTTGTGATAGCTTCATTCGTACTCTTCGAATAATCGAATAGTTTTATCCACATTACTCAATGATGATAAAACTTTATTTATCAACTCATATTCGTCATGAAAACATATTTATTGTTAACCATGACTACCTCACTCAAATTTCGGGACGAAATTTCTTTAACGGGTAGGTACTGTGACGACCCGAGAATTTCCGACCAAATTTAAACTTTATTCTTATATGAATTCGACACGATAAGCAAAGTCTGTTGTCATAAACCGTCCTTAACCATAAGAACGAGTTAGATAACATATGATTTCATTGCGAGGTATTGACCTCTATATGCGACATTTTTAAAAGAACAACTGCATTTATTTTACATTACAAACCATAACTCTTATTTTAATACAAGCTTTAGACAATAAAAAGATGATTATCGTTTAGCGATAATCTTAGACTTACAAACTTTACATGTGATGATAACAATACGATTTCTAGCATATTTTACATTACAAATCCTCCGATATGCAGTTTTATTTTTGACACAAATATGCATACTCAAGATCTTGTTTAAATTCAACATGTTGCAGCGGAAGCTTCTAATTATCACCTGAGAATAGACATGTTTAAAACGTCAACATAAAGTTGGTGAGATATAGGTTTAATGCCGGCAGCGGTATAAATGTAGACCACAAGATTTCATATGTAAACATTTTAATAAAAATATTCTAAGTGGTTGAGCACTTGGTAACCATACTTAACATTTAATCACGTCGCATATTCCCTTTATTATGAAATCTTACTACACCGTACCAAGTGTAGTCACGAAACGAAGTACTGTGCAACCGTTGAATACTGGTCGTCCAGTCCGGTTGGGGTTGTCAGGCCCGATAGATCTATCAACAGGATTCGCGTTTACAATACCGCTATAAATAATAGTTACCAAGCTACAGGGAAGTATGTCAATGGTACAACTCAACGTAGAATATATTTTTCAGTTACTTGTGTCCATAACGTAAAACATAAAATACATGTATTCTCATCCCGAAATACTTAAAGTTTAAAAGTGGGACTATATACTCACTTTCGTCTTGAAGATATATATAATTTGACTTGGTCTCCGGTTGATATCACGAACCTATCCATACATAATATATCAAAACCTTTTCTTTTTAAACAAACGTCACATATATATACTTATAATACTTTTAATACTTTCAATATTTCCTTAGTCCGTAGTTAGCAGTTCGTTGTTAGTAATTCAATTTTAATGGTTCATATTTAGATGTTTAATAAACCCGCAATGAAATAAATAAAACCCCCATCGTATATGTATTGGTCGAGATTAATCTTGACCCACGGTACCGGTGTTGTCAAATGACGTGTTGCGTACATAAAGTACCGGTGTTGTCAAATGACGTGTTGCGTACAATCATGGGATCTTATGATTAATCTTCTCGTGTTGTTTACGGGTGATCCTGAACCATATAAAATTGAATTATAAGTACATATATATAAAATATCATGTTATCTTAAAAAGATGTGATTTATTTAATTTTTCCCAATTATTTTCGTGGCTAAACTAGTCTTGGATATCCGATTTTGTTTCGGTCATAGTTTCTTCGTTACAACTCCGTTTTCGTTGATTCAACTTGCCATCTCCTTGGATCGAGTCCCTCTTTAAGAATATGAACTGTAAATACCTTAGTTTGTAATCGAAATCACAGGTCAAAGGTCAAACTTTGGTGAAACTTATGAAGTTAATCATTTTTGTTACAAAAATATCATTTAATGACCATTTTTCTAAAAACACTTATACTTTGAATTAAATCATGAAATTTTTATGTGTTAACATATTCATAAGAAATATCATTTTTCCAGAATATAAACCTCCAATTCAAAGTTCAAGATGGTTTTTAATTATCCAACCCCAAACAGCCCCCGGTTACACTCCGACGTCGTAAAAACAGTTTTTAAGGTAATCTTGGAAAAACCAAGTTATACCTTGTTAAGTTAACATATATTAAAGTTATATTACAGGTCTTGAAGTATTTTAAAAGTTAAGTTAGAAGGATCTATTTAGTTTGCAAACAAGTTTGAAAATATTCAAACTATGTTCTTGTTGTTAAAATCTTATACCACAAAATAAGATAGCTATATATATATATGAATCGAATAAGGTTATGAACATAGTCACTACCTCAAGTTCCTTGGACAAGGTTGCTGTAAAAGAGGAGTAAAAAGCTAGAACCAAAAGGGTGATGGAATTGGATGAAAGATTGGAAGTAAGTTTGTGTTCTTGGAAGGATTTCTTGAAGTGTTGTTGTAAGAGTTTTCTTATGGTGATTAAGTAAGGTTTTTGAAGCTAGATCTTCATGGAACTTTGCTGAATGTTTATGGAGTTTAAAGGTTAAGAAAGAGTGTGTGTTTTAGCTAAGATAATTGAAGTGAAAATGAATCAAAATGATGATACTCCTACCTCCCTTAAAAACGTGATTTTAAGGTGATCATGGACAAAATTTTAGTTTGTAATCTTGTGTATTTGTCAAACAATCATACAAAAGCAATTACCTTATACATAAGGCATTGAACAAGGGCTGGTTGGTGGTGATTTGATGTGTATATACCAATAGTAAATACGTATAGAAGCTAGGTATGATACGAGTACTTATACTCTAGATATACGTATAGAAATTTTGTGAAAAATAAAATGAGAATTCAAATATAGCTATCTTTTGTGAATATACTTATATTGTTTTATGTATTTAAGTCCTTAAAAGTGATTAAATACATTACTTATACGATATATGTATAAACATTATTGGTCATAAGTATTTATGTCAAATAACGTTACGTATGGTTATCGTTTTGAAAACTTAAGTTAGTAGTTTCAAAATATACTTATAACTTATTGTTATTAATACAAAATGAGGTATTAAAACATCCTTAGATCATGTTAAATATGTATATATACATATATATACACAAACGTATGATTATCATATATTATATAGTTCGTGATATCATCGGTCAAACTAGACAGTCAAACGTTGTGTAAAACTCTTTTCGAAAAAATAAGTTTTAACAATTTGGATTGCTTATCATGTTGGTAAGGTTTAATTTATGTAAATATTAATCTTATAAGTATAAATTGATCGAAAAAGTCCGGGTCATTACAGTACCTACCCGTTAAATAAATTTCGTCCCGAAATTTTAAAATCGTACCTATTTTGCGTCATCGGGAAACAAATGCGGGTATTTTTGTTTCATTTGATCCTCTCGCTCCCAAGTAAACTCGGGACCTCTTCATGCATTCCAACGAACTTTAACGATCGGTATGTTGCTCTGCTTGAGCCGTTTAACTTCACGGTCCATGATTTCGATTGGTTCTTCTATGAATTGTAGTTTCTCGTCAACTTGAATTTCTTCAAGAGGAATGGTGAGGTCTTCCTTTGCAAGACACTTTTTAAGGTTCGAGACGTGAAATGTATTATGTACTCCGGCGAGTTGTTGCGGTAACTCGAGTCGATAAGCTACCGGTCCAATGCGTTTCGATGATCTTGAACGGGCCTACATATCTTGGGTTCAGTTTACCTCTTTTACCGAAACGTATTACACCTTTCCAAGGTGACACCTTTAGCATAACCATGTCACCGATCTGAAACTCTAATGGTTTCCTTCGGACATCGGCGTAGCTCTTTTGGCGACTACGGGCTATTTTCAATCTCTCCTTGATTTGTACTATCTTTTCAGTAGTTTCATGTATGATCTCGGGACCAGTTAATTGTCGATCTCCTACTTCATTCCAACAGATAGGAGATCTACACTTCCTTCCGTACAATGCTTCGAATGGTGCAGCTTTAATACTCGCATGATAACTATTATTATACGAGAATTCTGCTAATGGTAGATACTTATCCCATCCGTTTCCAAAATCGATCACACATGCCCTGAGCATGTCTTCAAGAGTCTGAATTGTTCTTTCACTCTGCCCGTCGGTTTGAGGATGATATGCGGTGCTCATATCCAAACGAGTTCCTAGGGCCTCCTGTAGTGATTGCCAGAACTTTGAGGTAAATCTACTATCACGATCGGATATAATGGAAATAGGTATTCCATGCCTTGAAACAATTTCCTTTATATACAATCGTAATAGTTTCTCCATTCTATCCGTTTCCTTTATAGGCAAGAAATGTGCAGACTTAGTGAGACGATCAACAATCACCCAAATGGTGTCGTATCCCCAGGTAGTCTTTGGTAACTTCGTGATGAAATCCATGGTAATACCATCCCATTTCCATTCTGGGATTTCTGGTTGTTGAAGTAACCCTGACGGCTTTTGGTGTTCAGCTTTGACTTTGGAACAAGTTAAACATTCCCCAACATATGTTGCAACGTCTGTCTTTAAATTAGGCCACCAATAATGTGTCTTAAGATCTTGGTACATCTTTCCAACTCCAGGATGTATCGAGTATCTTGTCTTATGTGCCTCATTCAATATCAACTTCCTTAATCCACCCAACTTCGGTACCCAAATACGATTTGCAAAATATCGAATTCCATCTTCCCGCATAACGAGTTGCTTCTCATACTTCTTCATTATTTCATTTCCTATATTTTCTTTAGTAAGTGCTTCTCGTTGAACTTCTTTGATTTGTGAGTTGAGATTCATGCGAATTTTTATGTTCATCGCTCGTACTCGAATTGGTTCTCGTTCCTTTCTGCTTAGTGCATCAGCCACCACATTCGCTTTCCCGGGATGATAACGAATTTCACAATCATAGTCATTTATTAACTCGACCCACCTACGTTGCCTCATGTTCAGCTGTTTCTGATCAAAAATATGTTGAAGGCTTTTATGATCAGTAAACACAGTGCATTTAACCCCATACAAGTAGTGTCTCCATATCTTCAATGCAAACACGACTGCTCTCAATTCTAGATCATGCGTCGTATAATTCCGCTCATGAATCTTTAATTTTCGGGATGCGTATGCAATAACTTTCTTCCGTTGCATAAGAACGCAACCAAAACCTTGTCGCGAAGTGTCACAATATATTTCAAAATCATCGTTCCCTTCTGGTAACGATAAAATAGGCGCCGTAGTCAACTTCTTTTTCAGTAATTGAAATGCACTCTCCTGCTCAGAAGTCCATTCATATTTCTTCCCTTTTTGCGTTAACGCTATCAACGGCTTAGCTATTCGGGAAAAATCTTGAATAAACCTTCTATAATAACCGGCTAAACCCAAAAATTGGCGTATCTGCATTGGTGTCTTAGGAGTCTCCCATTTTTCAATGGCTTCAATTTTTGCTGGATCAACCTGAATTCCTTTGCTACTAACAACGTGGCCAAGAAATTGCACTTCTTTCAACCAGAAAGCACACTTAGAAAATTTAGCGTATAACTGTTCTTTTCTCAACAACTCTAATATTAAACTTAAATGCTGCTCATGCTCTTGCTCACTCTTGGAATAGATAAGAATGTCATCAATGAAAACAATAACAAACTTATCTAAATATGGACTACAAACTCGATTCATGAGGTCCATGAATACAGCTGGCGCATTCGTCAATCCAAACGGCATGACCAAAAATTCTAAATGACCGTAACGTGTCCGAAAAGCAGTTTTCGGTATATCTTCTTCTTTGACGCGTAATTGATGATAGCCTGATCTTAGGTCAATTTTCGAGTACACACATGATCCTTGGAGTTGATTAAATAAGTCGTCAATTCTCGGTAGTGGATACCGATTCTTGATAGTTAACTTATTTAATTCACGATAATCTATACACATTCGGAAAGATTCGTCTTTCTTCTTGACGAATAAAATTGGAGCTCCCCACGGTGAAGTACTTGGTCGTATGAATCCACGATCCAGTAATTCTTTTAACTGACTCTGAAGTTCTTTTAACTCGGACGGTGCAAGTCTATATGGAGCACGGGCAACCGGTGCAGCTCCTGGTACAAGATCTATTTGAAATTCTACAGATCTAAATGGAGGTAATACCGGCAACTCTTCCGGAAATACTTCAGGAAAATCTCTTGCCACAGGCACGTCATTGATGCACTTCTCTTTTTCTTTCTTTTCGACTTTATTAACATGTGCTAAGATAGCATAGCACCCTTTCTTCAAGCACTTTTGAGCTTTCAAATAACTAATGAGTTTTAGCTTTGAGTTACCCTTCTCTCCATAAATCATTACTGGCGTTTTATCCTTACGAGGAATGCGAATTGCCTTCTTGGCGCACACAACTTCAGCTCCTATTTTGGACATCCAGTCCATGCCGACTATTACATCAAAACTTCCTAATTCTATGGGTATCAAATCAATCTTAAATATTTCTCCGGCTAAATTTATTTTACAATCACGGAAAATTTTATCGGCTTTAATTAGTTTACCATTAGCTAACTTAATCATGTACTTAGCATCTAGAGGTAATGATGAACAATTCAATTTAGCGTGAAAGTCTCTACACACGTAACTTCTATCAGCACCAGTATCAAATATAATAGATGCGGATAAGTTATTAATGGTAAACGTACCCGTAATAAGCTCCGGGTCTTCACACGCCTCTCTAGCATTAATAACAAATGCTCTCCCTCGTGCAGGTCCGATATTCTTCTCTGAATTCGGGCACTGGCTCTTATAATGACCCTGTTTCCCACATCCATAACAAGTAACAGTAGCCAAAGCAGTTCTATTTGCATTAGTGGCAGGAGTCTTGGTACCATTTGTATTTGTAACGAGAGCCCTACAATCTTCAGCAAGATGACCCTTTCGATTACATTTGTTGCATACCACATTACAGTAACCAGAGTGATGTTTGTGGCATCGGTTGCATAAAGGATTTTGTCCTTTATAACCAAAGCTTAAACCACTATCCGCACCTTGCGTGATTTCTTATTTCTTAAAAGATTGTTGTTGGTTACCTCGATCATAATTTCCATTCCACTTTCTTTTGTTACCTGATACCTTCACATCAGTATTGGATACTTTCTTATCCATGATGACCTGATCCATTAGCTCGTTTGCCATGGTTATAGCTTCATGAATTGTCTTAGGTTTCGATGCTGTAACATTTGCCTTGACCTTTTTGGGCAAACCATCTTTGTACATTTCAATCTTCCGTTCTTCGGTTGGAACCAATTCAGGACATAGCAAAACTAATTCCATGAATCGCTGATTGTAGTTGGTGATTTCAGTACCAACAACCTTCAGGCTTCGTAATTCATCTTCCAACTTCCTAACCTCGTTCCTTGGACAATACTCGTTGATTAACATTGTTTTGAATTCTTCCCAAGGAGTATCATAAGCTACAACTCCTCCTACAGCCTTCACATAATTTTTCCACCACGTGAGTGCACTATCTTGTAAAGTGCACGATGCATACTTGGTCATGTCCTTTTCAATACAACCACTTATTTTAAACACAGTCTCCATCTTTTCTATCCACCGGGTTAAACCGATCGGTCCTTCTGTTCCACTGAATGATGAGGGCTTGCAAGCTTGAAAAGTTTGGTAAGTGCACCCCACACGAGGATTTGGGTTAACTGCAGCACCTCTTGCAGCCTCGACCCATAACATTCTGTCGTTCACTCGCTGATTGATGAGTTCCTGGATTTCTTGTTCCGTCATTCGGTTCAATCGCGCCATATTCTTCTATAAGAATGAAAAGAAAATAATTATTAACATGGAATATTATAGATGTAGTGTATATTTACAGTACATTATAGCTTATTAATAATATGAACCATGTATTATTATAAAAGCTTTTTCTTCTTATTAGCGTTTTATAATTATATCTAGGGTAGTACCTACCCGTTAATGTCCATACTTAATAGCTTAGTACAGAATCAATTACTACCATCTAAATAATACTTAACCATGGAAAATTATTGCATTTCACACTTCACTATTTTACATATGCTTATCTTACATCGAACATTAAGCAAACCACACTAATAATATTATACAAAACATTATATGATCCCATGGTTTAATACGGCAGCGCATCGTTTGGTCTATTTTCTAAGACGTTTAGGTTCAATGAATCGCCTAACGCTTATCCTAGCTGTCTGCCTATATTTTGGCTGTGGGACTGAAGAACTGGATGCCGGGATAGAACGAATTGGAATAGCAGGAATAGGGGTGGTAGTGTCTAGTGGAGTTGGTGCCACATCATCCTTACTAAACTCGGGATTTGAATTTTCTAATTCATTAGCCTTTCGTTTCTTTCCTAGTTCGAACTTGTCTTTTGTAATTTCCTGTATTTCTTCCTCGGGTTCACTTTCCTCCTCAGGTTCACTTTCCTCCTCGGGTTCACTTTCCGGGTTCCCTATAGTTGGTTCATCCGGAATTTGTGAGTCTTCCTCAAAGATATCATTTTCGTCATCGGATAGGTTAATGACTCGAACACCATCTGAAGATTCTGGTTCGGAGTCGCTGAATGTGATAATAAGTTTCGAGCCCGACATCTATCACATAACAACTAACCCATTAGTACTACATAATATTTACATATAAATTTTAACCAACAATGATAAGCAATGGTTTTTAAATCAGACCCGGTCAAAGTCCAGACTTACTAATGTATCCTAACGACTTATCAGTTAGACACACTAATGCAAACCTGGTTCGCTAAGACCACCGCTCTGATACCACATGTCATAACCCGTCCTTAACCATAAGAACGAGTTAGATAATGTATGATTTCATTGCGAGGTATTGACCTCTATATGCGACATTTTTAAAAGAACAACTGCATTTATTTTACATTACAAACCATAACTCTTATTTTAATACAAGCTTTAGACAATAAAAAGATGATTATCGTTTAGCGATAATCTTAGACTTACAAACTTTACATGTGATGATAACAATATGATTTCTAGCATATTTTACATTACAAATCCTCCGATATGCAGTTTTATTTTTGACACAAATATGCATACTCAAGATCTTGTTTAAATTCAACATGTTGCAGCGGAAGCTTCTAATTATCACCTGAGAATAGACATGTTTAAAACGTCAACATAAAGTTGGTGAGATATAGGTTTAATGCCGGCAGCGGTATAAATGTAGACCACAAGATTTCATATGTAAACATTTTAATAAAAATATTCTAAGTGGTTGAGCACTTGGTAACCATACTTAACATTTAATCACGTCGCATATTCCCTTTATTATGAAATCTTACTACACCGTACCAAGTGTAGTCACGAAACGAAGTACTGTGCAACCGTTGAATACTGGTCGTCCAGTCCGGTTGGGGTTGTCAGGCCCGATAGATCTATCAACAGGATTCGCGTTTACAATACCGCTGTAAATAATAGTTACCAAGCTACAGGGAAGTATGTCAATGGTACAACTCAACGTAGAATATATTTTTCAGTTACTTGTGTCCATAACGTAAAACATAAAATACATGTATTCTCATCCCGAAATACTTAAAGTTTAAAAGTGGGACTATATACTCACTTTCGTCTTGAAGATATATATAATTTGACTTGGTCTCCGGTTGATATCACGAACCTATCCATACATAATATATCAAAACCTTTTCTTTTTAAACAAACGTCACATATATATACTTATAATACTTTTAATACTTTCAATATTTCCTTAGTCCGTAGTTAGCAGTTCGTTGTTAGTAATTCAATTTTAATGGTTCATATTTAGATGTTTAATAAACCCGCAATGAAATAAATAAAACCCCCATCGTATATGTATTGGTCGAGATTAATCTTGACCCACGGTACCGGTGTTGTCAAATGACGTGTTGCGTACATAAAGTACCGGTGTTGTCAAATGACGTGTTGCGTACAATCATGGGATCTTATGATTAATCTTCTCGTGTTGTTTACGGGTGATCCTGAACCATATAAAATTGAATTATAAGT
Organism: Rutidosis leptorrhynchoides; assembly: GCF_046630445.1. Taxonomy (NCBI): domain Eukaryota; kingdom Viridiplantae; phylum Streptophyta; class Magnoliopsida; order Asterales; family Asteraceae; genus Rutidosis; species Rutidosis leptorrhynchoides. Next base: position 312,820,659 of record NC_092335.1, on the reverse strand, counting down.
ACATATATATAAAATATCATGTTATCTTAAAAAGATGTGATTTATTTAATTTTTCCCAATTATTTTCGTGGCTAAACTAGTCTTGGATATCCGATTTTGTTTCGGTCATAGTTTCTTCGTTACAACTCCGTTTTCGTTGATTCAACTTACCATCTCCTTGGATCGAGTCCCTCTTTAAGAATATGAAATGTAAATACCTTAGTTTGTATTCGAAATCACAGGTCAAAGGTCAAACTTTGGTGAAACTTATGAAGTTAATCATTTTTGTTACAAAAATATCATTTAATGACCATTTTTCTAAAAACACTTATACTTTGAATTAAATCATGAAATTTTTATGTGTTAACATATTCATAAGAAATATCATTTTTCCAGAATATAAACCTCCAATTCAAAGTTCAAGATGGTTTTTAATTATCCAACCCCAAACAGCCCCTGGTTACACTCCGACGTCGTAAAAACAGTTTTTAAGGTAATCTTTGAAAAACCAAGTTATACCTTGTTAAGTTAACATATATTTAAGTTATATTACAGGTCTTGAAGTATTTTAAAAGTTAAGTTAGAAGGATCTATTTAGTTTGCAAACAAGTTTGAAAATATTCAAACTATGTTCTTGTTGTTAAAATCTTATACCACAAAATAAGATAGCTATATATATATGAATCGAATAAGGTTATGAACATAGTTACTACCTCAAGTTCCTTGGACAAGTTTGCTGTAAAAGAGGAGTAAAAAGCTAGAACCAAAAGGGTGATGGAATTGGATGATAGATTGGAAGTAAGTTTGTGTTCTTGGAAGGATTTCTTGAAGTGTTGTTGTAAGAGTTTTCTTATGGTGATTAAGTAAGGTTTTTGAAGCTAGATCTTCATGGAACTTTGCTGAATATTTATGGAGTTTAAAGGTTAAGAAAGAGTGTGTGTTTTAGCTAAGATAATTGAAGTGAAAATGAATCAAAATGATGATACTCCTACCTCCCTTAAAAACGTGATTTTAAGGTGATCATGGACAAAATTTTAGTTTGTAATCTTGTGTATTTGTCAAACAATCATACAAAAGCAATTACCTTATACATAAGGCATTGAACAAGGGCTGGTTGGTGGTGATTTGATGTGTATATACCAATAGTAAATACGTATATAAGCTAGGTATGATACGAGTACTTATACTCTAGATATACGTATAGAAATTTTGTGAAAAATGGAATGAGAATTCAAATATAGCTATCTTTTGTGAATATACTTATATTGTTTTATGTATTTAAGTCCTTAAAAGTGATTAAATAAATTACTTATACAATATATGTATAAACATTATTGGTCATAAGTATTTATGTCAAATAACGTTACGTATGGTTATCGTTTTGAAAACTTAAGTTAGTAATTTCAAAATATACTTATAACTTATTGTTATTAATACAAAATGAGGTATTAAAACATCCTTAGATCATGTTAAATATGTATATATACATATATATACACAAACGTATGATTATCATGTGTTATATAGTTCGTGATATCATCGGTCAAACTAGACGGTCAAACGTTGTGTAAAACTCTTTTCGAAAACATAAGTTTCAACAATTTGGATTGCTTATCATGTTGGTAAGGTTTAATTTATGTAAATATTAATCTTATAAGTATAAATTGATCGAAAAAGTCCGGGTCATTACATCTGTAATGTTGAGTCTTTTAAATTTTAAATTGTTTATATGAATTCAGTTAACCTCGACCAGTTTCGACGATTCACGAACAATTAATTGTAAATAGATATGTGTGTGTGTGTATATATATATATATATATATATATATATATATATATATAAATGGTAATTGGAAATATAATTTGAAGTAGTATATGTTATTGTTATTAAAATTTAATTATGTAAAATAAAAAAATAGGATATTATAGTTATTATTATTTAAAACATAATATATATATATATATATATATATATATATATATATATATATATATATATATATATATATATATATATATATATATATATATATATATATTATTTATGTACTATTGACTCAATCATCAAAATCCATTTCATCCGTGATTGAAAAAGCATCTACTATTCTTGATTGAAGGATTAAATTACTGTATCATTTCTTTTGATTCAATTAATAATTATATTATTATACTTATATCACTATTTGTGTTTGATTGATTACCTATCTACTGTCTATTATATATATATATATATATATATATATATATATATATATATATATATATATATATATATATATATATATATATATATATATATATATATATATATATATATATATATATATATATATATATATACATATATTCTTAAAACATAGTGGACATATAGACATATACACTTACACGCTCACTAAATTATTCGTTGGTGTCTTTTTCTGTTCTATTTTGCCATTCCAAACATCACCGACTCATCTTTAATATATACACTTGTTTCAATTGACTAGATACATACATACAAATATGAAGATACCAATCTAAACCAAACCCACTACCCATCTATCAAATTCTTTAATTGCATCTCATTTTTTCTACAAGCAACCAAAAGCACCTACATCACCAAAACACTTTATGTTCAATATTTCAATCATAAAAGAAAGAAATCATGACTACACTATTATCCTTTTATTTTCTAACATGTAATATAGTAATATGGACATATAGATATAGATGCATTCATACATTGAAAATCCATCACCCATATTGTCTTGTTGTTTTCTTGACAACCAATCACCATTATATCTCTTCCTACTTTCTGTCACATTTCAACATCGACACCAAAAACAATCACTCATTCTTTTTATATAATATATACATATACATATACTCATATAGAAAGACTTACACTAATTAAAAGGATTATCATCCTATTATTTTCCTTCTTCCTCTCTCCTGTTTCTGGAAACAAGTCTCACATCATCAACACTTGAACCGTCTCCTACATGTTCTCTCTGTCTTCATGTTTAGAATCTAACCCATTGAAGCTGCTACACCTGCAATGATCAAGCCACATAAATACAATGACTCTTACTACTACTTGTTAAGGTTTAACATTACTGCAACCATATTATTTGACACTCACCAGACAAATCCTCATCTTTGATCACTTTCACTGCTATAATCAAAAGCATTACAAACAATCCACCTCGGTTTTCTGTTCCAGCTGCAAATCATCACCAGTACCTTCACTTTCATTCTTTCTGTTTCTTTTCCTTTCACCTGCAAAACATCGCACAAACAATCACTTGTTCACGATTATCTAGTCTGTAACAATAACTATGAACTGCTATGTCTGTTTATGGCTATCAAACAAACCCAAACCAACCGCCATCACCTTCAAAACACCACTCATTCTTATGAAACTCATACTGCAGATTATACTTGTTGTTTTGAATCAAACAAACCAATCATCTATTCTCTCTATATATATACAATACATGTTTGAATATACATGACAGCCACTACATCCCCACTGTAAGTAACTAGTGATTTTCTATTTATTTCTGTCTCGAACAAACTGTTGCAGACTGCTGCAGTTGTGTATGTCAAAGCTAACACCCAAGAACCCAACCAACCACTTCTATTTCTACTATTCGATACCTAAAGCCATATACTTACAGATACCACTATTTTATTTCAGATTCTGGGTTGAACACCAATATCAACGACTAATTAACGGACCATATATTATTACCTCTTAATTTCTATTTCGATCAAATAACTCTTGCTGTTGATATTCTAAATCGTTCGATATTGTTGAAATTAATAAACAAAACCACACACAAGCCATTAATTATAACAGATTATAACCAAGCCTTTAAGAATATCAATTATCACAACTCATGTTCAAATCATTTAAAATACAGAACATATATACAGATGAAGAAAGTAAGAGAATAGCAAAGAACCAATACCCTATTTAATCAAGTGATGAACCGAATACCTACTGCTAAATCGATTGATTATGTTGCTACTCTAATCGATCTGCTCCGGCTCCTGTTGTTCGTTGATTAATGGACGATGATCGATGATGATTCGATGATGAAGACAGATGATGATGATGAATAGATGACGAGTATATCTCGAATTGCTGTGGATGGATTGATCGATTAATGAATCGAGGGTTTTACGAATTTTGATATGTCTCTGGGTTGTGCTCTGCCTTCTCGATCTGTTTATGGATGCCAACAATACCATCGATCCCCTTTAATTTGGTTCGTGAATCCGAGGCCAACCCTGCATTGTTCAGTTGTTCAATATAGTCATATGTATTTTTACTACAAAATACATTAGTTGAGCTTCATTTGATTCCCTTTTACTCTTTACATTTTTGGAACTGGGAATACATGCGCTGTTTTTACAACTGCTTTATTAAATGCTTTTGAAATATATTTTGAACTGCGAATACATGAAATGCTTTTATAAATGTTTGACGAGATAGACACAAGCAAAACATTCCTCGAATGAATTATTATGCAGATAGAAGTTCTGTGGATTATTATTGAATTATGTGGACATGATAATTGCCACCATTGAATTATGTGGACATGATAATTGCCACCATTAAATTATGTGGACATGATAATTGCCACCATTGAATTTTGTGGACATGATAATTGCCACCATTGAATTATGTGGATATGATAATTGCCACCAGTTGTTGTGAATGTTATATATCGAGAGAATGATTTTATACACAGGTTATGTGTATGTTATTTTTGTGCACAAGATATGTGTACGGTTACTATGATTTATGAAAATGGTTTCGTACACGAGAAAGATGTACTGTATCTAAAAGATATAGCTACAGGTGGGTATAAGATTCGGGCCCATTTGTACCATGCAGCATTTAAATCTTGTGGTCTATTAAAATGATGAATTTTATTATTTTATGATAAACCTATGAACTCACCAACCTTTTGGTTGACACTTTAAAGCATGTTTATTTTCAGGTATGAAAGAAACATTCCGCTGTGCATTTGCTCATTTTAAAGACATTATTTGGAGTCGATCATCGCAATGGAACCAGTTGTTGGTGACTTCGTCCAGATGGATTAGGACGGGTCCTTTCAGTTGGTATTAGAGCGGTGGTCTTAGCGAACCAGGTTTTGCATTAGTGTGTCTAACTAGTAGTTGATAGGATGCATTAATGAGTCTGGACTTCGACCGTGTCTGCATGTCCAAAGTTTTGCTTATCATTTCGTGTCAAAAATTACCTGTTTACCATCCTTAGAAAATTACTTGCTTATCATTCTTAGTCTAGACACATCTTACTGCATCGATTGCATGAATAGTGTATAGACAAAATTTATATCTTAGCGTATCTGCTAATTCATATCTTAGCGTAGCTGTTACTGTAAACTTTGCCTGACAGCTTTCGTAGATTCCTCCGTAACTTATGTTATTTTATTATTATATATGCATATGTAAATTATGTATTGCAGGGTACTAATCTACATCCTATAACCTATTTCTTATCGAAAATCCTTCAACCAGTTCGAGTCCCTCAGATTTCGATAGCTATTCTGATAGTTATTCCGACAGCTATTCCGATATGGATTTCCACTCGAGCTCCGAAAGCGGTGTAATCGGAATGAGTCAACCAATTAGCCATCATTTATTCTGGATGAAGTGGAGATGGGTTCGTAGTCGACTTAATCAATGGAAACACGAAGAAGGCGATCCCTTCCACCAACCAAATTCACCTCTTGACGAATAACACGAAGCACTTATCGGTGAATCAATCTGAAACACCATATTTGCCCTCATTTCCAGAGTAGCTCGACATGATTATATTCTATTCACAATTTGAAATCTTATTCATCTGCTCGTTCTGACCGACAATTATCCCAGAGTAATACAAGAAGTCAACGAACTTCGCGCTTGAGTAATCAATTTGGAGAATATGGTGCAAAATGTACCAGCTTCAATAACATCAATGGCACCAACAGTACCATCAGTAACAGCACCAGTACTATCAACAATCCATGCCTCAACATCTCATTCTGTACCTCGAGTATAATTATGGTTCCACGAATCGTTCTACATGGCGATTATATAATCTCTAATGTTTTCGAGATTATATATTCTTATTCTAACGGTAAATCAAATGAGTCTAATATCATATTGACTCATTAAATCCATGATTACATCTGAATAAAATATATAAGTATATATGTTTTCATAAAGATTGTAATTAAAAATTTTATTGTACAAACTGTTAATGGTGAAAATATTTTAGCGGGTAGGTAATACCCGAGGAATATTTAGATTTCGTATTAATAAGTTACACTGTACATTCTTCAAATCTGATTCAACAGTCATTTACTATCCTACTTACATCCACAGATATACGTAACCATTCACCATAGAATAATCATTTTTCATTCCATTTCATATTTGGATTTTGATTTATTAGAATTCAACAAGTGGCATAATGAAGAAAACATTGGACAAAATAAAATTTGTTAGAAACAAACGAATTAACTATGAGAAATTCTATTAAGAATCCACGCTAACAAAATCCTAGCTAACTGTTCCTAGCTAACTGTTAATTCCGTATTACATTTTAATTATCGCAATTTATTTATCGCAATTTAATTATCACAATTTTACTTCTCGCAATTTTATTTATCGTCATTTAATTTCTGTTATTTACTTTACGCACTTTATTTATCGTCACTTAATTTCTGTTATTTATGTTACGCACTTTAAATATCGTGACACGTATACAAGGTTTTGACATATCATATCGACGCATTTATATATATTATTTGGAATAACCATAGACACTCTATATGCAGTAATGATCGAGTTCTCTATACAGGGTTGAGGTTGATTCTATAATAATATATATAATTTGAGTTGTGATCGAGTCGGAGACATGTACACGGGTCACGATACGTATTAATTAATTCGAATATTATATATTAAACTATATATGAATTATTGGACTGTCAACTATGGACTATCGACTGTGGACTAATAACATCTGAACAATTAAAATGAATTAAAATATTGATTATAACATATGAAACTAAACAATTCTTCAAGTTTGCCACTTGATTTCATCTTAAACCTCATTTGTATTTTAACAATTACAAAATACGTTCAAAACCTTTCATGACTCTTGAAAACACCTCAATCGAGAGGATGAACCAACCGCACTTCATCTACGAAAGGAAGAACTTATGCATATTGTTATGCACCTGAAAAAAAAAACACTCTCAGAAACTGAGTAAACGTTTAACACATAGCTGTGCTAATTTCTTTAGTGTTATTATTACCCAAAATAACTTTGCAGTTCTTCTTCAAAATAGCCAATTTTGTCACAGCTCCAGCAAGTCAACTTCGACTTTTCATTCGAAACAACTTTATTATAACCTTGATACATATGCGTGCTCTTTTATTGTTACCGGAGAACCTTTTATATTCCACCATATTACCAGCAGACATACCAGCAACCTCATTGCTTCTTGGCTTAAATCTATCTGATAAATCATTATATTTATTCATAGAAACCCTATCATATACTCATCCGCATCTTGTAACGAGAACTGCCATACCAATTACCGGGAATCAGCAATCAGTATTTTGAAAACTCACAGCATATCTACATCAACAGTTATATGTATAACATTTATCTCTTAGAATTATGATCTTTCATTATGAAATTCTGAAAAGCACTCAGTCTACAAATCAATACTCTGAATGTTGAAAAAGCTGAATGAAGCAGCAGAAATTGTAGACAACCGTAAACGACCTTAATCATCAGAAGTTTGATGGTAAAGAATAGTATGTTGGTAAAGCTCAGAAAAGTTGGAACTGAAAAACGGATTGAGCTAACTACAAAGGAGATCAAGGACAAATACAAGTACCATACCCTATATTCAAAGAATCCAGGTAATTCTGGATTCGTTGAAATCTTTAGAGAATATCTTGCTCCGAAGTCATGTTAAAATCTTGCGGAAAATTTTTCTTCATCAACCTTCGAACTTAGAAATCCCAAAATATCATCATAAATATCTTCGATATTTCTGAAGATATTTTCATAAATATTCTTGTCCGAAATTATCTACCTCTTCATGTTTTCTATATTCCATTATATAGGAAACTTCTGTAAAATCTAAGTGTAAATAATGAATGAATTGTGAGAAGTGTTGGAAATTGAAGCATGGGTTAGTATAATATAATGACGCCCGACCAACGTAATTATATTACAGTAAGTCATGCTGAGTTTCTAATGAAGCGTGTTGATGGTTCACAGTAGATCATACCATCATCATGTGTCATGTTACATAACTCTTTCATTCTGCTTAACTTCTGAACATATCAAGAAAGTATATTCTTGATAGTTCTATTCTCAGTAATTCTGATAATTTGACAAATCAAATCATGTCATTACATTCTTTTTTGTTTAGAACATTAAGTTAATTTGAAACTCCATACTTACGAATTCTGGATCATTACTCGCTCTACTGGAGGTCGAGAAAAGAATAAAAAAAAAGGCAAGAAGCTCCAAAATATAAGAGAAAATATAAAGTCAATAACGACACGGAGGTTATAAACCGTGGATATTAATACGAATAGCAATATAAAGATACAAAAGAATTAAGAATAGCATCACCTCAAGGTAATAGTAAGAGTAAATAGATTTTTCTGGTGGAAGATTGAGAAGAAGGATGACAGAAATAATAATTAGGAAAATATTAGGGATTAGAACTGGACTAAGCATTTTCACAATCTTTTGGATGTATGAACTAAGAAAGAAAGTATAGGAATGGTGAAAATAATGGAACGGAAAAAGTTTAATTTATAATGAAAATATCAGACAGAGTAATCAAGGCAGATCACCGTATTTAATTATAGAAATTTTAATTTCCTTATTCGGTGAAAAATCAAATCTTTTAGATTTCAAAGATGTTCTTTAAATCCCTTGAATTCCAGAATTCAATCAAGACAATGTCAAAAGTTAAGACACACCTTATTTTGTAAATTCAACCCCGACTCTGTCAAAAGTTAAGACGAATCTTTATCCTTTCATTTAACTATTTTGTGATAGCTTCATTCGTACTCTTCGAATAATCGAATAGTTTTATCCACATTACTCAATGATGATAAAACTTTATTTATCAACTCATATTCGTCATGACACATTTTTATTGTTAACCATGACCACCTCACTCAAATTTCGGGACGAAATTTCTTTAACGGGTAGGTACTGTGACGACCCGGGAATTTCCGACCAAATTTAAACTTTATTCTTATATGAATTCAACACGATAAGCAAAGTCTGTAATGTTGAGTCTTTTAAATTTTAAATTGTTTATATGAATTCAGTTAACCTCGACCAGTTTTGACGATTCACGAACAATTAATTGTAAATAGATATGTGTGTGTGTGTGTGTGTGTGTGTGTGTATATATATATATATATATATATATATATATATATATATATATATATATATATATATATATATAAATGGTAATTGGAAATATAATTTGAAGTAGTATATGTTATTGTTATTAAAATTTAATTATGTAAAATAAAAAAAATAGGATATTATAGTTATTATTATTTAAAACATAATATATATTTTATTTATGTACTATTGACTCAATCATCAAAATCCATTTCATCCGTGATTGAAAAAGCGTCTACTGTTCTTGATTGAAGGATTAAATTACTGTATCATTTCATTTGATTCAATTAATAATTATATTATTATACTTATATCACTGTTTGAAATGTCCCGTTCTTATTGATTAAAAACGTTCCATATTAATTGATTTCGTTGCGAGGTTTTGACCTCTATATGAGACGTTTTTCAAAGACTGCATTCATTTTAAAACAAACCATAACCTTTATTTCATCAATAAAGGTTTAAAAAGCTTTACGTAGATTATCAAATAATGATAATCTAAAATATCATGTTTACACACGACCATTACATAATGGTTTACAATACAAATATGTTACAACAAAATAAGTTTCTTGAATGCAGTTTTTACACAATATCATACAAGCATGGACTCCAAATCTCGTCCTTATTTAAGTATGCGACAGCGGAAGCTCTTAATAATCACCTGAGAATAAACATGCTTAAAACGTCAACAAAAATGTTGGTGAGTTATAGGTTTAACCTATATATATCAAATCATAATAATAGACCACAAGATTTCATATTTCAATACACATCCCATACATAGAGATAAAAATCATTCATATGGTGAACACCTGGTAACCGACATTAACAAGATGCATATATAAGAATATCCCCATCATTCCGGGACACCCTTCGGATATGATATAAATTTCGAAGTACTAAAGCGTCCGGTACTTTGGATGGGGCTTGTTGGGCCCGATAGATCTATCTTTAGGATTCGCGTCAATTAGGGTGTCTGTTCCCTAATTCTTAGATTACCAGAATTAATAAAAAGGGGCATATTCGATTTCGATAATTCAACCATAGAATGTAGTTTCACGTACTTGTGTCTATTTTGTAAATCATTTATAAAACCTGCATGTATTCTCATCCCAAAAATATTAGATTTTAAAAGTGGGACTATAACTCACTTTCACAGATTTTTACTTCGTCGGGAAGTAAGACTTGGCCACTGGTTGATTCACGAACCTATAACAATATATACATATATATCAAAGTATGTTCAAAATATATTTACAACACTTGTAATATATTTTGATGTTTTAAGTTTATTAAGTCAGCTGTCCTCGTTAGTAACCTACAACTAGTTGTCCACAGTTAGATGTACAGAAATAAATTGATAAATATTATCTTGAATCAATCCACGACCCAGTGTATACGTATCTCAGTATTGATCACAACTCAAACTATATATATTTTGGAATCAACCTCAACCCTGTATAGCTAACTCCAACATTCACATATAGAGTGTCTATGGTTATTCCGAAATATATATAGATGTGTCGACATGATAGGTCGAAACATTGTATACGTGTCTATGGTATCTCAAGATTACATAATATACAATACAAGTTGATTAAGTTATAGTTGGAATAGATTTGTTACCAATTTTCACGTAGCTAAAATGAGAAAAATTATCCAATTTTGTTTTACCCATAACTTCTTCATTTTAAATCCGTTTTGAGTGAATCAAATTGCTATGGTTTCATATTGAACTCTATTTTATGAATCTAAACATAAAAGTATAGGTTTATAGTCGGAAAAATAAGTTACAAGTCGTTTTTGTAAAGGTAGTCATTTCAGTCGAAAGAACGACGTCTAGATGACCATTTTAGAAAACATACTTCCACTTTGAGTTTAACCATAATTTTTGGATATAGTTTCATGTTCATAATAAAAATCATTTTCTCAGAATAACAACTTTTAAATCAAAGTTTATCATAGTTTTTAATTAACTAACCCAAAACAGCCCGCGGTGTTACTACGACGGCGTAAATCCAGTTTTACGGTGTTTTTCGTGTTTCCAGGTTTTAAATCATTAAGTTAGCATATCATATAGATATATAACATGTGTTTAGTTGATTTTAAAAGTCAAGTTAGAAGGATTAACCTTTATTTGCGAACAAGTTTAGAATTAACTAAACTATGTTCTAGTGATTACAAGTTTAAACCTTCGAATAAGATAGCTTTATATGTATGAATCGAATGATGTTATGAACATCATTACTACCTTAAGTTCCTTGGATAAACCTACTGGAAAATAGAAAAAATGGATCTAGCTTCAACGGATCCTTGGATGGCTCGAAGTTCTTGAAGCAGAATCATGACACGAAAACAAGTTCAAGTAAGATCATCACTTGAAATAAGATTGTTATAGTTATAGAAATTGAACCAAAGTTTGAATATGATTATTACCTTGTATTAGAATGATAACCTACTGTAAGAAACAAAGATTTCTTGAGGTTGGATGATCACCTTACAAGATTGGAAGTGAGCTAGCAAACTTGAAAGTATTCTTGATTTTATGTAACTAGAACTTGTAAAATATATGAAGAACACTTAGAACTTGAAGATAGAACTTGAGAGAGATCAATTAGATGAAGAAAATTGAAGAATGAAAGTGTTTGTAGGTGTTTTTGGTCGTTGGTGTATGGATTAGATATAAAGGATATGTAATTTTGTTTTCATGTAAATAAGTCATGAATGATTACTCATATTTTTGTAATTTTATGAGATATTTCATGCTAGTTGCCAAATGATGGTTCCCACATGTGTTAGGTGACTCACATGGGCTGCTAAGAGCTGATCATTGGAGTGTATATACCAATAGTACATACATCTAAAAGCTGTGTATTGTACGAGTACGAATACGGGTGCATACGAGTAAAATTGTTGATGAAACTGAACGAGGATGTAATTGTAAGCATTTTTGTTAAGTAGAAGTATTTTGATAAGTGTCTTGAAGTCTTTCAAAAGTGTATGAATACATATTAAAACACTACATGTATATACATTTTAACTGAGTCGTTAATTTATCGTTAGTCGTTACATGTAAATGTTGTTTTGAAACCTTTAGGTTAACGATCTTGTTGAATGTTGTTAACCCATTGTTTATTATAACAAATGAGATGTTAAATTATTATATTATCATGATATTATGATATATATAATATATCTTAGTATGATGTATATACAGTTAAATGTCGTTACAACGATAATCGTTACATATATGTCTCGTTTCGAAATCATTAAGTTAGTAGTCTTATTTTTACATATGTATTTCATTGTTAATACACTTAAAAATATATTTACTTATCATTTAACATAATTAACCAAGTGTATCAATATCTTAATATGATTCATATGTACCTAGTAAGACGTTGTTATAACGATAATCGTTATATATATCGTTTTCGAGTTTCTTAAATTAATAGTCTCATTTTTATGTATATAACTCATTGTTAAAATACCTAATGAGATACATACTTATAATAAAAACATGTTAACTATATATATAACCATATATATGTCATTGTATAGTTTTTACAAGTTTTAACGTTCGTGAATCACCGGTCAACTTGGGTGGTCAATTGTCTATATGAAACATATTTTAATTAATCAAGTCTTAACAAGTTTGATTGCTTAACATGTTGGAAACATTTAATCATGTAAATATCAATCTCAATTAATATATATAAACATGGAAAAGTTCGGGTCACTACACTGTTTCTGTTTGATTGATTACCTATCTACTCTCTATTATATATATATATATATATATATATATATATATATATATATATATATATATATTCTTAAAACATAGTGGACATATAGACATATACACTTGCACACTCACTAAATTATTTGATGGTGTCTTTTTCTGTTCTCTTTTGCCATTCCAAACATCACCAACTCATCTTTAATATATACACTTGTTTCAATTGACTAGATACATACATACAAATATGAAGATACCAATCTAAACCAAACCCACTACCCATCTATCAAATTCTTTAATTGCATCTCATTTTTTCCACAAGCAACCAAAAGCACCTACATCACCAAAACACTTTATGTTCAATATTTCAATCATAAAAGAAAGAAATCATGACTACACTATTATCCTTTTATTTTCTAACATGTAATATAGTAATTTGGACATATAGATATAGATGCATTCATACATTGAAAATCCATCACCCATATTGTCTTGTTGTTTTCTTGACAACCAATCACCATTATATCTCTTCCTACTTTCTGTCACATTTCAACATCGACACCAAAAACAATCACTCATTCTCTTTATATAATATATACATATACATATACTCATATAGAAAGACTTACACTAATTGAAAGGATTATCATCCTATTATTTTCCTTCTTCCTCTCTCCTATTTCTGGAAACAAGTCTCACACCATCAACACTTGAACCATCTGCTACATGTTCTCTCTGTCTTCCTGTTTAGAATCTAACCCATTGAAGCTGCTACACCTGCAATGATCAAGCCACATAAATACATTGACTCTTACTACTACTTGTTAAGGTTTAACATTACTGTAACCATATTATTTGACACTCACCAAACAAATCCTCATCTTTGATCACTTTCACTACTATAATCCAAAGCATTACAAACAATCCACCTCAGTTTTCTGTTCCAGCTGCAAATCATCACCAGTACCTTCACTTTCATTCTTTTTGTTTCTTTTCCTTTCACCTGCAAAACATCACACAAACAATCACTTGTTCACGATTATCTAGTCTGTAACAATAACTATGAACTGCTACGTCTGTTTATGGCTATCAAACAAACCCAAACCAACCGCCATCACCTTCAAAACACCACTCATTCTTATGAAACTCGTACTGTAGATTATACTTGTTGTTTTGAATCAAACAAACCAATCATCTATTCTCTCTATATATATACAATACATGTTTGAATATACATGACAGCCACTACAACCCCACTGTAAGTAACTATTGATTTTCTGTTTATTTCTATCTCAACCAAACTGATGCAGACTGCTGCAGTTGTGTATGTCTAGCTAACACCCAAGAACCCAACCAACCACTTCAATTTCTACTATTCGATACCTAAAGCCATATACTTACAGATACCACTATTTTATTTCAGATTCTAGGTTGAACACCAATATCAATAACTAATTAACGGACCATATATTATTACCTCTTAATTTCTATTTCGATCAAATAACTCTTGCTGTTGATATTCTAAATCATTCGATATTGTTGAAATTAATAAACAAAACCACCACAAGCCATTAATTATAACCGATTATAACCAAGACTTTAAGAATATCAATTATCACAACTCATGTTCAAATCATTTAAAATACAGAACATATATATACGGATGAAGAAAGTAAGAGAATAGCAAAGAACGAATACCCTATTTAATCAAGTGATGAACAGAATACCTGCTGCTAAATCGATTGATTGTGTTGCTACTCTAATCGATCTACTCCTGCTCCTGTTCTTCGTTGATTAATGGACGATGATGGATGATGATAGATGATGATCGATGATGATTCGATGATGAAGACAGATGATGATGATGAATAGATGACGAGTATATCTCGAATTACTATGGATGGATTGATCAATTAATGAATCGACGGCTTTACAAATTTTGATATGTCTCTGGGTTGTGCTCTGCCTTCTCGATCTATTTATGGATGCCAACAATACCATCGATCCCCTTTAATTTGTTTCGTGAATCCGAGGCCAACCCTGCATTGTTCAGTTGTTCAATATATTTATATGTATTTTTACTACAAAATACATTAGGTGAGTTTCATTTGATTCCCTTTTACTCTTTACATTTTTGGGACTGAGAATACATGCGCTGTTTTTAAAACTGCTTTATTAAATACTTTTGAAATATATTTTGAACTGCGAATAAATGAAATGCTTTTATAAAAGTTTGACGAGATAGACACAAGCAAAACATTCCTCGAATGAATTATTATGTAGACAGAAGTTCTGTGGATTATTATTGAATTATGTGGACATAATAATTTCCACCATTGAACTATGTGGACATGATAATTGCCACCATTGAATTATGTGGACATGATAATTGCCACCAGTTGTTGTGAATGTTATATATCGAGAGAATGATTTTATACACAGGTTATGTTTATGTTATTTTTGTGCACAAGATATGTGTACGGTTACTATGATTTATGAAAATGGTTTCGTACACGAGAAAGATGTACTGTATTTAAAAGATATAGCATGTACATTACAGGTGGGTATAAGATTCGGGCCCATTTGTACCATGCAGCATTTAAATCTTGTGGTCTATTAAAATGATGAATTTTATTATTTTATGATAAACTTATGAACTCACCAACCTTTTGGTTGACACTTTAAAGCATGTTTATTCTCAGGTATGAAAGAAACATTTCGCTGTGCATTTGCTCATTTTAAAGACATTATTTGGAGTCGATCATCGCAATGGAACCAGTTGTTGGTGACTTCGTCCAGATAGATTAGGACGGGTCCTTTCAGTTGGTATCAGAGTGGTGGTCTAGCGAACCAGGTTTTGCATTAGTGTGTCTAACTAGTAGTTGATAGGATGCATTAATGAGTCTGGACTTCGACAGTGTCTGCATGTCAAAAGTTTTGCTTATCATTTCGTGTCGAAAATTACCTGTTTACCATCCTTAGAAAATTACCTGCTTATCATTCTTAGTCTAGACACATCTTACTGCATCGATTGCATGAATAGTGTATAGACAAAATTCATATCTTAGCGTATCTACTAATTCATATCTTAGCGTAGCTGTTACTGTAAACTTTGCCTGACAGCTTCCGTAGATTCCTCCGTAACTTATGGGATTTTAGTATTATATATGCATATGTAAATTATGTATTACATGGTACTAATCTACATCCTATAACCTATTTCTTATCGAAAATCCTTCAACCAGTTCGAGTCCCTCAGATTTTGATAGCTATTCCGATAGTTATTTCGACAGCTATTCTGATATGGATTTCCACTCGAGCTCCGAAAGCGGTGTAATCGGAATGAGTCAACCAATTAGCCAACATTTATTCTGGAAGAAGTGGAGAGGGGTTTGTAGTCGACTTAATAAATGGAAACGCGAAGAAGGCGATCCTTTCCACCAACCAAATTCACCTCTTGACGAATAACCCGAAGCACTTATCGGTGAATCAATCTGAAACACCATCTTCGTCCTCATTTCTAGAGTAGCTCGACATGATTATATTCTATTCACAAATTGAAATCTTATTCATCTGCTCGTTCTGACCGACAATTATCCCGGAGTAATACAAGAAGTCAACGAACTTCGCGCTTGAGTAATCAATTTGGAGAATATGGTGCAAAATGTACCAGCTTCAACAACATCAACGGCACCAACAGTACCATCAGTAACAGCACCAGTGCTATCATCAATCCATGCCACAACATCTCATTCTGTACCTCGAGTATAATTATGGTTCCACGAATCGTTCTACATGGCGATTATATAATCTCTAATGTTTTCGAGATTATATATTCTTATTCTAACGGTAAATCAAATGAGTCTAATATCACATTGACTCATTAAATCCATGATTACATCTGAATAAAATATATATGTATATATGTTTTCATAAAGATTGTAATTAAAAATTTTATTATACAAACTGTTAATGGTGAAAATATTTTAGCGGGTAGGTAATACCCGAGGAATATTTTGATTTCGCATTAATAAGTTACACTGTACATTCTTCAAATCTGATTCAACAGTCATTTACTATCCTACTTACATCCACAGATATACGTAACCATTCACCAAAGAATAATCATTTTTCATTCAATTTCATATTTGGATTTTGATTTATCAGAATTCAACAAGTGGCATAATGAAAAAAACATTGGACAAAATAAAATTTGTTAGAAACAAACGAATTAACTATGAGAAATTCTATTAAGAATCCACGCTAACAAAATCCTAGCTAACTGTTCCTAGCTAACTGTTAATTCCGTATTACATTTTAATTATCGCAATTTATTTATCGCAATTTAATTATCGCAATTTTACTTCTCGCAATTTTATTTATCGTCATTTAATTTCTGCTATTTACTTTACGCACTTTATTTATCGTCACTTAATTTCTGTTATTTATGTTACGCACTTTAAATATCGGGATACGTATACAAGGTTTTGACATATCATATCGACGCATTTATATATATTATTTGGAATAACCATAGACACTCTATATGCAGTAATGATCGAGTTCTCTATACAGGGTTGAGGTTGATTCTATAATAATATATATAATTTGAGTTGTGATCGAGTCGGAGACATGTACACGGGTCACGATACGTATTAATTAATTCGAATATTATATATTAAACTATATATGAATTATTGGACTGTCAACTATGGACTATCGACTGTGGACTAATAACATTTGAACAATTAAATTGAATTAAAATATTGATTATAACATATGAAACTAAACAATTCTTCAAGTTTGCCACTTGATTTCATCTTAAACCTCATTTGTATTTTGACAGTTACAAAATACGTTCAAAACCTTTCATAACTCTTGAAAACACCTCAATTGAGAGGATGAACCAACCACACTTCATCTACGAAAGGAAGAACTTATGCATATTTAAAATAGCTAATTTTGTCACAGCTCCAGCAAGTCAACTTCAACTTTACATTCGAAACAACTTTATTATAACCTTGATACATATGCGTTCTCTTTTATTGTTACCGGAGAACCTTTTATATTCCACCATATTACCAGCAGACGTACCAGCAACCTCGTTGCTTCTTGGCTTAAATCTCTCTGATAAATCATTATATTTATTCATAGAAACCCTATCATATACTCATCCGCATCTTGTAACGAGAACTGCCATACCAACTACCGGGAATCAGCAATCAGTACTTTGAAAACTCACAGCATATCTACATCAACAGTTATATGTATAACATTTATCTCTTAGAATTATGATCTTTCATTCTGAAATTCTGAAAAGCACTCAGTCTACAAATCAATACTCTGAATGTTGAAAAAGCTGAATGAAGCATCAGAAACCGTAGACAACCGTAAATGGCCGTAATCATCGGAAGTTTGATGATAAAGAATAGTATGTTGGTAAAGCTCAGAAAAGTTGGAACTGAAAAACGGATTGAGCTAACCACGAAGGAGATCAAGGACAAATACAAGGACCATACCCTATATTCAAAGAATCCAGGTAATTCTGGATCCGTTGAAATCATTAGAGAATATCTTGCTCCGAAGTCATGTTAAAATCTTGTGAAAAATTTTTCTTCATCAACCTTCGAACTTAGAAATCCCAAAATATCATCATAAATATCTTCGATATTTCTGAAGATATTTTCATAAATATTCTTGTCCAAAATTATCTACCTCTTCGTGTTTTCTATATTCCATTATATAGGAAACTTCTGTAAAATCTAAGTGTAAATTATGAATGAATTGTGAGAAGTGTTGGAAATTGAAGCATGGGTTAGTATAATATAATGACGCCCGGCCAACGTGATTATATTATAGTAAGTCATGCAGAGTTTCTAATGAAATGTGTTGACGGTTCACAGTAGATCATACCATCATCATGTGTCATGTTACATAACTCTTTCATTCTGCTTAACTTCTGAACATATCAAGAAAGTATATTCTTGATAGTTCTATTCTCAGTAATTCTGATAATTTGACAAATCAAATCATGTCATTACGTTCTTTTTTGTTTAGAACATTAAGTTAATTCGAAACTCCATACTTACGAATTCTGGATCATTACTCGCTCTACTAGAGGTCGAGAAAAGAATAAAAAAAGGCAAGAAGCTCCAAAATATAAGAGAAAATATAAAGCCCAATAACGACACGGAGGTTATAAACAGTGGATATTAATACGAATAGCAATATAAAGACACGGAAGAATTAAGAATAGCATCACCTCAAGGTAATAGTAAGAGTAAACAGATTTTTCTGGTAGAAAATTGAGAAGAAGGACGACAGAAATAATAATTAGGAAAATATTAGGGATTAGAACTGGACTAAGCATTTTCACAATCTTTTGGATGTATGAACTAAGAAAGAAAGTATAGGAATGGTGAAAATAATGGAACGGAAAAAGTTTAATTTATATTGAAAATATCAGACAGAGTAATCAAGGCAGATCACTGTATTTAATTATAGAAATTTTAATTTTCTTATTCGGCGAAGAATCAAATCTTTTAGATTTCAAAGATGTTCTTTAAATCCCTTGAATTCCAGAATTCAATCAAGACAATGTCAGAAGTTAAGACACACCTTATTTTGTAAATTCAACCCCGACTCTGTCAAAAGTTAAGACGAATCTTTATCCTTTCATTTCACTATTTTGTGATAGCTTCATTCGTACTCTTCGAATAATCGAATAGATTTATCCACATTACTCAATGATGATAAAACTTTATTTATCAACTCATATTCGTCATGAAAACATTTTTATTGTTAACCAGGACCACCTCACTCAAATTTCGGGACGAAATTTCTTTAACGGGTAGGTACTGTGACGACCCGGGAATTTCCGACCAAATTTAAACTTTATTCTTATATGAATTCGACACGATAAGCAAAGTCTGTAATGTTGAGTCTTTTAAATTTTAAATTATTTATATGAATTCAATTAACCTCGACCAGTTTCGACGATTCACGAACAATTAATTGTAAATAGATATGTGTGTGTGTGTATATATATATAAATGGTAATTGGAAATATAATTTGAAGTAGTATATGTTATTGTTATTAAAATTTAATTATGTAAAATAAAAAAATAGGATATTATAGTTATTATTATTTAAAACATAATATATATATATATATATATATTATTTATGTACTATTGACTCAATCATCAAAATCCATTTCATCCGTGATTGAAAAAGCGTCTACTGTTCTTGATTGATGGATTAAATTACTGTATCCTTAATTTGATTCAATTAATAATTATATTATTATACTTATATCACTGTTTCTGTTTGATTGATTACCTATCTACTCTCTATATATATATATATATATATATATATATATATATATATATATATATATATATATATATATATATATATATATATATATATATATATATATATATATATTCTTAAAACGTAGTGGATATATAGACATATACACTTGTACACTCACTAAATTATTCGATGGTGTCTTTTTCTATTCTCTTTTGCCATTCCAAACATCACCAACTCATCTTTAATATATACACTTGTTTCAATTGACTAGATACATACATACAAATATGAAGATACCAATCTAAACCAAACCCACTACCCGTCTATCAAATTCTTTAATTGCATCTCATTTTTTCCACAAGCAACCAAAAGCACCTACATCACCAAAACACTTTATGTTCAATATTTCAATCATAAAAGAAAGAAATCATGACTACACTATTATCCTATTATTTTCTAACATGTAATATAGTAATATGGACATATAGATATAGATGCATTCATACATTGAAAATCCATCACCCATATTGTCTTGTTGTTTTCTTGACAACCAATCACCATTATATCTCTTCCTACTTTCTGTCACATTTCAACATCGACACCAAAAACAATCACTCATTCTTTTTATATAATATATACATATACATATACTCATATAGAAAGACTTACACTAATTAAAAGGATTATCATCCTATTATTTTCCTTCTTCCTCTCTCCTGTTTCTGGAAACAAGTCTCACATCATCAACACTTGAACCGTCTGCTACATGTTCTCTCTGTCTTCATGTTTAGAATCTAACCCATTGAAGCTGCTACACCTGCAATGATCAAGCCACATAAATACAATGACTCTTACTACTACTTGTTAAGGTTTAACATTACTGCAACCATATTATTTGACACTCACCAAACAAATCCTCATCTTTGATCACTTTCACTACTATAATCAAAAGCATTACAAACAATCCACCTCGGTTTTCTGTTCCAGCTGCAAATCATCACCAGTACCTTCACTTTCATTCTTTTTGTTTCTTTTCCTTTCACCTGCAAAACATCACACAAACAATCACTTGTTCACGATTATCTAGTCTGTAACAATAACTATGAACTGCTATGTCTGTTTATGGCTATTAAACAAACCCAAACCAACCGCCATAACCTTCAAAACACCACTCATTCTTATGAAACTCGTACTATAGATTATACTTGTTGTTTTGAATCAAACAAACCAATCATCTATTCTCTCTATATATATACAATACATGTTTGAATATACATGACAGCCACTACAACCCCACTGTAAGTAACTATTGATTTTCTGTTTATTTCTATCTCAAACAAACTGCTGCAGACTGCTGCAGTTGTGTATGTCTAGCTAACACCCAAGAACCCAACCAACCACTTCAATTTTTACTATTCGATACCTAAAGCCATATACTTACAGATTCCACTATTTTATTTCAGATTCTGGGTTGAACACCAATATCAATAACTAATTAATGGACCATATATTATTACCTCTTAATTTCTATTTCGATCAAATAACTCTTGCTGTTGATATTCTAAATCATTCGATGTTGTTGAAATTAATAAACAAAACCACACACAAGCCATTAATTATAACCGATTATAACCAAGCCTTTAAGAATATCAATTATCACAACTCATGTTCAAATCATTTAAAATACAGAACATATATATACGGATGAAGAAAGTAAGAGAATAGCAAAGAACGAATAACCTATTTAATCAAGTGATGAACCGAATACCTGCTGCTAAATCGATTGATTGTGTTGCTACTCTAATCGATCTGCTCCTGCTCCTGTTCTTCGTTGATTAGTGGACGATGAAGGATGATGATAGATGATGATCGATGATGATTCGATGATGAAGACAGATGATGATGATGAATAGATTACGTGTATATCTCTAATTGCTGTGGATGGATTGATCGATTAATGAATCGAGGGTTTTACGAATTTTGATATGTGAAAGGACCCGTTCATATACATTATAAACGATTCACAATAGTTGATTACATCGCGAGGTATTTGACCTCTATATGATACGTTTTACAAACATTGCATTCGTTTTTAAAAGACAAACTTTCTTTACATCTAAAATTGACGACATGCATACCATTTCATATTACATCCAACTATAATTGACTTAATATTAATCTTGATGAACTCAACGACTCGAATGCAACGTCTTTCAAAGTATGTCATGAATGACTCCAAGTAATATCCTTAAAATGAGCTAATGCATAGCGGAAGATTTCTTTAATACCTGAGAATAAACATGCTTTAAAGTGTCAACCAAAAGGTTGGTGAGTTCATTAGTTTATCATAATCAATCATTTTCGTAATAGTAATAGACCACAAGATTCCTGTTTATAAATATATGTACACTCGCAAGTGTATAAAAGTATTCTATAAGTTGTAGGCACCCGGTAACAAGCCTTAACGTTCATGTTTTACCCTCTAAAGTACACCAGATCAGGTGTGTTTAATATAACCTCGAAGTACTAAAGCATCCCATAGTCAGGATGGGGTTTGTCAGGCCCAATAGATCTATCTTTAGGATTCGCGCCTACCGTACATAGACAAGTAGTTTAATGGTACCAAGCTAAGGGTATATTTCTGGTTTAAACCCACGTAGAATTAGTTTTAGTACTTGTGTCTATTTCGTAAAACATTTATAAAACAACGCATGTATTCTCAGCCCAAAAATATATATTGCAAAAGCAATTAAAAAGGGAGCAAAAGAAACTCACAATACTGTATTTCATAGTAATTATGTATATGACGGAACTGAACAAGTGCAGGGTTTGTCTCGGATTCACGAACCTATATTAAGTATATATATTTATATGTTGGTCAATATCTGTCTAACAATTTAGGTCAAGTCGTAGTGTATCACAATCTTAATGCTCAAGACCGACATGCAAAAGTCAACAAAAGTCAACTTGACCCAAAATGACTTCCAAAATCTATACATGTTTATTATATAACTTATATATAGTCGTTTTATATATTTAAATATATTTATCAGATCTTATTATAATAAATAATACAAGTCATTTATTAATAAATAAAAATTTATATTTAAATTCATATATGATAAAAATATACTTTTATATATCTCAAGTAATAAAATTTATAAAATTCACTTGATATCATAAAAATATAGTGGTATGTATTATTAATGTAATTATATTACGTGTGGTAAAAATATCTTTGTACTCATATTTATTTGATTAAATAATATTGATAATAATAATAATGATACAAATAATAAAATGATAGTTTCAATAAAAATATTAATTTTTAGTAATAAAGATAATTTTAGTAATAACATCAACTAATAACAATTATAATAATAGTTTTAATAATAATATTAAAATTAATAATAATTCAGTTGGCCATATCTTTTAATCCGTTCATCGAACCCACACGATTTCTAAATGAAAAGTTATTAATTTTTCTTTAGCTTTTTAACGACATGCATATCATATACCTTATCTCAGTAGCATATGTATCAAATTCGTGATTTATCATAAACTATTTAACGACGAAACTAAGCATACAAACATGCATAATCATATATACTCGAGCACTAGTCAGGGATACACTATGAATATAAAAAAAATAAGATATGAATGCTCACGTATCAATATTGTGATTCAATATTGCAGGAAAGTACGTAGACGCAACGAAAATGATAAACGTTAGGTTGACCTCACGAGCAATACCCTCGAACAATACCCATAACCTCCATAGCTATAACCCATAATTTCCTTAGCTCTATCCCGTTTGAAAACTTATTTTGAAATCGTCTGAATATAACTCCGTCGTAGTATTTTATGTATACTAATAATATCTTGAAATAATACTAAGTAAATATATATATATGTAATTCGATTGAGAGAGTTTAGAGAAATATATTTTCAAGTTTCTATGAAATAATGAAACCTATTGAATTCTATTTATAATAGATTTTTGAATTATTAAAGTGAATTATTAAAGTGAATTATTAAAGTGAATTATTAAAGTATGAATTATTAAAGGGAATTATTAAAGTGAATTATTAAAGTTAAAGTAAAGTAAAAGTAAAGTAAAAGTAAAGTAAAGGTAAAGTTAAAATATAGTAAAAGTATAAAACTATGTACGTATAATACGCGTATAAATATATTTAATATTAATTTAAATCGTTATATCATAAAACATTTTAGAAAAGTAGAATTATATATATTCATAATAGGTTTCAAGTTTTTAAATTACAGTATGTTGGTGAAGCATGGGATAAAGTCCAAAGGTTTAATAAACGTATGAAATCATCTTAATGAAAAATGTCGAGTTACTTAACTTGTCGATATCCAACATCTAAGTTATTTACACTCCACATTCTTACTTATAGATCACTTTACCATTTTCCGAATATTGTCAAAAAGAATAGATTTCTTAAATCACAGTGGACCTCATAACATTGGCCCATAATCATATTATCATGTATCTGATAATTCAATCATTTGATATTATCTCTTAATTCTGTCGATAAATATATCGAAACAAATACGTTCATGTAAAGTATCATATATATCAAATACTTTGTTAATGTTTTCAGTTATTATATATTATATATACATATCTATATACACATAATTGTTCGTGAATCGTCAAACACGGTCAAAGGGTAATTGATTACATGAATGTAGTTCCAAACTTTTTGAGATTCAACATTACAAATTCTGCTTATCGTGTCGGAAACATATAAAGGTTAGGTTTAAATTTGGTCGGAAATTTCCGGGTCGTCACAGTACCTACCCGTTAAAGAAATTTCGTCCCGAAATTTGATCGAGGTCGTCATGGCTAACTTTAAAAATGTTTTCATGACGAATATGAGTTGATAAATAGAGTTTTATCATCATTGAGTAATATAGATAAAACAATTTGATTACGCGAATAGTATAAGTGAATCTATCGCAAGAGAGTGAAATGAGTAAACGTATATTCCTTTTAACCGATGACGTAGATATGATTGATTTCCGGAATTCATGGAATTTAAGGAAAATCTTTGCTATAAGATTTGGTTCTTCGGCGATTAAGGAAATCATGATCTTATTTGATTAAATGCGATAATCTGTCTCGATTTCTCTGTCTGATATTTTACTATAAATCCACCCCCTTCGTTTCTTTATTTCCACAGCTCACACCTTCTAGTCTTTCTCCCCAATTCATACTTTAAAGCATTCGTTAATATGCTTCATCCAGTATTGATTCTTGATATACTCTTAACTTTCATATCTGTCATTCTTCTTTTTCATCTACTACCGGAGGAAGTTATTTTCTTCTACCATTACCTTGGGGTTATTGTGTTTTTCATTCTCCCGTATCTTTATATTGCTATACGCATTGATATACAAGGTTTATAATTTCGGGGTTGTTATCGGGCTTTATATTCTCCATTATATTTCGGAGCTTCATGCTTTCGTTTTCTCTTCCCGACCTTAAGTCAAGCGGATAATGGTCCAGAATTTGTAGATATGAATTTTTGGATGAACATAGTTAATGTTCCAAGAAGAAAATCGTAATGGCACGATCTTGATTTGGGAAATTACCAGAATATCCGAAAATATAGAGCTATCAAGATGATATGTTCTTAATATGTTTGGAAATTGGGTAGAATGTAAGAGTCGTGTAAATAGTACATGATGACGGTATGTTCTGTGAATCATCACGTTCCATTAGAAACTCAGTATGACTTACTGTAATATAATCACATTGATCAAGTGTCATTATATTATACTAACTCATGCTTCAGTTCCCAACAGTACTTCAAAAACATTCCTATTTTAAATTCGAATTTTTTTTTTCCTTCAGAATTTAGAAACTAACACAGTTTCTTTTTATGTTGTAACGCAGATATTGCGAATAGATAGAAGATTTCGGATAAGAATAGTTGTGAAAATATCTTCAGGAATATCGAAGATATTTATAATAAAAGATACGATGATATCTTAGAATTCTTAACATAGATGGATGATGAAGAAGATTTGTCTGTGAAGGTTTAGAATAAGAAGTAAGGTGTTTGCTAACGATTTCAGTAGACACTGAATCATTTGGATCCTTTGAAGGCAGGATTAGTCTTTGTGATTTGTCCACAGCCTCCTTCATGGTCTGCTCAATCAGTTTTCCAGTTTCAAACCTTCTCTTTTTCTCAACTTTACCACCATACTATTCTTTATCATCAAACTTTTGACTGTTAAAGTCGTTTACAGTTTTTGCTGCTTCATCAGCATTTTTTTCAATTTCGGAGAACTAGTTCATAGTTTGGGATGTTTTTCAGAAAATTCACATTCGAAGTATGTAAGTCTAGAAGATAGACGTTATAGGTATACATATAACTTTTGACGTAAAATTGTAGCGAAATTCAAAATACTGATTGCTAATTCCCAGTAGTTGGTGTGACAATTATTGTTACATGATGTAGGTAAGTACATGATGGGGTTTTAATGAATAAGTATAGTGGCTTTTCGGAGAGGCTTAAGTCGAAGGTTAATGAAGTTGTTGATAAGTTTACTGCTAATGTGGTGAGATATGAAAGGTTCCCCGGTAACAATGATGAAGGGGTAATTGTTATAATAAGGTTTATTCGTATAAACAAATGAAGGTGATTTGTTGAAGCTATGACAAAATTGTCTATTTTGGAAAGAGATTGAAAAATTATATTTGGTAATAAATATCAAAGGATCTGACACGGATACGTTTTAAACTATAACTTTAGTTTCGAGAGCTTTTCAGGTGCATGACAGTGGGTAATGTGTGGTTGGATCATCATCTCGCATGTCTTTAAGAATTTCGAAGTGTTTGAACACATATTGTAATTGTTAATATACATATGATGTTCTAAGATTTTGTATGATACAAATATTTTTGTGAGTTTCATGAATAGAAATGAGGTTCTAGGACAGTTTTGAAGTCAAAGTATAGTTTTGAAAGATGTAGAAATATAAGAGTGATGATTTCGGTTATATCTTGAATCGAATTCTGAGATTTCAAAATCAGAATATGTAATTAGATTTTGAATGAGTATGGTTGTTTTGATTTCTATAAAAGAATGTATATTGTTGTGAAAGTAGGGAGTATAATGGATGATTTGCTGAATCAGATTCGAAGAATGTAACATATTAATTGTGAATTTATGTATCTCTCGGGTATTACCTACCCGTTAAAAAAAAATTTCACAATTAATATTTTGCACAAAAGAATTTTATTACAGTCTTTATGGAAATATATATGTGTATATTTCTTCAGATGTAATATAGATTTAATGAGTTAATATTAAATTAAACTCATTTGATTTATGGTTAAGGCTAGGATAGATAATTTCTAAACTTTAGAAATTACATAATTGTCGTAGAATGTTTCCCCAATGAAGTTATGAATCAATAATTCATCATTGTGGTATTCCTTGGTATCTACATGGCGTATGACGTCGATGCTCGTGGGACAGATTGTGAAGTTGAGGTTTGCAAAGCGGTTGTTGTTGGTGGTGGTAATGGTACTGTTGATGTTGTTGATGGTGGTACTGGTTATGCTGCTGGTGTTTGTAACCTTTGCACCATATTCTCCAAAGCCACTACCCGAGCGCGAAGCTCGTTGACTTACCCGAGCGCGAAGCTCGTTGACTTCTTCTATTACACCGGGGTGATTGTCGGTTCGGACGAGCGGATAGATAAGATCTAGAATTTGGTGTAGTATATAATCATGACGAGATACTCTGGAAATGAGAGAGAAAATGGTGTTTCGGACAGGTTCGCCGGTAAATGCTTCAGGTTCATTTCCAAGAGGGCAATGTGGTGGATGAAAGGGATCACCTTCTTCTTGTCTCCAATGGTTAAGTAGATTACGAACTCATCCCCAATTCATCCAAAATAGATGATGGCTAATTGGTTGATCCATTTCGGTCACGCTGCTTTCGGAGCTCATGTGAAAATCCATATCGGCATAGCTGTCGGAATCCGAGGAACTCGAACTGGTTGAGGGATCCATCTTGTATGATCAGGGAAAGAATTTTTGGTATGAAATAGATTGTAGAATTTAAATTTGGTATTCTTCAATACATAATTTACATATGTATATATAATTCCAAAATCCCATAAATTATGGAGGAATCTTTGAAAGATGTCAATCAAAGTTCACAGTAACAGATATGCTAAGATAAGAATTCGTCTATACATTATTATGCAATAAATGTAGGAAAACGCGTCTAGACTTAAGAATGATAAGCAGGTAATTTCCTAAGGATGGTAAGTAGATGATTTCCGACTAAAAATGATAAGCAAAACTTTTGACATGCAGACACGGTCGAAGTCCAGACTCACTAATGCATCTTAACAACTATCAGTTAGACACACTAATGCAAGACCTAGTTCGCTAAGACCACCGCTCTGATACCAACTGAAAGAACCCGTTCATATACATTATAAACGATTCACAATAGTTGATTACATCGCGAGGTATTTGACCTCTATATGATACGTTTTACAAACATTGCATTCGTTTTTAAAAGACAAACTTTCTTTACATCTAAAATTGACGGCAAGCATACCATTTCATATTACATCCAACTATAATTGACTTAATATTAATCTTGATGAACTCAACGACTCGAATGCAACGTCTTTCAAAGTATGTCATGAATGACTCCAAGTAATATCCTTAAAATGAGCTAATGCATAGCGGAAGATTTCTTTAATACCTGAGAATAAACATGCTTTAAAGTGTCAACCAAAAGGTTGGTGAGTTCATTAGTTTATCATAATCAATCATTTTCGTAATAGTAATAGACCACAAGATTTCTGTTTATAAATATATGTACACTCGCAAGTGTATAAAAGTATTCTATAAGTTGTAGGCACCCGGTAACAAGCCTTAACGTTTATGTTTTACCCTCTGAAGTACACCAGATCAGGTGTGTTTAATATAACCTCGAAGTACTAAAGCATCCCATAGTCAGGATGGGGTTTGTCAGGCCCAATAGATCTATCTTTAGGATTCGCGCCTACCGTACATAGACAAGTAGTTTAATGTTACCAAGCTAAGGGTATATTTCTGGTTTAAACCCACGTAGAATTAGTTTTAGTACTTGTGTCTATTTCGTAAAACATTTATAAAACAACGCATGTATTCTCAGCCCAAAAATATATATTGCAAAAGCAATTAAAAAGGGAGCAAATGAAACTCACAATACTGTATTTCGTAGCAATTATGTATATGATGGAACTGAACAAGTGCAGGGTTTGTCTCGGATTCACGAACCTATATTAAGTATATATATTTATATGTTGGTCAATATCTGTCTAACAATTTAGGTCAAGTCGTAGTGTATCACAATCTTAATGCTCGAGACCGACATGCAAAAGTCAACAAAAGTCAACTTGACCCAAAATGACTTCCAAAATCTATACATGTTTATTATATAACTTATATATAGTCGTTTTATATATTTAAATATATTTATCAGATCTTATTATACTAAATAATACAAGTCATTTATTAATAAATAAAAATTTATATTTAAATTCATATATGATAAAAATATACTTTTATATATCTCAAGTAATAAAATTTATAAAATTCACTTGATATCATAAAAATATAGTGGTATGTATTATTAATGTAATTATATTACGTGTGGTAAAAATATCTTTGTACGCATATTTATTTGATTAAATAATATTGATAATAATAATAATGATACAAATAATAAAATGATAGTTTCAATAAAAATATTAATTTTTAGTAATAAAGATAATTTTAGTAATAACTTCAACTGATAACAATTATAATAATAGTTTTAATAATAATATTAAAATTAATAATAATTCAGTTGGCCATATCTTTTAATCCGTTCATCGAACCCACACGATTTCTAAATGAAAAGTTATTAATTTTTATTTAGCTTTTTAACGACATGCATATCATATACCTTATCTCAGTAGCATATGTATCAAATTCGTGATTTATCATAAACTATTTAACGACGAAACTAAGCATATAAACATGCATAATCATATATACTCGAGCACTAGTCAGGGATACACTATGAATATAAAAAAAATAAGATATGAATGCTCACGTATCAATATTGTGATTCAATATTGCAGGAAAGTACGTAGACGCAACGAAAATGATAAACGTTAGGTTGACCTCACGAGCAATACCCTCGAACAATACCCATAACCTCCATAGCTATAACCCATAATTTCCTTAGCTCTATCCCGTTTGAAAACTTATTTTGAAATCGTCTGAATATAACTTCGTCGTAGTATTTTATGTATACTAATAATATCTTGAAATAATACTAAGTAAATATATATATATGTAATTCGATTGAGAGAGTTTAGAGAAATATATTTTCAAGTTTCTATGAAATAATGAAACCTATTGAATTCTATTTATAATAGATTTTTGAATTATTAAAGTGAATTATTAAAGTGAATTATTAAAGTGAATTATTAAAGTGAATTATTAAAGTATGAATTATTAAAGGAAATTATTAAAGTGAATTATTAAAGTTAAAGTAAAGTAAAAGTAAAGTAAAAGTAAAGTAAAGGTAAAGTTAAAATATAGTAAAAGTATAAAACTATGTACGTATAATACGCGTATAAATATATTTAATATTAATTTAAATCATTATATCATAAACCATTTTAGAAAAGTAGAATTATATATATTCATAATAGGTTTCAAGTTTTTAAATTAC
Source organism: Rutidosis leptorrhynchoides (assembly GCF_046630445.1). NCBI lineage: Eukaryota > Viridiplantae > Streptophyta > Magnoliopsida > Asterales > Asteraceae > Rutidosis > Rutidosis leptorrhynchoides. The sequence goes on along the minus strand of NC_092335.1, from coordinate 312,789,383 downwards.
AGTATGTTGGTGAAGCATGGGATAAAGTCCAAAGGTTTAATAAACGTATGAAATCATCTTAATGAAAAATGTCGAGTTACTTAACTTGTCGATATCCAACATCTAAGTTATTTACACTCCACATTCTTACTTATAGATCACTTTACCATTTTCCGAATATTGTCAAAAAGAATAGATTTCTTAAATCACAGTGGACCTCATAACATTGGCCCATAATCATATTATCATGTATCTGATAATTCAATCATTTGATATTATCTCTTAATTCTGTCGATAAATATATCGAAACAAATACGTTTATGTAAAGTATCATATATATCAAATACTTTGTTAATGTTTTCAATTATTATATATTATATATACATATCTATATACACATAATTGTTCGTGAATCGTCAAACACGGTCAAAGGGTAATTGATTACATGAATGTAGTTCCAAACTTTTTGAGATTCAACATTACAAATTCTGCTTATCGTGTCGGAAACATATAAAGGTTAGGTTTAAATTTGGTCGGAAATTTCCGGGTCGTCACAATATGTCTCTGGGTTGTGCTCTACCTTCTCGATCTGTTTATGGATGCCAACAATACCATCGATCCCCATTAATTTGGTTCGTGAATCCGAGGCCAACCCTGCATTGTTTAGTTGTTCAATATAGTCATATGTATTTTTACTACAAAATACATTAGGTGAGTTTCATTTGATTCCCTTTTACTCTTTACATTTTTGGGACTGAGAATACATGCGTTGTTTTTACAACTGCTTTATTAAATGCTTTTGAAATATATTTTGAACTGCGAATACATGAAATGCTTTTATAAATGTTTGATGAGATAGACACAAGCAAAACATTCCTCGAATGAATTATTATGCAGACAGAAGGTCTGTGGATTATTATTGAATTATGTGGACATGATAATTGCCACCATTGAATTATGTGGACATGATAATTGCCACCATTGAATTATGTGGACATGATAATTGTCACCATTGAATTATGTGGACATGATAATTGCCTCCATTGAATTATGTGGACATGATAATTGCCACCAGTTGTTGTGAATGTTATATATCGAGAGAATGATTTTATACACAGGTTATGTGTATGTTATTTTTGTGCACAAGATATGTGTACGGTTACTATGATTTATGAAAATGGTTTCATACACGAGAAAGATGTACTGTATTTAAAAGATATAGCATGTAAATTACAGGTGGGTATAGGATTCGGGCCCATTTATACCATGCAGCATTTAAATCTTGTGGTCTATTAAAATGATGAATTTTATTGTTTTATGATAAACTTATGAACTCACCAACCTTTTGGTTGACACTTTAAAGCATGTTTATTCTCAGGTATGAAAGAAACATTCCGCTGTGCATTTGCTCATTTTAAAGACATTATTTAGAGTCGATCATCGCAATGGAACCAGTTTTTGGTGACTTCGTCCAGATGGATTAGGACGGGTCCTTTCAAGTAGTCCACAATTAGTAGTCCACAGTTAGTAGTAAATATATAGATCGATACATCACCTTGAAATAATCAATACATAGTATACACGTATTGTATAAGACTCAATCATGACCCAAAATACCGCTATTGTAGTTACACGTATTGTGTATGTGGTGTCTTTTGATTTATCCAACGTATTGCGTAACCATGACATGTTAGTATAGATTTTTGTAAAATCATCACGTAGTCATTTTAGCCATTTTTAACCAATATTGTTTTGCTCATAATTTCTTCATTATAAATCTGTTTTGAGTGAATCAAATTGCTATGGTTACGTAACGAACTGAAATTTGTAAAACTAAACTGAAAAAGTGGTGGTTTATAGTCGGAGTTACAGGTTACATGCATATTTTTAAAGAGGTAGTCATTTCTATCGAAAGTACGACATCTTGATGACCATTTTGAAAGACATACTTCTACTTTGTGTTTAACCATGATTTTTGGATATTTTATCATGTTCATATGAAATATCATTTATGACGACCTGGAAATTTCCGACCAAATTTAAACTTAATCTTTGAATGATTCCGACACGATAAGCAAAGTCTGTAATATTGAAGTCTCAAAAACTTTGAACTATATTCATAATATCATTTGACCTGTGACTACTCCCGAACGATTCACGAACAATTAATTTGTAAATAGATATAAATAATTTTAATTGAAATATTATTTGAAATAATATATGATTTAATTGTTGGAAATAAATATATAAAATAATATCAGTATATTTAATATTATTAATTTAATATATAATATATAGATATGCATATAATTAAGTACATATATATAAATATATATGTATATTATAAATAGAAATATTATATATTGTATTTGTTATAATCAATGTAGAAAAATAATAATAATATATAATAATGATTATTATTTAAAGAGTGTATATATATATATATATATATATATATATATATATATATATATATATATATATATATATATATATATATATATATATATATATATATATATATAAAGTATGTAGAATATATATTTTGTGATTTTAAAATAAACAGTAATTTGAAAATGAGTTTTATAATTTATAGGCTTAGTAAAAATGTATTTAGAAACTATTTATTAAATTTTAAAATTTTTATATTTTACTTGAGATTGGGAGTGAATAATTAAGGTAATTTTTATTTAATAAATTAATGACTAAAGTTTATACCATAATGACTAAAATAAACATAGAGAGTTACTGTAAAAATTTGGGATTTTTCCGGAGACTTTTATCCACCACTGTTTAACAACGGAGCACGATAGCACTCCGTAATTTAAAACTGTGGGCGGCAAACTATTCTCACACGTTTCCTTTCACTAATTAACTATAACATGAATTATTATTATATATTATTAATTATTAGTTGGGCAATGTTTACAGCTGTATATGATATGTGTATATTTCTTCCCTCACAAAATCACTAGCATTTGTTCACCACTTTGTGTTTCCATCAACAAACCATATTTCATTTTTTTTTTCTTCTTCTGCTGTTTTAACCGAGAACTACCTTCCATAACCATAAATCAACATCTAAACCCACCACCAAACCATCACCTTTATCACCACCTCATACAACTGGTGCTCAACAAAATCCCACACACAAACCACCGAATCATCTTCATCGAACAACCTTGAACAATACCACCTGAAAATCATCCTCGATCACCACTTTTTCTTTTCTTCGGTAACAATCACACACCCACCACATACACGATCATACTCTTTCTCCTCCACGACAACCATCCACCACCTCATGCCATCGATCACCTTCTATCTCTCATCATATCTCTCTATTTCTCTTCCTTGTAAAACTCCATGACCGCCAAATGGAAATGTCATTTCCCGTTCCTGTTTTGAATTAGAAAATCAACATTTTCACTCCACCTTCATCATTAAACCACCATAAACCCAACCCTAACACCACCAATCACCTTCAAGACCACCATTAAAACCGTTAACACTTTCGTTTATGTGACGACCCGGAAATTTTTGATCAAATTTAAACCTAATCTAAATATAATTTCAACACGTTAAGCAAAGTCTGTAATGATGAATCTCAAATATTTTGAAGTGTTTTCATTTATGCAATTACCCTTTGACTGTTTCGACGATTCACGAACTATTAATTGTTAATAAATACATATGTATATAAATGTATTTATAAATATAATAATTGGAAATAATAAAATGTAATTCATAAGTTAATGTATAAATGTAAATATTAATACTATGATCATTACTTTCATTATTCTTACTAATAATAACATTAATATTTGTATTATTAATAATATTAGGTCTAATACATAATATATATATATATATATAATGAAATCTGATATATATATATATATATATATATATATATATATATATATATATATATATATATATAAATATATATATATATATAAATATATATATATGTATATGTATGTATCTATGTATATATATATATATATATATATATATATATATATATATATATATATATATATATGTATATATATATGTATGTATGTATGTATATATATATATGTATGTATGTATATATATATATACAATATATATGTATATATATATGTATATATATATGTGTATATATATATATATATATATGTATGTATATATATATGTGTATATATATATGTATGTATGTATATATGTATATATATATATATATATATACAAACATTATTATTACTAATGATATTATCAATAACTAGTATTATTATCATAAATATCATTAACAATCCTATTATTGACAATTTCATTAAAATTATTATTATTATGTTTTATGTTATAATTATATTATTATTAATATTATTGATCATTGTGTGATAAGTGCTTCCAACCGAATCCATTATCTTTGTTTCATCTCACCATCACTTATATATTATATATATACTTTACATATATGCATCGAGACATACTAACTTATATTCACTAGACTATTGTTTTTTTTGTTGCTTTTGGTTTTGTTTATATCTTAAATCTTAATTTAGTCCATGCCAGCTAATCGATCTCTGTATATAAAATCTAACATGCATTGAACCTATACGTTACTCATCTTTTCTTTTCATTTTCTCTATTTTCTCTCTTCTTTCTTGATGGAAGCTAATGAGACCCATACTCAAAAACCAAACTACTATTTTGTTTCTTAAGCTATTTCTAATTGGCCACTATCCTCTAATACCGAAACCACCACGGCTTAACCATCGACCACCCTACAACTTTCATCAATAACCACCACCTACGTTTTCTGTTTCTCTTTGTCAAAGTACCACACCCATAAAGCTGCTACTGCTGCTGCTGCGTTCTTGATCGTAAACCAATACCAACACCATAACAACCATCACTAAATGAATTACTACTGTTCGATGTTTCTGTTAGAATCAAACAACAACCATCGAGCTGTAACTTTTTCGTATCTATTACAATTACAGGACCACCACTTCATTTGAGGTAAAACCGTCATCACCACCATAAATTCATGATACTAGGACTGCGTTTTCTTTTTTTTATTTATTACAATCAACCAATATCATCAACCATCACCAATCTCTGCTACTGCTCTATATACGAGCTATTTTATGTTTCATCTTACAAAACCACCATACCACTGACTAGTTCATGCTGCTGTTCGCAGGGAACTATCGCCATAAATTATCCTATACACAACACCACCACAAACTACAACTGCAAACCGTTAAAACCCATAATATACGTTTCTGTTTTAATCCAATCATAACGATAATGATAATGGGATGATATTTGATAAATGATAACAAGATAGATAGATTAGGATGATTGGTAGATGAGATAATGGAGGGGTCACGATGAAGATTATTTTCCTTGGATCCTAAATTCCATAACAACTATTCTTGGATCTATTCGGTATAAAAAAAACAACGAACGTTACCATGATGACCTGCTGTTCGATGATCGTAATGTTTTGTTTCAAATATTTGGGTCGAAGTCTTAAATTGCTTGTTGGGCCAAATGAGTGTCTCTTGGACTGGTTTGTTTAATGAGTAGAACTAAATGAATTGGGCTTTCGAATTGGGCCGGTTCTTTAACTGCATTCCATCTTTTGCTCGAGTTATATGCTGCTGTTGCACCTACTTGCATCGATGATATACAGTGATATGGAATGAGATGATACGAGGATGAAATATGAAAATGAAAACGATACATGATATGATAATATAAAGATAATAATACATATACGTAATTGATTATTAAGAAGATGATAGGATAGAATTAAGATGATGAGGTCACGAAGAAACCAACTGAAAAGTGTTGTTATGGCAGTGGAATAACGATGATGAATATGATCTGATGATGATGGTATTATGATCGTGAAAGATAGAATAATTAGATGATAATTTAGTTATGATAATAATGGTGTTGTTATGAGAAGATTATGTTAATGATGTAATGATGATGATTAGGAAACACACATATACGGGATATATATATATATATATATATATATATATATATATATATATATATATATATATATATATATATATATATATATGGTGTCTGTTTTGATCAGAGAAATAGAAATAGTGCAATGGTTAAGGATGTTATCGGGTTAAGCGGGACGTCGCGGGTTCAAACCCGAACTTGGGCAATTTTTTTAAGGGCTACTTCTTCTTTGAGGTAGAATTTTTATTTTTATTATTATTATTATTATTATTATTATTATTATTATTATTATTATTATTATTATTATTATTATTATTATTATTATTATTATTATTATTATTAAAATTATTATCATTATTATCATTAGTAGTAAAATTAACATTTTTATAGTTATTATAACTATCAATATTATTATTATTGTCTTTATTAAATCTAATTATTATTATTATTTTATCTTTACTAATATTATTTTAGTAGTATTACAATTATTATTTTAACAAACAAATGATTTTATTTATAAAAATATATTACAAGTATACTAGTATTACGTACTAACATGTTTTTAATATATATTAACTAATATATTATTATAACCTTAATAAAATTATACATCATTTTTATAATATATTATTAATGTAATATATAAAGATATTAATCTTAATACCTTATAAAAATAAATAAACTTAGTTGATTAAATGTGATATGTGTTAATATATATATTTGAATGATATAGGTTCGTGAATCCGATGCCAACCCTACACTTGTTAAATGTCATCATATGTATTTTTACTACAAAATACAGTATGGTGAGTTTCATTTGCTCTCTTTTTAATTGCTTTTGCAATATATATTTTTGGGCTGAGAATACATGCGCCGCTTTTATAAATGTTTTACGAAATAGACACAAGTACTTAAAATACATTCTACGTTGAGTTGTACCACTTGCATACTTCCCTGTAGCTTGGTAACTACTATTTACATGGGTATTGTAAATACGAATCCTGTTGATAGATCTATCGGGCCTGACAACCCCAACCGGACTAGACGACCAGTATTCAACGGTTGCACAGTACTTCGTTTCGGTGACTACTCTTCGTACAGTGTAGTGAGATTTCATAATAAAGGGAATATGCGACGTTGATTAAATATTAAGTATGGTTACCAAGTGCTCAACCACTTAGAATATTTTTATTAAAACATTTGTGTATATGAAATCTTGTGGTCTATTAAGATATTGAAATGATTGTTATGATAAACCTATGAACTCACTAATCTTTTGGTTGACACTTTTAAGCATGTTTATTCTAAGGTATGAAAGAAATCTTCCGCTGTACATTTGCTCATCTTAAAGATATTACGTGGAGACATTCATGGCATATTTAGGACATCACCTCGCGATAGAACCAAATGTTGATGACTTCGTTCAGATGGATTAGGATGGGTCACTACAGGTGGTATCAGAGCGGTGGTCTTAGTGAACCAGGTCTTGCATTAGCGTGTCTAACTGATAGTTGTTTAGATGCATTAGTGAGTATGGACTTCGACCGTGTCTGCATGTCAAAAGTTCTGCTTATCATTTCGTGTCAAAAATTATCTGCTTATCATTCTTAGGGAATCACTTGCTTATCATTCTTAATCTAGACATATCTTACTGCCTAGATTGCATGAATAGTGTACAAACAAAATGAATAGTGCACAGACAAAAATTCATATCTTAGCGTATCTATTACTGTAGACTTTGCCTGACAGCTTCCGTAGATTCCTCCGTAACTTATGAGATTTTAGTATTATATATGCATATATAAATTATGTATTGCAGGGTACTAATCTACATCCTATAATCTATTTCTTATCAAAAATCCTTCATATGATCGTACGAGATGAATCCCTCAACCAGTTCGAATTCCTCGGATTCCGACAGCTATTCCGATATGGAGTTTCACCTAAGCTCTGAAAGCAGTGTCACCAGAATGAATCAAACAATTCATCTGATGGGTTCGTAGCCTACTCAATCATTGGAGACAAAAAAAAAAGTGATCCTTTCCATCAACCAAATTCACCTCTTGGCGGTGAACCTGAAGCACTTACCGGCGAACTGTTCGAGATACTATTTTCTCACTCATTTCCCGAATATCTCGCCACGATTATATTCTATCTAAAATTCTAAACCTTATTCATCCGTTCGTTCCGACCGACAATCATCTTGGAGTAATGGAAGAAGTCAACAAGCTTCGCACTTGATTAATAAATTTGGAGAATATGGTGCAAAATTTACCAGCCTCAGCAACATCACTGGTACCAACAGTACCATCAGCAACAGCACCAGTATCATCAACAATCCATGCCTCAACACCTCATTCTGTACCTCAAGCGTAATCATCTTTCTACATGATGTTCTACATCATTTATCCCCGTTCGACATGGCGATTAAGTAATCTCTAAAGTTTTGGAGATTATCCATTCTAGTTCTAACGGTAAATCAAATGAGATTAATATTATGTTAACTCATTAAATCCATGATTACATCTGAAGAAAATATATATGTATATATGTTTTCATAAAGATTGTAATTAAAAATTCTTTTGTACAAACTGTTAATGGTGAAAATATTTTAACGGGTAGGTAATACCCGAGGAATATTTAGATTTCACACTAATAAGTTACACTGTACATTCTTCGAATCTGAATCAACAGTCATTTACTATCCTACTTATATTCATCGATATACAAATCCATTCACCACGGAATAACAATTTTCATCCAATTTCATATTTGGATTTTGATTTATCAGAATCCAACAAGTGGCATAATGAAGAAAACATTTGACAGAATAAAATTTGTTATAAACAAACAAATTAACTATTAGAAATTTTGTTAAGAATCCACGCTAACTGTTCCTAGCAAATTGTTCCTAGCTAACTGATTACATTTTATTTATCTCAATTTAATTATCGCAATTTACATTCTCGCAATTTTATTTATCGTCATTTAATTTCTGTTATTTACTTTACGCACTTTATTTATCGTTATTTAATTTCTGTTATTTATTTTACGCACTTTAAATATCGGGACACGTATACAAGGTTTTGACATATCATATCGACGCATTTATATATTATTTGGAATAACCATAGACACTCTATATGCAGTAATGATCGAGTTCTCTATACAGGGTTGAGGTTGATTCTACAATAATATATATAATTTGAGTTGTGATCGAGTCTGAGGCATGTACACGGGTCACGATACGTATTAATTAATTTGAATATTATATATTAAACTATATATGAATTATTGGACTGTTAACTGTGGACTATCGACTGTGGACTAATAACATTGGACAATTAAAATGAATTAAAATATTGATTATAACATATGAAACTAAACATCCCTTCAAGTTTGCCACTTGATTTCATCTTAAACCTCATTTGTATCTTGACGATTACAACCCGCGTTCAAACCTTTCGCGATTCTTGAAAATACCTCAATCGAGAGGATGAACCAACCGCACTTCATCTATGGAAGAAAAGATTGATGCATATAGTTATGCCCCTGAAAAAATCTCAAAAACTGAGTAATCATTTAACACGTAGCTGTGCTAATTCCTTTAGTGTTGTTATTACCCAAAATAACTTTGCAGTTCTTTTTCAAAATAGCCAATTTTGTCACAGCTCCAGCAAGACAACTTCGACTTTTCATTCAAAACAACCTTATTATAACCTTGATATATATGCGTGCTCATTTATTGTTACCAGAGAACCTTTTATATTCCACCATACTACCATCAGCGTTTAATCATCTAAAAACACAATTCTCCTGAAAACACCTCGGATTGATAATCGACGATTCAGATATGGCTGCATTAAATGCAGACGAAACAGTAAAATTGTAGATGACCTAAATGACCAAGAGTTTGATGATAAAGAATAGAGTGTTGGGAACGCTCGATTAGAAATTTGGTAATGAAAAACGGATTGAGCTAACCATGGAGGAGACTAAGGATAAATCACAAGGACTAAACTTGTACATAAAGAATCCTGATGATTCTGTTTCTGATGAAATCTTTAGAGAATATCTTGCTCCGAAGTCATGTTAAAAATCGTGCAGAAATTTCCTTCATCAACCTCCGAACTTAGAAATTCCAAAATATCATCATAAATATCTTCGATATTTCTGAGGATATTTTCATAAATATTCTTGTCTGAAATTATCTACCTCTTCATGTTTTCTATATTCCATTAAATTGGAAACTTCTGTAAAACTCAAGTATAAATTAGGAATGAATTCTGAAGAAGTGTAGGGAATTGAAGCATGAGTTAGTATAATATAATGGCGCTTGGCCAACGTGATTATATTACAGTAAGTCATGCTGAGTTTCTAATGAAACGTGATGATGGTTCCTAGTAGATCATACCATCATCATGTGCCACGTTACATAACTCTTTTATTCTAATTAATCTCTAAGTATATCATGGAAAGATTTCCTCGATATTCCTGTTCGTCCGTAATTCCAACAGTTGCTAATAAATTGTGCTATTATATTTTCTTTTCGATTAGAAGATTTTCTAAAATCCCTTGAATTCCGGAATTCAACCAAGACAACGTCAAAAGTTATGACGAAACATACCTTCCTCATTTCACGTTTGTGATAGCTTCACTCGTATGCTTCACATAAACGATTTGTTTTATCCATATCACTCACTAATGATAAAACTCTAATTTCCAATTCGTATGAGTCATGAAAACATATTTATTGTCAGCCATGACCATCCTAATCAAATTTCGGGATGAAATTTCTTTAACGGGTAGGTACTGTGACGACCCAGAAATTTCCGATCAAATTTAAACCTAATCTAAATATAATTTTGACACGTTAAGCAAGGTCTGTAATGATGAATCTCAAATATTTTGAAGTGTTTTCATTTATGCAATTACCCTTTAACTGTTTCAACGATTCACGGACTATTAATTGTTAATAAATACATATGTATAGAAATGTATGTATAAATATAATAATTGGTAATAATAAAATGTAATTCATAAGTTAATGTATAAATGTAAATATTAATACTATGGTCATTACTTTCATTATTCTTACTAATAATAACATTAATATTTGTATTATTAATAATATTAGGTCTAATACATAATATATATATAATGAAATCTGATATATATATATATATATATATATATATATATATATATATATATATATATATATATATATATATATATACAAACATTATTATTATTAATGATATTATCAATAACTAGTATTATTATCATAAATATCATTAACAATCCTATTATTGACAATTTCATTAAAATTATTATTATTATTATGTTTTATGTTATAATTATATTATTATTAATATTATTGATCATTGTGTGATAAGTGCTTCCAACCGAATCCATTATCTTTGTTTCATCTCACCATCACTTATATATTATATATATACTTTACATATATGCATCGAGACATACTAACTTATATCCACTAGACTATTTTTTTTTTGTTGCTTTTGGTTTTGTTTATATCTTAAATCTTAATTTAGTCCATGCCAGCTAATCGATCTCTGTATATAAAATCTAACATGCATTGAACCTATACTTTACTCATCTTTTCTTTTCCTTTTCTTTATTTTCTCTCTTCTTTCTTGATGGAAGCCGACGAGACCCATACTCAAAAACCAAACTACTATTTTGTTTCTTAAGCTATTTCTAATTGGCCACTATCCTCTAATACTGAAACCACCACGGCTTAACCATCGACCACCCTACAACTTTCATCAATAACCACCACCTGCATTTTCTGTTTATCTTTATCGTAGTACCACACCCATAAAGCTGCTACTACTGCTGCTGCGTTCTTGATCGTAAACCAATACCAACACCATAACAACCATCACGAAATGAATTACTACTGTTCGACATTTCTATTAGAATCAAACAACAACCATCGAGCTGCAACTTTTTCGTATCTATTACAATTACAGGACCACCACTTCGTTTGAGGTAAAACCGTCATCACCACCATAAATTCATGATACTAGGACTGCATTTTCTTTTCTTTTTTATTATTACAATCAACCAATATCACCAACCATCACCAATCTCTGCTACTGCTATATATACAAGTTGTTTTCCGTTTCATCTTACAAAACCACCATACCACTTACTAGTTCATGCTACTGTTCGTAGGGAACCATTGCCATAAATTATCCAATACACAACACCACCACAAACTACAACTGCAAACCGTTAAAACCCATAATATACGTTTCTGTTTTAATCCAATCATAACGATAATGATAATGGGACGATATTTGATAAATGATTACAAGATAGATAGATTAGGATGATTGGTAGATGAGATAATGGAGGGGACACGATGAAGATTATTTTCCTTGGATCCTAAATTCCATAACAACTATTCTTGGATCTATTCGGTATAAAAAAACAACGAACCCTACCATGATGACCTGCTGTTCGATGATCGTAATGTTTTGTTTCAAATATTTGGGTCGAAGTCTTAAATTGCTTGTTGGGCCAAATGAGTGTCTCTTGGACTTGTTTGTTTAATGGGTAGAACTAAATGAATTGGGCTTTCGAATTGGGCCGGTTGTTTAACTGCATTCCATCTTTTGCTCGAGTTATATGCTGCTGTTGCAGCTACTTGCATCGATGATATACAGTGATAGGGAATGAGATGATACGAGGATGAAATATGAAAATGAAAACGATACATGATATGATAATATAAAGATAACAATACATATACATAATTGATTATTAAGATGATGATAGGATAGAATTAAGATGATGAGGTCACGAAGAAACCAAATGAAAAGTGTTGTTATGGCAGCAGAATAACGATGATGAATATGATCTGATGATGATGGTATTATGATCGTGAAAGATAGAATAATTAGATGATAATTTAGTTATGATAATAATGGTGTTGTTATGAGAAGATTATGTTAATGATGTAATGATGATGATTAGGAAACACACATATACGGGATATATATATATATATATATATATATATATATATATATATATATATATATATATATATATATATATATATATATATATATGGTGTCTGTTTTGATCAGAGAAATAGAAATAGTGCAATGGTTAAGGATGTTATCGGGTTAAGCGGGACGTCGCGGGTTCAAACTCGAACTTGGGCAATTTTTTTAAGGGCTACTTCTTCTTTGAGGTAGAATTTTTATTATTATTATTATTATTATTATTATTATTATTATTATTATTATTATTATTATTATTATTATTATTATTATTATTATTATTATTATTATTATTAAAATTATTATCATTATTATCATTAGTAGTAAAATTAACATTTTTATAGTTATTATAACTATCAATATTATTATTATTGTCTTTATTAAATCTAATTATTATTATTATTTTATCTTTACTAATATTATTTTAGTACTATTATAATTATTATTTTAACAAACAAATGATTTTATTTATAAAAATATATTACAAGTATACTAGTATTACGTACTAACATGTTTTTAATATATATTAACAAATATATTATTATAACCTTAATTAAATTATACATCATTTTTATAATATATTATTAATGTAATATATAAAGATATTAATCTTAATACCTTATAAAAATAAATAAACTTAGTTGATTAAATGTGATATGTGTTAATATATATATTTGAATGATATAGGTTCGTGAATCCGAGGCCAACCCTACAATTATTAAATGTCATCATATGTATTTTTACTACAAAATAGAGTATGGTGAGTTTTATTTGCTCCCTTTTTAATTGCTTTTGCAATATATATTTTTGGGCTGAGAATACATGCGCTGCTTTTATAAATTTTTTACGAAATAGACACAAGTACTTAAAATACATTCTACGTTGAGTTGTACCACTGGCATACTTCCCTATAGCTTGGTAACTGCTATTTACATGGGTATTGTAAACGCGAATCCTGTTGATAGATCTATCGGGCCTGACAACCCCAACCGGACTGGACGACCAGTATTCAATAGTTGCACAGTACTTCATTTTGGTGACTACTCTTGGTACATTGTAGTGAGATTTCATAATAAAGGGAATATGCGACGTTGATTAAATGTTAAGTATGGTTACCAAGTGCTCAACCACTTAGAATATTTTTATTAAAACATTTGTGTATAAGAAATCTTGTGGTCTATTAAGATACTGAAATGATTGTTATGATAAACCTATGAACTCACCAACCTTTTGGTTGACACTTTTAAGCATGTTTATTCTTAGGTATGAAAGAAATCTTCCGCTGTGCATTTGCTCATCTTAAAGATATTACGTGGAGTCATTCATGGCATATTTAGGACATCACCTCGCGATGGAACCAAATGTTGATGACTTCATCCAGATGGATTAGGACGGGTCACTACAGTTTATTCACTATCCAAACATCACATGTACAAGAAACCATCCCAACAGTTTTTTTTTATATATTTGATACCTACCTACTCGAGTTTCTACTCCTGTTTTACAAGTTCTGTTGAAAACCAAATGATGATTTAAAGACGATGATTAAGGTGATGATTAAAGAGAAGTATAATGATGAGCTGTAAAGATGTGTTTGTTATTCCTTTTACCAACGAACCCACCTGTCGAGTGTACTGCACTATCTCAATTTCGCGTTCTATTATTTTCTTACTATCGACTTTAAACCACAACTTGGACTGATTCTATTTAACAATTCACACTATTGATACATGTGGGACAATGGGCAAATAAGTGGCCGACCAGTGAGTAGTAATAAAATGAAATTTATTCGCCTAAATATGTACATATTTATTTTATGTATGATCTGTTGTAAAAACGAAAGAACCGAACTCACTTTGGGTTTTTGATTTCATTATTGGGCCGTGAATTGAGTTGCACAATTGGGCCATCTCATATGGTTGGGCCATGTACGTATTTTTCTGATGTGAACGAGATAGCAAAAATCCTGATAACATTCGGGATTATAGAAACTTGAGATGATTATGGTGAGTTCATGGTCAAGTGAGTGAAGGTGGAGAAGAAACAGAAAAAAACGAATTATATATATATTTAGATGGGTTTATGAAACAGAAATGGTACATTGGAGGAGTGGCTGGGTGTTAATGCGGGTGGGCGAGAGGTCTCGGGTTCGAGTCCCGGCTCGGGCAGTTTATCATTTTTTTTACTCTTTAAAGTTAGTCTCCATTATCAACTTATTATTATTATTATTATTATTATTATTATTATTATTATTATTATTATTATTATTATTATTATTATTATTATTATTATTATTATTATTATTATTATTTTTGTTATAATTTATTAATGATATTATTACTAAATATTATAAAGATTATTAATTATCATTATTTTAATCACTACTAATATTATTTTAGTATTATTATAATTACTATTTTAACAAACAAATTAAATATATACATATAAAATATATCAACTAATATATACATATATATTTTATCATATAGAAACTCTAATATAAATTATTATTATTAACATGTTATAATGAAAGATAAACACTAGTTAAATAAAATATGTAAATTAAATATATCTACATTTATATAACAAATAATTTAACAAGCATATTATTAATAATAATATATACATTTATTCAATTACGATTATGTGTGTTAATATATATATATATAAATGATATAGGTTCGTGAATCAAAGGCTAACCCTACACTTATTCAATATAGTCATATGTATTTTTACTACAAAATACACTATAGTGAGTTTCATTTGCCTTTTTACCCTTTACATTTTTGGGCTGAGAATACATGCGAAATTTTTATAAATGTTTGATGAAATAGGCACAAGTAATTGAAACTACATTCTATGGTTGAATGATCGAAATTGAATATGCCCCTTTTAGCTTGATAGCTTAAGAATTATGAAACTGGCCCTAATTGACGCGAATCCTAAAGGTACATCTACGGGAACTAACAACCCCCATTCTGAAATTTGGAATGCTTTAGTACTTCGAGTTTATCATGTCCGATGGGTGTCCCGGAATGATGGGGATATTCTATATGCATCTTGTTAAAGTCGGTTACCGGGTGTTCACCATATGAATGATTTTTATCTCTATGCAGTTTACGAAATGCCTGATACGAGATGTGTATTTATGAAATTAAAATCTTGTGGTCTATTAAAATTATGGAAATGATGGATTACGATAAACTAATGAACTCACCAACCTTTTGGTTGACACTTTAAAGCATGTTTATTCTCAGGATTGAAGAAAATCTTCCGCTGTGCATTTGCTCAATTTAAAGATATTATTTGGAGTCATTCATGGCATATTTCAAAAGACGTTGCATTCAAGGCGTTGAGTTCAGTAAAGATTATGATTAAGTAAATGACAGATTTGATCATTTATAGTTGGATATTATGAAATGGTATGCATGTCTGTCAACTTTCAATGTAAAGAAAGTTTGTCTTTTAAAAATGAATGCAATGTTTGTAAAATGTATCATATAGAGGTCAAGTACCTCGCGATGTAACCAAATGTAAGGTATTCATCCAGATGGATTAGGACGGGTCTCTACATGTGGTATCAGAGCGGTGGTCTTAGCGAACCAGGTCTTGCATTAGTGTGTCTAACTGATAGTTGTTTAGACGCATTAGTGAGTCTGGACTTCGACCGTGTCTGCATGTCAAAAGTTTTGCTTATCATTTCGTGTCGAAAATTACCTGCTTATCATTCTTAGGGAATCACTTGCTTATCATTCTTAGTCTAGACACATCTTACTGCATTGATTGCATGATAGTGTACATACAAAATTCATATCTTAGCGTATCTGTTACTGTAAACTTTCCCTGATATATTTCGTAAATTTCTCCGTAATCTACGAAATCTTTTGTTCTATATATATAGATATTCTATGAAGTTAGAATATTATCTGATAGTCAAAAATCATTTCAATCGAAAAATCCTTTATTCAATCGTACGAAATGGAACTCGCCACTAGTTCAACTCCCTCGGATTCCGATATGGCATTTCACTCGATCTCCGACAGCAGTGTGACCGGAATGGATCAACCAATCAGCCATCCCCAATTCATCTGATGGGTTCGTTGTCTACTAAATCATTAGAGACAAGAAGAAGGCGATCGCTTCCACCAACCTAATTCACCTCTTTGCGGAGAACCTGAAGCACTTACTGGTGAACCAGTCTGAAATATCATTTTCAACCTCATTTCCTGAATATCTCGTCCTGATTACATAATATCTCATATTCTAAACCTTATTCATTCGCTCGTTCTTACCGACAATCATCCCAGAGTAATCGAAGAAGTCAACGAGCTTCGCGCCTGAGTAATGATTTTTGGAGAATATGGTGCAAAATTTACCAGCTTTAGCAACATCATTAGCACCAACAGTACCATCAGTAATAGCACCAGTACCATCAATAATCCATGCCTCAACATCTCATTCTATACCTCAAATATAATCATCGTTCTACGTATTGTTCTACATCAATTATCTTCGTTTTTCATGGCGATTATGTAATCTCTAATGTTATAGAGATTATGTATTCTAGTTTTGACGGTAAACCAAATGAGTTTAATACTATATTAACTCATTAAATCCATGATTACATCTGAAGAAAATATATATGTAAGTATATTTTCACAAAGATTGTAATTAAAAATTCTTTCGTACAAACTGTTAATGGTGAAAATATATTAACGGGTAGGTAATACCCGAGGAATATTTAGATTTCACATTAATAAGTTACACTATACATTCTTCGAATCTGATTCAATAGTCATTTACTATCCTACTTACATCCACATATATATGTATCCGTTCACCGCAAAATAACCATTTTCATTCAATTTCATATTTGGATTTTGACCTATCAGAATCCAACAAGTGGCATAATGAAGAAAACATTGGACAAAAATAAAATTTGTTAGAAACAAACAATTTAACTATGAGAAGAATTTTGATAAGAATCCACGGTAACTGTTCCTAGCTAACTGATTAATTCCGTATTACATTTTATTTATCGCAATTTAATTCTCACAATTTATTTATCGCAATTTAAAATCTCACAATTTTATTTATCGTTATTTAATTTCTATTATTTATTTTACGCACTTTAAATATCGGGACACGTATACAAGGTTTTGACCTATCATATCGACGCATCTATATATATTATTTGGAATAACGATAGACACTCTATACGCAGTAGTGCTTGAGTTAGCTATACAGGGTTGAGGTTGATTCTATAATAATATATATACTTTGAGTTGTGATCGAGTCTGAGACATGTATATAACGGGTCACGACACGCATTAATTAATTCGAATATTATATACTAAACTATATATGAATTATTGAATTACTAACTTTGGACTACCAACATTGAACAATTAAAAATGAAATAAAATATTGATTATAACATATGAAACTAAACAATTCTTCAAGTTTGCCACTTGATTACATCTTAAAACTCATTTGTATCTTAACGATTACAATCCGCGTTCAAACCTTTCATGATCCTTAAAAACACCACAAACAAGAGGATGAACCAACCGCACTTCATCTACGTAAAGAAAGATTTATGCATATAGTATTACACCTGAAAACTCTCAGAAACTGAGTAAACGTTTAACGCGTAGCTGTGCTAATTCCTTTAGCGTTACTATTACCAAAAATAACTTTGCAATCTCTTTCCAAATTAGCCAATTTTGTCACAGCTCCAGCAAGTCAACTTCGACTTTTCGTTCGAAACAACCTTATTATAACCTTGATATATATGTGTGCTCTTTTATTGTTACAGGGGAACATTTTATATTCCATCATATTACCAGCAGACGTACCAGCAACCACGTTGCTCCTTGGCTTAAATCTCTTCGACAAATCACTATATTTATCTATTGAAGTCTTATCATGAACTCATCGGTATCTTGTAACGAGAATTGTCATACCAAGTATCGAGAAATCAGCAATCAGTATTTTGAATCTCGCAGCGTTTATACATCAAAAGTTATATATACATATAACATTTATCCCTTAGAATTATGATCTCTCATCCTGAAACTCTGAATAAATTACAAGGACTAAACTTGTACATAAAGAATCCTGATGATTCTATTTTTGATGAAATCTTTAGCGATTACCTTACTCCTTAATCGCTCTAAATCATTGTGAATGAATTTCTTCATCACACTTTGAATATAAAATTCTACGATGTTATCGTATCTTTCCTTATAAATATCCTCAATATTTCTGAAGATATCTTCATAAATATTCTTGTCCGATATTAATAAATCTCTTTGCGCTATCTGTGTTATATCATAAAAGAAAACTGTTTTAGTTTCTAAAATTCTGTAAACTTTCAAGTTTAAATTATGAATGATGTTGAAGTAGTGTTGGGAACGTAAGCATGAGTTAGTATAATATAATGACACTTGATCAACGTGATTATATTACAGTAAGTCATGCTGAGTTTTCTAATGTAACGTGATGATTCACAGATCATAACATCATCATCTGCCATGTTACATAACTCTTTCATTCATCTTAAACTCTACACATATCAAGAAAGTATATTCTTGATAATTCTATTCTTAGTGATTCAGGTAATTTGACAAATCAAATCGTGCGATTACGTTCTTTCTTGTTTAGAACATTAAGTTCATTCGATACTCCATACCTATGAATTCCGGACAATTTTTCGCTTGACTTAAAGTCAGGAAGAGAAAAACAAAAGAATGGAACTCCAAAATATAAAGGAAATGAAGAGGGTGGATTTATAGTGAAATATCCGACAGAGAAATCGAAACAGATTATCGCATTTTACCAAAGAAGATCCTAAATTCCTTAATTATCGAAGAATCAAATCCTGTCACGAAGATTTTCTCCAAATCCCTTGAACTCCGGAAATCAACCATATCTACGTCAAAGGATATGATGAAATATTATTTTTCTCATTTCACTCTTTTGTGATAGCTTCACTTATACTCCTCGCGTAATCAAACTGTTTCATCCATATTACTCAATGATGATAAAAATCTAATTTCTAGCTCGTATGCGTCATGAAAACATACTTTTTGTCAGCCATGACCATCCCAATCAAATTTCGAGACAAAATTTCTTTAACGGGTAGGTACTGTGACGACCCGGAAATTTCCGACCAAATTTAAACTTAATCTTTGAATGATTCCGACACGAGAAGCAAAGTCTGTAATATTGAAGTCTCAAAAACTGTGAACGATATTCATAATATCATTTGACCTTTGACTACTCCCTAACGATTCACGAACAATGAATTTGTAAATAGATATAAATAATTTTAATTGAAATATTATTTGAAATAATATATGATTTAATTGTTGGAAATAAATATATAAAATAATGTCTGTATATTTAATATTATTAATTTAATATATAATATATAGATATGAATATAATTAAGTACATATATATAAATATATATGTATATTATAAAAAGAAATATTATATATTGTAATTTTTATAATCAATGTTGAAAAATAATAATAATATATAATAATGATTATTATTTAAAGAGTATATATATATATATATATATATATATATATATATATATATATATATATATATATATATATATATATATATATATATATATATAAAGTATGTAGAATATATATTTTGTGATTTTAAAATAAACGGTAATTCAAAAATGAGTTTTATAAATTATAGGCTTAGTAAAAATGTATTTAGGAGCTATTTATTAAATTTTAAAATTTTTATATTTTACTTGGGATTGGGAGTGAATAATTAAGGTAATTTTTATTTAATAAATTAATGACTAAAGTTTATACCATAATGACTAAAATAAATATAGATAATTATTGTAAAAATTTGGGATTTTTCCGGAGACTTTTATCCACCACTGATTAACAACGGAGCATGATAGCACTACGTAATTTAAAACTGTGGGCGGCTAACTATTCTCACACGTTTCCTTTCACTGATTAACTTTAACATGAATTATTATTATATGTTATTAATTATTAGTTGGGCAATGTTTATAGCTGTATATGATATGTGTATATTTCTTCCATCACAAAATCACTAGCATTTGTTCACCACTTTGTGTTTCCATCAACAAACCATATTTCATTTTTTTTCTTCTTCTGCTGTTTTAACAGAGAACTACCTTCCATCACCATAAATCAACATCTAAACCCACCACCAAACCATAACCTTTATCACCACCTCATGCAACTGGTACTCAACAAAATCCCATACACAAACCACCGAATCATCTTCATCAAACAACCTTGAACAATACCACCTTAAAATCGTCCGCGATCACCACTTTTTCTCTTCTTTAAAAACAATCACACACCCACCACATACACGATCATACTCTTTCTCCTCCACGACAACCATCCACCACCTCATTCCATCGATCACCTTCTCTCTCTCATTATATCTCTCTATTTCTCTTCCTTGTAAACCTCCATGACCGCCAAATGGAAATCTCATTTCCCGTTCCTGTTTCGAATTAGAAAATCAACATTTTCACTCCACCTTCATCATTAAACCACCATAAACCCAACCCTAACACCACCAATCACCTTCAAGACCACAATTAAAATCGTTAACACTTTCGTTTATTCCCTATCCAAACATCACACGTACAAGACACCATCCCAGCAGTTTTTTTTATTTATTCGATACCTACCTGCTCGAGTTTCTACTCCTGTTTTACAAGTTCTGTTGAAAGCCAAATGATGATTTAAAGATGATGATTAAGGTGATGATTAAAGAGAAGTATAATGATGAGCTGTAAAGATGTGTTTGTTATTCCTTTTACCAACGAACCCACCTGTCGAGTGTACTGCACTATCTCAATTCGGCGTTCTATTATTTTCTTACTATCGACTTTAAACCACAACTTGGACCGATTCCATTTAACAACTCACACTATTGATATATGTGGGACAATGGGCAAATAAGTGGCCGACCAGTGAGTAGTAATAAAATGAAATTTATTCGCCTAAATATGTACATATTTATTTTATGTATGATCTGTTGTAGAAACGAAAGAACCGAACTCACGTTGGGTTTTTGATTTCATTATTGGTCCATGAATTGAGTTGCACAATTGGGCCGTCTCATATGGTTGGGCCATATACGTATTTTTGTGATGTGAACGAGATAGCAAAAATCCTGATAATGTGACGAACCGGAAATTTTTAACCAAATATAAACTTAATCTTTATATGATCTCGACATGATAAGCAAAGTCTATTTAATCGAATCTCAAAATGTTTGAACTAATTTTTTTTATGAATTCATTTGGCCTTTGACTATTCTCGACGATTCACGAACAAATGTGTATAAATAATTATGTAAATATATATAAAAGATATAAATACTATATGTATATATTATCTAATTATTAAATATTACATAATTAATAATATTTAAAATTTATGTATTAAACTACAAGCTAAAATATAGTTATTATATTAATAATATTATTAATTCAATTATTATAGGTATTAATATCAGCAGTATTAATATTATTCATTTAGTATATAATATATGAGATTTGATAAGTATAATCTGTTGTATCAATATTGCTAGGGTTATCTTTGTTAATATTATTAGTAGCATTTTTGAGAAAATTACAATTAATAGTTTTAATATTATATATCTATTATTATTATCATTAATATTATATATGTACAAACAGATATATCCATATACATATATATCGAATTATATATATATATATACAGATTATATTAGGAATCAGTTAGAAATATATATATATATATATATATATATATATATATATATATATATATATATATATATATATATATATATATATATATATATATATATATATATATATATATTTATAAATACAATTACATATAAATTATATATATATATATATATATAAATTATATAAATTGTACGAGTAGTTAGGAGTAGCCATCAAAACTTTTTTTTTCAATTTTGTTTCTGTCTTTCTTCTGGCTTGCACAACGAATAAGTATTTTCCACAATCAAACAAAGTCTGTTAACCATCCTTTTCTAGTTTACTTTTTTTATATTTTTTCTGTCCTTCTAATTGATTTCCTGTCGACCTCTTTACTGTAAAGCAGGTAATTAAATTGTGTTATTGAACAACACATTCGTTCCCTGAGTACTATTGTTGGATATCACTTTCAATTATTTTTTTTAACCGTTTGATTTCTAACAGAAGATATAAGCAGACTATGGTATCTCTGTTCCTTCTAATTTTTCCAAAATCTTCGAATTTGAAAGTAACTTGAAAATGTAAAAACACCATTGTGTTAGGAATCCTTTATGTAATCTTCCTGCAAAATATCAAGTATCAATTTTTACTATCGAATTTTAATTCTTGAGTCAAACTTAAAGTTTCAAAAGGTCAAACTCTGTGTTCAACCTGAAATTTGTAAACATGTTAATGTTTTTGGATAAATTGAAGGTTTAGAAAGTTTTTATACGCCATTGGCTACCTATTTCATGTAGAAAGTATTGTACAAAACACTCTCAAAATCAAAAGTAAAATTATTATTTTTTTAGAAAACCCTAACCCAGCAGCGTTTTCTTTTGTTATATATATATTTTTTTATTTTGTTTTTCATATACAACCAACCATAAATGATTATTGGTTTTCAGATTACGAATTAATTGAAGCTGTAAATTGGATAATATGTTATTTAATTGGATACCTGGGTCGACTTGTATCTGTGAAGAAGAAGAAGAAGATGAACTTTTAATACGAGTTATAAAAATTAGGAATGGGTTTTAATTAGAAAAAGCAGGAGCAGAAGGATGGTTTGTGTATGTTTCAGGGTAGTCTGTGGTCACGAGTTCGAGCCTAGGGAAGGGTTGTTTCATTTTTTTTGGAATTCTTTTCATATGAGGTAGTGTTTCTAATTTTATTTTTATTATTCTTATTATTAATTATTATTAGGATTAATTATTAGTATTATTATAACTAAGATTGTTATTGTTACTAATAGTATTATACTTATTACCATACTTAGTATTATAGTCATCATAATTATTACTATGATAAGTATTAATAATATTATTACTAGTAGTAAACTTATCATTTTAGTATTTTTATCATCACTATGATTATGATTATTATTATCATTATTAATATTATGAAAGAAATAATAATATATTATTATCATTAATATTAGAATCTGTATCGTTTATAAATATTAGTACCATCAATACATTTATAATTATTAGTATCGTATTTATCATTATTATTATTATTATAAGTATTATTATTAATATTATCATTATTATTATTATGATTAATATTATTATTATTAATAATATTATTACTACTATTAGTGAAAGGATTATTATCATAGATATTATAATTATTACTATTATTGTTGCTGTCATTAAAATTATTAAAATCAATATCATAACTATCGTTAACTGTAAAAAAATTAATATTATTACAAGTAGTATTATTAATATCATTGTTATTATTACTCTTAGTATTGTTAAAAATTATTATCTTTATCATTATTATTATTATTATTAGTAGTATTACAAGTATTATTATTACTATCCTTTATGTTGTTATTATTATAATTAAAATTTTACAAACAAGAGAAATTTATATAAAATATATTTATTACATAAGTATACTAATATTACATAATATTATATATAACTAATACAATTATTATAACGTTAATTGAATTATATATCAAATAAGTATTATAACCTATTATAAGTAGTAATAAAATAGATATAGGAATTATAATTGTAATACATGACAAAATAAATATAAAATATTCGATTACGATTATATGTATTAATGAATATACAAATGATATAGGTTCGTGAATCCGAGGCCAACCCTGCATTGTTCAATATAGTGATATGTATTTTTACTACAAAATACAGTATGGTGAGTTTCATTTGCCTTTTTACCCTTTATATTTTTGGGCTGAGAATACATGCGCAAATTTTATAAATGTTTTACGAAATAGACATAAGTAATTGAAACTACATTATATGGTTGAATGATCGAAGCCGAATATGCCCCTTTTTGCTTGGTAACCTAAGAATTAGTAAACCAATCTACTAATTGACGCGAATCCTAAAGATAGATCTATTGGGCCTAACGAACCCCATCCAAAGTACCGGATGCTTTAGTACTTCGATGTTGTTTTATCATGTCCGAAAGATTTTCCGGAATGATAGGGGATATTCTTATATGCATCTTGTTAATATCGGTTACCAGGTGTTCACCATATGAATGATATTTTGTCTCTATGGATGGGACGTATATTTATGAGAACTGAAAATGAAAATCTTGTGGTCTATTAAAATGATGGAAATATTATTTATATTAAACTAATGAACTCACCAACCTTTTGGTTGACACCTTAAAGCATGTTTATTCTCAGGTATGAAAAAAATCTTCCGCTGTGCATTTGCTCATTTTAGAGATATTACTTGGAGTCATTCATGACATATTTCAAAAGACGTTGCATTCGAGTCATTGAGTTCATCAAGATTATTATTAAGTCAAATATAGTTGGATATATTATGAAATGGTATGCATGCCATCAACTTTCGATGAAAGGAAATGCTGTCTTTTAAAAAAGAATGCAATGTTTGTAAAATGTATCATATAGAGGTCAAGTACCTCGCGATGTAACCAAATGTAATGTATTCGTCCTGATGGATTAGGACGGGTCGTTAGAGTTGGTATAAGAGCGGTGGTCTTAGCGAACCAGGTCTTGCATTAGTGTGTCTAATTGATAGTTGTTTAGATGCATTAGTGAGTCTGGACTTCGACCGTGTCTGCATGTCAAAAGTTTTGCTTATCATTTCTAGTCGGAAATCATCTGCTTATCATCCTTAGGAAATTACCTGCTTATCGTTCTTAGTCTAGACATATCTTACTGCCTCTATTGCATATATAGTGTACAGATAAATTCATATCTTAGCGTATCTGTTATCATTACCTTTGCCTGACAGATTCCGTAGATTCATCCGTAACTTATGAGATTTTAGTATTATATATGCATATGTAAATTTTGTATTGCAGGGTACTAATCTATATCATATAATCTATTTCTTATCGAAAATCCTTCATCTGATCGTACGAGATGAATCCCTCAACCAGTTCGAGTCCCTTAGATTTCGATAGCTATTCCGATAGTTATTCCGATAACTATTCTGACATGGATATTCACCTAAACTCCGGAAGCAGCGTCACCAGAATGAATCAACCAATCAGCCATCCCAAATTCATCTGATGGGTTCGTAGTTGACTTAACCAATGGAGACGGGAAGAAGGCGATCCTTTCCACCAATCAAATTGCCCGCTTGACGAAGAACCCGAAGCACTTACCGGTGAACCTGTCCGAAACACCATTTTCTCTCTCATTTCTAGAGTATCTCGTCATGATTATATACTACATCAAATTCTAAACCTTATTCATTCGCTCATTCCAACCGGCAATCATCCCGGAATAATAGAAGAAGTTAGAGAACTTCGGGCTCGAGAAATAAAATTGAAGAATATGGTGCAAAATTTACCTGCTTCGGCAACATCATCGGTACCAACAGTACCATCAGCAACAGCACCAGTGTCAGCAACAATCCATGCCTCAACATCTCATTCTGTACCTCGAGTATAATCATCATTCTACGAATAGTTCTACATCAATTATCTTCGTTCGACATAGCGATTATGTAATCTCTAATGTTTTAGAGATTATGTATTATAGTTTTGATGGTAAACCAAATGAGTTTAATAATATATTAACTCGTTAAATCCATGATTACATCTGAAGAAAATATATATGTATATATGTTTTCATAAAGATTGTAATTAAAAATTCTTTTGTACAAACTATTAATAATGAAAATATTTTAACGGGTAGGTAATACCCGAAGAATATTTAGATTTCACATTAATAAGTTACATTGTACATTCTTCAAATCTGATTCAACAGTCATTTACTATCCTACTTACAACCATCGATATACGTATCCGTTCACCGCAGAATAATCATTTTCATTCAATTTCATATTTGGATTTTGACCTATCAGAATCCAACAAGTGGCATAATGAAGAAAACATTTAACAAAATAAAATTTGTTAGAAACAGACAAATTAACTATGAGGAATTTTGTTAGGAAATCACGCTAACAAAATCCTAGCTAACTGTTCGTAGCTAACTGTTAATTCCGTATTACATTTATTTATCGTAATTTATTTATCGCATTTTTTTATCACAATTTTAATTCTCGCAATTTTATTTATCGTCATTTAATTTCTGTTATTTATTTTACGCACTTTAAATATCGGGACACGTATACAAGGTTTTGACATATCATATCGACGCATCTATATATATATATTATTTGGAATAACCATAGACACTCTATATGCACTAATGTTGGAGTTAGCTATACAGGGTTGAGGTTGATTCTACAATAATATATATAGTTTGAGTTGTGATCGAGTCTGAGACATGTACACGGGTCACGATACGTATTAATTAATTCAAATATTATATATTAAACTATATATGAATTATTGGACTGTTAACTGTGGACTATCGCCTGTGCACTACCAATATTGGACAATTAAAATGAATTAAAATATTGATTATAAAATATGAAACTAAACAATTCTTCAAGTTTGCCACTTGATTTCATCTTAAACCTCATTTGTATCTTGACAATTACAATCTGCGTTCATACCTTTCATAATTCTTGAAAAACACCTCAATCGAGAGAATGAACCAATCGCACTTCATCTACGAAAGAAGAGATTGATGCATATAGTTATGCACTTGAAAACACTCGGAACCTGAGTAAATGTTTAACACGAATCTGTGCTAGTTCCTTTGACATTGTTATTACCGAAAATAACTTTACAATTCCTTTTCAAATTAGTCAATTTTGTCACAGCTCCAACAAATCAGCTTCAATTATTTCATTTGAATAAACCTTGTTATAAAGATTACCCCTTCATCGTCGTTACCGGAGAACCGTTTATATCTCACCACATTAGCAGTAAATTTACCAACAACTCCGTTGATCTTTGGCTTTCTGAAAAATCACCATATTCAGTGAAACCCTATCATTTACTCATTTACATCTTATAATGAGAATTACTATACCAACTACCGGGAATTAGCAATCAGTATTTTGAAATCTCGCAGCATGTCTACATCAACAGTTATAAGTATACATATAATTCTTATCTCTTAGAATTATGATTTTTGCATTCTGAAATTCTGAAACGCACTCAGTCTACAAATCAATACTCTGAATGTTGAAAAAGCTAAATGAAGCAGCAGAAACCGTAGACAAACGTAAACGATCTCAACAGCCGAAAGTTGATGATAAAGAATTGTATGTTGGGAAAGCTCAGAAGAAGTTTGAAACTGAAAAACTAATTGAGCAAACTACGAAGGAGTCTCTAAACAAATCACAAGCCCTAAACTTGTACATTAAGAATCCTGATGATTCTGTTTCTGATGAAATCTTTAGCGAATACCTTGCTTCTGACTCCAAACTCTTGCGAGCAAATTTTCTTCACCATCCTTCGATATTAGAAATTTCAAGATATCATCGTATCTTTCATTATAAATATCCTCCATATTTCTGAAGATATTTTAGTAACTGTTCTTATCTGAAATCATCAATCTCTTCGTGCTATCAGTGTTACATCATATAGAAACTGTTAGTTTCTATATTGTGTAAACTTCCGAGCTCAAATTATGAATTTTTTGAAGTAGTATTGGAAGCTGATGCATGAGTTAGTATAATATAATGACACTTGATCAACGTGATTATATTACAGTAAGTCATGCTGAGTTTCTAATGGAGCGTGATGATTCACAGACCATAACGTCATCATGTGCCATGTTACATGACTCTTACATTCTATCTAATCTATAAACATATCAAGAACATATTTTCTTAATAGTCCTATCTTTTCTCTTGAATTCTGGTAATTTAACCCATCAAGATCGTGCCATTTCAATTTTCTTCTTAGAACATTAGTCATGTTCATTTGAAACTCCATACCTACGAATTCTGGACCATTACTTAATGTGCTTAGTGGATAGAAGAGAAAATAGAGCATAAAGCTTCGAAGTGTAAATAGGGGTATAAATCGCAGCAAATAGGAGAAAACATTAACTATGGATGACAGTGATTATAGGAGACAGAAGCAAGGACTTTGAAATATAAGGAAAGATATAACACCCAATAACAACACGGAGGTTACAAACCGTGGATATTAATACGAATAGCAATATAAAGACAATGTATAATTAAGAATAGTATCATCCAAAGTAATAGTAAAAGTAAAAAGATTTTTCTGATGGAGGATTGAAAAGAAGGATGACAGAAATGATAATTAGGAAAATATCAAGGATTAGAACGGGATTAAGCATTTTCAAAATCTTTTGGATGTATGAACAAAGAAAGAAAGTATAGGAATGGTGAGAATAATGGAACGGAAGAGTTAAATTTATAATGGAAATATCAGACAGAGTAATCGAGGCAGATCACCATTTTTAGTTATAGAGATCTTAATTTTCTTAAATCCCGAAGAATCAGATCTTATAGATTTCGAAGATTTTCTTTAATTCCCTTGAATACCGGAATTCAACCAAGACAACGTCAAAAGCTAAGACGCACTTTATTTTCTAAATTCCACCATGACTACGTCAAAAGTTAAATCTCTATCTCAATCTGTTATGACAGCTCCATTCGTACTCTTCAAATAATTGAATTATTTTATTATTATTACTCAATGATAATAAAACTCTAATGATCAACTCATAATCGTCATGAAAACATTTTTATTGTTAGCCATGACCACTTCACTCAAATTTCGGGACGAAATTTCTTTAACGGATAGGTACTGTGATGACCCGGAAATTTTCGACCAAATTTAAACTTTATCTTTATATGATCTCAACATGATAAGCAAAGTCTATTTAATCGAATCTCAAAATGTTTGAACTATTTTTTTTTTATGAATTCATTTGGTCTTTGACTATTCTCGATGATTCACGAACAAATGTGTATAAATAATTATGTAAATATATATAAAAGATATAAATACTATATGTATATATTATCTAATTATTAAATATTACATAATTAATAATATTTAAAATTTATGTATTAAACTACAAGCTAAAATATAGTTATTATATTAATAATATTATTAATTCAATTATTATAGGTATTAATATCAGCAGTATTAATATTATTCATTTAGTATATAATATATGAGATTTGATAAGTATAATCTGTTGTATCAATATTGCTAGGGTTATCTTTGTTAATATTATTAGTAGCATTTTTGAGAAAATTACAATTAATAGTTTTAATATTATATATTTATTATTATTATTATTATTATTATTATTATTATTATTATTATTATTATTATTATTATTATTATTATTATTATTATTATTATTATTATTATTATCATTAATATTATATATGTACAAACAGATATATCCATATTCATATATACCGAATTATATATATATACAGATTATATTAGGAATCAGTTAGAAATATATATATATAGATATATATATATATATATATATATATATATATATATATATATATATATATATATATATATATATATATATATATATATATATATATATATATATATATAAATATAAATACAATTACATATAAATGATATATATAAATTATATAATTCGTACGAGTTGTTAGGAGTAGCCATCAAAACTTTTTTTTCAATTTTGTTTCTGTCTTTCTTCTGGCTTGCACAACGAATAAGTATTTTCCACAATCAAACAAAGTCTGTTAACCATCCTTTTCTAGTTTACTTTTTTTATATTTTTTCTGTCCTTCTAATTGATTTCATGTCGACCTCTTTACTGTAAAGCATGTAATTAAATTATGTTATTGAACAACACATTCGTTCCCTGAGTATTATTATTGGATATCACTTTCAATTATTTTTTTTAACCGTTTGATTTCTAACAGAAGATATAAGCAGACTATGGTATCTCTGTTCCTTCCAATTTTTCCAAAATCTTTGAATTCGAAAGTAACATCAAAATGTAAAAACACCATTGTGTTAGGAATCCTTTATGTAATCTTCCTGTAAAATATCAAGTATCAATTTTTATTATCGAATTTTAATTCATGAGTCAAGCTTAAAGTTTCAAAAGGTCAAACTCTGTGTTCATCCTGAAATTTGTAAACATGTTAATGTTTTTTGGATAAATTGAAGGTTTAGAAAGTTTTTATACGCCATTGGCTACCTATTTCAGGTAGAAAGTATTGTGCAAAACACTCTCAAAATCAAAAGCAAAATTATTTTTTTTTATAGAAAACCATAACCCAGCAGCGTTTTCTTTTGTTATATATATATTTTTTTATTTTGTTTTTCATATACAACCAACCATAAATGATTATTGGTTTTCAAATTACAAATTAATTGAAGCTGTAAATTGGATAATATGTTATTTAATTGGATACCTGGGTCGACTTGTATTTGTGAAGAAGAAGAAGATGAACTTTTAATACGGGTTATAAAAATTAGGAATCGGTTTTAATCAGAAAAAGCAGGAGCAGAAGGATGGTTTTTGTATGTTTTGGGGTAGTCTGTGGTCACGAGTTCGAGCCTAGGGAAGGGATGTTTCATTTTTTTGGAATTCTTTTCATATGAGGTAGTTTTTCTAATTTTATTTTTATTATTCTTATTATTAATTATTATTAGGATTAATTATTAGTATGATTATAACTAAGATTGTTATTGTTACTAATAGTATTATACTTATTACCATACTTAGTATTATAGTCATCATAATTATTACTATGATAAGTATTAATAATATTATTACTAGTAGTAAACTTATCATTTTAGTATTTTTATCATCACTATGATTAAGATTATGATTATCATTATTAATATTATGAAAGAAATAAAAATATATTATTATCATTAATATTAGAATCTGTATCGTTTATAAATATTAGTATCATCAATACATTTATAATTATTAGTATCATATTTATCATTATTATTATTATAAGTATTATCATTAATATTATCATTATTATTATTATGATTAATATTATTATTATTAATATTATTATTACTACTATTAGTGAAAGGATTATTATCATAGATATTATATTTGTTACTATTATTACTGCTATCATTAAAATTATTAAAATCAATATCATAACTATCGTTAACTGTAAAAAAATTAATATTATTACAAGTAGTATTATTAATATCATTGTTATTATTACTATTAGTATTATTAAAATTATTATCTTTATCATTATTATTATTAGTAGTATTACAAGTATTATTATTACTATCCTTTATGTTGTTATTATTATAATTAAAATTTTACAAATAAGAGAAATTTATATAAAATATATTTATTACATAAGTATACTAATATTACATAATATTATATCTAACTAATACAATTATTATAACGTTAATTGAATAATATATCAAATAAGTATTATAACCTATTATAAGTAGTAATAAAATAGATATAGGAATTATAATTGTAATACATGACAAAATAAATATAAAATATTCGATTACGATTATATGTATTAATGAATATACAAATGATATAGGTTCGTGAATCCGAGGCCAACCCTGCATTGTTCAATATAGTCATATGTATTTTTACTACAAAATACAGTATAGTGAGTTTCATTTGCCTTTTTACCCTTTATATTTTTGGGCTGAGAATACATGCGCAAATTTTATAAATGTTTTACGAAATAGACATAAGTAATTGAAACTACATTATATGGTTGAATGATCGAAGACGAATATGCTCCTTTTTTCTTGGTAACCTAAGAATTAGTAAACCGATCTACTAATTGACGCGAATCCTAAAGATAGATCTATTGGGCCTAACGAACCCCATCCAAAGTACCGGATGCTTTAGTACTTCGATGTTGTTTTATCATGTCCGAAGGATTTCCGGTAATGATAGGGGATATTCTTATATGCATCTTGTTAATGTCGGTTACCAGGTGTTCACCATATGAATGATATTTTGTCTCTATGCATGGGACGTATATTTATGAGAACTGAAAATGAAAATCTTGTGGTCTATTAAAATGATGGAAATATTATTTATGTTAAACTAATGAACTCACCAACCTTTTGGTTGACACCTTAAAGCATGTTTATTCTCAGGTATGAAAGAAATCTTCCGCTGTGCATTTGCTCATTTTAGAGATATTACTTGAAGTCATTCATGACATATTTCAAAAGATGTTGCATTCGAGTCGTTGAGTTCATCAAGATTATTATTAAGTCAAATATAGTTGGATATATTATGAAATGGTATGCATGCCGTCAACTTTCGATGAAAGGAAAGGTTGTCTTTTAAAAACGAATGCAATGTTTGTAAAATGTATCATATAGAGGTCAAGTACCTCGCGATGTAACCAAATGTAATGTATTTGTCCTGTTGGATTAGGACGGGTCGTTAGAGTTAACATTCGGGATTATAGAAACTTGAGATGATTATGGTGAGTTCCTGGTCGAGTGATTGACGGTGGAGAAGAGACAGAAAAAAAAAACGAATTATATATATATATTTAGATGGGTTTATGAAACAGAAATGGTACATTGGAGGAGTGGCTAGGTGTTAATGCGGGTGGGCGAAAGGTCTCGGGTTCGTGTCCCGGCTCGGGTGGTTTATCATTTTTTTAGTCTTTAAAGGTAGTTTCCATTATCAACTTATTATTATTATTATTATCATTATTATTATTATTATTATTATTATTATTATTATTATTATTATTATTATTATTATTATTATTATTATTATTATTATTATTATTATTATTATTATTATTATTATTATTATTATTATTATTATTATTATTATTATTATTATTTTTATAATTTATTAATGATATTATTACTAAATATTATTAGGATTGTTAATTATCATTATTTTAATCACTACTAATATTATTTTAGTATTATTATAATTACTATTTTAACAAACAAATTAAATATATACATATAAAATATATCAACTAATATATACATATATATTTTATCATATAGAAACTCTAATATAAATTATTATTATTAACATGTTATAATGAAAGATAAACACTAGTTAAATAAAATATGTAAATTAAATATATCTACATTTATATAACAAATAATTTAACAAGCATATTATTAATAATAATATATACATTTATTCGATTACGATTATGTGTGTTAATATATATATATATATATATATATATATATATATATATATATATATATATATATATATATATATATATATATATATATATATATATATATATACGTTCGTGAATCCAAGGCCAACCCTACCCTTGTTCAATATAGTCATATGTATTTTTACTACAAAAAACACTATGGTGAGTTTCATTTGTCTTTTTACCCTTTACATTTTTGGGCTGAGAATACATGCGAAATTTTTATAAATGTTTGACGAAATAGACA
Source organism: Rutidosis leptorrhynchoides (assembly GCF_046630445.1). Lineage (NCBI taxonomy): Eukaryota > Viridiplantae > Streptophyta > Magnoliopsida > Asterales > Asteraceae > Rutidosis > Rutidosis leptorrhynchoides. The sequence goes on along the minus strand of NC_092335.1, from coordinate 312,754,805 downwards.
CAAGTAATTGAAACTACGTTCTATGGTTGAATGATCGAAATCGAATATGCCCCTTTTAGCTTGGTAGCCTAAGAATTAGGGAACTCGACCTAATTGACGCGAATCCTAAAGGTAGATCTACGGGAACTAAGAACCCCCATTCTAGAATTTGGAATGCTTTAGTACTTCGAGTTTATCATGTCCGATGGGTGTCCCGGAATGATGGGGATATTCTATATGCATCTTGTTAAGGTCGGTTACCATGTGTTCACCATATGAATGATATTTTGTCTCTATGCAGTTTGCAAAATGCCTGATACGAGATGTGTATTTATGGAATTAAAATCTTGTGGTCTATTAAAATTATGGAAATGATGGATTATGATAAACTAATGAACTCACCAACCTTTTGGTTGACACTTTAAAGCATGTTTATTCTCAGGATTGAAAGAAATCTTCCGCTGTCCATTTGCTCAATTTAAAGATATTATTTGGAGTCATTCATGGCATATTTCAAAAGACGTTGCATTCAAGTCGTTGAGTTCAGTAAAAATTATGATTAAGTAAATGACATATTTAATCATTTATAGTTGGAAATTATGAAATGGTATGCATGCCTGTCAACTTTGAATGTAAAGAAAGTTTGTCTTTTAAAAACAAATGCAATGTTTGTAAAATGTATCATATAGAGGTCAAGTACCTCGCGATGTAACCAAATGTAAGGTATTCGTCCAGATGGATTAGGACGGGTCTCTACATCATTTTCCCAGAATAACAACTTTGAAATCAAAGATTATGATAGTTTTTAATTATCCAACCCAAAACAGCCCCTGGATTTACTACGACGGCGTATGTCCGATTTTACGGTGTTCTTTGTGTTTTCAAGTTTTAACTCATTAAGTTAGCATATCATATAGATATAAAACATGTGTTAAGTTTTTTTAAAAGTCAAGTTAGAAGGATTAACTTTATTTTCAAACAAGTTTAGAATTAACTAAACTATGTTCTAGTTTATAAACTCTTATATAGATAGCTATAATTATATGAATTGAACAAGAGTTTTGGTAAGTCTAATACCTTGATTTAAGAAAGGGAAGTAGTTGAATATGAAGAGGATTTCTAGAGCTTGAAAGACTCCTTGAAAGGGTGCTTAAAGATAACCAAACTTGGAAGCAAAACTTAAATCAAATGAGGTGTTCTTGATTACTACTTCTATGGTGTTTATGGATTATTTTTGTAACTAGTTTTTGTTGTAGATAATGAAGGCTTATTAGAACTTGAAGAGAGGATATTAGAGAGTGTTTTTAGAGAGAAAGAATAAGAGAATACTTGGAAGAGAATTGAAAGTAGAATGGATGTAAATGTGTGTAAAAAAAATACCATGTAAGGTCTTTATATACTAGTTGTATTTTGTTGTTTTATGACAAATATCTAGGATAAGTTAAATACCATGAGGTCATGCATGACATAATAAGATTGATGATATCATGCATGACATAATACATCAATCATGCAAATTACTATTGGTATATATGAATAGTAAATACTTTATGTTGTCTTTTTTTGACCAATATCTAGTATAAGTTAAATTGATGATGTCATGCATGACATAATAAGACTGATGATGTCATGCATGACATAATACTCCACTAATACAGATTTTTATTAGTATATATCAATAGTAAATACTTATAGAAGCTTCGTATAATACGTGTATATATACTGTATGAATATGAGTAGGATTCTTGAGAAAAATGAACGAAAATACGAGTATAGCTATCCTTTATATGTTTTTGTATATTATTAAGTGTATTTAATACTTTTAAGGTTGTATTTATACTCATAATACATTGTATGTAAATACATTTTAACATAAGTTAATTACATCGCTTAAATAGTAACATATATATTGTTCGAAAACTCTCTAAATTAGTAGTATATAAAAATGTATATATAATACCTTCTTAATATACTTAATGAGATATTTAATTATCATATTTTCAAGTTAAATATATATATATACACATATATATAATTAATACAAATTATGACGTTCGTGAATCGTAGGAATAAAAGGGTAATTGGTTATATGAACACAGTTCGAAGTTTTTGAGATTTCCACATTACAGACTTTACTTATCGTGTCAGAAACATTAAATCATTTAAAGATAAAGTTTAAATTTGGTCGTAAATTTACGGGTCGTCACACTCACCAACATTTTTGTTGACTTTTAAGCATGTTTATTCTCAGGTGATTATTAAGAGCTTCCGCTGTTACATGCTAATTTAAGGACAAAAATGGAGTCAGCATGCTTGTAATATATTGTTTAAAAATGGCATTCGGAGATTTAAATTGATGTGTAATATTGTTGTAAACAAATATGTAATATCCGTGTGTAAAACGTTATCTTTTAGATTATCATTACTTGATAATCTACGTTATGGTTTTTGAACCTTTATTGATAAAGTAAAGGTTATGGTTTGTTTTAAATAAAACGAATGCAGTCGTCGAAAAACGTCTCATATAGAGGTCAAACCTCGCAACGAAATTAATTAATATGAAACGTTTATAATCGATATGAACGGGACATTTCATCAAGTGTACGAGTAACAACTACATAAGCACCTGTTTATGTTACGGTAGGGTTTGTCAAACCTAACGGTACCGTCCCTATAAGTCGAGCTTACAAAGTAACTAATATAATCAAGCTAAGGGATTTTTGATCTGAACTCATATGTATATTCTTAGTAAGTTACTTGTGCCAAACACGTAAAACATTTGTAAAAAGCATGCATCTCATCCCTGTAAAAACATAGTAGGGACTGTAGACTCACCTTAGCAAAAGCACTCGTAAAGATCATAGCAAATCATACTGTTGTCGAAACTCTCGACTGAACAACGCAACCTAATCAAGTAAATCATCTTAAGTATACACTAATAGATTAAACTTCATCAACCTATAGTGTACGCAAAGTCCTAGTGCTCAGACTGACTCAACGAACAAGTAAAAGTCAACTAATCCAAGCAAGTCAACTAAAGTCAAACCAAAAGTCAACTCGGTCAAAGTGGTCAACTAAAGTGAAACATCTCAGTGTGTCATGCAAACATGGTCAAAAAGTCAAACCTAGGTCATATAACATGTTATATCTCGTAGTTTAGCAAATCGCATTTTCCGCTTCTTAGCGCATACCTTGGAAATCCGTACGTCGTAAAGAGATATATCTATAGCACATAGCACATAATTCATAAAATTATGATCAACTACAGATCATAACTATACTTAAAATCAATTCCAAAAAGTCCAGCCAAAGCCTCATACGATAATTAAAAGTCAGAAGTCAGAAGGGGTCTAATCATTGTTCATTACAGCAATTTCTGCTCGCGCGTCAGTTTTGAAATATTTCTCAGAAAATATAGAAAACATATTTTGACGAACGGCAAATTGGGGTCATCTCAAAACATCTTAAAGTTTTATTGATAAAATAATCAGAAGCATTGCTTTAGCCAATTTGTACAGTTTCGAAAAACATTACAGACTCATCAGTTTTTGATAAGCATATATCTCATGGCAATTCACGTTCTTGCAAGTTCGCATACAAATTAAACATGTCAAGGAACACCTAGACTAACATATTCTAGAAGATCAAAGTCTAAATCAATTCCTAGTTCATTTTAGAAATTTTTATGTGAACTTAAAAACTGATTCAACATACTTTACAAATCAAATCTTCGTTTTATCATATCGGGAGCATTACTTAACCTTTTGACGCAAATCTTTAGTCCAAATTGCATAAATTTTCACAAGGAATACAGTAGAATACTTTTCATAAGCTAAAACACAAAGCATGCAACTCAGAAAATTCGGATTATGCATAAAACATAGTGAAATCTTCGATTAATCAAATCTTAAGCATACGATAACGAAATCAAGCAAAATCGGAGTCTAAAATTAATAACTTTTCGATATCTCTCTATTTAAACACATTACAAGATCAGATCTCATACCAATTTAATCAGATCAACAATAAACAAATTCATTTTTCGAACATACAACGTTAATTACGCAATCAATCAACAATTAACAACATCAATCACCATTAATTGAGCACTAGACTTGATTACACAACGTAATTGAAAAAAAACTGAATTAATGAAATTAAGGTTACTAGTTATACCTCAAACGATTAAATTGAGCAACTAACGCGTAGAGAACGACACAAGGAACAACGTTCGTGTACAAACCTTCTTCAAATTTTGAGTTTTGAATGTGTGTGTGTGTGTGTATGTGTATGTGGAGGCTGACGGCCAAAGGAGGTAGGGAGAGGGAGAGAATGTCAATTGTATGTGTGTGTATTATGAGGGTTTCTAGTCTAGTTTCTCCCTTAAATACATTAGGGCCTAATTAGAGTCCATCATTAGCAAGTAAAGGTCCAAAATACAAACACAAGGGGTCCACTAGGGGGGTTCGGCCGATTGGCCTTCTTATGGGGGCTCGGGCTCAATTTTGCTTCATTACTCATACGCGCTTGGTCGGTTTCGAGTGCCGTTAACCGTACCGGGTCTCCAGAACGTTAACTAGTCGTTGAAACGCAATCACCGAGTTTAATTCATTAAATAAATAATAAATTAAAATTAATTTTCTTAAAGTCAATAATTATCGAAAATAATTATTGTGTCGTTTTTCTGAGTTCCGTAAACTGAAAATCTTTCTAGACGATAAACTTAATCGTAACGTTTTCTAGTTATTTAGCTAACCGAAATAAGTTCGTAAATTAATATAGTATATTAATTCAAACATTTCTCAAATAAGTATGTATTTAATTCTATTAAACACACAAATCTAAGTAACCACCGTTAAATAATTAACGGACAATTAACGATAGTAAACGAAAAAAGTCGGGTTGTTACACACCTGTAGACTGTGTAATATACGCTACTCCTGACCATGGTTCCCAAAATATTGGGTAAGTTTACTAGTATTTTTACTAACTGGTTGCCAAAGATTATTAAAAAAAAACAGTGGTTAGAATTCCGTCGTCTTTTCCCCAAGTTGTTAGCATTTTTGTTGGGCCTCTTTTTGGTATGATCTTTTCGCTATTTTCTGCGTAATATAATAAATAAACAACGAACAATTCCATTCAATTAAATGAATGAAACAGTGCATATAAGTAACCAGATATACAAAGATAACCTGCTGTAATTTTTGTGATGTCAACTATGTCATCTTCGTCCATAAGTTGAGGCTCATCATCATCTTCTGGTATTTCATCACAAATGTCATAATATAAGTTATAATGTAGGAATTATAAATTTAAAGAAAGATTCGTCTTAGTTGAGAAAATTTACCGTATTCAATTTCCCTGTCATAGTGTTCGTGGAAATGTTCATTATCGTCATATATATATGTTAGTGTATCACAACATTCATAATGAAAGTTAGAGTATACTTACGTATCAGTAAACAAATATAAGATTCTTGTGAGTATAGAAAATTAACCATCTGCATATTCAGTTTCTTGATTTTCTTCATGCAGTTCATGTTCATCTCCATTGAAGACGCCGTTGCCAGTTTCATTTTGTTCTTCATTCCTATTTGTTTCTGTAATTGCAATAAAAATAATATGAAATTGTATAAGTATATATTCATAATCATACTAGTCATTAAATATCAAAAATGATTTGAGTATTAGAACAGTCATATTGAAAGTAAGAATATAAGTATTAGAAAAAAAAATGAAAGATTCATGTGAATATAGCAAATAAACCATCTTCATAATCAGTTCCTGCATTTTCTTCATCCAGTTTACGTTCATCTCCATTGAAGAAGTCGTTTCCAGTTTTATTTTGTTCTTCATTCCTATTTGTTTCTGTAACTGCATTTAAAATCGGTTATGAAATTGTTAAGTAAATAGTTGTTGGTCCCTTGATTAACAACATGAGTATTGTAGAGGGGGGTGAATACAATTCTTAATAATTAACTTAACAGTTAAAGCAATTCAGTATTCAAGTAATTAATTCAAATAGAGTCTAAGATAATTTTCAACTGTTTATTCTTTATTGATTGGATCACAAAGAATTACAACTATTCTTGGCAGAATGATAGTTGGTTGATACAGATTATACCTAAGTTATAGCTATCGAGGATATCTTAAGCTATTATAAGTTTGGACTCTAAATAAATAAACCCACACCACTAGTTATTACAATAGTGGATACTTCTATTTATAGTAGTCCTATTAACCATGTAATTGTTCTATTGTCCACTGGTACATAAGATGTCTGTACTTGTGGGGACAACTGTGATGTGTGTCGCGAGGGGTACGAAATAGTGTTTATTTTTAATACGAAATTCGACGAAATTTTACACAAGTTTTATTATTTTTACGGATGGGAAATACCTAAACCTTGCTACAACACTTATAGGCAGTGTACCTAATCGTAAAGTAGTGTAGTTTTTAGTAAGTCCGGTTCGTTCCACAGGGAAATCTTTAAACAAAGCTCAACGCTATATTAGTTTACTTTTATAAAAATACAAATATATATATAAGTAATATTATTATTATAAAGGGGGGTTTTTACCGTTTAATGACCGGTTTGTCGATTTTAAAACTTTAGTCGCAGTTAAAACCTAATGTAAAATACAAAATAAATACAAGACTTAAATTAAAGCGTAAAGTAAATAACGATAATGAAATTGCGAATAATAAAAATGCGATAAAATAAAATTACGATAATTAAAAAGTACGATAATTAAAAGTGCGATTAAATAACAATAAATAAAAGTGCGATAATTAGAAGTGCAATTAAATATAAAATAAAGGAAATTAAATATGAAATAAAAGAATTATGCTTATTTAAACTTCCGTAATCATGATGTTTGACGTGTTGATTTTAGTTTTATGCCCATGGGTTAATTGTCCTTTGTCCTGGATTATTTAATATGTCCGTCTGGTTTTTGTCCATAACAGTCCATCAGTCATAAATATAAATTGCAAGTGTCCTTGTCAAATTATTATTATACCCGAAGTTAAATATTCCAACTAATTGGGGATTCGAATTGTAACAAGGTTTTAATACTTTGTTTAATGAATACACCAGGTTATCGACTGCGTGTAAACCAAGGTTTTACTACTTTGCTAACAATTACACCAATTACCCTTGAATGTAATTTCACCCCTGTTTTAATTATTCTAGTGGCTATTAATCCATTCCCGTGTCCGGTTAAATGAACGATTATTCGTACATATAAATACCCCGCCCATCGTGTCCGATCGAGTGTATATGGTAATTTATAGGGACGCCCAATTGTAAATCTTTATATTAACATTAACAAACTTTCATTTAATTAAACAAATATAAAGCCCATTAATGGCCCATAGTCTAATTTCCACAAGTGTCGTTCTTTTGTCCAAACCCCAATTATGGTACAAAGCCCAATTACCCAATTTTAGTAATTAGCCCAACATCATGATTACTTTGTTTTAAATAAGCATAATAATAACTTAGCTACGAGACATTAATATAAAAAGGTTGAACATAACTTACAATGATTAAAAATAGCGTAGCGTTACACGGACAGAATTTTGACTTACACCCTTACAACATTCGCTAACATACCCTTATTATTAGAATTATAATTAAAATTAAAATTAAAATATAAATTATATATATATATATATCGTATATATGAGAGAAGAGAGAAAATAGAATATGAAATTTGATCAGAATTCGGTTTGCTTTATAGCCAGAGTTGATTTTTGGGGCTCCGCGACTCGCGACAAAATGCTCTTCAAACTTCGCGAGTCGCGAAGGATGTATTTACAGCTCACACCCTTGGAGTTTCTCTGCCGACGGTTTTATAATATATATATATAATATATATATAATTAATATAATTAATTATATATTATATTATATTTATATGCATAGTTAACTTGTAATTTTTAGTCCGTTGCGTCGAGCGTTAAGAGTTGACTCTGGTCCCGGTTCCGGATTTTCGAACGTCCTTGCGTACAATTTTATATTTTGTACTTTGCATTTTGAATCTTGTACTCTTGTAATTTCGAGACGTTTCTTATCAATAATTGGAACCTTTTTGATTGTCTTTTGTACTTTTGAGCTTTTTGGTCGTTTGCGTCTTCAATTCGTCGAATCTGTCTTTTGTCTTCACCTTTTATTATTTAAACGAATATCTCTTGTAAATAGAACAATTGCAACTAAAAGCTTGTCTTTCTTGAGGAATAATGCTATGAAATATATGTTCGTTTTTAGCATTATCAAATATTCCCACACTTGAGCGTTGCTTGTCCTCAAGCAATATCGTCTTGAAATACTAGAATCACTTCTTTATTCTTCACACTTTGTACATCAGTGATTTCTATACGGCGGTATAAACAATGGTAGTAACGACATGGTTTACAGTCCCACATGACTATAAAAATTTAGATCCATTAAGGAAATTGGATCTTTATGGAAACATTTGATCTTTTGAAAATTAAATCTAGTTTTTACCCTAGATAAGTTTTCCGGAATAACCCTTTACCGGTGTTTGCAAAATATTTTTGTGGGTTTGGTGGGTTTTAGATTTGAAAATTTTAGCTCAAAACTTGCGGTTTTGTGTCACCCACTTGCTAACCTTGTATTAGGAAAGCAACACGTCCAGTTTACTTGTTCCGTATATTACCTTTCGGCAAACTACCGTCCGGTTGTAAAGGAAAGCGTTGAACAAGCAACTGTTAAGGCAATGTCCCGTGACATGCTTTTGATTATGGTCTATAACGTGTCGGACGCAATTACTATCCTTGGTAGGAGCAATAGTAAAGCTCACCCTTATAATTTTTCGGTCTGGCACAAGGTCCTGTCTTTGACCACTATGCAACCACCGTTCTTACGGTTGACACCCGATTTAGTTCAGGTGACCTAATGAATTCCAGGTGAATTCCTAGGATTTTACGTTCAATGGTAATGAACGCATTGAAAATAGGGTTTTCAGAAAACAAATCGGTTTGTAATTTTGATCAAAATATTTTCTCGTTTAAGCTCGAGTTTAGATATCATCGAATTCCATGAGTTTGTAATTCTCAATCTTTAAGGTCAATCTCTAGGATTGAGTAATATCAGTCTTAAAAGCTGATTTTTAATCTTTAAGGAGATTATCCTTTCTGGGGATCTGATTCATTATTCTTATCCAGCTAATTTGCATGGTGCCCCCACCATTGTACGAGATAAATCCTTCTCATGGTTAGGATAAATCTGACCACTTGGCGACCATGTTTAATGCTGAGGTCCGTGGATTTCCTGCTGATTTTAGTGATGACTTTTCTAGATTTTTCGTCAACCTACAGCTGGTCTGGACGACAACTTCATGACCTAAATCAAGAAGCGCGTTTCTTTTTCGGAAGACTTTACTTCCTTTTAATGATGGAATTGATTCATCGTGTAGATCCATCTCTTCTTTTCTTTCATCGGGTAAAACAGTTTAGTTTAGTCCAAAGCAAAAGTATTTTCAGTTATTTGTTACAGATATATGTGACATATGTTTAAAATAACTTGATAAATTTTCCCACACTTGGCTTTTTATTTTTCTTTTTATCGTCCTCTATTCCATTTTAAATGAATTTTGACATTTTAGTTTGTTTCTTAATTTATGTTCTTTCTGAGATAACAATAATTTCGGTGTTAAAACCTAGTTTTATCGTTCATAAATATGTATAAACATGATTTTGAATTCATTTAATTGAAAATTTTGAAAAATTTTACTAGAATTGGGTAGTCAGTATATAAGACTAGGGCTGTTCTTTTTTTTTAACAGAGAGCACTAGATTCTAATACAACTACTGCTTTACTAGTATTTTTAATGGTAACCAAGTGTATAAAGTAAAAAATTTTAAAATCCGAAAGAATTTAACCCCTTCCCACACTTAAGATCTTGCAATGCCCTCATTTGCAAGAAATCAGTAACAATTTAAATTATTGAGGGTGATTTGTGTGAAAATGATTAAATTTTTACCAAAGTTTCCAAATATATTGGCATTTGTTTGCTGAATGATAAATGGTGCACATCATTTGTTCATTCCGTCTTGTTGTTATTTCACATATATTTTGCATATTGTCGTCAAAATTAGTTGCTTTTGCTGAACTTAATGCCATTCTTTGAAAATGTGTTGTTTTACCCTGTTGTGTACATAGGATAAACTGCAAACATATATACATATTTTTGAAGTTTGGTATATTACCCCACATTCAAAACTTATTAAAATCTAAGAATAAAAGTTAGATAATTATAAAAATGATTACAATATTAACAAAAATATTAAATGTATCAATAATTACAAATTACAAAATAAAAAAAAAATAATAAGTAAACTAAGGATGATATTGGTACCAATAGGGGTTCCAGGCATAACCATAAGTGCTATAGAATGCTTCGGCAGGGTCATACGTAGGATATGGTGGCTGCATCTCTATAGACCAAGGAGGGAAGATGGGTTTCGGTGTAGGAATATAGTTTCTACCTATATGTTGGCAATGAGCTATGATCTGGTTCTGATGAACTTGCCAATCTTCAAATGCTCTATGTCTAGCATTTTCGTATTCCTGAGAAGCTATAAACCTATGCATTTCTTGCATCTCATTCCCCCCTCCTACATTACCTTGCTGCTGGTTTCTCTCCACCTGTGGATGTCTACCATGGTATCGTACTGCGGCGTTATTTCGCCTCTTCAAAACTTTCGCACCATGATATACATTTAAACCTATAGTATCGCGGGGTTCTGGTTCTTCTACTAATAATCCCCCCCGACTTATATCCACACCGAGATATTCACCAATCAAAGTAATAAAAATTCCACCTCCTATTATGCTATGTGGTCGCATCCCCCGAACCATAGCTGATAAATAATAACCCACACAATATGGTATACTTACAGCGCTCTGTGGGTCTCGAATACACATATGGTAAAACAAATCTTGTTCATTTACTTTTTCTTTGTTCTTACCCCTTTGTGTAATCGAATTAGCTAAAAACCTATGTATCACTCTTAATTCGGCTCTATCTATATCCAAATAAGAGTAGTTTCCCCCTTTGAAACGGTGATGGCTTGTCATTTGACTCCACACACCGTGTGTATCAAAATTCTCATCTATCTTTCTACCGTTTAGTATCAATCCTCTACAATCGGCAGACGCTAACTCCTCAGGCGTATATATACGTAAAGCCTGAGCCATGTCCAGTAAAGACATGTGGCGCATCGAACCGCCTAACAAAAATCTAATAAAAGAACGATCGGTTAAATTAGCTACCCGATCATTTAACTCTATACTACATAACAATTCCTCACACCATACTTTATATACAGGTCTACGTATGGTGAATAAACATATCCAGTCATTAAAAGAAGAATTACCATACCTCTGTATAAGTAATTCCCTAATTGGCCTGGCCAATTCTACAGCTTCTAAGGGTCCCCATTCTATGACCCTCGGTACCTCAACAACCTTAGAGTGAAGAGTATGCAAACCCCGTTGATATTTTGGATAATCTATCCAAAGTCTGTCAAATCTCAGGTTTGGGTGCAACTCTTCCAAATGCATATCGGAAAAGGTCATGACTGGATGAGGTACATCCTGCTTGTAGTAGTTATCCACCTCCTGTTGTTCCAAATTCTCAGCAGGAGCATTGCGGGCTTGGGATGAAGATTCACCCCTTTCATTCTGCAAAACACATCAAACACAAATTTTGTGCATCCAAATATGCATTAGTGTCAGCAAAATCATCAATCAAAATAATTACAATGACATTATCAATTTATATCAAACTTAAGCTTATTTTCATATTTTTATCAAATCTACACTTTTTCAAATAAGCATATACGAAAATTTTCGCCAAGTTCATAAGCATTCAACTCAAATAACATGTCAAAATAATCATTACTAGCAATTAAACAAGTCTCAAATGGCATTATCTTTCAAAAATCAAGTTCATGAATTTTAGACTTGAAAAAGTCCACTTTAATTCTCAAAATCATGTTTAGGCTCAAAGTTTGGATCATTTAACTACCTAGACATGTTACACTACTCAATTTAGCAACAATTCATGGCAAAAATCGGCCATAACCTGTTTATATCAAAAAGCCCCAAATTTGCTCAAGAACACAAACCCTAGATTATTCAAAATTTGAAGTTTAAGGCTTCTAATCATGTTAAACAGCATCAATCTAGGTTATACAAGCATAATACATAAATAATTTAAGTCTAATTACACTAAAAAGCATCAAAATCAAATTGGGGAAAAAAATAGCTCAAGAACACCAAATTTCGAATTAAATGGTGTTTAGGTGTAGAAATTTACCGTTTTTCTTGAGTAATTCTTAGATAGCATCCTTCTCAACATGATTTTAGCAAAAGATTTGGTGATTAACGGTTAAAAATTGGGATTTTTGGTGTTTTTTCTCGGGTTTTTCGGGGTGTTTTTCGCAGTATTTTTTCTGTGTTTTGGGTTTTGGAGTGCACTGATCGTTCAGCTCTTTATATTTTTTTTCTGATTTTCGGTCCCTCCGCGAGTCGCGGAGGTTTTGCACTTCAAACTCCGCGACTCGCGGAGTTTGGTATAATTTTTTTTTTTTTTTTTTTTTTTATTTTTTATAATCATTAACTTATTAAAACAATAAAGGAATTAATTTTAAAATTTTGTTTCCCTTGTTATTTAGGACGAGGTCGTTTCGGATCGATGTCCTAGTCCGTCCCTCGACAAAATTTTAAAATTTGTCTTTTTGTAGCGATTGTTTTAAAAGCTAAGATTTTTGGGTTTTTTTTAATGTTTTTGGCATACTTTAAATTAATAAGATTAAAAATAATGATAATAAAAGTTCTCGTCCCTCCCTTGGGTAAAGCAATTTCGGTTCAAAGACCTAGTCTTCAACTTACGACGAATTTTAAAAATCATATTTTTAACTTAATGAGATAAAGTAAATTTTTGTTTTTAAATTCACACAACTTAAATATAAAATTCAAAATTAATATTAAAAATTCACACCAAACTTAAAATTTGAAATGCATAAAATTAAAAATTAATATTTTAAAAATTAAAAATTCATACCAAACTTAATTTAAAAATTTATAAATTCATATCAAACTTATATTAATTTTTCAAATATTTACAATTTTAAATATATTGTTTTTACAGAGTTTACAATATTAATTTAAGATTTAAATATTAAGATTAAAAACATGGTAAAAATAAAATTAAAAATCTTTTTGTCTTTTTATCCCACTTTAATCAATCAAATATTATCAAAAATATGCGCCCCTCTTTTCGGTAAAGTAATTTCGGTTCCAAGACCTAATTTAACTCATGACGAATTTTTGAAATATTTTGGGTTGATTGATTAAAGATATTTATACCTTAAGAATAAACGTTAAATTTCGCAGTGATGTAATAAATTTTTGAATGATACCAATAATTTCGGTCGCCAAACCTAATTTTATTTAATACCAATTTAATACTTTTTAGCGAACAAATTAGCGTTTATTATCAAAAGGTTAAAAATAAAAATAAAAACTAAAAACTGTACAGACATACCTGTGAAATAGATTTCTTAGTTATATGATCTATTCCATTCATAAGATAGTCGGTTTAATTGATTTTCCATGGCTACATAGGCGTAACCTCGAGCATTCAGTGTCTTTTCTTCTAAACATATGAACGGTCCGTCTCTGCATAAAGTAACAAATTCGGTATTTGAATAGGTTTGATTATTTGAACATTTACCTCCATGTGACCATTTTCCGCATTTGTGACATCGTTCTAGGTGTCGTGCTCTTCTTTTCGCTGCGGATTTTGATTTTCCTTTACCAAATTGTAACTTACTATCTTCGCATCTGGATTCTTTTCTAACTCCGTCCATTCTTTCTCTGATTACTGATACTAATTCGCTCGGTAGTATGTCATTATTACGTTTAGTGATCAAAGCGTGTAGCATTAGACCATGGTTTAGTTCACAGGCAGTCTTCATTTCGTAGAAACCTAAAAAAAAATAAAAATTCAGAATGGGGGGAGAAGACTAGTTCTTTAGGGTCTGCTAGGGAAAGACCATTCGGGTTCCATTTTCGAGAACTACACGAAAACAGTCAATCTAACTCTAACAGAAATACATATTATTCTTTAAAGACTTGATTCTCCCCACACTTAGTTAGCTGTGGTGTCAAAATTGTGATTAACTTCGTTGTCGACTTCCATCGGACCATGTATGTAATGTTTAACTCTGTGACCATTAACTTTAAATTCCATCCCATTTGAATTTATTAATTCTATCGTTCCGTATGGGAAAACTCTTTTGACTATGAATGGTCCAGACCATCTTGATTTCAATTTTCCAGGAAATAGCTTGAATCGTGAATTGAAAAGAAGAACTCTGTCTCCTTCTTTAAATTCTTTTGAACTTCTGATTCTTTTATCATGCCATTTCTTCGTTCTTTCTTTATAGATTAACGAATTTTCGTATGCTTCATGTCTTAATTCTTCTAATTCGTTTAGTTGACTTAATCGTAGACGTCCGGCTTCATGTAAATCAAGATTACATGTCTTCAAAGCCCAAAATGCTTTGTGTTTAATTTCTACTGGAAGATGACATGCTTTTCCATAAACAAGTCTAAAAGGTGTGGTTCCAATTGGAGTTTTGTAGGCTGTTCTAAAAGCCCAGAGTGCATCCTCCAATTTAATGGACCATTCCTTCGGATTTGATCCTACAGTTTTCTCTAGAATACGTTTTAAAGCTCGGTTGGTATTTTCAACTTGTCCACTTGTTTGTGGATGATATGCGGTGGAGATTTTATGAGTTACTCCATATCTTTTAAGAACTTTCTCAAGTTGATTATTACAGAAATGAGTACCCCGATCACTTATTAAAGCTTTCGGTGTTCCAAACCTTGCAAAAAGACGTTTTAAAAAGTTGACTACAACTCGTGCATCGTTAGTTGGGAGAGCTTGTGCTTCCGCCCATTTAGATACATAATCAATGGCTACGAGTATATATAGATTATTATGAGATTTTGAAAATGGACCCATAAAGTCAATACCCCAAATGTCAAATACTTCACATACTTGGATGACATTTTGTGGCATTTCATCACGTTGACTTATTTTTCCGGCCCTTTGACATGCATCACAGGATTTGCAAAGAAGGTGTGCGTCTTTGTAAATTGTAGGCCAATAGAATCCAGCTTCATAAACTTTTCTTGCTGTTAGTTGAGGCCCATAATGCCCTCCTGTTGGTCCTGTGTGACAATGGTTTAAAATTTTACTAGCTTCATCTCCAAATACACATCGGCGAATTATTCCATCGGGACAACTTTTAAACAGATGTGGATCTTCCCAGAAATAGTGTTTTATATCACTGAAGAATTTCTTTCGTCTTTGGTACGATAATCCTTTTTCAAGGAATCCACAAACTAAGTAGTTTGCATAGTATGCAAACCATGGGATTTCTTTATAATCTATCTTCAATAGATATTCATCAGGAAAGTTGTCTTGTATGGCCGATTCATTCAGAACTTCTAATTCGGGATTTTCAAGACGAGAAAGATGATCAGCGGCGAGATTTTCTGCTCCTCTTTTATCTCGGATTTCAATATCAAACTCTTGTAAGAGTAAGATCCAACGGATTAATCTTGGTTTAGCATCTTGTTTTGAAAATAGGTATCTAAGAGCAGAATGGTCGGTATAGACCACCGTTTTTGCTAGAACGAGATATGATCGAAATTTGTCAAAAGCAAAGACAATAGCAAGGAGTTCTTTTTCAGCAGTTGTATAGTTTGTTTGTGCTCCTTGTAATGTCTTACTAGCATAATATATAGGTTGAAATCGTTTTTCAATCCTTTGTCCTAAAACGGCTCCCATTGCAAAATCACTTGCATCGCACATTAGTTCAAATGGTAGATTCCAATTTGGTGTTATCATGATTGGTGCATTAGTGAGTTTTTCTTTAAGAATATTAAAAGATTTGATACACTCATCTGAAAAGATGAATGGCGCATCCTTTTCTAGGAGTTTATTCATAGGAGTTGCAATTTTAGAAAAATCTTTTATAAAACGTCGGTAAAAACCGGCATGCCCTAGAAAACTCCTAACTCCTCTAACATTGGTGGGATGTGGAAGTTTAGCAATTACATCTACTTTAGCTCTATCCACTTCAATCCCTTCTTTTGAAATTTTATGTCCAAGAACGATGCCTTCTTTAACCATGAAATGGCATTTCTCCCAATTAAATACTAGATTTGATTTTTCGCATCTAATTAGCATTCGTTCCAGATTAACTAGACATGATTTAAATGTATCACCGAAGACTGAAAAGTCATCCATGAATACTTCCATGCATTCTTCTATCATGTCATGAAAAATCGCCATCATACACCTTTGAAAGGTTGCAGGGGCGTTACAAAGTCCAAATGGCATGCGTTTGTAAGCAAAAGTACCATAAGGGCACGTGAATGTGGTTTTCTCTTGATCTTCGGGTGCTATTGGAATTTGAAAATATCCGGAAAATCCATCTAGAAAACAATAGTAACTATTTCCGGCTAATCTTTCCAACATTTGATCTATGAAAGGTAAGGGAAAGTGATCTTTTCTGGTGGCGTCATTTAATTTTCTATAATCAATACACACACGCCATCCTGTTACAGTCCTAGTAGGAATAAGCTCATTTTTCTCATTTGTAATGACAGTCATGCCACCCTTCTTAGGCACGCATTGAACTGGGCTTACCCATGGACTATCAGAAATTGGATATATCAAACCTGCATCTAGCAGTTTAATAATCTCTTTCTTAACTACATCTTGCATATTAGGATTTAGTCTTCGTTGGCGTTGCACATACGTTTTATGACCTTCTTCCATAAGGATTTTATGTGTGCAATACGAAGGACTTATTCCTTTAATATCATGAATCTTCCATGCAATGGCTGGTTTATGAGCTTTTAACACAGAAATGAGTTGTGATTTCTCATTTTCAGTAAGAGAAGACGATATTATTACAGGTAATTCAGATTCACCATGTAAATAAGCGTATTCCAAATGGTTTGGAAGTGGCTTTAACTCTAATTTCGGAGGTTCTTCTATCGATGATTTATATCGATATCTGTCTTCTTCTTTTAGCATTTGAATTTCTTCTGTTGTTGGTTCATATCCATTAGCTATAAGTGTAGCTAACATTTCAGCTTCATCTATTGGTTCATTACCTTCTCCTAGAGAACATTCTCCTGTTCCTTGTAATTCTGGAAATTCTTCTAATAATTCTGCATGTGAATCTATAGTTTGAATATAATAACATGTATCATCTGCAGATTGCGGTTGTTGCATTGCTCTATCAACTGAAAAGGTAACACTCTCATCCTCTATACTTAGGGTCAATTTCTTACCAAACACGTCTATCATTGCTTTAGCCGTGTTTAAGAATGGTCTTCCTAATATGAGAGGAACTTGAGAATCTTCTTCCATGTCCAAAACAACAAAATCTACTGGAAATACTAAAGTACCAACTTTAACTAGCATGTTCTCCATTATCCCTCTAGGAAATTTTATTGATCTATCGGCTAGTTGTATGCTTATTCTGGTTGGTTTCAATTCTCCAAGGTCTAGTTTAGCGTATAGTGAATACGGCATTAGATTTATACTAGCACCTAAGTCTGCCAATGCTTCTATTGAACTAAGACTACCCAGAAAACATGGAATTGTGAAACTTCCTGGATCAGATAGTTTTTCTGGTATCTTATTCAACAGCACTGCTGAACAATTAGCATTCATAGTAACAGCCGGGAGTTCTTCCATTTTCTTTCTATTTGAGATTAGATCTTTCAAGAATTTAGCATATCTAGGCATTCCTGAAATCACATCAATGAAAGGAAGATTTACATTTATCTGTTTAAACATATCCAAGAATTTGGATTGCTCGGCTTCAAGTTTCTCTTTCTTCATTTTACTCGGATAAGGAAGTGGTGGTTGGTATGGTTTAACATAAGGTTTATCCTTAACTGTGTTATCTTCATTAACCTTTTCAACTACCGGTTCTTTTTCCTTATCTTGATCAGGTTGTGGTTCTTGTGGAGTAGGAATAGTTTCATCAGAAGTTACAGGTATTTCAGGTGGTTTAAGTGTTGTACCACTTCTTGTGGTAATGGCTTTAGCTATTTCATTCCGGGGGTTAGCATTTGTATCGCTTGGTAAACTTCCCGGTTTTCTTTCACCTATTAACCTTGCTAGGTTACTTACTTCTTGTTCCAGATTTTGAATAGAAGCTTGTTGATTTCTAAATGCTTGAGCATTTTGTTCATTGGTTTGTTTCTGAGATGTGAAAAACTGTGTTTGAGTTTCAACTAGCTTTGTCATCATATCTTCCAAATTTGGCTTTTTATCATCGGTTTGTTGTGGTGGTTTGTTTTGAAAATTTGGTCTTTGCTGGTTGTAAGTATTATTGGATACTTGTTGATTGCTAGGACCTTGTTGGTTGTTGTATGGAATATTTCGGTTATAATTCTGGTTTTGATTGTAAATCGGTCTTGGCGGTTGATAATTATTCTGATAATTATTTCCAGGCCTTTGGTTTATGTATGAAATATTCTCTCTTTGTTCCATTGTTAATTCAATACTGAGACAATCTTTTGTCAAATGTGGTCCTCCACACTGCTCACAACTAATTCGTATTGAGTGAATATCTTTAGTCATCTTTTCCATTCGTCTCTCCACAGCATCTATCTTTGCGGAAATGGAATCTAAGTCATGGCTAGAATCGGCTCTAGCTGCTTTAGATGATCTAATGATATCTTTTTCTTGGTGCCACTCATGTGAGTGGGAAGCAGTATTATCAATAATTTTGTAAGCATCAGTTTCGGTTTTCTTCATAATAGAACCACCAGCTGCTATATCTATGTCTTTTCTTGTAGTGATGTCGCATCCTTGGTAGAATATTTGTACTATTTGACAGGTGTCTAAACCATGTTGCGGACATCCTCTTAATAACTTTCCATATCTTGTCCACGCCTCATATAGAGTTTCATTTGGTTTTTGTGTGAACGTAACAATTTCTGCTTGAAGTCTTACGGCTTTAGATGCAGGAAAGAATTGTTTAAGAAATTTGTCAATTAAAACATCCCATGTATCAATCGCCCCTTCAGGTAACGATTCCAACCAATCTTTGGCTTCTCCCTTTAAAGTCCAGGGAAATAACATGAGATATATCTGTTCATCCTCCACTTCTCGTATTTTAAATAGTGTGCAGATCCTATTAAAGGTACGTAGATGTTCATTTGGATCTTCCTTCGGCGCACCACTAAATTGGCATTGATTAGTCACCATGTGTAGAATTTGTCCTTTGATTTCATAATCTGGCGCATTAATGTCTGGATGAGTAATTGCGTGACCTTGGCCAGTGCGTTTAGCTCTCATTCGGTCTTCCATACTTAAAGGTTCCAGATTCTCCATAATTGAATTTGTTGAATCGGTATCACTAGATGATTCTGATTTAATAGTTCGTTCCTCAACAATCTCTGTTTGAATGATTGGTGGTTCCGGAGGAAAGTTTAATGGTTCAGGATCTATGAACCGTTCCTGAATATTCTCCGGATTCTCAATTGTGAGGTCGGGTTCAAAAAATGGATTATCGGAAATTTGAACTGAAGTACTTGGTTGACTGGATGACGATTCTAAAGAAAAATCAACGGCGGTTATATTTGCTAAATGTCTTGATCTAGTTACAGGTGGTGAACGTACAAAAGGTGGTGAACGTCTTGCTCGGTGCATTCACTGAATATCCTATTAGTTTTTTAAAAAGGAAAGAAAAATTATAATAAGTTATCCAATCAATAGACTTTTCTGATTTTGACCACGTTTCGAATAGCCAAAAGATGCAGCAGAGGGGCAGGATTCGTTTGGTCTCAATATAATTGAGGACTGTTTGGCTCCAATAACCCGGTCCACGTACAAATCCAACTATTACTACGAACCAGAAAATTTTGATGTCTATCAATTTAACCACTCAAAATAAATTTTCGTAATTTTAAGAAATTTAGATAAGAAGTAGAATAAAAATCTATGTCCTAAAACTAGAATAGCGAGAAATAAGAGAGAAAAAGAGTTCGTCGAAAAAGGTTGAAAAAGAAAAAAAAATGGTTGAAGAATAAAAGGTGACGGAAAAATAAAAGAAACTTATAAAAACTTAAAAATACTTGGTTAACCTAACCTTATTACTACAATTAACTTAAAATTATAATCGCAAATTGATATTACTAATTGGAATGATAATTGATACATAGTAAAAGGTCTAAAAATATTAAAGCTTACAGGAAAAACTAAATCCCAAATGGAAATAACTTAAAAAGAAACTAAAACTTAAAAAGGCGTCGCAAAATTCTAAAGCACCTAAATCTTAGTCTAAAGAAAAAGCACTTAAGGAATTCTACGGCAAAGCCTAAAAATCTAGGAGTAAAAATAACTAAAGCAAAAACTAAGTTTAAAATTAAATATGAGCTAAAAAATACAAATATTACGCTACAACGATTAAAAAGGTACAAAATATAAAAATATACAAAAAGTTGTAAAAATTACAATTTTTATAAAAATATTATTTTTTTATTATTTATTTAATAAAACTACTAATTTTACAATTTAATTAAACTAATTTAACTAAAATATATAAATAAAAAGTAAAAGTAAAATTAAAACTAATAATAATAATAATAATAATTAGGTTTAAATAATAATTATAATTAATAATAAACCGTAATTAATGCTCGATTAGGGCTTCATGTCCGTGTGTCAGATGGTCTCCGCGAGTCGCGACATTTATTGCATCAAACTCCGCGAGTCGCGGGGTTTCAGAATTCAGCTGACAGGTTTGAATTTTTACGCGTTTTTCTTTATTTTTTATTTTTTTTATTTTCTGTTTTCTGTTTTTAAATAAATAAAAGATTTTAAAATAAAACTTATATTTTTATAAACTAAAATAAAAATAAAGAAACATATAAAACTTAAATATTTAACAAAATCTTAAAAATACTTATATTTTTGTTTTTCTTTTTATATTTTTGAATAATTAAAACATATTTTTACAAAAACGAATTTTAATAAAAGTAAACTAAAAATCTTTTTTTTTTTTTTATATTAGCGTTGCACTTCCGGCTTTTAAGATAGTTCCCCGGCAGCGGCGCCAAAAACTTGATGTGTGTCGCGAGGGGTACGAAATAGTGTTTATTTTTAATACGAAATTCGACGAAATTTTACACCAAGTTTTATTATTTTTACGGATGGGAAATACCTAAACCTTGCTACAACACTTATAGGCAGTGTACCTAATCGTAAAGTAGTGTAGTTTTTAGTAAGTCCGGTTTGTTCCACAGGGAAATCTTTAAACAAAGCTCAACGCTATATTAGTTTACTTTTATAAAAATACAAATATATATATAAGTAATATTATTATTATAAAGGGGGGTTTTTACCGTTTAATGACCGGTTTGTCGATTTTAAAACTTTAGTCGCAGTTAAAACCTAATGTAAAATATAAAATAAATACAAGACTTAAATTAAAGCGTAAAGTAAATAACGATAATGAAATTGCGAATAATAAAAATGCGATAAAATAAAATTGCGATAATTAAAAAGTACGATAATTAAAAGTGCGATTAAATAACAATAAATAAAAGTGCGATAATTAGAAGTGCAATTAAATATAAAATAAAGGAAATTAAATATGAAATAAAAGAATTATGCTTATTTAAACTTCCGTAATCATGATGTTTGACGTGTTGATTTTAGTTTTATGCCCATGGGTTAATTGTCCTTTGTCCTGGATTATTTAATATGTCCGTCTGGTTTTTGTCCATAACAGTCCATCAGTCATAAATATAAATTGCAAGTGTCCTTGTCAAATTATTATTATACCCGAAGTTAAATATTCCAACTAATTGGGGATTCGAATTGTAACAAGGTTTTAATACTTTGTTTAATGAATACACCAGGTTATCGACTGCGTGTAAACCAAGGTTTTACTACTTTGCTAACAATTACACCAATTACCCTTGAATGTAATTTCACCCCTGTTTTAATTATTCTAGTGGCTATTAATCCATTCCCGTGTCCGGTTAAATGAACGATTATTCGTACATATAAATACCCCGCCCATCGTGTCCGATCGAGTGTATATGGTAATTTATAGGGACGCCCAATTGTAAATCTTTATATTAACATTAACAAACTTTCATTTAATTAAACAAATATAAAGCCCATTAATAGCCCATAGTCTAATTTCCACAAGTGTCGTTCTTTTGTCCAAACCCCAATTATGGTACAAAGCCCAATTACCCAATTTTAGTAATTAGCCCAACATCATGATTACTTTGTTTTAAATAAGCATAATAATAACTTAGCTACGAGGCATTAATATAAAAAGGTTGAACATAACTTACAATGATTAAAAATAGCGTAGCGTTACACGGACAGAATTTCGACTTACACCCTTACAACATTCGCTAACATACCCTTATTATTAGAATTATAATTAAAATTAAAATTAAAATATAAATTATATATATATATATATATATCGTATATATGAGAGAAGAGAGAAAATAGAATATGAAATTTGATCAGAATTCGGTTTACTTTATAGCCAGAGTTGATTTTTGGGGCTCCGCGACTCGCGGCAAAATGCTCTTCAAACTTCGCGAGTCGCGGAGGATGTATTTACAGCTCACACCCTTGGAGTTTCTCTGCCGACGGTTTTATAATATATATATATAATATATATATATAATTAATATAATTAATTATATATTATATTATATTTATATGCATAGTTAACTTGTAATTTTTAGTCCGTTGCGTCGAGCGTTAAGAGTTGACTCTGGTCCCGGTTCCGGATTTTCGAACGTCCTTGCGTACAATTTTATATTTTGTACTTTGCGTTTTGAATCTTGTACTCTTGTAATTTCGAGACGTTTCTTATCAATAATTGGAACCTTTTTGATTGTCTTTTGTACTTTTGAGCTTTTTGGTCGTTTGCGTCTTCAATTTGTCGAATCTGTCTTTTGTCTTCACCTTTTATTATTTAAACGAATATCTCTTGTAAATAGAACAATTGCAACTAAAAGTTTGTCTTTCTTGAGGAATAATGCTATGAAATATATGTTCGTTTTTAGCATTATCAAACTGCATCAAAGAGCGTGCTCTCTTCTTTCCTCTTTCGTAGCTATTTGCAGGAACACCCCAATTCGGTTTGGCACCACTATTTGATTAAATAAATAGAATATTGTGTTCTCTAGGCGCCCGACAAAGAATTACACATGCCTGCACATGCGTTAAACTTCTGCATTCCCACATGGTCTGGTAAGGTCACTTATTAGCCGCCGACGCGTGTCCTTTTCTTTTCAACTTTGTCTTCGACTTCTGTTGAATAGTACAATTAATGCAGACCACTAAGGAAACCACTATGCTTGTAATGGAGCATAGCTGCCTGTGTGTAGTATGCTGCTTACCAGCTATGCTGAGACACTTGAACTTCATGAATTGATGAGCACTCATCTTGTGCTAAATGAAGAATACTGTCTACCTTGTGCTGATAGACCAGGCATCAAACTAAACAATCGACACAACAATATTTTATGTCTATACATAAACAAACATATGCTGGCTGCACATAACATTTTAGTGTACACATTTTTGTGACAACCCAGAAATTTTCGACCAAATTTAAACTTTATCTTTATATTATTCTGACACGATAAGCAAATTTATTTAAGTTGAATCTCAAAAATTTTAAACTGTGTTCATACATTCATTTAACCTCGACCAAATTCTGACGATTCACGAACCATTATATAAATGAATATGATTATATATGGATATATATATGTATATATATTATAACTTGAAAATGTTAACAAAGTATTAAATGTATAATACTTTACATGAACGTTTTTGTTTCAATATGTTTATTGATGGCATTATCAGATAATATCAAATGATTGATTTATCAGTTACATTGTGATATGATTACGGGTCTCTGTTGAGAGGTCCACTTTGATTTAGGAAACCCTTCCCTTTTAACGGTATTCGTAATAATTGGTAAAGTGATTTACAAGCAAGAACAAAAGTGTCAATTATCGAGGGTTAGACAAAGGTTAGTGGAGATTCCTGTTTGATTTCCAATACATGTTTTATCATAATTTCCTTGTGCCTTTGATAAGATAAATATTTAGCTTTCATGTTATTTAATGTGAAAGTAAATTTATGGAGTGTAGATAATTTAGAAAATAGACATCGACAAGGTAAGTAAATCGACGAGGATTTCTTACGATTATTTAACCATTGGACTTTATCCCAGGCTTCACCAACAAATTGTAATTTAAAAACTTGAAACCTACTATGAGTATATATAATTTTACTTTTCTAAAACGTTTTATGATATAACGATTTTCATTATTTTAACCTTTTAACAAAATGAATCTTAATTATATTTAGTTTGGAAAACAAAATGATTATATTTATTTGATTTAGTTTCTAACGTACAAAAAACATTTTTAGTTTAAAAAGAACTTTATTATTAAAACATTTTACAAGATAATTTGTTTATGATTTTTGAAGAACTTGATTAAAGCTTTGTATATATTGTTTCAAAAACGTAAACGTGTTATGACATAATATTTTCTATTATTTAAATGATTATAAATGAACTTTGATATATATTTATTTTTGAAAAACTAAAATAATATTTTATTAAATAAATATTTCAATTATATATAATATGTACAAATTTATATTTTTAAATAAAAGTGATAAAATATAATATTAACTTTGTTATAAAATGTTTTGATTCAAAATAATAATATTATATATATTTTATTAAATAACGAGAAGTTGATTTATAGAAACAATTGACCAAAACACTCGAACGTTCAAGTTACATTTTGAGTGATATAGTTTATTGATAATTAAGTCTATATTTTAGCAAAGGTACGAATCACAAAACATAGAATGCAAATTATTAGAGCGTACAAGGTAACGTTCAAGAAACCGTAACAGAAACTTAAGTCGATCGCCATCGTACAAGTCTTCGGAACTAAAATTACAAATCAACTTTGCACGTAAATATAATATAATATAATATATAATTAATTATATAAATTAAATATATTATAAATTATAATAACACCATCGGCAGGAAACAACTAAACGAGGGGTGAGCTGGTCTCGGCTGCTCCGCGATGGCGATCAAATGAAGAGAGGAACCCCCGCGATCGCGGGGGTAGGGGGTCCAAAAAAGGGCTATAAAACCCCATCGTGTTTTCTGCTGAACTCGTTCATCATTTCCTCTCAATCTCAATCTCACAAAATATATATATATATATATATATATATATATATATATATATATATATATATATTATTAATATTAAGATTAATATAATTATTATTATTATTATTAGGAGTATTAGTATTATTATTATTAGTATTATACATAAAATATTATGACAAAGTCATGAGCGAGTTAATTCAAAACGGGTTTTTAGAGCGGGATAGAACTAAGAAAATTATGGGTTATAGCTATGGAGGTCATGGGTATGGTTCATGTTGTTCGTGAAGTTAACCTAGTGTTTATCATCTCCGTTACGTCTACGTACTTTCCTGCAATATTGAATTACAATATTGATACATGAGCATTCATATCTTATTTTTATATATATTAATAGTGTATCCCTGACTAGTGCTCGAGTATATATGATTATGCATGCTTGTATGCTTAACTTTATCGTTAAATAGTTTATGATAAATTATGAATTTGATACATATGCTACTGAGATAAGGTATATGATATGCATGTCGTTGGGAAAGCTGGCGAAAAATTAATAACTTTTCATTTAGAAATCGTGTGGTTTCGATGAACGGACTAAAAGATATGGTCAACTGAATTATCATTAATTTTAGTATTATTATTAAAATAATTATTATTATTACTATCGTGGTTATTATCATCATTATTATTATTATCTAATTATTATTATTATTATTATTATTATTATTATTATTATTATTATTATTATTATTATTATTAATTATTATTATTATTATTATTATTATTATTATTATTATTATTATTATTATTATCATTATCGTTATTAATATAGGTATTATCATTAAAAATTATTATTGTTATTATTATTACTATCGTTATTATCTTTAAGGTTATTATTAATATCATTATTATTATCATTTTAGTATTATTATTATTAACAATTATCATTTTGAATAGAATTATTATTTTATATTATTATTATAGTTAATACTAAAAAAATATCGTTATTATTAAAATTATCATGATTACAATTATCATTTTATCATAATTAATATCATCATTAGTAAATAAATATTGTTATTATTATTATTATTATTATTATTAATAGAATAATAATAATTATAATTATTATTATTATTACAAAATAATAAAACTCATTATTATCATTATTAGTATTATCTTATCAAATAAATATGCGATACAAAGATATTTTTACCAGACGTAATATAATTAATAATACATACCATTATATTTATATGATATTGAAGTGAACTATATAAATTTTATTATTTGAGATATATAAAAGTATATTTTTATTTTTATCATATATAAATTTTAATATAAATTTTTAGTTATTTATAAATGATTTGTATTATTTACTCTAATAAAATTGGATAAATATATTTAAATATATAAAACGACTATATTGAGTTATATAATAAACATGTATAGGTTTTGGAAGTCATTTTGGGTCAAACTGACTTTTGTTGACTTTTGCATGTCAGTCTCGAGCATTAGGATTGTGATACACTACGACTTGACCTAAATTGTTAGACATATATATATATATATATATATATATATATATATATATATATATATATATATATATATATATATATATATATATATATATATATATATATTTATATATATATATATACACTTAATATAGGTTCGTGAATCCGAGACCAACCCTGCACTTGTTCAGTGCCGTCATTTGCATTATTGCTACGAAATATAGAATTGTAAGTTTCATTTGCTCCCTTTTTAAATGCTTTTGCAATATATATATTTGGGACTGAGAATACATGCGCTGTTTTATAAATGTTTGACAAAATAGACATAAGTACTCGAAAATTACATTCTATGGTTGGATTATCGAAATCGAATATCACCCCTTTTAGCTTGGTAGCGTAAGAATTAGGGGACAGACACCCTAATTGACGCGAATCCTAAAGGTAGATCTACGGGCACTAACACCCCCATACTGGAAAATGGTATGCTTTAGTACTTCGAGTTTTTATTATACAGACGAGTTTCTGTTTGGGGATATTCTATATGCATCTTGTTAATGTTGGTTACCAGGTGTTTACCATATGAATGATTTTTATACACTTGCGAGTGTAAGGTTATTTATGAAAAATGAAATCTTGTGGTCTATTAAAATTATGGAAATGATCGATTATGATAAACTAATGAACTCACCAACCTTTTGGTTGACACTTTTAAGCATGTTTATTCTCAGTATTAAAGAAATCTTTCGCTGTACAATTACTCATTTTAAAGATATTACTTGAAGTCATTCATGGCATATTTCAAAAGACGTTGCATTCGAGTCATTGAGTTCAACAAGATTATTATTAAGTCATTTATAGTTTGGATATACTATGAAATGGTATGCATACATATCAACTTTCGTTGTAATGAAAGTTTCTCTTTTAAAAATGAATGCAATGTTTGTAAAACTTATCATATAGAGGTCAAATACCTCGCAATGAAACCATATGTTATTGTATTTTTCCTTATGGATTAGGACGGGTCGTCTCATGTGGTATCAGAGCGGTGGTCTTAGCAGACCAGGTCTTGCATTAGTGTGTCTAACAGATAGTTATTAAGATGCATTAGTGAGTCTGGACTTCGACCGTGTCTGCATGTCAAAAAGTTTTGCTTATCATTTCTTGTCGGAAATTACCTGTTTATCATCTTAAGTCTAGACGCGTCTTACTACATTCATTGTATAGATAGTGTATAGACAAATTCATATCTTTACATATCTATTACAGTAAACTCTGTCTGACATCTTTTGAAAATTTCTCCATAACTTATGGGATCTTGGTATTATATATACATATCTAAAATATGTATTGAAGAATACCAAACTAAATCCTATAATCTATTACATATCAAAATTCATTTCCCTGATCGTACGAGATGGATCCCTCGACTAGTTCAAGTTCCTCGGATTCCGATATGGATTTCCACTTGAGCTCCGAAAGCAGTATAACCGGAATGGATCAACCAATCAGTCATCATCAATTCTGGATAAATTGGGGATGGGTTCATAGTCGACTTAATCAATGGAGACAGGAAGAAGGCGATCCTTACCACCCACCAAATTTCCCTCTTGGCGAAGAACCTGAAGCATTTACTGGTGAACCGATCAGAGACACCATTTTCACTCTCATTTCCCGAATATCTCGCCATGATTATATACTATCCCAAATTCTAAACCTTATTCATCCGCTCATCAGAACCAAAAATCATCCCGGTGTAATAGAAGAAGTCAACGAGCTTCGCACTCGGGTAGTGGCTTTGGAGAATATGGTGCAAAGGTTACAAGCACCAGCAGCATCATCGGCATCAACAGTACCACGAACATCAACACCAACAGTATCATTACCACCACCAATAACCACATCCGCATCCCACACTGCAACATCACAATTTGTACTTCGAGCATCAATGTCATACGCACCATAGATACCAAGGAGTATCAACAACAACAAACAATGAAATATTTATTCATCACTCTCTTGAAGAAATTTTCTGCAGAGAATATGTAGTTTCTAAAAGTTTTAGAGATTACCTATTCTAGTTCTAACCATAAATCAGATGAGTGGAATGGATTGAGATGATAGAAAGGAGAATAGAAACCCTGACAGGAATGGTACGTGATTTACAAGCCAGACCTGATATACCAGTAGCATCAACAGTACCAGTAACACCTGCAACAGCATAATCTCCACCAGTTCTATAATCACCGCGAACATCATCACTAACCAACAATGAGTATATTGTATCAACGAAGTTATGAAGTATTAACTCATTACCTCTGAAGAATTTATATGTATATCTTATATATATAAATTTTGAAAACCATAATATTTTTCGTACTAAGTTATTATGTATGAATTAAATAAGGGTAGATATTACTCGGCTACTTCATATTACTAATATGCAATGATGTACATCCTTCATTAATGACTTAACCATCGTTAACTACAATCTCTGTTTCAAACTCAATGAATTCCATTTCATAATAAACCAAGTGTATTAATCAATTATATATTTGATTTTACACTTTCATCTTTGATGTACTCGAAACTTTCTAGACAACATCATTCGTACCTTACGAAGTTGGCAAGAATTCAAAAGCATCAACATCCGTCACCAAGGAATGCCAATAAGAATATAATAAAGTATTGATTACATTAGTAAAATACTCCGCAAAGATTATGTAATCTCTAATGTTTTAGAGATTGTTCATTTCTAAATTCAGCCGAAAATCAAATGAGCTTAATATGATATTAACTCATTAAACCTGTATTACATCTGAAGAAAATATACATACATATATTTTCATAAAGACTGTAATAAAAATTCTCTTGTACAAAATATTACTTGTGAAATTTTTTTAACGGATAGGTAATACCCAAGAAATATTTAAGTTCACAATTAATATGTTACATTCTTCGATTCTGATTCAGGAAATTATCAACTATACCCACTACTTTCATAACGATATACATTCTTTCATAGAAATTAAAACAACCATTCGCATCCAAACTTGATTACATATTCTGATTTTAACAGATCAGAGTCCAAGTCAAGATTTAACAGAAAATATCACTCTTAGATTCTTACATCTTTCAAAGCCATACTTTGAATTCAAAACTGTGCTAGAACATCACATTTATTCATAAAACCCAGAAAAATATTCGTGTCGTTCAAAATTCTAGAACATCATATGTATATTGAAGATTACAATCTGCGTTCAAACCCTTCAAGATTCTTGAAAACCCCTCAATTAAGAAACAATCGAGAGGATGATCCAACCACATGTTATCCACAGTCATGCACCTGAAAAACTCCCAAAACCTAAGTAGAAGTTTAACACAAATCCGTGATCCACTGGTGTTGTTATTACCCAAAATAATCTTACAATCCCTTTTCAAAGTAGCAAATTTTGTCACAGCTCCAACATTATTATCGGAGAACCTTTTATATCCCACCACATTTACCAGCAACTTCAGTGATCTTTAACTTTCCGAAAAATCATTATATTCATTGAAACCCTATCATGTACTCATCTACATCTTGTAACAATAATTGCCATACCAACTACCGAGAATTAGCAATCAGTATTTCGAATCTCACAACGTTTCTACACCAATAGTTATATGTATACATATAATATTTATTTCTTAGAATTATGATCTTCAATTCTGAATTTCTGAAAAGCACCCAGTTTGCGAATCAATTCTCTGAGTATTAAAAGAACTGATAAAGCAGCAAAAACTATAGATGACTTTAACAGTCAAAAGTTTGATGACAAAGAAGGATACGTTGGAAAAGCTCAAAAGAAAATTTGGTACTGAAAAAACGGATTAAACAAACCATGAAGGAGGCTGTGGACAAATCACAAAGACTAAACCTGCCTTCAAAGAATCCAAATGATTCAGTATCTGCTGAAGTCATTAACGAATACCTTGCTCCTGACTCTAAACTCTTACGGACAAATCTTCTTCATCATTCTTTAATATTAGAAATTCTAAGATATCATCGTATCTTTCATTATAAATATCCTCGATATTTCTGAAGATATTTTCATAACTATTCTTATCTGAAATCATTTATCTCTTCGCGATATCAGTTTTACATCAGAAAGGAAACTGTTTTAGTTTCTTAATTCTGAAAAATTCAAATTTAAAATATGAATGTTTTTAAAGTAGTGTTGGCAATTGAAGCATGAGTTAGTATAATATAATGACACTTGATCAACGTGATTATATTACAGTAAGTCATGCTGAGTTTTTAAATAGAACGTGATGATTCACAGACCATAACTTCATCATGTGCTATGTTACACGACTCTCACATTCTACCTAATCTCCAAACATATCGAGAACATATCTTCTTGATAGTTCTATCTTTTCTCTTGAATTCTGGTAATTTAACCAATCAAGATCGTACTATTACAATCTGTCTCTTAGAACATTAGTCATGTTCATTTGAAACTTCATACCTACGAATTCTGGACCATTATTCGGTTGACTTAAATTCAGGAAGAGAAAACAAAAGTATGGAACTCCAAAATATAAAGGAAAACATAAGGCCTGACAACAATTACAAATCGTGTATATCAATATGTGTTGCAATGTAAAGACACGGGAGAATTAAAAACACTATAACCCCAAGGTAATAATAGAAGAAAATAAATTCCTCCAGTGGTAGATGAAAAAGAAGAATGACAGATACAAAGGTTAGGAATATATCTAGAATTAGAACCAGATGTAGCATATTGACAAATGTTTTAGAATTATGAATTGAAGAAGAAAGAATAGAAGGTGTGAGCTGTGGAAATAATGAAACGAAGGGAGTGGATTTCTAGTAAAATATCCGACAGGGAAATCGAAACAAATTATTGCATTTAACCAAAGAAGATCCTAATTTCCTTAATTACCGAAGAATCAAATCTTATATAGATTACAAAGATTTTTTTTAATCCGAAGATCAACCGTGATGACGTCAAAAGATAAGACGAATCCCTATGTTCTCATTTCACTCTTTTACAATAGCTTCACTCATACGCTTCGAGTAATCGAATTATTTTATCCATATTTCTCAATCATGATAAAACCCTATGTATCAACTCATATTCATCATAATAACATTCTTATTATTAGCCATGACGACCTCGATCAAATTTTGGGACGAAATTTCTTTAACGGGTAGTTACTATGACAACCCAGAAATTTTTGACCAAATTTAAACTGTATCTTTATATTATTCCGACAAGATAAGCAAAGTTTGTTAAGTTGAATCTCAAAAATTTTAAACTGTGTTCATACATTCATTTAACCTCGACCAAATTCCGACGATTCACGAACCATTATATAAATGAATATGATTATATATGGATATATATATGTATATATATTATAACTTGAAAATGTTAACAAAGTATTAAATGTATAATACTTTACATGAACGTTTTTGTTTCAATATGTTTATCGATGGAATTAGAAGATAATATCAAATGATTGATTTATCAGTTACATTGTGATATGATTATGGGTCTCTGTTGAGAGGTCCACTTTGATTTAGGAAACCTTTCCCTTTTAACGGTATTCGGAATAATTGGTAAAGTGATTTACAAGCGAGAACAAAAGTGTCAATTATCGAGGGTTAGACAAAGGTTAGTGGTGTGGTGTGACAACCCAGAAATTTCTGACCAAATTTAAACTTGATCTTTATATATTTTCGACACGATAAGCAAAGTCTGTAATGTTGAAATCTCAAAAACTTTGAACTGTGTTCATATATTCATTTACCCTTCGACTGCCATCGACGATTCACGAATAATTATGTGTAAATAGATATGTATGAATATATACATATGTGTGATTATTAAATTGCGAAATAATAATGAAACATTAAAGGGTTTGATTAATATGAAAATAAGTTACGAAGACTATTATATGACTTGAGAACGTTAACAAAGTATTAGATGAATAATACTTTACATGAACATAATTATTTCAAGATATTTATCAACGGAATTAAAAGATAATATCAAATGATTGAATTATCTGATACAATGTGATTATAATTTCGGGTCTCTATTATGAGGTCCACTATAATCTAAGAAATATGTTTCTTTTACCAATATTCGGAAAAGGGTAAAGTGATTTACATGAAAGAACGAAAGTGTCAATTAACGAGAACCGGACAAATGTTAATGGAGATTCCTGTTTGACTTTCAATGCATGCTTTACAATGATTGTCTAGTACCTCATAATAAGTTAATTATTTAGTTTTCATAATATTAAAAACGTTTTACGATATAATGAAACTTTTTTTTTTAAAAAGTTGATTTGAAATATAACTGATTCCAGAAAACCAAATTTATAATTACTCGATTTAGTTTCAAATGAATGAAAATGTTTTTCCATCTAAAAAGAACTTTGTTACAAAAATGTTTTGAATATATAAAAGGAAATAATATTAATTTTCATGTAATATATATATATATATATATATATATATATATATATATATATATATATATATATATATATATATATATATATATAAGGAATTAAAATAAACAAAATAAATGTCGAGAGGTAGGAACATAATATAAGACTTTAAGATTATCTTTTATCGTTAGAAATTTTGGAAAATGATTTAAGCATCACGCTTTATTTAAAATGAATATAGTTTTATAAATATTTAGAACCACTTTTGACGATTTATTATTGAGTTATTAGGATAAGTGTAAAGGTTTAAACGTTATCCTAAACTTGAGAATCTTTCTAGAAACCTTGTGACAAGTTATAAATGATAAGAGTCTGTGATTGAACTTGCAACGTGTATTTAAAAACGTGTTCATGTATATTAAGTATATATGATTCCAAAATTAACTAAGTAAACAATAATAACACTCGCTTGGTGATTCGATTGATATCTAGATATGTTAAGTAGTACGTTTAAGAGGTTGAAATAAACACTAGTACATAAACGGACTATATATGTTTATTTTTCTATTATGTAAACGATCTAAATTAAACTATGAAATATAAATAGTTTTTGAAAAACTAAATATTATATTAGTAAATAAATATTTCTAAAATACATAAGTTTATATTTCTAAATGAAAATATAAATATATTTTAAAAAGTGATAAAATATAATATTAACATGGTCGTAAAACGTTTTGGGTTCAAAACAATATTATTATAATATATATTGGTAAGTAACGAGACGTCGATTTATAAAAGCAAACAACCAAAACACTTGAATGTCAAGTTATACTTTGAGTGGGGTGGTTTTTCATTCATTTGAGTCTTATTATGTATAAAGGTACATTACGCGAAGCGTAAAACGCTAGTTTTCTAACATTACGAAAGTGAGTTCGAGAAACCAGAACTGGGACGTTAGTTGAGTGACAACATACAAGTCATTAAAACTAAATTTACAAGTTAACTATGCGCGTAAATATTATATAGTATATATATAATTATATATATTAAATATATATATTTATTAATTATTAAAGACTGTCGGCAGAGTACAAACAAACGAAGATGAGCTGGTAAACTGCATCATGCGATCGCATGATAATATCAATGGGACTTCATGCGATCGCATGGAGTCGATTTCCTGAAATCATTTATAAACCGAACTCGTTCAACTCATTTTGCACACACTCAAATTCTCTATCTCTCTATCTTACTGACATACTCCGTATTTATTTATTTATTTTATTAATATTATTATCAATAAAGATTATTATTATTATTCTTATTGTATTAATATTAGTAGTATTATTATATTATACATAAAATACTACGACGAAGTCATGCGCGAGTTATTTCAAAACGGGTTTTATGAGCGGGATAGAGCTAAGAAAATTATGGGTTATAATTTTGGAGGTTATGGGTATGGATTAGGGGTATGCTCGTGAGGTCAATCTAGTGTTTATCATCTCTGTTGCGTCTACGTACCTTTCCTGCAATATTGAATCTCAATGTTGATACGTGAGCATTCAAATCTTATCTTTTATATATTAATAGTGTATCCCTGACTAGTGCTCGAGTATATATGATTATGCATGCTTGTATGTTTAATTTCATGGTTAAATAGTTTATGATAAATCACGAATTTGTTACATAGGTGATGTCAAAGCGAGGTGTATACAAAATAGTTTATATTTTACTAGGAAAAACTATTAAATACGATACAATTTTACACAAGATATTTATTTATTTATAGAATGGATATACTTAAACCTTGCTACAACACTTATAGGCAGTGTACCTAATCGTAAAGTAGTGTAGTTTTTAGTAAGTCCGGTTCGTTCCACAGGGAAATCTTTAAACAAAGCTCAACGCTATATTAGTTTACTTTTATAAAAATACAAACATATATATAAGTAATATTATTATTATAAAGGGGGGTTTTTACCGTTTAATGACCGGTTTGTCGATTTTAAGACTTTAGTCGCAGTTAAAACCTAATGTAAAATATAAAATAAATACAAGACTTAAATTAAAGCGTAAAGTAAATAACGATAATGAAATTGCGAATAATAAAAGTGCGATAAAATAAAATTGCGATAATTAAAAAGTACGATAATTAAAAGTGCGATTAAATAACAATAAATAAAAGTGCGATAATTAGAAGTGCAATTAAATATAAAATAAAGGAAATTAAATATGAAATAAAAGAATTATTCTTATTTAAACTTCCGTAATCATGATGTTTGACGTGTTGATTTTAGTTTTATGCCCATGGGTTAATTGTCCTTTGTCCTGGATTATTTAATATGTCCGTCTGGTTTTTGTCCATAACAGTCCATCAGTCATAAATATAAAGTGCGAGTGTCCTCATCAAATTATTCTTATACCCGAAGTTAAATATTCCAACTAATTGGGGATTCGAATTGTAACAAGGTTTTAATACTTTGTTTAATGAATACACCAGGTTATCGACTGCGTGTAAACCAAGGTTTTACTACTTTGTTAACAATTACACCAATTACCCTTGAATGTAATTTCACCCCTGTTTTAATTATTCTAGTGGCTATTAATCCATTCCCGTGTCCGGTTAAATGAACGATTATTCGTACATATAAATACCCCGCCCATCGTGTCCGATTGAGTGTATATGGTAATTTATAGGGACGCCCAATTGTAAATCTTTATATTAACATTAACAAACTATCATTTAGTTAAACAAATATAAAGCCCATTAATAGCCCATAGTCTAATTTCCACAAGTGTCATTCTTTTGTCCAAACCCCAATTATGGTACAAAGCCCAATTACCCAATTTTAGTAATTAGCCCAACATCATGATTACTTCGTTTTAAATAAGTATAATAATAACTTAGCTACGAGACATTAATATAAAAAGGTTGAACATAACTTACAATGATTAAAAATAGCGTAGCGTTACACGGACAGAATTTCGAATTACACCCTTACAACATTCGCTAACATACCCTTATTATTAGAATTAAAATTAAAATATAAATTATATATATATATATATAAATTTTACGTATGATAAGAGAAGAAAAATATATGAATTGTGATCAGAATTCGGTTGGCTTTATAGGGAATTTCGATTTTTGGGGCTCCGCGACTCGCGGTGAATTTTACCTTCAAACTCCGCGAGTCGCGGAGGTTACTTTTACAGCTCAGAAGAGTTTGGCTCTTTGTTTACCGACGGTTTATAATATATATATAATTAATATAATTAATTATATATTATATTTATATACATAGTTAACTTGTAATTTTTAGTCCGTTGCGTCGAGCGTTAAGAGTTGACTCTGGTCCCGGTTCCGGATTTTCGAACGTCCTTGCGTACAATTTTATATTTTGTACTTTGCGTTTTGAATCTTGTACTCTTATGATTTCGAGACGTTTCTTATCAATAATTGGAACCTTTTTGATTGTCTTTTGTACTTTTGAGCTTTTTGGTCGTTTGCGTCTTCAATTCGTCGAATCTGTCTTTTGTCTTCACCTTTTATTATTTAAACGAATATCACTTGTAAATAGAACAATTGCAACTAAAAGCTTGTCTTTCTTGAGGAATAATGCTATGAAATATATGTTCGTTTTTAGCATTATCAAATATTCCCACACTTGAGCGTTGCTTGTCCTCAAGCAATATCGTCTTGAAATACTAGAATCACTTCTTTATTCTTCACACTTTGTACATCAGTGATTTCTATACGGCGGTATAAACAATGGTAGTAACGATATGGTTTACAGTCCCACATGACTATAAAAATTTAGATCCATTAAGGAAATTGGATCTTTATGAAAACATTTGATCTTTTAAATCTAGTTTTTACCCTAGATAAGTTTTCCGGGATAACCCTTTACCGGTGTTTGCAAAATATTTTTGTGGGTTTGGTGGGTTTTAGATTTGAAAATTTTAGCTCAAAACTTGCGGTTTTGTGTCACCCACTTGCTAACCTTGTATTTGGAAAGCAACATGTCCAGTTTACTTGTCCCGTATATTACCTTTCGGTAAACTACCGTCCGGTCGTAAAGGAAAGCGTTGAACAAGCAACTGTTAAGGCAATGTCCCGTGACATGCTTTTGATTATGGTCTATAACGTGTCGGACGCAATTACTATCCTTGGTAGGAGCAATAGTAAAGCTCACCCTTATAATTTTTCGGTCTGGCACAAGGTCCTGTCTTTGACCACTATGCAACCACCGTTCTTACGGTTGACACCCGATTTAGTTCAGGTGACCTAATGAATTCCAGGTGAATTCCTAGGATTTTACGTTCAATGGTAATGAACGCATTGAAAATAGGGTTATCAGAAAACAAATCGGTTTGTAATTTTGATCAAAATATTTTCTCGTTTAAGCTCGAGTTTAGATATCATCGAATTCCATGAGTTTGAATTCTCAATCTTTAAGGTCAATCTCTAGGATTGAGTAATATCAGTCTTAAAAGCTGATTTTTAATCTTTAAGGAGATTATCCTTTCTGGGGATCTGATTCATTAGTCTTATCCAGCTAATTTGCATGGTGCCCCCCTATTGTACGAGATAAATCCTTCTCATGGTTAGGATAAATCTGACCACTTGGCGACCCTGTTTAATGCTGAGGTCCGTGGATTTCCTGCTGATTTTAGTGATGACTTTTCTAGATTTTTCGTCAACCTACAGCTGGTCTGGACGACAACTTCATGACCTAAATCAAGAAGCGCGTGTATTTTTCGGAAGACTTTACTTCCTTTTAATGATGGAATTGATTCATCGTGTAGATCCATCTCTTCTTTTCTTTCATTGGGTAAAACAGTTTAGTTTAGTTCAAAGCAAAAGTATTTTCAGTTATTTGTTACAGATATATGTGACATATGTTTAAGATAACTTGGTAAATTTTCCCACACTTGGCTTTTATTTTCCTTTTTATCGTCCTCTATTCCATTTTAAATGAATTTTAACATTTTAGTTTGTTTCTCAATTTATGTCCTTTCCGAGGTAACAATAATTTCGGTGTTAAAACCTAGTTTTATCGTTCATAAATATGTATAAACATGATTTTGAATTCATTTAATTGAAAATTTTGAAAAATTTTACTAGAATTGGGTAGTCAGTATATAAGACTAGGGCTGTTCTTTTTTATCAGAGAGCACTAGATTCTAATACAACTACTGCTTTACTAGTATTTTTAATGGTAACCAAGTGTATAAAGTAAAAAATTTTAAAATCCGAAAGAATTTAACCCCTTCCCACACTTAAGATCTTGCAATGCCCTCATTTGCAAGAAATCCGTAACAATTTAAATTATTGAGGGTGATTTGTGTGAAAATGATTAAATTTTACCAAAGTTTCCAAATATATTGGCGTTTGTTTGCTGAATGATAAATGGTGCACATCATTTGTTCATTCCGTCTTGTTGTTATTTCACATATATTTTGCATCTTGTCGTCAAAATTAGTTGCTTTTGCTGAACTTAATGCCAGTCTTTGAAAATGCGTTGTTTTACCCTGTTGTGTACATAAGATAAACTGCAAACATATATACATATTTTTGAAGTTTGGTATATTACCCCACATTCAAAAAATTATTAAAATCTAAGAATAAAAGTTAGATAATTATAAAAATGATTACAATATTAACAAAAATATTAAATGTATCAATAATTACAAATTACAAAATAAAAAAAAAAATAATAAGTAAACTAAGGATGATATTGGTACCAATAGGGGTTCCAGGCATAACCATAAGTGCTATAGAATGCTTCGGCAGGGTCATACGTAGGATACGGTAGCTGCATCTCTATAGACCAAGGAGGGAAGATGGGTTTCGGTGTAGGAATATAGTTTCTACCTATATGTTGGCAATGAGCTATGATTTGGTTCTGATGAACTTGCCAATCTTCAAATGCTCTCTATCTAGCATTTTTGTATTCCTGAGAAGCTATAAACCTATGCATTTCTTGCATCTCATTCCCCCCTCCTACATTACCTTGTTGTTGGTTTCTCTCCACCTGTGGATGTCTACCATGGTATCGTACTGCGGCGTTATTTCGCCTCTTCAAAACTTTCGCACCATGGTATACATTTAAACCTATAGTATCGCGGGGTTCCGGCTCTTCTAGTAATAATCCCCCCCGACTTATATCCACACCGAGATATTCACCAATCAAAGTAATAAAAATACCACCTTATATTATGCTATGTGGTCGCATCCCCCGAACCATAGCTGATAAATAATAACCCACACAATATGGTATACTTACAGCGCTTTGTGGGTCTCGAATACACATATGGTAAAACAAATCCTGT
Source organism: Rutidosis leptorrhynchoides (assembly GCF_046630445.1). NCBI lineage: Eukaryota > Viridiplantae > Streptophyta > Magnoliopsida > Asterales > Asteraceae > Rutidosis > Rutidosis leptorrhynchoides. The sequence continues at coordinate 312,715,165 of NC_092335.1, read as the reverse complement.
TCATTTACTTTTTCTTTGTTCTTACCACTTTGTGTAATCGAATTAGCTAAAAACCTATGTATCACTCTTAATTCGGCTCTATCTATATCCAAATAAGAGTAATTTCCCCCTTTGAAACGGTGATGGCTTGTCATTTGACTCCACACACCGTGTGTATCAAAATTCTCATCTATCTTTCTACCGTTTAGTATCAATCCTCTACAATCGGCAGACGCTAACTCCTCAGGCGTATATATACGTAAAGCCTGAGCCATGTCCAGTAAAGACATGTGGCGCATCGAACCGCCTAACAAAAATCTAATAAAAGAACGATCGGTTAAACTAGCTACCCGATCATTCAACTCTATACTACATAACAATTCTTCACACCATACTTTATATACAGGTCTACGTATGGTGAATAAACATACCCAGTCATTAAAAGAAGAATTACCATACCTCTGTACAAGTAATTCCCTAATTGGCCCGGCCAATTCTACAGCTTCTAAGGGTCCCCATTCTATGACCCTCGGTACCTCAACAACCTTAGAATGAAGAGTATGCAAACCCCTTTGATATTTTGGATAATCTATCCAAAGTCTGTCAAATCTCAGGTTCGGGTGCAACTCTTCCAAGTGCATATCAGAAAAGGTCATGACTGGATGAGGTATATCCTGCTTGTAGTAGTTATCCACCTCCTGTTGTTCCAAATTCTCAGCAGGAGCATTGCGGGCTTGGGATGAAGATTCACCCCTTTCATTCGTTTTTCTTGAGTAATTCTTAGATAGCATCCTTCTCAACATGATTTTAGCAAAAGATTTGGTGATTAACGGTTAAAAATTGGGATTTTGGGGTGTATTTTTCGGGTTTTTGGGGTTTTTGTTCGCTGTTCTTCGCAGTGTTTTTGGGTGGGGGAGTGAATTGCTCTGTTTTTTGCGTTTTATTTTTTTCTGGGAATTGGTCCCTCCGCGAGTCGCGGAGATTAACCCTCCAAACTCCGCGAGTCGCGGAGTTTGGTATATTTTTTTTTTTTTTATTATCATTAACTTATTAAAACAATTAAGTAATTAATTTTAAAATTTTGTTTCCCTTGTTATTTAGGACGAGGTCGTTTCGGATCGATGTCCTAGTCCGTCTCTCGACAAAATTTTAAAATTTGTCTTTTTGTAGCGATTGTTTTAAAAGCTAAGATTTTTGAGTTTTTTAATGTTTTTGGCATACTTTAATTCAATAAGATTAAAAATAATGATAATAAAAGTTCTCGTCCCTCCCTCGGGTAAAGCAATTTCGGTTCAAAGACCTAGTCTTCAACTTACGACGAATTTTAAAAATCATATTCTTAACTTAATGAGATAAAGTAAATTTTTGTTTTTAAATTCACACAACTTAAATATAAAATTCAAAATTATTATTAAAAATTCACACTAAACTTAAAATTTAAAATGCATAAAATTAAAAATTTATATTTTAAAAATTAAAAATTCACACCAAACTTAATTTAAAAATTCATATTATAAATTCACTCCAAACTTATATTAATTTTTCAAATATTTACAATTTTAAATATATTGTTTTTACAAAGTTTACAATATTAATTTAAGATTTAAATATTAAGATTAAAAACATGGTAAAAATAAAATTAAAAATCTTTTTGTCTTTTTATCCCACTTTAATCAATCAAATATTATCAAAAATATGCGCCCCTCTTTTCGGTAAAGTAATTTCAGTTCCAAGACCTAATTTAACTCATGACGAATTTTTGAAATATTTTGGGTTGATTGTTTAAAGATATTTATACCTTAAGAATAAACGTTAAATTTCGCAGTGATGTAATAAATTTTTGAATGATATCAATAATTTCGGTCGCCAAACCTAATTTTATTCAATACCAATTTAATACTTTTTAGCGAACAAATTAGCGTTTATTATCAAAAGGTTAAAAATAAAAATAAAAATAAAAACTGTACAGACATACCTGTGAAATAGATTTCTTAGTTATATGATCTATCCCATTCATAAGATAGTCGGTTTAATTGGTTTTCCATGGCTACATAGGCGTAACCTCGAGCATTCAGTGTCTTTTCTTCTAAACATATGAACGGTCCGTCTCTGCATAAAGTAACAAATTCGGTATTTGAATAGGTTTGATTATTGGAACATTTACCTCCATGTGACCATTTTCCGCATTTGTGACATCGTTCTAGGTGTCGTGCTCTTCTTTTCGCTGCGGATTTTGATTTTCCTTTACCAAATTGTAACTTATTATCTTCGCATCTGGATTCTTTTCTAACTCCGTCCATTCTTTCTCTGATTACTGATACTATTTCACTCGGTAGTATGTCATTATTACGTTTAGTGATCAAAGCGTGTAGCATTAGACCATGGTTTAGTTCACAGGCAGTCTTCATTTCGTAAAAACCTAAAAAAATAAAAATTCAGAATGGGGGGAGAAGACTAGTTCTTTAGGGTCTGCTAGGGAAAGACCATTCGGGTTCCATTTTCGAGAACTACACGAAAACAGACAATCTAACTCTAACAGAAATACATATTATCCTTTAAAGACTTGATTCTCCCCACACTTAATTAGCTGTGTTGTCGAAATTGTGATTAACTTCGTTGTCGACTTCCATCGGACCATGTATGTAATGTTTAACTCTGTGACCATTAACTTTAAATTCAATCCCATTTGAATTTATTAATTCTATCGTTCCGTATGGGAAAACTCTTTTGACTATGAATGGTCCAGACCATCTTGATTTCAATTTTCCAGTAAATAGCTTGAATCGTGAATTGAAAAGAAGAACTCTGTCTCCTTCTTTAAATTCTTTTGAACTTCTGATTCTTTTATCATGCCATTTCTTCGTTCTTTCTTTATAGATTAACGAATTTTCGTATGCTTCATGTCTTAATTCTTCTAATTCGTTTAGTTGACTTAATCGTAGACGTCCGGCTTCATGTAAATCAAGATTACATGTCTTCAAAGCCCAAAATGCTTTGTGTTCAATTTCTACTGGAAGATGACATGCTTTTCCATAAACAAGTCTAAAAGGTGTGGTTCCAATTGGAGTTTTGTAGGCTGTTCTAAAAGCCCAGAGTGCATCCTCCAATTTAATGGACCATTCCTTCGGATTTGATCCTACGGTTTTCTCTAGAATACGTTTTAAAGCTCGGTTGGTATTTTCAACTTGTCCACTTGTTTGTGGATGATATGCGGTGGAGATTTTATGAGTTACTCCATATCTTTTAAGAACTTTCTCAAGTTGATTATTACAGAAATGAGTACCCCGATCACTTATTAAAGCTTTCGGTGTTCCAAACCTTGCAAAAAGACGTTTTAAAAAGTTGACTACAACTCGTGCATCGTTAGTTGGGAGAGCTTGTGCTTCCGCCCATTTAGATACATAATCAATGGCTACGAGTATATATAGATTATTATGAGATTTTGGAAATGGACCCATAAAGTCAATACCCCAAATGTCAAATACTTCACATACTTGGATGACATTTTGTGGCATTTCATCACGTTGACTTATTTTTCCGGCCCTTTGACATGCATCACAGGATTTGCAAAGAAGGTGTGCGTCTTTGTAAATTGTAGGCCAATAGAATCCAGCTTCATAAACTTTTCTTGCTGTTAGTTGAGGCCCATAATGCCCTCCTGTTGGTCCTGTGTGACAATGGTTTAAAATTTTACTAGCTTCATCTCCAAATACACATCGGCGTATTATTCCATCGGGACAACTTTTAAACAGATGTGGATCTTCCCATAAATAGTGTTTTATATCACTGAACAATTTCTTTCGTCTTTGGTACGATAATCCTTTTTCAAGGAATCCACAAACTAAGTAGTTTGCATAGTCTGCAAACCATGGGATTTCTTTATAATCTATCTTCAATAGATATTCATCAGGAAAGTTGTCTTGTATGGCTGATTCATTCAGAACTTCTAATTCGGGATTTTCAAGACGAGAAAGATGATCAGCGGCGAGATTTTCTGCTCCTCTTTTATCTCGGATTTCAATATCAAACTCTTGTAAGAGTAAGATCCAACGGATTAATCTTGGTTTAGCATCTTGTTTTGAAAATAGGTATCTAAGAGCAGAATGGTCGGTATAGACCACCGTTTTTGCTAGAACGAGATATGATCGAAATTTGTCAAAAGCAAAGACAATAGCAAGGAGTTCTTTTTCAGTAGTTGTATAGTTCGTTTATGCTCCTTGTAACGTCTTACTAGCATAATATATAGGTTGAAATCGTTTTTCAATCCTTTGTCCTAAAACGGCTCCCATTGCAAAATCACTTGCATCGCACATTAGTTCAAATGGTAGATTCCAATTTGGTGTTATCATGATCGGCGCATTAGTGAGTTTCTCTTTAAGAATATTAAAAGATTTGATACATTCATCTGAAAAGATGAATGGAGCATCCTTTTCTAGGAGTTTATTCATAGGAGTGGCAATTTTAGAAAAATCTTTTATGAAACGTCGGTAAAAACCGGCATGCCCTAGAAAACTCCTAACTCCTCTAACATTGGTGGGATGTGAAAGTTTAGCAATTACATCTACTTTAGCTCTATCCACTTCAATTCCTTCTTTTGAAATTTTATGTCCAAGAACGATGCCTTCTTTAACCATGAAATGGCATTTCTCCCAATTAAGTACTAGATTTGATTGTTCGCATCTAATTAGCATTCGTTCCAGATTAACTAGACATGATTTAAATGTATCACCGAAGACTGAAAAGTCATCCATGAAAACTTCCATGCATTCTTCTATCATGTCGTGAAAAATCGCCATCATACACCTTTGAAAGGTTGCAGGGGCGTTGCAAAGTCCAAATGGCATGCGTTTGTAAGCAAAAGTACCATAAGGGCACGTGAATGTGGTTTTCTCTTGGTCTTCGGGTGCTATTGGAATTTGAAAATATCCGGAAAATCCATCTAGAAAACAATAGTAACTATTTCCGGCTAATCTTTCCAACATTTGATCTATGAAAGGTAAGGGAAAGTGATCTTTTCTGGTGGCGTCATTTAATTTTCTATAATCAATACATACACGCCATCCTGTTACAGTCCTAGTAGGAATAAGCTCATTTTTCTCATTTGTAATGACAGTCATGCCACCCTTCTTAGGCACGCATTGAACTGGGCTTACCCATGGACTATCAGAAATTGGATAAATTAAACCTGCATCTAGTAGTTTAATAATCTCTTTCTTAACTACATCTTGCATATTAGGATTTAGTCTTCGTTGGCGTTGCACATACGTTTTATGACCTTCTTCCATAAGGATTTTATGTGTGCAATACGAAGGACTTATTCCTTTAATATCATGAATCTTCCATGCAATGGCTGGTTTATGAGCTTTTAACACAGAAATGAGTTGTGATTTCTCATTTTCAGTAAGAGAAGACGATATTATTACAGGTAATTCAGATTCACCATGTAAATAAGCGTATTCCAAATGGTTTGGAAGTGGTTTTAACTCTAATTTCGGAGGTTCTTCTATCGATGATTTATATCGATATCTGTCTTCTTCTTTTAGCATTTGAATTTCTTCTGTTGTTGGTTCATATCCATTAGCTATAAGTGTAGCTACCATTTCAGCTTCATCAATTGGTTCATTACCTTCTCCTAAAGAACATTCTCCTGTTCCTTGTAATTCTGGAAATTCTTCTAATAATTCTGCATGTGCATCTATAGTTTGAATATAATAACATGTATCATCTGCAGATTGTGGTTGTTGCATTGCTCTATCAACTGAAAAGGTAACACTCTCATCCTCTATACTTAGGGTCAGTTTCTTACCGAACACGTCTATCATTGCTTTAGCCGTGTTTAAGAATGGTCTTCCTAATATGAGAGGAACTTGAGAATCTTCTTCCATGTCCAAAATAACAAAATCTACTGGAAATACTAAAGTACCAACTTTAACTAGCATGTTCTCCATTATCCCTCTAGGATATTTTATTGATCTATCGGCTAGTTGTATGCTTATTCTGGTTGGTTTCAATTCTCCAAGGTCTAGTTTAGCGTATAGTGAATACGGCATTAGATTTATACTAGCACCTAAGTCTGCCAATGCTTCTATTGAACTAAGACTACCCAGAAAACATGGAATTGTGAAACTTCCTGGATCAGATAGTTTTTCTGGTATCTTATTCAACAGCACTGCTGAACAATTAGCATTCATAGTAACAGCCGAGAGTTCTTCCATTTTCTTTCTATTTGAGATTAGATCTTTCAAGAATTTAGCATATCTTGGCATTCCTGAAATCACATCAATGAAAGGAAGATTTACATTTATCTGTTTAAACATATCCAAGAATTTGGATTGCTCGGCTTCAAGTTTCTCTTTCTTCATTTTACTCGGGTAAGGAAGTGGTGGTTGGTATTTTTTAACATAAGGTTTATCCTTAACTGTGTTATCTTCATTAACTTTTTCAACTACCGGTTCTTTTTCCTTATCTTGATCAGGTTGTGGTTCTTGTGGAGTAGGAAAAGTTTCATCAGAAGTTACAGGTATTTCAGGTGGTTTAAGTGTTGTACCACTTCTTGTGGTAATGGCTTTAGCTGTTTCATTTCGGGGGTTAGCATTTGTATCGCTAGGTAGACTTCCCGGTTTTCTTTCACCTATTAACCTTGCTAGGTTACTTACTTCTTGTTCCAGATTTTGAATAGAAGCTTGTTGATTTCTAAATGCTTGAGCATTTTGTTCATTAGTTTGTTTTTGAGATGTGAAAAACTGTGTTTGAGTTTCAACTAGCTTCGTCATCATATCTTCTAAATTCGGCTTTTTATCATCGGTTTGTTGTGGTGGTTTGTTTTGAAAATTAAGTCTTTGCTGATTGTAAGTATTATTGGATACTTGTTGATTGCTAGGACCTTGTTGGTTGTTGTATGGAATATTTCGGTTATAATTCTGGTTTTGATTGTAAATCGGTTTTGGCGGTTGATAATTATTCTGATAATTATTTCCAGGCCTTTGGTTTATGTATGAAATATTCTCTCTTTGTTCCATTGTTAATTCAATACTGAGACAATCTTTTGTCAAATGTGGTCCTCCACACTGCTCACAACTAATTCGTATTGAGTGAATATCCTTAGTCATCTTTTCCATTCGTCTCTCCACAGCATCTATCTTTGCGGAAATGGAATCTAAGTCATGACTAGAATCGGCTCTAGCTGCTTTAGATGATCTAATGATATCTTTTTCTTGGTGCCACTCATGTGAGTGGGAAGCAGTGTTATCAATAATTTTGTAAGCATCAGTTTCGGTTTTCTTCATAATAGAACCACCAGCTGCTATATCTATGTCTTTTCTTGTAGTGATGTCGCATCCTTGGTAGAATATTTGTACTATTTGACAGGTGTCTAAACTATGTTGCGGACATCCTCTTAACAACTTTCCATATCTTGTCCACGCCTCATATAGAGTTTCATTTGGTTTCTGTGTAAACGTAACAATTTCTGCTTGAAGTCTTACGGCTTTAGATGCAGGAAAGAATTGTTTAAGAAATTTGTCAACTAAAACGTCCCATGTATCGATCGCCCCTTCAGGTAACGATTCCAACATATCTTTGGCTTCTCCCTTTAAAGTCCAGGGAAATAACATGAGATATATCTGTTCATCCTCCACTTCTCGGATTTTAAATAGTGTGCAGATCCTATTAAAGGTACGTAGATGTTCATTTGGATCTTCCTTCGGCGCTCCACTAAATTGGCATTGATTAGTCACCATGTGTAGAATTTGTCCTTTGATTTCATAATCTGGCGCATTAATGTCTGGATGAGTAATTGCGTGACCTTGGCCAGTGCGTTTAGCTCTCATTCGGTCTTCCATACTTAAAGGTTCCAGATTCTCCATAATTGAATTTGTTGAATCGGTATCACTAGATGATTCTGATTTAATGGTTCTTTCCTCAACAATCTCTGTTTGAATGATTGATGGCTCCGGAGGAAAGTTTAGTGGTTCAGGATCTACGAACCGTTCCTGAATATTCTCCGGATTCTCAATTGTGATGTTGGGTTCAAAAAATGGATTATCGGAAATTTGAACTGAAGTACTTGGTTGACTGGATGACGATTCTAAAGAAAAATCAACGGCGGTTATATTTGCTAAATGTCTTGATCTAGTTACAGGTGGTGAACGTACAAAAGGTGATGAACGTCTTGCTCGGTGCATTCACTGAATATCCTATTAGTTTTAAAAAGGAAAAATTATAATAAGTTATCCAATTAATAGACTTTTCTGATTTTGCCCACGTTTCGAATAGCCAAAAGATGCAGCAGAGGGGCAGGATTCGTTTGGTCTCAATATAATTGAGGACTGTTTGGCTCCAATAACCCGGTCCACGTACAAATTCAACTATTACTACGAACCAGAAAATTTTGATGTCTATCAATTTAACCACTTAAAATAAATTTTCGTAATTTAAAGAAATTTAGATAAGAAGTAGAAAAAATTCTAAGTCCTAAAAACTAGAATGGCGAGAAATAAGAGAGAAAAAGAGTTCGTCGCAAAAGGTCGAAAAAGAAAAAAAAATGGTTGAAAAATAAAAGGTGACGGAAAAATAAAAGAAACTTATAAAAACTTAAAAATACTTGACTAACCTAACCTTATTACTATAACTAACTTAAAATTATAATCGCAAATTGATATTACTAATTGGAATGATAATTGATACATAGTAAAAGGTGTCTAAAAATATTAAAGCTTACAGGAAAAACTAAATCCCAAATGGAAATAACTTAAAAAGAAGCTAAAACTTAAAAAGGCGTCGCAAAATTCTAAAGCACCTAAATCTTAGTCTAAAGAAAAAGCACTTAAGGAATTCTACGGCAAAGCCTAAAAATCTAGGAGTAAAAATGACTATGGCAAAAACTAAGTTTAAAATTAAAAATGAGCTAAAAATACAAATATTACGCTAAAACGATTAAAAAGGGACAAAAAATAAAAATATACAAAAAGTTGTAAAAAGTACAATTTTTATAAAAATATTATTTTTATATTATTTTTTTAAATAAAACTACTAATTTTACAATTTAAGTAAACTAATTAATACTAAATAAAACAAATTAAATAAAAAGTAAATCTTAAAATAAAACTAATAATAATAATAATAATTAGGGTAAAATAATAATAATAATTAATTAATACCCGTAATTAATGCTGAATTAGGGTTTTTTTGTCGCCTGTCAGAAAGGCTCCGCGAGTCGCGGTAATTAATGAAGAAAACCCCGCGAGTCGCGGGGTTCAGAAATTCAATTCTGGAGCAGTTTGAAATTTTTACGCGTTTTTTTTTATTTATTTATTTTTTTTTTGTTTTCTGTTTTTTCTATATATAAAAGATATTTAATATACATCTGAAGAAAATATACATACATATATTTTCATAAAGACTGTAATAAAAATTCTCTTGTACAAAATATTACTTGTGAAATTTTTTTAACGGATAGGTAATACCCAAGAAATATTTAAGTTCACAATTAATATGTTACATTCTTCGATTCTGATTCAGGAAATTATCAACTATACCCACTACTTTCATAACGATATACATTCTTTCATAGAAATCAAAACAACCATTCGCATCCAAACTTGATTACATATTCTGATTTTAACAGATCAGAGTCCAAGTCAAGATTTAACAGAAAATATCACTCTTAGATTCTTACATCTTTCAAAGCCATACTTTGAATTCAAAACTGTGCTAGAACATCACATTTATTCATAAAACCCAGAAAAATATTCGTGTCGTTCAAAATTCTAGAACATCATATGTATATTGAAGATTACAATCTGCGTTCAAACCCTTCAAGATTCTTGAAAACCCCTCAATTAAGAAACAATCGAGAGGATGATCCAACCACATGTTATCCACAGTCATGCACCTGAAAAACTCCCAAAACCTAAGTAGAAGTTTAACACAAATCCGTGATCCACTGGTGTTGTTATTACCCAAAATAATCTTACAATCCCTTTTCAAAGTAGCAAATTTTGTCACAGCTCCAACATTATTATCGGAGAACCTTTTATATCCCACCACATTTACCAGCAACTTCAGTGATCTTTAACTTTCCGAAAAATCATTATATTCATTGAAACCCTATCATGTACTCATCTACATCTTGTAACAATAATTGCCATACCAACTACCGAGAATTAGCAATCAGTATTTCGAATCTCACAACGTTTCTACACCAATAGTTATATGTATACATATAATATTTATTTCTTAGAATTATGATCTTCAATTCTGAATTTCTGAAAAGCACCCAGTTTGCGAATCAATTCTCTGAGTATTAAAAGAACTGATAAAGCAGCAAAAACTATAGATGACTTTAACAGTCAAAAGTTTGATGACAAAGAAGGATACGTTGGAAAAGCTCAAAAGAAAATTTGGTACTGAAAAAACGGATTAAACAAACCATGAAGAAGGCTGTGGACAAATCACAAAGACTATACCTGCCTTCAAAGAATCCAAATGATTCAGTATCTGCTGAAGTCATTAACGAATACCTTGCTCCTGACTCTAAACTCTTACGGACAAATCTTCTTCATCATTCTTTAATATTAGAAATTCTAAGATATCATCGTATCTTTCATTATAAATATCCTCGATATTTCTGAAGATATTTTCATAACTATTCTTATCTGAAATCAATTATCTCTTCGCGATATCAGTTTTACATCAGAAAGGAAACTGTTTTAGTTTCTTAATTCTGAAAAATTCAAATTTAAAATATGAATGTTTTTAAAGTAGTGTTGGCAATTGAAGCATGAGTTAGTATAATATAATGACACTTGATCAACGTGATTATATTACAGTAAGTCATGCTGAGTTTTTAAATGGAACGTGATGATTCACAGACCATAACTTCATCATGTGCTATGTTACACGACTCTCACATTCTACCTAATCTCCAAACATATCGAGAACATATCTTCTTGATAGTTCTATCTTTTCTCTTGAATTCTGGTAATTTAACCAATCAAGATCGTACTATTACAATCCGTCTCTTAGAACATTAGTCATGTTCATTTGAAACTTCATACCTACGAATTCTGGACCATTATTCGGTTGACTTAAATTCAGGAAGAGAAAACAAAAGTATGGAACTCCAAAATATAAAGGAAAACATAAGGCCTGACAACAATTACAAATCGTGTATATCAATATGTGTTGCAATGTAAAGACACGGGAGAATTAAAAATACTATAACCCCAAGGTAATAATAGAAGAAAATAAATTCCTCTAGTGGTAGATGAAAAAGAAGAATGACAGATACAAAGGTTAGGAATATATCTAGAATTAGAACCAGATGTAGCATATTGACAAATGTTTTAGAATTATGAATTGAAGAAGAAAGAATAGAAGGTGTGAGCTGTGGAAATAATGAAACGAAGGGAGTGGATTTCTAGTAAAATATCCGACAGGGAAATCGAAACAAATTATTGCATTTAACCAAAGAAGATCCTAATTTCCTTAATTACCGAAGAATCAAATCTTATATAGATTACAAAGATTTTTTTTAATCCGAAGATCAACCGTGATGACGTCAAAAGATAAGACGAATCCCTATGTTCTCATTTCACTCTTTTACGATAGCTTCACTCATACGCTTCGAGTAATCGAATTATTTTATCCATATTTCTCAATCATGATAAAACCCTATGTATCAACTCATATTCATCATAATAACATTCTTATTATTAGCCATGACGACCTCGATCAAATTTTGGGACGAAATTTCTTTAACGGGTAGTTACTATGACAACCCAGAAATTTTCGACCAAATTTAAACTGTATCTTTATATTATTCCGACAAGATAAGCAAAGTTTGTTAAGTTGAATCTCAAAAGTTTTAAACTGTGTTCATACATTCATTTAACCTCGACCAAATTCCGACGATTCACGAACCATTATATAAATGAATATGATTATATATGGATATATATATGTATATATATTATAACTTGAAAATGTTAACAAAGTATTAAATGTATAATACTTTACATGAACGTTTTTGTTTCAATATGTTTATCGATGGAATTAGAAGATAATATCAAATGATTGATTTATCAGTTACATTGTGATATGATTATGGGTCTCTGTTGAGAGGTCCACTTTGATTTAGGAAACCTTTCCCTTTTAACGGTATTCGGAATAATTGGTAAAGTGATTTACAAGCGAGAACAAAAGTGTCAATTATCGAGGGTTAGACAAAGGTTAGTGGTGTGGTGTGACAACCCAGAAATTTCTGACCAAATTTAAACTTGATCTTTATATATTTTCGACACGATAAGCAAAGTCTGTAATGTTGAAATCTCAAAAACTTTGAACTGTGTTCATATATTCATTTACCCTTCGACTGCCATCGACGATTCACGAATAATTATGTGTAAATAGATATGTATGAATATATACATATGTGTGATTATTAAATTGCGAAATAATAATGAAACATTAAAGGGTTTGATTAATATGAAAATAAGTTACGAAGACTATTATATGACTTGAGAACGTTAACAAAGTATTAGATGAATAATACTTTACATGAACATAATTATTTCAAGATATTTATCAACGGAATTAAAAGATAATATCAAATGATTGAATTATCTGATACAATGTGATTATGATTTTGGGTCTCTATTATGAGGTCCACTATGATTTAAGAAATATGTTTCTTTTACCAATATTCGGAAAAGGGTAAAGTGATTTACATGAAAGAACGAAAGTGTCAATTAACGAGAACCGGACAAATGTTAATGGAGATTCCTGTTTGACTTTCAATGCATGCTTTACAATGATTGTCTAGTACCTCATAATAAGTTAATTATTTAGTTTTCATAATATTAAAAACGTTTTACGATATAATGAAACTTTTTTTTTAAAAAAGTTGATTTGAAATATAACTGATTCCAGAAAACCAAATTTATAATTACTCGATTTAGTTTCAAATGAATGAAAATGTTTTTCCATCTAAAAAGAACTTTGTTACAAAAATGTTTTGAATATATAAAAGGAAATAATATTAATTTTCTTGTAATATATATATATATATATATATATATATATATATATATATATATATATATATATATATATATATATATATATATATATATATATATATATATATATAAGGAATTAAAATAAACAAAATAAATGTCGAGAGGTAGGAACATACTATAAGACTTTAAGATTATCTTTTATCGTTAGAAATTTTGGAAAATGATTTAAGCATCACGCTTTATTTAAAATGAATATAGTTTTATAAATATTTAGAACCACTTTTGACGATTTATTATTGAGTTATTAGGATAAGTGTAAAGGTTTAAACGTTATCCTAAACTTGAGAATCTTTCTAGAAACCTTGTGACAAGTTATAAATGATAAGAGTCTGTGATTGAACTTGCAATGTGTATTTAAAAACGTGTTCATGTATATTAAGTATATATGATTCCAAAATTAACTAAGTAAACAATAATAACACTCGCTTGGTGATTCGATTGATATCTAGATATGTTAAGTAGTACGTTTAAGAGGTTGAAATAAACACTAGTACATAAACGGACTATATATGTTTATTTTTCTATTATGTAAACGATCTAAATTAAACTATGAAATATAAATAGTTTTTGAAAAACTAAATATTATATTAGTAAATAAATATTTCTAAAATACATAAGTTTATATTTCTAAATAAAAATATAAATATATTTTAAAAAGTGATAAAATATAATATTAACATGGTCGTAAAACGTTTTGGGTTCAAAACAATATTATTATAATATATATTGGTAAGTAACGAGACGTCGATTTATAAAAGCAAACAACCAAAACACTTGAATGTCAAGTTATACTTTGAGTGGGGTGGTTTTTCATTCATTTGAGTCTTATTATGTATAAAGGTACATTACGCGAAGCGTAAAACGCTAGTTTTCTAACCGTACGAAAGTGAGTTCGAGAAACCAGAACTGGGACGTTAGTTGAGTGACAACATACAAGTCATTAAAACTAAATTTACAAGTTAACTATGCGCGTAAATATTATATAGTATATATATAATTATATATATTAAATATATATATTTATTAATTATTAAAGACTGTCGGCAGAGTACAAACAAACGAAGATGAGCTGGTAAACTGCATCATGCGATCGCATGATAATATCAATGGGACTTCATGCGATCGCATGGAGTCGATTTCCTGAAATCATTTATAAACCGAACTCGTTCAACTCATTTTGCACACACTCAAATTCTCTATCTCTCTATCTTACTGACATACTCCGTATTTATTTATTTATTTTATTAATATTATTATCAATAAAGATTATTATTATTAATCTTATTGTATTAATATTAGTAGTATTATTATATTATACATAAAATACTACGACGAAGTCATGCGCGAGTTATTTCAAAACGGGTTTTATGAGCGGGATAGAGCTAAGAAAATTATGGGTTATAATTTTGGAGGTTATGGGTATGGATTAGGGGTATGCTCGTGAGGTCAATCTAGTGTTTATCATCTCTGTTGCGTCTACGTACCTTTCCTGCAATATTGAATCTCAATGTTGATACGTGAGCATTCAAATCTTATCTTTTATATATTAATAGTGTATCCCTGACTAGTGCTCGAGTATATATGATTATGCATGCTTGTATGTTTAATTTCATCGTTAAATAGTTTATGATAAATCACGAATTTGTTACATAGGTGATGTCAAAGCGAGGTGTATACAAAATAGTTTATATTTTACTAGGAAAAACTATTAAATACGATACAATTTTACACAAGATATTTATTTATTTATAGAATGGATATACTTAAACCTTGCTACAACACTTATAGGCAGTGTACCTAATCGTAAAGTAGTGTAGTTTTTAGTAAGTCCGGTTCGTTCCACAGGGAAATCTTTAAACAAAGCTCAACGCTATATTAGTTTACTTTTATAAAAATACAAACATATATATAAGTAATATTATTATTATAAAGGGGGGTTTTTACCGTTTAATGACCGGTTTGTCGATTTTAAGACTTTAGTCGCAGTTAAAACCTAATGTAAAATATAAAATAAATACAAGACTTAAATTAAAGCGTAAAGTAAATAACGATAATGAAATTGCGAATAATAAAAGTGCGATAAAATAAAATTGCGATAATTAAAAAGTACGATAATTAAAAGTGCGATTAAATAACAATAAATAAAAGTGCGATAATTAGAAGTGCAATTAAATATAAAATAAAGGAAATTAAATATGAAATAAAAGAATTATGCTTATTTAAACTTCCGTAATCATGATGTTTGACGTGTTGATTTTAGTTTTATGCCCATGGGTTAATTGTCCTTTGTCCTGGATTATTTAATATGTCCGTCTGGTTTTTGTCCATAACAGTCCATCAGTCATAAATATAAAGTGCGAGTGTCCTCATCAAATTATTCTTATACCCGAAGTTAAATATTCCAACTAATTGGGGATTCGAATTGTAACAAGGTTTTAATACTTTGTTTAATGAATACACCAGGTTATCGACTGCGTGTAAACCAAGGTTTTACTACTTTGTTAACAATTACACCAATTACCCTTGAATGTAATTTCACCCCTGTTTTAATTATTCTAGTGGCTATTAATCCATTCCCGTGTCCGGTTAAATGAACGATTATTCGTACATATAAATACCCCGCCCATCGTGTCCGATTGAGTGTATATGGTAATTTATAGGGACGCCCAATTGTAAATCTTTATATTAACATTAACAAACTATCATTTAGTTAAAAAAATATAAAGCCCATTAATAGCCCATAGTCTAATTTCCACAAGTGTCGTTCTTTTGTCCAAACCCCAATTATGGTACAAAGCCCAATTACCCAATTTTAGTAATTAGCCCAACATCATGATTACTTCGTTTTAAATAAGCATAATAATAACTTAGCTACGAGACATTAATATAAAAAGGTTGAACATAACTTACAATGATTAAAAATAGCGTAGCGTTACACGGACAGAATTTCGACTTACACCCTTACAACATTCGCTAACATACCCTTATTATTAGAATTAAAATTAAAATTAAAATATAAATTATATATATATATATATAAATTTTACGTATGATAAGAGAAGAAAAAGATATGAATTGTGATCAGAATTCGGTTGGCTTTATAGGGAATTTCGATTTTTGGGGCTCCGCGACTCGCGGTGAATTTTGCCTTCAAACTCCGCGAGTCGCGGAGGTTACTTTTACAGCTCAGAAGAGTTTGGCTCTTTGTTTACCGACGGTTTATAATATATATAAAATATATATATAATTAATATAATTAATTATATATTATATTATATTTATATACATAGTTAACTTGTAATTTTTAGTCCGTTGCGTCGAGCGTTAAGAGTTGACTCTGGTCCCGGTTCCGAATTTTCGAACGTCCTTGCGTACAATTTTATATTTTGTACTTTTCGTTTTGAATCTTGTACTCTTGTGATTTCGAGACGTTTCTTATCAATAATTGGAACCTTTTTGATTGTCTTTTGTACTTTTGAGCTTTTTGGTCGTTTGCGTCTTCAATTCGTCGAATCTGTCTTTTGTCTTCACCTTTTATTATTTAAACGAATATCACTTGTAAATAGAACAATTGCAACTAAAAGCTTGTCTTTCTTGAGGAATAATGCTATGAAATATATGTTCGTTTTTAGCATTATCAATAGGAGACTGATATATGATATGCATGTCGTTAGAAAGCTGGCAAAAAATTAATAACTTTTCATTTAGAAAGCGTATGATTTCGATGAACGGATTAAAAGTTATCGTCAATTGAATTATCTATAATTTTATGTATTATTGTTAAAATGATTATTATTATCGTTATCGTTATCGTTATCGTTATCGTTATCATCGTTAATATCGTCATTATTATTATTATCTAATAATCAATATTATTATTATTAAAATAATTAATATTTTTATTAAAACTATCATTTTATTATTTTTATCGTTATTATTATTAAAAGTATCATTAATATTAAAACTATCATTTTTATTAAAATTATGATTTTAAAAGAAATATCATTGTTATTATTAAATATTATTATTATTATTATTATCATTTTAGTATTATTATTATTATAAATTATCATTTTGAATAGAATTATTATTTTTATAAAATATTATTATTATTACAGTTAATACTAAAAAGTATTGTTACTATTAAAATTATCATGATTGTTAGAAAACATCATTATAAATCTTAAAACTTATATTTTCATTTAAATTATCATTTTTATTATTATTAGTATTATTAAATATTAATAACAATAATATTATTAACACTGTTATTATCATTAACATGATTATAATATTTTTATCATTATTAGTAATATTATGATTATGGAATTAGTATTATTATAAAAGATCATTATTAATTATCAAAATTATTATTGTCATTAGTAAATATAAATATTGTTATTATAATTAATATTATTATTATCACAAAATAATACAACTTTTACTTATTATTATTATTATTAATATTATTTTATGAAATACAAAGATATTTTTATCACACCTAATATAATTACATTTATAATACATACCACTATATTTTTATGATATTAGGTGAGCCTTATAAATTGTTATTACTTTATATATATATAAAAGTATATTTTTTTATCATGTATAAATTTTAAAATAAATGATTTGTATTATTTACTCTAATAAAATCTGATAATATATTTAAATATATAAAATGACTATTTAAGTTATATAATAAACATGTATAGATTTTGTAAATCATTTTGGGTCAAATTGACTTTTGTTGACTTTTGCATATCGGACTCGAGCATTAGGATTGTGATACACTATGACCTAACCTAAATTGTTAGACATATATTGACCAACATATGGATATATATATACTTAATATAGGTTCGTGAATCCGAGGCCAACCTTGCACTTGTTCAATGATGTCATATGTATTTTTACTACGAAATACAGTATTATGAGTTTCAATTGCTCCCTTTTTAAATGCTTTTGCAATATATATTTTTGGGACTGAGAATACATGCGCTGCTTTTATAAATGTTTGATGAAATAGGCACAAGTACTCGAAAATTACATTCTATGGTTGGATTATCGAAATCGAATATCGCCCTTCAAGTCTGGTAACCTAAGAATTAGGGAAATGGCCCCTAATTGACGCGAATCCTAAAGATAGATCTATTGGGCCTAACAATCCTCATTCATATCTATGGATGGCTTTATTACTTCGAGATTATTATTATACAGATGACGATGTCTTTGGGGATATTCTATGCATTATGGTTAATGTCGGTTACCAGGTGTTCAATCCATATGAATGATTTTTATGCAGATGGCTATATGAATGCATGATAAATGAAAATGAAAATCTTGTGGTCTATTAAAAATGATGGAAATGAATATTGATGATAAACTAATGAACTCACCAACCTTTTGGTTGACACTTTAAAGTATGTTTATTCTCAGGATTGAAAGAAATCTTTCGCTGTGCATTTGCTCATTTTAAAGATATTACTTGGAGTCATTTATGGCATATTTCAAAAGATGTTGCATTCAAGTCGTTGAGTTCATTAAAGATTATGATTAAGCAAATGACAGATTAGGTCATTTATAGTTGGATATTATGAAATGGTATGCATGCCTATCAACTTTCGATGTAATGAAAGTTTGTCTTTTAAAAATGAATGCAATGTTTGTAAAATGTATCATATAGAGGTCAAATACCTCGCAATGTAATCATATGTTATTGTATTCTTCCTTATGGATTAGGACGGGTCATCTCATGTGATATCAAGTCTTGCATTAGTTTGTCTAACTGATAGTTGTTAGGATGCATTAGTAAGTCTGGACTTCAACCTTAGCTGCATGACAAAAAGTTTTTCTTATCATTTCTTGTCGAAAATTACATGTTTATCATTCTTAGTCTAAACACATCTTACTGCATTGATTGCATAAATAGTGTATAGACAAAATTCATATCTTAGCGTATCTGCTAATATATATCTTAGCGTATCTGTTACTGTAAACTTTGCCTGACATATTTCGTAAATTCCTCCGTAATCTACGAAATCTTTGGTTCTATATATATAGATATTCTATGTAATTAGAATACCATCTGATAGCCGAAAATCATTTCATATCAAAAAATATTTTATTCAATCGTATGAAATGAAATTCGCCACTAGTTCAAGTCCCTCGGATTCTGAGATGGATTTCCACTCGAGCTCCGAAAGCAGTGTGACCGGAATGGATGAACCAATCAGCCATCATCTATTCTAGATGAATTTGGGATGGGTTCGTAGTCTACTTAATCATTGGAGACAAGAAGAAGGTGATCTCTTCCATCCACCCCATTGCCCTCTTGGCGATGAACCTGAAGCACTCACCGGCGAACCTGTTCGAGACACCATTTTTTCTATCATTTCCAGAGTATCTCGGCATGATTATATACTATCTCACATTCTAGAGCCAAACAACCGATCATTCTGGTGTAATAGAAGAAGTTAACGAGCTCCGTGCTAGAGTGGTGGCTTTAGAGAATATGATGCACAACTTGCAAGCATCATAAGCACCACAAACACCACCAACATCAGCACCACCATCATCAACACCAACGGTACCATTACCACGACTAACAACAAAATCCGCATCCCACACCTCAACATCACAATCTGTACCTCGAACATCAACATCATACGCACCGTAGATAACAAGGAGTACCAACAACAATGACCGATGAAGTATTGATTCATAACTTCATTGGAGAAACATTCCGCGGCGATTATGTAACCTCCTAAGTCTTAGAGATTATATGCTCTAGCCTTAACCATAAATCAGATGAATGAACCAAAATAATAGAAGGAAGAATAGAAACCCTGACAAGAATGGTGCGTGGTTTACAAGCTAGACTTGGTTTACCAACAACATCAACAGTACCGTTAGCATCACCAGCACCGTCAGTACCGACAGCATCAATAGCACTAGCAGTACCTATAACATCACAAGCTCTGTCAGTTCAAGAATCACCGTGGACATCATTTCGAATCAATAACGCGTATATTGTATCAACGAGTTATGAAGTATTAACTCATTCCATCTGAAGAAATTATATGTATATTTTATATATATATAAATTTTGAGATCAAAATAAATCTTTCGTAATAAGTTATTATGTATGAATAAAATAAGGGTAGATACTACTCGATTAACTTCATATTATTAATATGCTAAGATGTACATCTTTCCTTAACGACTTAACCATCGTTAACTACAATCTCTATTTCAATTCAATAAATTCCAGGTCATAATAAAACAAGTGTACTATTCAAATATATGTTTGATATTCACCGTACTCGAAACTTTCTAAAAAACATCATTCATGTCTTGCGAAGTTCACAGGAATTCCACGAGCACCAACATCATTCACCGAGTAAATATCAATAAAAATGAATAATGAAGTATTGATTCATAATTTCATTTACGTTGAAGAAATAATCCACGAAGATTACGTAATTTCTAAAGTTTTAAAGATTATTCATTTCTAATTCCAGCCGAAAATCAAATGTGTTTAATTTAATATTAACTCATTAAATCTGTATTACATCTGAAGAAAATATACATATGTTTTCATAAATACTGTAATAAAATTCTCTGGTACAAAATATTACTTGTGAAACGTTTAACGGGTAGGTAATACCCGAGAGATATATATAAATTCACAATTAATATGTTACATTCTTCGATTCTAATTCAACAAATTGTCAACTATACTCACTACTTTCACAACGATATACATTCTATCATAGAAATCAAAACAACCATTCTCATCCAGATTTGATTACATATTTTGATTTTGACAAATCAAAATCCAAGTTAAGACTTAACAGAAGACATCACTCTTAGAATTCGTACATCTTTCAAAGCTGTACTTTGACTTCAAAACTGTACTAGAACATCATTTCTAGTCATAGTACCAAGAAAAATATTCGTATCATTCAAAATTCTAGAACATCATATGTATATTAACAATTAAAATCTGTGTTCAAACCCCTCGAAATTCCTGAAGACACTTCAAATAATGAACAATCGAGATGATAATCCAACCACATGTTACCCACATTTATGCACCTGAAGAACTATCGAAATCAAAGTCATAGTTTAACACATATCCGTGTCAGACTCTTTGGCATTTATTAGCAAAAATAACTTTTAAATCCTTTTTTTTCAAAGTAGACAGTTTTGTCATAGCTCCAACAAATCAATTTCAATTGTTCATTCGAATAAGCCTTATTATAATGATTACCCTTCATTATTGTTACCAGGGAACCTTTTATATTCCACCACATTAGCAGTAAACTTACTAGCAACCGTAATGATCTAGGACTTTCGGAAAAATCATTATTACCCTATCATATATTCATCCGCACCTTGTAACGAGAATTTCCATACCAATTATTGAGAATCAGCAATCAGTATTATGAAATCTCGTAGCATGTCTACACCAACAGTTATATATATACGTATAACGTTCATCTCCTAGATTTACATACTTCGAATGTGAAGTTTCTGAAAAACACCCTAAATTGTGAACTAGTTCTCCGAATTTTGGGAAAATGCTGACGAAGCATCAAAAACTGTAAACATCCTTAACAGTCAAAAGTTTGACGATAAAGAATGGTATGTGGGAAAAGCTCAAGAATGTTGAAACTGAAAAACGGATTGAGCAAACACTGAAGGAGGCTGTGGATAAATCACAAGGACTAAATCTGCCTTCAAATAATCCAAATGATTCAGTGCCTACTGAAGTCTTTAGCAAATACGTTGCTCCTTACTCTAAACCCTTGAGGACAATATTCTTCATCATCCTCTGATATTAAATGTTCTAAGATATTATCGTATCTTTCATTATAAATATCCTCCGTATTTCTGAAGATATTTTCATAACTATTGTTATCCGAAATCATTTACCTCTTCACGCTATCTATGTTACATCATAAAAGAAACCATTTTGGTTTCTAAATGTCACGACCCTACTTTTTCCGTTATCTTTTACCGTTAATTATTTAACGACCGTTAACTGTTAATTGGGTTACGTCATTTCATGACCTATATTATTATTTTAGTAATAATATATTAATTATTATGTGTTATGTGAATATATGTATTCATATTTTAAATCGTACGTTTATACGAATCGCGGATTTCTATCCGGCGAATCTTTTCGGTTTTCAAACCAACGGTAGCGTTTTTGGGATATTTAAAATCTATTTATTTTAAATATGATATTTTAAGGTCATATAATTATAGAGTGTATTTATATTTATTTTTCGTCGCGCGTTTGTCGTCTTTCCGAATTTTTAATCGCGTAAGTGCGTTTTCGCGTTTCGGGTTCGTTCGGGCATTCAGGCCACAAGGTTTCTTCCATTTATCAACTTGGCCCAGCATGGGGCCCACCCCTCACACAATTCGGCCGAAGCTAGGGGGATATACTCCCTTGCTTTTTATTTTTGCTACATCATAATTTTATTCCATAATTTATTTCCTAAACCTAATTACATAAAATTCTCTTAATCCTCTCCTCCCCTCTCCGCTTGGCCGTCGACTAGCTCCTCCCAAACATCATCATCTTTATCAATTTTCATAGCTTGGATCAAGGATTGTTACACATCAACGCGCTCCTCGTTCCGTTCTCTACGCGATTATACTTCTCGTTTCTTGATTAAGGTATAAACCCTAACCCTAGAACTTTTAATTTTTCCTTACTTTTCTGTATTTTGATGATTTATTAATAGTATAATGATTATTAGTTGTTGTAATGTTGATTGTATGCGTAGAATTGCTCGTTTACATATGTTTTCGGTTTGATATAATTTGCACAGCAGCTTTTTCGTGTGTTCCTGACTTTGTAACTGATATAAAAATTAAAATAAAGTATATAAATGAGTTCCTCTCATCAAGACATTAATTTTAGACACTAGATTCATGTCGTTTCGATTCCCGGAACCCTGGTTATGATCAAAGTGGTATTTTGTTAAGATTGAATGTGATTTTGGTATGAACCAGGTTTGGTCCGACTTTGTGACCATATTTGGTGACTTTAGGGTGTTTTAGTGTGTTAGGACTGATGGTGGTCCGAACTTTCATGTTCGGGTCATCTCAATCCGAGCCACGAATCACCCGTTACGTCCAAAACACGTTTTTGATTGAATTGAAGTTTCAAGTGGTGTATTGACTGTATAACACGACTTGTGGAGTGTTCTTGGGGTGTTATTGAGTGTACCAAAGTGTCGGGTGGTTTACTTAGGCGGAGATATATGTAAGGCTCACCGAAAACCGACATCCAGGGCTCAGGATACGACCCGATGAACTTTTGATTTAAAACTTTTGATTAATTATTAAACTTAGGATATAAATAATGGATTTCATTATAATTTAATTACTTATGATAAAAAAAGGTAATTATTATTAATTACAACTTATGATATATATTTATTATATAATTTAATTAATATTTATGATTTAATTAACTTTTTAATTAAACATATGATTAATAATACTTCATTATTAATGGAAAAATACTTATGATAAGTATTAAACTTATATTATGAGATTATTATAATAAGACTTATAATAAGGATTAATTAATTATTTAATTATTATAAGGCTTAGTTATTATTTAATTATAATTTAATTATTAAATACTTACGATTTAATAATTATAATTAGGAACTTATGATATGATTAATAATTCATTATTAATTAATAATACTTATGATATGATTTAAAAATAATTATTAATTAATAATACTTACATTATGACTAATATTTAATTAATTAATTAAATACTTATGTTATATTAATTATATAATTTAAACTTATATTAACTTTAATAATTCATTTTAATTTAATTAAACTTATGTTATGACATAATTAGACATATTTAACTTTAATAAACGTTATAACTTATATTATTATTATAACTTACACTTTTAAAATTAACGTTGACCATGTTTGACCAAGGTTGACTTTTAAGTTGACTTTCGGTTGACTTTGACTTTCAGTTGACTTTTGTTGACTTTCTAATTAAGGAAACTTTCCTAACTTATAAACTTTCCTAAAATAGCAACTTTCTAAATTTGGAAACTTTCCAAAAATAGAAACTTTCCAAAAATAGAAACTTTCTAAAAATAGAAAGTGTGTGTCCGTAAGCTGTTCCGATCAAACCGATGCATATTGAGTATTGTTCTATGACTACTTGCAACATGTACAATAGCTATCATACTAAGACTTGACCTAAGTTAGTTATTTATATCGACCTGCTTTATTTATAGGTCAGCGTAGTGACCATTCCTGATCATTGTACTACATTTGCTGTTCGCTTAATTGTGTTGGTTACTTCATTACTTTTAAGGTGATTTATAGTCCCGTTTTTCATACTTTTCAAAGTATATTTTTGGGGATGTGATTACATGCATTTTATTTCACGTTTAGACACAAGTGACAATTAAATTTAAATTATTCATTGTGAGTTGGACAAAAATATTCCCTAGTCTGGTAACTGTAATCATTGGTTTCTACCGGTGAACGCGAATCCTACAGATAGATCTATCGGGTTTGACAACCCCATTTCGAGCTAGTCGCGCTAGCAATTTATAATCGGAATGTTTAGTACTTCGTATTTTGTTGTAGATACACTGTCCAGTGTATATTTTTTATTGTGTTTGGTAAGGGTAAATAAAGGGTTAAGTGGTTACCAGGTGGCTCATTGATAATGGAATAATGTTTAATGTTTTCTAACATTTTTAAATCTTGTGGTCTAAAGTTTATTCAATTATTTAAACCTATAATTCACTCAACTTTTGTGTTGACAGTTTACTCGCATGTTTTCACAGGTACTTGAGTTTATGTGATGTTTCCGCTGTATTTAGAAGAGTCTGCATGCATTTGGGCAGATTTTTATGAAACAATTTATGAAACTTTGGCTTGCATTCGGTTTTTGAATAATTAATACTTGTGGGTTGTTGACAATTTTTTTGTGTCAACTTTGGATTATTAATATGTTGGGTTACTTTTAAACTACATATTTTGGTATGCTTTCCTTTTTGGGAAACTTTTGATATAAAAGAATGCAATGTCATTTATTAAATTCATTTAAGTTCGATCAAGCTGTGGGACCAAGTGACGGAGCCGTTAAGTATTTTGATGGGGCCATCACAGTTGGTATCAGAGCTCTGGTTGTAGGGAACTAGGCGGTCTTAATGTGGTCAACCCGTGGTTCTTAGGGTGCATTAGAGTCTAGTCTACAGCCCGACCCTTTTGCTATAGCATTATTATGCATTTCATTTCGGATGTGTTATATCATTAGCATTTATATCTTTTGGTATGTGGTTTGCGGTTTTACTGTTTGCAGATGTCGACTTCGAGCGATAACTCAGTTGCTGCTCCTGCTCCTCCGGCTGCTGCCAGACGCCGTGCTGATCAACCGGAGATCGATGATCCTGTTCACTACTACTTTTCCACCCTTACCCATATGAACAGGGCTTACAATGAAGTGACGCGTATTAATGCTCTCAGTGATTGTATGTGTACTTTGCCACATAACGAGATGATGGACCAGATACGAGCTAGTATGGATTCGATTGTTAGCTTCAAGAACAATGTTGGGATCCAGAGTCGTAAGCGTAACCGTGAAGTTGACGCTAGGTTCGAGGCTTTAGAGAGCACAGTTCGTGGTTTGAAGGAAGAGTTGGAAGAAGTGAAAGGAAAGTTGCGGAAGTATGAGCCTTCTGCTGAGACTCATGCTGGCCCAGCTTATCACACCCGCTCTAAGCAGATGTGATATGATGATTCATGATTGATAATTTATTTCATAAGACTTAATGTCCTTTCATACATACATTTTTGGGTTATGTACGGCGTTTTGCCGAGGATTTTATTAAGATTTTGTTATGGGATGTTTTTCATTATGTATGGATGGTTATTTTTATGACATCTATTATCATTATCACATTTTATTTCGGATTTTGTGACTCTTGGCATGTTATATTATACGTAATGTAGATCATGTATGTTAGGTGCTATGTATGTTGTATGATGTTATCATAAAATATGTATGCATGTGGTGGTTATTTCTATAACAATCATAACTGTCATGTTATTACTCATAGTTGTTACTGACTATTATTTTAATGGTTAACCTTTTTGTGTTCGATCTATTCCTTTATAACATTGGTATTATTCTTAGTACTAACGGTTGTGTTATTCTGTTTTGAAGATCATGCCTCCTAGAGAGTCCAACGAAGCCCGTATCCAACGTCTTGTTACCGAAGGGATAGCTGCTACTATGGCAGCGAATGCTAATGCAAATGCTAATGCGAACAACAATCAGGTGGGATGCTCCCACAAAACGTTCATGACTAGTCGCCCACAGGAATTCAGTGGTACAGAAGGACACATAGGACTTACCCGCTGGTTCAAGAAAATCGAGTCTATTTTCAGGGTTAGTTGAGTCCGAGAGGAAGACAAGGTTAGTTTTACTAGCTGCACTTTGAAGGATAGTGCATTGACCTGGTGGAACAACCTGGTTAATAGTTTGGGAAATGATGTGGCTTATGGTTTAACTTGGAATAATTTCAAGAAAAGAATGATCACCCGCTACCGTCCTAGGGGTGAGCTTAAGAAGTTAGAGGTTGAACTTAAAAACTTGAAAATGAAGGGCACTGAATTAGATGCCTACGAGCAGAGATTCTTTGAGTTGACTTTGTTGTGCCCTAATGTTTATGCCGATGAGAATCTAAAGGTTGAAGCTTACATTGATGGGTTGTCTGAGAAAATTGAACATGGAGTTGAATCTAGTGAGCCCCAGACTATTGAGGCCGCGATGTCAATGGCTCATAAGTTGAATGATAAGATCTTGAGAAGAAGCAAGGCTGCTATAACCGAACCCAGTGAAGAGGCTGTTAAGAAAGCTGATAATGGGAAGAGAAAGTGGGATAATAACCGCAATCAAAACCAGAGTCAGCAGAAAAAGTAGTACACTTCTGGT
Organism: Rutidosis leptorrhynchoides; assembly: GCF_046630445.1. NCBI lineage: Eukaryota > Viridiplantae > Streptophyta > Magnoliopsida > Asterales > Asteraceae > Rutidosis > Rutidosis leptorrhynchoides. The sequence continues at coordinate 312,688,090 of NC_092335.1, read as the reverse complement.
TCGAATAACCACAGTCAGCGTGTGTGTCCACGTTGTTACAAGGCTCATGATGGTTTCTGTACCGTGACTTGCAAGAGGTGTTCCAAACAGGGACACATTGCTAAGGATTGTACGGTGCTTCTGCCGGGTTCTACTGCTCCTGCCGCATGTGGTAATAATGCTTGTAATAGAGGTGGTAATGTTATTGGCAGTGGAAAGTCGAATAATGGTGGTAATCCGAGAGTTTGTTACGAGTGTGGGAAGCCAGGGGCATTTCCGTGATGCCTGTCCCAATAAGAAGACTGCAGAGACTGCGCGTGGTAGAGCGTTCAACATTAACGCCAGGGATGCTGAGGAAGATCCTAAACTTGTTACTGGTACGTTCTCGGTCAACGATTTATCAGTTTATGTACTATTTGATTCAGGGGCTGATTTGAGTTTTGTGTCGAGTAAATTAAGTCCAAAAATCAAAACACCATTAACTCCTTTAGACAATACGTATGTTGTTGAAATAGCTAATGGTAAGGTACTCACTGCTAAGACTGTGCATCGTAAGTGTAACATTAGTTTAGCTGGTAGAGATTTTGAGATAGATTTGGTACCGATTGAACTTGGTAGTTTTGATGTTGTTATTGGGATGGATTGGTTATCTGCGAATCGTGCTGAGATTGTGTGTTATGATAAAGCTATTCGTATTACTAATGTGGTTGGAGAGCTGCTGATGGTTCTTGGAGATAAGGGGTGCTGACAGTTAAATCTTATTAGCTGTCTGAAGGTTCTTAAACATCTTCGCAAAGGCTGTCATGCTATTCTAGCCCATGTTGTTGATTTCGAAAGAGAGATGAAGAGTGTTGGAGAGGTTCATGTTGTTAGAGATTTTCCCGAGGTATTTCCCGAGGATTTACCTGGCCTTCCGCCGCAACGCGCGGTAGAATTTCAAATTGATCTTGTTCCCGGTGCTGCTCCTGTAGCACGTGCTCCTTATCGCCATGCGCCTTCTGAACTTTAAGAATTGTCGAGTCAACTCCGTGAGTTGTTAGACAAAGGTTTTATTCGTCCTAGTTCATCCCCTTGGGGAGCTCCTGTTCTGTTTGTTAAAAAGAAGGATGGTTCTTTTCATTTGTGCATTGATTATCGTGAGTTGAACAAGCTTACTATTAAAAACCGTTATCCCCTTCCGAGAATTGATGATCTGTTCGATCAGCTTCAGGGTTCATCTGTTTATTCAAAAATCGATCTTCGTTCCGGCTATCATCAGTTGCGTGTTAAAGAATCTGATTTTTCGAAAACTGCTTTTCGCACCCGTTACGGTCACTTTGAGTTTCTTGTTATGCCGTTTGGATTGACGAATGCACCTGCTGTGTTCATGGACCTCATGAACCGTGTGTGTAGACCCTATCTGGATAAGTTCGTTATTGTGTTTATCGACGACATCCTTATTTATTCGAAGAGTGATGAAGAGCACGAGGAACATTTGAAGTTAGTGCTTGATCTGTTGAGGAAAGAAGAGTTGTACGCTAAGTTCTCTAAGTGTGCATTCTGGTTACGAGAAGTTCAATTCCTTGGACATATTGTTAGTAAGCAAGGGATTCAAGTTGATCCTGCTAAGATTGAGGCGATTGAAAAGTGGGAAACTCCGAAAACTCCTACTCAGATTCGTCAGTTCCTAGGATTGGCAGGTTACTATCGAAGGTTCATTCAAGATTTCTCTCGTATCGCAAAACCTTTGACTGCTTTAATGCATAAAGGGAAGAAGTACGAGTGGAAGGATGAACAACAGACTGCTTTTCAGATTTTAAAGAAGAAGTTGACTACCGCTCTGATATTATCACTACCTGAGGGTAATGATGACTTTGTTGTTTATTGTGATGCTTCGCGTCAAGGCTTTGGTTGTGTTTTGATGCAACGAAAGAAAGTTATTGCGTACGCATCACGTCAGTTGAATATTCACGAGCAGAACTATACAACTCATGATTTAGAATTGGAGGCCGTTGTTTTTGCACTTAAGATTTGGAGACATTATTTGTATGGGGTCAAGAGTACTGTGTACACAGATCACAAAAGTCTTCAACATATCCTCGATCAGAAACAGTTGAACGTGAGACAACGAAGATGGATTGAGACGTTGAATGATTACGATTGTGAACTTTTGTATCATCCGGGTAAGGCGAATGTTGTGGCTGATGCGTTGAGTCGTAAAGAAAGGGCTGAACCTCGCAGGTTTAGAGCCTTGAATATGACAATTAGAACAAACCTCGCAAGGAAGATTCTTGAGGCACAACAAGAAGCCTTAAAGGAAGAGAATTTTGTGAAAGAGAATGTAAGAGGTATGGCTAAGAAATTTGAGATTCGAGCAGATGGTACTAGGTACTTTGAAGGATGTCTTTGGGTTCCGAAGTTTGGTGAACTGCGACAACTTGTTTTGGATGAGGCTCATAAGTCTAGGTACTCTATTCATCTTGGTTCAGGAAAGATGTATCATGATCTTAAGGAGCTGTATTGGTGGCCAAATTTGAAAGGTGATGTGGCTACGTATGTGGCTAAGTGCTTGACCTATGCTAAGGTTAAAGCTGAACATCAAAAACCGTCTGGACTGTTGGTACAACCCGAGATTCCCGAGTGGAAGTGGGAAGGAATTACGATGGATTTTATTACTAAGTTACCGAGAGTTGCGGGTGGCTATGACACAATTTGGGTGATTGTAGATCGACTCACTAAGTCGGCTCACTTTTTGCCGATCAGGGAAACAGATTCAATGGAGAAGCTTACTCGTTTGTACTTGAAGGAGATTGTTTCTAGGCATGGTGTTCCTGTATCCATTATTTCGGACCGAGACAGTCGATTTGTATCGAGGTTTTGGCGATATTTACAGGAAGCCTTGGGAACTAGATTAGATATGAGCACCGCTTATCATCCCCAAACGGATGGTCAGAGTGAAAGGACCATTCAGACGTTGGAAGATATGTTGCGAGCGTGTGTTATTGATTTTGGTAATGGGTGGGATAAATATTTGTCGCTAGCTGAGTTTTCTTATAACAACAGTTATCACGCAAGTATTCAAGCTGCACCGTTTGAAGCTCTGTATGGTAGGAAGTGTAGGTCTCCTGTCTGTTGGAATGAGGTTGGGGATGCTCAACTCACAGGTCCAGAAATTATTCACGAGACTACCGAGAAGATTGTACAGATTAAGGAAAGGTTGAGAACCGCTAGAAGTCGGCAAAAGATTTATGCCAATAGGGGAAGGAAAGATGTGGAATTTCAAGTTGGTGATCGTGTTAGGTTAAAGGTTTCACCTTGGAAGGGTGTGATCCATTTTGGTAAAGGGGGAAAGCTAAGTCCTCGCTTTGTTGGACTGTTTGAGATTGTTGAGAGAGTTGGACCGGCGGCTTATCGTTTGAAGTTGCCACAAGAACTCAGTGCTGTTCACGATGTTTTTCATGTATCGAACCTAAAGAAGTGTTTGACCGAAGCCAATAAGACTATTCCTCTGGAAGAACTTCATGTTGATAAGCAACTACACTTTATTGAGGAACCTATTGAAATTATGGATCGAGAAGTTAAGACTCTTAAGCAGAGCCGAATTCCTATTGTCTGGGTTAGATGGAATGCCAAACGCGGTCCCGAGTTCACTTGGGAGCGTGAAGATCAGATGAAGCAGAGGTGCCCGCATTTGTTCCCAGATGCTGAGTCAGCCCCTGCACCTGCTTAAATTTTGGGACGAAATTTCCGTAACGGGAAGGTGCTGTCACGACCCTACTTTTTCCGTTATCTTTTACCGTTAATTATTTAACGACCGTTAACTGTTAATTGGGTTACGTCATTTCATGACCTATATTATTATTTTAGTAATAATATATTAATTATTATGTGTTATGTGAATATATGTATTCATATTTTAAATCGTACGTTTATACGAATCGCGGATTTCTATCCGGCGAATCTTTTCGGTTTTTAAACCAACGGTCGCGTTTTTGGGATATTTAAATCCTATTTATTTTAAATATGATATTTTAAGGTCATATAATTATATAGTGTATTTATATTTATTTTTCGTCGCTCGTTTGTTGTCTTTCCGAATTTTTAATCGCGTAAGTGCGTTTTCGCGTTTCGGGTTCGTTCGAGCATTCGGGCCACAAGGTTTCTTCCATTTATCAACTTGGCCCACCATGGGGCCTACCCCTCACCCAATTCGGCCGAAGCTAGGGGGGATATACTCCCTTGCTTTTTATTTTTGCTACATCGTAATTTTATTCCATAATTTATTTCCTAAACCTAATTACATAAAATTCTCTCCCCTCTCCTCTTGGCCATCGACTAGCTCCACCCCAACATCATCATCTTCATCAATTTCCATAGCTTGGATCAAGGATTGTTATACATCAACGCGTTCCTCGTTCCGTTCTCTACGCGATTATACTTCTCGTTTCTTGGTTAGGGTATAAACCCTAACCCTAGAACTTTTAATTTTTCCTTACTTTTCTGTATTTTGATGATTTATTAATAGTATGATGATTATTAGTTGTTGTAATTTTGATTGTATGCGTAGAATTGCTCGTTTACATATGTTTTCGGTTTGATATAATTTGGACAGAAGCTTTTTTGTGTGTTTCTGACTTTGTAACTGATATAAAAGTTAAAATAAAGTATATAAATGAGTTCCTCTCATCAAGACATTAATTTTAGACACCGGATTCATGTCGTTTCGATTCCCGGAACCCTGGTTATGATCAAAGTGGTATTTTGTTAAGATTGAATGTGATTTTGGTATGAACCAGGTTTGGTCCAACTTTGTGACCATATTTGGTGACTTTAGGGTGTGTTAGTGTGTTAGGACTGATGGTGGGACGAACTTTCATGTTCGGGTCATCTCAATCCGAGCCACGAATCACCCGTTACGTCCAAAACACGTTTTTGATTGAATTGAAGTCCAAGTGGTGTATTGGCTGTATAACACGACTTGTGGACTGTTCTTGGGGTGTTCTTGAGTGTACCAAAGTGTCGGGTGGTTTACTTAGGCAGAGATATATGTAAGGCTCGCCAAAAACCGACACCCGGGGCTCAGGATACGACCCGATGAACTTTTGATTTAAAACTTTTGATTAATTATTAAACTTAGGATATAAATAATGGATTTCATTATAATTTAATTACTTATGATTAAAAAAGGTAATTATTATTAATTACAACTTATGATATATATTTATTATATCATTTAATTAATATTTATGATATAATTAACTTTTTAATTAAACATATGATTAATAATACTTCATTATTAATGGAAAAAATACTTATGATAAGTATTAAACTTATATTATGAGATTATTATAATAAGACTTATAATAAGGATTAATTAATTATTTAATTATTATAAGGCTTAGTTATTATTTAATTATAATTTAATTATTAAATACTTATGATTTAATAATTATAATTAGAAACTTATGATATGATTAATAATTCATTATTAATTAATAATACTTATGATATGATTTAAAAATAATTATTAATTAATAATACTTACATTATGACTAATATTTAATTAATTAATTAAATACTTATATTATATTAATTATATCATTTAAACTTATATTAACTTTAATAATTCATTTTAATTTAATTAAACTTATGTTATGACATAATTAGACATATTTAACTTTAATAAACGTTATAACTTATATTATTATTATAACTTACACTTTTAAAATTAACGTTGACCATGTTTGACCAAGGTTGACTTTTGAGTTGACTTTCGGTTGACTTTGACTTTCAGTTGACTTTTGTTAACTTTCTAATTAAGGAAACTTTCCTAACTTATAAACTTTCCTAAAATAGCAACTTTCTAAATTTGGAAACTTTCCAAAAATAGAAACTTTCCAAAATTAGAAACTTTCCAAAAATAGAAACTTTCCAAAAATGAAAACCTGCTAAAAATAGAAACTTTCTAAAAATAGAAAGTGTGTGTCCGTAAGCTGTTCCAATCAATCCGATGCATATTGAGTATTGTTCTATGACTACTTGCAACATGTACAATAGCTATCATACTAAGACTTGACCTAAGTTAGTTATTTATATCGATCTACTTTATTTATAGATCGGCGTTGTGATCATTCCTGATCACTGTACTATATTTGCTGTTCGCTTAATTGTGTTGGTTACTTCATTACTTTTAAGGTGAGTTATAGTCCCGTTTTTCATACTTTTCAAAGTATATTTTTGGGGATGTGATTACATGCATTTTATTTCACGTTTAGACACAAGTGACAATTAAATTTAAATTATTCATTGTGAGTTGGACAAAAATATTCTCTAGTCTGGTAACTGTAATCATTGGTTTCTACTGGTGAACACGAATCCTACGGATAGATCTATCGGGTTTGACAATCCCATTTCGAGCTAGTCGCGCTAGAAATTTATAATCGGAATGTTTAGTACTTCGTATTTTGTTATAGATACACTGTCCAGTGTATATTTTTTTATTGTGTTTGGCAAGGGTAAATAAAGGGTTAAGTGGTTACCAGGTGGCTCATTGATAATGGAATAATGTTTAATGTTTTCTAACATTTTTAAATCTTGTGGTCTAAAGTTTATTCAATTATTTAAACCTATAATTCACTCAACCTTTGTGTTGACAGTTTACTCGCATGTTTTCACAGGTACTTGAGTTTATGTGATGCTTCCGCTGTATTTAGAAGAGTCTGCATGCATTTGGGCAGATTTTTATGAAACAATTTATGAAACTTTGGCTTGCATTCGGTTTTTGAATAATTAATACTTGTGGGTTGTTGACAATGTTTTTGTGTCAACTTTGGATTATTAATATGTTGGGTTACTTTTAAACTACATATTTTGGTGTGCTTTCCTTATTGGGAAACTTTTGATATAAAAGAATGCAATGTCATTTATTAAATTCATTTAAGTTCGATCAAGCTGTGGGACCAAGTGACGGAGCCGTTAAGTGTTTTGACGGGGCCATCACACTAAATTCTGAAACCGTCGAGTTTAAAATATGAATGTTTTGAAGTAGTGTTAGGAACTGAAGTATGAGTTAGTATAATATAATGACACTTGATCAACGTGATTATATTATAGTAAGTCATGCTGAGTTTCTAATGGAACATGACGATTCACAGACCATACCGTCATCATGTGCCATGTTACACAACTCTTTTATTCTATTTAACCTCAAAAATATCAAGAAAATATTTCTCGATGATTCGGTCTTTTCCGGATATTCTGGTAATTTGACAAATCAAGATCGTGCCATTACGATTTCTATCTTAGAACATTAGTTATGTTCATTCCAACTTTTATACCCATGAATTCTAGGCCATTATTTGTTTGACTTGAAGTCGAGAAGAGGAGACAAAAGCTTGAATCTCTGAAATAGAAATGGGAGTATAAATCGCAGCAAATAGGAGAGAGCATTAACTGTGAATGTCAATGATTATAGAAAGACGGGAGCAGAGACATTGAAATGTAATGGAAGATATAAAAACCAACAACAACCCAGAAATTATAAACCGTATATATCGATGCATATAGCAATATAAATACATGGGAGGACTAGAAACACTATAAAACCAAGAGTATAGTAGAAGTGAATATATTCTTCCGGCGGCAGATGAAAAAGGAGAATAACATATATGAAGGTTAGGAGTATATCAAGAATTAGAACAGGATGGAGCATATTGACAAATGCTCTAAAGTATGAATTGAGGGAGAAATAATAGAAGATGGGAGTTGTGGAAATAAAGAAATGAAGAGGGTGGATTTATAGTGAAATATCAGAGAGAGCAATCGAGACAGATCATCGCATTTAACCAAAGAAGATCCTAATTTCCTTAATTATCGAAGAACCAAATCTTATTACGAAGATTTTATAATAATCCCTTGAAATTCGAAAATCAACCGTGACTACTTCACCGGTTAAGTCAAACCTGTATTTACTCATTTCACTCTTTTGCGATAGCTTCACCCGTACTCTTCACATAAAAAAATTTGTTTTGTCCATATTACTTAATGACGATAAAACTTTAATTTCCAACTCATATGAGTCATGAAAACATATTTATTGTCAGCCATGACCATCCCAATCAAATTTCGGGACAAAATTTATTTAACGGGTAGGTACTGTGACAACCCGGAAATTTCCGACCAAATTTAAACTTGATCTTTATATGTTTCCGACGCGATAAGCAAAGTCTGTAATGTTGAAATCTCAAAAACTTTGAACTGTGTTCATATATTCATTTACCCTTCGACTGCCCTCAACGATTCATGAACAATTATGTATAAATAGATATGTATGAATATATACATATGTGTGATTATTAAATTGTGAAATATTAATGAAACATTAAACGGTTTGATTAATATGAAAATAAGTTACGAAGACTATTACATGACTTGAGAACGTTAACAAAGTATTAGATGAATAATAATTTACATGAACGTAATTATTTCAAGATATTTATCAACGGAATTAAAAGATAATATCAAATGATTGAATTATCTGATACAATGTGATTATGATTACGGGTCTCTATTATAAGGTCCACTATGATCTAAGAAATATGTTCCTTTTAACAATATTCGGAAAAGGGTAAAGTAATTTACATGAAAGAATGAAAGTGTCAATTAACGAGAACCGGACAAATATTAATGGAGATTCCTGTTTGACTTTCAATGCATGCATTACAATGATTGTCTAGTACCTCTTAATAAGTTAATTATTTAGTTTTCATAATATTAAAAACGTTTTACGATATAATGAAACTTTTTAAAAAAAAAGATGATTTGAAATATAACTGATTCTAGATAACCAAATTTATAATTACTCGATTTAGTTTCAAACGAATGAAAATGTTTTTTCATCTAAAAAGAACTTTGTTACAAAACGTTTTGAATATATAAAAGGAAATAATATTAATTTTCTTGTAATATATATATAAGGAATTAAAATAAACAAAATAAATGTCGAGAGGTAGGAACATACTATAATACTTTAAGATTATCTTTTATCGTTAGAAATTTTGGAAAACGAATTAAGCATCATGCTTTATTTAAAATGAATATAGTTTTATAAATATTTAGAACCACTTTTGGCAATTTATTATTGAGTCATTAGGATAAGTGTAAAGGTTTAAACGTTATCCTAAACTTGAGAATCTTTCTAGAAACCTTGTGACAAGTTATAAATGATAAGAGTCTGTGATTTAACTTGCAACGTGTATTTAAAAACTTGTTCATGTATATTAAGTATATATGATTCCAAAATTAACTAAGTAAACAATAGTAACACTCACTTGGTGATTCGATTGATATCTAGATATGTTAAGTAGTACGTTTAAGAGGTTAAAATAAATGCTAGTACATAAACGGACTATATATGTTTTTTTCTATTATGTAAACGATCTAAATTAAACTATGAAATATAAATTGTTTTTGAAAAACTAAATATTATATTAGTAAATAAATATTTCTAAAATACATAAGTTTATATTTCTAAATGAAAATATAATTATATTTTACAAAGTGATAAAATATAATATTAACATGGTCGTAAAACGTTTTGGGTTTAAAACAATATTAATATAATATATATTGGTAAGTAACGAGACGTCGATTTATAAAAGCAAAAAACCAAAACACTTGAATGTTCAAGTTATACTTTGAGTGGGATGGTTTTTCATTCATTTGAGTCTTATTATGTATAAAGGTACATTACTTGAAGCGTAATACGCTAGTTTTCTAAGCGTACGAAAGTGAGTTCGAGAAACCGAAACCGGGACGTTAGTTGAGTGACAACGTACAAGTCATTAAAACTAAATTTACAAGTTAACTATGCGCGTAAATATTATATAATATATATATATATAATTATATATTTTAAATATATATATTTATTAATTATTAAAGACAGTCGGCAGAGTACAAACAAACAAAGATGAGCTGGTAAACTGCATCATGCGATCGCATGATAATATCAATGGGACTCCATGCGATCGCATGGAGTCGATTTCCTGAAATCATTTATAAATCGAACTCGTTCAGCTCATTTTGCACACACTCAAATTCTCTATCTCTCTATCTTACTGACATACTCCATATTTATTTATTTATTTTATTAATATTAATATTAATAAAGATTATTATTATTAATCTTATTGTATTAATATTAGTAGTATTATTATTATACATAAAATACTACGACGAGGTCATGCACGAGTTATTTCAAAACGGGTTTTATGAGCGGGATAGAGCTAAGGAAATTATGGGTTATAATTTTGGAGGTTATGTGTATGGATTAAGGGTATGCTCATGAGGTCAATCTAGTGTTTATCATCTCCGTTGCGTCTACGTACCTTTCCTGCAATATTGAATCTCAATATTGATACGTGAGCATTTAAATCTTATCTTTTATATATTAATAGTGTATTCCTGACTAGTGCTCGAGTATATATGATTATGCATGCTTGTATGTTTAATTTCGTCGTTAAATAGTTTATGATAAATCACGAATTTGTTGCATAGGAGACTGAGATAAGATATATGATATGCATGTTGTTGGAAAGCTGGCGAAAAATTAATAACTTTTCATTTAGAAAGCGTATGATTTCGATGAACGGATTAAAAGTTATCGTCAATTGAATTATCTATAATTTTATGTATTATTATTAAAATGATTATTATTACCGTTATCGTTATCGTTATCGTTATCGTTATCATCGTTATTATCGTCATTATTATTATCTAATAATCAATATTATTATTATTATTATTAATATTATTATTATTAAAATAATTAATATTTTTATCAAAACTATCATTTTATTATTTTTATCGTTATTATTATTAAAAGTATCATTAATATTAAAACTATCATTTTTATTAAAATTATGATTTTAAAAGAAATATCATTGTTATTATTAAATGTCATCATTATTATTATTATCATTTTAGTATTATTATTATTATAAATTATCATTTTGAATAGAATTATTATTTTTATAAAATATTATTATTATTACAGTTAATACTAAAAAGTATTTTTACTATTAAAATTATCATGATTGTTAGAAAACATCATTATAAATCTTAAAACTTATATTTTCATTTAAATTATCATTTTTATTATTATTAGTATGATTAATAACAATAATATTATTAACATTGTTATTATCAATAACATGATTATAATATTTTTATCATTATTAGTAATATTATGATTATGGCATTAGTATTATTATAAAAGATCATTATTAATTATCAAAATTATTATTATCATTAGTAAATATAAATATTGTTATTATAATTATTATTATTATTATCACAAAATAATACAACGTTTACTTATTATTATTATTAATATTATTTTATCAAATACAAAGATATTTTTATCAAACATAATATAATTACATTTATAATACATACCACTATATTTTTATGATATTAGGTGATCCTTATAAATTGTTATTACTTTATATATATATAAAAGTATATTCTTTTATCATATATAAATTTTAAAATAAATGGTTTGTATTATTTACTCTAATAAAATCTGATAATATATTTAAATATATAAAATGACTATTTAAGTTATATAATAAACATGTATAGATTTGTAAATCATTTTGGGTCAAATTGACTTTTGTTGACTTTTGCATATCGGACTCGAGCATTAGGATTGTGATACACTATGACCTGCCCTAAATTGTTAGACATATATTGACCAACATATGGATATATATATACTTAATATAGGTTCATGAATCCTAGGCCAACCTTGCACTTGTTCAATGATGTCATATGTATTTTTACTACAAAATACATTATGGTGAGTTTCATTTGCTCCCTTTTTAAATGCTTTTGCAATATATATTTTTGAGACTGAGAATACATGCGCTGCTTTTATAAATGTTTGACGAAATAGACACAAGTACTTGAAAATTACATTCTATGGTTGGATTATCGAAATTGAATATCGCCCTTCAAGTCTGGTAACCTAAGAATTAGGGAAATGGCCCCTAATTGACGCGAATCCTAAAGATAGATCTATTAGGCCTAACAACCCCCATTCATGTCTATGGATGGCTTTAGTACTTTGAGATTATTATTATATAGACGACGATGTATGTGGGGATATTCTATGCATTATGGTTAATGTCGGTTACTAGGTGTTCAATCCATATGAATGATTTTTATGCAGATGGCTATATGCATGCATGATAAGTGAAAATGAAAATCTTGTGGTCTTTTAAAAATGATGGGAATGAATATTGATGATAAACTAATGAACTCACCAACCTTTTGGTTGACACTTTAAAGCATGTTTATTCTCAGGATTGAAAGAAATCTTCCGCTGTGCATTTGCTCATTTTAAAGATATTACTTGGAATCATTTATGGCATATTTCAAAAGACGTTGCATTCAAGTCATTGAGTTTATTAAAGATTATGATTAAGCAAATGACAGATTAGGTCATTTATAGTTGGATATTATGAAATGGTGTGCATGCCTATCAACTTTCGATGTAATGAAAGTTTGTCTTTTAAAAATGAATGCAATGTTTGTAAAATGCATCATATAGAGATCAAATAGCTCGCAATGTAATCATATGTTATTGTATTCGTCCTTATGGATTAGGACGGGTCGTCTCAAGTGGAGATTCTTATTTGATTTCCAATACATGTTTTATCATAATTTCTTTGTGACTTTGATAAGATAACTATTTAGCTTTCATGTTATTTAATGTGAAAGTAAATTTATGGAGTGTAGATAATTTAGAAAATAGACATCTACAAAGTAAGTAAATCGACGAGGATTTCTTACGATTATTTAACCATTGGACTTTATCTCACGCTTCACCAACAAACTGTAATTTAAAAACTTGAAACCTACTATGAGTATATATAATTTTACTTTTCTAAAACGTTTTATGATATAACGATTTTCATTATTTTAACCTTTTAATAAAATGAATCTTAATTATATTTAGTTTGGAAAACAAAATGATTATATTTTATTTAATTTAGTTTCTAACGTACAAAAAACGTTTTCAGTTTAAAAAGAACTTTATTATTAAAAAGTTTTATAAGATAATTTGTTTATGAATTTTGAAAAACTTGATTAAAGATTTTTATATATTGTTTCAAAAATGTAAACGTGTTATGACATAATATTTTCTATTATTTAAACGATTATAAATGAACTTTGATATATATTTATTTTTGAAAAACTAAAATAATATTTTGTTAAATAAATATTTCAATTATATATAATATGTACAAATTTATATTTTTAAATAAAGATATATATATATATATATATATATATATATATATAAAATTTACAAAGTGATAAAATATAATATTTGTGACGACCCGGAAATTTTCGACCAAATTTAAACTTAACTTTATATGGTTTCGACACGATAAGCAAAGTCTATTAAACTGAATCTCAAAATTTTTAACTGTTTCATATATTCAATTGAACTTTGACTGTCTCCGACGATTCACGAACAATTGAGTGTATGTAAAAATGTGTATATATATATATATATATATATATATATATATATATATATATATATATATATATAAAGTATATAAAAAAAATTGAAATAAAAAGATATAATCATTAGTATTGAATATATAAAATAATAAACAAGGTAATAATGTAATTATTAAAAATAAAACTATATATAAGTGTATAGGATTTCTATAAATAATTATTATGATATATTCATGAATATATATAAAAGTTTAAACTATTATATATTATATAAGTAAAGTAAGATACAAAATGAGATAATGTAAATTAAAATGAACCTATATATAAATAAATATGATCTCTATGTTCTATATTATAATAAAATGTATAAATAATAAATATTCAAAAAAGTAATTATATAGTGTATTATATGATTATTAGATATTACATAGATAATAATATAATATATATATATATATATATATATATATATATATATATATATATATATATATATATATATATATATATATATATATATATATATATATATATATATATATATATATATAATACAAGTTAAAATATATATGATATAATATTATTACTTCCATTCTTGAAATAAATATTAATATCATGATTAATAATATTAAGACACAAATATGACATTTGATATATATATATATATATATATATATATATATATATAAATTGTTGTGTTATTATTATTATTATTAATATTGTAACTAGTATTATTATAATTAGTATTAATAAAATTAGTATTATTATTATTATTATCATTAATAATATTATTATTAATTTCATAAAGATTAATATGATTTATTATTAGAATTACTCTTATTATTATAAATATTATTATTATTATTATTATTTGTATATAGATAATTATTAATATAATTATAAATATTAATAATAAATATATAATCTGTACGTACGAATTAAGCACCCCATTTCAGTTTCATATAGCTATCAAACTGCTTATGATTTTGTTTTTGTCTTCAAAAATCGTTTTACAATCGTACAATCAGTTGAAAATAAGAGATCTGTTTAATATCTTTATTCCCTGATTGAATTTTCTGTCCCTAATTTGTTAACCGTCGACCTCAATTTTCAATACAACCAAAAATCAATCAAATCATAATCTCTGTTTCAATTATTCGATTTCAATTCTTATGTTATATATATAATGTTATACGCGTCTGTTAAGAGAATCCAAAATCCAAAAGAAATCGAAAAGAATATGAACACCTCTGTTCTTTCACTTTTTTCGCCAAAACTTGAAAATGAATTATTTGTCAAAATGTAGAACTGCAGAGTTGTTAGGATTCATCTATTAAAGCTACCTGCAAATTTTCAAACTCTAATTCGCGAAATCAAGGATGAATTTTGAAGTCAAACTTTTAAAATCAAAAAGTCAACCTTTGTTCTTCATCAAAATTTAGATTCGTTCTTGTGTTTCATTTTAAATTGAAGGTCCAGAAAGTTTTTAGGAGAGTATTGAAACCTATTTCATGTAGAAATGTAGATCTCAAACTGTCTAGATTTTTAAATTGATGCTCAAGTTCATCTTCTTCAAAGAAACAGGCTGCTGTGATAAAAAAAAATTTATTTCTTTTCTGTTTATGTTGATTACAATATAACAAAAGGTCAATCAGGCTCTAAAGCTAAATCGTAAGTTAAGCAAATAGGTTGTTATGATGATTTTATGGAATTCCAGTGAATAATTAAGAAGTAGGAGACGAACAGAAAACTGGATAGGTTAAATAGTTTTAATTCGGGGTAATATCAGGAAAAATGAGTTAGCTCAGCTGGTTCAGTGAGGTGTTGGGTGTTCGAGAGGTCTCGGGTTCGATTCTAGACTTGGGCAGTTTTGTTTTCTTTAAAAGCCTCTTTAAAGGTAGTCTTAAGTTCTACTACTACTACTACTATTATTATTATTATTATTATTATTATTATTATTATTATTATTATTATTATTATTATTATTATTATTATTATTATTATTATTATTATTATTATTATTATTAATTATTGTTATTATCACTAGTTATTATTATTATTTTTATTATTATTATTATTATCATAGATTATAGATATTAATTATTATTATTAGTATTATTATGGAAATAATAAAATTTATTATTATTTTCATTCAAACTTATACTAGTATCATTTTATAATAGTATTATTATTATTATTATCACTAGTATTATAATTGATATTGGTAAAATAATTATTATTATTATTATTATCAGTTATCAGAATCATGACTAATATTATCATTTAAATTATAATCCTTATAGTTTTATTAATAAAATAAGTATTATTATTATTATTATTATTATTATTATTATTATTATTATTATTATTATTATTATTATTATTATTATTATTATTATTATTATTATTATTATTATTATTATTATTATTATTATTATTGTTATTACTAACATTATGATTATGATCAATATAAGAATTATTATTAAGTAATATGATTATTAATATTATCATTATCAATAACGTTTCTATTATTGTTATAAGTATCAGTATTAACAATATCATTATTAGTATTAATAAAGTTATTATTTTCATTATTAGTAAATCATTATTATTATCAAAAACTATCTTTTCAAATAGATAAATATTTTGTACATAAATATACTTATTACATACACCATAATTATAATAAAATTTCACATAACTACATATATCAAACTTATTAATATTATTTATATAGATAATTACAAATGACAAACTATCGATTTTTAAATATAACATTAAACAATTATGTATATAAATATGGATATATTAATATAACTATATAAATATTAACCATTATGAATATATACACAAATTAAACATACAGAATATATAAATTAAAGATATAACAAATAAATTTGTTCAGTTACGATTATATGTTTTAATATATATATGAATGATATAGGTTCGTGAATCCGAGGCCAACCTTGCACTTGTTCAATGCCATCATATGCTTAAATACTACGAAATACAATATAGTGAGTTTCATTACTCCCTTTTTATATATATTTTTGGGACTGATAATACATGCGCTGTTTTTATTAATGTTTTATGAAATAAACACAAGTGATCGACACTACATTCTATGGTTGGATTATCGAAATTGAATATCACCCCTTTTTAGCTTGGTAACCTAATAATTAGGAAATGGGTATGGCCCCTAATTGACGCGAATCCTAAAGATAGATCTATAGACCTCGAAAAGTCCCATCCGGGGTACGGATGCTTTAGTACTTCGAGATTATTATTATTATACAGACTAAAGATTCTGTTTGGGGATATTCTATGCATTAAAGTTAAGTCGGTTATCAAGCATTCACCATATGAATGATTTTTAATTCGCAGGTTATGTGTACTATTTTGTACTCGGGTTACGTGTACAATTAAATATCTGAAATCTTGTGGTCTATTAAAATGATGGAAATGAATGTTTATGATAAACTAATGAACTCACAAACCTTTTGGTTGACACTTGAAAGCATGTTTATTCTCAGGTATTAAAGAAATCTTCCGCTGTGCATTCGCTCATTTTTAAAGATATTACTTGGGGTCATTCATGGCATATTTCAAAAGACATTGCATTCAAGTCGTTGAGTTCAGTAAAGATTATTATTAAGAAAATGATAGATTAGGTCATTCATAGTTTGGATCTTATAAAATGGTATGCATGCCTGTCAACTTTCGATGAAATGAAAGTTTGTCTTTTAAAACGAACGCAATGTTTGTAAAATATATCATATAGAGGTCAAATACCTCGCAATGTAACCATATGTTATTGTATTCGTCCTTATAGATTAGGACTGGTCACTTCATGTGGTATCAGAGCAGTGGTCTTAGCGAACCAGGTCTTGCATTAGTGTGTCTAACTGATAGTTGATTAGATGCATTAGTGAGTCTGGACTTCGACCGTGTCTGCATGTCAAAAGTTTTGCTTATCATTTCGTGTCAAAAATTACCTGCTTAGCATTCTTTGGGAATTATTTGCTTATCATTCTTAGTCTAGACACATCTTACTGCATTGATTGCATGAATAGTGTATAGACAAGATTCATATCTTAGCGTATTTGTTACTGTAAAACTTTGCCTGACATATTCCGTAAATTCCTCCGTAATCTACGAAATCTTTTGTTCTATATATATAGATATTCTATGTAATTAGGATGCCATCTGATAGCCGAAATTCATTTTATATCAAAAAATCCTTTATTTAATCGTACGAAATGGAACTCACCACTAGTTCAAGTCCCTCGGATTCCTATATGGAGTTTCACTCGAGCTCCGAAAGCAGTATAACCGGAATGGATCAACAAATCATTCATCACCAATTCTGGATGAATTAGGGATGGGTTCATAGTCGACTTAATCAATGGAGACGCGAAGAAGGCGATCCCTTCCACCAACCGAATTCACCTCTTGGTGAAGAACCTGAAGCACTTACCGGCGAACCTGTCCGAAACACCATATTCACCCTCATTGCCAGGATATTTCACAACAATTATATGATATCCTAAACTCTGAACCTTATTCATTCACTTGTTCCAACCGACAATCATCCCGGTGTAATAGAAGAAGTCAACGAGCTTCGCGCCCGAGTTGTAGCCTTGGAAAATATGGTGCAAAACGTACCAGCTTCAACAACACCACCGGCATCAACAGTACCACCAACAACCCAAGTTTCAACATCACATGCCTCAACATTCGATTCTGCACCTTGAGTATAATCATCATTCTACATATCGTTCTACATCAATTATCTTCGTTCTACATGGCGATTATGTAATCTCTAATATTTTAGAGATTATATATTCTTGTTCTAACGGTAAATCAAATGAGATTAATATCATATTAACTCATTAAATTCATGATTATATCTGAAGAAAATATATATGTATGTATATTTTCATAAAGATTATAATTAAAAAAAAATTGTACAAACTGTTAATGGTGAAAATATTTTAAAGGATAGGTAATACCCGAGGAATATTTGGATTTCACATTAATAAGTTACACTGTACATTCTTCGAATTTGATTCAACAATCATTTACTATCCTACTTACATCCACAAATATACGTATCCGTTCACCGCAGAATAACCATTTTCATTCAATTTCATATTTGAATTTTGACTTATCAGAATCCAACAAGTGGCATAATGAAGAAGACATTGGACAAAATAAAATTTGTTAGAAACAAATAAATTTAATTATGAGAAATTTTGTTAAGAATCCACGCTAACCAAATCCTAGCTAACTGTTCCTAGCTAACTGCTAATTCCTTATTACATTTATTTATCGTAATTTTAATTCTAGCAATTTTATTTATCGTCATTTATTTTATGTTATTTATTTTACGCACTTTAAATATCGGGACACATATACAATATTTTGAAATATCATATTGACGTCATCTATATATATTATTTGGAATAACCATAGACACCCTATATGCGGTAATATTCGAGTTAGCTATACAGGGTTGAGGTTGATTCTCAAATAATATATATACTTTGAGTTGTGATTGAAAGGACCCGTTCATATACATTATAAACGATTCACAATAGTTGATTACATTGCGAGGTATTTGACCTCTATATGATACATTTTACAAACATTTCATTCATTTTTAAAAGACAAACTTTCATTTCATCGAAAGTTAAACAGGCATGCATACCATTTCCTAATATATCAATCTATCAACGACTTCTTATCAATCTTGATGAACTTAATGACTCGAATGCAACGTCCTTTGAAATATGCCATGAATGACTCCAAGTAATATCTTTAAAATGAGCAAATGCACAGTGGAAGGTTTTTTTAATACCTGAGAATAAACATGCTTTCAAGTGTCAACCAAAAAGTTGGTGAGTTCATTAGTTTATCGTAATCAATCATTTCCATAATTTTAATAGACCACAAGATTTCATGTATTCAATATTCATACACTTGCAAGTGTTTAAATTCATTCATATGGATTGAACACCTGGTAACCGACATTAACAAAATGCATCTAGAATATCCCCAAACATATAAATATCGAAGTACTAAAGCAGTTCAAATTCTCTGACTGGGGCGTGTCAAAGCCCATAGATCTATCTTTAGGATTCGCGTCGATTGGTGGCAATTATAATAAACACCAATTCTTAGGCTACCAAGTTCAACAAGGGCGATATCCGGTATAACAATTCAACCTTAGAATGTAGTTTCGATTACTTGTGTCTATTTCGTTAAACATTTATAAAAGCGCATGTATTCTCAGTCCCAAAAATATATATTTCAAAAGCATTTAAAAAGGGAGCAAATGAAACTCACTCTACAATATTTTGTAGTAAAAATATTCACACGACGATACTGAACAATGCAGGGTTGGCCTCGGATTCACGAACCTATATCATTTATATATATATATTAACATATATAATGGTAATCGAACAAATTTACATATTATTAGTGATATAGTTCTTATTTTAATGTTTCATTAATAACCTCATTAGATATATTTATTTTTATATACTTTAGCTAGATAATTAATATTTATTACAAAAATATTAATATAGTCTTGTTGTATGTCATAATTATATTTTTATATAGAAAAATCTTTATTTGATGAATTAATAATACTAATAAGAAAAATGGTAAAAATAATACTAAAAATCATGATAAATCTAATAATAATAATAATAATAATAATAATAATAATAATAATAATAATAATAATAATAATAATAATAATAATAATAATAATAATAATAATAATAATAATAATAATAATAATAATAATAATAATAATAATAATAATAATAATAATAATGTGTGACTACGTTCCAAGAAGTAGGCAAAAAAAATATTGCTTCAACCAGGGCTCAAACCCGAGACCCCTTGCTTAAATACCAACACTCTAGACCATCCCTCCGTTTTCGTTTTTTTATTTTAATACCCAAATCTAAAATACATAACTCTTATCCGGCAGTTATAATTCATCTTCTTCATAAACCAATCGATCATCGTTATCAATTATCATATCATTATCATTGTTATTCATCGTCTATTATCATCATCAATATCATTTTTCCTCAAATGATACGTGTGTGTTTTGTCATCAGAATCAAAAGAACGAGGTAGTGGGTTTGACAAATCTTGTCCCAAGTTGCAAAATAAATAATGACTCTTGTTCTTTTTAAATACTCGATATCAAATCCAACATGGAATTATAGTGGGCTGGTATCCAATTGTTGAGCTTGTATAAATTCGGTCCATCAAATACACAGCAAGAAAAAAAAATTGATTTCATTCTTTCATTGTTAAACAAGTGGGGTTTATAACTTGAAATTTGTCGACCATTAAGATTAAAAAGGAAAAACGCATAGCAATGGTAGGGAATCAAAATAAGATGTGGTTGTTGTTTAATAGGGTTTATATGGTTTGTATTTGAGTCACGCTGGAACAACGAACAAGAAGGAAAAAAAATATACTCCGTATGAATAAATGGTGGCCTAATGACTAAAACAATTCTCGGCCCAAAGTGATTTCCTAAGCCCAAATAGATCTCGTAGTTTTTTATCGCAGGACTCTACTGGAATTAAAAATAAAAAGAAATTACGGTCGATAGTTCCATTTGGTAAACAGCACACAACATCTTTTTCTTTATATGGACCGTGCCAACTATAATTCCACTAGTGGAGGATTCCATCAATGATTTTTAATATTTTAGTTTGTATAAAGGGAACATGATGTAGTAGATGTCAGCCAAAAGGAACAAGTAAAAGAAATTAAGCATGTAATGGCAGCATGGTTTCATAAAAAAAATCGAAGGAGTGTAGCAGTATCTTTTGAGGGATTGAAGCTGGGCAAAATATTTTAATATTGAGCAATCAGTAGTGGTTTCGTAATTATTTAAATAGGAAAACAACCACAGCTGCAAATATATATTAGCTGATATTATAGGTGAGTTTTGGCACGTACAAACAGAAATGCATAGGTGAAATAAACTATTACGCAGCAGTTTGATAATGGAAAGGGTTGTGATGGTGGTTAAATGAATTGTACGTTTGTATATATGTATAAAGATAAAAGGTGGTGATCATTGAGGTGATGAATGAGTGAAGGTGGTGGTTCGGTTGATGACTCAAGATGGTGAGGGCGACTCATGATGGAAAACAGAAATAGTAATAGAGATGGTTCGATTAACTTGAATTCATGATGTGGTGGTTTGGGTCGTTCAAAACAGGAAACATTTAAGTGGGTTTGTTGGTGATCTTACTTGTTAACAGCAGCATTTTCGGTGAAGATGATGATGATATAATTGATGATGTTCTAATGGTGAGTCGAGCAAGTACATCAGTCGTATAGTAATAGTTCGATGGTGGTGGTTTAGTGATAATTGTTGTTTTGTGTTAGTGATCACGAGTCGGTTCATCAAAGAGAAAATAAAAGGTATGTATATATCTATTTTGTATGTGTGAATATATATCTTTATAGAAAAAGAGCTTGAGAGTGAGAGTGAATTGATAGCGAGGGTGTTGATGATTTGTGTTCTCTTCGTTCTTATTTATATGTATTGCAATTTGATAGGATGTGTAACAAGAATCAGACAGGAAGTACATGATTTATTTGATAAGAGAAAATAATATAAAGCTTGATCACGATGATTAACATATTGGAATCAATTGCAGTTGTTTTGTAGTGAATGTAGTGATCAACAGTTTTAATCAGTTTCAATCAGGAGCAGAGAAAATGAATCAAAGAAGAGAAGAAAGACAAAACTGAGAAATCGATGGCTAATTGAATTTTGTCTTGTATCTAAGATTAAATTCGATATGAATCAGATATAGTACAAATCATGAGCAGAAGATGAAGAATTTTGTAAAAGTTGATTGTGATAGGAAATACAATACGTAATTACGTATTTATCTATGTATATGACTGTATTTATCTATAACTATATCAGTATATATTTATATATTTATATATAACTGTATTTTGCATATGTATTTATATATATATCTGTTTAGATTTTGCTAAAATTAATAATTATCATTGTATTAATGATAATAATATTATTAACATTGATAATAATAAGAATACTAATATTAATAACCATATTAATAGATATAATAATAGTTTTAATATAAAACTGATAATAATAGTAATATCATTGCTTATAATACTAAATATAAAAATTTACATATTTTAAATTAAAAATACAAATAATAATTTTTAGTAATACTGATATTAATATTAATAATAATACTAATTGTACTAATTCTAATATTATTAATGATAATAATAATAATAATAGTAATAACAATACTATAACAATTTATATATATATCAAATTTATATATATATTTATATTTTATATAATAATATTAATATTAATATGAAAGTAATGAATATAATATTAATATGACATTTATATTCAAACTCATAATACAATTTATTAAATATATCCTATTTAGTAATTAATATATTGAATCTTTAATTTTTTTATTGATTACAATACATAATATTATTTATGTATAGAATTCATATATATATATATATATATATATACATATATATATATATATATATATATATATATATACATACATATATATATATATATACATACACATTTATTTAAAAAAATTTATTCGTGAATCATCGGGAATAGTTAAAGGTTAACTGAATCCATATAAATAGTTCAAAAATTTTTGAGACTCAACAGTATAGTTCTTTGCTTATCGTGTCAAAATCATATAAAGATCAAGTTTAAATTTGGTCGGAAATTTTTGGGTCGTCACAGTACCTACCCGTTAAAGAAATTTTGTCCCAAAATTTGATCGAGGTTGTCATGGCTAATGATAAAAAAATTTTCATGACGAAAATGGGTTGATAAATAGAGTTTTATCATTATTGAGTAATATAGATAAAACAGTTCGATTATTTGAAGAGTATGGGTGAAGCTATCACAAAAGAATGAAATGAATAAAATAGTGATTCGTCTTAACTTCTGACATAGTCATGGTTGATTTTCGGAATTCAAGGGATTTAAAAGAAATTCTTCATAATAAGATTTGGTACATAGAATCCTCTTTGGTTAAACGCGATGATCTGTCTCGATTTCTCTGTCTAGTATTTCCACTATAAATGAACTTCTCTCGTTCCATTATTTTCCACCACTCCCATTTTCTATTCTTTAATTCATGCTACCAAATCATCAGTCAATATGCTTCATCCAGTTTTAATTCTGGATATATTCCTGACTTTCATATCGATCATTCTTTTTTTTTTCATTTACCACCCGAGGAATCTATTTACTTCTACTATGCTCTTGGGTTTATAGTGTTTTTAGTTCTCTCGAGTCTTTATATTGCTATACGCATTGATATACACAGGTTGTAATTCCTATGTTGTTGCTGGGCTTTATATTTTCCCTTATATTAAGAAGTTCCATGCTTTTATTTTCTCTTTCCGACTTCAAGTCAAGCGAATAATGGTCTTGAATTCATAGGTATGAAGTTTCGAATGATCATGACTAATGTTCTAAGAAAGAGACAGTAATAGTACAATCTGATTTGTCAAATTACCAGAATTCAAGGGAAAAGATAGGACTATCAAGAAAATATGTTCTTGATATATCTATAGATTAGATAGAATGTAAGAGTCGTGGAACATGGCACATTATGATGTTATGGTCTATGAATCACCACGCTCCATTAGAAACTCGGCATGACTTATTGTAATATAATCACGTTGATCAAGTATCATTATATTATACTAACTCATGCTTCAGTTTCCAACACTACTTCAATAACATTCATATTTTAAGTTCGAATTTTTCAGAATTTAGAAACTAAAATGGTTTCCTTTCTAATGTAACACTGATATCACGAAAAGATAAATGATTTCAGATAAGGAAAGTCATGAAAATATCTTCGGAAATATCGAGGATATTTATAATGAAAGATACGATGATACCTTAGAATTTCTAATATCAGTGGATGATGGTGAAAATTTGTCCGTAAAAGTGTAGAGTCAGGAACAAGGTATTCGTTAATGACTTCAGCAGATATTGAATCATATGGATTAGTTGAAGGCAGGTTTAGTCTTTGTGAATTGTCCACATCCTCTTTCATAGTTTGTTCAATCCGTTTTCCAGTTCCAAGTTTTATGAGCTTTGCCAACATACTATTCTTTATCATTAAACTTACGACGGTTAAGGTCGCTTACAGTTATCTACAGTTTCTGCTGCTTCATTCAGCTTTTTCAAAATTTGAAGTATTGATTCGTAGACTGGGTGCTTTTCAGAATTTCAGAATAAAAGATCATAATTCTAAGAGATAATTGTTATATGTACACATATAACTGTTGATGTAGAAACGCTGCGAAATTCAAAATACTGATGGCTAATTCTCAGTGATTAGCATGACAATTTTCATTAATAGATGTAGATGTATATGATAGGGTTTTAATGAACAGATATAATGGTTTTTCGGAAAGACTTAAGTCAATGAGTAATGAAGTTACTGGTCAGTTTACTGCTAATGTGGTGGAATATAAACGGTTCTCCGATAACGATGATGAAGGGGTAATCTTTATAATAAGGTTTATTCGAATGAAAAATTGAAGTTGATTTGTTGGAGCTGTAAGAAAATTGGCTAATTTGAAAAAGAATTGCAATGTTATTTTCAGTAATAACAATGTCAAAGGAGTTATCACAGATACGTGTTAAACGTTTACTTAGGTTCCGAGTGTTTTCAGGTGCATAACTATATGTATCAATCTTTTCTTTCGTAGATGAAGTGTGGTTGGTTCATCCTCTCGATTGAGGTGTTTTCAAGAATCATGAAAGGTTTGGATGCAGATTGTAATCGTCAAGATACAAATGAGGTTTAAGATGAAATCAAGTGGCAAACTTGAATAATTGTTTAGTTTCATATGTTATAATCAATATTTTAATTCATTTTAATTGTCCAATGTTGGTAGTCCACAGTTAACATGAAGAAGGCTGTGGACAAATCACAAAGACTAAATCTGCCTTCAAAGAATCGAAATAATTCAGTATTTGCGGAAGTCATTAACGAATACCTTGCTTCTGATTCTAAACCTTTACGAATAAATCTTATTCATCATCTATCAATATTAGAAATTCTAAGATATCATTGTATCTTTCATTATAAATATCCTTGATATTTCTGAAGATATTTTCATAACTATTCTTATCTAAAATCATTTATCTTTTCGCGATATCAGTATTACATCAGAAAGGAAAACTGTTTTAGTTTCTAAATTCTGAAAATTTTGAATTGAAAATATGAATGTTTTTGAAGTAGTGTTAGGAACTGAAGCATGAGTTAGTGTAATATAATGACACCTGATCAACGTGATTATATTACAATAAGTCATGCTAAGTTTTTAATGGAACGTGATGATTCACATATCTTAACGTCATCATGTGCCATGTTGCACGACTTTTACATTCTATCTAATATATAAACATATCAAGAACATAATTTCTTGATAGTTCCATCTTTTCTCTTGAATTCTGGTAATTTAAGCAATCAAGATCGTGTGTCATGTTTATTTGAAACTTCATACCTATGAATTCTAAACCATTATTCGCTTGACTTAAAGTCGAGAAGAGAAAACAAAAGAATAGAAGGTATGAGCTATGGAAATAAGGAAACGAAGGGAGTATATTTATAGTAAAATGTCCGACAGAGCAATCGTGACATATCATCGCATTTAACCAAAGAAGATTCTAATTTCCTTAATTACTGAAAAATCAAAACATATTACGAAGATTTTCTCTAAATCCCTTGAATTCCGGAAATCAACCCTATCTACAACAAAAAATATGACGAAACTTTACTTTTCTCATTTTATTTTTCTGTGATAGCTTCACGCGTACGCTTCACGTAATCAAATCATTTTATCTATATTACTCAATGATGATAAAACTCTATTTATCAACTCATATTCATCATGAAAACATTCTTATTATTAGCCATGATGAGCTCAATCAAATTTCAAGGACAAAATTTCTTTAACGGGTAGGTGCTATGACGACCCAGAAATTTTTGACCAAATTTAAACTTAACTTTATATGGTTTCGACACGATAAGCAAAGTCTATTAAACTGAATCTAAAAATTTTGAACTGTTTCATATATTCAATTGACCTTTGACTGTCTCCGACGATTCACGAACAATTGAGTGTATGTAAAATATATATATATATATATATATATATATATATATATATATATATATATATATATATACACAAAAGTATATAAAATAAATTGAAATAATAAGATATAATCACTAGTATTGAATATATAAAATAATAAACAAGGTAATAATGTGATTATTAAAAATAAAACTATATATAAGTGTATAGGATTTCTATAAATAATTATTATGATATATTCATGAATATATATAAAAGTTTAAACTATTATATATTATATAATTAAAGTAAGATACAAAATGAGATAATGTAAATTAAAATGAACCTATATATAAATAAATATGATCTCTATGTTCTATATTATAATAAAATGTATAAATAATAAATATTCAAAAAAGTAATTATATAGTGTATTATATGATTATTAGATATTACATAGATAATAATATATATATATATATATATATATATATATATATATATATATATATATATATATATATAATACAAGTTAAAATATATATGATATAATATTATTACTTCCATTCTTGAAATAAATATTAATATCATGATTAATAATATTAAGACACAAATATGACATTTGATATATATATATATATATATATATATATATATATATATATATATATATATATATATATATATATAAATTGTTGTGTTATTATTATTATTATTAATATTGTAACTAGTATTATTATAATTAGTATTAATAAAATTAGTATTATTATTATTATTATCATTAATAATATTATTATTAATTTCATAAAGATTAATATGATTTATTAATAGAATTACTCTTATTATTATAAATATTATTATTATTTGTATATAGATAATTATTAATATAATTATAAATATTAATAATAAATATATAATCTATACGTACGAATTAAGCACCCCATTTCAGTTTCATATAGCTATCAAACTGCTTATGATTTTGTTTTTGTCTTCAAAAATCGTTTTACAATCGTACAATCAGTTGAAAATAAGAGATCTGTTTAATATCTTTATTCCCTGATTGAATTTTCTGTCCCTAATTTGTTAACCGTCGAACTCAATTTTCAATACAACCAAAAATCAATAAAATCATAATCTCTGTTTCAATTATTCGATTTCAATTCTTATGTTATATATATAATGTTATACGCGTCTGTTAAGAGAATCCAAAATCCAAAAGAAATCGAAAAGAATATGAACACCTCTGTTCTTTCACTTTTTTCGCCAAAACTTGAAAATGAATTATTTGTCAAAATGTAGAACTGCAGAGTTGTTAGGATTCATCTATTAAAGCTACCTGCAAATTTTCAAACTCTAATTCGCGAAATCAAGGATGAATTTTGAAGTCAAACTTTTAAAATCAAAAAGTCAACCTTTGTTCTTCATCAAAATTTAGATTCGTTCTTGTGTTTCATTTTAAATTGAAGGTCCAGAAAGTTTTTAGGAGAGTATTGAAACCTATTTCATGTAGAAATGTAGATCTCAAACTGTCTAGATTTTTAAATTGATGCTCAAGTTCATCTTCTTCAAAGAAACAGGCTGCTGTGATAAAAAAAATTTTTATTTCTTTTCTGTTTATGTTGATTACAATATAACAAAAGGTCAATCAGGCTTTAAAGCTAAATCGTAAGTTAAGCAAATAGGTTGTTATGATGATTTTATGGAATTCCAGTGAATAATTAAGAAGTAGGAGACGAACAGAAAACTGGATAGGTTAAATAGTTTTAATTCGGGGTAATATCAGGAAAAATGAGTTAGCTCAGCTAGTTCAGTGAGGTGTTGGGTGTTCGAGAGGTCTCGGGTTCGATTCTAGACTTGGGCAGTTTTGTTTTCTTTAAAAGCCTCTTTAAAGGTAGTCTTAAGTTCTACTACTACTACTACTATTATTATTATTATTATTATTATTATTATTATTACTTTTATTATTATTATTATTATTATTATTATTATTATTATTATTATTATTATTATTATTATTATTATTATTATTATTATTATTATTATTATTAATTATTTTTATTTTCACTAGTTATTATTATTATTTTTATTATTATTATTATTATCATAGATTATAGATATTAATTATTATTATTAGTATTATTATGGAAATAATAAAATTTATTATTATTTTCATTCAAACTTATACTAGTATCATTTTATAATAGTATTATTATTATTATTATCACTAGTATTATAATTGATATTGGTAAAATAATAATTATTATTATTATTATCAGTTATCAGTTATCAGAATCATGACTAATATTATCATTTAAATTATAATCCTTATAGTTTTATTACTAAAATAAGTATTATTATTATTATTATTATTATTATTATTATTATTATTATTATTATTATTATTATTATTATTAATATTATTATTATTATTATTATTATTATTATTATTATTATTGTTATTACTAATATTATGATCAATATTATCATTATCAATAACGTTTCTATTATTGTTATAAGTATCAGTATTAACAATATCATTATTAGTATTAATAAAGTTATTATTTTCATTATTAGTAAATCATTATTATTATCAAAAACTATCTTTTCAAATAGATAAATATTTTGTACATAAATATACTTATTACATACACCATAATTATAATAAAATTTCACATAACTACATATATCAAACTTATTAATATTATTTATATAGATAATTACAAATGACAAACTATCGATTTTTAAATATAACATTAAACAATTATGTATATAAATATGGATATATTAATATAACTATATAAATATTAACCATTATGAATATATACACAAATTAAACATACATAATATATAAATTAAAGATATAACAAATAAATTTGTTCAGTTACGATTATATGTTTTAATATATATATGAATGATATAGGTTCGTGAATCCGAGGCCAACCTTGCACTTGTTCAATGGAATCATATGCTTAAATACTACGAAATACAATATAGTGAGTTTCATTACTCCCTTTTTATATATATTTTTGGGACTGAGAATACATGCGCTGTTTTTATTAATGTTTTATGAAATAGACACAAGTGATCGACACTACATTCTATGGTTGGATTATCGAAATTGAATATCACCCCTTTTTAGCTTGGTAACCTAATAATTAGGAAATGGGTATGGCCCCTAATTGACGCGAATCCTAAAGATAGATCTATAGACCTCGAAAAGTCCCATCTGGGGTACGGATACTTTAGTACTTCGAGATTATTATTATTATACAGACGAAAGATTCTGTTTGGGGATATTCTATGCATTAAAGTTAAGTCGGTTATCAAGCATTCACCATATGAATGATTTTTAATTCGCAGGTTATGTGTACTATTTTGTACTCGGGTTACGTGTACAATTAAATATCTGAAATCTTGTGGTCTATTAAAATGATGGAAATGAATGTTTATGATAAACTAATGAACTCACCAACCTTTTGGTTGACACTTGAAAGCATGTTTATTCTCAGGTATTAAAGAAATCTTCCGCTGTGCATTCGCTCATTTTTAAAGATATTACTTGGGGTCATTCATGGCATATTTCAAAAGACATTGCATTCAAGTCGTTGAGTTCAGTAAAGATTATTATTAAGAAAATGATAGATTAGGTCATTCATAGTTTGGATCTTATAAAATGGTATGCATGCCTGTCAACTTTCGATGAAATGAAAGTTTGTCTTTTAAAACGAACGCAATGTTTGTAAAATATATCATATAGAGGTCAAATACCTCGCAATGTAACCATATGTTATTGTATTCGTCCTTATGGATTATTACTGGTCACTTCATGTGGTATCAGAGCAGTGGTCTTAGCGAACCAGGTCTTGCATTAGTGTGTCTAACTGATAGTTGATTAGATGCATTAGTGAGTCTGGACTTCGACCGTGTCTGCATGTCAAAAGTTTTGCTTATCATTTCGTGTCAAAAATTACCTGCTTAGCATTCTTTGGGAATTATTTGCTTATCATTCTTAGTCTAGACACATCTTACTGCATTGATTGCATGAATAGTGTATAGACAAGATTCATATCTTAGCGTATCTGTTACTGTAAAACTTTGCCTGACATATTCCGTAAATTCCTCCGTAATCTACGAAATCTTTTGTTCTATATATATAGATATTCTATGTAATTAGGATGCCATCTGATAGCCGAAATTCATTTTATATCAAAAAATCCTTTATTTAATCGTACGAAATGGAACTCACCACTAGTTCAAGTCCCTCGGATTCCTATATGGAGTTTCACTCGAGCTCCAAAAGCAGTATAACCGGAATGGATCAACAAATCATTCATCACCAATTCTGGATGAATTGGGGATGGGTTCATAGTCGACTTAATCAATGGAGACGCGAAGAAGGCGATCCCTTCCACCAACCGAATTCACCTCTTGGTGAAGAACCTGAAGCACTTACCGGCGAACCTGTCCGAAACACCATATTCACCCTCATTGCCAGGATATTTCACAACAATTATATGATATCCTAAACTCTGAACCTTATTCATTCACTTGTTCCAACCGACAATCATCCCGGTGTAATAGAAGAAGTCAACGAGCTTCGCGCCCGAGTTGTAGCCTTGGAAAATATGGTGCAAAACGTACCAGCTTTAACAACACCACCGGCATCAACAGTACCACCAACAACCCAAGTTTCAACATCACATGCCTCAACATCCGATTCTGCACCTTGAGTATAATCATCATTCTACATATCGTTCTACATCAATTATCTTCGTTCTACATGGCGATTATGTAATCTCTAATATTTTAGAGATTATATATTCTTGTTCTAACGGTAAATCAAATGAGATTAATATCATATTAATTCATTAAATTCATGAATATATCTGAAGAAAATATATATGTATGTATATTTTCATAAAGATTATAATTAAAAAAAAAATTGTACAAACTGTTAATGGTGAAAATATTTTAAAGGATAGGTAATACCCGAGGAATATTTGGATTTCACATTAATAAGTTACACTGTACATTCTTCGAATTTGATTCAACAATCATTTACTATCCTACTTACATCCACAAATATACGTATCCGTTCACCGCAGAATAACCATTTTCATTCAATTTCATATTTGAATTTTGACTTATCAGAATCCAACAAGTGGCATAATGAAGAAGACATTGGACAAAATAAAATTTGTTAGAAACAAATAAATTTAATTATGAGAAATTTTGTTAAGAATCCACGCTAACCAAATCCTAGCTAACTGTTCCTAGCTAACTGCTAATTCCTTATTACATTTATTTATCATAATTTTAATTCTCAAAATTTTATTTATCGTCATTTATTTTATGTTATTTATTTTACGCACTTTAAATATCGGGACACGTATACAATATTTTGAAATATCATATTGACGTCATCTATATATATTATTTGGAATAACCATAGACACTCTATATGCGGTAATGTTCGAGTTAGCTATACAGGGTTGAGGTTGATTCTCAAATAATATATATACTTTGAGTTGTGATTGAAAGGACCCGTTCATATACATTATAAACGATTCACAATAGTTGATTACATCGCGAGGTATTTGACCTCTATATGATACATTTTACAAACATTTCATTCATTTTTAAAAGACAAACTTTCATTTCATCGAAAGTTAAACAGGCATGCATACCATTTCCTAATATATCAATCTATCAACGACTTCTTATCAATCTTGATGAACTTAATGACTCGAATGCAACGTCCTTTGAAATATGCCATGAATGACTCCAAGTAATATCTTTAAAATGAGCAAATGCACAGTGGAAGGTTTTTTTAATACCTGAGAATAAACATGCTTTCAAGTGTCAACCAAAAGGTTGGTGAGTTCATTAGTTTATCGTAATCAATCATTTCCATAATTTTAATAGACCACAAGATTTCATGTATTCAATATTCATACACTTGCAAGTGTTTAAAATTCATTCATATGGATTGAACACCTGGTAACCGACATTAACAAAATGCATCTAGAATATCCCCAAACACATAAATATCGAAGTACTAAAGCAGTTCAAATTCTCTGACTGGGGCGTGTCAAAGCCCATAGATCTATCTTTAGGATTCGCGTCAATTGGTGGCAATTATAATAAACACCAATTCTTAGGCTACCAAGTTCAACAAGGGCGATATCCGGTATAACAATTCAACCTTAGAATGTAGTTTCGATTACTTGTGTCTATTTCGTCAAACATTTATAAAAGCGCATGTATTCTCAGTCCCAAAAATATATATTTCAAAAGCATTTAAAAAGGGAGCAAATGAAACTCACTCTACAATATTTTGTAGTAAAAATATTCATACGACGATACTGAACAATGCAGGGTTGGCCTCGGATTCACGAACCTATATCATTTATATATATATATTAACATATATAATGGTAATCAAACAAATTTACATATTATTAGTGATATAGTTGTTATTTTAATGTTTCATTAATAACCTCATTAGATATATTTATTTTTATATACTTTAGCTAGATAATTAATATTTATTACAAAAATATTAATATAGTCTTGTTGTATGTCATAATTATATTTTTATATAGAAAAATCTTTATTTGATTAATTAATAATACTAATAAGAAAAATGGTAAAAATAATACTAAAAATCATGATAAATCTAATAATAATAATAATAATAATAATAATAATAATAATAATAATAATAATAATAATAATAATAATAATAATAATAATAATAATAATAATAATAATAATAATAATAATAATAATAATAATGTGTGACTACCTTCCAAGAAGTAGGCAAAAAAAATATTGCTTCAACCAGGGCTCAAACCCGAGACCCCTTGCTTAAATACCAACACTCTAGACCATCCCTCCATTTTCGTTTTTTTATTTTAATACCCAAATCTAAAATACATAACTCTTATCCGGCAGTTATAATTCATCTTCTTCATAAACCAATCGATCATCGTTATCAATTATCATATCATTATCATTGTTATTCATCGTCTATTATCATCATCAATATCGTTTTTCCTCAAATGATACGTGTGTGTTTTGTCATCAGAATCAAAAGAACGAGGTAGTGGGTTTGACAAATCTTGTCCCAAGTTGCAAAATAAATAATGACTCTTGTTCTTTTTAAATACTCGATATCAAATCCAACATGGAATTATAGTCGGCTGGTATCCAATTGTTGAGCTTGTATAAATTCGGTCCATCAAATACACAGCAAGAAAAAAAAATCGATTTCATTCTTTCATTGTTAAACAAGTGGGGTTTATAACTTGAAATTTGTCGACCATTAAGATTAAAAAGGAAAAACGCATAGCAATGGTAGGGAATCAAAATAAGATGTGGCTGTTGTTTAATAGGGTTTATATGGTTTGTATTTGAGTCACGCTGGAACAACGAACAAGAAGGAAAAAAAATATACTCCGTATGAATAAATGGTGGCCTAATGACTAAAACAATTCTCGGCCAAAGTGATTTCCTAAGCCCAAATAGATCTCGTAGTTTTTTATCGCAGGACTCGACTGGAATTAAAAATAAAAAGAAATTACGGTCGATAGTTCCATTTGGTAAACAGCACACAACATCTTTTTCTTTATATGGACCGTGCCAGCTATAATTCCACTAGTGGAGGATTCCATTAATGATTTTTAATATTTTAGTTTGTATAAAGGGAACATGATGTAGTAGATGTCGGCCAAAAGGAACAAGTAAAAGAAATTAAGCATGTAATGGCAGCATGGTTTCTTAAAAAAAATCGAAGGAGTGTAGCAGTATCTTTTGAGGGATTGAAGCTGGGAAAAATATTTTAATATCGAGCAATCAGTAGTGGTTTCGTAATTATTTAAATAGGAAAACAACCACAGCTGCAAATATATATTAGGTGATATTATAGGTGAGTTTTGGCACGTACAAACAGAAATGCATAGGTGAAATAAACTATTACGCAGCAATTTGATAATGGAAAGGGTTGTGATGGTGGTTAAATGAATTGTACGTTTGTATATATGTATAAAGATAAAAGGTGGTGATCATTGAGGTGATGAATGAGTGAAGGTGGTGGTTCGGTTGATGACTCAAGATGGTGAGGGCGACTCATGATGGAAAACAGAAATAGTAATAGAGATGGTTCGATTAACTTGAATTCATGATGTGGTGGTTTGGGTCGTTCAAAACAGGAAACATTTAAGTGGGTTTGTTGGTGATCTTACTTGTTAACAGCAGCATGTTCGGTGAAGATGATGATGATATAATTGATGATGTTCCAATGGTGAGTCGAGCAAGTACATCAGTCGTATAGTAATAGTTCGATGGTGGTGGTTTAGTGATAATTGTTGTTTTGTGTTAGTGATCACGAGTCGGTTCATCAAAGAGAAAATAAAAGGTATGTATATATCTATTTTGTATGTGTGAATATATATCTTTATAGAAAAAGAGCTTGAGAGTGAGAGTGAATTGATAGCGAGGGTGTTGATGATTTGTGTTCTCTTCGTTCTTATTTATATGTATTACAATTTGATAGGATGTGTAACAAGAATCAGACAGGAAGTACATGATTTATTTGATCAGAGAAAATAATATAAAGCTTGATCACGATGATTAACATATTGGAATCAATTGCAGTTGTTTTGTAGTGAATGTAGTGATCAACAGTTTTAATCAGTTTCAATCAGGAGCATAGAAAATGAATCAAAGAAGAGAAGAAAGACAAAACTGAGAAATCGATGGCTAATTGAATTTTGTCTTGTATCTAAGATTAAATTCGATATGAATCAGATATAGTACAAATCATGAGCAGAAGATGAAGAATTTTGTAAAAGTTGATTGTGATAGGAAATACAATACGTAATTACGTATTTATCTATGTATATGACTGTATTTATCTATAACTATATCAGTATATATTTATATATTTATATATTTATATATAACTGTATTTTGCATATGTATTTATATATATATATCTGTTTAGATTTTGCTAAAATTAATAATTATCATTGTATTAATGATAATAATATTATTAACATTGATAATAATAAGAATACTAATATTAATAACCATAATAATAGATATAATAATAGTTTTAATATAAAACTGATAATAATAGTAATATCATTGCTTATAATACTAAATATAAAAATTTACATATTTTAAATTAAAAATACAAATAATAATTTTTAATAATACTGATATTAATATTAATAATAATAATAATAGTAATAACAATACTATAACAATTTATATATATATATCAAATTTATATATATATTTATATTTTATATAATAATATTAATATTAATATGAAAGTAATGAATATAATATTAATATGACATTTATATTCAAACTCATAATACAATTTATTAAATATATCCTATTTAGTAATTAATATATTGAATCTTTAATTTTTTTATTGATTACAATACATAATATTATTTATGTATAGAATTCATATATATATATATATATACATACATATATATATATACATACACATTTATTTAAAAAAATTTATTCGTGAATCATCGGGAATAGTTAAAGGTTAACTGAATCCATATAAATAGTTCAAAAATTTTTGAGACTCAACAGTACAGTTCTTTGCTTATCGTGTCAAAATCATATAAATATCAAGTTTAAATTTGGTCGGAAATTTTCGGGTCGTCACAGTACCTACCTGTTAAAGAAATTTCGTCCCAAAATTTGATCGAGGTTGTTATGGCTAACGATAAAAAAATTTTCATGACGAAAATGGGTTGATAAATAGAGTTTTATCATTATTGAGTAATATAGATAAAACAGTTCGATTATTTGAAGAGTATGGGTGAAGCTATCACAAAAGAATGAAATGAATAAAATAGTGATTCGTCTTAACTTCTGACATAGTCATGGTTGATTTTCGGAATTCAAGGGATTTAAAAGAAATTCTTCATAATAAGATTTGGTACATAGAATCCTCTTTGGTTAAACGCGATGATCTGTCTCGATTTCTCTGTCTAGTATTTCCACTATAAATGAACTTCTCTCGTTCCATTATTTTCCACCACTCCCATTTTCTATTCTTTAATTCATGCTACCAAATCATCAGTCAATATGCTTCATCCAGTTTTAATTCTGGATATATTCCTGAATTTCATATCGATCATTCTTTTTTTTTTCATCTACCACCCGAGGAATCTATTTACTTCTACTATGCTCTTGGGTTTATAGTGTTTTTAGTTCTCTCGAGTCTTTATATTGCTATACGCATTGATATACACGGGTTGTAATTCCTATGTTGTTGCTGGGCTTTATATTTTCCCTTATATTTAGAAGTTCCATGCTTTTATTTTCTCTTTCCGACTTCAAGTCAAGCGAATAATGGTCTTGAATTCATAGGTATGAAGTTTCGAATGATCATGACTAATGTTCTAAGAAAGAGACAGTAATAGTACAATCTGATTTTTCAAATTACCAGAATTCAAGGGAAAAGATAGGACTATCAAGAAAATATGTTCTTGATATATCTATAGATTAGATAGAATGTAAGAGTCGTGGAACATGGCACATTATGATGTTATGGTCTATGAATCACCACGCTCCATTAGAAACTCGGCATGACTTATTGTAATATAATCACGTTGATCAAGTATCATTATATTATACTAACTCATGCTTCAGTTTCCAACACTACTTCAATAACATTCATATTTTAAGTTCGAATTTTTCAGAATTTAGAAACTAAAATGGTTTCCTTTCTAATGTAACACTGATATCGCGAAAAGATAAATGATTTCAGATAAGGAAAGTCATGAAAATATCTTCGGAAATATCGAGGATATTTATAATGAAAGATACGATGATACCTTAGAATTTCTAATATCGGTGGATGATGGAGAAAATTTGTCCGTAAAAGTATACAGTCAGGAACAAGGTATTCGTTAATGACTTCAGCAGATATTGAATCATATGGATTAGTTGAAGGCAGGTTTAGTCTTTGTGAATTGTCCACATCCTCTTTCATAGTTTGTTCAATCCGTTTTCCAGTTCCAAGTTTTATGAGCTTTGCCAACATACTATTCTTTATCATTAAACTTACGACAGTTAAGGTAGCTTACAGTTATCTACAGTTTCTGCTGCTTCATTCAGCTTTTTCAAAATTTGAAGTATTGATTCGTAGACTGGGTGCTTTTCAGAATTTCAGAATAAAAGATCATAATTCTAAGAGATAATTGTTATATGTACACATATAACTGTTGATGTAGAAACGCTGTGAAATTCAAAATACTGATGGCTAATTCTCAGTGATTAGCATGACAATTTTCATTAATAGATGTAGATGTATATGATAGGGTTTTAATGAACAGATATAATGGTTTTTCGGAAAGACTTAAGTCAATGAGTAATGAAGTTACTGGTCAGTTTACTGCTAATGTGGTGGAATATAAACGGTTCTCCGATAACGATGATGAAGGGGTAATCTTTATAATAAGGTTTATTCGAATGAAAAATTGAAGTTGATTTGTTGGAGCTGTAACAAAATTGGCTAATTTGAAAAAGAATTGCAATGTTATTTTCAGTAATAACAATGTCAAAGGAGTTATCACAGATACGTGTTAAACGTTTACTTAGGTTCCGAGTGTTTTCAGGTGCATAACTATATGTATCAATCTTTTCTTTCGTAGATGAAGTGTGGTTGGTTCATCCTCTCGATTGAGGTGTTTTCAAGAATCATGAAAGGTTTGGATGCAGATTGTAATCGTCAAGATACAAATGAGGTTTAAGATGAAATCAAGTGGCAAACTTGAATAATTGTTTAGTTTCATATGTTATAATCAATATTTTAATTCATTTTAATTGTCCAATGTTGGTAGTCCACAGTTAACAGTCTACAGTTAGTAATTCAATAATTCATATATAGTTTAATATATAATATTCGAATTAATTAATATGTGTCATGACCCATTATATACATGTCTCAGACTCGATCACAACTCAAAGTATATATATTATTTTAGAATCAACCTCAATCCTGTATGGCCAACTCAAGCATTACTGCATATAGAGTGTCTATGGTTATTCCAAATAATATATATAGATGCTTCGATATGATATGTCAAAACCTTGTATACGTGTCCCGATATTTAAAGTGCGTAAAATAAATAACAGAAATTAAATGACGATAAATAAAATTACGAGAATTAAAATTGCGATAAATAAATGTAATAAGGAATTAACAGTTAGCTAGGATTTGTTTCTAATAAATTTTATTTTGTCCAATGTTTTCTTCATTATGCCACTTGTTGGATTCTGATAGGTTAAAATCCAAAGATGAAATTGAATGAAAATGGTTATCTTGTGTTGAACGAATCCGTATATCTGTGGATGTAAGTAGGATAGTAAATGATCGTTGAATCATATTCAAAGAATGTACAGTATATCTTATTAATGTGAAATCTAAATATTCCTCGAGTATTACCCGTTAAAATATTTTCATCATTAACAGTTTGTACAAAAGAATTTTTAATTACAATCTTTATGAAAACATATATACATATATATTTTCGTCAGGTGTAATCATGGATTTAATGAGTTAATATGATATTAATCTCATTTGCTTTATCGTTAGAACTAGAATACATAATCTCTAAAACATTAGAGATTACATAATCGCCATAAAGAACGAAGATAATTGATGTAGAACGATACGTAGAACGATGATTATACTCGAGGTACAGAATGAGATGTTGAGGCATGTGATGTTGAAACTTGGGTTGTTGGTGATACCGGTGTTGATGTTGGTGGTACTGTTAGTGCTGGTGATGTTGTTGAAGCTGGTAAGTTTTGCACCATATTCTCCAAATTGATTACTCGAGCGCGAAGCTCGTTGACTTCTTCTATTATTTCAGGATGATTGTCGGTCGGAACGAGTGGATGAATAAAGTTTAGAATTGTAGATAGAATATAATCGTGATGAGCTACCCTGGTAATGAGGCTGAAAATGGTGTTACGAATAGGTTCATCGGTAAGTGCTTCAGGTTTTTCGCCAAGAGAGAAATGTGGTGGATGGAAGGGATTGCCTTCTTCTTATCTCCAATGATTTAGTAGACTACGAACCTATCCACAATTCATCCAGAATAGATGATGGCTAATTGGTTGATCCATTCCGGTCACACTGCTTTCAAAACTCGAGTGAAACTCTATATCAGAATCCGAGAAACTTGAACTAATGGCGAGTTCCATTTCGTACGATTGAATAAAGGATTTTTATTTCGATATGAAATGATTTTCGAATATTGGATGATATTCTAACTACATAGAATATCTATATATATATTACTAAAGATTTCGTAGACTACGTAGAAATTTACGGCATATGTCAGGCAAGTCTATAGTAACAGATGTGCTAAGATATGAATTTTGTCTATACACTATTAATGCAGTCAATGCAGTAAAACGTGTCTAGACTAAGAATGATAAGCAGGTAATTTCCTAAAGATGATAAGCTAATGATTTCCGACTAGAAATGATAAGCAAAACTTTTGACACGCAGACACGGTCGAAGTCCAGACTCATTATTGCATACTAACAACTACTAGTTAGACACACTAATGCAAGACCTGGTTCGCTAAGACCACCACTCTGATACCAACTGAAAGGACCCATTTATATACATTATAAACGATTCACAATAGTTGATTACATCGCGAGGTATTTGACCTCTATATGATACATTTTACAAACATTGCATTCATTTTTAAAAGACAAACTTTCATTTCATCGAAAGTTAAACAGGCATGCATACCATTTCCTAATATATCAATCTATCAACAACTTCTTATCAATCTTGATGAACTTAATGACTAGAATGCAACGTCTTTTGAAATATGCCATGAATGACTCCAAGTAATATCTTTAAAATGAGCAAATGCACAGCGGAAGGTTTCTTTAATACCTGAGAATAAACATGCTTTCAAGTGTCAACCAAAAGGTTGGTGAGTTCATTAGTTTATCGTAATCAATCATTTCCATAATTTTAATAGACCACAAGATTTCATGTATTCAATAATCATACACTCACAAGTGTTTAAAATTCATTCATATGGATTGAACACCTGGTAATCGACATTAACAAAATGCATCTAGAATATCCTCAAACATATAAATATCGAAGTACTAAAGCTGTTCAAATTCTCTGACTGGGGCGTGTCAAAGCCCATAGATCTATCTTTAGGATTCGCGTCAATTGGTGGAAATTATAATAAACACCAATTCTTAGGCTACCAAGTTCAACAAGGGCGATATCCGGTATAACAATTCAACCATAGAATGTAGTTTCGATTACTTGTGTCTATTTCGTCAAACATTTATAAAAGCGCATGTATTCTCAGTCCCAAAATATATATTGCAAAAGCATTTAAAAAGGTAGCAAATGAAACTCACTCTACAATATTTTGCAGTAAAAATATTCGTACGACGATACTGAACAATGCAGGGTTGGCCTCGGATTCACGAACCTATATCATTTATATATATATTAACATATATAATGGTAATCGAACAAATTTACATATTATTAGTGATATAGTTGTTATTTTAATGTTTCATTAATAACCTCATTAGATATATTTATTTTTATATACTTTAGCTAGATAATTAATATTTATTACAAAAATATTAATATAGTCAAGTTTTATGTCATGATTATATTTTTATATAGAAAAATCTTTATTTGATGAATTAATAATACTAATAAGAATAATGGTAAAAATAATACTAAAAATCTTGATAAATCTAATAATAATAATAATAATAATAATAATAATAATAATAATAATAATAATAATAATAATAATAATAATAATAATAATAATAATAATAATAATAATAATAATAATAATAATAATAATAATAATGTGTGACTACCTTCCAAGAATTAGGCAAAAAAAATATTGCTTCAACCAGGGCTCGAACCCAAGATCCCTTGCTTAAATACCAACACTCTAGACCATCCCTCCGTTTCCCTTTTTTCTGTTTTAATACCCAAATCTAAAATACATAACTCTTATCCGACAGTTATACTTCATCTTCTTCATAAACCAATCGATCATTGTTATCAATTATCATATCATTATCATTGTTATTCACCGTCTATTATCATCATTAATATCATTTTTCCTCAAATGGTACGTGTGTGTTTTGTCATCAGAATCAAAAGAATGAGGTAATGGGTTTGACAAATCTTGTCCTAAGTTGCAAAATAAATAATGACTCCGGTTCTTTTTAAATACTCGATATCAAATCCAACATGGAATTATAGTGGGCGGGTATCCAATTGTTGAGCTTGCATAAATTCGGTCTATCAAATACACAGCAAGAAAAAAAATCGATTTCATTCTTTCATTGTTAAACAAGTGGTGTTTATAACTTGAAATTTATCGACCATTAAGATTAAAAAGGAAAAACGCGTAGCAATGGTAGGGAATCAAAATAAGATGTGGCTGTTGTTTAATAGGGTTTATATGGTTTGTATTTGAGTCACGCTGGAACAACGAACAAGAAGGAAAAAAAAATATACTCCGTATGAATAAATGGTGGCCCAATGACTAAAAAAATTCTCGGCCCAAAGTGATTTCCTAAGCCTAAATAGATCTCGTAGTTGTTGATCGCAGGACTCGACTGGAATTAAAAATAAAAAGAAATTACGGCCGCTAGTTCCATTTGGTAAACAGCAAACAACACCTTTTTCTTTATATGGACCGTGCCAGCTATAATTCCACTAGTGGAGGATTCCATCAATGCTTTTTAATATTTTAGTTTGTATAAAGGGAACGTGATGTGGTAGATGTCGGCCAAAAGGAACAAGGAAAAGAAATTAAGCATGTAATGGCAGCATGGTTTCATAAAAAAGATCGATGGAGTGTAGCAGTATCTTTTGGGGGATTGAAGCTGGGTAGAATATTTTAATATCGAGCAATCAGTAGTGGTTTCATAATTATTTAAATAGGAAAACAACCACAGCTGCAAATATATATTAGGTGATGTTATGGGTGAGTTTTGGCACGTACAAACAGAAAAGCATAGGTGAATTAAACTGTTACGCAGCAGTTTGATAATGGAAAGGGTTGTGATGGTGGTTAAATGAATTGTACGTTTGTATATATGTATAAAGATAAAAGGTGGTGATCATTGAGGTGATGAATGAGTGAAGGTGGTAGTTCGGTTGATGACTCAAGATGGTGAGGGTGACTCATGATGGAAAACAGAAATAGTAATAGACATGGTTCGAATTTGAATAACTTGCAATTCATGATGTGGTGGTTTGGGTCGTTCAAAATAGGAAACATTTAAGTGGGTTTGTTGGTGATCTTACTTGTTAACAGCAGCACGTTCTCTGAAGATGATGATGATGATTTAATTGATGATGTTCCAATGGTGAGTCGAGCAAGTACATCAGTCGTATAGTAATAGTTTGATGATGGTGGTTTAGTGATAATGGTTGTTTTGTGTTAGTGATCACGAGTCGGTTCATCAAAGAGAAAATAAAAGGTATGTATATATCTATTTTGTATGTGTGAATATATATCTTTATAGAAAAAGAGCTTGAGAGTGAGAGTGAATTGATAGCGAGGGTGTTGATGATTTGTGTTCTCTTCGTTCATATTTGTATGTATTGCAATTTGATAGGACGTGTAACAAGAATCAGACAGGAAGTACATGATTTATTTGATCAGAGAAAATAATATAAAGCTTGTTCACGATGATTAACATATTGGAATTAATTGCAGTTGTTTTGTAGTGAATGTAGTGATCAACATTTTCAATCAGTTTCAATCAGGAGCAGAGAAAATGAATCAAAGAAGAGAAGAAAGACAAAACTGAGAAATCGATGGCTAATTGAATTTTGTCTTGTATCTGGG
Organism: Rutidosis leptorrhynchoides; assembly: GCF_046630445.1. Classification (NCBI taxonomy): domain Eukaryota; kingdom Viridiplantae; phylum Streptophyta; class Magnoliopsida; order Asterales; family Asteraceae; genus Rutidosis; species Rutidosis leptorrhynchoides. The sequence goes on along the minus strand of NC_092335.1, from coordinate 312,644,477 downwards.
ATTAAATTCGATATGAATCAGATATAGTACAAATCATGAGCAGAAGATGAAGAATTTTGTAAAAGTTGATTGTGATAGGAAACAGAATATGTAATTATGTATTTATCTATGTATATGAATGTATTTATCTATAACTATATCAGTATATATTTATATATTTATATGTAACTGTATTTTGCATATGTATTTATATATATCTATTTAGATTTTCCTAAAATTAATAATTATCATTGTATTAATGATAATAATATTATTAACATTAATAATAATAATAATAATAATAATACTAATATTAATAACCATATTAATAGAAATAATAATAGTTTTAATATAAAACTGATAATAATAGTAATATCATTGCTTAAAATACTAAATATAAAAATTTACATATTTTAAATTAAAAATACAAATAATAATTTTTAATAATACTGATATTAATATTAATAATAATACTAATTATACTAATTCTAATATTATTAATGATAATAATAATATTAGTAATAACAATACTATAACAATTTATATATATATCAAATTTATATATACATATATATATATATATATATATATATATATATATATATATATATATATATATATATATATATATATATATATATATATATATATATATATATTTTGTATAATAATATTAATGATACACTATTAATATTAATATGAAAGTAATGAATATAATATTAATATGACATTTATATTCAAACTCATAATACAATTTATTAAATATATCCTATTTAGTAATTAATATATTGAATCTTTAATTTTTTTTATTGATTACAATACATAATATTATTTATGTATAGAATTCATATATATATATATATATATATATATATATATATATATATATATATATATATATATATATATATATATACACACATTTATTTAAAAAAAATTATTCGTGAATCGTCGAGAATTGTTAAAGGTTAACTGAATCCATATAAACAGTTCAAAAATTTTTGAGACTCAACAGTACAGTTCTTTGCTTATCGTGTCGAAATCATATAAAGATCAAGTTTAAATTTGGTCAGAAATTTCCGGGTCGTCACAATGATCGAGTCTGAGGCTTGTTTACAATGGGTCACGACACGTATTAATTAATTCGAACATAATATATTAAACTATATATGAATTATTGAACTACTAACTGTGAACTACTAACTGTGGACTATTAATATTAGACAATTAAAATGAATTAAAATATTGATTATAACATATGAAACTAAACATTTCTTCAAGTTTGCCACTTGATTTCATCTTAAACCTCATTTGTATCTTGACGATTACAATCTGCGTTCAAACCTTTCATTATTCTTGAAAATGCCTCAATCGAGAGGATGAACCAACCGCACTTCATCTACGGAAGAAAATATTGATGCATATAGTTATGCACCTGAAAACATTCGGAACCTGAGTAAACGTTCAACACGTATCTGTGCTAGCTCCTTTGGCATTGTTATTACCGAAAATAACTTTACAATACCTCTCCAAAGTAGCCAATTTTGTCACAGCATCAGCAAATCAACTTCAATGTTTCATTCGAGGAAACCTTATTATAAAGATTACCCCTTCATCATCGTTACCGGAGAACCGTTTATATCCCATTACATTAGCATTAAACTTACCAGTAACCTCATTACTTATTGGCTTGAGTCTCTCCAAAAAACCATTATATTCGTTCATTGAAACCCTATCATGTACTCATCGACATCTTGTAACGAGAATTGTCATACCAATTATCGGAAATCAGCAATCAGTATTTTAAATCTCGCAGCATTTCTACATCAACAGTTATAGGTATACATATAACATTTATCTCTTTGAATTATGATCTTCCATTCTGAAATTCTAAAAAGCAACCAGTCTGCTGTGATGACCAGGAAATTTCCGAACAAATTTAAACTTTAATCTTTATATATATCCGACACGATAAGAAAAATCTGTAATGTTGAGTCTCAAAAGTTTTGAAACTATATTCATTTAATCAAATACCCTTTGACCATGCCTAACGATTCACGAACAATTATGTGTAAATAATTAGATATACGATTACTAAATTGAGTTATGTTAATGAAACATTGAACGGATTAGTTAATATGAATATAAGCTATGAGATCTATTATATGAATTTGGAAATGCTATCAAGGTATTGAATGAATAATACTTTACATGAAAGTATTTGTTCGATGTAAGTTAATCGACGAGATTAAGAGATAATATCAAATGATTGAATTATCAGATACATTGAATTATGATTATGAGTCTCTGTTGAGAGGTCCACTTTGAATTAGGAAACTTTTCCTTTTTAACGATATTCGGAATAAATGGTAAAGTGATCTTCGAGTGAGGACAAAGTGTCAAGTAAGCGAGAACTAGTCAGATTGGTGGGAAAGTCCTGTTAAATTTCAATATATGCCTTACAATAATTACCTCGTAACTTTTGAAAAGATAAATTAATCAGCCTTCATATTAAGTATTGTGAAAGTGAAACTAGGGAAGGTAGGTAAATTAGAAAATAGATATTGACAAGTTAAATAGATTGACATTTTACATTAAGATGATTCCTTATGTTTGAAGTTTTTTTCTTTAGACTTAATCTTACGAGTTATTATTAAACTAGAAGTGAAAACCTTGAAACCTGATATAATTCATATGTGATATTAAGTTCATAAACGAAAACGTCTTTTTGATATAACAGTTTTTTTTTTAAGAACGTCTTATGACATAACAACTTCTACTATTATAACCCTTGTGATAAATTGATTTGGAAATAAAGTAAATTGGAATATTAAAATGTCTTGGTAAACATTTTTTTTTAAAGTATATCAATTTTAAATTTTAAAAATACAAATGTTATGAAATAATATTTCTTATTATTTAAACGATTTCAAAATATATAAATTTGAATATTTTTAGTTTTGAAAAACTATATATTATATATTGTCCCAAATTTATATTTTGAAATAATAAAAAATATAAAAATATATATATTTTAATTTAGTCATAAAACGTCCTGATTTAAAATAATACATTTGGATAAACAACGAGTCCCTGATTTATAGAAGGAAATGACCACAACACTAAATTTTATAAGTTACATTTTTCATAAAGTAAATTTTTGATAAATAAGTCAAGTTATTATTAAAGGTACACGTCGCGAAACGTAAAAGGCTAGTTTTCTAAACGTACGAAAGTGCGCTCGAAAAACCGAAAGTGGTACATGAGTCGAGTGACAATGTACGAGTCATTTTAGTAAAAATTATATTTTTACCATGAATGTAAATATAATATAATATTTAATTAATTACATAAACTAAATATATTATAAAATCTAAAATCTAAATATGAATGTTAAATTGGACGTCCATGTATGATTGCCGCAAATTGCGGATCTTTTTATTCATTACTTTGAAATTTTGAAATTAATGGGTCCCCAAAATGTATTATAAATCTCAAACGCAGTTTAGATGATTTCACCAATTCATATATCGATCAATCTCTCTGATCTTACTTATACTCCGTAATATTTATTTTATTATAAATTATTATTATTATTATTACTATTATTATTATTATTATTAGTAATATTAGTATTATTAGGTAGCGTTAATATTAGTATTATACATAAAATATTACGACAGAGTGCTGTTCGCATGCTTTTCAAACGAGTGTTGCGAGCGGGATAGAGCTAAGGAAATTATGGGTTATAGCTATGGAGGTTATGGGTAATGTTCGGGGGTATGCTCGTGAGGTCAAACTAGTGTTTATCATCTCCGTTGCGTCTACGTACCTTTCCTGCAATATTGAACCTCAATATTGATACGTAAGTACTAATAATTTAATTTTTACATACTAATAGTGTATCCCTGACTAGTGCTCGAGAAAATAGGATTATGCATTCTTGTCCTTTTGATATTGCCATTAGATAGGTTATGTTGAATCCTGAATTAGTTACATATGCGGTTGAGATAAGGTACAAAATATGCATGTCGTTGGAAAACTAGAAAAAATAGTTGAATTTTGGTTTAAGAATCGCTTGAATCCAAGTAACGGTTAGAAAATTATGAAATAAACAAATTGCATAATTAATTTTCGTAATTAAAATTGCTGATGATAATTAGTGAACTAATTTTCTGGGTTATAAAAAGTGGTTATTTGGATTTTACTCGTCGAGTAGATGAATTTTCATATAAAGCACGTCTCGTTTCGTTGAACGGTTGTCAAGTTATGGACAAAAGAAGTTTTGTAAATTTTGATGAAATGTCGAAACGGAAACTGAAATTCTCGCTGATCTGCGTTGTTTCAGATTAAAACAAAAATACCACTGATTTCTTTGCTGTAAGGTCTAACAAATGACTCTGGCCGTTTTTCAATTCGAGTCTCGACGATTTTTCTAAAAATCGTCAAAGTTGACTGTTTGGTCACATTTTAAAATTCTAAAAAGAGCTGAAACTTTTGGTTAAAAATGTCAGTTTTGTATCAGTTGTCATGGTTGGCCTGATGTGTGTTTACTTTTGCCAAAAATCATGTTATATCTTTGTGGTAACGAGAATTTGAAGGCTTTGACCGTTTGTCAATCCGAGTTTCGAGGAATTTTGTAAAAATCCGCAAAGTAGGCTACTCGGTCACTTTTGTAAATTTATTAAAGCTGAAAAATCAACTTTGAAACGCCGAAACCGTGTTGGAAACTACGAGTTGTCTAGGTTTAGTTTATTTATGTAATATTTATGCTTAATCTTTTTGGTAATGTGTAACTTTTATCTTTGGCCGTTTATCAATCGGAGCTCCGATAATTTTTCTAAAAATCGTTGAATTGACCGTTTAGTCATGTTTGACCGAAAATCATTTTGGTATAAGTTATTGTATTTTTGCATGCGACCTCGTTTTTACTTTAACCTTTTACTTTTGACTTTAACCTTTGACTTTTGACTTTGAACTTTGACTTTTCCCGTTAACTTTTCAGTTAATTTTTTTTTGTGTTGACTTTCTCTAAAAAAACTAAAATACTATTTTATGATTATGAAACCAATTGTGTTACGTTGTTTCACACGTCACCTTTTACTAGAATTTTAACTGAACATGAGTAATATAACATGTTACTATACTGTTGAGTCAGATTCGAGCATTAGGATTGTGGTACACTATGACTTGACCTAATTTGTTAGACAAATATTGACCAACACCTAAATATATATAATTAATTTAGATTCGTGAATCCGAGGCCAACCTTGCACATGTTCAATGACGTTATATGTATTTTTACTACAAAATACAGTATGGTGAGTTTCATTTGCCTTTTTACCCTTTATATTTTTGGGACTGAGAATACATGCGCTTTTATAAATGTTTGACGATATAGACACAAGTAATTGAAACTACATTCTATGGTTGAATTATCGAAATCGAATATGCCCCTTTTTATTAAAGTCTGGATATCTAAGAATTAGGGAACAGACACCCTAATTGACGCGAATCCTAAAGATAGATCTATTGGGCCTAACAAACCCCATCCAAAGTACCGGATGCTTTAGTACTTCGAAATTTATATCATGTCCGAAGGAGGATCCCGGAATGATAGGGAATATTCTTATATGCATATTGTTAATGTCGGTTACCAGGTGTTCACCATATGAATGATTATTTTTGTCTCTATGCATGGGACGTATATTTATGAGAACTGGAAATGAAATTCTTGTGGTCTATTAAAATGATGGAAATAAATGATTATGATAAACTAATGAACTCACCACCCTTTTGGTTGACACTTTAAAGCATGTTTATTCTCAGGTTTGAAAGAAATCTTCCGCTGTGCATTAGCTCATTTTAAAGATATTACTTGGAGTCATTCATGACATAATTCAAAAGACGTTGCATTTGAGTCATTGAAGTTCATTAGAGATTGTTATTAAGTAAATGACAGATTAGGTCATTTATAGTTGGATATTATGAAATGGTATGCATACCTGTCAACTTTTGATGTAATGAAAGGTTGTCTTTTAAAAACAAATGCAACGTTTGTAAAATGTACCATTTATAGGTCAAGTACCTCGCGATGTAATCATATGTTGTTGTATTTGTTCCTATGGATTGGGACGGGTCACGACATCTGCGAATCAATACTCTGAATTTTGAAAAGTTGAATGAAGCAACAAAAACTGTAAACGACATTAACAGTCAAAAGTTTGGTGATAAACAGGGATACGTTAGAAAAGCTCAAAATAAAAGTTGGAAACTGATAAACGGATTGAGCAAATTATGAAGAAGGCTGTGGACAAATCACAAAGACTAAATCTGCCTTCAAAGAATCGAAATGATTCAGTATTTGCTGAAGTCATTAACGAATACCTTGCTTCTGATTCTAAACCTTTACGAATAAATCTTATTCATCATCTATCGATATTAGAAATTCTAAGATATCATTGTATCTTTCATTATAAATATCCTTGATATTTCTGAAGATATTTTCATAACTATTCTTATCTAAAATTATTTATCTTTTCGCGATATTAGTATTACATCAGAAAGGAAAACTGTTTTAGTTTCTAAATTCTGAAAATTTTGAATTGAAAATATGAATGTTTTTGAAGTAGTGTTAGGAACTGAAGCATGAGTTAGTGTAATATAATGACACCTGATCAACGTGATTATATTACAATAAGTCATGCTAAGTTTTTAATGGAACGTGATGATTCACATATCTTAACGTCATCATGTGCCATGTTGCACGACTTTTACATTCTATCTAATATATAAACATATCAAGAACATAATTTCTTGATAGTTCCATCTTTTCTCTTGAATTCTGGTAATTTAAGCAATCAAGATCGTGTGTCATGTTTATTTGAAACTTCATACCTACGAATTCTAAACCATTATTCGCTTGACTTAAAGTCGAGAAGAGAAAACAAAAGAATAGAAGGTATGAGCTATGGAAATAAGGAAACGAAGGGAGTATATTTATAGTAAAATGTCCGACAGAGCAATCGTGACATATCATCGCATTTAACCAAAGAAGATTCTAATTTCCTTAATTACTGAAAAATCAAAACATATTACGAAGATTTTCTCTAAATCCCTTGAATTCCGGAAATCAACCCTATCTACAACAAAAAATATGACGAAACTTTACTTTTCTCATTTTATTTTTCTGTGATAGCTTCACGCGTACGCTTCACGTAATCAAATCATTTTATCTATATTACTCAATGATGATAAAACTCTATTTATCAACTCATATTCGTCATGAAAACATTCTTATTGTTAGCCATGATGAGCTCAATCAAATTTCAAGGACAAAATTTCTTTAACGGGTAGGTACTATGACGACCCAGAAATTTTTAACCAAATTTAAACTTAACTTTATATGGTTTCGACACGATAAGCAAAGTCTATTAAACTGAATCTAAAAATTTTGAACTGTTTCATATATTCAATTGACCTTTGACTGTCTCCGACGATTCACGAACAATTGAGTGTATGTAATATATATATATATATATATATATATATATATATATATATATATATATATATATATATATATATATATATATATACACACAAAAGTATATAAAATAAATTGAAATAATAAGATATAATCATTAGTATTGAATATATAAAATAATAAACAAGGTAATAATGTGATTATTAAAAATAAAACTATATATAAGTGTATAGGAGTTCTATAAATAATTATTATGATATATTCCTGAATATATATAAAATTTTAAACTATTATATATTATATAAGTAAAGTAAGATACAAAATGAGATAATGTAAATTAAAATGAACCTATATATAAATAAATATGATCTCTATGTTCTATATTATAATAAAATGTATAAATAATAAATATTCAACAAAAGTTATTATATAATGTATTATATGATTATTAGATATTACATAGATAATATATATATATATATATATATATATATATATATAGATATATATATATACATATATATATATATATATAATACAAGTTAAAATATATATGATATAATATTATTACTTCCATTCTTGAATTAAATATTAATATTAATATCATGATTAATAATATTAAGATACAAATATGACATTTGATATATATATATATATATATATATATATATATATATATATATATATATATATATATATATATATATATATATATATATATATATAAATTGTTATGTTAGTATTATTATTAATATTGTAACTAGTATTATTATAATTATCATTAATAATATTATTATTAATTTCATAAAGATTAATATGATTTATTATTAGAATTACTCTTATTATTATAAATATTATTATTATTTGTATATAGATTATTATTAATATAATTATAAATATTAATAATAAATATATAATTTGTACGCACGAATTAAGCACCCCATTTCAGTTTCATATAGCTATCAAACTGCTTATGATTTTGTCTTTGTCATCAAAAATCATTTTACAATCGTACAATCACTTGAAAATAAGAGATCTGTTTAATATCTTTATTCCCTGATTGAATTTTCTGTCCCTAATTTGTTAACCGTCGACCTCAAACTTCAATACAACCAAAAATCAATCAAATCATAATCTCCGTTTCAATTATTCGATTTCAATTCTTATGTTATATATATATAATGTTATGCGCGTCTATTAAGAGAATCCAAAATCCAAAAGAAATCGAAAAGAATATGAACACCTCTGTTCTTTCACATTTTTCGCCAAAACTCGAAAATGAATTATTTGTCAAAATGTAGAATTGCAGAGTTGTTAGGATTCATCTATTAAAGCTACCTGCAAATTTTCAAACTCTAATTCGCGAAATCAAGGATGAATTTTGAAGTCAAACTTTTAAAATCAAAATGTCAACCTTTGTTGTTCATCAAAATTTGAATTCGTTCTTGTGTTTCATATTAAATTGAAGGTCCAGAAAGTTTTTAGGAGAGTATTGAAACCTATTTCATGTAGAAATGTAGATCTCAAACTGTCTAGATTTTTAAATTGATGCTCAAGTTCATCTTCTTCAAAGAAACGGGCTGCTGTGATAAAAAATGTTTATTTCTTTTCTGTTTATGTTGATTACAATATAACAGAAGGTCAATCAGGTTCCAAATCCAAATCTTAAGTTAAGCAAATAGGTTGTTATGATGATTTTATGAAATTTCAGTGAATAATTAAGAAGAAGGAGACGAACAGAAAACTGGATGGGTTAAATAGTTTTAATTCGGGGTAATATCAGGAAAAATGAATTAGCTTAGCTGGTTCAGTGAGGTGTTGGGTGTTCGAGAGGTCTCGGGTTCGATTCTAGGCTTGGGCAGTTTTGTTTTTCTGTAAAAGCCTCTTTAAAGGTAGTCTTATGTTCTACTACTACTACTACTACTACTACTACTACTACTATTATTATTATTATTATTATTATTATTATTATTATTATTATTATTATTATTATCATTATTATTATTATTATTATTATTATTATTATTATTAATTATTATTATTATTATTATCACTAGTTATTATTGTTATTATTATTATTTTTATTATTATTATATTATTATTATTATATTATTATTATTATTATTATCATAGATTATAGATATTAATTATTATTATTAGTATTATTATGGAAATAATAAAATTTATTATTATTTTCATTCAAACTTATACTAGTATCATTTTATAATAGTATTATTATTATTATCACTAGTATTATAATTGATATTGGTAAAATAATAATTATTATTATTATCAGTTATCATAATCATGACTAATATTATCATTTAAATTATAATCCTTATAGTTTTATTACTAAAATAAGTATTATTATTATTGTTATTGTTTTTACTAATATTATGCTCAATATAAGAATTATTATTAAGTAATATGATTATTAATATTATCATTATCAATAAAGTTTCTATTATTATTATAAGTATCAGTATTAACAATATCATTATTATTATTATTATTAAAGTTATTATTTTCATTATTAGTAAATCATTATTATTATTATCAAAAACTATCTTTTCAAATAGATAAATATTTTGTACATAAATATACTTATTACATATACTATAATTATAATAAAATTTCACATAACTACATATATCAAACTTATTAATATTATTTATATAGATAATTACAAATGAAAAACTATCGATTTTTAAATATAACATTAAACAATTATGTATATAAATATGGATATATTAATATAACTATATAAATATTAACCATTATGAATATATACACAAATTAAACATACATAATATATAAATTAAAGATATAACAAATAAATTTGTTCAGTTACGATTATATGTTTTAATATATATATGAATGATATAGGTTCGTGAATCCGAGGCCAACCTTGCACTTGTTCAATGCCATCATATGCTTAAATACTACGAAATACAATATAGTGAGTTTCATTACTCCCTTTTTATATATATTTTGGGGACTGAGAATACATGCGCTGTTTTTATGAATGTTTTACGAAATAGACACAAGTGATCGACACTACATTCTATGGTTGGATTATCGAAATCGAATATCACCCCTTTTTAGCTTGGTAACCTAATAATTAGGAAACGAGTATGGCCCCTAATTGACGCGAATCCTAAAGATAGATCTATGGAACTCGACAAGTCCCATCCGGGGTACGGATACTTTAGTACTTCGAGATTATTATTATTATACAGACGAGAGGTTTTGTTTGGGGATATTCTATGCATTAAAGTTAAGTCGGTTATCAAGCATTTGCCAGATGAATGATTTTTAATTCGCAGGTTATGCGTACTATTTTGTACTCGGGTTACGTGTACAATTAAATATCTGAAATCTTGTGGTCTATTAAAATGATGGAAATGAATGTTTATGATAAACTAATGAACTCACCAACCTTTTGGTTGACACTTGAAAGCATGTTTATTCTCAGGTATTAAAGAAATCTTCCGATGTGCATTCGCTCATTTTTAAAGATATTACTTGGAGTCATTCATGGCATATTTCAAAAGACGTTGCATTCAAGTCATTAAGTTCAGTAAAGATTATTATTAAGAAAATGACAGATTAGGTCATTCATAGTTTGGATCTTATGAAATGGTATGCATGCCTGTCAACTTTCGATGAAATGAAAGTTTGTCTTTTAAAACGAATGCAATGTTTGTAAAATATATCATATAGAGGTCAAATACCTCGCAATGTATCCATATGTTATTGTATTCGTCCTTATGGATTAGGACGGGTCGCTTCAATATTAACTTTGTTATAAAACGTTTTGATTCAAAATAATACTATTATATATATTTTATTAAACAACGAGAAGTTGATTTATAGAAGCAATTAACCAAAACACTCGAACGTTCAAGTTACATTTTGAGTGATATAGTTTATTGATAATTAAGTCTATATTTTGGCAAAGGTACGAATCACAAAACATAGAATACAAATTATTAGAGCGTACAAGGTAACGTTCAAGAAACCAGAACCGGAACTTAAGTCGATCGCCATCGTACAAGTCTTCGGAACTAAAATTACAAGTCAGCTTTGCACGTAAATATAATATAATATATAATTAATTATATATATTAAATATATAATATATTATAATAACACTGTTGGCAGGAAACAACCAAACGAGGGGTGAGCTGGTCTCGGCTGCTCCGCGATTGCGATCAAATGAAGAAAGGAACCCCGCGATCACGGGGGTAGGGGGTCCAAAAAGGGCTATAAAACCCTATCGTGTTTTCTGCCGAACTCGTTCATCATTTCATGTCGATCTCAATCTCTCAAATGTGTGTATATATATATATATATATATATATATATATATATATATATATATATATATATATATATATATATATATATATATATATATATATATATATATTACTATTATTATTATTATTATTAATATTAAGATTAATAAAATTATTATTATTAGGAGTATTAATATTATTATTATTAGTGTTATACATAAAATCTTACTACGAGGTCATGAGCGAGTTAATTCAAAATGGGTTTTTAGAGCGGGATAGAACTAAGGAAATTATGGGTTATAGCTATGGAGGTCATGGGTATGGTTCGTGAGGTCAACCTAGTGTTTATCATCTCCGTTGTGTCTACGTACTTTCCTGCAATATTGAATCACAATATTGATACATGAGCATTCATATCTTATTTATATATATATTAATAGTGTATTCCTAACTAGTGCTCGAGTATATCTGATTATGCATGCTTGTATGCTTAACTTTGTCGTTAAATAGTTTATGATAAATCACGAATTTGATACATATGCTACTGAGATAAGGTATATGATATACATGTCGGTGGGAAAGCTGGCGAAAAATTAATAACTTTTCATTTAGAAATCGTGTGGTTTCGATGAACCGACTAAAAGATATGGTCAACTGAATTATCATTAATTTTAGTATTATTATTAAAATAATTATTATTATTACTATCGTCGTTATTATCGTCATTATTATTATTATCTAATAATTATTATTATTATTATCATTATCGTTATTAATATAGGTATTATCATTAAAAATTATTATTGTTATTATTATTAATATCGTTATTATCATTAGGTTATTATTAATATCATTATTATTATCATTTTAGTATTATTATTATTAAAAATTATCATTTTGAATAGAATTATTATTTTATATTATTATTACAGTTAATACTAAAAAATATCGTTATTATTAAAATTATCATGATTAGAATTATCATTTTATCATAATTAATATCATCATTAGTAAATAAATATTGTTATTATTATTATTAGTAGAATAATAATAATTATTATTATTATTACAAAATAATACAACTCGTTATTATTATTATCAATATTATCTTATCAAATAAATATGCGATACAAAGATATTTTTACCACAAGTAATATAATTAATAATACATACCATTATATTTTTATGATATTGAAGTGAACTATATAAATTTTATTATTTGAGATATATATAAAAGTATATTTTTATCATATATAAATTTTTAGTTATTTATAAATGATTTGTATTATTTACTCTAATAAAATCGGATAAATATATTTAAATATATAAAACGAATATATTGAGTTATATAATAAACATGTATAGGTTTTGGAAGTCATTTTGGGTTAAATTGACTTTTGTTGACTTTTGCATTAGGATTGTGATACACTACGACTTGACCTAAATTGTTAGACAGATACTTAATATAGGTTCGTGAATCCGAGGCCAACCATGCACTTATTCAGTGCCGTCATTTGCATTATTGCTACGAAATACAGTATTGTGAGTTTCATTTGCTCCTTTTTTAAATGCTTTTGTAATATATATATATATATATATATATATATATATATATATATATATATATATATATATATATATATATATATATATATATATATATATATATATATATATTTGGGACTGAGAATACATGCGTTGTTTTATAAATATTTGACGAAATATACACAAGTACTCAAAAATTACATTCTATGGTTGGATTATCGAAATCGAATATCACCCCTTTTAGCTTGGTAGCCTAAGAATTAGGGAACATACACCCCAATTGACGCGAATCCTAAAGGTAGATCTACGGGCACTAACACCCACCATACTGGAAAATGATATGGTTTAGTACTTCGAGTTTTTATTATACAGACGAGTTTCTATTTGGGGATATTCTATATGCATCTTGTTAATGTCGCTTACCAGGTGTTCACCATATGAATGATTTTTTTACACTTGCGAGAGTAAGGTTATTTATGAAAAATGAAATCTTGTGGTCTATTAAAATTATGAAAATGATCGATTATGATAAACTAATGAACTTACCAACCTTTTGGTTTAAGCATGTTTATTCTCGGGTATTAAAGAAATCTTCCGCTGTACAATTGCTCATTTTAAAGATATTACTTGGAGTCATTCATGGCATATTTCAAAAGACGTTGCATTTGAGTAGTTGAGTTCAAAAAGATTATTATTAATTCATTTATAGTTTAGATATATTATGAAATGGTATGTATACATATCAACTTTCGTTGTAATGAAAGTTTGTCTTTTAAAAATGAATGCAATGTTTGTAAAACTTATCATATAGAGGTTAAATACCTCGCAATGAAACCATATGTTATTGTATTTGTCCTTATGGATTAGGACGAGTCATCTCAATTTTGTTGTTTGTCATAATTAAATCCTTAATTATTTTGGGGACTCAACAATAGTCATAGTCATACTAGTTATTAAATATCAAAAATAATATACCTAAGGATTTCTTTTTGTCTAACAAAAAAAATATTAGAAATTAACCCACCAGTCATGACTTTTGTTGTTGATTTGGTATGTTGTGTTTTATTTTGATTAGCCACTTGAATAGACTCTTTTTCGTTACTCGTGACTACAATATCTTTGTCAGTCAATTGTAAGCTGTTAAACTTAGATCCTGTATTCCTAATAGGGGATGATGGTGAATGAGTGGTATGGTATTCTGTGAAAAGCTAGTCGTTCGTTTAATGGTCAATGGTTTAATGAACATTGTACGGTTGGTTGCAGATGTGGTTACAGGTTTGGTTGCATGTGTAGTTTTAGGTATGGTTGGAGGTTTGGTTGGAGGTTTGGTTGCGGCTATAGTTTCAGATGTGGTTATAGGTTTGGTTGAAGGTTTTGTTGCGGCTGTGATTACAGGCTTGGTTGCATCTGTGGTTTCAGGTATGGTTGCAGGTGTGGTTGGAGGTTTGGTTTCTGCTGTGGTTGCAGATTTGGTTGCAGGTTTGGTTGTAGAGATGGTTGCATCTGTATTTATAGATTTCATCGCAGATTTGGTTGCAGATTTGGTTGCAGTTGTTATCTATAGAAAAAGTGAAATGTAGTTAAAATACTTAGAATGAAATCATATAATCATAGCTCATTAAGTTTACCTTTTTAGGCTTTTTAACTCTGGTAGCTTGTGATTCTTCTTCATTTTCCTCACCTTCACCGTCAAAGTCATCATCAGGATTATACTCTGAATCTTCATCGGATGGAAGGATTTATTTATTATTACTTTTCTTTTTTTACCTATCTTCACCGTCAAAGCCTCAGCGGCACGCTTCAAACCAAAAGCTTCAAACCTTCTTTTGTTATCCTCCATATACCTTTTTTTTACTTCTTCATACTCATGCATATTGAATTTTTACTGAGGCACTTTAGATGACTTCCTCGTATGTTCCATTACTGGACTTCTTTGTACTCAAGATAAAAATAGCTTAAGTACAAACAAAATATGTTTTAAATTGAATGATTAAACAACAGAGGATTACGACTCGAGTATATGTGAACATGACAGTATCAACTACAAATATGGTAAAAATAAAAATTAGTTTAAGCCAAATAATCAATCTAAGCACTGTGACGACCCAGAAATTTCCGACCAAATTTAAACTTAATCTTCATATGTTTCTGACACGATAAACAAAGTCTATTATGTTGAGTCTTGAAAATTTCTGAACTATGTTACATATTCAATTACTTTGACTATTCCCGACGATTCATGAACAATCGTTTGTAAATAAATAAATAAATAAATAAATATATATATATATATATATATATATATATATATATATATATATATATATATATATATATATATACAAATTCTATACATAAATAATGATAAATGTTAAAGATTCAATATATCATATAAAAAGTAAATATGATGCAATTAATAAATAATAAAAGTAATTACTAATTAAAATATAGTTATTAATATTATTGTTATTACCTTTTGTATGATTAAAGAAAAAATGTTAATAGTAACATCATTGTTATCATTATTATCATTTTTATTAGTAAAAATTATAAATTTAATTATTAGGATTATTAAAGGTATTATTATAAAATTGAATATTAGTTATTATTATTCCTAGTAATTAGAAGTTATTAAAATTATCATCTCTTTGTATTAGTATTATCAAAATATCAATAATACTCATTAACAATAATAGTATTAATAAATAATAAAATTGTTATTAGTATTACTAATAGTAATATATTGATTCATGAATTATATATATATATCAGGTATATAAACAAGATATATATATACATATACAGAGATATATATATATATAAAAATGCAGCCAAATATATATATATATATATATATATATATATATATATATATATATATATATATATATATATATATATATATATATATATATATATATATATATATATATATATAAATAATAGATTATTTAATTTCACTTTTGGTATATTCATGAACGATATATTATGATCATTATATAATTCATTTACAATAATACATATCACACAACTGGAAAGCTTATTTAGTCCGTGATTTACTTTATGAATGAGAACATTACTGTGATGATTTTTTTAAATTATATAGTGCCTCTGTTTTCCACTCAAACATATATCTAAACCTATTATATACTTATATAAATGCATAAGTTTACACTCACACTACATTAACAACCCGATACTTCTTCTTCTCCTTCTTTGTGATTACTCAAACGAACCTACCTCGCCACCATACACTAATCAACGTCTTCCATCACAAACACCAAATTATCATCGAACCACCACCCTAGTATGTTCTCTGTCCCAACCGTAAACAACCATCATCATCCTTGAACCACAACCATCAACATGATCATTCTTTCATAACTGCCACATTCCAAACCCGTCTACTACCGTTGCAGCTCTTGTTCGTATACAGTTTTAAACCATTATAAAACCATCCAACAAACCACCATGTATTTCTGTTTTAATCCAACCCAACCATCACCATCTTCAAACGTCATCTGCTGTTGCTATTCGTGGAGTTCCTGCTACAGCAGCAACAATATTTCAGTTTCAGTCCAAGAACACCCCTTTTAAACCACCATCCTCGAATCATATCAGCACCACTGCAATCCTTGCTCACCATTTTCCCCATCATGTAATCACAAGCAATTAGTGTTACTGCTGCTACCATTTTCAGCTATCCATAACTGCCACAATCATCATCAAGCTATTATGTTCTTGTTTCATTTGAGGACCTTCACCATCATTATACTTGCAACATAACCAAGCACACTGCAACTAATATGGTACGTTTCCTGTTTATGATGAGAACAAAACATCAGACTATCCTTAATCACCATCATCCATAGCTATCTATATCACTAATTTACATATATACATTATACACATAAGAAACACCTAAAGAAACCAAAAATTACCTCTTCCACAACCACCTTACACCACCGCGATCACCATTCCATCATCACTTAGACTGTTACTGCTACCTGGTTCTGTCGCAACTGGAATCAAAACAATTGCCACATCTTCTTGATTGTTTCTTCTTCGTGAACCTCAAAACCATCACAAACAATAATTCTTTAAACTTTACCTACTACTACCTTGTTCTGTTTCATGAAGGAACTACCTGCAATCAACACAAACCAACATATTAACAAACATTTCCTCTACTGCAAATTTTTGCTGTATTCTGTTTTAATTCGAACAACCACAGACCACCATTAACAACTAACATTTAAAATACCACTTGTCATCATCGATTGCTACATATATACTTCTATTCAACAATCAACACAACAATATAATATAAAACTTGAATCTATTACTATTATTTACCTGCTATGCCGATTCTTCTGTCTCAAATAACAACATCTGCTAGAACGATTTATTAGCTTGATTCTTTAATCAATCCACTCCTGCTCCTATCCTATCGACAAACATCATCAACGGACTATTAAAGACGATTGAATGAGGATGATGACGATTAGAGTAGATGGTGATGGTTTAACGATGATGATGATGATGAATAGATGACCTGTGATATTCCGATGATGGTTGATTGATCGATTGATCAATTAATCGATCGAAGAACCAAAGAAACCAAGAACCCTAATTTATTCTACCTTTTTTCTTTACCATCTCGATCTGTTTTTGGAAGCACAAATAAAACGTGTGAGCTGTTATATATTAGGTATCATTATCATCATTATCATTATTATTATTATTATTATTATTATTATTATTATTATTATTATTATTATTATTATTATTATTATTAATATTATTATTATTATTATTATTATTATTATTATTTTTATTATTATTATTACTAATAAAAATTATCATTTATGTTATTAAAAGTATCATTTTTGTTAAAGACTATCATTTTTTTTGTTTGTTAAAAATATCATTTTTATTAATACTAGTATCATTATTTTTATCATAACAACTATTATTATTATTATAAAAAGAAACAACTTTATGGTTATTATTATTAATATTATCAAATAACTATTAGTTATATAAACCTATACTTAATACATATAATATAACTATATTTTTATTTATTAAAGTACATAAAATGAATACATTTACGAAACATATAAGTTAGTAATGCAAAATGATATCATTAATAAATATATATATAAGTTTTTTTCGATTACAACCATATGTGTTAATATATATATATATATATATATATATATATATATATATATATATATATATATATATATATATATATATATATATATATATATATATATATATATATATATATATATATATATATAAATGATATAGGTTCGTGAATCCGAGGCCAACCCTGCATTTGTTCAATATCGTAACATGTATTTTTACTACAAAATATATTAGGTGAGTTCATTTAATCCCTTTTTATTCTTTATGTTTTTGGGCTGAGAATACATGCAAATGCTTTATTAACTGTTTTACAATATTTATATGCATGAGTTTCATTTGTTCCCTTTTTAAATGCTTTTGCAATATATATTTTTGGGACTGAGAATACATGTGCTGCTTTTATAAATGTTTTACGAAATAGACACAAGTACATGAAACTACATTCTATGGTTGAATTATCGAAATCGAATATGCCCCTTTTTATTAAGTCTGGTAATCTAAGAATTAGGGAACAGACACCCTAATTGACGCGAACTCTAAAGATAGATCTATCGGGCCCAACAAGCCCCATCCAAAGTACCGGATGCTTTAGTACTTCGAAATTTATATCATGTCCGAAGGAGGAACCCGGAATGATGGGGATATTCTTATATGTATATTGTGAATGTCGGTTACCAGGTGTTCAATCCATATGAATGATATTTTGTCTCTATGTATGGGACGTATGTTTATGAAAAATGAAAATATGAAATCTTGTGGTCTATTAAAATTATGAAATGATTATTTATGTTAAACTAATGAACTCACCAACCTTTTTGGTTGACACTTTAAAGCATGTTTATTCTCAGGTATGAAAGAAGTCTTCCGCTGTGCAATTGCTCATTTTAAAGATATTACTTGGAGTCATTCATGACATATTTCAAAAGACGTTGCATTCGAGTCGTTGAGTTCATCAAGATTAATATTAAGTCAATTATAATTAGATATATTATGAAATGGTATGCATACCGTCAACTTTCGATGTAACGAAATATTGTCTTTTCAAAAACGAATACAATGTTTGTAAAATGTATCATATAGAGGTCAAATACCTCACAATGTAATCAACTATTGTGAATCGTTTATAATCGATACGGACTTCGTCCGGAGACGGGTCCTTACAGTTGGTATCAGAGCGGTGGTCTTAGTGAACCGGGTCTGCATTAGTGTGTCTAACTGATAAGTCATTAGGATGCATTAGTGAGTCTGGACTTCGACCGTGTCTGCATGTCAAAAGTTTTGCTTATCATTCCGTGTCAAAAATTTCCTGCTTATCATTTTTAGGGAATCACTTGCTTATCATACTTAATCTAGACATATCTTACTGCCTGGATTGCATGAATAGTGTATAGACATAATTCATATCTTAGCGTATCTGCTAATTCATATCTTAGCATATCTGTTACTGTAAACGATGCCTGACAGCTTCCGTAGATTCCTCCGTAACTTATGGGATTTTAGTATTATATATGCATATGTAAATTATGTACTGCAGGGTACTAATCTATATCCTATAATCTATTTCTTATCGAAAATCCTTCATCTGATCGTACGAGATGAATCCCTCAACTAGTTCGAACTCCTCGAATTCTGACAGCTATTCTAATATGGAGTTTCACCTAAGCTCCGAAAGTAGTGTCACCAGAATGAATCAACCAATCATCCATCCCCATTTCATCTGATGGGTTCGTTGTCAACTTAATCAATGGAGACGCGCAGAAGGCGATCCCTTCCACTAACCGAATTCACCTTTTGATGAAGAACCTGAAGCACTTACCGGCGAACCTGTTCGTAACACCATTTTCAGCCTCAGTTCCAGAGTAGTTCGATACGATTATATTCTATCCACAATTCTGAACCTTATTCATCCGCTCGTTTCAACCGACAATCATCCCGGAATAATAGAAGAAGTCAACAAACTTCGCGCTCGAATAATCAATTCGGAGAATATGGTGAAAAATGTATCAGCTTCAGCAACATCACCGACACTAACAGTACAATCAATAACAACACAAGTACCATCAACAATCTATGCCTCAACATCTCATTATGTACCTCGAGCATAATCTTCGTTTTACACGTTGTTCTACATCGATTAATTTTCGTTCTACGAATCGTTCTATATCATTTATCTTCACGGAACATGGCAATTATGTAATCTCTAACGTTTTAGAGATTAGCTATTCTAGCTCAAACCGAAAAGCAAATGAGATTAATGTCATATTAATTCATTAAATCCATGATTAAATCTGAAGAAAATATATATGTAAGTATATTTTCATAAAGATTGTAATTAAAAATTCTTTAGTACAAACTGTTAATGTTGAAAATATTTTAACGGGTAGGTAATACCCGAGGAATATTCAGATTTCACATTAATAAGTATATTGTACATTCTTTCAAATCTAATTCAATAGTCATTTACGATACTACTTACATCCACCGATATACAAATCCGTTCACCACAGAATAACCATTTTCATTTAATTTCATATTTGGATTTTGATCTATCAGAATCTAACAAGTGGCATAATGAAGAAAACACTGGACAAAATAAAATTTGTTAGAAACAAACAAATTAACTACGAGAAAAATGTTGTTAAGAATCCACATTAACTGTTCCTAGCTAATTGTTCCTAGCTAACTGATCACATTTTATTTATCGCAATTTATTTATCGCAATTTACATTCTCGCAATTTTATTTATCGTCATTTAATTTCTGTTATTTACTTTACGCACTTTATTTATCGTCATTTAATTTTTGTTATTTATTTTTACGCACTTTAAATATCGGGACACGTATACAAGGTTTTGACATATCATATCGACGCATCTATATATATTATTTGGAATAACCATAGACACTCTATATGCAGTAATGCGGGAGTTAGCTATACAGGGTTGAGGTTGATTCTACAATAATATATATACTTTGAGTTGTGATCGAGTCTGACACATGTACACGGGTCACGATATTTATTAATTAATTCGAATATTATATATTAAACTATATATGAATTACTGGACTGTTACTGTGGACTATCAACTGTGGACTACCAACACTGGACAATTAAAATGAATTAAAATATTGATTATAATATATGAAACTAAACAATTCTTCAAGTTTGCCACTTGATTTCATTTTAAACCCCATTCGTATCATCATAATTACAATATGCGTTCAAACCTTTCATGATTCTTGAAAATACCTCAATCGAAAAGATGAACCAACCGTACTTCATCTACGGAAGGAAAGATTTATGCATATAGTTATGCACCTGAAAAACTCTCAGAAACTGAGTAAACGTTTAACACGTATCTGTGCTAGCTCCTTTGGCATTGTTAATACTGAAAATAACTTTGCAACTCCTGTTCGAGATAGCCAATTTTGTCACAGCTCCAGCAAGTCAACTCCGACTTTTCATCCGAAACAACCTTATTATAACCTTGATATATATGCGTACTCTTTATTGTTATTGGGGAACCTTTTATATTCCACCATTTTACCATAAGCGTTTAATCATCTAAAAACACAATTCTCCTGAAAGCACCTCGGTTTGATAACCGATGACCTAGATCCGTTAACTTTGAAAATGCTGACGAAGCAGCATGTTGTAGATGGTCTTAATGGCTAAAAGTTGATGATAAAGAATGGAGTATTGGAAACACTCGATAGAAAATTTAGTACTGAAAAACGGATTGAGCTAACCCTGAAGGAGACCAAGGACAAATACAAGGACCAAACCCTATATTCATAGAACCCAGATAAATATGGATCCAACGAAATCTTAGAGAATATCTTGCTCCGTACTCATGTTAAAATCTTGCGGAAAATCTTCCTCATCAACCATCGAACTTAGAAATTCCAAAATATCATCATCAATATCTTCGATATTTCAGAAGATATTTTCATAAATATTCTCTTCTGAAACTATATACCTCTTCGTGCTTCCTGAGTATCATTATGTTGGAAACATTTAATAGAAAATTTTGTACCGAAAAGCAGATTATACGAAACTATGAAGAAAGCAGTGGACAAATCACAAAGAATAAGTTTGACTTCAAAGAATCCAAATGATTCAATGTCTGCTAAAGTCTTTAGTGAATATCTTACTCCTTACTCTAAACTCTTGCGGACAAAAGTTTCTATCATCCTCTGATCTTAGATATTCCGAGATATTATCGTATCTCTCATTATAAATATCCTCGATATTTCTGAATATATTTTCATAACTAATCTTATCGGAAATCATTAATCTCTTCGTGCTATCAGTGTTACATCATATAGAAACTGTTAGTTTCTATATTCTATAAACCTTCAAGTTTAAATTATGAATGATTTTGAAGTAGTGTTGGAAATTGATGTATGAGTTAGTATAATATAATGACACTTGATCAACGTGATTATATTACAGTAAGTCATGCTGAGTTTCTAAACGGAACATGATGATTCACAGATTATAACATCATCATGTGTCATGTTACATAACTCTTTCATTCTGATTAACTTCTGAACATATCAAGAAACTATATTCTTGATAGTTCTATTCTGAGTGATTCAGGTAATCTGACAAATCAAATCGTGCGATTACGTTCTTTCTTGTTTAGAACATTAAGTTCATTCGAAGCTTCATACTTACGAATTCTGGACTGTTCCTCGCTTTATTAGAGGTCGAGAGGATAATAAAAAGGCAAAGAGATCCAAAATATAAGAGAAAACATAAAGCCCAATGACAACACGGAGATTACAAATCGTGGATATTAATACGAATAGCAATATAAAGACACGATATAATTAAGAATAGTATCATCCCAGGGTAATAGTAGAAGTAAACAGATTTCTCTGGCGAAAGATTGGAAAGAAGGATGACGGAAATGATAATTAGAAAAATATCAAGGATTAGAACGGGATTAAGCATTTTCACAATCTTTTGGATGTATGAAATAAGAAAGAACGTATAGAAATGGTGAGAATAATGGAATGGAAGAGTTTAATTTATAAGGGAAATATCAGACAGAGTAATCGAGGCAGATCACCGTATTTAATTATAGAGATCTTAATTTCCTTATTCGCCGAAGAATCAAATCTTTTAGATTACGAAGATTTTCTCTAAATCCCTTGAACTCCGGAAATCAACTCTATCTACATCAAAAGATATGACGAAACTTTACTTTTCTCATTTCATTCTTTTGTGATAGCTTCATTCGTACTCTTCGAATAATCGAATTGTTTTATCCATATTACTCAATAATGATAAAACTCTATTTATCAACTCATATTCGTCATGAAAACATTTTTTATTGTTAACCATGACCACCTTACTCAAATTTCGGGACGAAATTTCTTTAACGGGTAGGTACTGTGAGGACCCAGAAATTTCCGACCAAATTTAAACTTAATCTTCATATGTTTCTGACACGATAAACAAAGTCTATTATGTTGAGTCTTGAAAATTTCGGAACTATGTTACATATTCAATTACTTTGACTATTCCCGACGATTCATGAACAATCATTTGTAAATAAATAAATAAATAAATATATATATATATATATATATATATATATATATATATATATATATATATATATATATATATATATATATATATATATATATATATATATATGTACAAATTCTATACATAAATAATGATAAATATTAAAGATTCAATATATCATATAAAAAGTAAATATGATGCAATTAATAAATAATAAAAGTAATTACTAATTAAAATATAGTTATTAATATTATTGTAATTACCTTTTGTATGATTAAAGAAAAAATGTTAATAGTAACATCATTGTTATCATTATTATCATTTTTATTAGTAAAAATTATAAATTTAATTATTAGGATTATTAAAGGTATTATTATAAAATTGAATATTAGTTATTATTATTCCTAGTAATTAGAAGTTATTAAAATTATCATCTCTTTGTATTAGTATTATCAAAATATCAATAATAGTCATTAACAATAATAGTATTAATAAATAATAAAATTGTTATTAGTATTACTAATAGTAATATATTGATTCATGAATTATATATATATATATATATATATATATATATATATATATATATATATATATATATATATATATATATATCAGGTATATAAACAAGATATATATATACATATACAGAAATATATATATATATATATATATATATATATATATATATATATATATATATATAAATAATAGATTCTTTAATTTCACTTTTGGTATATTCATGACCGATATATTATGATCATTATATAATTCATTTACAATAATACATATCACACAACTGGAAAGCTTATTTAGTCCGTGATTTACTTTATGAATGAGAACATTACTGTGATGATTTTTTTAAATTATATAGTGCCTCTGTTTTCCACTCAAACATATATCTAAACCTATTATATACTTATACAAATGCATAAGTTTACACTCACACTACATTAACAACCCGATACTTCTTCTTCTCCTTCTTTGTGATTACTCAAACGAACCTACCTCGCCACCATACACTAATCAACGTCTTCCATCACAAACACCAAATTATCATCGAACCACCACCCTAGTATGTTCTCTGTCCCAACCGTAAACAACCATCATCATCCTTGAACCACAACCATCAACATGATCATTCTTTCCTAACTGCCACATTCCAAACCCGTCTACTACCGTTGCAGCTCTTGTTCGTATACAGTTTTAAACCATCATAAAACCATCCAACAAACCACCATGTATTTCTGTTTTAATCCAACCCAACCATCACCATCTTCAAACGTCATCTGCTGTGGCTATTCGTGGTGTTCCTGCTACAGCAGCAGCAATATTTCAGTTTCAGTCCAAGAACACCCCTTTTAAACCACCCTCCTCGAATCATATCAGCACCACTGCAATCCTTGCTCACCATTTTCCCCATCATGTAATCATAAGCAATTAGTGTTTCTGCTGCTGCCATTTTCAGCTATCCATAACTGCCACAATCATCATCAAGCTACTATGTTCTTGTTTCATTTGAGGACCTTCACCATCATTATACTTGCAACATAACCAAGCACACTTCAACTAATATGGTACGTTTCCTGTTTATGATGAGAACAAAACATCAGACTATCCTTAATCACCATCATCCATAGCTATCTATATAACTAATTTACATATATACATTATACACATAAGAAACACCTAAAGAAACCAAAAATTACCTCTTCCACAACCACCTTACACCACCACGATCACCATTCCATCATCACTTAGACTGTTACTGCTACCTGGTTCTGTCTCAACTGGAATCAAAACAATCGCCACATCTTCTTGATTGTTTCTTCTTCGTGAACCTCAAAACCATCACAAACAATAATTCTTTAAACTTTACCTACTACTACCTTGTTTCTGTTTCATGAAGGAACTACCTGCAATCAACACAAACCAACATATTAACAAACGTTTCCTCTACTTCAAATTTCTGCTGTATTCTGTTTTAATTCGAACAACCACAGACCACCATTAACAACTAACATTTAAAATACCACTTGTCATCATCGATTGCTACATATATACTTCTATTCAACAATCAACACAACAATATAATATAAAACCTGAATCTATTACTATTATTTACCTGCTATGCCGATTCTTCTGTCTTAAATAACAACATCTGCTAGAACGATTTATTAGCTTGATGCTTTAATCAATCCACTCCTGCTCCTATCCTATCGACAAACATCATCAACGGACTATTAAAGATGATTGAATGAGGATGATGACGATTAGAGTAGATGGTGACTGTTTAACGATGATGATGATGATGAATAGATGACCTGTGATATTCCGATGATGGTTGATTGATCGATTGATCAATTAATCGATCGAAGAACCAAAGAAACCAAGAACCCTAATTTATTCTACCTTTTTTCTTTACCATCTCGATCTGTTTTTGGAAGCACAAATAAAACGCGTGAGCTGTTATATATTAGGTATCATTATCATCATTATCATTATTATTATTATTATTATTATTATTATTATTATTATTATTATTATTATTATTATTATTATTATTATTACTAATAAAAATTATCATTTATGTTATTAAAAGTATCATTTTTGTTAAAGACTATCATTTTTTTTGTTTGTTAAAAATATCATTTTTATTAATACTAGTATCATTATTTTTATCATAACAACTATTATTATTATTATAAAAAGAAACAACTTTATGGTTATTATTATTAATATTATCAAATAACTATTAGTTATATAAACCTATACTTAATACATATAATATAACTATATTTTTATTTATTAAAGTACATAAAATGAATACATTTACGAAACATATAAGTTAGTAATGTAAAATGATATCATTAATAAATATATATATAAGCTTTTTTCGATTACAACCATATGTGTTACTATATATATATATATATATATATATATATATATATATATATATATATATATATATATATATAGGTTCGTGAATCCGAGACCAACCCTGCATTTGTTCAATATCGTAACATGTATTTTTACTACAAAATACATTAGGTGAGTTCATTTAATCCCTTTTTATTCTTTACATTTTTGGGCTGAGAATACATGCAAATGCTTTATTAACTATTTTACAATATTTATATGCGTGAGTTTCATTTGTTCCCTTTTTAAATGCTTTTTCAATATATATTTTTGGGACTGAGAATACATGCGCTGCTTTTATAAATGTTTTACGAAATAGACACAAGTACATGAAACTACATTCTATGGTTGAATTATCGAAAGCGAATATGCCCCTTTTTATTAAGTCTGGTAATCTAAGAATTAGGGAACAGACACCCTAATTGACGCGAACTCTAAAGATAGATCTATCGGGCCCAACAAGCCCCATCCAAAGTACCGGATGCTTTAGTACTTCGAAATTTATATCATGTCCGAAGGAGGATCCCGGAATGATGGGGATATTCTTATATGTATATTGTGAATGTCGGTTACCAGGTGTTCAATCCATATGAATGATATTTTGTCTCTATGTATGGGACGTATGTTTATGAGAAATGAAAATATGAAATCTTGTGGTCTATTAAAATTATGAAATGATTATTTATGTTAATCTAATGAACTCGCCAACCTTTTTGGTTGACACTTTAAAGCATGTTTATTCTCAGGTATGAAAGAAGTCTTCCGCTGTGCAATTGCTCATTTTAAAGATATTACTTGGAGTCATTCATGACAAATTTCAAAAGACGTTGCATTCGAGTCGTTGAGTTCATCAAGATTAATATTAAGTCAATTATAATTAGATAAATTATGAAATGGTATGCATACCGTCAACTTTCGATGTAATGAAATATTGTCTTTTCAAAAACGAATGCAATGTTTGTAAAATGTATCATATAGAGGTCAAATACCTCGCAATGTAATCAACTATTGTGAATCATTTATAATCGATACGGACTACGTCCGGATGGATTAGGACAGGTCCTTTCAAGCACAAACTATGTTTAAAATTGAATGATTAAGGAACATAGGATTAGGACACGAGTATGTGAACATGACAGTATCAACTACAAATATTGTTAAAGTAAAAAATTAGTTTAAGCCAAATAATCAATCTAAGCACAAATTATCTTTTAAGTTGAATGATTAAACAACAGAGGATTATGACTCGAGTTTGTGAACATCAAAGTA
Organism: Rutidosis leptorrhynchoides; assembly: GCF_046630445.1. NCBI lineage: Eukaryota > Viridiplantae > Streptophyta > Magnoliopsida > Asterales > Asteraceae > Rutidosis > Rutidosis leptorrhynchoides. Next base: position 312,616,274 of record NC_092335.1, on the reverse strand, counting down.
TCAAATACAAATATGGTTAAAATAATGATGTTTATCGATTATTGATTATTCATATTGAAAATATAACAGTACCTTGTAGAGTGAAATTGGAGTCCTCTTCCTGATCTCAATCTGAAAATCGAGTAAAATGAGGGTGAAACACAACATAATATCAAATGTAGGTTTGGTGGGAATGAATTTCATATTCGAAAACTTCGTCAATTTTGGGTTTGGTGGGAAAGAATTTTTGTTTCAAAATTTTCGGTTAGGTAGTAGGGTAACTAAGAGCAGTTGATTTGGTAAATGGATCGGTTTTATAAGATAATTATATAGGAATGTTTGTTAATTCCACATGTAAAGGAGTAGTAAAAGTATAGTAGTATGACTTTCAAAAAAAAAAACAAAACGTATAGTATATAGTATTGTTTAGTTGTTTAATAAACATTATGTTTTCTTCCCATATTAAATTATTAAGTATAAGTCTTCAATTTGTTGTATTTATTTATTTTTTTTTATTTTTGGCAAAATAACGATTAATATTAAAATTTTATTATTGAACATTCATCAATAAATGATGGAACCTATAAACAAATACAATAGAAAAGTACAAGAACAACTCGCAAAAAGTAAACTTGTTATACCTAAACGGATCGAAGACTAAACCTAGCTAACTCTAACCGAGCCACTATGAACATCACTTGATCCACACATGCAAGACCAAATCTAAACGAACAAAAGCAATAAAACAGGAAAATAGCAACAATAAAGCAACCAAACCAAGCACATACAAAATAACAATGAAAATCACTGAAAAATCCAACTAAACTGGCTTTGCATCCGCATTTTTGATTTCTTTAATTTGTTTGGGAGATTCTTGATCCCATCAATCTTACCTATATATGTGAACCCCTTTACCATTCCGATTAGGAAAAGAATATATCAAAACACTTGATGATTTGCCACTACTTGTAGGTTGGGGGAAAATTCCTTGATCAGCCAAAGTCTTAATCGAAGATAACCCGAAGAAACTGTGGATTGCTTGGTCAAATTGATTTGAAGAAACATGATTGGGTACCTTCAATTCACACTATCTTTGAAGTCAATGGTACGTTGGCACCAACAGGAACATTATTATCAGGAGACGGTAAAACTGAACCGGAAACATTAATTAATAGACGTATTGAAGCACAAGCTAGGATGATTACTAGTATGATCATCAACGAGAAGATTATATCTTCATCTGATGATGTAGATGAATTCTACTTTAAAAACTCTCGGTCGTTCTACACGCCCGTGTCAAAGCCGCTTAATCACCTACACCCGTATCAACCAAGATACCAATTCAGAGAGCTGAATATAAGCATATCACCACTCTTTGCATCATCCTTTGAAACATCCGACTCGTCAACTACGTCACCATGATCACCTTCATGTCGAGCACAATTATCTTCAAATGCTTGAGCCCAGGTAATAACCCCATTAACGTTTTTTGGATAGCTGTTAGGATCATCAAGGGGGACTTAACCACATTCATCTCCTACATAGTTATACCCGCCCCCTAACTGCGTACCCAGGAGGAAACATGTACCAATCTCATACGGGGCATGTACGGTAAAACACTCATCCCCTTTACCCCCCAAAGCGATGTGAGAAATGTGCCATGGGTGGAACTTCATGGCAGGGATGAAATTGTGGGTTACTATGTAGCCAACAGGGGTCGAACACCTGACCTCTCCTAAAGGAGGCAGGCAACCAACCGCTGGACCACATCACAAGTATAATGATTTTGTACTTTTAGTGTATTTAACTAACAAAGCATCATGCACTATCGGTTGATGACCTTAAAAATGGTGTCCAGCCTGCAAGTATAATGCTTTTGTAATACCAATAAAATCGATGGGGAACTCGATCAACTCAAACTCCGATGGATCACTGATCTTGTTAATCCAAATATTGCAAACCGAAAAGAAGTCAACAAATTGATATATGCACCAAAATTTTTATTACTTTCCAGTTTTACCCTCAAATAAATTTCAACTCTAGAAATTGTGTAACACATCATTAAGGGTAGTTTAGTAACTTTTAGTGTATTTATCAAATAAATTGTTATTATATATGTATATATGTATATGTATATGCATGTAAATATATATGTATATATATCTTTAAAAGCATACATTATATATATATATATATATATATATATATATATATATATATATATATATATATATATATATATATATATATATATAATATTAGATTATTATAAATTACAACATCATCAATATCCTTCTAATTAAAACACTGGCTTCCAAAAATTATACACTAATCTACTAGACGATGACTATCCTAATACTTCAAATTTCCAGACTTCATTAATTTTTAATCGCTGGTGAGTATTCTTGATGCTGTTCTTGGATTTATATGTTTGTCATATATCATATATCTATGCTGTAAATTTGAACAAAAATCATGTAATGAAGACACTTATCGATTGGTACTATTCATTCATCTGTGAAAGAACATCGAAACTTCATTATTTACTTGCATTATATGGTTTTTGTAATCGTTATCTACATCCTTAGTAACTGCAATCGTTACTTTGCAATCGAAGTGTAAAAAACGGTTATTTTGGTTATGTTTGCTTAAAATTGCGACCAAGTTGTTTAATCTAATTTTCATGAATTAAAATTTTCAACTTGACTAGTAGTTTTGATAAATTAAATCTTGGTTTGTTTTTGAAAATTGTAAGACTCTAAGATTATAATTAAATCAAGAGTTATTTTGAACATTTGCATAATGTCTTGAAACCCTAACTTATCACCATAAACCTCAGATTTTATAATCTATATCTATATATATAATAACTTAATTAGTAAACTTATTTACTGAGTACTTGGATTAAAAAAACTTGTAACTAATTCACTTGGACATTTAAATCATAAGTTGAAGATTTTTTTTTCTACACTTAAATCATTTTTACAACTAGTCTTGACCACTTTTCTACTTAGCCATTACTTTCACTTAACTAACCTTAACCTATCTTGATTAGAATCTAATTTTAGCTTACTTCATAAACATTAGACATAAAAATTTACACCTTAGATTATACATTACAAATACATGTACATTTATGAACCAAAAATTGACATGAACTCTCCCATCATCATCATCATAATCTTCCACCATCATCACCATTATCATCATCACCCCTAAATATCTTCACTAAATATCTCTCATGCAAAATATCCAAGATATTTATACATCTTCCATGCAAAACTACATGATTAAGCTTTGCGTGATCATTTAATGACAAGATCATGAGTCATATCCCTTCTTCCTCCTCCTCTTGCCACCTCCACCATCATCATCATTCTCATACAAGCTTCCCTAGCAAGCCTTCCTCACAAACTTAAGCTTCAAGGCCATGCAAAACACCATCATCACCTTTGTCTACTAGATATAAGACACCATTAATGGAAGAAGATGAGTCACTCCTCTCCTTGCTTCTCTTCTTGCCACATCGCCACCACCACCACTATATAATCCCCCTCTTGTTCATCTTCTACCTCCTTACTCACTCTCTTTTCACTCTCACACCTACACACACTTTGAATACAGATCCAAAAGACTCTCTATATCATATACTTGAAGCTCTAGAATCATATATCTTCAAGGTATAACAAGCTTAATAAATCTATTCATCATTTCTAGTCATAATAAAGAACTTTCATGGTGTAAAAGCTTGATCTAGAGTGTTAAATCACTCAATGATGACTATATAACTAACCATGATCTTGATGCTAGATCAGTAAACTTAAGATCTCTACATGTCATATGTCTTAAAATGAAGCTAAACCAAAAACTAAAGTGGTTAAACTATGTAAAACTGTTTTGTCTTTGAGCTGTCCAAATTTCTACTTGATGTCTATGACCTAAACACCAACCTATGATTGCTCTCTGGAACTCGTGAATTTATATGATGTTCATATATGTGTTTGAGACTTCTAGTAAAGATTTCATAATTTATATTAAAGAAAAATTCATTTTTAAATTTTATTTGTTGAAACAAGTTCAGATTCATAGCAATCTGACCAAGTGCCAAAGATTCATGTATAACTCAAAATATAAAATAGATCTTGAACCAAAGTCTTCTGATCTAAAATGTATACTTAATAAGGAAACCATGGACAGAAAAATCACCAAAATCCATTAAGAAATCATTGAGATATAGTCCTATCTATTTGACACGAGATTTTGTTGAAGTCAGAAATTGGTCTAAAACCTCATCTTTAAAGACAAGGTTAATGAAGACCTGGAGACTATTCCTTTTGGGAATAAGAACTTCTATATGTGCTAAGACTAGTGTAAAACTGAATTGATTTGCACGTTTGTAAAGAAATGAACTTTTGACCAACTTATGTTCTGAGTTTAGGGGCTAACCTTACATGGTTAGAAGCTAGACTCAAAAAGCTTTCCATAGATAGTAATCTCAATTAGAATGGATGTCTAGATTAATAGAAACACTTAAACTAATGTTAAAGTAAAACTAGTCAAAATAGCCTACATTTAAAACTATGAACTAGTAACTTTTGAAACTGAGAACCGAATTGGACATGTAAGATTTCTTAAGAAATTAATCTTAGACTTAACCTAAATACTATATTAAATAGTATGACCTCTGACCTCATAATATTCATTAGGTCTCAACTCGGATCACCGTAAACTATCTAAACCGCACTTTCCAAGCTTCGCACCGTGTTGCATCAATTGTGAGTCTCATAGCCCCACTTTTTACTCGTTTTTACAATTATTTTATACTTGAGGGTGAGAATACATGCTATTTTTACTAATATAAATTATGGACACAAGTACTTAAACTTACTTATTTGCATGAGTTTCAACCACAAAGCCCTTAGCTCAATTGCGAGTAATTACTGGATTGTAAGCTCGAATTATATGGATAGATCTATCGGGTTTGATAACCCCACCCAAACAGATAACGGGTGCTTATTACTTCATAAAAATACACTTGGTTGAGTGTACACTTTTATAGGGTACTGATATGTATATTTGTATACACATGTGTTAAGCTTCGTATATCGGTGCTCATGACTTATAAATTTTTGTGAACTGTTTATACTTAAACTAAATCTTGTGATCCACTTTATATTACTTTATCTTTTGTGATAAACCTATGAACTCACCAACCTTTGTGTTGATGCTTTAGCATGTTTATTCTCAGGTACTTATTGCTTCCGCTAGAATTTTGTTGTTGCTTAGAGGTCAAGATCAAGCACTGGAACCAGAGTTAACATCGCGTCAATGGTGATTTTGGCGGGGTGTTACATTATCTGCATGGTATTTTCTAAAATTAGGGATTTTTGTGTTTTTAGTACCAAAGGTTCATGTGTTTAGGTTACACATAAACTTTAGTATTAAAGTAACATTGTATCACATCTAGATCATACGGATTTCACAAATTTATCTATCCGTATACTGTTTAGCATTATGTTTTATGTTGTTCAACAACTGTAATTTTAGTATATCGCTTTGTATTTTCAGCAATACTGGAATACTTTTATTAGGTAAATGTATAATTGTGATATGTTTATTAGATTTCCACATTTTCTTGTATGTAAATACCTTTAGTCACTATGTTGATCTAATGGTTGAACTTAGTACAAGTAACACTTTTTTCTTCCCAACACTGACATATTAATTTTATTGTTATATGGAGCTATTACACATTAGCAAAAAAACATGAGAAACAATGGTGGGCCACCTTCGTTTGTTCACGTCATCAATCCCCAAGACACTGAAAAAAATGGTAATCATTTTTATTTCATTAATAACAGATATATAGGTAATTACGTATTATATGCATTGCAGATTTCTCCTTATTGGTAAATGTATAGTCATTAAATATTTTGTACACAGATGGTGCCAACAGATTTTCTCAATATGCTATTTCCTAAATCTTGGTCTTCAAGGAACATTTCTGTTTACAATAACACGGATTTAATCAAATTGAAAATTGTCAAAATGGGTGAAAGGGGAGTCATAACAACAGGGTGGTCTAAGATTATGCAACAACTCAATTTAAGCTATCGTCATACAATATGCTTCACTGCCATTGAGGTTACTAAATGGGATTTGGTGGTTTATGGATGTAATATGTGCCAAACCAACTATTTCGATCAAGCACTACTGAGCAACCCTTCTGGATTTCATCTTAAATTGTTCACCCGTTCTCCATACCTGCGATACCCTTCTTTCATCAAACACATAACTAATTCTGAGCTTACAGAACTGGTATTCTCATTTATCTACATACCTCATATTTAATTCTAATTGTTATTAAAATAATATTAGTTTAAAATAGAAGGATATTGCTTTACATGATTATAACACTTTCCTGAACAATGAGCCCGTTGCTCTTATCTGCCTGAATCCCCAACAACCAACTTTTTTATAAACTCACTTAGAGGCTATAAAGTAAAGGTAGAGGTTAAGTTAGGCCCATCTAATGAAATTGTTTTTACAACTGGGTGGAAACAAGTTATGGAAGATCTTATGCTTGAAATTAATGATTGTTTAATTCTATATAAAATTGATGATATCAACTTTCATATGGTCATGTACGGTTATGATGGGTGTGAGTGGATAACTCCAGACATAAAACGTGTGTTGGAGATACATACATCTGCAAATGGATCAATCTCAAGTGTTTTTGATGTTACTGAAACTGATGAAGAAATGAAACAAGAACCTGATGTCGAGTCTGACGACATAACAATTTTTTTCCGGTGCCATATGGACGTTACTTTGTACGCTTCTTACAATCTCTTATGGTATTAAATTTCAATATTATATTCTCACAATATATACCACAACTTTCAATTTAATGCATTTTACTTTCCAATTGTACTTTCGTTTTTCATATGAATTCCCGTCTGAATTTGTTGGTCTTCGTAGAGTAAACGACGGTTGTACTGTCATAAGCAAAAATGCTCAACGTGACCTATTTCATTGGTATGTTAAAGAAGATAAAACCAAGAATCTGTCAAATAGCTACGTGTGCAGTGGTTAGCTCAAATTTGTAGGAGATAATAATTTAAACCAGCGTGATGTGTGTGAAGTTGTCTAGAAAGGTGACATCGGTGAGTTCCGAATGGTTGGTGTTAGAAAACATACTTGAATTTAACCCGTTCAATCTACGCTAGATGCAGAATGTTGTTCTAGCTATATTGTATATTTTTGTTTTGATACAATTGGCAACGTTGTTAAGATTACTTGTTTAAACTACCCTATATGTAATTAAGCATTGCTTAACATGTATGTAATTAAATATCGAACTTTATTGCAAACTACCGTCTATTGATACAACTGGCTATCCTTTATTGCATATTGAACAATGTAAAACATATCATATTTCAGGCACCACTCAACCAAAATTGCTCCAATACTATAATGACCAATTTAACCTTTGAGGATAATTTTACCATTAAATGATAATTTTATCGGTTTGATGATAACTTGAACTCATAATGCCTAATTTACCCTTATATGCCGAAAATTTGAAAAACCTCATAGTAACTAATTAATTACCGTTTCCTGATAATCTAATAACCTCATAATTACCAATATACTCTTAGATGATAATTTCACGTATAAAGTTGTTAGGTTTAGTTTATTGGTTGCGAGCGATGTCCGGGATTACCTATTGTATTTTGTTTCTTCTTATTTATCTTATCGAGAAAAAGATCTTGTTACAAAGTTTTCGTGTTTAGCTAGTGGGAAAAATATGAAGTTCATATATGTATCTAAAAGGAATTAACTACATATATGACCATATATACATAGCATAATACTTGATTATACTATATAATACTTGATTATAAATTCAGTAACTAATAACCAAATTACCCTTTGATTATGATTTCACCATATAATGATGATTTTACCTTAAACCATAAAACTACACATTAACCTTACGGGCAGTCTACCCGATCGTGCAATAGTATATGAAAGGGTAAATGTCGGTTATTATTGGATTATAAAAGGATTATGCATTTCCGTTCTCATCGGATCATGGGCCCATAGAAGGTAACCTCTGGTGGCTTATAGGATAATTTGAAAAACCGGCCTCAATTTAACTACTATATACATGAGTTCTATATCTCATGCAATTTCAATATTGGAGTTACCAATTTACCCTTTGATGATAATTTTGCCTTTTAATGACAACTTTACCCTTTTATGATAATTTTGGCTCATAATACCTAATTTAATCTTTGATTTCAATTTGATCACCTCATAATTACTAATTGTATATAGCTCATTCATAATTGATGAATATATAATTGTTCATAATCATAATTAAGCAAAGTTATAATTAACTTGATTTATATATGTATAATTATAATACGATGATATGATATGTATATTAAATATTAATATATGATTAATATGAATGATAAGTTAATAGTATGTATTTTTTACTAATTATATTTTTCAAACATACAAATGGAAAGTATAGCATAATATAATCAAATTAGATTGTCACCAATATTATCTCCTAATAAAACGGAAAGAAACCAACTTATTTTAAGAAGTTACGTGACTTATTGGTACGTGAGTTTGAACCGATATATATATATATATATATATATATATATATATATATATATATATATATATATATATATATATATATATATATATATATATATATGAAATGCTCCGTTCATATCGATTATAAACGTTTCATATTAACTGGTTTCATTGCGAGGTTTTGACCTCTATATGAGACGTTTTTCAAAGAGTGCATTCGATTTTAAAACAAACCATAACCTTTATTTTATCGATAAAGGTTTAAAAGGCATAACGTAGATTATCAAGTAATGATAATCTAAAATATAACGTTTACACACGACCATTACATAATGGTTTACAATAATATTATACAACAATTTATTTTTCGAATGCAGTTTTCAAACATTATCATACAAGCATGCTGACTCCAATTCTTGTTTTCATGCAACAGCGGAAGCTCTTAATAATCACCTGAGAATAAACATGCTTAAACGTCAACAAAAATGTTAGTGAGTTATAGGTTTAACCTATATATATCAATTTGTAATAATAGACCACAAGATTTCATTTTTCATAAATAACCATACATTCGCAAGTGTATAAAAATCATTCATATGATGAACACCTGGTAACCGATATTAACAAAAATTCATCTAGCATATCCCCATACAGGAACCTCATCTGTATATATAAATAAACCTCAAAGTACTAAAGCAGTTCAAATTCTCTGACTAGGGCTTGTCAAAGCCCATAGATCTATCTTTAGGATTCGCATCAATTAGTGGCGTTCACTAATTCTTAGGTCACCAAACTAACAAATAGGGATACGCGGTATAATAATTCAATCATAGAATGTAGTTTTTTGTCTATTTTGTAAAATATTTTCAAAACTGCATGTATTCTCATCCCAAAAATATTAGATAGTAAAAATGGGACTATAACTCACTTTCACAGATTTTCAATTCATCGAAAATCGGACTTGGCCACGGTTTGATTAACGAACCTATAACAAATATATACATATATATCAAAGTATGATAGAAATATATTCACATCATATTTTTATTTACGTTTTGACGATTTAAGTTGTTAAGTTATCAGTCCAACGTTAGTAGTCCACAATTAGTAGTCCAATGTTAGTAGTAAATATATAATTCTAAATATCACCCTATAATAATCAAAACATAGTGTACACATATTGTATAAGACTCAATCATGACCCACGATACCGCTATTGTAGTTACACGTATTGTGTATGTGGGTCTTTTGATTTATCTGACGTGTTGTGTAACTAATGTCTTAACTAATCAAGATTACATGATATTGTCTCGGACTTATCCGAGACTAGTATATTACATGAAAATACTTATGACATGTTAGAATACATGTATTATTGATGCATTTTCTGTAAGTCCCTAGGCATCTATCTTACATTTGTGATTAGTACTTCAGTTTATGGGTTACCATGATCGCTCGTTATTATCCTATCTATGTTTATATGTAGTTACAGGTACTGCGGGAACACGATAAGGATGTTTGACTATATTAGACTCAGTCAGACGTACGAGTGAAGCCTCACTCGTACGGCTGACAAGCTCATACGCACGAGTGTGCTGAGCTGAGTCACAAACCTAATCTGTGTACACATACACGAGTGAGTGATCACCCGTACGGCTGAGACAGCCCACTCGTACGAGTGAGGGCTGACTCGCACAGTTGAGTCAACAGCAGGGGTATATAAGTGTTTATGTTCTTCATTTTAGGTTAAGCCTCTCATTACACACACATCACTCAGATCTGGTAGCATGTCCAATTCTCTCTCAACCCAAATCACTCAAGAGGTGAATAATAGCTCTAGGTGTTAATCTAATCACACATCCATTGTTGTGGTTTGACTTAATTAATCCCAAAAATCATTTTCATATTCACTAGAGGGTTTGATTCACTAATTCCGCCTTTGTGTGAGTTAAATCTGTTGATTTCGAAGTTCCTAGTCATGTTTCATCATGTATAATACAAGAAACATTGGCTAGGATGTGGTTAGTATAGATTTTTGTAAAACTAAATTTTAAAAGTGGTGGTTTATAGTCGGAGTTACAGGTTACAAGTCCACAATTGAAATAGGTAGTCATTTTTGTCGAAAAACGAAATCTTGATGACAATTTTGAAAAACATACTTCTACTTTGTTTTTAACCATGATTTTTAGATATTTTATCATGTTCATATGAAATCATTTTCCCATAAAACAAACTTTAAATTCAAAGATTAAGATAGTTTTTAATTATCCAACCCAAAACAGTCCCCTGTTTTACTACGACGGCGTATGTCCAGTTTTACGGTGTTCTTCGTGTTTCCAAGTTTTAAATCATTAAGTTAGCATATCATATAGATATAAAACATGTGTTAAGTTGTTTTTAAAAGTCCAGTTATAAGGATTAACTTTGTTTGCGAACAAGTTTAGAATTAACTAAACTATGTTCTAGTGATTTCAAGTTATATTTTTTGAATAAGATAGTTATATATATATATATATATATGAATCGAATGATGTTATGAACATCATTACTACCTAAAGTATAGTAGGTAAACCTACTAGAAATGATGAGAAATAAACTTGAGCTTCAAAGGATCTTTGATGGCTTGGAAGTTCTTGAAGTAGAATCATAACACGAAAACAAATTCAATTAAAATTACTACTTGATTTAAGATAGTTATAGTTATAGAAATCAAATCAAATCTTGAATATGAATATTACCTTAAATTAGAATGATAACCTACTGTAAATAACAAAGATTTCTTGAGGTTGGATGATTACTTGAAATGGATTTGCAAGATTTGAAGTAAGCTAGCAAACTTGATAGTGTTCTTGAAAGATTGTTTTGTATGTTGATTTATGTTTGGATTTTTGAGCTAAATTGAGCTAGATTTTGATGAAGATGATGAAGAACACTTAGAACACCAAGAGAAAACTTGAAAGAGATGTGTTTGATGCATGAAAGTTGAAATATGTGTTGGTGATGTTCCTCATTCACGTGAATGTTACTAGATCATATAGGCTCCATTAGTTTGTAATTTTGCTAATAATTTGATGCTAGATGTTAAATGATGGCTCCACATGTTTGTTGACTATATAAGGGCTGCTAAGAGCTGATCATTGAAGTGTATATACCAATAGTATATACATCTAGAAGCTCGGTATCATACGAGTACGAATATTGAATGAATACGAGTAGAATTGTTGATGAAAACGAATGAGAATGTAATTGTAACCATTTTTGTTAAGTATAGGTATTTTGATATATGTCTTTAAGTCTTTCAAATGTGTATTATTACATCTTAATACACTACATATATATACATTTTAATTAAGTCGTTAACTCATCGTTAATCGTTACATGTATGTGTTGTTTCGGGGCCTTTAAGTTAACGATCTCGTTTAATGTAATTAACCCATTGTTGTTATATCTAATGAGATGTTAAATTGTTATATTATCATGATAACATAGTGTATTAAAATATCTTAATACGATATATATATATATATATATATATATATATATATATATATATATATATATATATATATATATATATATATATATATTAAAACGTTATTACATCGATAATCGTTACATATATATATATCGTTTCAAAATCCTTAAGTTAGTAGTCTCATTTTATGTATATAGTTCATTGTTAATATACTTAATGAGATACTTAATTATCATTTCAACATGTTAAACATATATATATGTCCATATATATATTTTCATGTCATTTACAAGTTATATCGTTCGTGAATCATCGGGCAACTTAGGTGGTCAAACGTTTACATAAAATCCGTTTCAATTAACCAAGTCTTAAAAAGTTTGATTGCTTAACATGTTGGAAACACTTAATCATGTAAACACTAATCTCATATAATATATAATCATGGAAAAGTCCGGGTCGTGACAGTACCTACCAGTTAAATAAATTTCGTCCCGAAATTTTAAGCAGTTGGAGGTGTTGACGCATCAATTGGAAATAAGTGCGGGTATTTCTTCTTCATCTGATCTTCACATTCCCAGGTGAACTCTGATCCTCTACAAGCAAGGTTGAAAAGGACGCGAGACGGGGCCGAAACGGTAGCGACTTCAAAATGTCGCAACGGAAAAAACGGGGCCGAGACGGGGTTGAAACGGATGTTGACTAATGTTGACTTTAATATATATGAATATATATTACACATATTTTAGAGTAAAAAACTTGCGTTGACAAGTTTGTACCTATAATTGTTATTAGTGTTAATATAATACAAAATGGAATACTAAACTAAGTCAATTTTGATTAATTTGATCGACTTATGACCGGTTTTAACCGAATTTCTGACTTTTGATCGGCGTTGACCCAATTTTTCCTGCATTTGACCTGAATGTTGACCGTTGACCGGCTTATAAGAAAACAGGACGGGGTCGAAACGGTTTAGCCACCAAAACGCCGCAACGGGCGTCGCAACGGACACAACGGACGCCGTTTACAATAGTGTCTACAAGTATTCCATCGAACTTTAACTATTGGTATCTTGCTTTGCTTGAGTCCTTTAATCTCACGATCCATTATTTCGACGGGTTCTTCAACGAATTGTAGTTTTTTGTTAATTTTAATCTCGTATAATGGGACAGTGAGATCTTCTTTAGCTAAGCATTTCTTCAAATTCGAAACATGGAAAGTATTATGTACACTTAGCGAGTTGTTAAGGTAATTCAAGTCGATAAGTTACTGGTCCAACACGATCAATAATCTTAATGGCCCAATGTATCTCGGGTTTAGTTTCCCCTATTTTCCAAAACGAACAACGCCTTTCCAAGGTGATACCTTAAGCATGACCATGTCTCCAATCTCAAATTCTAAATCTTTTCTTCTAACGTCCGCGTAGCTCTTTTGTCGACTTTGGGCAGTTTTCAACTGTTGTTGAATTTGAATGATTTTCTCTGTAGTTTTGTGAATAATTTCTGGACCCGTAATTTGTTTATCCCCAACCTCGCTCCAACAAATCAGAGACCTGCACTTCCTACCATAAAGTGCTTCGAATGGTGCCGCATTAATACTCAAATGGTAGCTATTGTTTTAAGAAACTATGCTAATGGTAGATGTCGATCCCAACCATTTCCAAAATCAATAACACATGCTCGTAGCATGTCTTCAAGTATCTGTATTATCCTTTCACTCTGTCCATTAGTTTGTGGATGATAAGCAGTACTCATGTCTAGACGAGTTCCCAATGCTTGCTGTAACGTCTGCCAAAACCTTGAAACAAATCTGCCATCCCTATCAGAGATAATAGAGATTAGTATTCCATGTCTGGAGACGACTTCCTTTAAGTATAGTCGTGCCAACTTCTACATTTTATCATCTTCTCTCAATGGTAGAAAGTGTGCTGACTTGGTAAGACGATCAACTATTACCCAAATTGTATCATAACCACTTGCAGTTTGTGGCAATTTAGTAATGAAATCCATGGTAATATTTTCCCATTTCCATTCCGGAATTTCAGGTTATTGAAGTAGACCTGATGGTTTCTGATGTTTGGCTTTGACCTTAGAACAAGTCAAAATTGACCTACGTATGTAGCAATATTGGCTTTCATACCAGGCCAACAAAAGTGTTTCTTGAGATCTTGGTACATTTTTCCCGCTCTGGGATGTATTGAATATCTGGTTTTATGTACTTCCCTAAGTACCATTTCTCTCGCTTCCCCAAACTTTGGTACCCAAATTCTTACTGAGTTCCGTCTTCCCGAATATTAAGCTGTTTCTCCGATCCTTTGGGTATTTCTTTCTTCAAATTCTCTCCTTTCAAAACTCCTTGTTGTGCCTCTCTTATTCGAGTAGTAAGGTTAGTATGAATAATTATATTCATAGCTTTTACTCAAATAGGTTCCCTGTCCTTTCTACTCAAGGCGTCGGCTATCACATTTGTCTTTCCCGGATGTTAACGATTCTCAAAGTAGTAATCATTTAACAGCTCAATCCACCTACGCTACCTCATGTTCAGTTGTTTTTGATCAAATATATGTTGGAGACTTTTGTGATCGGTATATATGATACTTTTGACCCCATATAAATAATTCCTCCACATATTTAATGCAAAAACAACAGCGCCCAATTCCAAATCGTGAGTCGTATAATTTCGCTCGTGAATCTTCACTTGTCTAGACGCATAAGCTATTATCTTCGTACGTTGCATTAACACACAACCGAGGCCTTGCTTTGAGGCATCACAATATATCAAAATATCATCATTCCCTTCGGGCAATGACAATATAGGTTCCGTAGTTAACTTTTTCTTCAACAATTGAAACGCTTTCTCTTGCTCATCCTTCCATTCAAATTTCTTCCCTTTATGCATTAATGCAGTCAATGGTTTTGCTACTTTGGAAAAATCTTGAATGAATCTTCTATAGTACCCAGCCAATCCTAAAAATTGTCGTATATGTGTCGGAGTTTTCGGGGTTTCCCACTTTTCAACGGTTTCAATCTTTGTCGGATCAATCTGAATACCTTCTTTGTTCACTACGTGACCGAGGAATTAAACTTATTTTAACCAAAATGCACACTTTGAAAACTTAGCGTATAGTTTTTCCTTCCTCAATAATTCTAGCATTTTTCTCAAATGTTCTCCGTGCTCTTGATCATTCTTTGAGTAAATAAGTATGTCATCGATGAAAACAATGACAATCTTGTCAAGATATGGTCTACACACTCGGTTTATGAGGTCCATGAACACAGCTGGTGCGTTAGTCAATCCAAACGGCATAACCATAAACTCATAATGACTGTAACGCGTTCTAAAAGCAGTGTTTGGAATATCATCCTCCTTCACCCGCATTTGATGATACCCGGAACATAAATCAATCTTCGAATAAACCGACGAACCTTGCAGTTGATCAAATAAGTCGTCGATTCTCAGTAGTGGATAACGGTTCTTGATGGTAAGTTTGTTCAACTCTTGGTAGTCGATACACAACCTGAATGTACCATCCTTCTTTTTGACAAACAAAACAGGAGCTCCCCAGGGTGTTGTGCTTGGTCGAATGAAACCACACTCTAGATGTTCTTATAATTGGCTTTGTAATTACTTCATTTCATTGGGTGCGAGTCTGTAAGGAGCACGAGCTATTGGTGCAGCTCCTAGTACAATATCTATTTGAAATTCAATAGATCGGTGTGGAGGTAGTCCCGGTAATTCTTTCGAAAATACATCGGGAAATTCTTTTGCGACGGGAACATCATTGATGGTCTTTTCTTTGGAATTGACTTTCTTGACGTGTGCTAGAATGGCATAGCAACCTTTTCTTATTAGCTTTTGCGCGTTCAGACTACTAATAAGATTTAACTTAGCGTTGCTATTTTCTCCGTACACCATTAAGGGTTTCCCTTTTCACGCAGAATGCGAATCGCAATCTTGTAGCAAACTACCTCTGATCTCTCCTTTTTCAACCAGTCCATGCCGATTATCACATCAAAAATCCCTAACTCTACTGATATCAAGTTAATCTTAAACGTTTCTCCAATTAATTTAATTTTTCAGTTTCGGCATATTTTATCGGCTTTAATTAATTTACCGTTTGCTAATTCGAGTAAAAACTTATTATCCAGAGACGTTAATGGACAACTTAATTTACCAGAAAAATCTCTACTCATATAGCTTCTATCTGCCCCCGAATCAAATAAAACATAAGCAGGTTTATCGTCAATAAGAAACGTACCCGTAACAAGCTCCGGGTCTTCCTGCGCTTCTATTGCATTGCCATTAAATGCTCTTCCACGGGCTTGCCCGTTATCGTTCCCTTGATTTGGACCTGTGCTTTTGAAATAGCCCGTCTTTCCGTAACCGTAACAAGTAATAGTATTATATGCTCTGTTCCCATTATTGACCATTGGACCATAGACTCCACACTTTGTTGCACTATGACCGCTTCTATTACACTTGGTGCATACTACCGTATAGAACCTTTCCGGATGGTATCCTTCACACCTTAGACATGGAATTTTCTGATTTTTGTTGTCATTGGTGAGGTTGTTGTTGCGGTTGTTATTATTGTTGGGACGGTGGTTGTTGTTGTTGTTGTTGTTGTTGTTGTTGTTGTAGTTGCGATTGTTGTTGCGATAAATGGTGCGATTGTATTTGTGATTATTATTGTTGTTGTATTGGTGACTCTTGTTACTGGTTTCTTCCTACTTTCTCTTGCCTACTTTAATTTTGGCCTCCCCGGCTGCCAACTCTTTATTTCTTCTCTCAATCTGGCCTATGAGTTTGTGAGCCATTTGACTCGCTTTCTGCATTGAGGTACGCGCGGATGCACATACTTTTTCTTGAATTCTCACCGGCAGCCCTTTCACGAACGCGTCGATATGTTCTTCCTCGTCCTCAAACATACCAGGACACATTAGAGACAGTTCTGTGAATCATTGCTCGTATGAGGTGATATCAAACCCCTGAGTTTTTAATTCTCTAAGCTCCGCCTTGAGCTTATTGACTTCATTCCTGGGATGGTACTGCTCATTCAACATGTGTTTGAATGCGGACCACAGTAGCGTGTAAGCAGTATCTTGTCCCACCTACTCCAGATAGGTGTTCCACCAGGTTAACGCATTACCTATGAAAGTATGCGTGGCATATTTCACCTTATCTTCTTCAGCACATTTGTTTATAGGAAATACCGATTCGACCTGCTCGGTCCACCGTTTTAGTCTGACTGGTTCTTCGGTTCCATCGAACTCAAGAGGTTTACAGGCAGTGAATTCCTTGTAGGAGCATCCTACACGATTTCTTGTAGAGTTAGTTCCACTGCTAGATCCTGAGTTATTTGTGACGACCCGGAGATTTCCGACCAAATTTAAACTTGATCTTTATATGATTTCGAGATGATAAGCAAAGTTTGTAATGTTGAGTCTCAAAACGTTGGGACTATTATTTTTTTTTTTAGGAATGCATTTGACATTGACTATTCCCGACGATTCACGAACAGTAGTTTATATTTAGATGTAAATATATTTATGGTAAAACAGTAACAAAGTATTAAATAATATACTCTGAGTGTATTTGCTTCAATATATAAAATTAATTTAATCATCTACTTAAAATCTTAAAACATAATATTATATATAGTAGTTTTAATATATGTATGTATATGACTTCTATACGTAATTATTATTATATATTGTAAAATATATAAAAGGTATAGATATTATGTTTTGAAATATACAATATCTAATTCTATTATCGGTTAATATAATATTTTGAATATATATATATATATATATATATATATATATATATATATATATATATATATATATATATATATATATATATATATATATATATATATATATATATATATATATATAAGACAATTATATTTTCATGTTTAATATGCAAACACATAAATAATGTAATTATATTAAAAGTAAACATTTCAATATATGTTATTATATATATTATATAATTAATAATATTACATAGTTAATGATATGTAATATTAATTACAAGAAAATATAGATGATATTTATTACTTTTATTATTATTATTAATATTAATATTACTATTAATAATAAGATTAATATCAGTATTATTAATACTATTATATGATATATATATATATATATATATATATATATATATATATATATATATATAAATATAAAAATTTGAGATACATAAATTGTTATATTATTATTACTACTAAAAATATTATTATCATTAATAATATTATTACTATCATTTTTATTATTATTATTATTATTATTATTATTATTATTATTATTATTATTATTATTATTATTATTATTATTATTATTATTATTGTTTATTATTATCAATATAATTATTATTATTAGGATTATTATTATTATTAATTATTAATATACTATTTTATTTATTAATATTAATTGTATATAAATTATAAAAATCAGATAATTATGCCGATTCAGTTCAAATCAAGATCAACTTTTAATTTTTATATTATTCTTCATGTCCTTGAGTATGTAGCGACGCTGTAGGTAATTTTGTTTCTGTCGGATATTGTTATGGGTTGATTTCAATCACAAATTCAAAACAGGAGTCGTTCGATATATATTAATTTCTACAATTAGTTAATGAATTTAAAACCATAAAATTTAGGGAGAAAAGTCGACACCTCTGTTCCAGTTACATAAATAAAAAATTCAAACTTCGAATAAACTAGCAAAATCCATAAATGCAGGATGGTTAGGATTCTTATAGTGAAGATTTCTGTAAAGTTTCAGCCTTCAATTTTTAGTATCGTGTACGAATTTCGGAGTCAAAGTTTTTGAAACAAAAAGTCAACTACTGTTCATCAATCAAATTCGAAATTTCTGTTATGATTAAAGTTAAATTGATGTTTTGGAAAGTTTATAGGGAGTATTTAGAACCTATTTCATGTTATAAACATATCTTATAACGATCTCTAAACCAAAAATCGAAATTCTTTTTTTTTATAAGCCACGATATGTGCAGCGGTTTTCCTCTTTTTATATATTTTTTTTTTAAATCACTTAATTTTGATGGTTTCCAACTAATTTTAAGTACCTAATATTGTCTTTGTAATTGAGTCATGGGTTGGAAAATTGCTTTGGCCGATTATTTTTGGGAAGGAGAGGAAGAAGGAAGCATAATACTTACGGGTTATATAAATAAAAAGGAGTTTTTAAAACAGAAAAACAGTTTCGGATGGATGGTTAGCAGGGATGTTGGGTTAGCGGGAGGTCTCGGGTTCGAGTCTCGCCTAGGGCATTTTTTTTTAGAAAAGCTCTTTGAAGGGTATACAATTTTATTACTTTTATTATTATTATTATCATTCTTATTATTATTGTTATAATTATTAGTGTTATCATTATTATTGTTATCATTAACGTTATAAACATTATTATTATGATTAATATTGTTATTATTAGTTTTGTTATTATTAGTATTATAATTATAATTATTAATACTATTATTATTACTAATAAAAGAATTAACTAGCAAATATTGTTTTTATCATGATTATAACCACAATTATACTTATTAATATTATGGTTAAGTTAATTATTAGTATTACTAAAATAAAGTAATTACATATTATTATCATCTAAATAAGTGTTATTATCATAACTATAATTATTATTATCACAATAAATATTACTATTTAGGTTGTTATGAGTATTATCACTAATATTACTATAAGTATTATTATTAATTTCATTAAAATTAGTACTTGTATCATATTATAATTAATAGTATTAATATTATTATTACCACCTGTATTATAATTATAATTAGTATTATAATCAACATTATAAATACCATAGCCATTATTAGGATTATTATCGTTATAAGTATTATTATTTATGTTATCAAGAGTATTATTATGTAGTTACTAAAATCATTATCATAATTAGCATTAACAATAAAAAAATTTAATATTTTTTACATTTACTATCATTAATATCATTATTACTATTATTATTAATCTAATTATTAACATTATTAGTTAATTAATAATATTAAGTATTACGAACATTTTTACCACTATCAACATTATTTTAGTATTATTATAACTACTGTTATTAATATATAAATGATATATTTTAAATACATATAACATAACAAAAATTAATATTTTTATATATACAAAATGAATATGTGAAACATATATATACTATTAATTTAAAAAGGATATAACTAATAAATTTATATATATTTGTTCGATTTCAATTATGTATATTAATAAATATACAAATGATATAGGTTCGTGAATTCAAGGCCAACCCTACATTGTTCAATGTCGTCATATGTATTTTTACTACAAAATACAGTATTGTGAGTTTCATTTGCCTTTTTACCCTTTATATTTTTGGGCTGAGAATACATGCGCAATTTTTATAAATGTTTTACGAAATAGACACAAGTAATCGAAACTGCATTATATGGTTGAATGATTGAAGCCGAATATGCCCCTTTTAGCTTGGTAGCCTAATAATTAGGGAACATCACTAATTTTGAGAATTAGTGCACGCCTAATTGACGCGAATCCTAAAGATAGATCTATTGGGCCTAACGAACCCCATCCAAAGTACCGGATGCTTTAGTACTTCGATGTTGTTTTTATCATGTCCGAAGGATTTCCCGGAATGATAGGGGATATTCTTATATGCATCTTGTTAATGTCGGTTACCAGGTGTTCAATCCATATGGATGATTTTTGTCTCTATGCATGGGACGTATATTTATGAGAACTGAAAATAAAAATCTTGTGGTCTATTAAAATGATGGAAATGATTATTTATATTAAACTAATGAACTCACCAACCTTTTGGTTGACACTTTAAAGCATGTTTATTCTCAGGTATGAAAGAAGTCTTTCGCTGTGTAATTGCTCATTTTAAAGATATTACTTGGAGTCATTCATAACATATTTCCAAAGACATTGCATTCGAGTCGTTGAGTTCATCAAGATTATTATTAAGTCAATTATAGTTAGATATATTATAAAATGATATGCATGCTGTCAACTTTTGATGTAATGAAAGATTGTCTTTTCAAAAACGAATGCAATGTTTGTAAAATGTATCATATAGAGGTCAAGTACCTCGCGATGAAATCAACTGTTGTGAATCGTTTATAATCGATATGGACTTCGTCCGGATGGATTAGGACGGGTCTCTATAGTTGGTATCAGAGCGGTGGTCTTAGCTGTGACGACCCGGGAATTTCCGACCAAATTTAAACTTAATCCTTATATGTTCCCGACATGATGAGCAATGTCTGTAATGTTAAGTCTCAAAAAGTTTTGAGAATTATATTCATGTAATCAATTATCCTTTAACTACTCCCGACGATTCACGAACAATGGTGTGTAAATGAAGATGTAAATATATATGTTTATATATATATGTGTGTATATATATAATATTTTTAATTAATGAAATACACTTTAATCAATTGGAATTAATATTATATATTTTGTAATATATATATATATATATATATACATATATAAATAATATATATATTAAATATTCAAATATATTATTATATAAAATACGTATTACATAAATAATGAAATATAGGATTAATATATTAAATGTTATTACAAGTACAATGTGTTTTGTTATGGTCTCTTATTCGAATATCACATACTATCTCTAATATTTATATAGCTCATCTATAAAAATTAATCTTATCTATTATATTTAATTATAGTAAAGTGTTTACAGATCATATCGATAATTGTGTAACTAAACATTAGAGATAGACTAATAGAGCTTGGTTGTTAAGCAATCATTTTTTTTTAGCGCATGGTAATAGATAGGGGATACTATATTTATATCACCTTTCTTTCTTTTCTTTGGAACACAAACAAAACTCAGGTTACTAACTATTTTTATTTAGGATTCACATCCATTAACTTTAGCTTTATTGTTGTTAATTCCATTTACAAGTATTATTTTATTTATATCATTATTACATATTCATATTATTATATGGAATTATTGTAAAATAGATACATTACACATGCTTGATCACATATTTCAAACAAGAAGTCTGTGTCTATTATATCATTCTTACTTAATCATTTACCTAACAACTATGCACTAGTGGCCTTCCTATTTGCTTTTCGTACAAACACTTTGACTAATTGTTGTTATTAGATCACACAATCTCATACTATTATTATTTTACTACCTACAACAGTGTTAGAATCTCAAACCAAGACAATACCAATATCTGAAGTTGTTATATATCACTAACTAAGTTTGTTTTCTATCTTCCGAATCCACATGTAATTCTTTAACCATTAGATTAAATTGTATATGTCTAAGTATTACATAAGGGACACACATTGGAATTATCTACTTGGTTATCAATTTGGCACACCACCTTACTTATTCTCTTCCTTCAACCTCCTTCCATTCTATTGCACGACACCTTCGAACCACCCAAACCATCATCACTAAGGTTTCTTTCTGTTACTATTTCTGGATCAGCTGGACACAGCTACAAACCTTCATCAAAATACTGCTATGTCTTTTCTTTTCTACTTCAAACGACTAAACCAACAGTGAATATTTCGATTGTGATTCTCACTACCTCCTTCTTCTTCTTCCAACACCTATATATATATATATATATATATATATATATATATATATATATATATATATATATATATATATATATATATATATATATATATATATATATATATATATATATATATATATATACATGCACATGATTACATTACAATCATCAAACACCTTGAGCTGTTTCTGCTGTACACATCTGCAAACCAAACAAAAACCTGCACTATCATCAAACCATAATCATAACCACAACAGCGACTATTCTAATTATAATTCTGTTACAACTAACATACACGATCATTATAATAAACATCATAATAAACTGTTTGTTACTGCTATTCGAATTCTCAAGTAAACACGAACCTGTTACACTAAAGATTTCTACAATACCGGCCACCATCATCATCATTGCTGCTATTAACCTCCTGTAGTTGGACCGAAGCTACAACCCATTGCTAGGGTTGCTACTGTCAATAAATTAAACCGCATACAAACACCATTGATTGTTGACTGCTACTGTTTCCACCTGATGAAGTTCCTGAAACCACAGCTACTCCTACTACTCGTGTCCTGTTTCTTCTTGCATTCGACAACCTGCAATTACAAGGAACTGTTATGGTTTATTGTTGTTTGATGCAATACCAACCGAACAGACTACTACTATTTGGTGCATTGTTGACAAAAACCATTATTGTTCGATACTTCTTCTCTAATAATCACCAACTACAAACTCACAAGACCACCCATGAACACCACTATAATTTTCTATTTAACCAATCACAAATTCTTGATTCTTTATTGATCTTCAATCAAATAACATGCCACTAATTGTCCTTTGATTCGCTATTGCTGAAATCAATAATCAAAGCCACAAACAGGTATTTAACTATAATCAATTATCACTGAAATCCTTCAATAAAACAATTTATTATTGCTCGTATTCAATTCAATTAAAAATACTGAATAGATATAAATGGATGAAGAAAAATATAATATCATTGAACCAATTCCCTATTTGATTATTTAAGGAATTGATTACATGATCAATTGATGAAGGATGATATGATAATGATTCTGACATAATAAGGATCGATATTGAAGACCTGCTTTTCGGTTGGTTGAGGCTTGAACGTTGATGATGATGCTGAAGAACCGAAGATCTACTTTACATCGGAAATTATTGCTTGATCGATTAGTCAGTGGAGAGATTGAAGAACCCTAAACCGTGATTTTTCTCTCCTGCATACTACTCTATTATCTCGATCTGCTTCTGGGAACCCTAATAAAAAAAAAGGGGGAGGGCGTACTCTTATATTAGGTATTATTATTATTATTATTATTATTATTATTATTATTATTATTATTATTATTATTATTATTATTATTATTATTATGATTATTATTATTATTATTATTGGTATTAGTATTATTATTATTATTATTATTATTATTAGCATTACTATTAGCATCTAAAATAATATTAGTAATATCCTTATTATTAAAATTATCATTTTTATGAAAAATTATCATTTTTAGAAGTATTATTATTAACAAAAGTATTATTTTTAAAATTATCATTTTATTATTATTATTGTTATTGTTATTATTATTGTAAGTGTTATTATTGTTAATAATAACATTATTATTTTCATTATTAGTAAAAGTATTATTATTATTATAGAAATTATAGTAAGTACTATTATTATTATAAAATAAAACAACTTTATATTTGTTATTATCAATATTATTTTATCAAATAACTATTAGTTAGATAAAATTATATTTACTACATATAAGCTAACTATATTATTTTTTTCCTTAAACATTGATTATTTGTATAAAGTATATAAAACAAATATATTTAACTAAGTTATTAATGAAACATAAAATTTAATTAAGATAACATTTATAATACATAAATCTGTTCGATTACAATTATAGGTGTTAATATATATACTTGATATAGGTTCGTGAATCTGAGGCCAACCCTACACTTGTTCAATGTCGTTATGTGTATTTTTACTACAAAATACATTAGGTGAGTTTATTTGATTCCCTTTTACTCTTTACATTTTTGGGACTGAGAATACATGCGCTGTTTTTACAACTGCTTTATTAAATGCTTTTGAAATATGTTTTGAACTGCGAATACATGCAAATGCTTTATTAACTATTTTACAATATCTATATGCGTGAGTTTCATTTTCCCTTTTTACTTATTACATTTTTGGGCTGAGAATACATGCAATGTTTTAATAACTGTTTTGCAATATTTATATTTGTGAGTTTCATTTTCCCTTTTTACTTATTACATTTTTGGGCTGAGAATACATGCAATGTTTTAATAACTGTTTTGCAATATTTATATGTGTGAGTTTCATTTGCCCTTTTTACTCTTTATATTTTTGGGCTGAGAATACATGCAAATGCTTTATTAACTGTTTTACAATATTTATATGCGTGAGTTTCATTATTCGAATACATGCAAATTCTTTATTAACTGTTTTACAATATTTATATCCGTGAGTTTCATCACTCCCTTTTTAAATGCTTTTGCAATATATATTTTTAGGACTGAGAATGCATGCGCTTTTATAAATATTTTACGAAATAGACACAAGTAATCGAAACTACATTATATGGTTGAATGATCGAAATCGAATATACCCCTTTTTATTAAGTCTGGTAATCTAAGAATTAGGGAACAGACACCCTGATTGACGCGAACTCTAAAGATAGATCTATCGGGCCCAACAAGCCCCGTCCAAAGTACCGGACGCTTTAGTACTTCGAAATTTATATCATGTCCGAAGGAGGATCCCGGAATGATGGGGATATTCTTATATGCATATTGTGAATGTCGGTTACCAGGTGTTCAATCCATATGAATGATACTTTTGTCTCTATGCATGGGACGTATATTTATGAGAACTGAATATGAAATCTTGTGGTCTATAAAAATTATGAAATGATTAATTATGATAAACTAATGAACTCACCAACCTTTTGGTTGACACTTTAAAGAATGTTTATTCTCAGGTATTAAAGAAACCTTCCGCTGTGCATTTGCTCATTTTAGAGATATTACTTGGAGTCATTCATGACATAATTCAAAAGACGTTGCATTCAAGTCGTTGAGTTCATCAAGATTAATATTATTAAGTCAATTATAATTTGATATATTATGAGATGGTATGCATGTCGTCAACTTTCGATGTAAAGCAAGTTTGTCTTTTAAAAACGAATGCAATGTTTGTAAAATGTATCATATAGAGGTCAAGTACCTCGCGATGTAACCAACTATTATGAATCGTTTATAATCGATATAGACTTCGTCCGGATGGATTAGGACGGGGCGTTTCAGTTGGTATCAGAGCGGTGGTCTTAGTGAACCAGGTATTGCATTAGTGTGTCTAGCTGATAGTTGTTAGGATGCATTAGTGAGTCTGGACTTCGACTGTGTCTGCATGTCAAAAGTTTTGCTTATCATTTCGTGTTGGAAATCATCTGCTTATCATCCTTAGGAAAATTTCCTGCTTATCATTCTTAGTCTAGACACATCTTACTGCAATGATTGCATGAATAGTGTATAGACAAAATTCA
Organism: Rutidosis leptorrhynchoides; assembly: GCF_046630445.1. Classification (NCBI taxonomy): domain Eukaryota; kingdom Viridiplantae; phylum Streptophyta; class Magnoliopsida; order Asterales; family Asteraceae; genus Rutidosis; species Rutidosis leptorrhynchoides. The sequence continues at coordinate 312,589,955 of NC_092335.1, read as the reverse complement.
TATCTTAGCGTATATGATAATTCATATCTTAACTCATCTGTTGCTGTAGATTTGCCTGACATATGCCGTAAATTCCTCCGTAGTCTACGAAATCTTTAGTACTATATATATAGATATTCTATGTAGTTAGAATACCATCCAATATTCGAAAATCATTTCATAACGAAAAATCCTCCATCTGATCGTACGAGATGGAACTCGCAACTAGTTCAAATCCCTTGAATTCCGACAGCTATTCCGACATGGATGTTCACCTAAACTTCGAAAGCAGCGTCACTAGAATGAATCAACCAATCATCCATCCCCAATTCATCTGATGAGTTCGTAGTCGACTTAATTAATGGAGACGAGAAGAAGGCAATCCTTTCCATCAATCAAATTCACCTCTTGGTGAAGAACCTGAAGCACTTACCGACGAACCACACCGAAACACCAATTTCACCCTCATTTCCCGAATATCTCACCACGATTATATTCAATCTAAAATTCTAAACCTTATTCATCCATTCGTTCCGACTGACAATCATCCCGGGGTAATACAAGAAGTCAGCAAACTTCGCGTCCGAGTTATAGTCTTGGAAAAATATGGTGCAAAATTTACCAGCTTCAGCAACATCACTGGCACCAACAGTACCACCAACATCAATACCAGTATCACCAACAACCCAAGTTTCAACATCACGCCTCAACATCTAATTATGTACCCCGAGCATAATCATCATTCTACGTATCATTTTACATCATTTATCTTCGTTCGACATGGCGATTATGAAATCTCTAATGTTTTAGAGATTATATATTCTAGTTCTAACGGTAAACCAAATGAGTTTAATATCATAGTAACTCAATGAATCCATGATTACATCTGAAGAAAATATATATGTATATATGTTTTCATAAAGATTGTGATTAAAAATTCTTTCATACAAACTGTTAATGATGAAAATATTTTAACGGGTAGGTAATGCCCGAGAAATATTTAAGATTTCACATTAATAAGTTACATTGTACATTCTTCAAATCTGATTCAACAGTCATTTCCTATCCTACTTACATCTACAGATAAATGAATTTGTTCACCACAGAATAACCATTTCCATTCAAATTTCATAATTGGATTGTGACTTATCAGAATCCAACAAGTGGCATAATGAAGAAAACATTTGACGGGATAAAATTTGTTAGAAACAAACAAATTAACTATGAGAAATTTTATTAAGAATCCACGCTAACAAAATCCTAGCTAACTGTTCCTAGCTAACGGTGGACTAATCAACTGAGGACTACCAACAGTGAACAATTAAACTGAATTAAAATATTGATTATAACATATGAAACTAAACAATACTTCAAGTTTGCCACTTGATTTCATCTTAAACCTCATTGTACCTTGACGATTACAATCTGCGTTCAAACCTTTCATGATTCTTAGAAACACCTCAATCGATAGGATGAATCAACCGCACTTCATCTACGGAAGTAAAGATTTATGCATATAGTTATGCACCTGAGAAACTCTCAGCAACTGAGTAAAAGTTTAACACATAGCCGCGTCAGATCCTCTGGCATTTATTAGCAAAAATAACTTTGTGATCCCTTTTCAAAGTAACCAATTTTGTCACAGCTCCAACAAGTCAACTTCGACTTTTCATAAAACGTAGTCTTACTATAATCCTACTATATACGATTACCCTTTTGATACCGGAGAATTCTTTTATATTCCACCATATTACCATCAGTGTTTAGTCATCTAAAAACACAATTTTCCTGAAACCACCTCGGATTAATAACCGATGATTCAGATATCATAGCATTAAATGCAGAGGAAACAGAGAAATGGTAGATGGTCTAGACGACCAAAAGTTTGATGATAAAGAAAGGAGTGTTAGGATCGCTCGATAGAAAAATTGGGAATTGAAAAACAGATTGAGCTACCCATGAAGGAGACCAAGAACAAATACAAGGATCAAACCCTATATTCAAAGGATTCAAGTAATTCTGGATCCGTTGAAATCTTTAGAGAATATCTTGCTCCGAAGTCATGTTAAAATCTTGCGGAAAATCTTTCTCCATCAACCATCGAACTTAGAAATTCCAAAATATCATCATCAATATCTTCAATATTTCTGAGGATATTTTCATAAATAATCTCGTCCGAAATTATATACCTCCTCGTGCTTCCTGTGTATCATTATATTGGAAGCATTCAATAGAAAATTTGGTACCGAAAAGCAGGTTATGGAAAACTATGAAGAAAGCCGTGGAAAAATCACAAAGAATAAGTTTGACTTCAAAGAATCCAAATGATTCAATGTCTGCTAAAGTCTTTAGTGAATATCTTGCCCCTTACTCTAAACCCTAGCAGACAATAATTTCTATCATCCTCTGATCTTAGATATTCCGAGATATTATCGTATCTTTCATTATAAATATCCTCCATATTTCTGGAGATACTTTTATAACTATTCTTATCTGAAATCATTAATCTCTTCGTGCTATCAGTATTACATCATATAGAAATTGTTAGTTTCTATATTCTGTAAACTTTCGAGCTTAAAATATGAATGTTATTGAAGTAATGTTGGGAACTGATGCATGAGTTAGTATAATATAATGACACTTGATCAACGTGATTATATTACAGTAAGTCATGCTGAGTTTCTAATGGAACGTGATGATTCACAGATCATAACGTCATCATGTGCCATGTTACACGACTCTTACATTCTATCTTATCTTTAAACATATCAAGAACATATTTTCTTGATAGTTCTATCTTTTCTCCTGAATTCTGGTATTTTACCAAATCAAAATCGTATTATTACAATCTCTCTCTTAGAACATTAGTCATGTTCATTCGAAACTCTATACCTACAAATTCTGGACCATTACTTGCGAAAAGAAAACAAAAGCATGGAACTTCGAAATTGAAAGAGGGTATAAATAGTAGCAAATAAGAGAGAACATTAACTGTGAATGACAATGATTATAGAAGACGAAAGCAGGGACTTCGAAATATAAGGGAGAATATAAAGCCTAATAATAACACGGAGGTTACAAACCATAGATATTAATACGAATAGCAATATAAAGACACAGTATAATTAAGAATAGTATCACCCCAAGGTAATAGTAGAAGTAAACAGATTCTTCTGATGGAAGATTGAAAAGAAGGATGACAGGAAATGATAATTAGAAAAATATCAAGGATTAGAACTGGACTAAGCATTTTCACAATCTTTTGGGATGTATGAACTAAGAAAGAAAGTATAGGAATGGTGAGAATAATGGAACGGAGGAGTTTAATTTATAATGGAAATATCAGACAGCGTAATCGAGGCAGATCATCGTATTTAATTATAGAGATCATAATCTCCTTATTCGCCGAAGAATCAAATATCTCAAATTTCGAAGATTTTCTTTAAATCCCTTGAATTCCGGAATTCAATCGTGACTACTTCAAAAGTTAAAAACAAATCCTTGTTTCTCATTTCATTCTTTTGTGAATAGCTTCACTCGTACTCTTTAAATAATCAAATTTTTTTATCCATATTACTCAATGATGATAAAACTCTATTTATCAACTCATATCCGTCATGAAAACATTAGTTATTGTTAGCTATGATCACCCCACTCAAATTTCGGGATGAAATTTCTTTAACGGGTAGGTACTGTGACGACCCGGGAATCTTCGACCAAATTTAAACTTAATCCTTATATGTTCCCGACATGATGAGCAAAGTCTGTAATGTTAAGTCTCAAAAAGTTTTGAGAATTATATTCATCTAATCAATTATCCTTTAACTACTCCCGACGATTCACGAACAATGGTGTGTAAATAAAGATGTAAATATATATGTTTATATATATATGTGTGTATATATATAATATTTTTAATTAATGAAATACACTTTAATCAATTGGAATTAATATTATATATTTTGTAATATATATATATATATATATATATATATATATATATATATATATATATATATATATATATACATATATAAATAATATATATATTAAATATTCAAATATATTATTATATAAAATAGGTATTACATAAATAATGAAATATAGGATTAATATATTAAATGTTATTACAAGTACAATGTGTTTTGTTATGGTCTCTTATTCGAATATCACATACTATCTCTAATATTTATATAGCTCATCTATAAAAATTAATCTTATCTATTATATTTAATTATAGTAAAGTGTTTACAGATCATATCGATAATTGTGTAACTAAACATTAGAGATAGACTAATAGAGCTTGGTTGTTAAGCAATCATTTTTTTTAGCGCATGGTAATAGATAGGGGATACTATATTTATATCACCTTTCTTTCTTTTCTTTGGAACACAAACAAAACTCAGGTTACTAACTATTTTTATTTAGGATTCACATCCATTAACTTTAGCTTTATTGTTGTTAATTCCATTTACAAGTATTATTTTATTTATATCATTATTACATATTCATATTATTATATGGAATTATTGTAAAATAGATACATTACACATGCTTGATCACATATTTCAAACAAGAAGTCTGTGTCTATTATATCATTCTTACTTAATCATTTACCTAAAAACTATGCACTAGTGGCCTTCCTATTTGCTTTTCGTACAAACACTTTGACTAATTGTTGTTATTAGATCACACAATCTCATACTATTATTATTTTACTACCTACAACAGTGTTAGAATCTCAAACCAAGACAATACCAATATCTGAAGTTGTTATATATCACTATCTAAGTTTGTTTTCTATCTTCCGAATCCACATGTAATTCTTTAACCATTAGATTAAATTGTATATGTCTAAGTATTACATAAGGGACACACATTGGAATTATCTACTTGGTTATCAATTTGGCACACCACCTTACTTATTCTCTTCCTTCAACCTCCTTCCATTCTATTGCACGACACCTTCGAACCACCCAAACCATCATCACTAAGGTTTCTTTCTGTTACTATTTCTGGATCAGTTGGACACAGTTACAAACCTTCATCAAAATACTACTATGTCTTTTCTTTTCTACTTCAAACGACTAAACCAACAGTGAATATTTCGATTGTGATTCTCACTACCTCCTTCTTCTTCTTCCAACACCTATATATATATATATATATATATATATATATATATATATATATATATATATATATATATATATATATATATATATATATATATATATATATATATACATGCACATGATTACATTACAATCATCAAACACCTTGAGCTGTTTCTGCTGTACACATCTGCAAACCAAACTAAAACCTGCACCATCATCAAACCATAATCATAACCACAACATCGACTATTCTAATTATAATTCTGTTACAACTAACATACATGATCATTATAATAAACATCATAATAAACTGTTTGTTACTGCTATTCGAATTCTCAAGCAAACACGAACCTGTTACACTAAAGATTTCTACAATACCGGCCACCATCATCATCATTGCTGCTATTAACCTCCTGTAGTTGGACCGAAGCTACAACCCATTGCTAGGGTTGCTACTGTCAATAAATTAAACCTCATACAAACACCATTGATTGTTGACTACTACTGTTTCCACGTGATGAAGTTCCTGGAACCACAGCTACTCCTACTACTCGTGTCCTGTTTCTTCTTGCATTCGACAACCTGCAATTACAAGGAACTGTTATGGTTTATTGTTGTTTGATGCAATAGAAACCGAACAGACTACTGCTATTTGGTGCATTGTTGACAAAAACCATTATTGTTCGATACTTCTTCTCTAATAATCACCAACTACAAACTCACAAGACCACCCATGAACACCACTATAATTTTCTATTTAACTAATCACAAATTCTTGATTCTTTATTGATCTTCAATAAAATAACATGCCACTAATTGTCCTTTGATTCGCTATTGCTGAAATCAATAATCAAAGCCACAAACAGGTATTTAACTATAATCAATTATCACTGAAATCCTTCATTAAAACAATTTATTATTGCTCGTATTCAATTCAATTAAAAATACTGAATAGATATAAATGGATGAAGAAAAATATAATATCATTGAACCAATTCCCTATTTGATTATTTAAGGAATCGATTACATGATCAATTGATGAAGGATGATATGATAATGATTCTGACATAATAAGGATCGATATTGAAGACCTGCTTTTCAGTTGGTTGAGGCTTGAATGTTGATGATGATGCTGAAGAACCGAAGATCTACTTTACATCGGAAATTATTGCTTGATCGATTAGTCAGTGGAGAGATTGAAGAACCCTAAACCGTGATTTTTCTCTCCTGCATACTGCTCTATTATCTCGATCTGCTTCTGGAAACCCTAATAAAAAAAAAGGGGGAGGGCGTACTCTTATATTAGGTATTATTATTATTATTATTATTATTATTATTATTATTATTATTATTATTATTATTATTATTATTATTATTATTATTATTATTATTATTATTATTATTATTATTATTATTATGATTATTATTATTATTATTATTGGTATTAGTATTATTATTATTATTATTATTAGCATTAGTATTAGCATCTAAAATAATATTAGTAATATCCTTATTATTAAAATTATCATTTTTATGAAAAATTATCATTTTTAGAAGTATTATTATTAACAAAAGTATTATTTTTAAAATTATCATTTTATTATTATTATTATTGTTATTGTTATTATTATTGTAAGTGTTATTATTGTTAATAATAACATTATTATTTTCATTATTAGTAAAAGTATTATTATTATTATAGAAATTATAGTAAGTACTATTATTATTATAAAATAAAACAACTTTATATTTGTTATTATCAATATTATTTTATCAAATAACTATTAGTTAGATAAAATTATATTTACTACATATAAGCTAACTATATTATTTTTTTCCTTAAACATTGATTATTTGTATAAAGTATATAAAACAAATATATTTAACTAAGTTATTAATGAAACATAAAATTTAATTAAGATAACATTTATAATACATAAATCTGTTCGATTACAATTATAGTTGTTAATATATATACTTGATATAGGTTCGTGAATCTGAGGCCAACCCTACACTTGTTCAATGTCGTTATATGTATTTTTACTACAAAATACATTAGGTGAGTTTATTTGATTCCCTTTTACTCTTTACATTTTTGGGACTGAGAATACATGCGCTGTTTTTACAACTGCTTTATTAAATGCTTTTGAAATATGTTTTGAACTGCGAATACATGCAAATGCTTTATTAACTGTTTTACAATATCTATATGCGTGAGTTTCATTTTCCCTTTTTACTTATTACATTTTTGAGCTGAGAATACATGCAATGTTTTAATAACTGTTTTGCAATATTTATATGTGTGAGTTTCATTTTCCCTTTTTACTTATTACATTTTTGGGCTGAGAATACATGCAATGTTTTAATAACTGTTTTGCAATATTTATATGTGTGAGTTTCATTTGCCCTTTTTACTCTTTATGTTTTTGGGCTGAGAATACATGCAAATGCTTTATTAACTATTTTACAATATTTATATGCGTGAGTTTCATTATTCCCTTTTACTCTTTATGTTTTTGGGCTGAGAATACATGCAAATGCTTTATTAACTGTTTTACAATATTTTATATGCGTGAGTTTCATCACTCCCTTTTTAAATGCTTTTGCAATATATATTTTTAGGACTGAGAATGCATGCGCTTTTATAAATGTTTTACGAAATAGACACAAGTAATCGAAACTACATTATATGGTTGAATGATCGAATTCGAATATGCCCCTTTTTATTAAGTCTGGTAATCTAAGAATTAGGGAACAGACACCCTGATTGACGCGAACTCTAAAGATAGATCTATCGGGCCCAACAAGCCCCGTCCAAAGTACCGGACGCTTTAGTACTTCGAAATTTATATCATGTCCGAAGGAGGATCCTGGAATGATGGGGATATTCTTATATGCATATTGTGAATGTCGGTTACCAGGTGTTCAATCCATATGAATGATACTTTTGTCTCTATGCATGGGACGTATATTTATGAGAACTGAATATGAAATCTTTTGGTCTATAAAAATTATGAAATGATTAATTATGATAAACTAATGAACTCACCAACCTTTTGGTTGACACTTTAAAGCATGTTTATTCTCAGGTATTAAAGAAACCTTCCGCTGTGCATTTGCTCATTTTAGAGATATTACTTGGAGTCATTCATGACATAATTCAAAAGATGTTGCATTCAAGTCGTTGAGTTCATCAAGATTAATATTATTAAGTCAATTATAATTTGATATATTATGAGATGGTATGCATATCGTCAACTTTCGATGTAAAGCAAGTTTGTCTTTTAAAAACGAATGCAATGTTTGTAAAATGTATCATATAGAGGTCAAGTACCTCGCGATGTAACCAACTATTATGAATTGTTTATAATCGATATGGACTTCGTCCGGATGGATTAGGATGGGGCGTTTCATTAGCGAACCAGGTAATGCAATAGTGTGTCTAACTGATTGTTGTTTAGATACATTAGTGAGTCTGGACTTCGATCGTGTCTGCATGTTAAAAGTTTTGCTTATCATTTCGTGTCGAAAATCATCTGCTTATCATCCTTAGGAAATTACCTACTTATCATTCTTAGTCTAGACATGTCTTACTCCCTCTATTGCATAGACAGTGTATAGACAAAATTCATATCTTAGCGTATCTGTTACTATCGACTTTACCTAACAGCTTCCGTAGATTCATCTGTAACTTATGGGATTTAAGTAATATATATTCATATGTAAATTATGTATTGCAGAGTACTAATCTACATCCTATAATCTATTTCTTATTGAAAATCCTTCATCTGATCGTACGAGATGAATTCCTCAACCAGTTCGAATTCCTCGGATTCCGACACCTATTCCGATATGGAGTTTTACCTAAGCTCCGAAAGCAGTGTCACCAGAATGAATCAACTAATCATCCATCCCCAATTCATTTGATGAGTTCGTAGTCGACTTAATCAATGGAGACGCGAAGAAGGCGATCCTTTTCACTAACCGAATTTACCTCTTGGCGATGAATCTGAAGCACTTATCAGCAAACCAATCCGAAACACCATTTTCACCCTCATTTCCCGAATATCTAACTATGATTATATTCTATCTAAAATTCTAAAGCTTATTCATCTGCTCGTTCCGACCGACAATCATCCCGGAGTAATACAAGAAGTCAACGAACTTCGCGCTCGAGTAATCAATTTGGAGTATATGGTGCAAAACGTATCGGCTTCAGCAACATCACCGGCATCAATAGTACCACCAACCACACAAGTTTCAACATCACATGCCCTAATATTTCATTCTGTACCTCGAGCATAATCATCATTCTACCAATCATTCTACATCATTTATCTTCGTTCGACATGGCGATTATGTAATCTCTAATATTTTAGAGATTATGTATCCTTATTCTAACGGTAAATCAAATGAGTCTAATATCATAATGACTCATTAAATCCATGATTACATATGAAGAAAATATATATGTATATATGTTTTCATAAAGATTGTAATTAAAAATTCTTTTGTACAAACTGTTAATGATGAAAATATTTTAACGGGTAGGTAATACCTGAGGAATATTTAAGATTTCACATTAATAAGTTACACTGTACATTCTTCGAATCTGATTCAATGGTCATTTACTATCCTACTTACATCCACAGATATACGAATCCGTTAACCGCAGAATAACCATTTTCATTCAATTTCATGTTTATATTTTGAGCTATCAGAATCCAACAAGTGGCATAATGAAGAACACATTTGACGAAATAAAAATTTGATAGAAACAAACAAATTAACTATGAAAAAAAATTGTTAAGAATCCACGCTAACTGTTTCCAGCTAACTGTTCCTAGCTAACTGATTACATTTTATTTATCGCAGTTTATTTATCGCAATTTTATTTATCGTCATTTAATTTCTGTTATTTACTTTACGCACTTTATTTATCATCATTTAATTTCTGTTATTTATTTTACGCACTTTAAATATCGGGACACGTATACAAGGTTTTGACATATCATATCGACGCATCTATATATATTATTTGGAATAACCATAGACACTCTATATGCAGTAATACTGGAGTTAGCTATACAGGGTTGAGGTTGATTCTACAATAATATATATAGTTTGAGTTGTGATCGAGTCTGAGACATGTACACGGGTCACGATACGTATTAATTAATTCGAATATTATATATTAAATTATATATGAATTATTGGACTGTTAACTGTGGACTATCGACTATGGACTAATGACATTGGATAATTAAAATGAATTAAAATATTGATTATAACATATGAAACTAAACAATTCTTCAAGTTTATCACTTGATTTCGTCTTAAACTTCATTTGTATCTTGACGATCACAATCTGCGTTCAACTTTTTCATGATTCTTGAAAATGTAGTGACCCGAACTTTTTCATGTTTATATATATTAATTGAGATTGATATTTACATGATTAAATGTTTCCAACATGTTAAGCAATTAAACTTGTTAAGACTTGATTAATTGAAATAGGTTTCATATAGACAATTGACCACCCAAGTTGACCGGTGATTCACGAACGTTAAAACTTGTAAAAACTATATGATGACATATATATGGTTATATATATAGTTAACATGATATTATGATAAGTAAACATATCATTAAGTATATTAACAATGAACTACATATGTAAAAACAAGACTACTAACTTAATGATTTTGAAACGAGACATATATGTAACGATTATCGTTGTAACGACGTTTAATGTATATATATCATATTAAGAGATATTCGTACATCATAATATCATGATAATATAATAATTTAAAATCTCTTTTGATATTATAAACATTGGGTTAACAACATTTAACAAGATCGTTAACCTAAAGGTCTCAAAACAACATTTACATGTAACGACTAACGATGACTTAACGACTCAGTTAAAATATATATACATGTAGTGTTTTAATATGTATTCATACACTTTTGAAAGACTTCAAGACACTTATCAAAATACTTCTACTTAACAAAAATGCTTACAATTACATCCTCGTTCAGTTTCATCAACAATTCTACTCTTATGCACCCGTATTCGTACTCGTACAATACACAGCTTTTAGATGTATGTACTATTGGTATATACACTCCAATGATCAGCTTTTAGCAGCCCATGTGAGTCACCTAACACATGTGGGAACCATCATTTGGCAACTAGCATGAAATATCTCATAAAATTACAAAAATATGAGTAATCATTCATGACTTATTTACATGAAAACAAAATTACATATCCTTTATATCTAATCCATACACCAACGACCAAAAACACCTACAAATACTTTCATTCTTCAATTTTCTTCATCTAATTGATCTCTCTCAAGTTCTATCTTCAAGTTCTAAGTGTTCTTCATAAATTCCAAAAGTTCTAGTTTCATAAAATCAAGAATACTTTCAAGTTTGCTAGCTCACTTCCAATCTTGTAAGGTGATCATCCAACCTCAAGAAATCTTTGTTTCTTACAGTAGGTTATCATTATAATACAAGGTAATAATCATATTCAAACTTTGGTTCAATTTCTTTAACTATAACAATCTTATTTCAAGTGATGATCTTACTTGAACTTGTTTTCGTGTCATGATTTTGCTTCAAGAACTTCGAGCCATCCAAGGATCCATTGAAGCCAGATCCATTTTTCTCTTTTCCAGTAGGTTTATCCAAGGAACTTAAGGTAGTAATGATGTTCATAACATCATTCGATTCATACATATAAAGCTATCTTATTCGAAGGTTTAAACTTGTAATCACTAGAACATAGTTTAGTTAATTCTAAACTTGTTCGCAAACAAAAGTTAATCCTTCTAACTTGACTTTTAAAATCAACTAAACACATGTTCTATATCTATATGATATGCTAACTTAATGATTTAAAACCTGGAAACACGAAAAACACCGTAAAACCGGATTTACGCCGTCGTAGTAACACCGCGGGCTGTTTTGGGTTAGTTAATTAAAAACTATGATAAACTTTGATTTAAAAGTTTTTATTCTGAGAAAATGATTTTTATTATGAACATGAAACTATATCCAAAAATTATGGTTAAACTCAAAGTGGAAGTATGTTTTCTAAAATGGTCATCTAGACGTCGTTCTTTCGACTGAAATGACTACCTTTACAAAAACGACTTGTAACTTATTTTTCCGACTATAAACCTATACTTTTCTGTTTAGATTCATAAAATAGAGTTCAATATGAAACCATAGCAATTTGATTCACTCAAAACGGATTTAAAATGAAGAAGTTATGGGTAAAACAAGATTGGATAATTTTTCTCATTTTAGCTACGTGAAAATTGGTAACAAATCTATTCCAACCATAACTTAATCAACTTGTATTGTATATTATGTAATCTTGAGATACCATAGACACGTATACAATGTTTCGACCTATCATGTCGACACATCTATATATATTTCTGAACAACCATAGACACTCTATATGTGAATGTTGGAGTTAGCTATACAGGGTTGAGGTTGATTCCAAAATATATATAGTTTGAGTTGTGATCGATACTGAGATACGTATACACTGGGTCATGGATTGATTCAAGATAACATTTATCGATTTATTTCTGTACATCTAACTGTGGACAACTAGTTGTAGGTTACTAACGAGGACAGCTGACTTAATAAACTTAAAACATCAAAATATATTAAAAGTGCTGTAAATATATTTTGAACATACTTTGATATATATGTATATATTGTTATAGGTTCGTGAATCAACCAGTGGCCAAGTCTTACTTCCCGACGAAGTAAAAATCTGTGAAAGTGAGTTATAGTCCCACTTTTAAAATCTAATATTTTTGGGATGAGAATACATGCAGGTTTTATAAATGATTTACAAAATAGACACAAGTACATGAAACTACATTCTATGGTTGAATTATCGAAATCGAATATGCCCCTTTTTATTAAGTCTGGTAATCTAAGAATTAGGGAACAGACACCCTAATTGACGCGAATCCTAAAGATAGATCTATCGGGCCCAACAAGCCCCATCCAAAGTACCGGATGCTTTAGTACTTCGAAATTTATATCATATCCGAAGGGTGTCCCGGAATGATGGGGATATTCTTATATATGCATCTTGTTAATGTCGGTTACCAGGTGTTCACCATATGAATGATTTTTATCTCTATGTATGGGATGTGTATTGAAATATGAAATCTTGTGGTCTGTTATTATGATTTGATATAAATAGGTTAAACCTATAACTCACCAACATTTTTGTTGACGTTTTAAGCATGTTTATTCTCAGGTGATTATTAAGAGCTTCCGCTGTCGCATACTTAAATAAGGACGAGATTTGGAGTCCATGCTTGTATGATATTGTGTAAAAACTGCATTCAAGAAACTTATTTTGTTGTAACATATTTGTATTGTAAACCATTATGTAATGGTCGTGTGTAAACAGGATATTTTAGATTATCATTATTTGATAATCTACGTAAAGCTTTTTAAACCTTTATTGATGAAATAAAGGTTATGGTTTGTTTTAAAATGAATGCAGTCTTTGAAAAACGTCTCATATAGAGGTCAAAACCTCGCAACGAAATCAATTAATATGGAACGTTTTTAATCAATAAGAACGGGACATTTCAGTTGGTATCAGAGCGTTGGTCTTAGAGAACCAGAATTTTGCATTAGTGTGTCTTATCGAGTTTGTTAGGATGCATTAGTGAGTCTGGACTTCGACCGTGTTTAGTTGAAAAATGATTGCTTAACAAATTTTGTTGGAAACTATATATTTTTAACATGTGAATATTATGTGATATATTAATCTCTTAACGCGTTTGATATTATGTGATAGATGTCTACCTCTAGAACAAGTCCCATTGACTCACCTAATAATAATGAAGAGTCAAATGTAAATTGGAATGATTCGTGGACTGATTCACAAGTTCCCGAAGAGGAACCGGAAGAAGAGTCGGAACCGGAAGAAGAGTCGGAACCGGAAGAAGAATCGGAACCGGAAGAAGAATCGGAACCGGATGAAGAAATAGAACCGGTGGGGGAAATAATAAAACGGTTAAGTAAAAGAAAATCCTCAACCAACCAACCAAGGTTAATTATGGTCAATGGTGTTTCCGCCAAGGAAGCAAAATATTGGGAGGATTACCAATTCTCCGATGAATCGGATTCCGACGAGAATTCCGATGATGTTATAGAAATTACCCCAACTAAATTTAAAAAGGCAAAAGAAAATAATAAGGGAAAGGGCATAAAAATAGAGAAATCTAATTCCAACCCCGATGAACTTTATATGTATCGTCAACCCCCGAAGTCCTTAAGTTGTAACAATGACCCGGGAACCTCTAAACCACCAGGTTTTTCTAAACCAATGTGGACAACGACGGCTCGTATTAGGGGAACATCATATATCCCTAGAAACTTGGCAAAATGATCCAAAACCGAAGAAGAAGAAACAAGCGAGTCGGAATAAGATAGTTGTATTCGTGTGGCGTAATATATGTAATATAGTGTGCTTATGCTTTATGATATATGTAAAAATTGCTTGTATTAATAAGTATTTTTTTTTATGAATCTAACTCTTGTCTATTTTACAGTATAAAAACACAAAATGGATAGACAACCCAATATTTTAAGAGACCTACCCGGAGACATGATTGATGAAATCTTGTCTAGAGTCGGTCAGAATTACTCGGCACAACTATTTAAGGCGAGATCAGTTTGTAAGACATTCGAAGAACGTTCCAAGAATGTCTTGGTTTATAAGAGACTTTCGTTTGAAAGATGGGGGATATCACATTGGGAAACCCATAAGTAACGATGTGTTTACTTTGACACATATATTGCGGGGAACCCAAATGCTATTTTACGCAACGGGTTAAGAAATTATTTTGACTCAATATATCCGAATATTGGACTTCGTGATTTAGAAAAAGCGGCTAACATGCAACATAAAGAAGCATGTTATGCTTACGGATTAGTAATGTTCACTTCTCACCAAAGTGAGAACAAGAACATCGGGCTACAACTATTAAACAAAACGTTTCCACAAGTGACGGAGTCGGTAATTGGGGTAAGAAATGAGGTTTTTAGATTGTTACGGGACTGTTGGACATTACGTAACCCTCGTCCCTTTGACGACGTTACAACACGCTGTCTTATCAACGGCCATAACGGTTATGTTCCACAAGACCAAGGATGGGAAGTAATCCTAGTAAAACCAGAATGCATGACTTGTTTCTGGACGTATGAATTACGTGTCTTTATTGCCTTTGCTGAACGACTTGTGTACTAGCTAGAATTATCTTCACAACTATCTTGTATCAAAGTTATTGTGTGCTATATTTCATGCTTTATGTAAAATAAGCGGTATTGTAAGTTTGTAAAATATTGTATAAAAGTTTGAACGTGAAATATTATTATAATCAGTTTTTCATATAGAATTGTAGTAGTTGAATTGTATATTAGCTACTAAGTATGAACTTAACGGGTAGGTACTACCCGAATTTAAACTTATAAAACGCTAATATGAAAAAAAAAGCTTTTATAAATGAGTTCATATTATGCTACGAAATACTATTAACTACTCTTAATATTCTGTATGATTAACTTGTTCCATTTGACTATTTTGAAGGAAATGGCACCGACTACTCGACACACCGTGAATATAAATGAAGAGGAATTCCGTACTTTTCTAGCTTCAAACATAGCCGCAGTACAGGCTGCGCTACATACCAAGAATAACCTTGGATCTAGCAGTACAGGAAATCGTGTAGGATGCACCTATAACGAATTCACTGCCTGCAAACCTTTGGAATTTGATGGAACCGAAGGACCGATTGGATTGAAACGATGGACCGAGAAGGTCGAATCGGTGTTTGCCATAAGTAAGTGTACTGAAGAGGACAAAGTGAAGTACGCTACGCATACCTTCACAGGTTATGCGTTAACATGGTGGAATACCTATCTAGAGCAAGTGGGACAAGACGATGCGTACGCACTACCGTGGTCAGCATTCAAGCACTTGATGAACGAGAAGTACCGTCCCAGAACCGAGGTCAATAAGCTCAAGACAGAACTTAGAGGGTTACGAACCCAAGGATTTGATATTACCACGTACGAAAGATGATTCACAGAATTGTGCCTATTGTGTCCGGGAGCATTCGAAGATGAGGAAGAGAAGATCGACGCGTTTGTGAAAGGATTACCGGAAAGAATCCAAGAAGATATAAGTTCACACGAGCCCGCCTCCATACAACAGGCATGTAGAATGGCTCACAAACTAGTGAACCAGATTGAAGAAATAATTAAAGAACAGACTGCTGAAGAGGCCAATGTGAAGCAAGTCAAAAGAAAGTGGGAGTAAAACGGTGATAAGAATCACCAATACAACAACAACAGCAATTACAACAATAATCGCAACAATTATCCCAACAATCGCAACTACAACAAATGGCCCAACAACAACAACAACAACAACAGCAACTACAACAATCATCCCAACAACAATAATAACCGCAACAACAACAACAATCAGAAGTAGCTATGCCAAAGGTGTGAAAAGAATCACTCGGGGTTCTGCACCAAATTTTGCAATAAGTGTAAAAGAAATGGTCATAGCGTGGCGAAGTGTGAGGTCTACGGACCAGGGGTTAATAGAACGAAAGGAACAAATGGTGTCGGAACGAGTAATGGCGGAGCAAGTAGTGTCGGAGCAAGTTATGCCAATGTAGTTTGTTATAAATGTGGAAAACCGGGCCACATTATTAGAAATTGCCCGAACCAGGAGAACACGAATGGACAAGGTCGCGGAAGAGTTTTCAATATTAATGCGGCAGAGGCACAAGAAGACCCGGAGCTTGTTACGGGTACGTTTCTTATTGACAATAAATCTGCTTACGTTTTATTTGATTCGGGTGCGGATAGAAGCTATATGAGTAAAGATTTTTGTGCTAAATTAAGTTGTCCATTGACGCCTTTGGATAGTAAATTTTTACTCGAATTAGCAAATGGTAAATTAATTTCAGCAGATAATATATGTCGGAATCGAGAAATTAAACTGGTTAGCGAAACATTTAAGATTGATTTGATACCAGTAGAGTTAGGGAGTTTTGATGTGATAATCGGTATGGACTGGTTGAAAGAAGTGAAAGCAGAGATCGTTTGTTACAAAAATGCAATTCGCATTATACGAGAAAAAGGAAAACCCTTAATGGTGTACGGAGAAAAGGGCAACACGAAGCTACATTTTATTAGTAATTTGAAGGCACAAAAACTAATAAGAAAAGGTTGCTATGCTATTCTAGCACACGTCGAGAAAGTACAAACTGAAGAAAAGAGCATCAATGATGTTCCCATTGCAAAAGAATTTCCCGATGTATTTCCGAAAGAATTACCGGGATTACCCCCACATCGATCCGTTGAATTTCAAATAGATCTTGTACCAGGAGCTGCACCAATAGCTCGTGCTCCTTACAGACTCGCACCCAGCGAGATGAAAGAACTACAAAGCCAATTACAAGAACTTTTAGAGCGTGGTTTCATTCGACCAAGCACATCACCGTGGGGAGCTCCTGTTTTGTTTGTCAAGAAGAAAGATGGTACATTCAGGTTGTGTATCGACTACCGAGAGTTGAACAAACTTACCATCAAGAACCGCTACCCACTACCGAGAATCGATGACTTATTTGATCAACTACAAGGCTCGTCTGTTTATTCAAAGATTGACTTACGTTCCGGGTATCATCAAATGCGGGTGAAAGAAGATGATATTCCAAAGACTGCTTTCAGAACACGTTACGGTCATTACGAGTTTATGGTCATGCCGTTTGGTTTAACTAATGCACCAGCTGTGTTCATGGACCTTATGAACCGAGTGTGTGGACCATACCTTGACAAGTTTGTCATTGTTTTCATTGATGACATACTTATTTACTCAAAGAATGACCAAGAACACGGTGAACATTTGAGAAAGGTGTTAGAAGTATTGAGGAAGGAAGAATTGTACGCTAAGTTTTCAAAGTGTGCATTTTGGTTGGAAGAAGTTCAATTCCTCGGTCACATAGTGAACAAAGAAGGTATTAAGGTGGATCCGGCAAAGATAGAAACTATTGAAAAGTGGGAAACCCCGAAAACTACGAAACACATACGCCAGTTTTTAGGACTAGCTGGTTACTACAGAAGGTTCATCCAAGACTTTTCCAGAATAGCAAAACCCTTGACTGCATTAACGCATAAAGGGAAGAAATTTGAATGGAATGATGAACAAGAGAAAGCGTTTCAGTTATTGAAGAAAAAGCTAACTACGGCACCTATATTGTCATTGCCTGAAGGGAATGATGATTTTGTGATTTATTGTGATGCATCAAAGCAAGGTCTCGGTTGTGTATTAATGCAACGAACGAAGGTGATTGCTTATGCGTCTAGACAATTGAAGATTCACGAACAAAATTATACGACGCATGATTTGGAATTAGGCGCATTTGTTTTTGCATTAAAGACTTGGAGGCACTACTTATATGGGGTCAAAAGTATTATATATACCGACCACAAAAGTCTTCAACACATATTTAATCAGAAACAACTGAATATGAGGCAGCGTAGGTGGATTGAATTATTGAATGATTACAACTTTGAGATTCGTTACCACCCGGGGAAGGCAAATGTGGTAGCCGATGCCTTGAGCAGGAAGGACAGAGAACCCATTCGAGTAAAATCTATGAATATAATGATTCATAATAACCTTACTACTCAAATAAAGGAGGCGCAACAAGGAGTTTTAAAAGAGGGAAATTTAAAGGATGAAATATCCAAAGGATCGGAGAAGCATCTTAATATTCGGGAAGACGAAACCCGGTATAGGGCTGAAAGGATTTGGGTACCAAAATTTGGAGATATGAGAGAAATGGTACTTAGAGAAGCTCATAAAACCAGATACTCAATACATCCTGGAAGGGGGAAGATGTACAAGGATCTCAAGAAACATTTTTAGTGGCCGGGTATGAAAGCCGATGTTGCTAAATACGTAGGAGAATGTTTGACGTGTTCTAAGGTCAAAGCTGAGCATCAGAAACCATCAGGTCTACTTCAACAACCCGAAATCCCAGAATGGAAATGGGAAAACATTACCATGGATTTCATCACTAAATTGCCAAGGACTGCAAGTGGTTTTAATACTATTTGGGTAATAGTTGATCGTCTCACCAAATCAGCACACTTCCTGCCAATAAGAGAAGATGACAAAATGGAGAAGTTAGCACGACTGTATTTGAAGGAAGTCGTCTCCAGACATGGAATACCAATCTCTATTATCTCTGATAGGGATGGCAGATTTATTTCAAGATTCTGGCAGACATTACAGCAAGCATTAGGAACTCGTCTAGACATGAGTACTGCCTATCATCCACAAACTGATGGGAAGAGCGAAAGGACGATACAAACGCTTGAAGACATGCTACGAGCATGTGTTATTGATTTCGGAAACAGTTGGGATCGACATCTACCGTTAGCAGAATTTTCCTACAACAACAGCTACCATTCAAGCATTGAGATGGCGCCGTTTGAAGCACTTTATGGTAGAAAGTGCAGGTCTCCGATTTGTTGGAGTGAAGTGGGGGATAGACAGATTACGGGTCCAGAGATTATACAAGAAACTACCGAGAAGATCATCCAAATTCAACAACGGTTGAAAACCGCCCAAAGTCGACAAAAGAGCTACGCTGACATTAAAAGAAAAGATATAGAATTTGAAATTGGAGAGATGGTCATGCTTAAAGTTGCACCTTGGAAAGGCGTTGTTCGATTTGGTAAACGAGGGAAATTAAATCCAAGGTATATTGAACCATTCAAGATTATTGATCGTGTCAGACCAGTAGCTTACCGACTTGAGTTACCTCAACAACTCGCGGCTGTACATAACACTTTCCACGTCTCGAATTTGAAGAAATGTTTTGCTAAAGAAGATCTCACTATTCCGTTAGATGAAATCCAAATCAACGAAAAACTCCAATTCATCGAAGAACCCGTCGAAATAATGGATCGTGAGGTTAAAAGACTTAAGCAAAACAAGATACCAATTGTTAAGGTTCGATGGAATGCTCGTAGAGGACCCGAGTTCACCTGGGAGCATGAAGATCAGATGAAGAAGAAATACCCGCATCTATTTCCAGAAGATTCGTCAACACCTTCAACAGCTTAAAATTTCGGGACGAAATTTATTTAACGGGTAGGTACTGTAGTGACCCGAACTTTTCCATGTTTATATATATTAATTGAGATTGATATTTACATGATTAAATGTTTCCAACATGTTAAGCAATTAAACTTGTTAAGACTTGATTAATTGAAATAGGTTTCATATAGACAATTGACCACCCAAGTTGACCGGTGATTCACGAACGTTAAAACTTGTAAAAACTATATGATGACATATATATGGTTATATATATAGTTAACATGATATTATGATAAGTAAACATATCATTAAGTATATTAACAATGAACTACATATGTAAAAACAAGACTACTAACTTAATGATTTTGAAACGAGACATATATGTAACGATTATCGTTGTAACGACATTTAATGTATATATATCATATTAAGAGATATTCGTACATCATAATATCATGATAATATAATAATTTAAAATCTCTTTTGATATTATAAACATTGGGTTAACAACATTTAACAAGATCGTTAACCTAAAGGTTTCAAAACAACATTTACATGTAACGACTAACGATGACTTAACGACTCAGTTAAAATGTATATACATGTAGTGTTTTAATATGTATTCATACACTTTTGAAAGACTTCAATACACTTATCAAAATACTTCTACTTAACCAAAATGCTTACAATTACATCCTCATTCAGTTTCATCAACAATTCTACTCGTATGCACCCGTATTCGTACTCGTACAATACACAGCTTTTAGATGTATGGACTATTGGTATATACACTCCAATGATCAGCTCTTAGCAGCCCATGTGAGTCACCTAACACATGTGGGAACCATCATTTGGAAACTAGCATGAAATATCTCATAAAATTACAAAAATATGAGTAATCATTCATGACTTATTTACATGAAAACAAAATTACATATCCTTTATATCTAATCCATACACCAACGACCAAAAACACCTACAAACACTTTCATTCTTCAATTTTCTTCATCTAATTGATCTCTCTCAAGTTCTATCTTCAAGTTCTAAGTGTTCTTCATAAATTCCAAAAGTTCTAGTTTCATAAAATCAAGAATACTTTCAAGTTTGCTAGCTCACTTCCAATCTTGTAAGGTGATCATCCAACCTCAAGAAATCTTTGTTTATTACAGTAGGTTATCATTCTAATACACGGTAATAATCATATTCAAACTTTGGTTCAATTTCTATAACTATAACAATCTTATTTCAAGTGATGATCTTACTTGAACTTGTTTTCGTGTCATGATTTTGCTTCAAGAACTTCGAGCCATCCAAGGATCCATTGAAGCCAGATCCATTTTTCTCTTTTCCAGTAGGTTTATCCAAGGAACTTAAGGTAGTAATGATGTTCATAACATCATTCGATTCATACATATAAAGCTATCTTATTCGAAGGTTTAAACTTGTAATCACTAGAACATAGTTTAGTTAATTCTAAACTTGTTCGCAAACAAAAGTTAATCCTTCTAACTTGACTTTTAAAATCAACTAAACACATGTTCTATATCTATATGATATGCTAACTTAATGATTTAAAACCTGGAAACACGAAAAACACCGTAAAACCGGATTTACGCCGTCGTAGTAACACCGCGGGCTGTTTTGGGTTAGTTAATTAAAAACTATGATAAACTTTGATTTAAAAGTTTTTATTCTGAGAAAATGATTTTTATTATGAACATGAAACTATATCCAAAAATTATGGTTAAACTCAAAGTGGAAGTATGTTTTCTAAAATGGTCATCTAGACGTCGTTCTTTCGACTGAAATGACTACCTTTACAAAAACGACTTGTAACTTATTTTTCCGACTATAAACCTATACTTTTCTGTTTAGATTCATAAAATAGAGTTCAATATGAAACCATAGCAATTTGATTCACTCAAAACGGATTTAAAATGAAGAAGTTATGGGTAAAACAAGATTGGATAATTTTTCTCATTTTAGCTACGTGAAAATTGGTAACAAATCTATTCCAACCATAACTTAATCAACTTGTATTGTATATTATGTAATCTTGAGATACCATAGACACGTATACAATGTTTCGACCTATCATTTCGACACATCTATATATATTTCGGAACAACCATAGACACTCTATATGTGAATGTTGGAGTTAGCTATACAGGGTTGAGGTTGATTCCAAAATATATATAGTTTGAGTTGTGATCAATACTGAGATACGTATACACTGGGTCGTGGATTGATTCAAGATAATATTTATCGATTTATTTCTGTACATCTAACTGTGGACAACTAGTTGTAGGTTACTAACGAGGACAGCTGACTTAATAAACTTAAAACATCAAAATATATTAAAAGTGCTGTAAATATATTTTGAACATACTTTGATATATATGTATATATTGTTATAGGTTCGTGAATCAACCAGTGGCCAAGTCTTACTTCCCGACGAAGTAAAAATCTGTGAAAGTGAGTTATAGTCCCACTTTTAAAATCTAATATTTTTGGGATGAGAATACATGCAGGTTTTATAAATGATTTACAAAATAGACACAAGTACATGAAACTACATTCTATGGTTGAATTATCAAAATCGAATATGCCCCTTTTTATTAAGTCTGGTAATCTAAGAATTAGGGAACAGACACCCTAATTGACGCGAATCCTAAAGATAGATCTATCGGGCCCAACAAGCCCCATCCAAAGTACCGGATGCTTTAGTACTTCGAAATTTATATCATATCCGAAGGGTGTCCCGGAATGATGGGGATATTCTTATATATGCATCTTGTTAATGTCGGTTACCAGGTGTTCACCATATGAATGATTTTTATCTCTATGTATGGGATGTGTATTGAAATATGAAATCTTGTGGTCTATTATTATGATTTGATATAAATAGGTTAAACCTATAACTCACCAACATTTTTGTTGACGTTTTAAGCATGTTTATTCTCAGGTGATTATTAAGAGCTTCCGCTGTCGCATACTTAAATAAGGACGAGATTTGGAGTCCATACTTGTATGATATTGTGTAAAAACTGCATTCAAGAAACTTATTTTGTTGTAACATATTTGTATTGTAAACCATTATGTAATGGTCGTGTGTAAACAGGATATTTTAGATTATCATTATTTGATAATCTACGTAAAGCTTTTTAAACCTTTATTGATGAAATAAAGGTTATGGTTTGTTTTAAAATGAATGCAGTCTTTGAAAAACGTCTCATATAGAGGTCAAAACCTCGCAACGAAATCAATTAATATGGAACGTTTTTAATCAATAAGAACGGGACATTTCAGTTGGTATCAGAGCGTTGGTCTTAGAGAACCAGAATTTTGCATTAGTGTGTCTTATCGAGTTTGTTAGGATGCATTAGTGAGTCTGGACTTCGACCGTGTTTAGTTGAAAAATGATTGCTTAACAAATTTTGTTGGAAACTATATATTTTAACATGTGAATATTATGTGATATATTAATCCCTTAACGCGTTTGATATTATGTGATAGATGTCTACCTCTAGAACAAGTCCCATTGACTCACCTAATAATAATGAAGAGTCAAATGTAAATTGGAATGATTCGTGGACTGATTCACAAGTTCCCGAAGAGGAACCGGAAGAAGAGTCGGAACCGGAAGAAGAGTCGGAACCGGAAGAAGAATCGGAACCGGAAGAAGAATCGGAACCGGATGAAGAAATAGAACCGGTGGGGGAAATAATAAAACGGTTAAGTAAAATAAAATCCTCAACCAACCGACCAAGGTTAATTATGGTCAATGGTGTTTCCGCCAAGGAAGCAAAATATTGGGAGGATTACCAATTCTCCGATGAATCGGATTCCGACGAGAATTCCGATGATGTTATAGAAATTACCCCAACTAAATTTAAAAAGGCAAAAGAAAATAATAAGGGAAAGGGCATAAAAATAGAGAAATCTAATTCCAACCCCGATGAACTTTATATGTATCGTCAACCCCCGAAGTCCTTAAGTTGTAACAATGACCCGGGAACCTCTAAACCACCAGGTTTTTCTAAACCAATGTGGACAACGACGGCTCGTATTAGGGGAACATCATATATCCCTAGAAACTTGGCAAAACGATCCAAAACCGAAGAAGAAGAAACAAGCGAGTCGGAATAAGATAGTTGTATTCGTGTGGCGTAATATATGTAATATAGTGTGCTTATGCTTTATGATATATGTAAAAATTGCTTGTATTAATAAGTATTTTTTTTTATGAATCTAACTCTTGTCTATTTTACAGTATAAAAACACAAAATGGATAGACAACCCAATATTTTAAGAGACCTACCCGGAGACATGATTGATGAAATCTTGTCTAGAGTCGGTCAGAATTACTCGGCACAACTATTTAAGGCGAGATCAGTTTGTAAGACATTCGAAGAACGTTCCAAGAATGTCTTGGTTTATAAGAGACTTTCGTTTGAAAGATGGGGGATATCACATTGGGAAACCCATAAGTTACGATGTGTTTACTTTGACACATATATTGCGGGGAACCCAAATGCTATTTTACGCAACGGGTTAAGAAATTATTTTGACTCAATATATCCGAATATTGGACTTCGTGATTTAGAAAAAGCGGCTAACATGCAACATAAAGAAGCATGTTATGCTTACGGATTAGTAATGTTCGCTTCTCACCAAAGTGAGAACAAGAACATCGGGCTACAACTATTAAACAAAACGTTTCCACAAGTGACGGAGTCGGTAATTGGGGTAAGAAATGAGGTTTTTAGATTGTTACGGGACTGTTGGACATTACGTAACCCTCGTCCCTTTGACGACGTTACAACACGCTGTCTTATCAACGGCCATAACGGTTATGTTCCACAAGACCAAGGATGGGAAGTAATCCTAGTAAAACCAGAATGCATGACTTGTTTCTGGACGTATGAATTACGTGTCTTTATTGCCTTTGCTGAACGACTTGTGTACTAGCTAGAATTATCTTCACAACTATCTTGTATCAAAGTTATTGTGTGCTATATTTCATGTTTTATGTAAAATAAGCGGTATTGTAAGTTTGTAAAATATTGTATAAAAGTTTGAACGCGAAATATTATTATAATCAGTTTTTCATATAGAATTGTAGTAGTTGAATTGTATATTAGCTACTAAGTATGAACTTAACGGGTAGGTACTACCCGAATTTAAACTTATAAAACGCTAATATGAAGAAAAAGCTTTTATAAATGAGTTCATATTATGTTACAAAATACTATTAACTACTCTTAATATTCTGTATGATTAACTTGTTCCATTTGACTATTTTGAAGGAAATGGCACCGACTACTCGACACACCGTGAATATGAATGAAGAGGAATTCCGTACTTTTCTAGCTTCAAACATAGCCGCAGTACAGGCTGCGCTACATACCAAGAATAACCTTGGATCTAGCAGTACAGGAAATCGTGTAGGATGCACCTATAACGAATTCACTGCCTGCAAACCTTTGGAATTTGATGGAACCGAAGGACCGATTGGATTGAAACGATGGACCGAGAAGGTCGAATCGGTGTTTGCCATAAGTAAGTGTACTGAAGAGGACAAAGTGAAGTACGCTACGCATACCTTCACAGGTTCTGCGTTAACATGGTGGAATACCTATCTAGAGCAAGTGGGACAAGACGATGCGTACGCACTACCGTGGTCAGCATTCAAGCACTTGATGAACGAGAAGTACCGTCCCAGAACCGAG
Source organism: Rutidosis leptorrhynchoides (assembly GCF_046630445.1). Taxonomy (NCBI): domain Eukaryota; kingdom Viridiplantae; phylum Streptophyta; class Magnoliopsida; order Asterales; family Asteraceae; genus Rutidosis; species Rutidosis leptorrhynchoides. Next base: position 312,563,937 of record NC_092335.1, on the reverse strand, counting down.
GTCAATAAGCTCAAGACAGAACTTAGAGGGTTACGAACCCAAGGATTTGATATTACCACGTACGAAAGATGATTCACAGAATTGTGCCTATTGTGTCCGGGAGCATTCGAAGATGAGGAAGAGAAGATCGACGCGTTTGTGAAAGGATTACCGGAAAGAATCCAAGAAGATATAAGTTCACACGAGCCCGCCTCCATACAACAGGCATGTAGAATGGCTCACAAACTAGTGAACCAGATTGAAGAAAGAATTAAAGAACAGACTGCTGAAGAGGCCAATGTGAAGCAAGTCAAAAGAAAGTGGGAGGAAAACGGTGATAAGAATCACCAATACAACAACAACAGCAATTACAACAATAATCGCAACAATTATCCCAACAATCGCAACTACAACAAACGGCCCAACAACAACAACAACAACAACAGCAACTACAACAATCATCCCAACAACAATAATAACCGCAACAACAACAACAATCAGAAGTAGCTATGCCAAAGGTGTGAAAAGAATCACTCGGGGTTCTGCACCAAATTTTGCAACAAGTGTAAAAGAAATGGTCATAGCGCGGCGAAGTGTGAGGTCTACGGACCAGGGGTTAATAGAACGAAAGGAACAAATGGTGTCGGAACGAGTAATGGCGGAGCAAGTAGTGTCGGAGCAAGTTATGCCAATGTAGTTTGTTATAAATGTGGAAAATCGGGCCACATTATTAGAAATTGCCCAAACCAGGAGAACACGAATGGACAAGGTCGCGGAAGAGTTTTCAATATTAATGCGGCAGAGGCACAAGAAGACCCGGAGCTTGTTACGGGTACGTTTCTTATTGACAATAAATCTGCTTACGTTTTATTTGATTCGGGTGCGGATAGAAGCTGTATGAGTAAAGATTTTTGTGCTAAATTAAGTTGTCCATTGACGCCTTTGGATAGTAAATTTTTACTCGAATTAGCAAATGGTAAATTAATTTCAGCAGATAATATATGTCGGAATCGAGAAATTAAACTGGTTAGCGAAACATTTAAGATTGATTTGATACCAGTAGAGTTAGGGAGTTTTGATGTGATAATCGGTATGGACTGGTTGAAAGAAGTGAAAGCAGAGATCGTTTGTTACAAAAATGCAATTCGCATTATACGAGAAAAAGGAAAACCCTTAATGGTGTACGGAGAAAAGGGCAACACGAAGCTACATTTTATTAGTAATTTGAAGGCACAAAAACTAATAAGAAAAGGTTGCTATGCTGTTCTAGCACACGTCGAGAAAGTACAAACTGAAGAAAAGAGCATCAATGATGTTCCCATTGCAAAAGAATTTCCCGATGTATTTCCGAAAGAATTACCGGGATTACCCCCACATCGATCCGTTGAATTTCAAATAGATCTTGTACCAGGAGCTGCACCAATAGCTCGTGCTCCTTACAGACTCGCACCCAGCGAGATGAAAGAACTACAAAGCCAATTACAAGAACTTTTAGAGCGTGGTTTCATTCGACCAAGCACATCACCGTGGGGAGCTCCTGTTTTGTTTGTCAAGAAGAAAGATGGTACATTCAGGTTGTGTATCGACTACCGAGAGTTGAACAAACTTACCATCAAGAACCGCTACCCACTACCGAGAATCGACGACTTATTTGATCAACTACAAGGCTCGTCTGTTTATTCAAAGATTGACTTACGTTCCGGGTATCATCAAATGCGGGTGAAAGAAGATGATATTCCAAAGACTGCTTTCAGAACACGTTACGGTCATTACGAGTTTATGGTCATGCCGTTTGGTTTAACTAATGCACCAGCTGTGTTCATGGACCTTATGAACCGAGTGTGTGGACCATACCTTGACAAGTTTGTCATTGTTTTCATTGATGACATACTTATTTACTCAAAGAATGACCAAGAACACGGTGAACATTTGAGAAAGGTGTTAGAAGTATTGAGGAAGGAAGAATTGTACGCTAAGTTTTCAAAGTGTGCATTTTGGTTGGAAGAAGTTCAATTCCTCGGTCACATAGTGAACAAAGAAGGTATTAAGGTGGATCCGGCAAAGATAGAAACTGTTGAAAAGTGGGAAACCCCGAAAACTACGAAACACATACGCCAGTTTTTAGGACTAGCTGGTTACTACAGAAGGTTCATCCAAGACTTTTCCAGAATAGCAAAACCCTTGACTGCATTAACGCATAAAGGGAAGAAATTTGAATGGAATGATGAACAAGAGAAAGCGTTTCAGTTATTGAAGAAAAAGCTAACTACGGCACCTATATTGTCATTGCCTGAAGGGAATGATGATTTTGTGATTTATTGTGATGCATCAAAGCAAGGTCTCGGTTGTGTATTAATGCAACGAACGAAGGTTATTGCTTATGCGTCTAGACAATTGAAGATTCACGAACAAAATTATACGACGCATGATTTGGAATTAGGCGCGGTTGTTTTTGCATTAAAGACTTGGAGGCACTACTTATATGGGGTCAAAAGTATTATATATACCGACCACAAAAGTCTTCAACACATATTTAATCAGAAACAACTGAATATGAGGCAGCGTAGGTGGATTGAATTATTGAATGATTACAACTTTGAGATTCGTTACCACCCGGGGAAGGCAAATGTGGTAGCCGATGCCTTGAGCAGGAAGGACAGAGAACCCATTCGAGTAAAATCTATGAATATAATGATTCATAATAACCTTACTACTCAAATAAAGGAGGCGCAACAAGGAGTTTTAAAAGAGGGAAATTTAAAGGATGAAATACCCAAAGGATCGGAGAAGCATCTTAATATTCGGGAAGACGGAACCCGGTATAGGGCTGAAAGGATTTGGGTACCAAAATTTGGAGATATGAGAGAAATGGTACTTAGAGAAGCTCATAAAACCAGATACTCAATACATCCTGGAACGGGGAAGATGTACAAGGATCTCAAGAAACATTTTTAGTGGCCGGGTATGAAAGCCGATGTTGCTAAATACGTAGGAGAATGTTTGACGTGTTCTAAGGTCAAAGCTGAGCATCAGAAACCATCAGGTCTACTTCAACAACCCGAAATCCCAGAATGGAAATGGGAAAACATTACCATGGATTTCATCACTAAATTGCCAAGGACTGCAAGTGGTTTTAATACTATTTGGGTAATAGTTGATCGTCTCACCCAATCAGCACACTTCCTGTCAATAAGAGAAGATGACAAAATGGAGAAGTTAGCACGACTGTATTTGAAGGAAGTCGTCTCCAGACATGGAATACCAATCTCTATTATCTCTGATAGGGATGGCAGATTTATTTCAAGATTCTGGCAGACATTACAGCAAGCATTAGGAACTCGTCTAGACATGAGTACTGCCTATCATCCACAAACTGATGGGCAGAGCGAAAGGACGATACAAACGCTTGAAGACATGCTACGAGCATGTGTTATTGATTTCGGAAACAGCAGAATTTTCCTACAACAACAGCTACCATTCAAGCATTGAGATGGCGCCGTTTGAAGCACTTTATGGTAGAAAGTGCAGGTCTCTGATTTGTTGGAGTGAAGTGGGGGATAGACAGATTACGGGTCCGGAGATTATACAAGAAACTACCGAGAAGATCATCCAAATTCAACAACGGTTGAAAACCGCCCAAAGTCGACAAAAGAGCTACGCTGACATTAAAAGAAAAGATATAGAATTTGAAATTGGAGAGATGGTCATGCTTAAAGTTGCACCTTGGAAAGGCGTTGTTCGATTTGGTAAACGAGGGAAATTAAATCCAAGGTATATTGAACCATTCAAGATTATTGATCGTGTCGGACCAGTAGCTTACCGACTTGAGTTACCTCAACAACTCGCGGCTGTACATAACACTTTCCACGTCTCGAATTTGAAGAAATGTTTTGCTAAAGAAGATCTCACTATTCCGTTAGATGAAATCCAAATCAACGAAAAACTCCAATTCATCGAAGAACCCGTCGAAATAATGGATCGTGAGGTTAAAAGACTTAAGCAAAACAAAATACCAATTGTTAGGGTTCGATGGAATGCTCGTAGAGGACCCGAGTTCACCTGGGAGCATGAAGATCAGATGAAGATGAAATACCCGCATCTATTTCCAGAAGATTCGTCAACACCTTCAACAGCTTAAAATTTCGGGACGAAATTTATTTAACGGGTAGGTACTGTAGTGACCCGAACTTTTCCATGTTTATATATATTAATTGAGATTGATATTTACATGATTAAATGTTTCCAACATGTTAAGCAATTAAACTTGTTAAGACTTGATTAATTGAAATAGGTTTCATATAGACAATTGACCACCCAAGTTGACCGGTGATTCACGAACGTTAAAACTTGTAAAAACTATATGATGACATATATATGGTTATATATATAGTTAACATGATATTATGATAAGTAAACATATCATTAAGTATATTAACAATGAACTACATATGTAAAAACAAGACTACTAACTTAATGATTTTGAAACGAGACATATATGTAACGATTATCGTTGTAACGACATTTAATGTATATATATCATATTAAGAGATATTCGTACATCATAATATCATGATAATATAATAATTTAAAATCTCTTTTGATATTATAAACATTGGGTTAACAACATTTAACAAGATCGTTAACCTAAAGGTTTCAAAACAACATTTACATGTAACGACTAACGATGACTTAACGACTCAGTTAAAATGTATATACATGTAGTGTTTTAATATGTATTCATACACTTTTGAAAGACTTCAAGACACTTATCAAAATACTTCTACTTAACAAAAATGCTTACAATTACATCCTCATTCAGTTTCATCAACAATTCTACTCGTATGCACCCGTATTCGTACTCGTACAATACACAGCTTTTAGATGTATGTACTATTGGTATATACACTCCAATGATCAGCTCTTAGCAGCCCATGTGAGTCACCTAACACATGTGGGAACCATCATTTGGCAACTAGCATGAAATATCTCATAAAATTACAAAAATATGAGTAATCATTCATGACTTATTTACATGAAAACAAAATTACATATCCTTTATATCTAATCCATACACCAACGACCAAAAACACCTACAAACACTTTCATTCTTCAATTTTCTTCATCTAATTGATCTCTCTCAAGTTCTATCTTCAAGTTCTAAGTGTTCTTCATAAATTCCAAAAGTTCTAGTTTCATAAAATCAAGAATACTTTCAAGTTTGCTAGCTCACTTCCAATCTTGTAAGGTGATCATCCAACCTCAAGAAATCTTTGTTTATTACAGTAGGTTATCATTCTAATACAAGGTAATAATCATATTCAAACTTTGGTTCAATTTCTATAACTATAACAATCTTATTTCAAGTGATGATCTTACTTGAACTTGTTTTCGTGTCATGATTTTGTTTCAAGAACTTCAAGCCATCCAAGGATCCATTGAAGCCAGATCCATTTTTCTCTTTTCCAGTAGGTTTATCCAAGGAACTTAAGGTAGTAATGATGTTCATAATATCATTCGATTCATACATATAAAGCTATCTTATTCGAAGGTTTAAACTTGTAATCACTAGAACATAGTTTAGTTAATTCTAAACTTGTTCGCAAACAAAAGTTAATCCTTCTAACTTGACTTTTAAAATCAACTAAACACATGTTCTATATCTATATGATATGCTAACTTAATAATTTAAAACCTGGAAACACGAAAAACACCGTAAAACCGGATTTACGCCGTCGTAGTAACACCGCGGGCTGTTTTGGGTTAGTTAATTAAAAACTATGATAAACTTTGATTTAAAAGTTTTTATTCTGAGAAAATGATTTTTATTATGAACATGAAACTATATCCAATAATTATGGTTAAACTCAAAGTGGAAGTATGTTTTCTAAAATGGTCATCTAGACGTCATTCTTTCGACTGAAATGACTACCTTTACAAAAATGACTTGTAACTTATTTTTCCGACTATAAACCTATACTTTTCTGTTTAGATTCATAAAATAGAGTTCAATATGAAACCATAGCAATTTGATTCACTCAAAACGGATTTAAAATGAAGAAGTTATGGGTAAAACAAGATTGGATAATTTTTCTCATTTTAGCTACGTGAAAATTGGTAACAAATCTATTCCAACCATAACTTAATCAACTTGTATTGTATATTATGTAATCTTGAGATACCATAGACACGTATACAATGTTTCGACCTATCATGTCGACACATCTATATATATTTCGGAACAACCATAGACACTCTATATGTGAATGTTGGAGTTAGCTATACAGGGTTGAGGTTGATTCCAAAATATATATAGTTTGAGTTGTGATCAATACTGAGATACGTATACACTGGGTCGTGGATTGATTCAAGATAATATTTATCGATTTATTTCTGTACATCTAACTGTGGACAACTAGTTGTAGGTTACTAACGAGGACAGCTGACTTAATAAACTTAAAACATCAAAATATATTAAAAGTGCTGTAAATATATTTTGAACATACTTTGATATATATGTATATATTGTTATAGGTTCGTGAATCAACCAGTGGCCAAGTCTTACTTCCCGACGAAGTAAAAATCTGTGAAAGTGAGTTATAGTCCCACTTTTAAAATCTAATATTTTTGGGATGAGAATACATGCAGGTTTTATAAATGATTTACAAAATAGACACAAGTACATGAAACTACATTCTATGGTTGAATTATCGAAATCGAATATGCCCCTTTTTATTAAGTCTGGTAATCTAAGAATTAGGGAACAGACACCCTAATTGACGCGAATCCTAAAAATAGATCTATCGGGCCCAACAAGCCCCATCCAAAGTACCGGATGCTTTAGTACTTCGAAATTTATATCATATCCGAAGGGTGTCCCGGAATGATGGGGATATTCTTATATATGCATCTTGTTAATGTCGGTTACCAGGTGTTCACCATATGAATGATTTTTATCTCTATGTATGGGATGTGTATTGAAATATGAAATCTTGTGGTCTATTATTATGATTTGATATAAATAGGTTAAACCTATAACTCACCAACATTTTTGTTGACGTTTTAAGCATGTTTATTCTCAGGTGATTATTAAGAGCTTCCGCTGTCGCATACTTAAATAAGGACGAGATTTGGAGTCCATGCTTGTATGATATTGTGTAAAAACTGCATTCAAGAAACTTATTTTGTTGTAACATATTTGTATTGTAAACCATTATGTAATGGTCGTGTGTAAACAGGATATTTTAGATTATCATTATTTGATAATCTACGTAAAGCTTTTTAAACCTTTATTGATGAAATAAAGGTTATGGTTTGTTTTAAAATGAATGCAGTCTTTGAAAAACGTCTCATATAGAGGTCAAAACCTCGCAACGAAATCAATTAATATGGAACGTTTTTAATCAATAAGAACGGGACATTTCAGAAAACACCTCAATCGAGAGGATGAACCAACCGCACTTCATCTACGTAAGAAGAGATTCATGCATATATTTATGCACTTGAAAACTCTTGGAACCTGAGTAAACATTTAACACGTATCTGTGCTAATTCCTTTAGTATTATTATTTCCAAAAATAACTTGGTAATTCCTTTTAAAGTAGCAAATTTTTTCACAGCTCCAGCAAGTGAACTTCGACTTTTCGTTCAAAACAACCTTATTATCACCTTGATTTATATGCATGCTATCTTATTGTTGCCAGAGAACCTTTTGTATTCCACCATATTACCAGCAGACGTACCAGCAACCTCGTTGCTTCTTAGCTTAAATCTCTCTGCTAAATCATTATATTTACTCATTGAAACCCTATCATATACTCATCCGCATCTTGTAACGAGAACTGCCATACCAATTAACGGGAATCAGCAATCAGTACTTTGAAAACTCACAGCATATCTACATCAACAGTTATATGTATAACATTTACCTCTTAGAACTATGATCTTCCATTCTGAAATTCTGAAAAGCACCCAGTCTGCGCATTAATACTCTGAATTTTGAAAAGTTGAATGAAGCAACAAAAACTGTAAACGACCTCAACAGCCAAAAGTTGATGATAAAGAATTGTATGTTGGCAAAGCTCAGAAAAAGTTCGAAACTGAAAAACTGATTGAGCAAACTACGAAGGAGTCTCTGAAAAAATCACAAGAACTAAACTTGTACATTAAGAAACCTGATGATTCTGTTTCTGATGAAATCTTTAGCGAATACCTTGCTTCTGACTCCAAACTCTTGCGGACAAATTTTCTTCACAATCCTTCGATATTAGAAATTCCAAGATATTATCGTATCTTTCATTATAAATATCCTCCATATTTCTGAAGATATTTTTATAACTATTCTTATATGAAATCATTAATCTCTTTGTGCTATCAGTGTTACATCATATAGAAACTGTTAGTTTCTATATTCTGTAAACTTTCGAGCTTAAAATATGAATGTTATTGAAGTAATGTTGGGAACTGATGCATGAGTTAGTATAACATAATGACACTTGATCAACGTGATTATATTACAGTAAGTGGTGCTGAGTTTCTAAATGGAACATGATGATTCATAGATTATAACGTCATCATGTGTCATGTTACATAACTCTTTCATTCTGATTAACTTCTGAACATATCAAGAAAATATATTCTTGATAGTTCTATTCTCAGTAATTCTGGTAATTTGACAAATCAAATCGTGCTATTACGTTCTTCCTTGTTAAGACATTAAGTTTATTAGAAACCTCATACTTACAAATTCTGGACCGTTACTTGCTTTATTAGAGGTCGAGAAGAGAATAAAAAGGCAAAGAGCTCTAAAATATAAGAGAAAATATAAAGCCCAATAACAACACGTAGGTTACAAACAGTGGATATTAATACAAATAGCAATATAAAGACAAGGTAGAATTAAGAATAGTATCACCCCAAAGTAATAGTAGAAGTAAACAGATTCTTCTGGTGGAAGATTAAAAAGAAGGATGACAGAAATGATAATTAACAAAATATCAAGGATTAGAATTGAATTAAGCATTTTCACAATCTTTTGGATGTATGAACTAAGAAAGAAAGTATAGAAATGGTGAGAATAATGGAACGGAAGAGCTTAATTTATAATGAAATACCAGACAGAGTAATCGAGGCAGATCACCGTATTTAATTATAGAAATCTTAATTTCCTTACTCGCCGAAGAATCAAATCTTTTAGATTTCGAAGATTTTTTTTAAATCCCTTGAATTCCGGAATTCAACCAAGACAACGTCAAAAGTTAAGACGCACCTTATTTTCTAAATTCCAATGTGACTAAATCAAAAGTTAAATCTCTAACTCAATCTTTTGTGATAGCTTCATTCGTACTCTTCGAATAATCGAATTGTTTTATCCATATTACTCAATAATGATAGAACTCTATTTATCAACTCATATTCGTCATGAAAACATTTTTATTGTTAGCCATGACCACCTCACTCAAATTTCGGGACGAAATTTCTTTAACTGGTAGGTACTGTGACGACCCGAAGATTTTCGACCAAATTTAAACTTGATCTTTATATGATTTCGAGACGATAAGCAAAGTTTGTAATGTTGAGTCTCAAAACGTTGGGACTATTTTTTTTTTTAGGAATGCATTTGACATTGACTATTCCCGACGATTCACGAACAGTAGTTTATATTTGGATGTAAATATATATATGGTAAAATAGTAACAAAGTATTAAATAATATACTCTGAATTTATTTGCTTCAATATATAAAATTAATTTAATCATCTACTTAAAATCTTAAAACATAATATTATATATAGTAGTTTGAATATATGTATGTATATGACTTCTATACGTAATTATTATTATATATTGTAAAATATATAAAAGGTATAGATATTATGTGTTGAAATATACAATATCTAATTCTATTATCGGTTAATATAATATTTTATATATATATATATATATATATATATATATATATATATATATAAGAAAATTATATTTTCATATTTAATATACAAACACATAAATAATGTAATTATATTAAAAGTAAACATTTCAATATATGTTATTATATATATATTATATAATTAATAATATTACATAGTTAATGATATGTAATATTAATTACAAGAAAATATAGATGATATATTATTACTTTTATTATTATTACTAATATTAATATTAATATTACTATTAATAATAAGATTAATATCAGTATTATTAATACTATTATATGATATATATAAATATAAAAATTTGAGATACATAAATTGTTATATTATTATTACTACTAAAAATATTATTATCATTAATAATATTATTACTATTATTTTTATTATTATTATTATTATTGTTTATTATTATCAATATAATTATTATTATTAGGATTATTATTATTATTAATTATTAATATACTATTTTATTTATTAATATTAATTGTATATAAATTGTAAAAATCAGATAATTATGAAGATTCAGTACAAATCAAGATAAACTTTTAATTTTTATATTATTATTCTTCATGTCCTTGAGTATGTAGCGACATTGTAGGTAATTTTGTTTCTGTCGAATATTGTTACGGGTCGATTTCAATCACAAATTCAAAACAGGAGTCGTTCGATATATATTAATTTACAATTAGTTAATGAATTTAAAACCATAAAATTTAGGGAGAAAGGTCGACACCTCTGTTCCAGTTACATAAATCAAAAATTCAAACTTCGAATAAACTAGCAAAATCCATAAATGTAGGATGGTTAGGAATCTTATAGTGAAGATTTTTGTAAAGTTTCAGCCTTCGATTTTTAATATCGTGTACGAATTTCGGAGTCAAAGTTTTTGAAACAAAAAGTCAACTATTGTTCATCAATCAAATTCGAAATTTCTGTTATGATTGAAGTTAAATTGATGTTTTGGAAAGTTTATAGGGAGTATTTAGAACCTATTTCATGTTATAAACATATCCTGTAACGATCTCTAAACCAAAAATCGAAATTCTTTTTTTTTATAAGCCGCGATATGTACAGCGGTTTTCCTCTTTTTAAAATTTTTTTTTTTTTTTTTTTTTACAATCACTTAATTTTGATGGTTTCCAACTAATTTTAAGTACCTAATATTGTCTTTGTAATTGAGTCATGGGTTGGAAAATTGCTTTGGCCGATAGTTTTTGGGAAGGAGAGGAAGAAGGAAGCATAATACTTACGGGTTATATAAATAAAAAGGAGTTTTTAAAACAGAAAAATAGTTTCGGATGGATGGTTAGCAGGGATGTTGGGTTAGCGGGAGGTCTCGGGTTCGAGTCTCGCCTAGGGCATTTTTTTTAGAAAAGCTCTTTGAAGGGTATACACTTTTATTACTTTTATTATTATTATTATCATTCTTATTATTATTGTTATAATTATTAGTGTTATCATTATTATTGTTTTCATTAATGTTATAAACATTATTATTATGATTAATATTGTTATTATTAGTTTTGTTATTATTAGTATTATAATTATAATTATTAATACTATTATTATTACTAATAAAAGAATTAACTAGCAAATATTGTTTTTATCATGATTATAACCACAAATATACTTATTAATATTATGGTTAAGTTAATTATTAGTATTACTAAAATAAAGTAATTACATATTATTATCATCTAAATAAGTGTTATTATCATAACTATAATTATTATTATCACAATAAATATTACTATTTAGGTTGTTATGAGTATTGCCACTAATATTACTATAAGTATTATTATTAATTTCATTAAAATTAGTACTTGTATCATATTATAATTAATAGTATTAATATTATTATTACCACCTGTATTATAATTATAATTAGTATTATAATCAACGTTATAAGTACCATAGTCATTATTAGGATTATTATCGTTATAAGTATTATTATTTATATTTATGTTATCAAGAGTATTATTATGTAGTTACTAAAATCATTATCATAATTAGCATTAACAATAAAAAAATTAATATTTTTACATTTACTATCATTAATATCATTATTATTATTATTATTATTAATAGAATTATTAACATTTTTAGTTAATTAATAATATTAAGTATTATGAACATTTTACCACTATCAACATTATTTTAGTATTATTATAACTACTGTTATTAATATACAAATGATATATTTTAAATACATATAACATAACAAAATTAATATTTTTATATACAAAATGAATAGGTGAAACATATATATATTGTTAATATAAAAAGGATATAACTAATAAATTTATATATATTTGTTCGATTTCAATTATATATATTAATAAATATACAAATGATATAGGTTCGTGAATTCAAGGCCAACCCTACATTGTTCAATGTCGTCATATGTATTTTTACTACAAAATACAGTATTGTGAGTTTCATTTGCCTTTTTACCCTTTATATTTTTGGGCTGAGAATACATGCGCAAGTTTTATAAATGTTTTACGAAATAGACACAAGTAATCGAAACTGCATTATATGGTTGAATGATCGAAGCCGAATATCCCCCTTTTAGCTTGGTAGCCTAAGAATTAGGGAACATCACTAATTTTGAGAATTAGTGGACGCCTAATTGACGCGAATCCTAAAGATAGATCTATTGGGCCTAACGAACCCATCCAAAGTACCGGATGCTTTAGTACTTCGATGTTGTTTTTATCATGTCCGAAAGATTTCCCAGAATGATAGGGGATATTCTTATATGCATCTTGTTAATGTCGGTTACCAGGTGTTCAATCCATATGAATGATTTTTGTCTCTTTGCATGGGACGTATATTTATGAGAACTGAAAATGAAAATCTTGTGGTCTATTAAAATGATGGAAATGATTATTTATGTTAAACTAATGAACTCACCAACCTTTTGGTTGACACTTTAAAGCATGTTTATTATCAGGTATGAAAGAAGTCTTTCGCTGTGCAATTGCTCATTTTAAAGATATTACTTGGAGTCATTCGTAACATATTTCCAAAGACGTTGCATTCGAGTCGTTGAGTTCATCAAGATTATTATTAGGTCAATTATAGTTAGATATATTATAAAATGATATGCATGCCGTCAACTTTCGATGTAATGAAAGATTGTCTTTTCAAAAACGAATGTAATGTTTGTAAAATGTATCATATAGAGGTCAAGTACCTCGCGATGAAATCAACTGTTGTGAATCCTTTATAATCGATATGGACTTCGTCTGGATAGATTAGGACGGGTCTCTACATTATTGTTGTTGTTTGCATTGCAGCCTGTACTGCGGCTATGTTCGCTGCAAGGAAAACACGAAAATCTTCCTCGCTCATGTTCATGTTGTGTCTAGTAATCGGTGACATTTCCTTCAAAAATAGCCAAAAGAATTAAGTTAATCATATAGAATATTAGGAGTAGTCAATAGTATTTCGTAGCATAATATGAACTTATTTATAAAAGTCTTTTCTTCATATTTGCGTTTTATAATTTTAATTCGGGTAGTACCTACCCGTTAAAGTTCATACTTAGTAGCTAATATACAATTCAATTACTACAATTCTAATATGAAAAACTAAATTCAATAATATTACATGTTCAAACTTTGATACAAATTTTTTTTTTTTTACAATCATACAATTCTGCTATTTTACATATAGCATGAAATATAGTACACGATAACTATGATACAAGGCAGCTGTTAAGATAATTCTAGTTAAACTCAAATTATTCAGTAAAGGCAATAAAGATACGTAATTCATAGGACCAGAAACAAGTCATGCATTTGGGTTTCACTAATACTATTTCCCATCCTTGGTCAAGTGGGAAATAACAGTTGTGGCCGTTGGTAAGGCAGCATGTTGTAACGTCATCAAAAGGACGGGGGTTACGTAATATCCAACAGTGTCATAACAAGTTAAGAACCTTATCTCTCACCCCAACTACTGAATCCGTCACCCGTGAGAATGTTTTATTAAGAAGTTTCAACCCAATGTTCTTTTTCTCAATTTGATGAGAGGCGAACATCACTAACCTGTAAACGTAACATGCTTCTTTAAGTTGCATGTTTGAAGCTCTTTCTAATGAACGAAGTCCTATATTGGGATATACGGAGTCAAAATAGGCCCTCAAACCGTAGGGTTTCCCGCACACATAGCCTTAAAGAAAACACGAGCCAACTTAGGGTATCCCCAGTGTGAGATACGCCACCTATCGAAGGAAAGCCTTCTATAAACCAAGGCATGCCTGGAACGTCTTTCAAATGTCTTACAAACTAATTTTGCCATAAACAATTGAGCCGATGAATCCTGACCAACTCTAGACAAGATTTCATTAAGCATTTCTCGTGGCAGATCTTCTAAAATGTTTGGTTGTCTATCCCTAACATCCATTTTGTAATTTTTATACTGTAAAAAGAGTCAGAAATTAGATTTGTAAAAGATGATTAACAAAACATTACAAGCAATTTTTACATATAGCATAAAAGTACAGCACGCTACAATACATATATTACACGGCATGGTAAGAGTAAATGATTACAACTCTTTATTCAGACTCACTTGCTTCCTCTTCCTCGGACTCGGTTCGTTTTGCTAATTTCCTAGGGATAAATGGACCCGTACTACTACGAGTAGTCCTTTTCACAAATGGTTTAGAAAAATCTAGTTTCTTAGATGTTCCCGGGCTATAATTATAGTTTAAGAAATACGGGTGTTTACGGTATATTCCATCAGGGTATTTCATGATAACATAGGGTTCATCGGGTTTGGGATCAGGTTTCTCTATTTTGATAGATTTTCCCTTATTGTTTTCTTTTTCTTTATTAAATTGGGCCGAGGTAATTTCTATCACTTCGTCGGAATCCTCATCGGGATCCGATTCCTCAAAAAATTGGTAATCTACCCAATATTTTTCCTCCTCAGCGGAGACACCACAAACCATTTTTAACTTTGGTACATTGTTTGAGGATTTTTTTTCTTATTTAACTGTTTCCTTATGATTTTTAACACTTCCTCCTCCGAATCTTCTTCTTCCAGTTCTTCTTCTTTCGGTTCTTCTTCTTCCGAAATTTGTGAATCTTCCCAAAATGTATCCGACTCATCATTGTTATTAAGTGAGTCGATGGGATTGGTGCTAGCAGTAGACATCTATCACACATTAACTACCACATTAGTAATATACCACATAATATTTACATGTCAAAAATATATAGTTTCCAACAAAAGTGTTAAGCAATCGTTTTTAAAGCAAACACGGTCGAAGTCCAGACTCACTAATGCATCCTAACAAACTCGATAAGACACACTAATGTAAATTTCTGGTTCTCCAAGACCAATGCTCTGATGCCAACTGAAATGCCCCGTTCATATCGATTATAAACATTTCATATTAATTGGTTTCATTGCGAGGTTTTGACCACTATATGACACGTTTTTCAAAGACTGCATTCGATTTTAAAACAAACCATAACCTTTATTTTATCGATAAAGGTTTAAAAGGCATAACGTAGATTATCAAGTAATGATAATCTGAAATATAACGTTTACACACGACCATTACATAATGGTTTACAATAATATTATACAACAATTTATTTTCCGAATGCAGTTTTTAAACATTATCATACAAGCATGCTGACTCCAATTCTTGTTTTCATGCAACAGCAAAAGCTCTTAATAATCACCTGAGAATAAACATGCTTAAACGTCAAAAATGTAACGACCCGGCAAAAACGTCATTGACGGCGTCGTTAACTTAGGTCCCGTTACGTGGTCATAGTCCCTAAATGAGACGCGTTTGACCAAAATTATGTCGCATTCATTTGAAACGTGTAAGACTTACAAAGTTTAGTTACTAAACGGTTCGACAAAGAGTTTAAGTTTACAAAAGTTATAAAGTATAAATGAAATAATTTGCGACATAATATAAGTTGTAAATCTTGAATGCTATCATTAGCGTATGTATGTATGTATGCTTGACCCCAAGCAAGAAATCAAAGTGTATGCATGTATGCTTGACCCGAAGTAAGTATAAGTGTACGCGGAAGCATGTATCAAGTAGTCAAGTATGAACCTGAGAAACATATAGAAAACTGTCAACGAAAAACGTTGGTGAAATTATAGGTGTATTTGTAAAACGTTATTTTGAACCACAAGCAAGTATAAAGTTGATTATCTAAATCGTTTGTATTCCAAAAGTTATTGTTTGTATCACGAGCACCCAATTATCAAAGCTTAACTGAATAAGTACCTCTGAATCCATAGTGTTAGAACCTACACTATACACGATAAAATTATATTTCATCCGCTAACGGTAGCGAACCATCCGAATGAGGGTTCGTCAAACCCGTATGACCACACAACATAATTAATCGCTTACACCCTGCAAGTGTAACTAATGATAATTGAATTAAGGATTTTTGTTCTAACT
Organism: Rutidosis leptorrhynchoides; assembly: GCF_046630445.1. Classification (NCBI taxonomy): domain Eukaryota; kingdom Viridiplantae; phylum Streptophyta; class Magnoliopsida; order Asterales; family Asteraceae; genus Rutidosis; species Rutidosis leptorrhynchoides. The sequence goes on along the minus strand of NC_092335.1, from coordinate 312,547,576 downwards.
CGTACGTGGAATTTTTGTTTTCGTACTTGTGTTCAAAGTATAAACCGTATATGTTTCTCATCCCATGATTTAAAGTATAAAAGTTGTTGAAAAGATGGGTCTATGATCTCACCGTAGTAGCACGCCAAAGTACTTCATTTTAAACGTTGTGCAATAAAAGTTGTTTAGTCTTGACCTAAACAAGTAAGTTATATCAATATCGGGTAAGACACAAAGTCGGTCAAAGTTGTTCAATTAGTCCTATGGCTCGTTACGACTCGATTATATAGCATGTGAGTTAAGTTGTCAAGTTCCATGCAAGATATAAGTATAAAAGGAGGTTATAACGATTTAACAAAGTATTAGTTAAGTTTGACCAAAAGTCAACTTTCATCAAAGTCAAAGTCAACGGGGTCGGGTCGGGTATCCGACAATTTTTCTATGAAATATAAGCATATATAAGCATATTGGAACAAGTTGCATGTCAATCGGAGTTGCGAGGCGATGGGGGAATTAAACGTCAAAAATCAGCCAACAGTCCCTGTGTTAATCAGCACTTCTGACCTGTTTAAGTCACAATTCAGTAAATAAAAACTTAACCATTTGAACGTACACTCAAAGAGTTTTTCGAAAAGTGCTCACATGCCTTAAACGGAGCCACGATGAGCAAGTTATGGCCTTTTGAAAACAGCATCTTAAAAACATAAAATGCTGAAATGATGTTGTTAACAGCTCAAAATCAGCACGATTACCCATTTTCGCGCACGTTTTAATCCTGTTTAGACTCGACAAAAACATACATATAATATATCGTTTTAAAGCTTGTCGTAAGGGCTTTTAATACCAATTAATGGTTTTTATCCAAACTTAACCGATTCCAAAATACGAGCCCTCAAAGTAGGCCCGAGAGTAATTTTTGACACAATTAAACCCCAACCAAAAATCACAAATTCAACAATCATGTTAATGAGGTCTTACCAAGTCAACCAACATATCAAATTGAAGCTAAAGATGCTAGTAACACATTTAATACATGAACTTTAACATATAACGACATCTAATCAACCAAAACCAAAGATTAAACTAACCCATTTTTCATATTCAAGCTAGTTACTCATACAAGCAAATCAAGCAACCAAATTACATATACATCAACCTAATGAGCCATAGACACTAACTAACACCATTTCAAGTTTATAAATCGAATTAGAGAAATTTGAGTTTTTGAAAAACCTTACCCCAAGTTATGAAATTGGTATCTATGTATAGAGGAGGTTGAGAGGATTCTAAAAGTACAATTTGTTTGAGTTGAGGCTTGCTAGATCTTGAGTATATGATGAATCTTTGTTGAAGATGAAAAGGATGCAAAGTGAAAGTAATACTTGAAAGAAAATTGGAAAAGAAAAAGAAATGAAATGAATGGCTGGAGATGGAGTTGACTAGGTCAACAACTAGTTACAACTTTGGTCCCATGACAAGTCTAGTCCCTCGAGTTTAAAAGCGGGTGCGTGAATTAACCAAACGAATTATTCTAAATACGCTAGGGTAACAAGAGATGTTATAATTAAATAACGGGAAGTATTAAAACGCTAGTCAACGGAAGATACGAATTTGGATAACGAAAGATATAGTTTATAAAAAAAAGACGGGCGTTAAAATAAATTAACGGAAAAAGGCGGGTTGTTACAAACAAAAATATTGGTGAGTTATAGGTTTAACCTATATATATCAATTTGTAATAATAGACCACAAGATTTCATTTTTCATAAATAACCATACACTCGCAAGTGTATAAAAATCATTCATATGATGAACACCTGGTAACCGACATTAACAAAAATGCATCTAGCATATCCCCATATAGGAACCTCGTCTGTATATATAAATAAACCTCGAAGTACTAAAGCAGTTCAAATTCTCTGATTGGGGCTTGTCAAAGCCCATAGATCTATCTTTAAGATTCGCGTCAATTAGTGGCGTTCACTAATTCTTAGGTTACCAAGCTAACAAATAGGGATACGCGGTATAATAATTCAATCGTAGAATGTAGTTCAAGTACTTGTGTCTATTTTGTAAAATATTTTCAAAATCGCATATATTCTCATCCCAAAAATATTAGATAGTAAAAATGGGACTATAACTCACTTTCACAGATTTTCAATTCGTCGAAAATCAGACTTGGCCACGGATTGATTCACGAATACAAATATATAGATATATATCAAAGTATGATAGAAATATATTCACATCATATTTTTATTTATGTTTTGTCGATTTAAGTTGTTAAATTATCAGTCCAACGTTAGTAGTCCACAATTAGTAGTCCAATGTTAGTAGTACATATATAATTCAAAATATCACCCTATAATAATCAAAACATAGTGTACACGTATTGTATAAGACTCAATCATGACCCACGATACCGCTATTGTAGTTACACGTATTGTGTATGTGGGTCTTTTGATTTATCTGACGCGTTGTGTAACTAATGTCTTAACTAATCAAGATTACATGATATTGTCTCGGACTTATCCGAGACTAGTAAATTACATGAAAATACTCATGACATGTTAGAATACATGTATAATACAAGAAACATTAGCTAGGATGTGGTTAGTATAGATTTTTGTAAAACTAAACTGAAAAAGTGGTGGTTTATAGTCGGAGTTACATGTTACAGGTCCACAATTGAAAGAGGTAGTCATTTCCGTCGAAAAACGACATCTTGATGACCATTTTGAAAAACATACTTCTACTTTGTTTTTAACCATGATTTTTAGATATTTTATCATGTTCATATGAAATATCATTTTCCCATAAAACAAACTTTAAATTCAAAGATTAAGATAGTTTTTAATTATCCAACCCAAAACAGTCATCGTTTTACTACGACAGCGTATGTCCAGTTTTACGGTGTTCTTCGTGTTTCCAAGTTTTAAATCATTAAGTTAGCATATCATATAGATATAAAATATGTGTTAAGTTGTTTTTAAAAGTCAAGTTAGAAGGATTAACTTTGTTTGCGAACAAGTTTAGAATTAACTAAACTATGTCCTAGTGATTACTAGTTATATTTTTCGAATAAGATAGTTATATATATATATATAAATCGAATGATGTTATGAACATCGTTACTACCTCGAGTATAGTAGGTAAACCTACTGGAAATGATGAGTAATAAACTTGAGCTTTAAAGGATCTTTGATGGCTTGGAAGTTCTTGAAGTAGAATCATGACACGAAAACAAATTCAATTAAGATTACTACTTGATTTAAGATAGTTATAGTTATAGAAATCGAATCAAATCTTGAATATGATTATTACCTTGTATTAGAATGATAACCTACTATAAATAACAAAGATTTCTTGAGGTTTGATGATCACTTGAAATGGATTTGCAAGATTTGAAGTAAGCTAGCAAACTTGATAGTGTTCTTGAATTGTTCTTGAAAGATTGTTTTGTATGTTGATTTATGTTTGGATTTTTGAGCTAAATTGAGCTAGATTTTGATGAAGATGATAAAGAACACTTAGAACACCAAGAGAAAACTTGGGAGAGATGTGTTTGATGCATGAAAGTTGAAATGAGTATGTGTTGGTGATGTTCCTCATTCACGTGAATGTTACTAGATCATATTGGCTCCATTAATTTGTAATTTTGCTAATTATTTGATGCTAGATATTAAATGATGGTTCCACATGTTTGTTGACTAAATGAGGGCTGCTAAGACGTTATTACATCAATAATCGTTACTTAATCGTTTCAAAATTCTTAAGTTAGTAGTCTCATTTTATGTATATAGTTCATTGTTAATATACTTAATGAGATACTTAATTATCATTTCAACGTGTTAAACATATATATGTCAATATATATATATATATATATATATATATATATATATATATATATATATTATCATGTCATTTACAAGTTATATCGTTCGTGAATCATCGGGCAACTTAGGTGGTCAACCGTTTACATAAAATCCGTTTCAATTAACCAAGTCTTAACAAGTTTGATTGCTTAACATGTTGGAAACACTTAATCATGTAACCATTAATCTGGTATAATATATAATCATGGAAAAGTTCGGGTCATGACAATATATATATATATATATATATATATATATATATATATATATATATATATATATATATATATATATATATATATGTTATATATGTTCATTGAGTTTTACTGGGAGTTACAGATCTATATTCTGTTTCTACTTGAGTTGGAAAGAAACCAATAGAAGCTATCACTTACGGAATTATTCCATCCATAAATCCAATTTACAAGGTTACTTTGTGTCTCTGTTTAGCTTATTTCGTGTAATGCCAAATAAATTATGTATATGTATACGTATTTGTATTATGTATTATGTATTATGTACTATGTATAGAATAATGATTAACGAATATGTTCATGTAGTTTTTTGTATGTATGAATATATAAATAAATGTTTAATCAATATTATGTGATATTACATATATACATTAGTTAATATTTGTGAATGTTGTTGAATGAATATCTGATCAACTAGTCTAGTGTTCAATGAATATTTTTTTTAAAAATTGTAACTTTTTTTAATTCAGGTGTAGCATGGCCACGAGTTGGATGAGTTGTTCAAGAGCATCGAAAACATACCAAGAAGGTCTTGTTAATTATCTTGATCGCATGTTTTCTACTAAAGGTAAAAATGGTGAGATACCATGTCCGTGTGTAAAATGTGGTAATCGGATGTGGGTGGGTCGTGCAGCTGCTAAAAATCATTTGATCCTTGACGGTTTTTATAAAGGTTATAAATTTGATCCTTATGTATCTAAAACAATTAATGATCCTATGTTGGATACCGAAGAAACTAAATTAGAAGAAACTGAATTTGAAGATAACATGCAAGGAATGATGCATGACTACTTTCATGAATTTGATGATAACAGCCAAGAAATTGAATTTGATGATAACAACCACGAAAAGGAAACTGATACTATACCACACATACATGAGAAAAGGTTTTATAATAGATTGAAAAATGTTGTGAAAGAACTATACCCTGGGTGTAAAAAGTTCTCTGCTCTTTCCTTTATCGTTAGGCTGTACTATATCAAGTGTATTGGTAAATGTAGTGACAAGGCTTTTGACATGATGCTTGATATTTTAAGAGTGGCCTTCCAGGAAGCATCCATACCAAAGTCAACATATGAACTAAAAAAGATAATAAGTGACTTTGGACTTGGTTATCAAGAAATTGATGCTTGTCCTAATGATTGTATGTTGTACTGGAAAGGTAAAAAGGACAAAACAGAATGTGATGTATGTAAAATGTCAAGGTATAAAAAAAATGGAAGTGATTCAGATGATGAGTCGACCATGAATGATAAGGAAAAGAAGAAAAGGAGCAAAAATTTTGCATTATTTTCCGCTCATACCACGGTTGCAAAGGTTGTATATGTCACATGAATCTGCTGCGGCCATGAGATGGCATGAAGATAGTCTCACTAAAGATGGTTTTAGGAGACATCCGGTAGATTCACCAGCTTGGAAAACATTAGATCATACCTATCCTGATTTTGCTAGGGAACTTCGAAATGTCATGCTTGGGTTAGCGAGTGATGGGTTTAACCCTTTTGGAAACATGAATGTTTCACATAGTACATGGCCTGTTGTTTTGATACCATATAATCTGCCTCCATGGATGTGCATGAAAAACCTTATTTATTTTTAACTTTACTTATACCTGGCCCATCGGCTCCAGGTAATAATATAGACGTCTATCTGCAACCGTTAATTGAGGAGTTAAAGGAGTTGTAGGAAACTGGAGTAGAGACTTATGACGCATCAACAAAGAACACCTTTAATATGCGGGCTAGTTTGTTATGGACAATAAGCGACTTTCCTGCATATGCGAATTTATCGGGATGGAGCACAAAAGGTAAATATGCATGTCCCGTATGTCATAAGCATACCAAATCAAGACGATTAAAGCACTGCTCGAAACATATATACATGGCACATTGTCGATGGTTGGAAATTTTGCATCCTTTTCGTAAAAATAGAAAATCTTTTGATGACACAGAAGAATTTGAAATTCAACCCCGTTGCTTAACAGGGGAACAAGTTCTAGGTCAGCTCCAGGGTATTTGAGAATTTAAGTTTGGAAAACTTGTGAAGACTAACCCACCCCTACCATATAACTGGAAGAAAAGAAGTATTTTTTTTTATTTACCATATTGGAAAGATAACTTAATACGTCATAATTTAGATGTCATGCATCCAGAAAAAAACATTTGTGACAGTGTCCTTTGAACGCTACTGAATCTTGATGGAAAAACCAAAGATCATTTAAAATTACGTCGTGATTTAGAAGAAATGAAAATCAGAGCTGAGCTTCACCCTACACCCCTTCCAAATGGAAAAGTGTATCTGCCGTCTGCATGTTTCACAATGGATAAAAAAGAGAAAGAACTATTTTTTCACGTTCTTATAGGGGTGACAGTACCAGATGTATATTCAGCTAATATCTAAAGGTGCGTTCAACAAAAACCCCCAAAACTGTCAGGACTTAAAAGCCACGATAATCATATTTTGATGCAGCATCTGCTTCCAGTTGATGTACGAAATGTATTACCTAAGAAAGTGTGTTCTGTTGTGATGAACCTATGTCGATACTACAGACAACTATGCTCAAAGGTTCTAAATCCTTATGATTTAGTTCAAATGGAAAATGACATTGGAAAAATACTTTGCGATCTAGAAATGATTTTTCCCCATCATTCTTTGTCATCATGATTCATCTTTCAGTTCATCTTGCTACTGAAGCCAAACAAGGGGGACCAGTTCAATACCATTGGATGTATCCAATAGAAATGTGTGAATTTATAAATTGGTCATTACTATATTGATGTATTTTTTTAATATTTTATTGCTAACATGATCATACATACTTGCTGATCACCCAGGTATTTAGGTACCTTAAAATCATACGTGCGAAACAAGGAAAAACCCGAAGGATCAATTGCCAAAGGATATTTAGCTGAGGAGTGTTTGGCATTTTGTTCACTGTACTTATCCAGTGATGTCGAGACGATACATAATAAGAAAAGTAGAAACTACGATGACGGTGGTAAGGAGGATGTCTTACCTATATTTTCAATGTCTGGTAGACCCATTGGTGCTACAGTGGCAACAGAGCTAGACCTTGAGACCTTGGATAAAGCACATTCCTATGTGTTGTTCAATTGTAGCGAACTAGATTCTTTTAAAACGTGAGTAAAGTAATTAAATATTGTTTAATTCGATGTTTATATTATTTTCTCAATTGACCTTACACGTTGTCATCATCATATTTATACAATGCAGAGAAAATCTGCAAATATACGTGATCAGAATAGAAAATTCCGTAAGCAGCAGCTGGAGCGCTTGCACAGTCAAACTTTTCGCTCGTGGTTTTCCAAACGTGTAAGGACTAATCTTTTCAAACCTTCTAACAAATTGGTAAGTAGAAGATTTTTTAAAAATATGTTGCACAATTTCATGTTAAACATCTGGATAAGATAGGTGATAATATCATTACAGATGACCTAAGGACTTGGCAAATGGCCCATGTGAGTTTGTCAAAACATATAAAGGATTTATCGTAAATGGTTACCGTTTTCACATAAAAGATGTTGAAAAGAAAATAAAAACCTAGAATAATGGTGTTATTCTTGAGGTCCTAACAAAAAGCTTCTCGAGCACTAGAGATAACAATCCTCTCACTGGAGATGTAACATAGTACGGGGTTATAAAAGAGAACATTAAGCTGCAGTATTATGTTGAGAATAAAATAGTTTTGTTCCGCTGTGATTGGATTTCTAATGGTTCAAGGAAAAAAGTTGATGAGAATGGATTTACTCTACTCAATTTTGTAGGTGGGAAGCCTGATAAAGAGCCCTACATATTAGCAAGTCAAGCACAACAGGTGTTTTCTGTCAAAGATCGTGTTCACAAGGGATGGAAGGTCGTTATCAAGACAACACCTAGGGATTCATATGACATGGATGACCAAACAAGCGTTGACGTCGAAATGCTTTTACGAAGTGCGGCGTCTACGGGTCCTGATAAAGATGTGGATGTGGATATTGAAATGGTTAGAAGGGATTTAGAGGGGACTGTTGTTGAAAATACTACCTTACAAAGTGAAGCACTTGATGAAAATGTTGATGAAGAGGCTTCATGATATGGACTATTTATATTGTTTTTCACATTGTGTCAGAGTTGGTTAAAACAGATTTTGTGTTGTAATTTTTTATAAGGTAGAATATTACAAGTATTTACTCATACATGCTATTTTAATTGATTTGTATTGGGCATGATTCTACAGAATAAATACTTCCATTCGTTGTTATTTTGGCAGACTTTGTTAAAACAGATTTTGTGTTGTAATTTTGTACATGCTAGATTTTTGTTATCATCAAATAGTAATGGGCATGATTGTACAGAATAAATACTGCAGGTGCAACTTAATTGGCAGTCAAATGCGAAGTATTGCAACGATATGATTTAAACATCGACAAAAGATTAATGTATACAATTGAAACACAAAACAAGTTTTTCATTAATACCCTAAAGGGTGATGTACATCAAGGACAACAAAAAACTTTTGTAACCTACGAGAGAACCCAATCAAACATTTTTCATCTGTAAGATACCGATTCGCCCCTTTAAAATTCACCCAGCCTGAGTACACTACCAAATTTTTATTAGTTACACATCTTGGTTGTTTCAAACCAAATTTATGGATTCTCCCATCCAGATCGATGCAATCATACTTACAATCTGCTCTCAGCTCTTGTAGTTGATTAAACTTCTCAGGTAACTCCTAAATAACTATTGAATTATATTAGTCAAAAATATGTTAATAACTTGGTAATAATAAATATAATCAAATGTTAATCAATATTATAACTTAAAATTTTTATAATTTGTTAATAATAAATATAATCAAATGGTAATCAATATTATAACTTAATATTTAAATAAGTCACCCAAAAAGTTCCTCGTGGTATATTCACGACGACGTATGTTATATCATCAGTACTCAAATCATTGTGGCTTTCCAACATATTGAGCTGGTTGTTGGCAATTTCACGTTTCTCACGGTCACTTATATAATTGTCTGCACTTGCATACAGTGATACTATTTATTATCATGTTTTATTTAAAATAAACTTCATAATAATCTTTAAAGCATTACACAGTATGTAAAGTTATACAGACTTGAATAATCAATTGATAACAACTGAAACAAACCGAACAATTATAAAATTACACACAATTCAAACAATCGAAAATCCAAAATACTTTAGCATTGTGTGTATCTGTGACAATCCAATTTTTGCTTAATCTTCAAACAAATAATAAAAAATTCATGTGTGTATCTGTGAAGAAAAACACAGCTATTAATTACACATAAACTTTTGAGATTACACTGATTTATGTGTAAATAAAGCACCTAACTCAATATAAAGTGAAGATCCATAGTTTGATTTTAATTTTTTTATTATAATATGTGATGATAAACCTTTAATCAAATTAATCATGTTTTCCCATTGTTTTTTTTCTTCTGAAAGATCAAAATTATTATTAAAATAAACCTCAACAATTACAAAGCATCACGAGCCTATACTATCAATAGCAACAAACATTAGACGAAACTAGACTAATCCTGGCTCGAGCAACCTTACATATACACTACATAATTACAAATGAAGATAAACAACAAAAATCCTTGTTTAGAATATGTAAATTTTCGTTAAATGTAAACTAAATTAAAGTTTATTCTTGAAAACATACTAACCTGAATTCGCCATTGAAGATGATGTAGTTAAGAAGAATTAGAAAGCAAATGTGTCCTGGCAAGTGACTAATTTTTTGCAAATGCAGAGTAGATGAAGAGTTGAGGAGATCATGTGTTTATATTTTTTTATTTATCAATTAAGTATAACCGTAATCATTTTTAAGCTGCCATTTTTAGTTTTGTTTGGCTCAATACTATCTTGGAAACACGCATCGATCGATCATTAGTCATTCTAATAAGTAAAATAATTAAAAGAATAAAAAGATACGGAGTAGTATTATAATACATGTGAGTATGGTTTACATTTTTTTTTTATTGTATACGAGTGCTACTTATATTATCTAACAAACATTTATTTTTGTTTGGTGATAAATTTACATAAAATAATTTTAAAAAAAAACATTTAATAATTAACAATAATAGATATATTTACACGGAGTATAATATCTAAATTAAAAATGACTCCTACAATCCCGCCAATTCAACTCCAAGAATCACGGTTACAATTTCCTCAATATCCTTCCAAATTATCACCATCAAATAAAACCTAAACCTTCTCCAACTACGACTGTCTTCAAGAAATCGACAGGTATGTAAGCTTTTGAACCCATCTTTCGTCCATCTTTTTTTCAGGTATGATTATTTAAATGAGTTTCTGATTACATTTGGTTTTTAAATATGAAGGCTAACTTGATTAGGTATAATCAGTCATCTGATTAGGTACATTAGGTTTCATTTATTAAACATTGCATGCATCATTTTGCTGGCTGAATACAATTTCTTATGGGTAATTCGAACTTTCCTTAACAAATTTTCTGTTTAAGTGTATTGATGAGATCTGATGACTTAGGATTTTACAGTTGGTGTAAAATCCATAAACCATTGGATGCACTTAATTTATTTCTGTTTATGAGGTCATACTAAGAATGGGTATATTCATTATCTGTTTTGGATACATCTATAAAATTAGTGTATTATCATTGATGTAGCCTTAAAAATTAACCTTTGTACAGTTACTGCTACTTTATGTATATTCATTCTTTTCCTTTAACTCCAATACTTTATGTATATTATTAAGATTGACATGAATTAATAACACTACCAATGGTATGTCAATTATCTGTTGTTTGTGTATTTTGTTAATATGTTCGATTTTTTACCCAGGATTTACTAATAATAATACCTTTTAATTTGCTTTAAAGTTTTGATTAACTGTGTACTTATATTTTCATTATCAATAAACTATTGTTGTGTTAGCAGAATATGCGAAGATTAAGGACAATGACAAAAAGAAAAAGCAACCAATCAATTGCACAAACACAAAAACAAAACAAAAAATTCGTAAATTCCAAAAAACAAAACAAATCACATATCGTTGACTTCTTTAAACCAGCAATCCCATTACGACATAACACCCCAGAAGGAGCCCCACCCACCCTTCCTAAACCACCAAGTTCTGCAGAAGCACTCAAAGTAAAGTATTGAAGAACTTGTAGAATTGCTAATGCCGATAAACCTACTAATAAGTTGGATGGTACAAAGATTAGCCAACAAAAATCTACTGAAATATTCAATAGTGACTCTGATTCTGTTGATGCCACACAAATCAAACAAACAATAAAAAAGACAACATTGGAGACACAGAATACAACAAAGCATTTGGCATCACCAAAAAACGCTATTTCGACTAATAAGCACGAATGAGCAACAAATACCCCTCTATCACCTGATATCACATCAACTTTACCCAAACCCACATATCGTACCACACCATCTAAAGGATCGAATATAGAAAACATCAGCGAAGAAAATGTACTAGATACTTATTGTAATTCTGATTCTGATGATGTGGTTGTTGGTGCTGAAGTTTCAAGATTAGAGAGGATTTGCGAGAATAACAGGAAATACAATGCTTTAAGACTCCCAGAGATTGCTAAGTCGTTCAAGCGTACGATATATGGTGGAAAAAAATGAAGGAAAATGAGAAAGAGATTGACACATCTGATTCAGATGGCGAGTATGTTCCTCAGTCTGAATCTGAAGATGTGTTAGATGGTGATAAGGAGCCGACTACCCATGATGAACCTACAATAGTTGAACGACCGACAAAGGTATTGTTCACAAATATGCTAATATCACCTAATTGACCTAAACTTATTCTTTTACATTTACGCGTTCTACTTATTTATTTATAGTCATTAACTCTCTTTAATGATAGAGAAGGGGTGGCCCTAAAAAGAAGTCGGCACCAAGAAGCAGTGAGAAACAAACAGAACCACATGCACCTCCCATTGTAGCTTCCGGAGATACCTGTGACACTTCCATTAAGGGCGAGTTACAATGGCTTAGTAAAGCTGTTCACTTTTTGATTAAAAAAAGATATTCATTTGATCCACCACCTCATATGTTTGTTGCTGATTAGAGAACTTATGGTACCGCTACTCAATCCGCTCATAAATAACATGCTGAGGGCGCGGTTCAGGGAACTTCTAAGGCTGTTTGAACTTTTGATATCAAACAAACATGTTTATTATTCCAATGGTACTAATTTTTGTGTCTTGTTAAACTGTTTTTTATTAGTGTTTGCGTGGTGACTATTATTATGCTAGGTTTTACTATGTTTTATGGTGTTGCTTATGAATCATGTAAGATATTATGAACTATGTCTTATGGTGTTTCTTATGAATAATGTAAGATATTATGAACTATGTTTTATGGTGTTGCTTATGAATCATGTAAGATATTATGTTTTATGTTTTATGGTGTTACTTTATATAAAGCAGATATGCGCATTTGTGTATCTGTTATAAAACTTGTAGTAAAGTGTTAATTTGTTATCATCATCTAATAATGGCCTTGAAGTATTGTAATTTCTGTATGTGAAGGTTAACTTTTCTGCATGTTAAGTGTATAGGGTTCGATCCACATCGGGTTTATTTATTGTACTTTTGGTTGAAGATGTTTTTTTATTGGAAAATGTGTTCGTTATAGAATTAATAGTCGACAATTGGTAACTTTTACAAAATACATTGTTTTTCATTTTAATACGATCTTCGGTAAATAACTATCATAATTGCATTAAATTTGCATTAGATATGTAGTCAATAACCATCATAATCGCATTGATGGTAATTTTAGGACACTAAAATTGTTTTTGTTTGTAGTTTGGGTGCCCAGCGTCATCACATACAATTATTATAAAAAGAACAGAAATAGAATAAAAAAATATATGTTAAACTATATGTATAAAAATCTAATATTCTAAAATTTTAAAAAATTAAATCTCCATGTGTTCCAAGTTTATTGAACGGGCATTATAGATTTGGGGTTGTTTTTTATCCTAAATTTCCGTCAACACTATCTCCATCAAATCCGACCTACCATCCTCATTCATCGACATCTCAAACCGTTCAAGTAATCGACAGGTATGTTAACTTTCCGAATCATATTCTCTACTTCCTTTTCTCAGTTTTGAAGATTTAACAACCGGTTTTTGATCACATTCATGTTTTAATTATGAGGGGTAACTTGAATATGTATAATCAGTCAATATATTACAACTAATATGCACTAACAACCCATTAAATGGATAATTCTGACTTAATTAGGGCTGATTTATGAGTCGATTATGTATAAAATAAAACATCTACCAGTAATTAGTGGTCAATTGCGATGTTAATGTAATGTAGAATCGGTTGGTTTGATTCACAAAACATTACATGCATTATTTTAACATCAACTTTACCCTTTTTATAGCTACTAATAATTTATGTACATTAAGATTGTCATTAGTTACAATCGTATGTCAATATTCATGTGCATGCGTATGTTGTTTATAAGTTGGGTTTGTGGTGACATACTAATACATAATACCTTTTCACTTTCTCTCAACATTTGATTAACTTTTTACTTACTTTTTCATGAATAATTAACTAATTTTATTTTATGTTTGGAGAAAATGGGTAGGCAAAAGACAATGGCAAAAAGAACACATGGACAAAAAAGAAAACAAACATACACAAACCAAGCAGTTGATGTACAAGCACCCGAAGTCAAAAAATGCAGATCAGTGAGAATTTGGAACAACGACAAACCCACAAAAGATTATAATGGAAAAAAGATCAGCCAAGAAGAGCCACAAGTTCTATTTTTGAGCAATTGTGATGATAGTGCAGATGCTAACGATCCTAAAAAGGTAACGCTTATATGTCACGTAATATTTTAAATAGAAATAGCATGATGGTTGTTGTACCATACAATTGATTAACTAATTACTACATACATTATATAATATCTTTTAAGGTTACATAATTGACCTTTACTACTTATTATATGTATTCCATAATGTTCGGTATGTACAAAATCTATACACATGTTTACTTATTTATGTTTATTAACTCTTTTTATAATTCCAACAAAGGGGAAAATCAAAGAGGACTACAGAACCAACCCAAGCGTCTGCTATACCAATTTTAATTCCACCTGCAGCGACTTTGGAACAACTAAAGAAGATCAAAAAGTTTGTGGGCCATCGTAGATTGTATTGGCCAACTCTGTGCCGTCTTACTGTGGGCGGTGTTAATGTGGGTGATATATTCAGCAAATGGTGTTCTCCTGCTTGGGATCGATTTTTTTTATGTATCGTACAATTTGTATGAAGAACTCGTCTATGAGTTCTTTAGCACTTACCGGTTAAACTTAAACATTGAGGACGTGACGTCAAAGTCAGCCATGTCTTTCAGTTTATGTGGTAAGAAGTTCAATCTTTCGTTTTCTGAGTTTGCTGTTGCTATAAAAATATATACGGCCGAGGAAGTGGAAAGTGAATCATTTAAGTCTGGTATAACTGGTTGGCCCGCTGATGGGTTATCTGAAGAATTTTGGTCATGTTTTGGTTCTGGGAAGTTCACAAACAACATATCATTAGCCCCGTCTATAGGATCATGCATCGCGATGTGGCTGAAACAATTAATCAGCGTGGCAGTTGCACTAACCTTTTCAATTATGAGGACTTGTTTTACATGTACTGTATTGTTCATAACAAGGCTTGTAATTTGGCTAAGTGTCTTAGAAAGTTCTTGTATAACTGCATTTGGAGGAGTGAAAGTAGGAAAATGTGTGGAGGTGTGTTTATAACCCGGTTAGCTATTAGTTTACGGGTGGTGAATGAGGAAGATTTGAAGCGGTTGAAAGTGATAGCCTATACAAAGTTGATTGAGGAAGATTACTTAAGAAAGCTGGAAATAGTGGGGAAGGATTCTCCTTTGTGTTTTGTTGGTAACACTGAAAAGCCTCAAACCAATGCACAAAAGGATACAACTCGATCTGCGACACAACCACCCAACGACACTCCACTCGAGCCCCAGGTAAAATAGTACTATATCTAACTATGGTAATAATATTAGTAGAGTACAAAATAAATAAATAAATAAATAAATTAAAAAAATGTATTATTATGTATAGGCATAGCATGATGGGTGATGTATATTTTCACAGTTCATTAACTATAATCAGTTAGGTTGATAATGTGCAGACTAGTATTGCAAAACGTCGACACTAATTTATTTTACTTATTTATATTTTTAATGCAGGAAAAACTCAAAGAAAAGCAGCAAATGCCAGCAACAAACAAAGGGCAAACACGTGGTTCAACTGATTATGAAGCTTTGAGACAACAGAGGATTAAAGAAAACAAAGACAAAGTGGAATCTTTGGGACTACAACATATTGCCAAATATTTAAGGGATATGGGAAGTGGATGTAAGTCGAGGAAAGGTAAAGAGAAAGAGTTTGATAGGTCTGATCCAAATGGAGAGTATATGCCGCCATCTAATTCTGAAAATGAAGTTATGTTTAATGCTGATAAGGAGCCATCCAGTCGAAAGATTATCAGCACCTTGAAGTTCCTAAAAGGGTAATGTTTACAACTACCTTCTATACTTCCTAATGTTTGATATATATGTACTAAATCTATACACGTGTTTACTTATTTATGTTGATTTATTTTCATCTATAATTACAGAAAAGTGGGAGACCAAAGAAGACAACATCAACAACTGAAGCGTCTGCAATCCACTTTCAGTTAAACCTGCAGTGACGTTGGAACAACTACAAAATAAGGTCAAGTTTGTGGGACCTCGAAATTTGTGGTGGCCAACTCTTCAAAAACTTAATGTGGCTGATATTTTCAAACGATGGTGTACTCCGGCCTAGAAAAGGTTATTTGACACAAGCCAAAATATGTATAAACCACTCGTCTATGAGTTCTACAGCACCTACCGATTCAACGGACACACGGATGACGTGAAGTCAAAGTCAGCCATGTCCTTCACTTTAGGTGGTAAGAACTACAATCTGTCGTTTTCTGATTTTGCTGTTTATATGAAACTATATACTGATGAGGAAGTGGCGGGTGAAAAAATTAAGTATGGTTTAACTAGTTGGCCCTCTGATGTGTTGGCTGGAGAATTTTGGAAATCCATTGGTACTAGGGAATACGGAAAAAAACACTTCACACACACACATCCCTAGCCCTTCCTACAGGATCCTCCATCGAGCTGTAGCTGAAACTATTAATCAGCGAGGCACTTGCACTAACCTTGTCACTCAGGATGACCTATTTTACATGTATTGTATTGTTGAGAACAATTCTTGTAATGGGCAAGTGGTCTTGCAAAGTTACTGTATAAGGGCTCATTGAAGTGTGTTAATAGTGTCGTGTGTGGAGGAGCATATGTCACCCAGTTAGCAATTGGGATAGGGGTTGTCACTCAGGAGGCTTTGAATGGCATGGAAGTTGTGG
This sequence comes from Rutidosis leptorrhynchoides, assembly GCF_046630445.1. NCBI lineage: Eukaryota > Viridiplantae > Streptophyta > Magnoliopsida > Asterales > Asteraceae > Rutidosis > Rutidosis leptorrhynchoides. The sequence goes on along the minus strand of NC_092335.1, from coordinate 312,530,950 downwards.
GAAATACTAAATTTTTTGATGAACAACAATTAAGAAAGCTAGAAATAGTAGAGAAGGACAATCCTTTGTGTTTTGTCGATCCTACTAAAAAACGGCAACCAATTCACAAACTGAATCTACAACACCTGCCACACTAGCTTCACAGGTTAAATGGTCAAACGATGCACTCAGATTTTTGATTAAGCAACTAGGATATTCATTTCCTTCACCCCCGCATACGGTTTCAGATGGTGACAGAAGTGATGGTACTCCTCAAGCAGCTAATGATCAAGACTGAAGCACTTTAATTGAACTTTGATATGGAAGAAACTTTATTTATATAACTGTTATGTTTGGGCTGCTTGAAACAATTTATGGTTGGCTAATTTTTAATTGCATCTTTGTATTTATGGCTGGTTAAAACTAAGTAATTCTGTCAAGTTGAAACAATTTATGTCATGTTATGTTTGTATGTTGTAAGTACATCTTTGCAACCTGAAACAATGTAATCGTCCTTTTGGTTATGATTTTTAATTGATACCAAACATGTTCCATTAATCTATTACTAGTTACTACTTTGTAATATTACCTTTGAACAAATTTATGTTGTTTGCTTTTGGTTGTTTGAACTTGAGATTTGAACTAGAGATAACAAAAATGTTATTAAATAGTAATTGATTTCTTCCAAGTTCAAATGTTTTTTCTTTTTTTTTTTTTTTTTTTGCGCCCAATAAACCATTTAATTTAACAATTACGTACAATGTTTCCGACCAAATTTTTAATCCATGAAGTTATATTATAAACTACTCTAGTATTCTCTGATTAAGACCTACCATTTATTTGTTCTATTAAGTCATTAGATCTTCTCACTATAGGACCCTTTTTAAAAAGGTCACAAGTTATAATATGACCTTTAAAAAGTGTCATATTAGTTATATCTTTTAGGGCCCTAAATAAATTCCGTCAATCAACATATAGGACCTCATTACTAAAAGGTCCTAAATAGTAGTCTGTTAGGACCTTTTCCATGACCTTGTTAGGACCCTGAAATAATGGTCCTAATATGTAGTTTTTTAGGACCTTCGCTTTTTTGACATAAAAAAAAGGGTCCTAAAAGGTCGTTTTTCTTGTAGTGGGAAGAACCCGTTGTTTCATGGTCGTACGAAACACATCAAACTGAGATATCATTTTATTCGCGAACTCATAAATGATGGTACTTTAATTGTTGCTAAAATTCCTGGTACGGAGAATCATTTTAATATGTGTACTAAAGTAGTTACGATTGGAAACTTAAAGCTTTGCATAGCTTCAACTGGTCTTCTTATGAACTAATGAAATAAGACGTCGACTAGAGCGTTTAAGGGTTATTGGTTTGATTTTGACAAGTAGGGTTGAAGACCTTGCATCGAAGTCTGTTGTTCCAGCGATGTTGAGTTTGTATGTCCCATGTTTGATTGGCGGTATAAAAGGTGGTTGAACATTCTTGGTTGGAATGGATGGTTGACGGGTTGTCGAGATTGAGTTTGTTTAAAGTCTTCTTCAATTGGGAGATTGTTGAATGTGTGAAGTAGATTTAATAAAAAAAAAGAAAAGAAAAGAAAACAAGATAGAAATAGTTTGGATATTAAGTTAAACTTAGAAGACAAGTCAAACTTGAAGGAAAATCTAGCTTAGAAGTCATGTGAAGCTTGGAATACAAGTGAAGCTTGGAAGTCATATGAAGCTTGGAATACAAGTGAAGCTTGGAAGTCATATGAAGCTTGGAATACAAGTCAAGCTTGGAAGCCAAGTTTACTTGAGGAACAATGATTTGTTTTTTATAGAATGTTTCTTGTACTTGAAGGTCAAGTTAAACTATAATGTTTTAGGTTTATCGCTTCCTTATAAATAGAATCATAATCTCCTTGTAACTCTAATAACAAAAATCAATAAAATTACTCTCTAGTTGATCGTGGACTAAAGCAATCACAACGATTGCATATAACTACGTAATATCTTCTGTCGTTTACTTTTCTTTCGTTATTTTGTCCATTTGTTGATTGTGGGATCACTATATTCGATTGGTGATAGGGTCCATAAATTCTTAACATACACCACTGATCTCTGATTATATGTTGATCAAAGCATTGTGTAAAAGGCAAAAGTTGAGGACCAAGGAAACATGAAATAGTATTGTTTACTCTTTAATATATAGTTTACTTCAATTAGTTGTGAAACAGAGATAGTCTACTAGGCAATGAAGAAGGAAACAATATCGTTCAAAAGATCAACCATATATATGGTGATTCTTTAAGGTAAAGTAATCAAATTCAGCTAAAATAGAGGAATATAAATGAACAGAGGAATAGAAATGGTTTTAATTTGAGTCTACATGCTATAATTAAAAAAAATCACCTTTTTCGAGTCACTGAAACAGTGATATTGACATTCTTCGGGTTATGTTTGGACATGAAATTCCTAATATTATTCGTAAACCTCACGAACACCTCTTCGATGACCGACTCACCAAAGTGACTTAATACCAAAGGTTCGGCCACAGCTCTCATACATTTTCCCATATTGTATCCTTGTCCATTTTCTTGTGAAAAATCAGGATTCTCGCCCGTCGAGGCATCCCAGTTTACTTCCGAGATCTTGAGACAGTCAATCATGAACGACCCTTCCTCCTCGATTGCATCACTAACTTCCTTAGCATAAGCATGGTACAACGGAATATTGAAGGATTCCAATTTCTCTTCTTCTATGTGTCCCTGTTTGCAATAATTAATATTTAATACTCAATATTTATAAGAATATAAGAATAAGAATAGCACTTAATCCAGTTCAAAAAAGTATGTGATAACTATGTGATGTAAATATTGAAGGATTCCAATTTCTCTTCTTCTATGTGTCCCTGTTTGCAATAATTAATATTTAATACTCAATATTTATAAGAATATAAGAATAAGAATAGCACTTAATCCAGTTCAAAAAAGTATGTGATAACTATGTGATGTACCTCATTAACCATATCGGTTAGGGCTGCAGCTAAGAGGTCCCAACTATAAAGATTTTCTTTGCTACAAGGATCTTCATTTCGTCTCCCTAAAATGGTTAAAACCATATGCCCTCCATCCACCACCTCCTGTGCACGACACTTGAGAAACATCAAGAAATCATTTTGGAATTGCTCTCGGTATGCTTTTATTACACTTCTCGGGCTTGTATCTGACATGTATACGTTCCCTTTGTTTGTCTCAGACATTTCAGGAACCTGTTCAATACATTTTTTTTATCGTCACTTATTTCATTGAGCATGACACATATACCTAAAGATCATGCGTTTAAATCATATATGATATTTAGAATTGTTATCGAGTGTCAACTTTTTTCAGTTTCGTGATTAGAGAATGTTGAATGGTCGTTCTCGTTTTATAATACAGTATATAATGTGATACATGTTACCTTAAAAAGAGTTTGTTTTATTGAAAGTACTTAAGGTACACTTCAGCTTGCTGCTGTTTGAAGATGATGCGAGTTCTTCTGTCTGTTGACTTTTCGGAGTCAAAGAAGGAAAGAAGATTTTGATAACTGGGGACGAATTAAGAAATATTTGGTTGAAGAATGGGATATTCTGTTTCAATGTAATGATGGTCTTAGACCATTCCCATCGAGGCGTCAGATCCACCCCGTCAGTCTACTTGGCAAATCTGACAAAAACTGACATTTTCTAACGGGGCGTTAGTTTCCGTCAGTTAGGGGCGTCAGTGGGTTTGGTAACGCAAAAAAAATAAAAAAATAAAAAATAAATAAAAATTGTCCGTTTCTTTTGGCCAATCAATGATTTTTTCTTTTTAATAAATATATATCTATTATTATCAATTTATTTTTTCTCGCCTCATTTTCTAATTAGATTTTACCACATCACCATACCCAATATTTAACACAAAAAACTGACACAACGGTTAAAAAATGTCAGAAACTGACATTGCCAAATCACAGTCAAACTATCCAAAAGATGTGTAATAACCATAAGTGGTTCTATATGAATGGAAGAAGACTAAAGTTAAAGGATCTAAAACTAATGTGAAATATATGGACCTAATCAGGGTTTGAGATATAGTAGAAATGGAGATCATGGCTGCCTGCTACTGCATGTGGTTTAATTGGAATCCTTAAAAAATTTATAAAGGGTGATGGTTGAAATTGATTATTAACAGAGGTTTCCATAATGTTTTGATCATAATTGTGATGAACAGTTCGACTACAATTAGTCAAACTGTAGTTTCGTGTAATTTTGTTAGAGAAACTGTCCACCATTAAGAAGGGATGTATATACTGTCCAAGATTAAGGAAGCTTATTAGCGACAATTTGGGTCATAAAGTTGTATAGGAAAGTCATTTAGAAGACAGAAAAGATGATGTCCACACATACAGTTTTGTTTATACATAAGCGAATATCCATGAACTTAAATAGTATTGTGCAAATTTTGCAAATTTTAAACTGTGACTGGTGTTAAAGAGAACAAATAAGGTTACTTTGTTTGGATTTTAGTTTGGTACGTTCACTAAAATTCCCTAACGGTTGTATACGACTTTTTATTGGTCAAATGTAGGATACTAAAATTCCCTATTGTATACGGTATACCCACCCACCGTATATCGTACTCTATAAAGGTGTATATGAAGGTCATTTGTAAGTCACTAATCTAACAAAAAAAAATAAAAAAATTCAGAGTCATCGTGTAATCAATTTGACCACCTGGATAAAGAAAAAAATGAAGAGGCACAATTAACTCGATCTAGTTACAACTCACATGTGAAGAAACACAAGTGACATTAAAAACAGTAGAATGAACTTTAGATGCACAATTTGAAATATATATAATATATGTATAGAGAAAGTGAAAGAGATTGAGAAAGAGAACCTACCTGAGAAAGCCACATGAGACTGTAGGAAGAGTGGACAAAATGAATGCTTTTGTCAAGGAAAAGCCTCGTATAAAATGATCCAGGGACACCGGAAAAGTAGCAAGGCGGCGAAGAGGAACTGGCCGGCAGTGTTAGTTTTTTCTGGTACTCGGATATCAATAAAAAAATGGTGTTGAAATCATTATGTGGGAGGTCATTTAGATGTATATGAATATTAGGTGATTTTTCATGGCCTAATTTGAGCCTGATGTTCTCAATTGAGTTAACGAGATCGGATATCAGTAGTATAGTGTTTGGTCCTGATGAGCAACCTAGATCTGCCATTATCATGGTTTTCGGAAACTTCATTTCAGAATAAAGAGTTTCCAAAGCTTCTTCGACTATGGGTCTTGTTATTGATAACACCTTCCTCTGTCACAAATACATTTTAAACAAGAATCAATTATCAATTGCTAGTTTTCACTTGTATTGTATTTGTATGCATGTGAGAGTGTATAAACATGGAATCACGTGAGTTTTTCCTTTTATATTTCTCTCCATTTGGAAATAAGTATATCCACATTTCCGTTCTTTCTTTCCTTTTTTTTTTTTATAAAAAAAGAAGTATCCACATTTCTATATATATAAATCACATTATAATTGTTAACTTGTACAAAATATAACCACTAAATATCATTAAACTTATTTTCACTTGTTTGATCGTTTTGATTCGTGGAATGATTGGTCAAATTGGATCGATAATCGAGCTTGGCCATCTATTACGAAGGATCGGTTGCAGGTGGCGACTTTGGTTTACGTACTTTGGAGGTTTCGAAATGGAGTTATTTTTTCGGAGTCTAACGTGAGGAGAGACGAGCTATCTGATTCAATTAGAACTTTCTCTTATTCTTGATTGTCAAATAGAGGTAAATATCAAATAAGTTGAAACATTTGACTTTTTAAGTCATTGTAGTTTGTATTTTTATTTATTTTTTTATTTTTTTTTTTTGCTTCTAGTTTTTTGTTAGAAGCAGAAAGAAATATATATATATATATATATATATATATATATATATATATATATATATATATATATATATATATATATATATATATATATATAACATATGTGTTTTTAATATGTAGCCAACGGGGTTGAACTCCTGACCTCTCCTAAAGGAGACAGGCCACCAACTGCAAGACCACATTACAACTTCTGCGGTCCTTTATTACTCCGTTTTATCTTAAATAAATTCAGTTAAATGTATCTAGATTATTACAGCAAAATTGACATCTATCATGTCTATATTTTTTTTTAGACGAAAGGAGTATTAGCATATTTCTATTTTATCTTTTTTGAAAATGTGACGATATCACTGTTTTTTCAGTTCCATGTGTTTTATGATTCGTTACTACAAGTCTACAACAGTAACTTCAATGTTTTTCTATGATATATAGGGTGATTAAAACCCTCTAGGAACATAAATAAATAAAATCAAAGTTGAACAACTCTAACGAAATGGGTTAATGTTTTGTGAATGTGTTAAAGTTTGTAAATGTATCTTTCAACTTTTTTTGATGTTCCATATGGAACTAATAATTTTGTCAAAGTATGACAGTTCAATAACTTGCTTTGAGCATAAATACTCGAAAAGGTAAAGGTAGAGTGGTTGTCGGATAATGTTTGAGCAGTTTTGTTGTTTTTGTGTTGTTTGTAGTTTTTCTGGTTAGATTTGAGTTTTGTATTGGTTCTTGTATTTGATAGTTTTCTATGTTCATTTTATTGATCCGGTTGATCAAGACTCGGGCTTAGTAAACTTAGGCTCTTTGTCTAACGATAGGGTTCGTTTTATGTTTCCGAGCCTTGAAATACGTTTGGTTCGTTTGTATCTGTGTTCGTCATTTTCATCTGTTAATGAAAAGACTTTGTTATATATTATCGTTATTTTGAAAAATAATAATAATAATAATAATAATAATAATAATAATAATAATAATAATAATAACTTGCTTTGATGTATTTAAGGAATTTTACCAAAAATAAATACTACAGTATAAACAAGTTGCAACCACTCTCTACAATACACTAAAAGAGGAAAGAAATACAAAAGGTAGTACTTAAATAAACAGTGTGTATGAATACCTGGAGAAAAGAGTTTTTGGAATAGCTGTAAGTTCCATCCCCTCCATTCATACGAAGCAACTTGGGGACCTCCATATCTCTCTACTCACCTAACACACAATATATCTAATATGTCAAGTTTGGGGATGGGATGGGGATTTGTGTTGGATCTACTATCCCTACTTTCTATATATATATATAGAAAACGACATATGCCATATAGAAAACGACATAGTATTATTCTATAGATTCCAGAATGAAAATCTAATAAAGTTCTAATTTTTCTTTTCCAATATTAATTGTATTTGAATTTGAATTTTATTTTGATTATTATTTACCTTAAAAAAAACTAAAAATTCGAAATATATATAAATTTTAAATATATATGGGTTCAACTAATTAAATTAGTAATATCATATACAATTTAAAGAAAAAACTATAAATTCGAAAAATATACATGTCCTGTAGTTAAATTTAGTGTCTAGTAACTCACGTGTCTAAAGGTAGAGTCGCGCTATTCCATAGAGCTTATTTTGTCGTCATCTTTTAAAATAGGTAATGGATAAGATGCGGCATAACATAGTGTCACGTTAAGTCCTGATATTTTTTACACAAAAATTTCAAATTAACGTGTCTAGTAACTCACGTGTCTAAAGGTAGAGTCGCGCTATTCCATAGAGCTTATTTTGTCGTCATCTTTTAAAATAGGTAATGGATAAGATGCGACATAACATAGTGTCACGTAACTAAAATACATAATATATGCAGAAGGGTTTATATTGTACTCCCTCCGTCCCAGATTAATTGTCCCCAGACAAAAAACACACAGTTTTAGGAAATCCCACTAACTTTATTTCTCCACCAATGAAATATCTTCTCTCTCCATATCCACCAATGAAATATCTCCTTTCCTTTCTATTTATGGAAGTAGACAATTAATTTGGAACATCCCAAAATGGAATACTGGACAATAATTTAGGGACGGAGGGAGTAATTTATTTTGTGGTTCAGTTTTTGTGAGCCCCCATATAATTTAAAATCATTAGTTTTTGCATACTCGATGCAGGTAAAGGTTATATTTTATGGGGAATTTCAATGCAATATTATTGAGAAGGTGCATGTGAATCTTCAAACTGTATTTTTTTTCTTCTTATTTTTAGAAAACAACTAGTGGAGGAGCCCTCGCTCCGCGTCGGGACTCCGTTTCGGATATAATTTAGTGTTTGGTTCGTAAAATTATTTCGTGTTTAACGGTTATGTCAGTTAAACCTATCTCAAGTCGTACGAAAATTTAAAGGTGGTTAAAAATTTAGGTGGATTTGTTGGGGAGTGAAGTTACGATTTGGCCCTTGAACTTTAACGTTAGACCCCTATGGAGTTTACATTTTTTACCCTAGAAATTTTCATTTGGCGCCCTAAAGTTTATAATGGTTCTCAATGTTTAGTGCGGTGTCATTGTGGGTACAACCTTTTTGCACGACGTATAAACGATTAAAGCATGTGGAAGAACTATTCATAAAGCCTTTGTCTTTTAGAGATGTAGATATATATATATATATATATATATATATATATATATATATATATATATATATATATATATATATATATATATATATATATATATATATATATATATATAATCAGTTACGTAGCTAATTTATAATAAGAAAAAAAGTTAAACACTAATAAAGTGAAAAATTATGTGGTTGATTTAATAATAATAATAATAATAATAATAATAATAAAAATAATAATAATAATAAGAAATGAATAGTTGTTAGTTAGTAAAAATTATGGGGTCGATTTATAATGAATGAGAAGTGTAATGGTTAAAGTATAAAATGTGAAGATTATGTGGTAAGTTTGTAAAAGCTATAAAGTTAAGTGTTATAAAGGTCGAGATTGCATTGTGAGAATATTCAAAGTGTAAGGGGTGTTTGTGAAACTATGAGGGCTACTATTCATTTCCTCTATATCATTTAGATATATAGAACAATATATAAATATAAATTTCGGGAAAAAAAATTGGGTTTAAATGTCAAATTAATATTCAGATAGTGCTATACAGGGCAGATATACTTAGTGTTCACTGGTAGCACGTGTTACCGGTGAAAGATTGAGTTTGAGAGTTAGGGTTTGTTTTTGTAGCAGAAATTATTTGCAGGTTAAAGAGCTAGGGTTTATTTTTTTGGTAGAAACTTGTTGCAGGTTTCACTGAGAAAGAGGATAATATAGTTTTTTTTTTTTACGGTACCTTCTTATTATAATACTCTTTCCATCATATGTTAATAGTTCTTATAAAAAACACATAGTTTAAGTAAATATTATAAAAGTACTGTATTTTTTATTTACATTTCAGTTTATACTTACATTTTTTTTTCTATCTTTAATCTATCCACATACGTACATTGAGGGCATAATAGAAGTTAAACTTGTTATTCTTTTTTTTATAAAAGTGAAGTATTAATTTTGAACATTTCAAAATAGAATATTAAACTATTAATATGAGATGGAGGAAGTGCTAATTACAAAGGGGGATGATTCTCACACATACTTTTTTGATCCCCACACACCTATTTTAACCTTTTACTCTTCTAATAATACTCAATTGGTGTGTGAGGATCAAAAAAGTGTGTGTGAGAATCATCCCCCAATTACAAAGGATCCCCAAGTTTTATATTTTAGTATCCTAACGCCCTATAAATTTTAAATGTAGCTGCATGTAGTTGGGTGTACCCTATAAAATTTAAATAAAGTTACATGTAGTTTAGGTGTACCTTGTAAATAATTTATAATGTAGTTGCATGTAGTTGGGTGTACCCTATAAAATTTAAATAAAGTTACATGTAGTTTAGGTGTACCTTGTAGACTGCACTCTACTTTTCGTCCTATTATTACGGAGTAAAATGGAGCAACTATTGTGTTCACTTTACCAACTCATTTTTTTTTTTTTTTTACTAAATTGGAGTCACTACTATACGTAGTACTTACTATTCAATTAGAATCTTTTGCCTCCTTTCAGTTTGAAAATGTTTAGTCTACTCAAATTATATTATATTATAAATTATAGGGGTGTTCAAAATATCCGAATCCGAAATCTGAATCCGAATTATCCGAAATCCGAATCCGAAAATATCCGAAAATTCGGATATCCGAAGATCGGATATCCGATTTTTGGGATTCGGATATCGGATGGAGTTTTTAAAATTTTCGGATATTCGGATATCCGAATATCCGAAAATTTTAAAAAAATCCGAAAAAATCCGAAAAATATCCGAAATATTCGAAAAATATCCGAAATATCCGAAAATTATCCGAATATCCGGAAAATTATCCGAATATCCGAAAAATTATCCGAAAATATTCGAAGTTCTTCAAAAATATCGGATATTCGGATAATCCGATATCCAAATCCGAAATTTCGGATATCCGAAATTTCGGATTCGGATTTCAGATGGGGTTTTTCACTATCCGAATTTTCGGATATCCGAAAATTCGGATATCCGAATTTCGGATATCCGAAAATGAACACCCCTAATAAATTATAATATAAATTATAATTATAATTATATTATAATATTATATTTTATTTTATATATTTAAATAAAAATCTTAAAATTGCTACTGTTTAATTAGTCCTCATTTATCAATTTATTTTTTAATACCGACTTTTTACATTGCTTCTATGAGCCTTTAGTTTACAATATTTACGAATGTTCCCTTACTTGAGTGGCTACCTCTTGCTCTTTATTTCCTCAAGGTAACGTTTTCGAGACTTTTTACTCCTTAATTTTGTTCACCATATATATATATATATATATATATATATATATATATATATATATATATATATATATATATATATATATAGAAGGTGGGTTTACAATTGTTAGCCTTACTTTATTTACAATTTTGGCATGTCTATCTTATAGGCTTACGTCTTACATCTATTATCCAAAAAAATCTTGCCTATTAGCCAAAAAATCTTGCCTTAATCTACAGCTGTTATCTTTAGCTTATTTGTATTACTAATATAATTAATAGACAAAATTTGTCTTATTTGTTATAAATAGTACTATTTAATTTTCTATTTTTACAAACCAACCCCTAACTTTCATTAAAATATAAATTGAACCCCCTACTTTATACATATATTATAAATTATTATTTATCCCATCATTAACACCAAAAACACCCACCATGCTTTACCGGCTTCTACACTACGTTCAAATAGTATGACCCACATAGGCCACTACTGTGCTACATTTTTTTTTTGTCTCCAACGATAAAAGAAGCAACTTTTTTAAAAGGAACAACCCTTCAATGCTACCAAAAGATATCGAAAAATATTTTTTTTACAAAATAGATCAACTAACTTTAACGCTAAAAGACGCAACTTTCACAAAATGAACAACCTTTCAATGTTAGATGTCGAAAAAAATTCTTTTTTACAAAATAGATCTACAAAAGGAAAGACTTTTTTTTAACTCGCATTCAAAACGGAGCCCCCGGCGCGAAGCGAGGGCTCCACAACTAGTTAAACCTATTAACAAAATACTTTTGCTTTAATAAAAAAATTAAACCCACAAAAGGTACTGACTATTTTGAATTTAATATTTTTAACGGTTAAATAATAGATATCGTAACATAAAAAAAATGTAAGAATGGTTTAGTGCTAAATTGCCAGTCATCTTGAAGTATAGGTTACGGGTTCGAGTCCCTTTGACATTTTCTCTCTTTTTTTTTCTTTTTTTTTTTACTATTTACCCCTTTCATCCCTCTTTTTAAATTCTTTTTCATAATGTACCCTTAATATTTTTTATTTTTAATTCAGTCTTCCTACTCTCATTCTCTTTTTCTTTACAATTTCTTTTTCTACTCCCACATTTTACTACTCCGTATTAAATAACACGAATATTTAAATTTTGTTGATTTAATTATGGATTTGAAACATATTTTTCTTTTCTACTTTTTTTTTACTGTTTACCTCTTTTATCCTCTTTTTAAATTCTTTTTCATAATGCACCCTTAATTTTTTTTATTTTTAATTCAGTCCTTCTACACTCATTTTGATATTTTTAAATTTAATATTTCTTATATGACTTTTTTTATTGTTTCTTAACCACTTTTTTATATATTTTTATTTAAAATATTTTTTCAACTTTTTTTCTCTTTTTCTTGACAATTTTTTTCTACTCCCACATATTACTACTCCGTATTAATAACAAGAACATTCAAATTTTGTAGATTTTAATTATTGATTTGAAACATATTTTCTTATTGATTTCGTTAGAGTTATTAACATTTAAGTATTTAATTCAAAACACACGTTGGGTATTGTGATGACCCGTCCTAATTCATCCGGACGAAGTCCATATCGATTATAAACGATTGATAACAGTTGATTAAATCGCGAGTTACTTGACCTCTATATGATACATTTTTACAAATATTGCATTCGTTTTTGAAAAGACAATCTTTCATTACATCGAAAGTTGACGACATGCATACCATCTCATAATATATCCAACTATAATTGACTTAATAATAATCTTGATGAACTCAACGACTCGAATGCAACGTCTTTTGAAATATGTCATGAATGACTCCAAGTAACATCTCTAAAATGAGCAAATGCACAGCGGAAGGTTTCTTTAATACCTGAGAATAAACATGTTTTAAAGTGTCAACCAAAAGGTTGGTGAGTTCATAGGTTTAATTTCTATATAATAATCATGATATTTAATAAGCCACAAGATTTCATTTAATTAAATGCGCAGGATCATTACAACTGCAAAAATCATTCATACGATGAGTCGCCTGGTAACCGACCTTAACATAGAGCGCTTAAGATATCTGGCATCATACATTCCAGTATTCAAATGTATGACAAGAACCCTTCGAAGTACTAAAGCATTTTCACTATTCGAAAATGGGGGTGGTTGGTGCCCGTAGATCTACCTTTAGGATTCTCGTCAATTAGTGTTTTTCACTAATTCTTAGGTTACCAAGCATAATAATAATAAGTACAGATATCCGGTATAACAAAACAATCGTAGAATGTAGTTTCATGAACTTGTGCTTATTTTGTAAAACATTTATAAAAGTAGCGCATGTATTCTCAGTCCCAAAAATGTAAAGAGAAAAAGGGAGCGAATGAAACTCACCTAATGTATTTTGTAGTAAAAATACATATGACGACATTGAACAAATGTAAGGTTGGCATCGGATTCACGAACCTATATCATTTATGTATATTAATACATATAATCGTAATCAAACAAGTTTATATATATTTAGTTACTTTTAAGATTTACTATTTATATATATGATTCAATTTAAATTTTATTTATATGTATTTGTTGCTTAATTATAATAACATTATATTAAAATAAAATAGTATTTAATATCAATATAGATGTACAATATATTTTTACATAAATGTCCTTGTTTATTAAAGTAATATTCTTAATAATAATAATAATAATAATAATAATAATAATAATAATAATAATAATGATGATAATAATAATAATAATGAATTTAATTATAATACTACTACTAATAATAACCTTAATGGTAATACTTAATAATAATACCTAAAATAATAATAATAGTAATAATAATCTTAATCTTAATATTAATGGTGATAATATTTATAATAATAATACTTATGATAATAATAAAATAGGAATAATATTAAAAATGCTACCTCAATAGTAGGCTCTTTTTAAAAAAAAAAAATATATAACGCCATAGCCCGGCTCGAACCCGGAACCTCTTGCTAACCCACAATCTCCCATAACCACTCTTCCATGTCTGTTAATCTGTTTTTATTAATACCATAATTATATTTAGTCTGTAACTGTTTCTCTCCTTTCTTCTTAAAACTTGCAGCTGATTATCATCAAGTAATACCATTATCCTCATCGACTACATACTATCCGATATCATTATCAATCATCATCGTTTATTACTAACATCACCAATTCATTTTCTTTGTTATTATCATACGCCATTATCGAATCACCATCATCATTCTAATCACAACATCATAACCTAATCTCTATCACCATCATCTATTAAGAAAAGAGTTTGGTTTATGTTTGTGGATCGACCGAATCAGTGAAACAAGATTCTCGAACGGTAGTCTAACAGAAACAAATAAACAAGCTTTCAGTTGGCTATAGTCCCTTCATCTAACTTCGACAAGAACACCATCAACTTCTTGAAAATTTGGTTCTCGGACCAACCGTGGCCCATGTGACAACCCGGAAATTTTCAACCAAATTTAAACTTTAATCTTTATATGTTTCCGACACGATAAGCAATATTTGTTAAGTTAAATTTCAATAATTTTAAACTATGTTCATACATTCATTCAACCTCGACCAAGTTCCAACGATTCACGAACCATTAAACGAATATGATTATATATGTATATGTGTATATGTGTATATATATTATAACTTGAAACGTAAACAAAATATTAGATTAAATACTTTATATGATTGTATCGGTTTCAAAATGTTTATCAATGGAATTAGAAGATAAGATCAAATGATTGAATTATCAGATATATTGAATTATGATTACAAGTCTCTATTGAAAGGCCCACGTTGATTTGAGAAATCTTTCCATTTTAACAATATTCAGAAAATGGTAAAGTGATTTATAAATAAGAACAAATTGTCAATCATTGAGAACTAGACAAAGGAAAGTGGAAGATTGAATCTCATAAAGACTCGATTGATCTATTTAGTTTCAAACGTACAAAAAAGTTTTCAGTTTAAAAAGAACTTTATTATTAAAACGTATATAACTTTTATAAATATCTAGAACCACTTTTGACAACTCATTACTTAACTAGTATGATAAAGATAACGATATTTATATTTTATTTTATTAAATATATATAACGATTTAAATTAATATTATATATATTTATACGCGTATTATACGTACATAGTTTTATGCATTTATTATACTTAAACTTTACCTTTACTTTATTTTTACTTTACTTTAACTTTAATAATTCACTTTAATAATTCATACTTTAATAATTCACTTTAATAATTCATACTTTAATAATTCACTTTAATAATTCATACTTTAATAATTCACTTTAATAATTCATACTTTAATAATTCACTTTAATAATTCAAAAATCTATTATAAATAGAATTCAATAGGTTTCATTATTTCATAGAAACTTGAAAATATTTTTCTCTAAACTCTCTCAATCGATTTACATATACATATTTACTCCGTATTATTTCAAGATATTATTAGTATACATAAAATATTACGACGGAGTGCTGTCCGAGTGATTTCGAAATTGTTTTTCGAATGGGATAGGATTAAGAAAATTATGGGTTATAGCTATGGAGGTGATTGAGTATGATTCATGGGTATGCTTGTGAGCTCAATATAGTGTTTATCATTTCCGTTGCGTCTTCGTACTTTTCCTGCAATATTGAATCTCAATATTGATACGTGAGTACTCATAATTTAACTTTTACATACTAATAGTGTATCCCTGACTAGTGCTCGAGTATTTAGGATTATGCATGCTTGTACTTTTGATATTGCTCTTAGACAGGTTAGGTTGAATCTTGAATTAGTTACACTTGCAGTTGAGATAAGGTATAAGATATGCATGTCCTTGAAAAGCTAGCGAAAAATTAAGAACTTTTCCTTTAGATATTGAATGGTTTCGATGAACGGATTAGAAGTTATAATCAATTGAATTTTCGATATTTTTATTAAAAATGATTATTATTATCGTCATTTTTATTGTCGTCCTAGTTTTATCTTATTATTATCATTATTATTATCTTTATCAATAAAAGGGATTTATCATTAAAAATTGTTATATTTTTTTTATTATTACTATCATTATTATCGTTAAAGTTATAATTAGTATTATTATTATTATCCAATTATTATTATTATTATTATTATTATTATTATTATTATTATTATTATTATTATTATTATTATTATTATTATTATTATTATTATTATTGATGTCGTAGGGGGTGTATACAAAAGAGTATTATTTTTAGTGCGAAATACTATTAAATACGATACAATTTTACACAAGATATTTATTTATTTATAGAATGGATATACTTAAACCTTGCTACAACACTTATAGGCAGTGTACCTAATCGTACAGTAGTGTAGTTTTTAGTAAGTCCGGTTCGTTCCACAAGGAAATCTTTAAACAAAGCTCAACGCTATATTAGTTTACTTTTATAAAAATACAAATATATATATAAGTAATATTATTATTATAAAAGGGGGTTTTTACCGTTTATTGACCGGTTTGTCGATTTTAAAAATTTAGTCGCAGTTAAAACCTAATGTAAAATATAAAATAAATAAAAGACTTAATTTAAAGCGTAAAGTAAATAACGATAATGAAATTGCGAATAATAAAAGTGCGATAAAATAAAAGTGCGATTAAATAACAATAAATAAAAGTGCGATAATTAGAAGTGCAATTAAATATAAAATAAAGGAAATTAAATATGAAATAAAAGAATTATGCTTATTTAAACTTCCGTAATCATGATGTTTGACGTGTTGATTTTAGTTTTATGCCCATGGGTTAATTGTCCTTTGTCCTGGATTATTTAATATGTCCGTCTGGTTTTTGTCCATAACAGTCCATCAGTCATAAATATAAAGTGCGAGTGTCCTCGTCAAATTATTATTATACCCGAAGTTAAATATTCCAACTAATTGGGGATTCGAATTGTAACAAGGTTTTAATACTTTGTTTAATGAATACACCAGGTTATCGACTGCGTGTAAACCAAGGTTTTACTACTTTGCTAACAATTACACCAATTACCCTTGAATGTAATTTCACCCCTGTTTTAATTATTCTAGTGGCTATTAATCCATTCCCGTGTCCGGTTAAATGAACGATTATTCGTACATATAATTACCCCGCCCATCGTGTCCGATTGAGTGTATATGGTAATTTATAGGGACGCCCAATTGTAAATCTTTATATTAACATTAACAAACTTTCATTTAGTTAAACAAATATAAAGCCCATTAATAGCCCATAGTCTAATTTCCACAAGTGTCGTTCTTTTGTCCAAACCCCAATTATGGTACAAAGCCCAATTACCCAATTTTAGTAATTTGCCCAACATCATGATTACTTCGTTTTAAATAAGCATAATAATAACTTAGCTACGAGACATTAATGTAAAAAGGTTGAACATAACTTACAATGATTAAAAATAGCGTAGCGTTACACGGACAGAATTTCGACTTACACCCTTACAACATTCGCTAACATACCCTTATTATTAGAATTAAAATTAAAATTAAAATATAAATTATATATATATATATATAAATTTTACGTATGATAAGAGAAGAAAAAGATATGAATTGTGATCAGAATTCGGTTGGCTTTATAGGGAATTTCGATTTTTGGGGCTCCGCGACTCGCGGCCCTTTTGGCCTTCAAACTCCACGAGTCGCGGAGATTGAAATTACAGCTCACATCTTTTGGAGTCTTTCTTGCCGACGGATTTTATATATAAATATAAAATATAAATAATTAATATAATTATTTATATATTATATTATATTCTTGTGCATAGTAGACTTGTAATTTTTAGTCCGTTGCGTCGAGCGTTGAGAGTTGACTCTGGTCCCGGTTCCGGATTTTCGAACGTCCTTGCGTACAATTTTATATTTTGTACTTTGCGTTTTGAATCTTGTACTCTTGTAATTTCGAGACGTTTCTTATCAATAATTGGAACCTTTTTGATTGTCTTTTGTACTTTTGAGCTTTTTTGTCGTTTGCGTCTTCAATTCGTCGAATCTGTCTTTTGTCTTCACCTTTTATTATTTAAACGAATATCACTTGTAAATAGAACAATTGCAACTAAAAGCTTGTCTTTTTTGAGGAATAATGCTATGAAATATATGTTCGTTTTTAGCATTATCAAATATTCCCACACTTGAGCGTTGCTTGTCCTCAAGCAATATCGTCTTGAAATACTAGAATCACTTCTTTATTCTTCACACTTTGTACATCAGTGATTTCTATACGGCGGTATAAACAATGGTAGTAACGATATGGTTTACTGTCCCACATGACTATAAAAATTTAGATCCATTAAGGAAATTGGATCTTTATGAAAACATTTGATCTTTTGAAAATTAAATCTAGTTTTTACCCTAGATAAGTTTTCCGGGATAACCCTTTACCGGTGTTTGCAAAATATTTTTGTGGGTTTGGTGGGTTTCAGATTTGAAAATTTTAGCTCAAAACTTGCTGTTTTGTGTCACCCACTTGCTAACCTTGTATTAGGAAAGCAACACGTCCAGTTTACTTGTTCCGTATATTACCTTTCGGCAAACTACCGTCCGGTTGAAAAGGAAAGCGTTGAACAAGCAACTGTTAAGGCAATGTCCCGTGACATGCTTTTGATTATGGTCTATAACGTGTCGGACGCAATTACTATCCTTGGTAGGAGCAATAGTAAAGCTCACCCTTATAATTTTTCGGTCTGGCACAAGGTCCTGTCTTTGACCACTATGCAACCACCGTTCTTACGGTTGACACCCGATTTGGTTCAGGTGACCTAATGAATTCTAGGTGAATTCCTAGGATTTTACGTTCAATGGTAATGAACGTATTGAAAATAGGGCTTTCAGAAAACAAATCGGTTTGTAATTTTGATCAAAATATTTTCTCGTTTAAGCTCGAGTTTAGATATCATTGAATTCCATGAGTTTGTAATTCTCAATCTTTAAGGTCAATCTCTAGGATTGAGTAATATCAGTCTTAAAAGCTGATTTTTAATCTTTAAGGAGATTATCCTTTCTGGGGATCTGATTCATTAGTCTTATCAAGCTAATTTGCACGGTGCCCCCCATTGTACGAGATAAATCCTTCTCATGGTTAGGATAAATCTGACCACATGGCAACCCTGTTTAATGCTGAGGTCCGTGGATTTCCTGCTGATTTTAGTGATGACTTTTCTAGATTTTTCGTCAACCTACAGCTGGTCTGGACGACAACTTCATGACCTAAATCAAGAAGCGCGTTTCTTTTTCGGAAGACTTTACTTTCTTTTAATGATGGAATTGATTCATCGTGTAGATCCATCTCTTCTTTTATTTCATTGGGTAAAACAGTTTAGTTTAGTCCACAGCAAAAGTATTTTCAGTTATTTGTTACAGATATATGTGACATATGTTTAAAATAACTTGGTAAATTTTCCCACACTTGGCTTTTTATTTTTCTTTTTATCGTCCTCTATTCCATTTTAAATGAATTTTGACATTTTAGTTTGTTTCTTAATTTATGTCCTTTTTGAGGTAACAATAATTTCGGTGTTAAAACCTAGTTTTATCGTTCATAAATATGTATAAACATGATTTTGAATTCATTTAATTGAAAATTTTGAAAAATTTTACTAGAATTGGGTAGTCAGTATATAAGACTAGGGCTGTTCTTTATTTATCAGAGAGCACTAGATTCTAATACAACTACTGCTTTACTAGTATTTTTAATGGTAACCAAGTGTATAAAGTAAAAAATTTTAAAATCCGAAAGAATTTAACCCCTTCCCACACTTAAGATCTTGCAATGCCCTCATTTGCAAGAAATCAGTAACAATTTAAATTATTGAGGGTGATTTGTGTGAAAATGATTAAATTTTACCAAAGTTTCCAAATATATTGGCATTTGTTTGCTGAATGATAAATGGTGCACATCATTTGTTCATTCCGTCTTGTTGTTATTTCACATATATTTTGCATCTTGTCGTCAAAATTAGTTGCTTTTGCTGAACTTAATGCCAGTCTTTGAAAATGCGTTGTTTTACCCTGTTGTGTACATAAGATAAACTGCAAACATATATACATATTTTTGAAGTTTGGTATATTACCCCACATTCAAAAAATTATTAAAATCTAAGAATAAAAGTTAGATAATTATAAAAATGATTACAATATTAACAAAAATATTAAATGTATCAATAATTACAAATTACAAAATAAAAAAAAAAATAATAAGTAAACTAAGGATGATATTGGTACCAATAGGGGTTCCAGGCATAACCATAAGTTCTATAGAATGCTTCGGCAGGGTCATACGTAGGATATGGTGGCTGCATCTCTATAGACCAAGGAGGGAAGATGGGTTTCGGTGTAGGAATATAGTTTCTACCTATATGTTGGCAATGAGCTATGATTTGGTTCTGATGAACTTGCCAATCTTCAAATGCTCTCTGTCTAGCATTTTCGTATTCCTGAGAAGCTATAAACCTATGCATTTCTTGCATCTCATTCCCCCCTCCTACATTACCTTGCTGCTGGTTTCTCTCCACCTGTGGATGTCTACCATGGTATCGTACTGCGGCGTTATTTCGCCTCTTCAAAACTTTCGCACCATGGTATACATTTAAACCTATAGTATCGCGGGGTTCCGGCTCTTCTAGTAATAATCCCCCCCGACTTATATCCACACCGAGATATTCACCAATCAAAGTAATAAAAATACCACCTCCTATTATGCTATGTGGTCGCATCCCCCGAACCATAGCTGATAAATAATAACCCACACAATATGGTATACTTACAGCGCTTTGTGGGTCTCGAATACACATATGGTAAAACAAATCTTGTTCATTTACTTTTTCTTTGTTCTTACCCCTTTGTGTAATCGAATTAGCTAAAAACCTATGTATCACTCTTAATTCGGCTCTATCTATATCCAAATAAGAGTAATTTCCCCCTTTGAAACGGTGATGGCTTGTCATTTGACTCCACACACCGTGTGTATCAAAATTTTCATCTATCTTTTTACCGTTTAGTATCAATCCTCTACAATCGGCAGACGCTAACTCCTCAGGCGTATATATACGTAAAGCCTGAGCCATGTCCAGTAAAGACATGTGGCGCATCGAACCGCCTAACAAAAATCTAATAAAAGAACGATCGGTTAAACTAGCTACCCGATCATTCAACTCTATACTACATAACAATTCTTCACACCATACTTTATATACAGGTCTACGTATGGTGAATAAACATATCCAGTCATTAAAAGAAGAATTACCATACCTCTGTACAAGTAATTCCCTAATTGGCCCGGCCAATTCTACAGCTTCTAAGGGTCCCCATTCTATGACCCTCGGTACCTCAACAACCTTAGAATGAAGAGTATGCAAACCCCGTTGATATTTTGGATAATCTATCCAAAGTCTGTCAAATCTCAGGTTCGGGTGCAACTCTTCCAAATGCATATCAGAAAAGGTCATGACTGGATGAGGTACATCCTGCTTGTAGTAGTTATCCACCTCCTGTTGTTCCAAATTCTCAGCAGGAGCATTGCGGGCTTGGGATGAAGATTCACCCCTTTCATTCTGCAAAACACATCAAACACAAATTTTGTGCATCCAAATATGCATTAGTGTCAGCAAAATCATCAATCAAAATAATTACAATGACATTATCAATTTATATCAAACTTAAACTCATTTTCAAATTTTTATCAAATCTACACTTTTTCAAATAAGCATATACGAAAATGTTCGCCAAGTTCATAAGCATTCAACTCAAATAACATGTCAAAATAATCATTACTAGCAATTAAACAAGTCTCAAATGGCATTATCTTTCAAAAATCAAGTTCATGAATTTTAGACTTGAAAAAGTCCACTTTAATTCTCAAAATCATGTTTAGGCTCAAAGTTTGGATCATTTAACTACCTAAACATGTTACACTACTTAATTTAGCAACAATTCATGACAAAAATTGGCCATAACCTGTTTATATCAAAAAGCCCCAAATTTGCTCAAGAACACAAACCCTAGATTACTCAAAATTTGAAGTTTAAGGCTTCTAATCATGTTAAACAGCATCAATCTAGGTTATACAAGCATAATACATAAACAATTTAAGCCTAATTACACTAAAAAGCATCAAAATCAAATTGGGGAAAAATTTGCTCAAGAACATCAAATTTCGAATTAAATGGTGTTTAGGTGTAGAAATTTACCGTTTTTCTTGAGTAATTCTTAGATAGCATCCTTCTCAACATGATTTTAGCAAAAAATTTGGTGATTAACGGTTAAAAATTGGGATTTTTGGGGGTGTTTTTCGGGTTTTTCGCGTGCAGTTTTCGCTGTGTTTTTATTGTTTTGGGGTTGGGACTGATCTGTTGTTCGGTTATATTTTTTTCTGATTTTTAGTCCCTCCGCGAGTCGCGGCGAAACGCACTCCAAACTCCGCGACTCGCGGAGTTTTTTTTTTTTTTTTTTTTTTTTTTTTATAATCATTAACTTTTGAAAACAATTAAGAAATTAATTTTAAAATTTTGTTTCCCTTATTATTTAGGACGAGGTCGTTTCGGATCGATGTCGTAGTCCGTCTCTCGACAAAATTTTAAAATTTGTCTTTTTGTAGCGATTGTTTTAAAAGCTAAGATTTTTGGGTTTTTTAATGTTTTTGGCATACTTTAAATTAATAAGATTAAAAATAATGATAATAAAAGTTCTCGTCCCTCCCTTGGGTAAAGCAATTTCGGTTCAAAGACCTAGTCTTCAACTTACGACGAATTTTAAAAATCATATTCTTAACTTAATGAGATAAAGTAAATTTTTGTTTTTAAATTCACACAACTTAAATATAAAATTCAAAATTAATATTAAAAATTCACACCAAACTCAAAATTTAAAATGCATAAAATTAAAATTTTATATTTTAAAAATTAAAAATTCACACCAAACTTAATTTAAAAATTCATAAATTCATATCAAACTTATATTAATTTTTCAAATATTTTAAATATATTGTTTTTACAAAGTTTACAATATTAATTTAAGATTTAAATATTAATTTTAAAAACATGGTAAAAATAAATTTAAAAATCTTTTTGTCTTTTTATCCCACTTTAATCAATCAAATATTATCAAAAATATGCGCCCCTATTTTCGGTAAAGTAATTTCGGTTCCAAGACCTAATTTAACTCATGACGAGTTTTTGAAATATTTTGGGTTGATTGTTTAAAGATATTTATACCTTATAATAAACGTTAAATTTCGCAGTGATGTAATAAATTTTTGAATGATATCAATAATTTCGGTCGCCAAACCTAATTTTATTCAATATCAATTTAATACTTTTTAGTGAACAAATTAGCGTTTATTATCAAAAGGTTAAAAATAAAAATAAAAATAAAAACTGTACAGACATACCTGTGGAATAGATTTCTTAGTTATATGATCTATCCCATTCATAAGATAGTCGGTTTAATTGATTTTCCATGGCTACATAGGCGTAACCTCGAGCATTCAGTGTCTTTTCTTCTAAACATATGAACGGTCCGTCTCTGCATAAAGTAACAAATTCGGTATTTGAATAGGTTTGATTATTTGAACATTTACCTCCATGTGACCATTTTCCGCATTTGTGACATCTTTCTAGGTGTCGTGCTCTTCTTTTTGCTACGGATTTTGATTTTCCTTTACCAAATTGTAACTTATTATCTTCGCATCTGGATTCTTTTCTAACTCCGTCCATTCTTTCTCTGATTACTGATACTATTTCACTCGGGAGTATGTCATTATTACGTTTAGTGATCAAAGCGTGTAGCATTAGACCATGGTTTAGTTCACAGGCAGTCTTCATTTCGTAAAAACCTAAAAAAAAAAAAAAAATCAGAATGGGGGGAGAAGACTAGTTCTTTAGGGTCTGCTAGGGAAAGACCATTCGGGTTCCATTTTCGAGAACTACACGAAAACAGACAATCTAACTCTAACAGAAATACATATTATCCTTTAAAGACTTGATTCTCCCCACACTTAGTTAGCTGTGGTGTCGAAATTGTGATTAACTTCGTTGTCGACTTCCATCGGACCATGTATGTAATGTTTAACTCTGTGACCATTAACTTTAAATTCAATCCCATTTGAATTTATCAATTCTATCGTTCCGTATGGGAAAACTCTTTTTACTATGAATGGTCCAGACCATCTTGATTTCAATTTTCCAGGAAATAGCTTGAATCGTGAATTGAAAAGAAGAACTCTGTCTCCTTCTTTAAATTCTTTTGAACTTCTGATTCTTTTATCATGCCATTTCTTCGTTCTTTCTTTATAGATTAACGAATTTTCGTATGCTTCATGTCTTAATTCTTCTAATTCATTTAGTTGACTTAATCGTAGACGTCTGGCTTCATGTAAATCAAGATTACATGTCTTCAAAGCCCAAAATGCTTTGTGTTCAATTTCTACTGGAAGATGACATGCTTTTCCATAAACAAGTCTAAAAGGTGTGGTTCAAATTGGAGTTTTGTAGGCTGTTCTAAAAGCCCAGAGTGCATCCTCCAATTTAATGGACCATTCCTTCGGATTTGATCCTACGGTTTTCTCTAGAATACGTTTTAAAGCTCGGTTGGTATTTTCAACTTGTCCACTTGTTTGTGGATGATATGCGGTGGAGATTTTATGAGTTACTCCATATCTTTTAAGAACTTTCTCAAGTTGATTATTACAGAAATGAGTACCCCGATCACTTATTAAAGCTTTCGGTGTTCCAAACCTTGCAAAAAGACGTTTTAAAAAGTTGACTACAACTCGTGCATCGTTAGTTGGGAGAGCTTGTGCTTCCGCCCATTTAGATACATAATCAATGGCTACGAGTATATATAGATTATTATGAGATTTTGGAAATGGACCCATAAAGTCAATACCCCAAATGTCAAATACTTCACATACTTGGATGACATTTTGTGGCATTTCATCACGTTGACTTATTTTTCCGGCCCTTTGACATGCATCACAGGATTTGCAAAGAAGGTGTGCGTCTTTGTAAATTGTAGGCCAATAGAATCCAGCTTCATAAACTTTTCTTGCTGTTAGTTGAGGCCCATAATGCCCTCCTGTTGGTCCTGTGTGACAATGGTTTAAAATTTTACTAGCTTCATCTCCAAATACACATCGGCGTATTATTCCATCGGGACAACTTTTAAACAGATGTGGATCTTCCCAGAGATAGTGTTTTATATCACTGAAGAATTTCTTTCGTCTTTGGTACGATAATCCTTTTTCAAGGAATCCACAAACTAAGTAGTTTGCATAGTCTGCAAACCATGGGATTTCTTTATAATCTATCTTCAATAGATATTCATCAGGAAAGTTGTCTTGTATGGCCGATTCATTTAGAACTTCTAACTCAGGATTTTCAAGACGAGAAAGATGATCAGCGGCGAGATTTTCTGCTCCTCTTTTATCTCGGATTTCAATATCAAACTCTTGTAAGAGTAAGATACAACGGATTAATCTTGGTTTAGCATCTTGTTTTGAAAATAGGTATCTAAGAGCAGAATGGTCGGTATAGACCACCGTTTTTGCTAGAACGAGATATGATCGAAATTTGTCAAAAGCAAAGACAATAGCAAGGAGTTCTTTTTCAGTAGTTGTATAGTTCGTTTGTGCTCCTTGTAACGTCTTACTAGCATAATATATAGGTTTAAATCGTTTTTCAATCCTTTGTCCTAAAACGGCTCCCATTGCAAAATCACTTGCATCGCACATTAGTTCAAATGGTAGATTCCAATTTGGTGTTATCATGATCGGTGCATTAGTGAGTTTTTCTTTAAGAATATTAAAAGATTTGATACACTCATCTGAAAAGATGAATGGAGCATCCTTTTCTAGGAGTTTATTCATAGGAGTGGCAATTTTAGAAAAATCTTTTATAAAACGTCGGTAAAAACCGGCATGCCCTAGAAAACTCCTAACTCCTCTAACATTTGTGGGATGTGGAAGTTTAGCAATTACATCTACTTTAGCTCTATCCACTTCAATTCCTTCTTTTGAAATTTTATGTCCAAGAACGATGCCTTCTTTAACCATGAAATGGCATTTCTCCCAATTAAGTACTAGATTTGATTTTTCGCATCTAATTAGCATTCGTTCCAGATTAACTAGACATGATTTAAATGTATCACCGAAGACTAAAAAGTCATCCATGAATACTTCCATGCATTCTTCTATCATGTCGTGAAAAATCGCCATCATACACCTTTGAAAGGTTGCAGGGGCGTTACAAAGTCCAAATGGCATGCGTTTGTAAGCAAAAGTACCATAAGGGCACGTGAATGTGGTTTTCTCTTGATCTTCGGGTGCTATTAGAATTTGAAAATATCCGGAAAATCCATCTAGAAAACAATAGTAACTATTTCCGGCTAATCTTTCCAACATTTGATCTATGAAAGGTAAGGGAAAGTGATCTTTTCTGGTGGCGTCATTTAATTTTCTATAATCAATACATACACGCCATCCTGTTACAGTCCTAGTAGGAATAAGCTCATTTTTCTCATTTGTAATGACAGTCATGCCACCCTTCTTAGGTACGCATTGAACTGGGCTTACCCATGGACTATCAGAGATTGGATATATCAAACCTGCATCTAGCAGTTTAATAATCTCTTTCTTAACTACATCTTGCATATTAGGATTTAGTCTTCGTTGGCGTTGCACATACGTTTTATGACCTTCTTCCATAAGGATTTTATGTGTGCAATACGAAGGACTTATTCCTTTAATATCATGAATCTTCCATGCAATGGCTGGTTTATGAGCTTTCAACACAGAAATGAGTTGTGATTTCTCATTTTCAGTAAGAGAAGACGATATTATTACAGGTAATTCAGATTCACCATGTAAATAAGCATATTCCAAATGGTTTGGAAGTGGCTTTAACTCTAATTTCGGAGGTTCTTCTATCGATGATTTATATCGATATCTGTCTTCTTCTTTTAGCATTTGAATTTCTTCTGTTGTTGGTTCATATCCATTAGCTATTAGTGTAGCTAACATTTCAGCTTCATCAATTGGTTCATTACCTTCTCCTAAAGAACATTCTCCTGTTCCTTGTAATTCTGGAAATTCTTCTAATAATTCTGCACGTGCATCTATAGTTTGAATATAATAACATGTATCATCTGCAGATTGTGGTTGTTGCATTGCTCTATCAACTGAAAAGGTAACACTCTCATCCTCTATACTTAGGGTCAGTTTCTTACCGAACACGTCTATCATTGCTTTAGCCGTGTTTAAGAATGGTCTTCCTAATATGAGAGGAACTTGAGAATCTTCTTCCATGTCCAGAACAACAAAATCTACTGGAAATACTAAAGTACCAACTTTAACTAGCATGTTCTCCATTATCCCTCTAGGATATTTTATTGATCTATTGGCTAGTTGTATGCTTATTCTGGTTGGTTTCAATTCTCCAAGGTCTAGTTTAGCGTATAGTGAATACGGCATTAGATTTATACTAGCACCTAAGTCTGCCAATGCTTCTATTGAACTAAGACTACCCAGAAAACATGGAATTGTGAAACTTCCTGGATCAGATAATTTTTCTGGTATCTTATTCAACAGCACTGCTGAACAATTAGCATTCATAGTAACAGCCGAGAGTTCTTCCATTTTCTTTCTATTTGAGATTAGATCTTTCAAAAATTTAGCATATCTTGGCATTCCTGAAATCACATCAATGAAAGGAAGATTTACATTTATCTGTTTAAACATATCCAAAAATTTGGATTGCTCGGCTTCAAGTTTCTCTTTCTTCATTTTACTCGGATAAGGAAGTGGTGGTTGGTATGGTTTAACATAAGGTTTATCCTTAACTGTGTTATCTTCATTAACCTTTTCAACTACCGGTTCTTTTTCCTTATCTTGATCAGGTTGTGGTTCTTGTGGAGTAGGAATAGTTTCATCAGAAGTTACAGGTATTTCAGGTGGTTTAAGTGTTGTACCACTTCTTGTGGTAATAGCTTTAGCTGTTTCATTCCTGGGGTTAGCATTTGTATCACTAGGTAGACTTCCCGGTTTTCTTTCACCTATTAACCTTGCTAGGTTACTTACTTCTTGTTCCAGATTTTGAATAGAAGCTTGTTGATTTCTAAACGCTTGAGCATTTTGTTCATTTGTTTGTTATTGAGATGTGAAAAACTGCGTTTGAGTTTCAACTAGCTTCGTCATCATATCTTCTAAATTCGGCTTTTTATCATCGGTTTGTTGTGGTGGTTTGTTTTGAAAATTAGGTCTTTGCTGGTTGTAAGTATTATTGGATACTTGTTGATTGCTAGGACCTTGTTGGTTGTTGTATGGAATATTTCGATTATAATTCTGGTTTTGATTGTAAATCGGTCTTGGCGGTTGATAATTATTCTGATAATTATTTCCAGGCCTTTGGTTTATGTATGAAATATTCTCTCTTTGTTCCATTGTTAATTCAATACTGAGACAATCTTTTGTCAAATGTGGTCCTCCACACTGCTCACAACTAATTCGTATTGAGTGAATATCCTTAGTCATCTTTTCCATTCGTCTCTCCACAGCATCTATCTTTGCGGAAATGGAATCTAAGTCATGGCTAGAATCGGCTCTAGCTGCTTTAGATGATCTAATGATATCTTTTTCTTGGTGCCACTCATGTGAGTGGGAAGCAGTGTTATCAATAATTTTGTAAGCATCAGTTTCGGTTTTCTTCATAATAGAACCACCAGCTGCTATATCTATGTCTTTTCTTGTAGTGATGTCGCATCCTTGGTAGAATATTTGTACTATTTGACAGGTGTCTAAACCATGTTGCGGACATCCTCTTAATAACTTTCCATATCTTGTCCACGCCTCATATAGAGTTTCATTTGGTTTCTGTGTAAACGTAACAATTTCTGCTTGAAGTCTTACGGCTTTAGATGCAGGAAAGAATTGTTTAAGAAATTTGTCAACTAAAACATCCCATGTATCGATCGCCCCTTCAGGTAACGATTCCAACCAATCTTTGGCTTCTCCCTTTAAAGTCCATGGAAATAACATGAGATATATCTGTTCATCCTCCACTTCTCGGATTTTAAATAGTGTGCAGATCCTATTAAAGGTACGTAGATGTTCATTTGGATCTTCCTTCGGCGCACCACTAAATTGGCATTGATTAGTCACCATGTGTAGAATTTGTCCTTTGATTTCATAATCTGGCGCATTAATGTCTGGATGAGTAATTGCGTGACCTTGGCCAGTGTGTTTAGCTCTCATTCGATCTTCCATACTTAAAGGTTCCAGATTCTCCATAATTGAATTTGTTGAATCGGTATCACTAGATGATTCTGATTTAATGGTTCGTTCCTCAACAATCTCTGTTTGAATGATTGGTGGTTCCGGAGGAAAGTTTAGTGGTTCAGGATCTACGAACCGTTCCTGAATATTCTCCGGATTCTCAATTGTGAGGTCGGGTTCAAAAAATGGATTATCGGAAATTTGAACTGAAGTACTTGGTCGACTGGATGACGATTCTAAAGAAAAATCAACGGCGGTTATATTTGCTAAATGTCTTGATCTAGTTACAGGTGGTGAACGTACAAAAGGTGATGAACGTCTTGCTCGGTGCATTCACTGAATATCCTATTAGTTTTTAAAAGGAAAGAAAAATTATAATAAGTTATCCAATTAATAGACTTTTCTGATTTTGCCCACGTTTCGAATAGCCAAAAGATGCAGCAGAGGGGCAGGATTCGTTTGGTCTCAATATAATTGAGGACTGTTTGGCTCCAATAACCCGGTCCACGTACAAATCCAACTATTACTACGAACCAGAAAATTTTGATGTCTATCAATTTAACCACTTAAAATAAATTTTCGTAATTTTAAGAAATTTAGATAAGAAGTAGAATAAAATTCTAAGTCCTAAAACTAGAATAGCGAGAAATGAGAGAGAAAAAGAGTTCGTCGAAAAAGGTCGAAAAAGAAAAAAATGGTTGAAAAATAAAAGGTGACGGAAAAATAAAAGAAACTTATAAAAACTTAAAAATACTTAACTAACCTAATCTTATTACTACAACTAACTTAAAATTATAATCGCAAATTGATATTACTAATTGGAATGATAATTGATACATAGTAAAAGGTGTCTAAAAATATTAAAGCTTAAAGGAAAAACTAAATCTCAAATGGAAATAACTTAAAAAGAAACTAAAACTTAAAAAGGCGTCGCAAAAGTCTAAAGTACCTAAATCTTTGTCTAAAGAAAAAGCACTTAAGGAATTCTACGGCAAAGCCTAAAAATCTAGGAGTAAAAATAACTATAGTAAAAACTAAGTTTAAAACTAAATATGAGTGAAAAATACAAATATTACGCTAAAACGATTAAAAAGGGACAAAATATAAAAATATACAAAAAGTTGTAAAAAGTACAATTTTTATAAAAATATTATTTTTATATTATATTTTTTTTAATAAAACTACTAATTTTACAATTTAATAAAACTAATTTAAACAAAATAAAACAAATTAAATAAAAAGAAATTCTTAAAATAAAACTAATAATAATAATAATAATAATAATAATTAGGGTAAAATAATAATAATAATTAATTAATACCCGTAATTAATGCTGAATTAGGGCTTCTGTCCGTGTGTCAGGTACCCTCCGCGACTTGCGGTATTTACTGCTTCAAACCCCGCGACTCGCGGGGTTCAGAAATTCAGTTGACAGATTTAATTTTCGACGCGTTTTTTCTTTATTTATTTATTTTTATTTTCTGTTTTCTATTTTTATATAAATAAAAGATATTAAAATAAAACTTATATTTTTATAAACTAAACTAAAAATAAAGAAACTTATAAAACTTAAATATTTAACAAAATCTTAAAAATACTTATATTTTTGTTTTTCTTTTTATATTTTTGAATATTTAAAACGTATTTTTACAAAAACGAATTTTTAATAAAAGTAAACTAAAAATCTTTTTTTTTATATTAACGTTCCGCTTCCGGCGTTTAAGGAAATCCCCGGCAGCGGCGCCAAAAATACTTGATGTCGTAGGGGGTGTATACAAAATAGTATTATTTTTAGTGCGAAATACTATTAAATACGATACAATTTTACACAAGATATTTATTTATTTATAGAATGGATATACTTAAACCTTGCTACAACACTTATAGGCAGTGTACCTAATCGTACAGTAGTGTAGTTTTTAGTAAGTCCGGTTCGTTCCACAGGGAAATCTTTAAACAAAGCTCAACGCTATATTAGTTTACTTTTATAAAAATACAAATATATATATAAGTAATATTATTATTATAAAAGGGGGTTTTTACCGTTTAATGACCGGTTTGTCGATTTTAAAACTTTAGTCGCAGTTAAAACCTAATGTAAAATATAAAATAAATAAAAGACTTAATTTAAAGCGTAAAGTAAATAACGATAATGAAATTGCGAATAATAAAAGTGCGATAAAATAAAAGTGCGATTAAATAACAATAAATAAAAGTGCGATAATTAGAAGTGCAATTAAATATAAAATAAAGGAAATTAAATATGAAGTAAAAGAATTATGCTTATTTAAACTTCCGTAATCATGATGTTTGACGTGTTGATTTTAGTTTTATGCCCATGGGTTAATTGTCCTTTGTCCTGGATTATTTAATATGTCCGTCTGGTTTTTGTCCATAACAGTCCATCAGTCATAAATATAAAGTGCGAGTGTCCTCGTCAAATTATTATTATACCCGAAGTTAAATATTCCAACTAATTGGGGATTCGAATTGTAACAAGGTTTTAATACTTTGTTTAATGAATACACCAGGTTATCGACTGCGTGTAAACCAAGGTTTTACTACTTTGCTAACAATTACACCAATTACCCTTGAATGTAATTTCACCCCTGTTTTAATTATTCTAGTGGCTATTAATCCATTCCCGTGTCCGGTTAAATGAACGATTATTCGTACATATAATTACCCCGCCCATCGTGTCCGATTGAGTGTATATGGTAATTTATAGGGACGCCC
Source organism: Rutidosis leptorrhynchoides (assembly GCF_046630445.1). NCBI lineage: Eukaryota > Viridiplantae > Streptophyta > Magnoliopsida > Asterales > Asteraceae > Rutidosis > Rutidosis leptorrhynchoides. Next base: position 312,499,097 of record NC_092335.1, on the reverse strand, counting down.
AATTGTAAATCTTTATATTAACATTAACAAACTTTCATTTAGTTAAACAAATATAAAGCCCATTAATAGCCCATAGTCTAATTTCCACAAGTGTCGTTCTTTTGTCCAAACCCCAATTATGGTACAAAGCCCAATTACCCAATTTTAGTAATTAGCCCAACATCATGATTACTTCGTTTTAAATAAGCATAATAATAACTTAGCTACGAGACATTAATGTAAAAAGGTTGAACATAACTTACAATGATTAAAAATAGCGTAGCGTTACACGGACAGAATTTCGACTTACACCCTTACAACATTCGCTAACATACCCTTATTATTAGAATTAAAATTAAAATTAAAATATAAATTATATATATATATAAATTTTACGTATGATAAGAGAAGAAAAAGATATGAATTGTGATCAGAATTCGGTTGGCTTTATAGGGAATTTCGATTTTTGGGGCTCCGCGACTCGCGGCCCTTTTGGCCTTCAAACTCCGCGAGTCGCGGAGATTGAAATTACAGCTCACATCTTTTGGAGTCTTTCTTGCCGACGGATTTTATATATAAATATAAAATATAAATAATTAATATAATTATTTATATATTATATTATATTCTTGTGCATAGTAGACTTGTAATTTTTAGTCCGTTGAGTCGAGCGTTGAGAGTTGACTCTGGTCCCGGTTCCGGATTTTCGAACGTCCTTGCGTACAATTTTATATTTTGTACTTTGCATTTTGAATCTTGTACTCTTGTAATTTCGAGACGTTTCTTATCAATAATTGGAACCTTTTTGATTGTCTTTTGTACTTTTGAGCTTTTTGGTCGTTTGTGTCTTCAATTCGTCGAATCTGTCTTTTGTCTTCACCTTTTATTATTTAAACGAATATCACTTGTAAATAGAACAATTGCAACTAAAAGCTTGTCTTTTTTGAGGAATAATGCTATGAAATATATGTTCGTTTTTAGCATTATCAATTATTATTATTATTATTATCATTATTAATATATATATATCATTATTTAAAAATGGTTATTGTTATTGTTATTATTATTACTATATTATCATTAAGATAATTATTAGTATTATCGTTAATAATGTTATAGTAACTATCATTATTAATATTAGTGTAATTAAAACAAATATTTGTAACACCTAATTATTTTGATTACTATTATTATCATTATTATGAACACGATATAAAAGACGATTAAAAGCTATTAAACGAAACGATTAGGAAATAATGGGTAAGAGTATCATGATGAAATTAAAATATTATAAGATATTGATTTAGATAAAATTATCGTTCTTATTATTTTTATCATTACTATTATTATTAAAAGTATCGTTAGTATTAAAACTATCATTTTAACAAAAATTATCATTTTAATAGAAATTTCATTGCTACTATAAAATATCATTATTATTATTATTTTAAATAGAATTATTATTTTAAAGATAATATTAAAAATTATCGTAAATATTAAAGTTATCATAATTAGAATTATCGCTTTATCATAATGTCATCTTAGTAATTATAAATATTGATATTTTTATAATAATAATTATTATTACAAAATAATACAACTTTTACTTACTATCATTATAGATATTATTTTATCAAATAAATATGTGATACAAACATATTTTACTACGTGTAATAACTTACTTTAATAATAACTATCATATTATCTTTATGATATTAAATGAACCCTATAAATTTTATTACTTAATATATATAAAAGTATATTTTATTATATAAATTTAATATAAAATTTTATTTATTAATAAATAAATTATATTATTTACTCTAATGAATCTTTTAAAAATATAAAACGACGATATTTAAACTATATATTAATCATGTATAGTTTTTTGGAAATTATTTTGAGTCAAATTTACTTTTGTTGACTTTTGCATATTAGTCTCGAGCATTAGGATTGTGGTACACTATGACTTGACCTAATTTGTTAGACAAATATTGACCAACACAAAAATATATATAATTAATTTAGGTTCGTGAATCCGAGGCCAACCTTGCACTTGTTCAATGACGTTATATGTATTTTTACTACGAAATACAGTATGGTGAGTTTCATTTGCCTTTTTACCCTTTATATTTTTGGGACTGAGAATACATGCGCTTTTATAAATGTTTGACGAAATAGACACAAGTAATTGAAACTACATTCTATGGTTGAATTATCGAAATCGAATATGCCCCTTTTTATTATAGTCTGGTAATCTAAGAATTAGGGAACAGACACCCTAATTGACGCGAATCCTAAAGATAGATCTATTGGGCCTAACAAACCCCATCCAAAGTACCGGATGCTTTAGTACTTCGAAATTTATATCATGCCCGAAGGAGGATCCCGGAATGATAGGGGATATTCTTATATGTATCTAGTTAATGTCGGTTACCAGGTGTTCACCATATGAATGATTATTTTTGTCTCTATGCATGGGACGTATATTTATGAGAACTGGAAATGAAATTCTTGTAGTCTATTAAAATGATGGAAATAAATGATTATGATAAACTAATGAACTCACTAACCTTTTGGTTGACACTTTAAAGCATGTTTATTCTCAGGTGTTAAAGAAATCTTCCGCTGTGCATTTGCTCATTTTAAAGATATTACTTGGAGTCTTTCATAGCATATTTCGAAGACCATTGCATTCGAGTCATTGAGTTCATCAAAGATTATTATTAAATCAATTTATAGTTGGATAGTGGATATTATAAAATGGTATGCATGCCTGTCAATTTTCGATGTAAAGAAAGACTGTCTTTTAAAAACGAATGCAATGTTTGTAAAATGTATCATATAAAGGTTAAATACCTCGTAATGTAATCAACTATTGTGAATCGTTTATAATGTATATGAACGGGTCCTTTCAGTTGGTATCAGAGTGGTGGTCTTAGCGAACCAGGTCTGCATTAGTGTGTCTAACTGATAAGTCGATAGGATGCATTAGTGAGTCTGGACTTCGACCGTGTCTGCATGTCAAAAGTTTTGCTTATCATTTTGTGTCGAAAATTAACTACTTACCATCCTCAGGAAATTACCTGCTTATCATTTTTAGTCTAAGACACGTCTTGCTGCATTGATTGCATGAATAGTGTATAGACAAAAATTCATATCTTAGCATATCTGCTAAATCATATCTTATCGTATCTGTTACTTTAAACTTTACCTGACATATCCCGCAAAGTCATCCGTAATCTATGAAATCTTTTGATCAATATATATATATATATATATATTCTATGTAATTAGAATACCATCCGTTAGCTAAAATCATTTCATATCGGGAAAAAAATCCTTTATCCAATCGTACGAAATGGAATTCGTCATCAGTTCAAGTCACTCAGATTCCGAAATGGAATCCCATTCAAGCTCCGAAAGCAGTGTCACCGGAATAGATCAACCAATCAGTCATCACCTATTCTGGATGAATTGGGGATGGGTTCGTAGCCTCCTCAATCATTGGAGACAAGAAGAAGGTGATCCCTTCCATCCACCACATTGCCCTCTTGACGAAGAACCTGAAGCACTTACCGGCGAACCTGTCCGAAATACCATGTTCTCGCTCATTTCCAGAGTATCTCGTCACGATTATATATTAAATCAAATTTTAGATTTTATTTATCCGCTCGTCCGAACCGACAATCACCCCGGTGTAATAGAAGAAGTCAACGAGCTTCGCGCTCGGGTAGTGGCTTTGGAGAATATGGTGCAGAGATTACAAACACCAGCAGCAGCATCAGCAGCATAACCAGTACCACCATCATCAACGCCAACAGTACCATTACCACCTCCAACCACAATCGCGTCATAAACCTCAACTTCACAATCTGTCCCATGAGCATCAAGGTCATACGCACCATAGATACCAAGGAGTACCAACAACAATAACTGACGAAGTATTAATTCATAACTTCATTGGAGAAACATTCCGCGGCGATTATGTAATCTCTAAAGTCTTAGAGATTATCTAATCTAGCCCTAACCATAAATCAGTTAAGCGAACCAAAATGATAGAAGGAATAGTAGAAACCCTGACAAAAATGGTGTGTGATTAACAAGCTAAACTTGCTTTACAAACAGCATCAATAGTACCGTCAGCGTTACCAGCATCGTCAGTACAGTCAACATACGAATCAACAACACCGATAATATCACAAACTCCGTCAGTTCAAGAATCACTGTTGACATCATTACGAATCAATAACGTGTATATTGTATCAACGAGTTATGAAGAATTAACTCATTCCATCTGAAGAAATTATATCTATATTATATATATATATATATATATATATATATATATATATATATATATATATATATATATATATATTGAAATAAATCTTTCCGTGCTAAGCTATTGTATGTGAATCTTAACTACTCGGTTAATTCATATTACAAATATGCAATAATGTACGTCCTTCAGCCGCAACTTGACCAGCGTTAACTACAATCTCTGTCGCAATTCAACAAATTCCAATTCATAATAAATTAAGTATATATTTGATTTTACACTTTCATCATCGATGTACCCGAAACTTTTCAGATAACATCATTCGTACTTTGCGAAATTCACAAGAATTCCATGAACCGAACATCATACATCAACAAATAACGAAGTATTGATTCATAATTTCAATGTCATTAAAGAAATACTGCGTAAAAGTTATGTACTTTTTAAAGCCTTTAGGAATTATTCAATTCTAGTTTCAACCGTAAATCAAATGAGTTTAATTTAACATTAACTCATTAAATCTATGTTACATCTGAAGAAAATATACATACATATATTTTCATAAAGACTGTAATAAAATTCTTTTGTACAAAATATTAACTGTGATTTTTTTTAACGGGTAGGTAATACCCGATAGATATATAAATTCACAAATAATATGTTACATTCTTCGAATCTGATTCAGCAAATCATCCATTATACTCCCTACTTTCACAACAATATACATTCTTTTATAGAAATCAAAACAACCATGCTCATTCAAAATTTAATTACATATTCTGATATTGAAATCTCAAAATTCAACTCGAGATATGACTAAAATCATCACTCTTAGATCCTTACATCTTTCACAAGCTATATTTTGACTTCAAAACTGTGTTAGAATATCAAATGTTTGTTAACGATTACAATCTGTGTTCAGACCCTTCGAAAATATCTGAAGACACTTCGAATGATGAGCAATCGAGATGATGATCCAACCACATGTTACCCACATTTATGTACCCGAAAAACTCTTGAAACCAAAGTAAAAGTTTAAACAACATATCCGCGTCAGATTCTTTGGCATTTATTAGCAAAAATAACTTTGCGACTCCTATTCAAAGTAGCCAGTTTTGTCACAGCTCCAGCAAGTCAACTTCGACTTTTCAGTCAGACTAACCTTATTATAACCTTGAGATATATACCATCGTTACCATGGAACCTTTTACATTCCACCACATTATTAGAAGATGTACCAACAACTTCATTACCCTTTGACTTTAGCCTCTCTAAAAAGTCATTATAATTATTTATTGAAACCCCATCATTTACTCATTCGCATCTTGTAATGAGAATTGTCATACGAATCATTGGGAATTAGCAATCAGTATTTTGAAATCTCGCAGCATGTCTACGCCAACAGTTATATGTGTATATATAACGTCTATCTTCTGGACTTAATTTGAATGTGAAGTTTCTGAAAAACACTCCGAACTGCGAATTGGTTCTCCAAAAATGGAAAAAAAATGCTGATGAAGCAGCAAAAACTATAAACGACTTTAAACGGTAAAAGCTGGATGATAATGATGAAGTGTGCTGGCAAAGCGCAGAAAAAGAGAAGTTTTGGAACTGGAAAACGGATTGAGCAAAGTAGGAAGGAGGCTGTGGACAAATTACAAAGACTGAACCTGACTTCAAAGGATCCAAATTATTCAGTACCTGCTGAAGTCATTAACGAATACCTTGCTCCTGACTCTAAACCCCTGCGGACAATATTCTTCATCATCCTCTGATATTAGAAATTCTAAAATATCATCATATCTTTCATTATAAATATCCTCCATATTTCTTAAGATATTTTCTTAATTTTTCTTATTTGAAATCATTTACCTCTTCGCGCTATCTGTATTACATCATAAAAGAAACTATTTTAGTTTCTAAATTCTGAAACATTTAAGTTTAAAATAGGAATATTTTGAAGTAGTGTTGGGAACTGAATCATGAATTAGTATAATATAATGACACTTGATCAACGTGATTATATTACAGTAAGTCATGCTGAGTTTCTAAATGGAACGTGATGATTCACAGGTCATAACATCATCATGTGCCATGTTATACGACTCTTGTATTCTATTTAACCTCTAAAATATCAAGAAAATATTTCTTGATGATTCGGCCTTTTCCAGGGTATTCTAGTAATTTGACAAGTCAAGATCGTGCCATCACAATTTCCTTCCTAGAACATTAACAATGTTCATTCCGAAATTCATATCTGTGAATTCTGGACCATTACAAGCGGTGCTTAATCGCAAGAAGAAGAAACGAAAGGACAAAACTCCGAAATAGAAATTGGGGTATAAATTGCAGCAAATAAAAGAGAGCATTAAATGTGAATGATAATGATTATAGAAGACAGAAGCAGAGACTTTGAAATATAAGGGAACATATAAAGCCCAACGATAAACCAGAAATTATAAACCATATATATCGATGCATATAGCAATATAAAGACACGGGAGAACTAGAAACACTATAAACCCAAGAGTATAGTAGAAGTAAATAGATTCTTCCGGCGGTAGATAAAAAAGAAGAATGACCGATATGAAAGTTAGAAGTAAATCGAGAATCAGAACTGGATGGAGCATATTGATGAATACTTTAAAATATGAGTTGAGGGGGAAAGAATAGAAGGTGATGAAACATGACTAGGAACTTAGAAATCAACATATTTAACTCACGCAATGGCGGAATAAGTGAATCAAACCCTCTAGTGAATAGGTTAAGTTTTTTTTTTGATTAATTTAGTCAAACCACAACTAAATCAAGTGTGATTAGATCAACACCTAGAGCTATTATTCACCGCCTGGGTGATTTGGACTGAGAGAGAATCGGAGGAGCTCACTAGATCTGAGTGTGTGTAACAAATGAGAGGCTTAACCTAAAATGAAGAACATAAGACTTTATATACCTCTGCTGTTGACTCACCCATACGATTCATTCATCACACGTACGAGTTGGCCTCATCAGCCGTACGGGTGATCACTCACTCGTGTCTTCTCATTTAGTTGTAATTGTGACTTAGCTCAGCATCAACTGTGCGTATGAGCCTGTCAGCCGTACTAGTGAGGCTTCACTCGTACGTCTGACTAAGTCTAACATAGTCAAACATCTAAATCTCGTTCCTGCAGTTCCTGTAACCACATACAAACACGGATATGATAATAACGAGCAATCATGGTGGCCTGTAAACTGTTGTACCTGCAATGGACGTGGGTAGATGTCTAGGGACTTGCATAAAATGCATCAACAGACGGTGTGAGTTGTAAGGAAACGAAGGAGGTGAATTTATAAGAAAATCTCCAACAGAACAATTAAAATGGACGATCGCATTTAAAGCGGATCCTAATTCCCTTGATTACCGGAGAGTCAAATCTTATTAAGAAGATTTTCTTCAAATCCCTTGAAATCTGGGAATCAATCATATCTACGTCAAATGATAAGATGAATCTACACTTACTCATTTCACTCTTCTATGTTAGCTTCATTCGTACTCTTCATATAAATGGATTGTTTATCCAAATTATTCGCTGATGATAAAACTCTAATTTTCAGCCCGTATGCATCATGAAAACATACTTATTATCATTCACGACATTTCCACTCAAATTTCGGGACGAAATTTCTTTAACGGGTAGGTACTGTGACAACCCGGAAATTGTCAACCAAATTTAAACTTTAATCTTTATATGTTTCCGACACGATAAGCAATATTTGTTAAGTTAAATTTCAAAAATTTTAAACTATGTTCATACATTCATTCAACCTCGACCAAGTTCCAACGATTCACGAACCATTAAACGAATATGATTATATATGTATATGTGTATATATATTATAACTTGAAACGTAAACAAAATATTAGATTAAATACTTTATATGATTGTATCTGTTTCAAAATGTTTATCAATGGAATTAGAAGATAAGATCAAATGATTGAATTATCAGATATATTGAATTATGATTACAAGTCTCTATTGAAAGGCCCACGTTGATTTGAGAAATCTTTCCATTTTAACAATATTCAGAAAATGGTAAAGTGATTTATAAATAAGAACAAATTGTCAATCATTGAGAACTAGACAAAGGATAGTGGAAGATTGAATCTCATAAAGACTCGATTGATCTATTTAGTTTCAAACGTACAAAAACGTTTTTAGTTTAAAAAGAACTTTATTATTAAAACGTATATAACTTTTATAAATATCTAGAACCACTTTTGACAACTCATTACTTAACTAGTATGATAAAGATAACGATATTTATATTTTATTTTATTAAATATATATAACGATTTAAATTAATATTATATATATTTATACGCGTATTATACGTACATAGTTTTATGCTATTACTATACTTAAACTTTACCTTTACTTTATTTTTACTTTACTTTAACTTTAATAATTCACTTTAATAATTCATACTTTAATAATTCACTTTAATAATTCATACTTTAATAATTCACTTTAATAATTCATACTTTAATAATTCACTTTAATAATTCAAAAATCTATTATAAATAGAATTCAATAGGTTTCATTATTTCATAGAAACTTGAAAATATTTTTCTCTAAACTCTCTCAATCGATTTACATATACATATTTACTCCGTATTATTTCAAGATATTATTAGTATACATAAAATATTACGACGGAGTGCTGTCCGAGTGATTTCGAAATTGTTTTTCGAATGGGATAGGATTAAGGAAATTATGGGTTATAGCTATGGAGGTGATTGAGTATGGTTCATGGGTATGCTTGTAAGCTCAATATAGTGTTTATCAGTTCCGTTGCGTCTTCGTACTTTTCCTGCAATATTGAATCTCAATATTGATACGTGAGTACTCATAATTTAACTATTACATACTAATAGTGTATCCCTGACTAGTGCTCGAGTATTTAGGATTATGCATGCTTGTACTTATGATATTGCCCTTAGACAGGTTAGGTTGAATCTTGAATTAGTTACACTTGCAGTTGAGATAAGGTATAAGATATGCATGTCCTTGAAAAGCTAGCGAAAAATTAAGAACTTTTCCTTTAGATATCGAATGGTTTCGATGAACTGATTAGAAGTTATAATCAATTGATTTTTTGATATTTTTATTAAAAATGATTATTATTATCGTCATTTTTATTGTCGTTCTAGTTTTATCTTATTATTATCATTATTATTATCTTTATCAATAAAAGGGATTTATCATTAAAAATTGTTATATTTTTTTTATTATTACTATCGTTATTATCGTTAAAGTTATAATTAGTATTATTATTATTATCCAATTATTATTATTATTATTATTATTATTATTATTATTATTATTATTATTATTATTATTATTATTATTATTATTATTATTATTATTATTATTGGTATTATTATTATTATTATTATTATTATTATTATTATTATTATTATTATTATAATTATTAATATATATATATATCATTATTTAAAAATGGTTATTGTTATTGTTATTATTATTACTATATTATCATTAAGATAATTATTAGTATTATCATTAATAATGTTATAGTAACTATCATTATTAATATTAGTGTAATTAAAACAAATATTTGTAACACCTAATTATTTTGATTACTATTATTATCATTATTATGAACACGATATAAAAGACGATTAAAAGCTATTAAACGAAACGATTAGGAAATAATGGGTAAGAGTATCATGATGAAATTAAAATATTATAAGATATTGATTTAGATAAAATTATCGTTCTTATTATTTTTATCATTACTATTATTATTAAAAGTATCGTTAGTATTAAAACTATCATTTTAATAAAAATTATCATTTTAATAGAAATGTCATTGTTACTATAAAATATCATTATTATTATTATTTTAAATAGAATTATTATTTTAAAGATAATATTAAAAATTATCGTAAATATTAAAGTTATCATAATTAGAATTATCGTTTTATCATAATGTCATCTTAGTAATTATAAATATTGATATTTTTATAATAATAATTATTATTACAAAATAATACAACTTTTACTTACTATCATTATAGATATTATTTTATCAAATAAATATGTGATACAAACATATTTTACTACGTGTAATAACTTACTTTACTAATACCTATCATATTATCTTTATGATATTAAATGAACCCTATAAATTTTATTACTTAATATATATAAAAGTATATTTTATTATATAAATTTAATATAAAATTTTATTTATTAATAAATAAATTATATTATTTACTCTAATAAATCTTTTAAAAATATTTAAAAATATAAAACGACGATATTTAAACTATATATTAATCATGTATAGTTTTTTGGAAATTATTTTGAGTCAAATTTACTTTTGTTGACTTTTGCATATTAGTCTCGAGCATTAGAATTGTGGTACACTATGACTTGACCTAATTTGTTAGACAAATATTGACCAACACATAAATATATATAATTAATTTAGGTTCGTGAATCCGAGGCCAACCTTGCACTTGTTCAATGACATTATATGTATTTTTACTACGAAATACAGTATGGTGAGTTTCATTTGCCTTTTTACCCTTTATATTTTTGGGACTGAGAATACATGCGCTTTTATAAATGTTTGACGAAATAGACACAAGTAATTGAAACTACATTCTATGGTTGAATTATCGAAATCGAATATGCCCCTTTTTATTAAGGTCTGGTAATCTAAGAATTAGGGAACAGACACCCTAATTGACGCGAATCCTAAAGATAGATCTATTGGGCCTAACAAACCCCATCCAAAGTACCGGATGCTTTAGTACTTCGAAATTTATATCATGCCCGAAGGAGGATCCCGGAATGATAGGGGATATACTGATATGTATCTAGTTAATGTCGGTTACCAGGTGTTCACCATATGAATGATTATTTTTGTCTCTATGCATGGGACGTATATTTATGAGAACTGGAAATGAAATTCTTGTGGTCTATTAAAATGATGGAAATAAATGATTATGATAAACTAATGAACTCACCAACCTTTTGGTTGACACTTTAAAGCATGTTTATTCTCAGGTGTTAAAGAAATCTTCCGCTGTGCATTTGCTCATTTTAAAGATATTACTTGGAGTCTTTCTGTAGTGACCCGAACTTTTCCATGTTTATATATATTAATTGAGATTGATATTTACATGATTAAATGTTTCCAACATGTTAAGCAATCAAACTTGTTAAGACTTGATTAATTGAAATATGTTTCATATAGACAATTGACCACCCAAGTTGACCGGTGATTCACGAACGTTAAAACTTGTAAAAACTATATGATGACATATATATGGATATATATATAGTTAACATGATACTATGATAAGTAAACATATCATTAAGTATATTAACAATGAACTACATATGTAAAAACAAGACTACTAACTTAATGATTTTTAAACGAGACATATATGTAACGATTATCGTTGTAAAGACATTTAATGTATATATATCATATTAAGAGATATTCATACATGATAATATCCTGATAATATAATAATTTAAAATCTCATTTGATATTATAAACATTGGGTTAACAACATTTAACAAGATCGTTAACCTAAAGGTTTCAAAACAACACTTACATGTAACGACTAACGATGACTTAACGACTCAGTTAAAATGTATATACATGTAGTGTTTTAATATGTATTTATATACTTTTGAAAGACTTCAATACACTTATCAAAATACTTCTACTTAACAAAAATGCTTACAATTACATCCTCGTTCAGTTTCATCAACAATTCTACTCGTATGCACCCGTATTCGTACTCGTACAATACACAGCTTTTAGATGTATGTACTATTGGTATATACACTCCAATGATCAGCTCTTAGCAGCCCATGTGAGTCACCTAACACATGTGGGAACCATCATTTGGCAACTAGCATGAAATATCTCATAAAATTACAAAAATATGAGTAATCATTCATGACTTATTTACATGAAAACAAAATTACATATCCTTTATATCTAATCCATACACCAACGACCAAAAACACCTACAAACACTTACATTCTTCAATTTTCTTCATCTAATTGATTTCTCTCAAGTTCTATCTTCAAGTTCTAAGTGTTCTTCATAAATTCTACAAGTTCTAGTTACATAAAATCAAGAATACTTTCAAGTTTGCTAGCTCACTTCCAATCTTGTAAGGTGATCATCCAACCTCAAGAAATCTTTGTTTCTTACAGTAGGTTATCATTCTAATACAAGGTAATAATCATATTCAAACTTTGGTTCAATTTCTATAACTATAACAATCTTATTTCAAGTGATGATCTTACTTGAACTTGTTTTCGTATCATGATTCTGCTTCAAGAACTTCGAGCCATCCAAGGATCCGTTGAAGCTAGATCCATTTTTCTATTTTCCAGTAGGTTTATCCAAGGAACTTAAGGTATTAATGATGTTCATAACATCATTCGATTCATACATATAAAGCTATCTTATTCGAAGGTTTAAACTTGTAATTACTAGAACATAGTTTAGTTAATTCTAAACTTGTTCGCAAACAAAAGTTAATCCTTCTAACTTAACTTTTAAAATCAACTAAACACATGTTCTATATCTATATGATATGCTAACTTAATGATTTAAAACCTGGAAACACGAAAAACATCGTAAAATTGGATTTACGCCGTCGTAGTAACACCGCAGGCTGTTTTGGGTTAGTTAATTAAAAACTATGATAAACTTTGATTTAAAAGTTGTTATTCTGAGAAAATGATTTTTATTATGAACATGAAACTATATCCAAAAATTATGGTTAAACTCAAAGTGGAAGTATGTTTTCTAAAATGGTCATCTAGACGTCGTTCTTTCGACTGAAATGACTACCTTTACAAAAACGACTTGTAACTTATTTTTCTGACCAAAAACCTACACTTTTTCTGTTTAGATTCATAAAATAGAGTTCAATATGAAACCATAGCAATTTGATTCACTCAAAACGGATTTAAAATGAAGAAGTTATGGGTAAAACAAGATTGGATAATTTTTCTCATTTTAGCTACGTGAAAATTGGTAACAAATCTATTCCAACCATAACTTAATCAACTTGTATTGTATATTATGTAATCTTGAGATACCATAGACACGTATACAATGTTTCGACCTATCATGTCGACACATCTATATATATTTCGGAACAACCATAGACACTCTATATGTGAATGTTGGAGTTAGCAATACAGGGTTGAGGTTGATTCCAAAATATATATAGTTTGAGTTGTGATCAATACTGAGATACGTATACACTGGGTCGTGGATTGATTCAAGATAATATTTATCGATTTATTTATGTACATCTAACTGTGGACAACTAGTTGTAGGTTACTAACGAGGACAGCTGACTTAATAAACTTAAAACATCAAAATATATTAAAAGTGTTGTAAATATATTTTGAACATACTTTGATATATATGTATATATTGTTATGGGTTCGTGAATCAACCAGTGGCCAAGTCTTACTTCCCGACGAAGTAAAAATCTGTGAAAGTGAGTTATAGTCCCACTTTTAAAATCTAATATTTTTGGGATGAGAATACATGCAGGTTTTATAAATGATTTACAAAATAGACACAAGTACGTGAAACTACATTCTATGGTTGAATTATCGAAATCGAATATGCCCCTTTTTATTAAGTCTGGTAATCTAAGAATTAGGGAACAGACACCCAAATTGACGCGAATCCTAAAGATAGATCTATTGGGCCTAACAAACCCCATCCAAAGTACCGGATGTAGTGACCCGAACTTTTCCATGTTTATATATATTAATTGAGATTGATGTTTACATGATTAAATGTTTCCAACATGTTAAGCAATCAAACTTGTTAAGACTTGATTAATTGAAATAGGTTTCATATAGACAATTGACCACCCAAGTTGACCGGTGATTCACGAACGTTAAAACTTGTAAAAAAACTATATGATGACATATATATGGTTATATATATAGTTAAAATGATATTATGATAAGTAAACATATCATTAATTATATTAACAATGAACTACATATGTAAAAACAAGACTACTAACTTAATGATTTTGAAACGAGACATATATGTAACGTTTATCGTTGTAACAACATTTAATGTATATATATCATATTAAGAGATATTCGTACATCATAATATCATGATAATATAATAATTTAAAATCTCTTTTGATATTATAAACATTGGGTTAACAACATTTAACAAGATCGTTAACCTAAAGGTTTCAAAACAACACTTACATGTAACGACTAACGATGACTTAACGACTCAGTTAAAATGTATATACATGTAGTATTTTAATATGTATTTATACACTTTTGAAAGACTTCAATACACTTATCAAAATACTTCTACTTAACAAAAATGCTTACAATTACATTCTCGTTCAGTTTCATCAACAATTCTACTCGTATGCACCCGTATTCGTACTCGTACAATACACAGCTTTTAGATGTATGTACTATTGGTATATACACTCCAATGATCAGCTCTTAGCAGCCCATGTGAGTCACCTAACACATGTGGGAACCATCATTTGGCAACTAGCATGAAATATCTCATAAGATTACAAAAATATGAGTAATCATTCATGACTTATTTACATGAAAACAAAATTACATATCCTTTATATCTAATCCATACACCAACGACCAAAAACACCTACAAACACTTTCATTCTTCAATTTTCTTCATCTAATTGAACTCTCTCAAGTTCTATCTTCAAGTTCTAAGTGTTCTTCATAAATTCCAAAAGTTCTAGTTTCATAAAATCAAGAATACTTTCAAGTTTGCTAGCTCACTTCCAATCTTGTAAGGTGATCATCCAACCTCAAGAAATCTTTGTTTCTTACAGTAGGTTATCATTCTAATACAAGGTAATAATCATATTCAAACTTTGGTTCAATTTCTATAACTATAACAATCTTATTTCAAGTGATGATCTTACTTGAACTTGTTTTCGTGTCATGATTTTGCTTCAAGAACTTTGAGCCATCCAAGGATCCATTGAAGCTAGATCCATATTTCTCTTTTCCAGTAGGTTCATCCAAGGAACTTAAGGTAGTAATGATGTTCATAACATCATTCGATTCATACATATAAAGCTATCTTATTCGAAGGTTTAAACTTGTAATCACTAGAACATAGTTTAGTTAATTCTAAACTTGTTCGCAAACAAAAGTTAATCCTTCTAACTTGACTTTTAAAATCAACTAAACACATGTTCTATATCTATATGATATGCTAACTTAATGATTTAAAACCTGGAAACACGAAAAACACCGTAAAACCGGATTTACGCCGTCGTAGTAACACCGCGGGCTGTTTTGGGTTAGTTAATTAAAAACTATGATAAACTTTGATTTAAAAGTTGTTATTCTGAGAAAATGATTTTTATTATGAACATGAAACTATATCCAAAAATTATGGTTAAACTCAAAGTGGAAGTATGTTTTCTAAAATGGTCATCTAGACGTCGTTCTTTCGACTGAAATGACTACCTTTACAAAAACGACTTGTAACTTATTTTTTCGACTAGAAACCTATACTTTTTTTGTTTAGATTCATAAAATAGAGTTCAATATGAAACCATAGCAATTTGATTCACTCAAAACGGATTTAAAATGAAGAAGTTATGGGTAAAACAAGATTGGATAATTTTTCTCATTTTAGCTACGTGAAAATTGGTAACAAATCTATTCCAACCATAACTTAATCAACTTGTATTATATATTATGTAATCTTGAGATACCATAGACACGTATACAATGTTTCGACCTATCATGTCGACACATCTATATATATTTCGGAACAACCATAGACACTCTATATGTGAATGTTGGAGTTAGCTATACAGGGTTGAGGTTGATTCCAAAATATATATAGTTTGAGTTGTGATCAATACTGAGATACGTATACACTGGGTCGTGGATTGATTCAAGATAATATTTATCGATTTATTTCTGTACATCTAACTGTGGACAACTAGTTGTAGGTTACTAACGAGGACAGCTGACTTAATAAACTTAAAACATCAAAATATATTAAAAGTGTTGTAAATATATTTTGAGCATACTTTGATATATATGTATATATTGTTATAGGTTCGTGAATCAACCAGTGGCCAAGTCTTACTTCCCGACGAAGTAAAAATCTGTGAAAGTGAGTTATAGTCCCACTTTTAAAATCTAATATTTTTGGGATGAGAATACATGCAGGTTTTATAAATGATTTACAAAATAGACACAAGTACGTGAAACTACATTCTATGGTTGAATTATCGAAATCGAATATGCCCCTTTTTATTAAGTCTGGTAATCTAAGAATTAGGGAACAGACACCCTAATTGACGCGAATCCTAAAGATAGATCTATTGGGCCTAACAAACCCCATCCAAAGTACCGGATGCTTTAGTACTTCGAAATTTATATCATATCCGAAGGGTGTCCCGGAATGATGGGGATATTCTTATATATGCATCTTGTTATTGTCGGTTACCAGGTGTTCACCATATGAATGATTTTTATCTCTATGTATGGGATGTGTATTGAAATATGAAATCTTGTGGTCTATTGTTACGATTTGATATATATAGGTTAAACCTATAACTCACCAACATTTTTGTTGACGTTTTAAGCATGTTTATTCTCACGTGATTATTAAGAGCTTCCGCTGTCGCATACTTAAATAAGGACAAGATTTGGAGTCCATGCTTGTATGATATTGTGTAAAAACTGCATTCAAGAAACTTATTTTGTTGTAACATATTTGTATTGTAAACTATTATGTAATGGTCGTGTGTAAACAGGATATTTTAGATTATCATTATTTGATAATCTACGTAAAGCTTTTTAAACCTTTATTGATGAAATAAAGGTTATGGTTTGTTTAAAAATGAATGCAGTCTTTGAAAAACGTCTCATATAGAGGTCAAAACCTCGCAACGAAATCAATTAATATGGAACGTTTTTAATCAATAAGAACGGGACATTTCAGTTGGTATCCGAGCGTTGGTCTTAGAGAACCAGAAAATTTGCATTAGTGTGTCTTATCGAGTTTGTTAGGATACATTAGTGAGTCTGGACTTCGACCGTGTTTTCTTTAAAAATGATTGCTTAACATTTTTATTGGAAACTATATATTTTTAACATATGAATATTATGTGATATATTAATCTCTTAACGTGTTTGATATTATGTGATAGATGTCTACCTCTAGAACAAGTCCCATTGACTCACCTAATAATAATGAAGAGTCAAATGTAAATTGGAATGATTTGTGGACTGATTCACAAGTTCCCGAAGAGGAACCGGAAGAAGAGTCGGAACCGGAAGAAGAATCGGAACCGGAAGAAGAATCGGAACCGGATGAAGAAATAGAACCGGTGGGGGAAATAATAAAACGGTTAAGTAAAAGAAAATCCTCAACCAACCGACCAAAGTTAATTATGGTCAATGGTGTTTCCGCCAAGGAAGCAAAATATTGGGAGGATTACCAATTCTCCGATGAATCGGATTCCGACGAGAATTTCAATGATGTTATAGAAATTACCCCAACTGAATTTAAAAAGGCAAAAGAAAATAATAAGGGAAAGGGCATAAAAATAGAGAAATCTAATTCCAACCCCGATGAACTTTATATGTATCGTCAACCCCCGAAGTCCTTAAGTTGTAACAATGACCCGGGAACCTCTAAACCACCAGGTTTTTCTAAACCAATGTGGACAACGACGGCTCGTATTAGGGGAACATCATATATCCCTAGAAACTTGGCAAAACGAACCAAAACCGAAGAAGAAGAAACGAGCGAGTCGGAATAAGATAGTTGTATTCGTGTGGTGTAATATATGGAATATAGTGTTCTTATGCTTTATGATATATGTAAAAATTGCTTGTATTAATAAGTATTTTTTTTTATGAATCTAACTCTTGTCTATTTTACAGTTTAAAAACACAAAATGGATAGACAACCCAATATTTTAAGAGACCTACCCGGAGACATGATTGATGAAATCTTGTCTAGAGTCGGCCAGAATTCTTCGGCACAACTATTTAAGGCGAGATCAGTTTGTAAGACATTCGAAGAACATTCCAAGAATGTCTTGGTTTATAAGAGACTTTCGTTTGAAAGATGGGGGATATCACATTGGGAAACCCATAAGTTACGATGTGTTTACTTTGACGCATATATTGCGGGGAACCCAAATGCTATTTTACGCAACGGGTTAAGAAATTATTTTGACTCAATATATCCGAATATTGGACTTCGTGATTTAGAAAAAGCGGCTAACATGCAACATAAAGAAGCATGTTATGCTTACGGATTAGTAATGTTCGCTTCTCACCAAAGTGAGAACAAGAACATCGGGCTACAACTATTAAACAAAACGTTTCCACAAGTGACGGAGTCGGTAATTGGGGTAAGAAATGAGGTTTTTAGATTATTACGGGACTGTTGGACATTACGTAACCCTCGTCCCTTTGATGACGTTACAACACGCTGTCTTATCAATGGCCATAACGGTTATGTTGCACAAGACCAAGGATGGGAAGTAGTCCTAGTAAAACCAGAATGCATGACTTGTTTCTGGACGTATGAATTACGTGTCTTTATTGCCTTTGCCGAACGACTTGTGTACTAGCTAGAATTGTCTTCACAACTATCTTGTATCAAAGTTATTGTGTGCTATATTTCATGCTTTATGTAAAATAAGCGGTATTGTAAGTTTGTAAAATATTGTATAAAAGTTTGAACGCGAAATATTATTACAATCAGTTTTTCATATAGAATTGTAGTAGTTGAATTGTATATTAGCTACTAAGTATGAACTTAACGGGTAGGTACTACCCGAATTTAAACTTATAAAACGCTAATATGAAGAAAAAGCTTTTATAAATGAGTTCATATTATGCTACGAAATACTATTAACTACTCTTAATATTCTGTATGATTAACTTGTTCCATTTAACTATTTTGAAGGAAATGGCACCGACTACTCGACACACCGTGAATATGAATGAAGAGGAATTCCGTACTTTTCTAGCTTCAAACATAGCCGCAGTACAGGCTGCGCTACATACCAACAATAACCTTGGATCTAGCAGTACAGGAAATCGTGTAGGATGCACCTACAAAGAATTCACTGCCTGCAAACCTTTGGAATTTGATGGAACCGAAGGACCGATCGGATTGAAACGGTGGACCGAGAAGGTTGAATCGGTGTTTGCCATAAGTAAGTGTACTGAAGAGGACAAAGTGAAGTACGCTACGCATACCTTCACAGGTTCTGCATTAACATGGTGGAATACCTATCTAGAGCAAGTGGGACAAGATGATGCGTACGCACTACCGTGGTCAGCATTCAAGCACTTGATGAACGAGAAGTACCGTCCCAGAACCGAGGTCAATAAGCTCAAGACAGAACTTAGAGGGTTACGAACCCAAGGATTTGATATTACCACGTACGAAAGACGATTCACAGAATTATGCCTATTGTGTCCGGGAGCATTCGAAGATGAGGAAGAGAAGATCGACGCGTTTGTGAAAGGATTACCGGAAAGAATCCAAGAAGATATAAGTTCACATGAGCCCGCCTCCATACAACAGGCATGTAGAATGGCTCACAAACTAGTGAACCAGATTGAAGAAAGAATTAAAGAACAGACTGCTGAAGAGGCCAATGTGAAGCAAGTCAAAAGAAAGTGGGAGGAAAACGGTGATAAGAATCACCAATACAACAACAACAGCAATTACAACAGTAATCGCAACAATTATCCCAACAATCGCAACATCAATCGCAACTACAACAAACGGCCTAACAACAACAACAACAACAACAACAGCAACTACAACAATCATCCCAACAACAATAATGACCGCAACAACAACAACAATCAGAAGCAACTATGCCAAAGGTGTGAAAAGAATCACTCGGGGTTCTGCACCAAATTTTGCAACAAGTGTAAAAGAAATGGTCATAGCGCGGCGAAGTGTGAGGTCTACGGACCAGGGGTTAATAGAACGAAAGGAACAAATGGTGTCGGAACGAGTAATGGCGGAGCAAGTAGTGTCGGAGCAAGTTATGCCAATGTAGTTTGTTATAAATGTGGAAAACCAGGCCACATTATTAGAAATTGCCCGAACCAGGAGAACACGAATGGACAAGGCCGTGGAAGAGTTTTCAATATTAATGCGGTAGAGGCACAGGAAGACCCGGAGCTTGTTACGGGTACGTTTCTTATTGACAATAAATCTGCTTACGTTTTATTTGATTCGGGTGCGGATAGAAGCTATATGAGTAGAGATTTTTGTGCTAAATTAAGTTGTCCATTGACGCCTTTGGATAGTAAATTTTTACTCGAATTAGCAAATGGTAAATTAATTTCAGCAGATAATATATGTCGGAATCGAGAAATTAAACTGGTTAGCGAAACATTTAAGATTGATTTGATACCAGTAGAGTTAGGGAGTTTTGATGTGATAATCGGTATGGACTGGTTGAAAGAAGTGAAAGCGGAGATCGTTTGTTACAAAAATGCAATTCGCATTATACGAGAAAAAGGAAAACCCTTAATGGTGTACGGAGAAAAGGGCAACACGAAGCTACATCTTATTAGTAATTTGAAGGCACAAAAACTAATAAGAAAAGGTTGCTATGCTGTTCTAGCACACGTCGAGAAAGTACAAACTGAAGAAAAGAGCATCAATGATGTTCCCATTGCAAAAGAATTTCCCGATGTATTTCCGAAAGAATTACCGGGATTACCCCCACATCGATCCGTTGAATTTCAAATAGATCTTGTACCAGGAGCTGCACCAATAGCTCGTGCTCCTTACAGACTCGCACCCAGCGAGATGAAAGAACTGCAAAGCCAATTACAAGAACTTTTAGAGCGTGGTTTCATTCGACCAAGCACATCACCGTGGGGAGCTCCTGTTTTGTTTGTCAAGAAGAAAGATGGTACATTCAGGTTGTGTATCGACTACCGAGAGTTGAACAAACTTACCATCAAGAACCGCTACCCACTACCGAGAATCGACGACTTATTTGATCAACTACAAGGCTCGTCTGTTTATTCAAAGATTGACTTACGTTCCGGGTATCATCAAATGCGGGTGAAAGAAGATGATATTCCAAAGACTGCTTTCAGAACACGTTACGGTCATTACGAGTTTATGGTCATGCCGTTTGGTTTAACTAATGCACCAGCTGTGTTCATGGACCTTATGAACCGAGTGTGTGGACCATACCTTGACAAGTTTGTCATTGTTTTCATTGATGACATACTTATTTACTCAAAGAATGACCAAGAACACGGTGAACATTTGAGAAAGGTGTTAGAAGTATTGAGGAAGGAAGAATTGTACGCTAAGTTTTCAAAGTGTGCATTTTGGTTGGAAGAAGTTCAATTCCTCGGTCACATAGTGAACAAAGAAGGTATTAAGGTGGATCCGGCAAAGATAGAAACTGTTGAAAAGTGGGAAACCCCGAAAACTCCGAAACACATACGCCAGTTTTTAGGACTAGCTGGTTACTACAGAAGGTTCATCCAAGACTTTTCCAGAATAGCAAAACCCTTGACTGCATTAACGCATAAAGGGAAGAAATTTGAATGGAATGATGAACAAGAGAAAGCGTTTCAGTTATTGAAGAAAAAGCTAACTACGGCACCTATATTGTCATTGCCTGAAGGGAATGATGATTTTGTGATTTATTGTGACGCATCAAAGCAAGGTCTCGGTTGTGTATTAATGCAACGAACGAAGGTGATTGCTTATGCGTCTAGACAATTGAAGATTCACGAACAAAATTATACGACGCATGATTTGGAATTAGGCGCGGTTGTTTTTGCATTAAAGACTTGGAGGCACTACTTATATGGGGTCAAAAGTATTATATATACCGACCACAAAAGTCTTCAACACATATTTAATCAGAAACAACTGAATATGAGGCAGCGTAGGTGGATTGAATTATTGAATGATTACGATTTTGAGATTCGTTACCACCCGGGGAAGGCAAATGTGGTAGCCGATGCCTTGAGCAGGAAGGATAGAGAACCCATTCGAGTAAAATCTATGAATATAATGATTCATAATAACATTACTACTCAAATAAAGGAGGCGCAACAAGGAGTTTTAAAAGAGGGAAATTTAAAGGATGAAATACCCAAAGGATCGGAGAAGCATCTTAATATTCGGGAAGATGGAACCCGGTATAGGGCTGAAAGGATTTAGGTACCAAAATTTGGAGATATGAGAGAAATGGTACTTAGAGAAGCTCATAAAACCAGATACTCAATACATCCTGGAACGGGGAAGATGTACAAGGATCTCAAGAAACATTTTTGGTGGCCGGGTATGAAAGTCGATGTTGCTAAATACGTAGGAGAATGTTTGACGTGTTCTAAGGTCAAAGCTGAGCATCAGAAACCATCAGGTCTACTTCAACAACCCGAAATCCCGGAATGGAAATGGGAAAACATTACCATGGATTTCATCACTAAATTGCCAAGGACTGCAAGTGGTTTTGATACTATTTGGGTAATAGTTGATCGTCTCACCAAATCAGCACACTTCCTACCAATAAGAGAAGATGACAAGATGGAGAAGTTAGCACGACTGTATTTGAAGGAAGTCGTCTCCAGACATGGAATACCAATCTCTATTATCTCTGATAGGGATGGCAGATTTATTTCAAGATTCTGGCAGACATTACAGCAAGCATTAGGAACTCGTCTAGACATGAGTACTGCCTATCATCCACAAACTGATGGGCAGAGCGAAAGGACGATACAAACGCTTGAAGACATGCTACGAGCATGTGTTATTGATTTCGGAAACAGTTGGGATCGACATCTACCGTTAGCAGAATTTTCCTACAACAACAGCTACCATTCAAGCATTGAGATGGCGCCGTTTAAAGCACTTTATGGTAGAAAGTGCAGGTCTCCGATTTGTTGGAGTGAGGTGGGGGATAGAAAGATTACGGGTCCGGAGATTATACAAGAAACTACCGAGAAGATCATCCAAATTCAACAACGGTTGAAAACCGCCCAAAGTCGACAAAAGAGCTACGCTGACATTAAAAGAAAAGATATAGAATTTGAAATTGGAGAGATGGTCATGCTTAAAGTATCACCTTGGAAAGGCGTTGTTCGATTTGGTAAACGAGGGAAATTAAATCCAAGGTATATTGGACCATTCAAGATTATTGATCGTGTCGGACCAGTAGCTTACCGACTTGAGTTACCTCAACAACTCGCGGCTGTACATAACACTTTCCACGTCTCGAATTTGAAGAAATGTTTTGCTAAAGAAGATCTCACTATTCCATTAGATGAAATCCAAATCAACGAAAAACTCCAATTCATCGAAGAACCCGTCGAAATAATGGATCGTGAGGTTAAAAGACTTAAGCAAAACAAGATACCAATTGTTAAGGTTCGATGGAATGCTCGTAGAGGACCCGAGTTCACCTGGGAGCGTGAAGATCAGATGAAGAAGAAATACCCGCATCTATTTCCAGAAGATTCGTCAACACCTTCAACAGCTTAAAATTTCGGGACGAAATTTATTTAACGGGTAGGTACTGTAGTGACCCGAACTTTTCCATGTTTATATATATTAATTGAGATTGATGTTTACATGATTAAATGTTTCCAACATGTTAAGCAATCAAACTTGTTAAGACTTGATTAATTGAAATAGGTTTCATATAGACAATTGACCACCCAAGTTGACCGGTGATTCACGAACGTTAAAACTTGTAAAAAAACTATATGATGACATATATATGGTTATATATATAGTTAAAATGATATTATGATAAGTAAACATATCATTAATTATATTAACAATGAACTACATATGTAAAAACAAGACTACTAACTTAATGATTTTGAAACGAGACATATATGTAACGTTTATCGTTGTAACAACATTTAATGTATATATATCATATTAAGAGATATTCGTACATCATAATATCATGATAATATAATAATTTAAAATCTCTTTTGATATTATAAACATTGGGTTAACAACATTTAACAAGATCGTTAACCTAAAGGTTTCAAAACAACACTTACATGTAACGACTAACGATGACTTAACGACTCAGTTAAAATGTATATACATGTAGTATTTTAATATGTATTTATACACTTTTGAAAGACTTCAATACACTTATCAAAATACTTCTACTTAACAAAAATGCTTACAATTACATTCTCGTTCAGTTTCATCAACAATTCTACTCGTATGCACCCGTATTCGTACTCGTACAATACACAGCTTTTAGATGTATGTACTATTGGTATATACACTCCAATGATCAGCTCTTAGCAGCCCATGTGAGTCACCTAACACATGTGGGAACCATCATTTGGCAACTAGCATGAAATATCTCATAAGATTACAAAAATATGAGTAATCATTCATGACTTATTTACATGAAAACAAAATTACATATCCTTTATATCTAATCCATACACCAACGACCAAAAACACCTACAAACACTTTCATTCTTCAATTTTCTTCATCTAATTGAACTCTCTCAAGTTCTATCTTCAAGTTCTAAGTGTTCTTCATAAATTCCAAAAGTTCTAGTTTCATAAAATCAAGAATACTTTCAAGTTTGCTAGCTCACTTCCAATCTTGTAAGGTGATCATCCAACCTCAAGAAATATTTGTTTCTTACAGTAGGTTATCATTCTAATACAAGGTAATAATCATATTCAAACTTTGGTTCAATTTCTATAACTATAACAATCTTATTTCAAGTGATGATCTTACTTGAACTTGTTTTCGTGTCATGATTTTGCTTCAAGAACTTTGAGCCATCCAAGGATCCATTGAAGCTAGATCCATATTTCTCTTTTCCAGTAGGTTCATCCAAGGAACTTAAGGTAGTAATGATGTTCATAACATCATTCGATTCATACATATAAAGCTATCTTATTCGAAGGTTTAAACTTGTAATCACTAGAACATAGTTTAGTTAATTCTAAACTTGTTCGCAAACAAAAGTTAATCCTTCTAACTTGACTTTTAAAATCAACTAAACACATGTTCTATATCTATATGATATGCTAACTTAATGATTTAAAACCTGGAAACACGAAAAACACCGTAAAACCGGATTTACGCCGTCGTAGTAACACCGCGGGCTGTTTTGGGTTAGTTAATTAAAAACTATGATAAACTTTGATTTAAAAGTTGTTATTCTGAGAAAATGATTTTTATTATGAACATGAAACTATATCCAAAAATTATGGTTAAACTCAAAGTGGAAGTATGTTTTCTAAAATGGTCATCTAGATGTCGTTCTTTCGACTGAAATGACTACCTTTACAAAAACGACTTGTAACTTATTTTTTCGACTAGAAACCTATACTTTTTTTGTTTAGATTCATAAAATAGAGTTCAATATGAAACCATAGCAATTTGATTCACTCAAAACGGATTTAAAATGAAGAAGTTATGGGTAAAACAAGATTGGATAATTTTTCTCATTTTAGCTACGTGAAAATTGGTAACAAATCTATTCCAACCATAACTTAATCAACTTGTATTATATATCATGTAATCTTGAGATACCATAGACACGTATACAATGTTTCGACCTATCATGTCGACACATCTATATATATTTCGGAACAACCATAGACACTCTATATGTGAATGTTGGAGTTAGCTATACAGGGTTGAGGTTGATTCCAAAATATATATAGTTTGAGTTGTGATCAATACTGAGATACGTATACACTGGGTCGTGGATTGATTCAAGATAATATTTATCGATTTATTTCTGTACATCTAACTGTGGACAACTAGTTGTAGGTTACTAACGAGGACAGCTGACTTAATAAACTTAAAACATCAAAATATATTAAAAGTGTTGTAAATATATTTTGAGCATACTTTGATATATATGTATATATTGTTATAGGTTCGTGAATCAACCAGTGGCCAAGTCTTACTTCCCGACGAAGTAAAAATCTGTGAAAGTGAGTTATAGTCCCACTTTTAAAATCTAATATTTTTGGGATGAGAATACATGCAGGTTTTATAAATGATTTACAAAATAGACACAAGTACGTGAAACTACATTCTATGGTTGAATTATCAAAATCGAATATGCCCCTTTTTATTAAGTCTGGTAATCTAAGAATTAGGGAACAGACACCCTAATTGACGCGAATCCTAAAGATAGATCTATTGGGCCTAACAAACCCCATCCAAAGTACCGGATGCTTTAGTACTTCGAAATTTATATCATATCCGAAGGGTGTCCCGGAATGATGGGGATATTCTTATATATGCATCTTGTTATTGTCGGTTACCAGGTGTTCACCATATGAATGATTTTTATCTCTATGTATGGGATGTGTATTGAAATATGAAATCTTGTGGTCTATTGTTACGATTTGATATATATAGGTTAAACCTATAACTCACCAACATTTTTGTTGACGTTTTAAGCATGTTTATTCTCAGGTGATTATTAAGAGCTTCCGCTGTCGCATACTTAAATAAGGACAAGATTTGGAGTCCATGCTTGTATGATATTGTGTAAAAACTGCATTCAAGAAACTTATTTTGTTGTAACATATTTGTATTGTAAACTATTATTTAATGGTCGTGTGTAAACAGGATATTTTAGATTATCATTATTTGATAATCTACGTAAAGCTTTTTAAACCTTTATTGATGAAATAAAGGTTATGGTTTGTTTAAAAATGAATGCAGTCTTTGAAAAACGTCTCATATAGAGGTCAAAACCTCGCAACGAAATCAATTAATATGGAACGTTTTTAATCAATAAGAACGGGACATTTCACCGGATGCTTTAGTACTTCGAAATTTATATCATATCCGAAGGGTGTCCCGGAATGATGGGGATATTCTTATATATGCATCTTGTTAATGTCGGTTACCAGGTGTTCACCATATGAATGATTTTTATCTCTATGTATGGGATGTGTATTGAAATATGAAATCTTGTGGTCTATTATTATGATTTGATATATATAGGTTAAACCTATAACTCACCAACATTTTTGTTGACGTTTTAAGCATGTTTATTCTCAGGTGATTATTAAGAGCTTCCGCTGTCGCATACTTAAATAAGGACGAGATTTGGAGTCCATGCTTGTATGATATTGTGTAAAAACTGCATTCAAGAAACTTATTTTGTTGTAACATATTTGTATTGTAAACCATTATGTAATGGTCGTGTGTAAACAGGATATTTTAGATTATCATTATTTGATAATCTACGTAAAGCTTTTTAAACCTTTATTGATGAAATAAAGGTTATGGTTTGTTTTAAAATGAATGCAGTCTTTGAAAAACGTCTCATATAGAGGTCAAAACCTCGCAACGAAATCAATTAATATTGAACGTTTTTAATCAATAAGAACGGGACATTTCAGTTGGTATCCGAGCGTTGGTCTTAGAGAACCAGAATTTTGCATTAGTGTGTCTTATCGAGTTTGTTAGGATGCATTAGTGAGTCTGGACTTCGACCGTGTTTACTTGAAAAATGATTGCTTAACAAATTTTGTTGGAAACTATATATTTTTAAGATGTGAATATTATGTGATATATTAATCTCTTAACGCGTTTGATATTATGTGATAGATGTCTACCTCTAGAACAAGTCCCATTAACTCACCTAATAATAATGAAGAGTCAGATGTAAATTGGAATGATTCGTGGACTGATTCACAAGTTCCCGAAGAGGAACCGGAAGAAGAGTCGGAACCGGAAGAAGAATCCGAACAGGAAGAAGAATCGGAACCGGATGAAGAAATAGAACCGGTGGGGGAAATAATAAAATGGTTAAGTAAAAGAAATTCCTCAACCAACCGACCAAGGTTAATTATGGTCAATGGTGTTTCCGCCAAGGAAGCAAAATATTGGGAGGATTACCAATTCTCCGATGAATCGGATTCCGACGAGAAGTCCGATGAAGTTATAGAAATTACCCCAACTGAATTTAAAAAGGCAAAAGAAAATAATAAGGGAAAGGGCATAAAAATAGAGAAATCTAATTCCAACCCCGATGAACTTTATATGTATCGTCAACCCCCGAAGTCCTTAAGTTGTAACAATGACCCGGGAACCTCTAAACCACCAGGTTTTTCTAAACCAATGTGGAAAACGACGGCTTGTATTAGGGGAACATCATATATCCCTAGAAACTTGGCCAAACGAACCAAAACCGAAGAAGAAGAAACAAGCGAGTCGGAATAAGATAGTTGTATTCGTGTGGTGTAATATATGTAATATAGTGTGCTTATGCTTTATGATATATGTAAAAATTGCTTGTATTAATAAGTAATTTTTTTTTATGAATCTAACTCTTGTCTATTTTACAGTATAAAAACACAAAATGGATAGACAACCCAATATTTTAAGAGACCTACCCGAAGACATGATTGATGAAATCTTGTCTAGAGTCGGTCAGAATTCTTTGGCACAACTATTTAAGGCGAGATCAGTTTGTAAGACATTCGAAGAACGTTCCAAGAATGCCTTGGTTTATAAAAGGCTTTCGTTCGAAAGATGGGGGATATCACATTGGGAAATCCATAAGTTACGATGTGTTTACTTTGACGCATATATTGCGGGGAACCCAAATGCTATTTTACGCAATGGGTTAAGAAATTATTTTGACTCAATATATCCGAATATTGGACTTCGTGATTTAGAAAAAGCGGCTAACATGCAACATAAAGAAGCATGTTATGCTTACGGATTAGTAATGTTCGCTTCTCACCAAAGTGAGAACAAGAACATCGGGCTACAACTATTAAACAAAACGTTCCCACAAGTGACGGAGTAGGTAATTGGGGTAAGAAATGAGGTTTTTAGATTGTTACGGGACTGTTGGACATTACGTAACCCTCGTCCCTTTGACGACGTTACAACACGCTGTCTTATCAACGGCCATAACGGTTATGTTCCACAAGACCAAGGATGGGAAGTAATCCTAGTAAAACCAGAATGCATGACTTGTTTCTGGACGTATGAATTACGTGTCTTTATTGCCTTTGCTGAACGACTTATGTACTAGCTAGAATTATCTTCACAACCATCTTGTATCAAATTTATTGTGTGCTATATTTCATGCTATATGTAAAATAAGCGGTATTGTAAGTTTGTAAAATATTGTGTAAAAGTTTGAACGCAAAATATTATTATAATCAGTTATTCATATAGAATTGTAGTAGTTGAATTGTATATTAGCTACTAAGTATGAACTTAACGGGTAGGTACTACCCGAATTTAAACTTATAAAACGCTAATATGAAGAAAAAGCTTTTATAAATGAGTTCATATTATGCTACGAAATACTATTAACTACTCTTAATATTCTGTATGATTAACTTGTTCCATTTGACTATTTTGAAGGAAATGACACCGACTACTCGACACACCGTGAATATGAATGAAGAGGAATTCCGTACTTTTCTAGCTTCAAACATAGCCGCAGTACAGGCTGCGCTACATACCAACAATAACCTTGGATCTAGCAATACAGGAAATCGTGTAGGATGCACCTACAAAGAATTCACTGCCTGCAAACCTTTGAAATTTGATGGAACCGAAGGACCGATCGGATTGAAATGGTGGACCGAGAAGGACGAATCGGTGTTTGCCATAAGTAAGTGTACTGAAGAGGACAAAGTGAAGTACGCTACGCATACCTTCACAGGTTCTGCGTTAACATGGTGGAATACCTATCTAGAGCAAGTGGGACAAGACGATGCATACGCACTACCGTGGTCAGCATTCAAGCACTTGATGAACGAGAAGTACCGTCCCAGAACCGAGGTCAATAAGCTCAAGACAGAACTTTGAGGGTTACGAACCCAAGGATTTGATATTATCACGTACGAAAGACGATTCATAGAATTGTGCCTATTGTGTCCGGGAGCATTCGAAGATGAGGAAGAGAAGATCGATGCGTTTATGAAAGGATTACCGGAAAGAATCCAAGAAGATATAAGTTCACACGTGCCCGCCTCCATACAACAGGCATGTAGAATGGCTCACAAACTAGTGAACCAGATTGAAGAAAGAATTAAAGAACAGACTGCTGAAGAGGCCAATGTAAAGCAAGTCAAAAGAAAGTGGGAGGAAAACGGTGATAAGAATCACCAATACAACAACAACAACAATTACAACAATTATCCCAACAATCGCAACATCAATCGCAACTACAACAAACGGCCCAACAACAACAACAACAACAACAACAGCAACTACAACAATCATCCCAACAACAATAATAACTGCAACAATAACAATAATCAGAAGCAGCTATGCCAAAGGTGTGAAAAGTATCACTCGGGGTTCTGCACCAAATTTTGCAACAAGTGTAAAAGAAATGGTCATAGTGCGGCGAAGTGTGAGGTCTACGGACCAGGGGTTAATAGAACGAAAGGAACAAATGGTGTCGGAACGAGTAATGGCGGAGCAAGTAGTGTTGGAGCAAGTTATGCCAATGTAGTTTGTTATAAATGTGGAAAACTGGGCCACATTATTAGAAATTGCCCGAACCAGGAGAACACGAATGGACAAGGCCGCGGAAGAGTTTTCAATATTAATGCGGCAGAGGCACAGGAAGACCCGGAGCTTGTTACGGGTACATTTCTTATTGACAATAAATCTGCTTACGTTTTATTTGATTCGGGTGCGGATAGAAGCTATATGAGTAGAGATTTTTGTGCTAAATTAAGTTGTCCATTGACGCCTTTGGATAGTAAATTTTTACTCGAATTAGCAAATGGTAAATTAATTTCAGCAGATAATATATGTCGGAATCTAGAAATTAAACTGGTTAGCGAAACATTTAAGATTGATTTGATACCAGTAGAGTTAGGGAGTTTTGATGTGATAATCGGTATGGATTGGTTGAAAGAAGTGAAAGCAGAGATCGTTTGTTACAAAAATGTAATTCGCATTATACGAGAAAAAGAAAAACCCTTAATGGTGTACGGAGAAAAGGGCAACACGAAGCTACAGCTTATTAGTAATTTGAAGGCACAAAAACTAATAAGAAAATGTTGCTATGCTGTTCTAGCACACGTCGAGAAAGTACAAATTGAAGAAAAGAGCATCAATGATGTTCCCATTGCAAAAGAATTTCCCGATGTATTTCTGAAAGAATTACCGGGATTACCCCCACATCGATCCGTTGAATTTCAAATAGATCTTGTACCAGGAGCTGCACCAATAGCTCGTGCTCCTTACAGACTCGCACCCAGCGAGATGAAAGAACTACAAAGCCAATTACAAGAACTTTTAGAGCGTGGTTTCATTCGACCAAGCACATCACCGTGGGGAGCTCCTGTTTTGTTTGTCAAGAAGAAAGATGGTACATTCAGGTTGTGTATCGACTACCGAGTGTTGAACAAACTTACCATCAAGAACCGCTACCCACTACCGAGAATCGACGACTTATTTGATCAACTACAAGGCTCGTCTGTTTATTCAAAGATTGACTTACGTTCCGGGTATCATCAAATGCGGGTGAAAGAAGATGATATTCCAAAGACTACTTTCAGAACACGTTACGGTCATTACGAGTTTATGGTCATGCCGTTTGGTTTAACTAATGCACCAGCTGTGTTTATAGACCTTATGAACCGAGTGTGTGGACCATACCTTGACAAGTTTGTCATTGTTTTCATTGATGACATACTTATTTACTCAAAGAATGACCAAGAACACGGTGAACATTTGAGAAAGGTGTTAGAAGTATTGAGGAAGGAAGAATTGTACGCTAAGTTTTCAAAGTGTGCATTTTGGTTGGAAGAAGTTCAATTCCTCGGTCACATAGTGAACAAAGGAGGTATTAAGGTGGATCTGGAAAAGATAGAAACTGTTGAAAAGTGGGAAACCCCAAAAACTCTGATACACATACGCCAGTTTTTAGGACTAGCTGGTTACTACAGAAGGTTCATCCAAGACTTTTCCAGAATAGCAAAACCCTTGACTGCATTAACGCATAAAGGAAAGAAATTTGAATGGAATGATGAACAAGAGAAAGCATTTCAGTTATTGAAGAAAAAGCTAACTACGGCACCTATATTGTCATTGCCTGAAGGGAATGATGATTTTGTGATTTATTGTGACGCATCAAAGCAAGGTCTCGGTTGTGTATTAATGCAACGAACGAAGGTGATTGCTTATGCGTCTAGACAATTGAAGATTCACGAACAAAATTATACGACGCATGATTTGGAATTAGGCGCGGTTGTTTTTGCATTAAAGACTTGGAGGCACTACTTATATGGGGTCAAAAGTATTATATATACCGACCACAAAAGTCTTCAACACATATTTAATCAGAAACAACTGAATATGAGGCAGCGTAGGTGGATTGAATTGTTGAATGATTACGACTTTGAGATTCGTTACCACCCAGGGAAGGCAAATGTGGTAGCCGATGCCTTGAGCAGGAAGGACAGAGAACCCATTCGAGTAAAATCTATGAATATAATGATTCATAATAACATTACTACTCAAATAAAAGAGGCGCAACAAGGATTTTTAAAAGAGGGAAATTTAAAGGATGAAATACCCAAAGGATCGGAGAAGCATCTTAATATTCGGGAAGACGGAACCCGGTATAGGGCTGAAAGGATTTGGGTACCAAAATTTGGAGATATGAGAGAAATGGTACTTAGAGAAGCTCATAAAACCAGATACTCAATACATCCTGGAACGGGGAAGATGTACAAGGATCTCAAGAAACATTTTTGGTGGCCGGGTATGAAAGCCGATGTTGCTAAATACATAGGAGAATGTTTGACGTGTTCTAAGGTCAAAGCTGAGCATCAGAAACCATCAGGTCTACTTCAACAACCCGAAATCCCGGAATGGAAATGGGAAAACATTACCATGGATTTCATCACTAAATTGCCAAGGACTGCAAGTGGTTTTGATACTATTTGGGTAGTAGTTGATCGTCTCACCAAATCAGCACACTTTCTGCCAATAAGAGAAGATGACAAGATGGAGAAGTTAGCACGACTGTATTCGAAGGAAGTCATCTCCAGACATGGAATACCAATCTCTATTATCTCTGATAGGGATGGCAGATTTATTTCAAGATTCTGGCAGACATTATAGCAAGCATTAGGAACTCGTCTAGACATGAGTACTGCCTATCATCCACAAACTGATGGGCAGAGTCAAAGGATGATACAAACGCTTGAAGACATGCTACGAGCATGTGTTATTGATTTCGAAAACAGTTGGGATCGACATCTACCGTTAGCAGAATTTTCCTACAACAACAGCTACCATTCAAGCATTGAGATGGCGTCGTTTGAAGCACTTTATGGTAGAAAGTGCAGGTCTCCAATTTGTTGGAGTGAAGTGGGGGATAGACAGATTATGGGTCCGGAGATTATATAAGAAACTACCGAGAAAATCATCCAAATTCAACAACGGTTGAAAACCACCCAAAGTCGACAAAAGAGCTACGCTGACATTAAAAGAAAAGATATAGAATTTGAAATTGGAGAGATGGTCATGCTTAAAGTTGCACCTTGGAAAGGCGTTGTTCGATTTAGTAAATGAGGGAAATTAAATCCAAGGTATATTGGACCATTCAAGATTATTGATCGTGTCGGACCAGTAGCTTACCGACTTGAGTTACCTCAACAACTCGCGGCTGTACATAACACTTTCCACGTCTCGAATTTGAAGAAATGTTTTGCTAAAGAATATCTCACTATTCTGTTAGATGAAATCCAAATCAATGAAAAACTCCAATTCATCGAAGAACCCGTCGAAATAATGGATCGTGAGGTTAAAAGACTTAAGCAAAACAAGATACCAATTGTTAAGGTTCGATGGAATGCTCGTAGAGGACCCGAGTTCACATGGGAGCATGAAGATCAGATGAAGAAGAAATACCCGCATCTATTTCCAGAAGATTCGTCAACACCTTCAACAGCTTAAAATTTCGGGACGAAATTTATTTAACGGGTAGGTACTGTAGTGACCCGAACTTTTCCATGTTTATATATATTAATTGAGATTGATATTTACATGATTAAATGTTTCCAACATGTTAAGCAATCAAACTTGTTAAGACTTGATTAATTGAAATATGTTTCATATAGACAATTGACCACCCAAGTTGACCGGTGATTCACGAACGTTAAAACTTGTAAAAATTATATGATGACATATATATGGATATATATATATATATAGTTAACATGATACTATGATAAGTAAACATATCATTAAGTATATTAACAATGAACTACATATGTAAAAACAAGACTACTAACTTAATGATTTTTAAACGAGACATATATGTAATGATTATCGTTGTAAAGACATTTAATGTATATATATTATATTAAGAGATATTCATACATGATAATATCATGATAATATAATAATTTAAAATCTCATTTGATATTATAAACATTGGGTTAACAACATTTAACAAGATCGTTAACCTAAAGGTTTCAAAACAACACTTACATGTAACGACTAACGATGACTTAACGACTCAGTTAAAATGTATATACATGTAGTGTTTTAATATGTATTTATACACTTTTGAAAGACTTCAATACACTTATCAAAATACTTCTACTTAACAAAAATGCTTACAATTACATCCTCGTTCAGTTTCATCAACAATTCTACTCGTATGCACCCGTATTCGTACTCGTACAATACACAGCTTTTAGATGTATGTACTATTGGTATATACACTCCAATGATCAGCTCTTAGCACCCCATGTGAGTTACCTAACACATGTGGGAACCATCATTTGGCAACTAGCATGAAATATCTCATAAAATTACAAAAATATGAGTAATCATTCATGACTTATTTACATGAAAACAAAATTACATATCCTTTATATCTAATCCATACACCAACGACCAAAAACACCTACAAACACTTTCATTCTTCAATTTTCTTCATCTAATTGATCTCTCTCAAGTTCTATCTTCAAGTTCTAAGTGTTCTTCATAAATTCTACAAGTTCTAGTTACATAAAATCAAGAATACTTTCAAGTTTGCTAGCTCACTTCCAATCTGGTAAGGTGATCATCCAACCTCAAGAAATCTTTGTTTCTTATAGTAGGTTATCATTCTAATACAAGGTAATAATCATATTCAAACTTTGGTTCAATTTCTATAACTATAACAATCTTATTTCAAGTGATGATCTTACTTGAACTTGTTTTCGTGTCATGATTCTGCTTCAAGAACTTCGAGCCATCCAAGGATCCGTTGAAGCTAGATCTATTTTTCTCTTTTCCAGTAGGTTTATCCAAGGAACTTAAGGTAGTAATGATGTTCATAACATCATTCGATTCATACATATAAAGCTATCTTATTCGAAGGTTTAAACTTGTAATCACTAGAACATAGTTTAGTTAATTCTAAACTTGTTCGCAAACAAAAGTTAATCCTTCTAACTTGACTTTTAAAATCAACTAAACACATGTTCTATATCTATATTATATGCTAACTTAATGATTTAAAACCTGAAAACACGAAAAACACCGTAAAACCGGATTTACGCCGTTGTAGTAACACCGCGGGCTGTTTTGGGTTAGTTAATTAAAAACTATGATAAACTTTGATTTAAAAGTTGTTATTCTGAGAAAATGATTTTTATTATGAACATGAAAATATATCCAAAAATTATGGTTAAACTCAAAGTGGAAGTATGTTTTCTAAAATGGTCATCTAGACGTCTTTCTTTCGACTGAAATGACTACCTTTACAAAAATGACTTGTAACTTATTTTTCCGACTATAAACCTATACTTTTTCTGTTTAGATTCATAAAATAGAGTTCAATATGAAACCATAGCAATTTGATTCACTCAAAACGAATTTAAAATGAAGAAGTTATGTGTAAAACAAGATTGGATAATTTTTCTCATTTTAGCTACGTGAAAATTGGTAACAAATCTATTCCAACCATAACTTAATCAACTTGTATTGTATATTATGTAATCTTGAGATACCATAGACACGTATACAATGTTTTGACCTATCATGTCGACACATCTATATATATTTCGGAACAACCATAGACACTCTATATGTGAATGTTGGAGTTAGCTATACAGGGTTGAGGTTGATTCCAAAATATATATAGTTTGAGTTGTGATCAATACTGAGATGCGTATACATTGGGTCGTGGATTGATTCAAGATAATATTTATCTATTTATTTCTGTACATCTAACTGTGGACAACTAGTTGTAGGTTACTAACGAGAACAGCTGACTTAATAAACTTAAAACATCAAAATGTATTAAAAGTGTTGTAAATATATTTTGAACATACTTTGATATATATGTATATATTGTTATAGGTTCGTGAATCAACCAGTGGCCAAGTCTTACTTCCCGACGAAGTAAAAATCTATGAAAGTGAGTTATAGTCGCACTTTTAAAATCTAATATTTTTGGGATGAGAATACATGCAGGTTTTATAAATGATTTACAAAATAGACACAAGTATGTGAAACTACATTCTATGGTTGAATTATCAAAATCGAATATGCCCCTTTTTATTAAGTCTAGTAATCTAAGAATTAGGGAACAGACACCCTAATTGACGCGAATCCTAAAGATAGATCTATTGGGCCTAACAAACCCCATCCAAAGTACCGGATGCTTTAGTACTTCGAAATTTATATCATATCCGAAGGGTATCCCGGAATGATGGGGATATTCTTATATATGCATCTTGTTAATGTCGGTTACCAGGTGTTCACCATATGAATGATTTTATCTCTATGTATGGGATGTGTATTGAAATATGAAATCTTGTGGTCTATTATTATGATTTGATATATATAGGTTAAACCTATAACTCACCAACATTTTTGTTGACGTTTTAAGCATGTTTATTCTCAGGTGATTATTAAGAGCTTCCGCTGTCGCATACTTAAATAAGGACGATATTTGGAGTCCATGCTTGTATGATATTGTGTAAAAACTGCATTCAAGAAACTTATTTTGTTGTAACATATTTGTATTGTAAACCATTATGTAATGGTCGTGTGTAAACAGGATATTTTAGATTATCATTATTTGATAATCTACGTAAAGCTTTTTAAACCTTTATTGATGAAATAAAGGTTATGGTTTGTTTTAAAATGAATGCAGTCTTTGAAAAACGTCTCATATAGAGGTCAAAACCTCGCAACGAAATCAATTAATATTGAACGTTTTTAATCAATAAGAACGGGACATTTCAGTTGGTATCCGAGCGTTGGTCTTAGAGAACCAGAATTTTGCATTAGTGTGTCTTATCGAGTTTGTTAGGATGCATTAGTGAGTCTGGACTTCGACCGTGTTTACTTGAAAAATGATTGCTTAACAAATTTTGTTGGAAACTATATATTTTTAAGATGTGAATATTATGTGATATATTAATCTCTTAACGCGTTTGATATTATGTGATAGATGTCTACCTCTAGAACAAGTCCCATTAACTCACCTAATAATAATGAAGAGTCAGATGTAAATTGGAATGATTCGTGGACTGATTCACAAGTTCCCGAAGAGGAACCGGAAGAAGAGTCGGAACCGGAAGAAGAATCCGAACAGGAAGAAGAATCGGAACCGGATGAAGAAATAGAACCGGTGGGGGAAATAATAAA
This sequence comes from Rutidosis leptorrhynchoides, assembly GCF_046630445.1. Classification (NCBI taxonomy): domain Eukaryota; kingdom Viridiplantae; phylum Streptophyta; class Magnoliopsida; order Asterales; family Asteraceae; genus Rutidosis; species Rutidosis leptorrhynchoides. The sequence goes on along the minus strand of NC_092335.1, from coordinate 312,461,090 downwards.
ATGGTTAAGTAAAAGAAATTCCTCAACCAACTGACCAAGGTTAATTATGGTCAATGGTGTTTCCGCCAAGGAAGCAAAATATTGGGAGGATTACCAATTCTCCGATGAATCGGATTCTGACGAGAAGTCCGATGAAGTTATAGAAATTACCCCAACTGAATTTAAAAAGGCAAAAGAAAATAATAAGGGAAAGGGCATAAAAATAGAGAAATCTAATTCCAACCCCGATGAACTTTATATGTATCGTCAACCCCCGAAGTCCTTAAGTTGTAACAATGAACCGGGAACCTCTAAACCACCAGGTTTTTCTAAACCAATGTGGAAAACGACGGCTTGTATTAGGGGAACATCATATATCCCTAGAAACTTGGAAAAACGAACCAAAACCGAAGAAGAAGAAACAAGCGAGTCGGAATAAGATAGTTGTATTCGTGTGGTGTAATATATGTAATATAGTGTGCTTATGCTTTATGATATATGTAAAAATTGCTTGTATTAATAAGTAATTTTTTTTTATGAATCTAACTCTTGTCTATTTTACAGTATAAAAACACAAAATGGATAGACAACCCAATATTTTAAGAGACCTACCCGAAGACATGATTGATGAAATCTTGTCTAGAGTCGGTCAGAATTCTTTGGCACAACTATTTAAGGCGAGATCAGTTTGTAAGACATTCGAAGAACGTTCCAAGAATGCCTTGGTTTATAAAAGGCTTTCGTTCGAAAGATGGGGGATATCACATTGGGAAATCCATAAGTTACGATGTGTTTACTTTGACGCATATATTGCGGGGAACCCAAATGCTATTTTACGCAATGGGTTAAGAAATTATTTTGACTCAATATATCCGAATATTGGACTTCGTGATTTAGAAAAAGCGGCTAACATGCAACATAAAGAAGCATGTTATGCTTACGGATTAGTAATGTTCGCTTCTCACCGAAGTGAGAACAAGAACATCGGGCTACAACTATTAAACAAAACGTTCCCACAAGTGACGGAGTAGGTAATTGGGGTAAGAAATGAGGTTTTTAGATTGTTACGGGACTGTTGGACATTACGTAACCCTCGTCCCTTTGACGACGTTACAACACGCTGTCTTATCAACGGCCATAACGGTTATGTTCCACAAGACCAAGGATGGGAAGTAATCCTAGTAAAACCAGAATGCATGACTTGTTTCTGGACGTATGAATTACGTGTCTTTATTGCCTTTGCTGAACGACTTATGTACTAGCTAGAATTATCTTCACAACCATCTTGTATCAAATTTATTTTGTGCTATATTTCATGCTATATGTAAAATAAGCGGTATTGTAAGTTTGTAAAATATTGTGTAAAAGTTTGAACGCGAAATATTATTATAATCAGTTATTCATATAGAATTGTAGTAGTTGAATTGTATATTAGCTACTAAGTATGAACTTAACGGGTAGGTACTACCCGAATTTAAACTTATAAAACGCTAATATGAAGAAAAAGCTTTTATAAATGAGTTCATATTATGCTACGAAATACTATTAACTACTCTTAATATTCTGTATGATTAACTTGTTCCATTTGACTATTTTGAAGGAAATGACACCGACTACTCGACACACCGTGAATATGAATGAAGAGGAATTCCGTACTTTTCTAGCTTCAAACATAGCCGCAGTACAGGCTGCGCTACATACCAACAATAACCTTGGATCTAGCAGTACAGGAAATCGTGTAGGATGCACCTACAAAGAATTCACTGCCTGCAAACCTTTGAAATTTGATGGAACCGAAGGACCGATCGGATTGAAATGGTGGACCGAGAAGGACGAATCGGTGTTTGCCATAAGTAAGTGTACTGAAGAGGACAAAGTGAAGTACGCTACGCATACCTTCACAGGTTCTGCGTTAACATGGTGGAATACCTATCTAGAGCAAGTGGGACAAGACGATGCATACGCACTACCGTGGTCAGCATTCAAGCACTTGATGAACGAGAAGTACCGTCCCAGAACCGAGGTCAATAAGCTCAAGACAGAACTTAGAGGGTTACGAACCCAAGGATTTGATATTATCATGTACGAAAGACGATTCATAGAATTGTGCCTATTGTGTCCGGGAGCATTCGAAGATGAGGAAGAGAAGATCGACGCGTTTATGAAAGGATTACCGGAAAGAATCCAAGAAGATATAAGTTCACACGTGCCCGCCTCCATACAACAGGCATGTAGAATGGCTCACAAACTAGTGAACCAGATTGAAGAAAGAATTAAAGAACAGACTGCTGAAGAGGCCAATGTGAAGCAAGTCAAAAGAAAGTGGGAGGAAAACGGTGATAAGAATCACCAATACAACAACAACAACAATTACAACAATTATCCCAACAATCGCAACATCAATCGCAACTACAACAAACGGCCCAACAACAACAACAACAACAACAACAGCAACTACAACAATCATCCCAACAACAATAATAACTGCAACAATAACAATAATCAGAAGCAGCTATGCCAAAGGTGTGAAAAGTATCACTCGGGGTTCTGCACCAAATTTTGCAACAAGTGTAAAAGAAATGGTCATAGCGCGGCGAAGTGTGAGGTCTACGGACCAGGGGTTAATAGAACGAAAGGAACAAATGGTGTCGAAACGAGTAATGGCGGAGCAAGTAGTGTTGGAGCAAGTTATGCCAATGTAGTTTGTTATAAATGTGGAAAACTGGGCCACATTATTAGAAATTGCCCGAACCAGGAGAACACGAATGGACAAGGCCGCGGAAGAGTTTTCAATATTAATGCGGCAGAGGCACAGGAAGACCCGAAGCTTGTTACGGGTACGTTTCTTATTGACAATAAATCTGCTTACGTTTTATTTGATTCGGGTGCGGATAGAAGCTATATGAGTAGAGATTTTTGTGCTAAATTAAGTTGTCCATTGACGCCTTTGGATAGTAAATTTTTACTCGAATTAGCAAATGGTAAATTAATTTCAGCAGATAATATATGTCGGAATCTAGAAATTAAACTGGTTAGCGAAACATTTAAGATTGATTTGATACCAGTAGAGTTAGGGAGTTTTGATGTGATAATCGGTATGGATTGGTTGAAAGAAGTGAAAGCAGAGATCGTTTGTTACAAAAATGTAATTCGCATTATACGAGAAAAAGAAAAACCCTTAATGGTGTACGGAGAAAAGGGCAACACGAAGCTACATCTTATTAGTAATTTGAAGGCACAAAAACTAATAAGAAAATGTTGCTATGCTGTTCTAGCACACGTCGAGAAAGTACAAATTGAAGAAAAGAGCATCAATGATGTTCCCATTGCAAAAGAATTTCCCGATGTATTTCCGAAAGAATTACCGGGATTACCCCCACATCGATCCGTTGAATTTCAAATAGATCTTGTACCAGGAGCTGCACCAATAGCTCGTGCTCCTTACAGAGTCGCACCCAGCGAGATGAAAGAACTACAAAGCCAATTACAAGAACTTTTAGAGCGTGGTTTCATTCGACCAAGCACATCACCGTGGGGAGATCCTGTTTTGTTTGTCAAGAAGAAAGATGGTACATTCAGGTTGTGTATCGACTACCGAGTGTTGAACAAACTTACCATCAAGAACCGCTACCCACTACCGAGAATCGACGACTTATTTGATCAACTACAAGGCTCGTCTGTTTATTCAAAGATTGACTTACGTTCCGGGTATCATCAAATGCGGGTGAAAGAAGATGATATTCCAAAGACTACTTTCAGAACACGTTACGGTCATTACGAGTTTATGGTCATGCCGTTTGGTTTAACTAATGCACCAGCTGTGTTTATAGACCTTATGAACCGAGTGTGTGGACCATACCTTGACAAGTTTGTCATTGTTTTCATTGATGACATACTTATTTACTCAAAGAATGACCAAGAACACGGTGAACATTTGAGAAAGGTGTTATAAGTATTGAGGAAGGAAGAATTGTACGCTAAGTTTTCAAAGTGTGCATTTTGGTTGGAAGAAGTTCAATTCCTCGGTCACATAGTGAACAAAGGAGGTATTAAGGTGGATCTGGAAAAGATAGAAACTGTTGAAAAGTGGGAAACCCCAAAAACTCTGAAACACATACACCAGTTTTTAGGACTAGCTGGTTACTACAGAAGGTTCATCCAAGACTTTTCCAGAATAGCAAAACCCTTGACTGCATTAACGCATAAAGGAAAGAAATTTGAATGGAATGATGAACAAGAGAAAGCGTTTCAGTTATTGAAGAAAAAGCTAACTACGGCACCTATATTGTCATTGCCTGAAGGGAATGATGATTTTGTGATTTATTGTGACGCATCAAAGCAAGGTCTCGGTTGTGTATTAATGCAACGAACGAAGGTGATTGCTTATGCGTCTAGACAATTGAAGATTCACGAACAAAATTATACGACGCATGATTTGGAATTAGGCGCGGTTGTTTTTGCATTAAAGACTTGGAGGCACTACTTATATGGGGTCAAAAGTATTATATATACCGACCACAAAAGTCTTCAACACATATTTAATCAGAAACAACTGAATATGAGGCAGCGTAGGTGGATTGAATTGTTGAATGATTACGACTTTGAGATTCGTTACCACCCAGGGAAGGCAAATGTGGTAGCCGATGCCTTGAGCAGGAAGGACAGAGAACCCATTCGAGTAAAATCTATGAATATAATGATTCATAATAACCTTACTACTCAAATAAAGGAGGCGCAACAAGGATTTTTAAAAGAGGGAAATTTAAAGGATGAAATACCCAAAGGATCGGAGAAGCATCTTAATATTCGGGAAGACGGAACCCGGTATAGGGCTGAAAGGATTTGGGTACCAAAATTTGGAGATATGAGAGAAATGGTACTTAGAGAAGCTCATAAAACCAGATACTCAATACATCCTGGAACGGGAAAGATGTACAAGGATCTCAAGAAACATTTTTGGTGGCCGAGTATGAAAGCCGATGTTGCTAAATACATAGGAGAATGTTTGACGTGTTCTAAGGTCAAAGCTGAGCATCAGAAACCATCAGGTCTACTTCAACAACCCGAAATCCCGGAATGGAAATGGGAAAACATTACCATGGATTTCATCACTAAATTGCCAAGGACTGCAAATGGTTTTGATACTATTTGGGTAGTAGTTGATCGTCTCACCAAATCAGCACACTTCCTGCCAATAAGAGAAGATGACAAGATGGAGAAGTTAGCACGACTGTATTCGAAGGAAGTCGTCTCCAGACATGGAATACCAATCTCTATTATCTCTGATAGGGATGGCAGATTTATTTCAAGATTCTGGCAGACATTATAGCAAGCATTAGGAACTCGTCTAGACATGAGTACTGCCTATCATCCACAAACTGATGGGCAGAGTCAAAGGATGATACAAACGCTTGAAGACATGCTACGAGCATGTGTTATTGATTTCGAAAACAGTTGGGATCGACATCTACCGTTAGCAGAATTTTCCTACAACAACAGCTACCATTCAAGCATTGAGATGGCGTCGTTTGAAGCACTTTATGGTAGAAAGTGCAGGTCTCCAATTTGTTGGAGTGAAGTGGGGGATAGACAGATTATGGGTCCGGAGATTATATAAGAAACTACCGAGAAAATCATCCAAATTCAACAACGGTTGAAAACCACCCAAAGTCGACAAAAGAGCTACGCTGACATTAAAAGAAAAGATATAGAATTTGAAATTGGAGAGATGGTCATGCTTAAAGTTGCACCTTGGAAAGGCGTTGTTCGATTTGGTAAATGAGGGAAATTAAATCCAAGGTATATTGGACCATTCAAGATTATTGATCGTGTCGGACCAGTAGCTTACCGACTTGAGTTACCTCAACAACTCGCGGCTGTACATAACACTTTCCACGTCTCGAATTTGAAGAAATGTTTTGCTAAAGAATATCTCACTATTCTGTTAGATGAAATCCAAATCAATGAAAAACTCCAATTCATCGAAGAACCCGTCGAAATAATGGATCGTGAGGTTAAAAGACTTAAGCAAAACAAGATACCAATTGTTAAGGTTCGATGGAATGCTCGTAGAGGACCCGAGTTCACATGGGAGCATGAAGATCAGATGAAGAAGAAATACCCGCATCTATTTCCAGAAGATTCGTCAACACCTTCAACAGCTTAAAATTTCGGGACGAAATTTATTTAACGGGTAGGTACTGTAGTGACCCGAACTTTTCCATGTTTATATATGTTAATTGAGATTGATATTTACATGATTAAATGTTTCCAACATGTTAAGCAATCAAACTTGTTAAGACTTGATTAATTGAAATATGTTTCATATAGACAATTGACCACCCAAGTTGACCGGTGATTCACGAACGTTAAAACTTGTAAAAATTATATGATGACATATATATGGATATATATATATATATATATAGTTAACATGATACTATGATAAGTAAACATATCATTAAGTATATTAACAATGAACTACATATGTAAAAACAAGACTACTAACTTAATGATTTTTAAACGAGACATATATGTAATGATTATCGTTGTAAAGACATTTAATGTATATATATCATATTAAGAGATATTCATACATGATAATATCATGATAATATAATAATTTAAAATCTCATTTGATATTATAAACATTGGGTTAACAACATTTAACAAGATCGTTAACCTAAAGGTTTCAAAACAACACTTACATGTAACGACTAACGATGACTTAACGACTCAGTTAAAATGTATATACATGTAGTGTTTTAATATGTATTTATACACTTTTGAAAGACTTCAATACACTTATCAAAATACTTCTACTTAACAAAAATTCTTACAATTACATCCTCGTTCAGTTTCATCAACAATTCTACTCGTATGCACCCGTATTCGTACTCGTACAATACACAGCTTTTAGATGTATGTACTATTGGTATATACACTCCAATGATCAGCTCTTAGCACCCCATGTGAGTTACCTAACACATGTGGGAACCATCATTTGGCAACTAGCATGAAATATCTCATAAAATTACAAAAATATGAGTAATCATTCATGACTTATTTACATGAAAACAAAATTACATATCCTTTATATCTAATCCATACACCAACGACCAAAAACACCTACAAACACTTTAATTCTTCAATTTTCTTCATCTAATTGATCTCTCTCAAGTTCTATCTTCAAGTTCTAAGTGTTCTTCATAAATTCTACAAGTTCTAGTTACATAAAATCAAGAATACTTTCAAGTTTGCTAGCTCACTTCCAATCTGGTAAGGTGATCATCCAACCTCAAGAAATCTTTGTTTCTTATAGTAGGTTATCATTCTAATACAAGGTAATAATCATATTCAAACTTTGGTTCAATTTCTATAACTATAACAATCTTATTTCAAGTGATGATCTTACTTGAACTTGTTTTCGTGTCATGATTCTGCTTCAAGAACTTCGGGCCATCCAAGGATCCGTTGAAGCTAGATCTATTTTTCTCTTTTCCAGTAGGTTTATCCAAGGAACTTAAGGTAGTAATGATGTTCATAACATCATTCGATTCATACATATAAAGCTATCTTATTCGAAGGTTTAAACTTGTAATCACTAGAACATAGTTTAGTTAATTCTAAACTTGTTCGCAAACAAAAGTTAATCCTTCTAACTTGACTTTTAAAATCAACTAAACACATGTTCTATATCTATATGATATGCTAACTTAATGATTTAAAACCTGGAAACACGAAAAACACCGTAAAACCGGATTTACGCCGTCGTAGTAACACCGCGGGCTGTTTTGGGTTAGTTAATTAAAAACTATGATAAACTTTGATTTAAAAGTTGTTATTCTGAGAAAATGATTTTTATTATGAACATGAAAATATATCCAAAAATTATGGTTAAACTCAAAGTGGAAGTATGTTTTCTAAAATGGTCATCTAGACGTCGTTCTTTCGACTGAAATGACTACCTTTACAAAAATGACTTGTAACTTATTTTTCCGACTATAAACCTATACTTTTTCTGTTTAGATTCATAAAATAGAGTTCAATATGAAACCATAGCAATTTGATTCACTCAAAACGAATTTAAAATGAAGAAGTTATGTGTAAAACAAGATTGGATAATTTTTCTCATTTTAGCTACGTGAAAATTGGTAACAAATCTATTCCAACCATAACTTAATCAACTTGTATTGTATATTATGTAATCTTGAGATACCATAGACACGTATACAATGTTTCGACCTATCATGTCGACACATCTATATATATTTCGGAACAACCATAGACACTCTATATGTGAATGTTGGAGTTAGCTATACAGGGTTGAGGTTGATTCCAAAATATATATAGTTTGAGTTGTGATCAATACTGAGATGCGTATACATTGGATCGTGGATTGATTCAAGATAATATTTATCGATTTATTTCTGTACATCTAACTGTGGACAACTAGTTGTAGGTTACTAACGAGAACAGCTGACTTAATAAACTTAAAACATCAAAATGTATTAAAAGTGTTGTAAATATATTTTGAACATACTTTGATATATATGTATATATTGTTATAGGTTCGTGAATCAACCAGTGGCCAAGTCTTACTTCCCGACGAAGTAAAAATCTGTGAAAGTGAGTTATAGTCCCACTTTTAAAATCTAATATTTTTGGGATGAGAATACATGCAGGTTTTATAAATGATTTACAAAATAGACACAAGTACGTGAAACTACATTCTATGGTTGAATTATCGAAATCGAATATGCCCCTTTTTATTAAGTCTAGTAATCTAAGAATTAGGGAACAGACACCCTAATTGACGCGAATCCTAAAGATAGATCTATTGGGCCTAACAAACCCCATCCAAAGTACCGGATGCTTTAGTACTTCGAAATTTATATCATATCCGAAGGGTGTCCCGGAATGATGGGGATATTCTTATATATGCATCTTGTTAATGTCGGTTACCAGATGTTCACCATATGAATGATTTTATCTCTATGTATGGGATGCGTATTGAAATATGAAATCTTGTGGTCTATTATTATGATTTGATATATATAGGTTAAACCTATAACTCACCAACATTTTTGTTGACGTTTTAAGCATGTTTATTCTCAGGTGATTATTAAGAGCTTCCGCTGTCGCATACTTAAATAAGGACGATATTTGGAGTCCATGCTTGTATGATATTGTGTAAAAACTGCATTCAAGAAACTTATTTTGTTGTAACATATTTGTATTGTAAACCATTATGTAATGGTCGTGTGTAAACAGGATATTTTATATTATCATTATTTGATAATCTACGTAAAGCTTTTTAAACCTTTATTGATGAAATAAACGTTATGGTTTGTTTTAAAATGAATGCAGTCTTTAAAAAACGTCTCATATAGAGGTCAAAACCTCGCAAAAAATCAATTAATATGGAACGTTTTTAATCAATAAGAACGGGACATTTCACTTTCATAGCATATTTCGAAGAACGTTGCATTCGAGTCATTGAGTTCATCAAAGATTATTATTAAATCAATTTATAGTTGGATAGTGGATATTATGAAATGGTATGCATGCCTGTCAATTTTCGATGTAAAGAAAGACTGTCTTTTAAAAACGAATGCAATGTTTGTAAAATGTATCATATAAAGGTCAAATACCTCACAATGTAATCAACTATTATGAATCGTTTATAATGTATATGAACGGGTCCTTTCAGCCCAAGTGAAAAACAAGGGACCTCGGCCCAATTAAATTTCGAAGATAAGGCAGAAAAAAAATTGATTCGTTCAGCTTTAGAGATTTGCTTCAACAACTTGTCTCTATATCATGTCCCACTTCGAATTTTTTTTTTAAGTTGGACCAGGACGAAAATTTAAAGTAATATTCGATGACATGGTACAGCAACACAAACGCATTCTTAGTAATCATTCATATTACTTTTAATAGAATATTGAATCGCCACTTTTATAAACACCAATATGTCGGCCACACAGTCTAAATGTCCCACATATAATATTTTATATCAAGCCATCTTTTAGAATTCTTTAATCATATTGCAGCAAGGGGTCGGCCACAATAATTATATAATAGCATCCCTTTGTTTCTTGCTTTCGTTCTATATTAATTAGTTACGAGTTGTTTGTATGCAGCTGTAGCTGCGAATTTCTGTAGCATTAGATGATGTTTGCAGGTTATAAAACGAAGCAGAAGGAAAAAAAGAAGTATACGCAGCAGTGGGAGTATAGCAGATCGATCAGTTGATAGTCTTATTGAAGTTGTTTGGTGTGGTGGCCGTGAAGGAATAAGGAGGTGAGTGGTTTTGATCTTGGTTGGGTCTCGGCTACCCAAAGAAACCGAAAGGTGATAGTTTGGAGAAAGTGATCAAAGGTGGTTTTAGGGTGACGATTCAAGGGTGATAGCAACTTGTTTGATCACGGTTAAAAAAAAATAGCAGCAATTACCCACATGGTATTTGGTTTTAAGAGTTGGTGGGTTTGTTCGAAAGGCAAGTAGTACAGCAGCAGTATACGATGGCTAACATTGATCGAGCATTAAGGTGGTGATAGTGTGTCGGGTTTAAGTGGTGAAGGTTAAAGCGGCTGTAGGGTGGTTATGGATGACGAGGATTTGGTTGCGTTTGTGATAGTTTAAGAACGATAATATATATATCGAAACATGTATGTTATTTATCATCTATGATTTATATATCATTATGATTATGATAATATGATCATGTTATTATATTTGACTACTAGGAATCAAAAAGCAAGACAATGATTGTTATAAATTTGATTAACAACAAAAAATATCACGAGTATATAGTAGACCCACTAAACATAATCCTATAGTTGATTTAGTAAAATAGTTAATCAATTGCTTTATAGTTTGGATGTTCTCGACGGTATAACCAAGCCAGAGATAAGAAAACAAAATAAAAAGAAAAAAAAATACACAGCAGGTAAGGAATCATACCAATCTGTTGGATTAATTTCAATGAGCAGATAGAGAAGTACAAATTTATCACAGTTGAAAAGGATTGAAGCTGAACTTGTGATTCTTATATATTAGTATATATATTTTAATTGTATCCGTATGAATATCTATATATATATATCAGTATACACGTAATACGCAATTTTATATATATCAGTATTTTATATAGATGTATTTTTATATATCTGTTTACATATTTTATTACACATATATGTAAAATTCATAAATTTTAGTATTAATAATGTGATTAAGAAAGATATTAATACTAATAATCAAAATCATAAAATTATTAATGATACTATTGAAATATTAATAATAATACAAATAATAATAATAATAATAATAATAATAATAATAATAATAATAATAATAATAATAATAATAATAATAATAATAATAATAATAATATTAACAATGATAATAAGAGTAATAATAATTAATAATAATAATAGGTCACAATAATAATAATATTAGTGAAAATGATAATATTATACAAGATATTAATATTAATATCATATCAAATTATATGTATCAATCTTCCTATCTATATTTTATCTATTGAGGATAATAATATGACTATCACTGATTTTTAATATTAATGTTAGTATTGGTATTGGTATAACAATCATATTTTAAATTTGAAATTACATATTTTTGGTTATATTTATTTATATACATATATACACTATTACTCACACACAATTGTTCGTGAATCGTCGGGATTAGTCAATGGTCAAATGAATCCATGTAAACAGTTCAAAAATTTTGAGACACGGTTTAATAGACCTTGCTTATTGTGTCGAAACCATATAAAGATCAAGTTTAGATTTGGTCGGAAATTTTCGGGTCGTCACAGTACCTACCCGTTAAAGAAATTTCGTCCCGAAATTTGATCGAGGTCGTCACGGCTAACAATAAAAATGTCTTCATGACGAATATGAGTTGATAAATAGAGTTTTATTATTATCGAGTAATATGGATAAAACAATTCGATTATTCGAAGAGTACGAATGAAGCTATCACTAAATAGTGAAATGAGAAAGACAAGTTTCATCATAACTTTTGACTGGTCATGGTTGAATTCCGGAATTCAAGGGATTCAAAAGAAAATCTTGGAAATCTATAAGATCTGATTCTTCGAGATTTATGAAAATTAGGATCTCTTTAATTAAATGCGATGATCTCTCACGATTACTACGTCTGATATCTTCATTATAAATTTACCTTTTCCGTTCCATTAGGTTTCACCACTGATATACTCAATTCCTAAATTCAAAAGATTGTGAAAATGCTTAATCCAGTTCTGATTCTTGTTCTTATCCTCACTATCATAACAATCATTCTCCTTTTCCATTTACCACCGGAGGAATCTGTTTTCTTCTACTTCGCCCTTGGGGTTGTAATGTTTTTAATTCTCCCGTGTCTTTATGTTGCGATAAAGATTGATATACATGGTTTGTAATTTTATGTGTTGTTATCGAGCTTTATATTCCCCCTTATATTTTGGAGTTTCATACCTTTGTTTTCTCTTCCCGACTTTAAGTCAAGCGAATAATGGTCCAGAATTCGTAGATATATAGTTTCGAATGATTATAACGTTCTAAGCAGGAAGGAACGTGATAGCACGATTTGATTTTCAAATTTATCAACATCACAGAAGATAGAACCATCAAGAATACATTTTCTTGATATGTTCAGAAGTTAAGTAGCATGAAAGACTTATGTAATATGGCACTTGATAATGGTATGATCTACTGTGAACCATCATCACGTTTCATTAGAAACTCAGCATGACTTACTGTAATATAATCACATTGGCCAAGCGTCATTATATTATACTAACTCATGCTTCAATTCCCAACACTTCGGCACAATTTATTCATAATTTATACTTAAATTTTACAGAAGTTTCCAATATAATGAAATATAGAAAACACGAAGAGGTAGATAATTTCGGACAAGAATATTTATGAAAATATCCTCAGAAATATCGAAGATATTTATGATGATATTTTGAAATTTCTAAGTTCGAAGGTTGATGAAGAAAAATTTTCCGCAAGATTTTAACATGAATTTGGAGCAAGATATTCTCTAAAGATTTTATCGGATTCAGAATTACCTGGATTCTTTGAATATAGGGTTTGGTCCTTGTATTTGTCCTTGATCTCCTTCATGATTAGCTCAATCCGTTTTTCAGTACCAAATTTTCTATCGAGCGTTCCCAACACTCCATTCTTTATCATCAAACCCTTGGCCATTTAGGGCATCTATAAATTTACTGTTTCATCTGCATTTAATGTAGCCATATTTGAATCGTCGGTTATCAATCCGAGGTGTTTTCAGGAGAATTGTGTTTTTAGATGATTAAATGCTGATGGTAGTATGGTGGAATATAAAAGGTTCTCTGGTAACAATAAATGAGCACGCATATATATCAAGGTTATAATAAGGTCTTTTTGAATGAAAAGTCGAAGCTGTCTTGTTGGAGCTGTGACAAAATTGGCTATTTTGGAAAAGAACTGCAAAGTTATTTTGGGTAATAATAACACTAAAGGAATTAGCACAGCTATGTGTTAAACGTTTACTCAGTTTCCGAGAGTTTTTCAGGTGCATGACTATATGCATAAATCTTTCCTTCCGTATATGAAATGCGGTTGGTTCATCCTCTCAATCGAGGTATTTTCAAGAATCATGAAAGGTTTGAATGCAGATTGTAATCGTCAAGGTACAATTGAGGTTTAAGATGAAATCAAGTGGCAAACTTGAAGAATTGTTTAGTTTCATATGTTATAATTAATATTTTAATTCATTTTTTTAATTATCAAATGTTGATAGTCCAATAATCGGTTTATATATATATAATCTTAGAGTTACCCCATGTTGTATTATTTATGTATTGTCTTTGCATCAACCCAGAGATGTATTGTATACGTATATCAAAACGTATTGTATACTTATTGTGTTAGGATGTACCAAGAATATTATTATACATATATACAATTACAGAATTCGTGTACATGTCTCAGACTCGATCACAACTCAAAGTATATATATTATTGTAGAATCAACCTCAACCCTGTATAGCGAACTCTAGCATTACAGCATATAGAGTGTCTATGGTTATTCCAAATAATATATATACATGCGTCGATATGATATGTCAAAACTTTATATACGTGTCCCGATATTGAAAGTGCGTAAAATAAATAACAAAAATTAAATGATGATAAATAAAATTGCGAGAATATAAATTACGATAAATAAATTGTGATAAGTAAATTGTAATCAGTTAGCTAGGAACAGTTAGCTAGGAACAGTTAGCATGGATTCTTAACAAAATTCTTCTCATAGTTAATTTGTTTGTTTCTATCAAATTTTTTTTTGTCCAATATTTTCTTCATTATGCCACTTGTTGGATTCTGATAAGTCAAAATCCAAATATGAAATTGAATGAAAATGGTTACTCTGTGGTGAACGGATTTGTATATCTGTGGATGTAAGTAGGATAGTAAATGATCGTTGAATCAGATTCGAAGAATGTACAGTGTAACTTATTAATGTGAAATCTTAAATATTCCTCGGGTATTACCTACCCGTTAAAATATTTTTATCATTAACAGTTTGTACGAAAGAATTTTTAATTACAATCTTTATGAAAACATATATACATATATATTTTCTTCAGATGTAATCATAGATTTAATGAGTTAATATGATATTAAACTCATATGATTTTTGGTTTGAGCTGGAATAAGTAATCTCTATTAGGAACTACATATTCTTCGCAGAATATTAATGAAGTTATGGATCAATACTTCATCGGTTATTATTGTTGGTACTCCTTGGTATCTATGGTGTGTATGATGTTGATGTTCGTGGGACAGATTGTGATGTTGAGGTGTGAGATGCGAATGTTGTTGTTAGTGGTACTGGTGATGATGCTGTTGCTGAAGCTGGTAAGTTTTGCACCACGTTTTTAAATTGATTACTCGAGCGCGAAGCTCGTTGACTTCTTCTATTATTCCGGTATGATTGTCGGTCGGAACGAGTGGATGAATAAGGTTTAGGACTGTGGATAGAATATAATCGCGTTGAGATAATCTGGAAATGAGGCTGAAAATGGTGTTTCGAATAGGTTCGCCGGTAAGTGCTTCAGGTTATTTGACAAGAGGTGAATTCGGTTGATGGAATGGATAGCTTTCTTTGCGTCTCCATTGATTAAGTCGACTATGAACCCATCAGATGAATTGGGGATAGATGATTGGTTGATTCATTCTGGTGACGTTGCTTTTGGATTTTGAGTGGAAATCCATATCGGAATAGCTGTCGGAGTTCGAGGGACTTGAATTAGTTGTGAGTTCCATAATGTACGGTTAGATAAAGGCTTTTTGGTATGAAATGAGTTTTGGATATCAGATGATATTCTAATTACATAGAATATCTATGTATAGTACAGAAGATCCCGTAGATTACGGAGGGAATTAAGGAAATGTGTCAGATAAAATCTACAGTAACAGATATGCTAACATATGGATTAGCATATACGCTAAGATATGAATTTTTATATACACTATTTATGCAATCAATGCAATAAGATGTGTCTAGACTAAGAATGATAACCCATAAATTTTCGACAAAAATGATAAGCAAAACTTTTGACATGCGGACCAGGTTCAAGTCCAGACTTATTAATATAAGCTAACAACTACTAGGTCGAATTCCAGACTCACTAGTGCATCCTAACAGCTACTAGTTAGACACACTAATGCAAGACCTGGTTCACTACGACAACCGCTCTGATACCAACTGTGATAACCCGTCCTAATCCATCCGAATGAAGTCCATATAGATTATAAACGATTCATAACAGTTGATTACATCGCGAGGTACTTGACCTCTATATGATACATTTTTACAAACATTGCATTCGTTTTTGAAAAGACAATGTTTCATTACATCGAAAGTTGACGACATGCATACCATCTCATAATATATCCAACTATAATTGACTTAATAATAATCTTGATGAATTCAACGACTCGAATGCAACGTCTTTTGAAATATGTCATGAATCCAAGTAACATCTCTAAAATGAGCAAATGCACAGCGGAAGGTTTCTTTAATACCTGAGAATAAACATGCTTTAAAGTGTCAACCAAAAGGTTGGTGAGTTCATAGGTTTAATTTCTATATAATAATCATGATATTTAATAAGCCACAAGATTTTATTTAATTAAATGCGCAGGATCATTAAAACTGCAAAAATCATTCATACGATGAGTCGCCTGGTAACCGACCTTAACATAGAGCGCTTAAGATATCTGGCATCATACATTCCACTATTCAAATGTATGACAAGAACTCTTCGAAGTACTAAAGCATTTCTACTATTTGAAAATGGGGGTGGTTGGTGCCCGTAGATCTACCTTTAGGATTCACGTCAATTAGTGTTTTTCACTAATTCTTAGGTTACCAAGCATAATAATAATAAGTACAGATATCCGGTATAACAAAACAATCGTAGAATGTAGTTTCATGAACTTGTGCTTATTTTGTAAAACATTTATAAAAGCAGCGCATGTATTCTCAGTCCCAAAAATGTAAAGAGAAAAAGGGAGCAAATGAAATTCACCTAATGTATTTTGTAGTAAACATACATATGACGACATTGAACAAATGTAAGGTTGGCATCGGATTCACAAACCTATATCATTTATGTATATTAATACATATAATCGTAATCAAACAAGTTTATATATATTTAGTTATATTTTAAGATTTACTATTTATATATATGATTCAATTTAAATTTTATTTATATGTATTTGTTACTTAATTATAATAACATTTTATTAAAATAAAATAGTATTTAATATTAATATAGATGTACAATATATTTTTAAATAAATGTCCTTGTTTATTAAAGTAATATTCTTAATAATAATAATAATGATAATAATAATAATAATGAATTTAATTATAATACTACTACTAATAATAACCTTAATGGTAATACTTAATAATAATACCTAAAATAATAATAATAGTAATAATAATCTTAATATTAATATTAATGGTGATAATTGAAAGGACCCGTTCATATACATTATAAACGATTCACAATAGTTGATTACATTGCGAGGTATTTGACCTCTATATGATACATTTTACAAACATTGCATTCGTTTTTAAAAGACAAACTTTCTTTACATCAAAAATTGACAGGCATGCATACCATTTCATAATATCCGCTATCCAACTATAAATTGATTTAATAATAATCTTTGATGAACTCAATGACTCGAATGCAACGTTCTTCGAAATATGCTATGAAAGACTCCAAGTAATATCTTTAAAATGAGCAAATGCACAGCGGAAGATTTCTTTATCACCTGAGAATAAACATGCTTTAAAGTGTCAACCAAAAGGTTGGTGAGTTCATTAGTTTATCATAATCATTTATTTCCATCATTTTAATAGACCATAAGAATTTCATTTCCAGTTCTTATAAATATATGTCCCATGAATAGAGACAAAAATAATCATTCATATGGTGAACACCTGGTAACTGACATTAACTAGATACATATAAGAATATCCCCTATCATTCCGGGATCCTCCTTCGGACATGATATAAATTTCGAAGTACTAAAGCATCCGGTACTTTGGATGGGGTTTGTTAGGCCCAATAGATCTATCTTTAGGATTCGCGTCAATTAGGGTGTCTGTTCCCTAATTCTTAGATTACCAGACTTTAATAAAAAGGGGCATATTCGATTTCGATAATTCAACCATAGAATGTAGTTTCAATTACTTGTGTCTATTTCGTCAAACATTTATAAAAGCGCATGTATTCTCAGTCCCAAAAATATAAAGGGTAAAAAGGTAAATGAAACTCACCATACTGTATTTCGTAGTAAAAATACATATAACGTCATTGAACAAGTGCAAGGTTGGCCTCGGATTCACGAACCTAAATTAATTATATATATTTATGTGTTGGTTAATATTTGTCTAACAAATTAGGTCAAGTCATAGTGTACCACAATCCTAATGCTCGAGACTAATATGCAAAAGTCAACAAAAGTAAATTTGACTCAAAATAATTTCCAAAAATCTATACATGATTAATATATAGTTTAAATATCGTCGTTATATATTTTTAAATATTTTTGAAAGATTTATTAGAGTAAATAATATAATTTATTTATTAATAAATAAAATTTTATATTAAATTTATATAATAAAATATACTTTTATATATATTAAGTAATAAAATTTATAGGGTTCATTTAATATCATAAAGATAATATGATAGATATTATTAAAGTAAGTTATTACACGTAGTAAAATCTGTTTGTATCACATATTTATTTGATAAAATAATATCTATAATGAATAGTAAATAAAAGTTGTATTATTTTGTAATAATAATTATTATTATAAAAATATCAATATTTATAATTACTAAGATGACATTATGATAAAACGATAATTCTAATTATGATAACTTTAATATTTACGATAATTTTTAATATTATCTTTAAAAATAATAATTCTATTTAAAATAATAACAATAATGATATTTTATAGTAACAATGACATTTCTATTAAAATGATAGTTTTTGTTAAAATGATAGTTTTAATACTAACGATACTTTTAATAATAATAGTAATGATAAAAAATAATAAGAACGATAATTTTATCTAAATCAATATCTTATAATATTTTAATTTCATCATGATACTCTTACTCATTTATTCCTAATCGTTTCGTTTAATAGCTTTTAATCGTCTTTTATATCGTGTTCATAATAATGATAATAATAGTAATCAAAATAATTAGGTGTTACAAATATTTGTTTTAATTACACTAATATTAATAATGATAGTTACTATAACATTACTAACGATAATACTAATAATTATCCTAATGGTAATATAGTAATAATAATAATAACAATAACAATAACCATTTTTAAATAATGATATATATATTAATAATGATAATAATAATAATAATAATAATAATAATAATAATAATAATAATAATAATAATAATTGGATAATAATAATAATAATACTAATTATAACTTTAACGATAATAACGATAGTAATAAATAAAAAAAATAACAATTTTTAATGATAAATCCCTTTTATTGATAAAGATAATAATAATGATAATAATAAGATAAAACTAGAACGACGATAAAAACGACGATAATAATAATCATTTTTAATAAAAATATCGAAAATTCAATTGATTATAACTTCTAATCCGTTCATCGAAACCATTCGATATCTAAAGGAAAAGTTCTTAATTTTTCGCTAGCTTTCCAAGGACATGCATATCTTATACCTTATCTCAACCGCAAGTGTAACTAATTCAAGATTCAACCTAACCAGTCTAAGGGCAATATCAAAAGTACAAGCATGCATAATCCTAAATACTCGAGCACTAGTCAGGGATACACTATTAGTATGTAAAAGTTAAATTATGAGTACTCACGTATCAATATTGAGATTCAATATTGCAGGAAAGGTACGTAGATGCAACGAAAATGATAAACACTATATTGACCTCACGAGCATACCCATGAACCATACTTAATCACCTCCATAGCTATAACCCATAATTTCCTTCATCCTATCCTACTCGAAAAACAATTTCGAAATCACTCGGACAGCACTCCGTCGTAATATTTTATGTATACTAATAATATCTTGAAATAATACGGAGTAAATATATATATGTAAATCGATTGAGAGAGTTTAGAGAAAAATATTTTCAAGTTTCTATGAAATAATGAAACCTATTGAATTCTATTTATAATAGATTTTTGAATTATTAAAGTGAATTATTAAAGTATGAATTATTAAAGTGAATTATTAAAGTATGAATTATTAAAGTAAATTATTAAAGTATGAATTATTAAAGTGAATTATTAAAGTATGAATTATTAAAGTGAATTATTAAAGTATGAATTATTAAAGTTAAAGTAAAGTAAAAATAAAGTAAAGGTAAAGTTTAAGTATACTAAAAGTATAAAACTATGTACGTATAATACGAGTATAAATATATATAATATTAATTTAAATCGTTATATATATTTAATAAAATAAAATATAAATATCGTTATCTTTATCATTCTAGTTAAGTAATGAGTTGTCAAAAGTGGTTCTAGATATTTATAAAAGTTATATACATTTTAATAATAAAGTTTCTTTTAAACTGAAAACGTTTTTTGTACGTTTGAAACTAAATAGATCAATCGAGTCTTTATGAGATTCAATCTTCCACTATCCTTTGTCTAGTTCTCAATGATTGACAATTTGTTCTTATTTATAAATCACTTTACCTTTTCTCGAATATTGTTAAAATGGAAAGATTTCTCAAATCAACGTGGGCCTTTCAACAGAGACTTGTAATCATAATTCAATATATCTGATAATTCAATCATTTGATCTTATCTTCTAATTCCATTGATAAACATTTTGAAACAGATACAATCATGTAAAGTATTTAATCTAATATTTTGTTTACGTTTCAAGTTATAATATATACACATATACATATATAATCATATTCGTTTAATGGTTCATGAATCGTTGGAACTTGGTCGAGGTTGAATGAATGTATGAACATAGTTTAAAATTCTTGAAATTTAACTTAACAAATATTGCTTATCGTGTCGGAACCATATAAAGATTAAAGTTTAAATTTGGTTGGAAATTTCCGGGTTGTCACAGTACCTACCCGTTAAAGAAATTTCGTCCCGAAATTTGAGTGGAAAGGTCGTGAATGATAATAAGTATGTTTTCATGATGCATACGGGCTGAAAATTAGAGTTTTATCATCAGCGAATAATTTGGATAAACAATCCATTTATATGAAGAGTACGAATGAAGCTAACATAGAAGAGTGAAATGAGTAAGTGTAGATTCATCTTATCATTTGACGTAGATATGATTGATTCCCAGATTTCAAGGGATTTGAAGAAAATCTTCTTAATAAGATTTGACTCTCCGGTAATCAAGGGAATTAGGATCCGCTTTAAATGCGATCGTCCATTTTAATTGTTCTGTCAGAGATTTTCTTATAAATTCACCTCCTTCATTTCCTTACAACTCACACCTTCTGTTGATGCATTTTATGCAAGTTCCTAGACATCTACCCACGTCCATTGCAGGTACAACAGTTTACAGGCCACCATGATTGCTCGTTATTATCCTATCCGTGTTTGTATATGGTTACAGGAACTGCAGGAACGAGATTTAGATGTTTGACTATGTTAGACTTAGTCAGACGTACGAGTGAAGCCTCACTAGTACGGCTGACAAGCTCATACGCACGGTTGATGCTGAGCAAATTTACAATTACAACCTAAATGAGAAGACACGAGTGAGTGATCACCCGTACGGCTGATGAAGCCAACTCGTACGTGTGATGAATGAATCATATGGGTGAGTCAACAGCAGGGGTATATAAAGTCTTATGTTCTTCATTTTAGGTTAAGCCTCTCATTTGTTACACACACTCAGATCTAGTGAGCTCCTCCGATTCTCTCTCAGTCCAAATCACCCAGGTGGTGAATAATAGCTCTAGGTGTTGATCTAATCACACTTGATTTAGTTGTGGTTTGACTAAATTAATCAAAAAAAAAAAACTTAACCTATTCACTAGAGGGTTTGATTCACTTATTCCGCCATTGTGTGAGTTAAATCTGTTGATTTCTAAGTTCCTAGTCATGTTTCATCACCTTCTATTATTTTCCCCTCAACTCGTATTTTAAAGTATTCATCAATATGCTCCATCCAGTTCTGATTCTCGATATACTTCTAACTTTCATATCGGTCATTCTTCTTTTTCATCTACCGCCGAAAGAATCTATTTACTTCTACTATACTCTTGGGTTTATAGTGTTTCTAGTTCTCCCGTGTCTTTATATTACTATATGCATCGATATATATGGTTTATAATTTCTGGTTTGTCGTTGGGCTTTATATGTTCCCTTATATTTCAAAGTCTCTGCTTCTGTCTTCTATAATCATTATCATTCACAGTTAATGCTCTCTTTTATTTGCTGCAATTTATACCCCAATTTCTATTTCGGAGTTTTGTCCTTTCGTTTCTTCTTCTTGCGATTAAGCACCGCTTGTAATGGGCCAGAATTCACAGATATGAATTTCAGAATGAACATTGTTAATGTTCTAGGAAGAAAATTGTGATGGCACGATCTTGACTTGTCAAATTACTAGAATACCTTGGAAAAGGCCGAATCATCAAGAAATATTTTCTTTATATTTTAGAGGTTAAATAGAATACAAGAGTCGTATAACATGGCACATGATGATGTTATGATCTGTGAATCATCACGTTCCATTTAGAAACTCAGCATGACTTACTGTAATATAATCACATTGATCAAGTGTCATTTTATTATACTAATTCATGCTTCAGTTCCCAACACTACTTTAAAATATTCCTATTTTAAACTTGAATGTTTCAGAATTTAGAAACTAAAATAGTTTCTTTTATGATGTAATACAGATAGCACGAAGATGTAAATGATTTCAAATAAGAAAAATTAAGAAAATATCTTCAGAAATATGGAGGATATTTATAATGAAAGATATGATGATATTTTAGAATTTCTAATATCAGAGGATGATGAAGAATATTGTCCGCAGGGGTTTAGAGTCAGGAGCAAGGTATTCGTTAATGACTTCAGCAGGTACTGAATCATTTGGATCCTTTGAAGTCAGGTTCAGTCTTTGTAATTTGTCCACAGCCTCCTTCCTACTTTGCTCAATCCGTTTTCCAGTTCCAAAACTTCTCTTTTTCTGCACTTTGCCAGCACACTTCATCATTATCATCCAGCTTTTACCTTTTAAATTCGTTTATAGTTTTTGCTACTTCATCAGCATTTATTCCATTTTCGGAGAACCAATTCGTAGTTCGGAGTGTTTTTCAGAAACTTCACATTCAAATTAAGTCCAGAAGATAGACGTTATATATACACATATAACTGTTGGCGTAGACATGCTGCGAGATTTCAAAATACTGATTGCTAATTCTTAATGATTCGTATGACAATCCTTATTACAAGATGCGAATGAGTAAATGATGGGGTTTCAATGAATAATTATAATGACTTTTTGGAGAGGCTAAAGTCAAAGGGTAATGAAGTTGTTGGTACATCTGCTAATAATGGGGTGGAATGTAAAAGGTTCCCTGGTAACGATGGTGTATATCTCAAGGTTATAATAAGGTTAGTCTAACTGAAAAGTCAAAGTTGACTTGCTGGAGCTGTGACAAAACTGGCTACTTTGAATAGGAGTCGCAAAGTTATTTTTGCTAATAAATGCCAAAGAATCTGAAGCGGATACGTTGTTTAAACTTTTACTTTGGTTTCCAGAGTTTTTCGGGTACATAACTGTGGGTAGCATGTGGTTGGATCATCATCTCGATTGCTCATCATTCGAAGTGTCTTCAGAAATTTTCGAAGGGTTTGAACACAGATTGTAATCGTTAACATACATTTGATGTTCTAACACAGTTTTGAAGTCAAAATATAGCTTGTGAAAGATGTAAGGATCTAAGAGTGATGATTTTGGTCATATCTCAAGTTGAATTTTGAGATTTCAAAATCAGAATATGTAATTAAATTTTGAATGAGTATGGTTGTTTTGATTTCTATAAAAGAATGTATATTGTTGTGAAAGTAGGGAGTATAATGGATGATTTGCTGAATCAGATTCGAAGAATGTAACATATTAATTGTGAATTTATATATCTCTCGGGTATTACCAACCCGTTAAAAAAATTTCACAATTAATATTTTGTACAAAAGAATTTTATTACAGTCTTTATGAAAATATATATATGTATATTTTCTTCAGATGTAACATAGATTTAATGAGTTAATGTTAAATTAAACTCATTTGATTTACGGTTGAAACTAGAATTGAATAATCCCTAAAGGCTTTAAAAAGTACATAACTTTTACACAGTATTTCTTTAATGACATTGAAATTATGAATCAATACTTCGTTATTTGTTGATGTATGATGTTCGGTTCGTGGAATTCTTGTGAATTTCGCAAAGTACGAATGATGTTATCTGAAAAGTTTCGGGTACATCGATGATGAAAGTGTAAAATCAAATATATACTTGATTTATTATGAATTGGAATTTGTTGAATTGCAACAGAGATTGTAGTTAACGCTAATTAAGTTGCGGCCGAAGGATGTACATTATTGCATATTTGTAATATGAATTAACCGAGTAGTTAAGATTCACACACAATAGCTTAGCACGGAAAGATTTATTTCAAAATATATATATATAATATACATATAATTTCTTCAGAGGGAATGAGTTAATTCTTCATAACTCGTTGATACAATATACACGTTATTGATTCGTAATGATGTCCACAGTGATTCTTGAACTGATGGAGTTTATGATGTTATCGGTATTGTTGATTCGGATATTGACTGTACTGACGATGCTGGTAACACTGACGGTACTGTTGATGCTGTTGGTAAAGCAAGTTTAGCTTGTTAATCACACACCATTTTTGTCAGGGTTTCTACTCTTCCTTCTATTATTTTAGTTCGCTTAACTGATTTATGGTTAGGGCTAGATTAGATAATCTCTAAGACTTTAGAGATTACATAATCGCCGCGGAAATGTTTCTCCAATGAAGTTATGAATTAATACTTCGTCAGTTATTGTTGTTGGTACTCCTTGGTATCTATGGTGCGAATGACGTTGATGCTCGTGGGACAGATTGTGAAGTTGAGGTTTACGATGCGGTTGTGGTTAAAGGTGGTAATGGTACTGTTGGCGTTGATGATGGTGGTACTGGTTATGCTGCTAATGCTGCTGCTGGTGTTTGTAATCTCTGCACCATATTCTCCAAAGCCACTACCCGAGCGCGAAGCTCGTTGACTTCTTCTATTACACCAGGGTGATTGTCGGTTCGGACGAGCGGATAAATAAAATCTAAAATTTGATGTAATATCTAATCGTGACGAGATACTCTGGAAATGAGCGAGAAAATGGTGTTTCGGACAGGTTCGCAGGTAAGTGCTTCAGGTTCTTCGTCAAGAGGGCAATGTGGTGGATGGAAGGGATCACCTTCTTCTTGTCTCCAATGATTGAGGAGGCTACGAACCCATTCCCAATTCATCCAGAATTGGTGATGACTGATTGGTTGATCTATTCCGGTCACACTGCTTTCGAAGCTTGAATGGGATTCCATTTCGGAATCTGAGTGACTTGAACTGATGACGAATTCCATTTCGTACGATTGGATAAAGGATTTTTTTTTTTTATGAAATGATTTTGGCTAACGGATGGTATTCTAATTACATAGAATATATATATATATATATATATATATATATATATATATATATATATATATATATATATATATATATCAAAAGATTTCGTAGATTACGGAGGACTTTGCGGGATATGTCAGGCAAAGTTTAAAGTAACAGATACGATAAGATATGATTTAGCAGATATGCTAAGATATGAATTTTTGTCTATACACTATTAATGCAATCAATGCAGCAAGACGTGTCTTAGACTAAAAATGATAAGCAGGTAATTTCCGGAGGATGATAAGTAGTTAATTTTCGACACAAAATGATAAGCAAAACTTTTGACATGCAGACACGGTCGAAGTCCAGACTCACTAATGCATCATATCGACTTATCAGTTAGACACACTAATGCAGGCCTGGTTCGCTAAGACCATCGCTCTGATACCAACTGAAAGGACCCGTTCATATACATTATAAACGATTCACAATAGTTGATTACATTGCGAGGTATTTGACCTCTATATGATACATTTTACAAACATTGCATTCGTTTTTAAAAGACAAACTTTCTTTACATCGAAAATTAACAGGCATGCATACCATTTCATAATATCCACTATCCCACTATAAATTGATTTAATAATAATCTTTGATGAACTCAATGACTCGAATGCAACGTTCTTCAAAATATGTTATGAAAGACTCCAAGTAATATCTTTAAAATGAGCAAATGCACAGCGGAAGATTTCTTTATCACCTGAGAATAAACATGCTTTAAAGTGTCAACCAAAAGGTTGGTGAGTTCATTAGTTTATCATAATCATTTATTTCCATCATTTTAATAGACCACAAGAATTTCATTTCCAGTTCTCATAAATATACGTCCCATGCATAGAGACAAAAATAATCATTCATATGGTGAACACCTGGTAACCGACATTAACTAGATACATATAAGAATATCCCCTATCATTCCGGGATCCTCCTTCGGACATGATATAAATTTCGAAGTACTAAAGCATCCGGTACTTTGGATGGGGTTTGTTAGGCCCAATAGATCTATCTTTAGGATTCGCGTCAATTAGGGTGTCTGTTCCCTAATTCTTAGATTAGCAGACTTTAATAAAAAGGGGCATATTCGATTTCGATAATTCAACCATAGAATGTAGTTTCAATTACTTGTGTCTATTTCGTCAAACATTTATAAAAGCGCATGTATTCTCATTCCCAAAAATATAAAGGGTAAAAAGGCAAATGAAACTCACCATACTGTATTTCGTAGTAAAAATACATATAACGTCATTGAACAAGTGCAAGGTTGGCCTCGGATTCACGAACCTAAATTAATTATATATATTTATGTGTTGGTTAATATTTGTCTAACAAATTAGGTCAAGTCATAGTGTACCACAATCCTAATGCTCGAGACTAATATGCAAAAGTCAACAAAAGTAAATTTGACTCAAAATAATTTCCAAAAATCTATACATGATTAATATATAGTTTAAATATCGTCGTTATATATTTTTAAATATTTTTAAAAGATTTATTAGAGTAAATAATATAATTTATTTATTAATAAATAAAATTTTATATAAAATTTATATAATAAAATATACTTTTATATATATTAAGTAATAAAATTTATAGGGTTCATTTAATATCATAAAGATAATATGATAGATATTATTAAAGTAAGTTATTACACGTAGTAAAATATGTTTGTATCACATATTTATTTGATAAAATAATATCTATAATGAATAGTAAATAAAAGTTGTATTATTTTGTAATAATAATTATTATTATAAAAATATCAATATTTATAATTACTAAGATGACATTATGATAAAACGATAATTCTAATTATGATAACTTTAATATTTACGATAATTTTTAATATTATCTTTAAAAATAATAATTCTATTTAAAATAATAACAATAATGATATTTTATAGTAACAATGACATTTCTATTAAAATGATAATTTTTGTTAAAATGATAGTTTTAATACTAACGATACTTTTAATAATAATAGTAATGATAAAAAATAATAAGAACGATAATTTTATCTAAATCAATATCTTATAATATTTTAATTTCATCATGATACTCTTACTCATTTATTCCTAATCGTTTCGTTTAATAGCTTTTAATCGTCTTTTATATCGTGTTCATAATAATGATAATAATAGTAATCAAAATAATTAGGTGTTACAAATATTTGTTTTAATTACACTAATATTAATAATGATAGTTACTATAACATTACTAACGATAATACTAATAATTATCCTAATGGTAATATAGTAATAATAATAATAACAATAACAATAACCATTTTTAAATAATGATATATATATTAATAATGATAATAATAATAATAATACTAATCATAATAATTATAATAATAATAATAATAATTGGATAATAATAATAATAATACTAATTATAACTTTAACGATAATAACGATAGTAATAAATAAAAAAAATAACAATTTTTAATGATAAATCCATTTTATTGATAAAGATAATAATAATGATAATAATAAGATAAAACTAGAACGACGATATAAACGACGATAATAATAATCATTTTTAATAAAAATATCGAAAATTCAATTGATTATAACTTCTAATCCGTTCATCGAAACCATTCGATATATAAAGGAAAAGTTCTTAATTTTTCGCTAGCTTTCCAAGGACATGCATATCTTATACCTTATCTCAACCGCAAGTGTAACTAATTCAAGATTCAACCTAACCTGTCTAAGGGCAATATCAAAAGTACAAGCATGCATAATCCTAAATACTCGAGCACTAGTCAGGGATACACTATTAGTATGTAAAAGTTAAATTATGAGTACTCACGTATCAATATTGAGATTCAATATTGCAGAAAAGGTACGTAGACGCAACGAAAATGATAAACACTATATTGACCTCACGAGCATACCCATGAACCATACTCAATCACCTTCATAGCTATAACCCATAATTTCCTTCATCCTATCCTACTCGAAAAACAATTTCGAAATCACTCGGACAGCACTCCGTTGTAATATTTTATGTATACTAATAATATCTTGAAATAATACGGAGTAAATATATATATGTAAATCGATTGAGAGAGTTTAGAGAAAAATATTTTCAAGTTTCTATGAAATAATGAAACCTATTGAATTCTATTTATAATAGATTTTTGAATTATTAAAGTGAATTATTAAAGTATGAATAATTAAAGTGAATTATTAAAGTATGAATTATTAAAGTGAATTATTAAAGTATGAATTATTAAAGTGAATTATTAAAGTATGAATTATTAAAGTTAAAGTAAAGTAAAAATAAAGTAAAGGTAAAGTTTAAGTATAGTAAAAGTATAAAACTATGTACGTATAATACGAGTATAAATATATATAATATTAATTTAAATCGTTATATATATTTAATAAAATAAAATATAAATATCGTTATCTTTATCATTCTAGTTAAGTAATGAGTTGTCAAAAGTGGTTCTAGATATTTATAAAAGTTATATACATTTTAATAATAAAGTTTCTTTTAAACTGAAAACGTTTTTTGTACGTTTGAAACTAAATAGATCAATCGAGTCTTTATGAGATTCAATCTTCCACTATCCTTTGTCTAGTTCTCAATGATTGACAATTTGTTCTTATTTATAAATCACTTTACCATTTCTCGAATATTGTTAAAATGGAAAGATTTCTCAAATCAACATGGGCCTTTCAACAGAGACTTGTAATCATAATTCAATATATCTGATAATTCAATCATTTGATCTTATCTTCTAATTCCATTGATAAACATTTTGAAACAGATACAATCATGTAAAGTATTTAATCTAATATTTTGTTTACGTTTCAAGTTATAATATATATACACATATACATATATAATCATATTCGTTTAATGGTTCGTGAATCGTTAGAACTTGGTCGAGGTTGAATGAATGTATGAACATAGTTTAAAATTCTTGAAATTTTACTTAACAAATATTGCTTATCGTGTCGGAACCATATAAAGATTAAAGTTTAAATTTGATTGGAAATTTCCGGGTTGTCACAATAATATTTATAATAATAATACTTATGATAATAATAAAATAGGAATAATATTAAAAATGCTACCTCAATAGTAGGCTATTTTAAAAAAAAAATAAAAATATAACGCCATAGCCCGGCTCGAACCCGGAACCTCTTGCTAACCAACAATCTCCCATAACCACTTTTCCATGTCTGTTAATCTATTTTTATTAATCCCATAATTATATTTAGTCTGTAACTGTTTCTCTCCTTTCTTCTTAAAACTTGCAGCTAATTATCATCAAGTAATACCATTATCCTCATCGACTACATACTATCCGATATCATTATCAATCATCATCGTTTATTACTAACGTCACCAATTCATTTTCTTTGTTATTATCATACGCCATTATCGAATCACCATCATCATTCTAATCACAGCATCATAACCTAATCTCTATCACCATCATCTATTAAGAAAAGAGTTTCTTTTATGTTTGTGGATCGACCGAATCAGTGAAACAAGATTCTCGAACGGTAGTCCAACAGAAACAAATAAACAAGCTTTCAGTTGGCTATAGTTGTAGTGACCCGAACTTTTCCATGTTTATATATATTAATTGAGATTGATATTTACATGACTAAATGTTTCCAATATGTTAAGCAATCAAACTTGTTAAGACTTGATTAATTGAAATATGTTTCATATAGACAATTGACCACCCAAGTTGACCGGTGATTCACGAACGTTAAAACTTGTAAAAACTATATGATGACATATATATGGATATATATATAGTTAACATGATACTATGATAAGTAAACATATCATTAAGTATATTAACAATGAACTACATATGTAAAAACAAGACTACTAACTTAATGATTTTTAAACGAGACATATATGTAACGATTATCGTTGTAAAGACATTTAATGTATATATATCATATTAAGAGATATTCATACATGATAATATCATGATAATATAATAATTTAAAATCTCATTTGATATTATAAACATTGGGTTAACAACATTTAACAAGATCGTTAACCTAAAGGTTTCAAAACAACACTTACATGTAACGACTAACGATGACTTAACGACTCAGTTAAAATGTATATACATGTAGTGTTTTAATATGTATTTATACACTTTTGAAAGACTTCAATACACTTATCAAAATACTTCTAGTTAACAAAAATGCTTACAATTACATCCTCGTTCAGTTTCATCAACAATTCTACTCGTATGCACCCGTATTCATACTCGTACAATACACAGCTTTTAGATGTATGTACTATTGGTATATACACTCCAATGATCAGCTCTTAGCAGCCCATGTGAGTCACCTAACACATGTGGGAACCATCATTTGGCAACTAGCATGAAATATCTCATAAGATTACAAAAATATGAGTAATCATTCATGACTTATTTACATGAAAACAAAATTACATATCCTTTATATCGAATCCATACACCAACGACCAAAAACACCTACAAACACTTTCATTCTTCAATTTTCTTCATCTAATTGATCTCTCTCAAGTTCTATCTTCAAGTTCTAAGTGTTCTTCATAAATTCTACAAGTTCTAGTTACATAAAATCAAGAATACTTTCAAGTTTGCTAGCTCACTTCCAATCTTGTAAGGTGATCATCCAATCTCAAGAAATCTTTGTTTCTTACAGTAGGTTATCATTCTAATACAAGGTAATAATCATATTCAAACTTTGGTTCAATTTCTATAACTATAACAATCTTATTTCAAGTGATGATCTTACTTGAACTTGTTTTCGTGTCATGATTCTGCTTCAAGAACTTCGAGCCATCCAAGGATCCGTTGAAGCTAGATCCATTTTTTTCTTTTCCAGTAGGTTTATCCAAGGAACTTAAGGTAGTAATTATGTTCATAACATCATTCGATTCATACATATAAAGCTATCTTATTCGAAGGTTTAAACTTGTAATCACTAGAACATAGTTTAGTTAATTCTAAACTTGTTCGCAAACAAAAGTTAATCCTTCTAACTTGACTTTTAAAATAAACTAAACACATGTTCTATATCTATATGATATGCTAACTTAATGATTTAAAACCTGGAAACACGAAAAACACCGTAAAACCGGATTTACGCCGTCGTAGTAACACCGCGGGCTGTTTTGGGTTAGTTAATTAAAAACTATGATAAACTTTGATTTAAAAGTTGTTATTCTGAGAAAATGATTTTTATTATGAACATGAAACTATATCCAAAAATTATGGTTAAACTCAAAGTGGAAGTATGTTTTCTAAAATGGTCATCTAGACGTCGTTCTTTCGACTGAAATGACTACCTTTACAAAAACGACTTGTAACTTATTTTTCCGACTATAAACCTATACTTTTTCTGTTTAGATTCATAAAATAGAGTTCAATATGAAACCATAGCAATTTGATTCACTCAAAACGGATTTAAAATGAAGAAGTTATGGGTAAAACAAGATTGGATAATTTTTCTCATTTTAGCTACGTGAAAATTGGTAACAAATATATTCCAACCATAAATTAATCAACTTGTATTGTATATTATGTAATCTTGAGATACCATAGACACGTATACAATGTTTCGACCTATCATGTCGACACATCTATATATATTTCGGAACAACCATAGACACTCTATATGTGAATGTTGGAGTTAGCTATACAGGGTTGAGGTTGATTCCAAAATATGTATAGTTTGAGTTGTGATCAATACTGAGATACGTATACACTGGGTCGTGGATTGATTCAAGATAATATTTATCGATTTATTTCTGTACATCTAACTGTGGACAACTAGTTGTAGGTTACTAACGAGGACAGCTGACTTAATAAACTTAAAACATCAAAATATATTAAAAGTGCTGTAAATATATTTTGAACATACTTTGATATATATGTATATATTGTTATAGGTTCGTGAATCAACCAGTGGCCAAGTCTTACTTCCCGACGAAGTAAAAATCTGTGAAAGTGAGTTATAGTCTCACTTTTAAAATCTAATATTTTTGGGATGAGAATACATGCAGGTTTTATAAATGATTTACAAAATAGACACAAGTACATGAAACTACATTCTATGGTTGAATTATCAAAATCGAATATGCCCCTTTTTATTAAGTCTGGTAATCTAAGAATTAGGGAACAGACACCCTAATTGACGCGAATCCTAAAGATAGATCTATCGGGCCCAACAAGCCCCATCCAAAGTACCGGATGCTTTAGTACTTCGAAATTTATATCATATCCGAAGGGTGTCCCGGAATGATGGGGATATTCTTATATATGCATCTTGTTAATGTCGGTTACCAGGTGTTCACCATATGAATGATTTTTATCTCTATGTATGGGATGTGTATTGAAATATGAAATCTTGTGGTCTATTGTTACGATTTGATATATATAGGTTAAACCTATAACTCACCAACATTTTTGTTGACGTTTTAAGCATGTTTATTCTCAGGTGATTATTAAGAGCTTCCGCTGTCGCATACTTAAATAAGGACAAGATTTGGAGTCCATGCTTGTATGATATTGTGTAAAAACTGCATTCAAGAAACTTATTTTGTTGTAACATATTTGTATTGTAAACCATTATGTAATGGTCGTGTGTAAACAGGATATTTTAGATTATCATTATTTGATAATCTACGTAAAGCTTTTTAAACCTTTATTGATGAAATAAAGGTTATGGTTTGTTTAAAAATGAATGCAGTCTTTGAAAAACGTCTCATATAGAGGTCAAAACCTCGCAACGAAATCAATTAATATGGAATGTTTTTAATCAATAAGAACGGGACATTTCAGTTGGTATCCGAGCGTTGGTCTTAGAGAACCAGAATTTTGCATTAGTGTGTCTTATCGAGTTTGTTAGGATGCATTAGTGAGTCTGGACTTCGACCGTGTTTACTTGAAAAATGATTGCTTAACAAATTTTGTTGGAAACTATATATTTTTAACATGTGAATATTATGTGATATATTAATCTCTTAACGCATTTGATATTATGTGATAGATGTCTACCTCTAGAACAAGTCCCATTGACTCACCTAATAATAATGAAGAGTTAAATGTAAATTGGAATGATTCGTGGACTGATTCACAAGTTCCCGAAGAGGAACCAGAAGAAGAGTCGGAACCGGAAGAAGAATCGGAACCGGAAGAAGAATCGGAACCGGATGAAGAAATAGAACCGGTGGGGGAAATAATAAAATGGTTAAGTAAAAGAAAATCCTCAACCATCCGACCAAGGTTAATTATGGTCAATGGTGTTTCCGCTAAGGAAGCAAAATATTGGGAGGATTACCAATTCTCCGATGAATCGGATTCTGACGAGAATTCCGATGATGTTATAGAAATTACCCCAACTGAATTTAAAAAGGCAAAAGAAAATAATAAGGGAAAGGGCATAAAAATAGAGAAATCTAATTCCAACCACGATGAACTTTATATGTATCGTCAACCCCCGAAGTCCTTAAGTTGTAACAATGACCCGGGAACCTCTAAACCACCAGGTTTTTCTAAACCAATGTGGATAACGACGGCTCGTATTATGGGAAAATCATATATCCCTAGAAACTTGGCAAAACGAACCAAAACCAAAGAAGAAGAAACAAGCGAGTCGGAATAAGATAGTTGTATTCATGTGGTGTAATATATGTAATATAGTGTGCTTATGCTTTATGATATATGTAAAAATTGCTTGTATTAATAAGTATTTTTTTTTATGAATCTAACTCTTGTCTATTTTACAGTATAAAAACACAAAATGGATAGACAACCCAATATTTTAAGAGACCTACCCGGAGACATGATTGATGAAATCTTGTCTAGAGTCGGTCAGAATTCCTTGGCACAACTATTTAAGGCGAGATCAGTTTGTAAGACATTCGAAGAACGTTCCAAGAATGTCTTGGTTTATAAGAGACTTTCGTTTGAAAGATGGGGGATATCACATTGGGAAACCCATAAGTTACGATGTGTTTACTTTGATGCATATATTGCGGGGAACTCAAATGCTATTTTACGCAACGGGTTAAGAAATTATTTTGACTCAATGTATCCGAATATAGGACTTCATGATTTAAAAAAAGCGGCTAACATGCAACATAAAGAAGCATGCTATGCTTATGGGTTAGTAATGTTCGCTTCTCACCAAAGTGAGAAAAAGAACATCGGGCTACAGCTATTAAACAAAACGTTCCCACAAGTGACGGAGTCGGTAATTGGGGTAAGAAATGAGGTTTTTAGATTGTTACGGGACTGTTGGACATTACGTAACCCTCGTCCCTTTGACGACGTTACAACACGCTGTCTTATCAACGGCCATAACGGTTATGTTGCACAAGACCAAGGATGGGAAGTAGTCCTAGTAAAACCAGAATGCATGACTTGTTTCTGGACGTATGAATTACGTGTCTTTATTGCCTTTGCTGAACGACTTGTGTACTAGCTAGAATTATCTTCACAACTATCTTGTATCAAAGTTATTGTGTGCTATATTTCATTTTATGTAAAATAAGCGGTATTGTAAGTTTGTAAAATATTGTATAAAAGTTTGAACGCGAAATATTATTATAATCAGTTTTTCATATAGAATTGTAGTAGTTGAATTGTATATTAGCTACTAAGTATGAACTTAACGGGTAGGTACTACCCGAATTTAAACTTATAAAACGCTAATATGAAGAAAAAGCTTTTATAAATGAGTTCATATTATGCTACGAAATACTATTAACTACTCTTAATATTCTGTATGATTAACTTGTTCCATCTGACTATTTTGAAGGAAATGGCACCGACTACTCGACACACCGTGAATATGAATGAAGAGGAATTCCGTACTTTTCTAGCTTCAAACATAGCCGCAGTACAGGCTGCGCTACATACCAACAATAACCTTGGATCTAGCAGTACAGGAAATCGTGTAGGATGCACCTACAAAGAATTCACTGCCTGCAAACCTTTGGAATTTGATGGAACCGAAGGACCGATCGGGTTGAAACGGTGGACCGAGAAGGTCGAATCGGTGTTTGCCATAAGTAAGTGTACTGAAGAGGATAAAGTGAAGTACGCTACGCATACCTTCACAGGTTCTGCGTTAACATGGTGGAATACCTATCTAGAGCAAGTGGGACAAGACGATGCGTACGCACTACCGTGGTCAGCATTCAAGCACTTGATGAACGAGAAGTACCGTCCCAGAACTGAGGTCAATAAGCTCAAGACAGAACTTAGAGGGTTACGAACCCAAGGATTTGATATTACCACGTACGAAAGACGCTTCACAGAATTGTGCCTATTGTGTCCGGGAGCATTCGAAGATGAGGAAGAGAAGATCGACGCGTTTGTGAAAGGATTACCGGAAAGAATCCAAGAAGATATAAGCTCACACGAGCCCGCCTCCATACAACAGGCATGTAGAATGGCTCACAAACTAGTGAACCAGATTGAAGAAAGAATTAAAGAACAGACTGCTGAAGAGGCCAATGTGAAGCAAGTCAAAAGAAAGTGGGAGGAAAACGGTGATAAGAATCACCAATACAACAACAACAGTAATTACAACAATAATCGCAACAATTATCCCAACAATCGCAACATCAATCGCAACTACAACAAACGGCCCAACAACAACAACAACAACAACAACAACAACAACAGCTACAACAATCATCCCAACAACAATAATAACCGCAACAACAACAACAATCAGAAGCAGCTATGCCAAAGGTGTGAAAAGTATCACTCGGGGTTCTGCACCAAATTTTGCAACAAGTGTAAAAGAAATGGTCATAGCGCAGCGAAGTGTGAGGTCTACGGACCAGGGGTTAATAGAACGAAAGGAACAAATGGTGTCGGAACGAGTAATGGCGGAGCAAGTAGTGTCGGAGCAAGTTATGCCAATGTAGTTTGTTATAAATGTGGAAAACCGGGCCACATTATTAGAAATTGCCCGAACCAGGAGAACACGAATGGACAAGGCCGCGGAAGAGTTTTCAATATTAATGCGGCAGAGGCACAGGAAGACCCGGAGCTTGTTACGGGTACGTTTCTTATTGACAATAAATCTGCTTACGTTTTATTTGATTCGGGTGCGGATAGAAGCTATATGAGTAGAGATTTTTGTGCTAAATTAAGTTGTCCATTGACGCCTTTGGATAGTAAATTTTTACTCGAATTAGCAAATGGTAAATTAATTTCAGCAGATAATATATGTCAGAATCGAGAAATTAAACTGGTTAGCGAAACATTTAAGATTGATTTGATACCAGTAGAGTTAGGGAGTTTTGATGTGATAATCGGTATGGACTGGTTGAAAGAAGTGAAAGCAGAGATCGTTTGTTACAAAAATACAATTCGCATTATACGAGAAAAAGGAAAACCCTTAATGGTGTACGGAGAAAAGGGCAACACGAAGCTACATCTTATTAGTAATTTGAAGGCACAAAAACTAATAAGAAAAGGTTGCTATGCTGTTCTAGCACACGTCGAGAAAGTACAAACTGAAGAAAAGAGCATCAATGATGTTCCCATTGCAAAAGAATTTCCCGATGTATTTCTGAAAGAATTACCGGGATTACCCCCACATCGATCCGTTGAATTTCAAATAGATCTTATACCAGGAGCTGCACCAATAGCTCGTGTGCCTTACAGACTCGCACCCAGCGAGATGAAAGAACTGCAAAGCCAATTACAAGAACTTTTAGAGCGTGGTTTCATTCGACCAAGCACATCACCGTGGGGAGCTCCTGTTTTGTTTGTCAAGAAGAAAGATGGTACATTCAGGTTGTGTATCGACTACCGAGAGTTGAACAAACTTACCATCAAGAACCGCTACCCACTACCGAGAATCGACGACTTATTTGATCAACTACAAGGCTCGTCTGTTTATTCAAAGATTGACTTACGTTCCGGGTATCATCAAATGCGGGTGAAAGAAGATGATATTCCAAAGACTGCATTCAGAACACGTTATGGTCATTACGAGTTTATGGTCATGCCGTTTGGTTTAACTAATGCACCAGCTGTGTTCATGGACCTTATGAACCGAGTGTGTGGACCATACCTTGACAAGTTTGTCATTGTTTTCATTGATGACATACTTATTTACTCAAAGAATGACCAAGAACACGGTGAACATTTGAGAAAGGTGTTAGAAGTATTGAGAAAGGAAGAATTGTACGCTAAGTTTTCAAAGTGTGCATTTTGGTTGGAAGAAGTTCAATTCCTCGGTCACATAGTGAACAAAGAAGGTATTAAGGTGGATCCGGCAAAGATAGAAACTGTTGAAAAGTGGGAAACCACAAAAACTCCGAAACACATACGCCAGTTTTTAGGACTAGCTGGTTACTACAGAAGGTTCATCCAAGACTTTTCCAGAATAGCAAAACCCTTGACTGCATTAACGCATAAAGGGAAGAAATTTGAATGGAATGATGAACAAGAGAAAGCGTTTCAGTTATTGAAGAAAAAGCTAACTACGGCACCTATATTGTCATTGCCTGAAGGGAATGATGATTTTGTGATTTATTGTGATGCATCAAAGCAAGGTCTCGGTTGTGTATTAATGCAACGAACGAAGGTGATTGCTTATGCGTCTAGACAATTGAAGATTCACGAACAAAATTATACGACGCATGATTTGGAATTAGGCGCGGTTGTTTTTGCATTAAAGACTTGGAGGCACTACTTATATGGGGTCAAAAGTATTATATATACCGACCACAAAAGTCTTCAACACATATTTAATCAGAAACAACTGAATATGAGGCAGCGTAGGTGGATTGAATTATTGAATGATTACGACTTTGAGATTCGTTACCACCCGGGGAAGGCAAATGTGGTAGCCGATGCCTTGAGCAGGAAGGACAGAGAACCCATTCGAGTAAAATCTATGAATATAATGATTCATAATAACCTTACTACTCAAATAAAGGAGGCGCAACAAGGAGTTTTAAAAGAGGGAAATTTAAAGGATGAAATACCCAAAGGATCGGAGAAGCATCTTAATATTCGGGAAGACGGAACCCGGTATAGGGCTGAAAGGATTTGGGTACCAAAATTTGGAGATATGAGAGAAATGGTACTTAGAGAAGCTCATAAAACCAGATACTCAATACATCCTGGAACGGGGAAGATGTACAAGGATCTCAAGAAACATTTTTGGTGGCCGGGTATGAAAGCCGATGTTGCTAAATACGTAGGAGAATGTTTGACGTGTTCTAAGGTCAAAGCTGAGCATCAGAAACCATCAGGTCTACTTCAACAACCCGAAATCCCGGAATGGAAATGGGAAAACATTACCATGGATTTCATCACTAAATTGCCAAGGACTGCAAGTGGTTTTGATACTATTTGGGTAATAGTTGATCGTCTCACCAAATCAGCACACTTCCTTCCAATAAGAGAAGATGACAAGATGGAGAAGTTAGCACGACTGTATTTGAAGGAAGTCGTCTCTAGACATGGAATACCAATCTCTATTATCTCTGATAGGGATGGCAGATTTATTTCAAGATTCTGGCAGACATTGCAGCAAGCATTAGGAACTCGTCTAGACATGAGTACTGCCTATCATCCACAAACTGATGGGCAGAGTGAAAGGACGATACAAACGCTTGAAGACATGCTACGAGCATGTGTTATTGATTTCGGAAACAGTTGGGATCGACATCTACCGTTAGCAGAATTTTCCTACAACAACAGCTACCATTCAAGCATTGAGATGGCGCCGTTTGAAGCACTTTATGGTAGAAAGTGCAGATCTCCGATTTGTTGGAGTGAAGTGGGGGATAGACAGATTATGGGTCCGGAGATTATACAAGAAACTACCGAGAAGATCATCCAAATTCAACAACGGTTGAAAACCGCCCAAAGTCGACAAAAGAGCTACGCTGACATTAAAAGAAAAGATATAGAATTTGAAATTGGAGAGATGGTCATGCTTAAAGTTGCACCTTGGAAAGGCGTTGTTCGATTTGGTAAACGAGGGAAATTAAATCCAAGGTATATTGGACCATTCAAGATTATTGATCGTGTCGGACCAGTAGCTTACCGACTTGAGTTACCTCAACAACTCGCGGCTGTACATAACACTTTCCACGTCTCGAATTTGAAGAAATGTTTTGCTAAAGAAGATCTCACTATTCCGTTAGATGAAATCCAAATCAACGAAAAACTTCAATTCATCGAAGAACCCATCGAAATAATGGATCGTGAGGTTAAAAGACTTAAGCAAAACAAGATACCAATTGTTAAGGTTCGATGGAATGCTCGTAGAGGACCCGAGTTCACCTGGGAGCGTGAAGATCAGATGAAGAAGAAATACCCGCATCTATTTCCAGAAATTCGTCAACACCTTCAACAGCTTAAAATTTCGGGACGAAATTTATTTAATGGGTAGGTACTGTAGTGACCCGAAATTTTCCATGTTTATATATATTAATTGAGATTGATATTTACATGACTAAATGTTTCCAATATGTTAAGCAATCAAACTTGTTAAGACTTGATTAATTGAAATATGTTTCATATAGACAATTGACCACCCAAGTTGACCGGTGATTCACGAACGTTAAAACTTGTAAAAACTATATGATGACATATATATGGATATATATATAGTTAACATGATACTATGATAAGTAAACATATCATTAAGTATATTAACAATGAACTACATATGTAAAAACAAGACTACTAACTTAATGATTTTTAAACGAGACATATATGTAACGATTATCGTTGTAAAGACATTTAATGTATATATATCATATTAAGAGATATTCATACATGATAATATCATGATAATATAATAATTTAAAATCTCATTTGATATTATAAACATTGGGTTAACAACATTTAACAAGATCGTTAACCTAAAGGTTTCAAAACAACACTTACATGTAA
Source organism: Rutidosis leptorrhynchoides (assembly GCF_046630445.1). Lineage (NCBI taxonomy): Eukaryota > Viridiplantae > Streptophyta > Magnoliopsida > Asterales > Asteraceae > Rutidosis > Rutidosis leptorrhynchoides. The sequence continues at coordinate 312,420,799 of NC_092335.1, read as the reverse complement.
CGACTAACGATGACTTAACGACTCAGTTAAAATGTATATACATGTAGTGTTTTAATATGTATTTATACACTTTTGAAAGACTTCAATACACTTATCAAAATACTTCTAGTTAACAAAAATGCTTACAATTACATCCTCGTTCAGTTTCATCAACAATTCTACTCGTATGCACCCGTATTCATACTCGTACAATACACAGCTTTTAGATGTATGTACTATTGGTATATACACTCCAATGATCAGCTCTTAGCAGCCCATGTGAGTCACCTAACACATGTGGGAACCATCATTTGGCAACTAGCATGAAATATCTCATAAGATTACAAAAATATGAGTAATCATTCATGACTTATTTACATGAAAACAAAATTACATATCCTTTATATCGAATCCATACACCAACGACCAAAAACACCTATAAACACTTTCATTCTTCAATTTTCTTCATCTAATTGATCTCTCTCAAGTTCTATCTTCAAGTTCTAAGTGTTCTTCATAAATTCTACAAGTTCTAGTTACATAAAATCAAGAATACTTTCAAGTTTGCTAGCTCACTTCCAATCTTGTAAGGTGATCATCCAACCTCAAGAAATCTTTGTTTCTTACAGTAGGTTATCATTCTAATACAAGGTAATAATCATATTCAAACTTTGGTTCAATTTCTATAACTATAACAATCTTATTTCAAGTGATGATCTTACTTGAACTTGTTTTCGTGTCATGATTCTGCTTCAAGAACTTCGAGCCATCCAAGGATCCGTTGAAGCTAGATCCATTTTTCTCTTTTCCAGTAGGTTTATCCAAGGAACTTAAGGTAGTAATTATGTTCATAACATCATTCGATTCATACATATAAAGCTATCTTATTCGAAGGTTTAAACTTGTAATCACTAGAACATAGTTTAGTTAATTCTAAACTTGTTCGCAAACAAAAGTTAATCCTTCTAACTTGACTTTTAAAATAAACTAAACACATGTTCTATATCTATATGATATGCTAACTTAATTATTTAAAACCTGGAAACACGAAAAACACCGTAAAACCGGATTTACGCCGTCGTAGTAACACCGCGGGCTGTTTTGGGTTAGTTAATTAAAAACTATGATAAACTTTGATTTAAAAGTTGTTATTCTGAGAAAATGATTTTTATTATGAACATGAAACTATATCCAAAAATTATGGTTAAACTCAAAGTGGAAGTATGTTTTCTAAAATGGTCATCTAGACGTCGTTCTTTCGACTGAAATGACTACCTTTACAAAAACGACTTGTAACTTATTTTTCCGACTATAAACCTATACTTTTTCTGTTTAGATTCATAAAATAGAGTTCAATATGAAACCATAGCAATTTGATTCACTCAAAACGGATTTAAAATGAAGAAGTTATGGGTAAAACAAGATTGGATAATTTTTCTCATTTTAGCTACGTGAAAATTGGTAACAAATATATTCCAACCATAACTTAATCAACTTGTATTGTATATTATGTAATCTTGAGATACCATAGACACGTATACAATGTTTCGACCTATCATGTCGACACATCTATATATATTTCGGAACAACCATAGACACTCTATATGTGAATGTTGGAGTTAGCTATACAGGGTTGAGGTTGATTCCAAAATATGTATAGTTTGAGTTGTGATCAATACTGAGATACGTATACACTGGGTCGTGGATTGATTCAAGATAATATTTATCGATTTATTTCTGTATATCTAACTGTGGACAACTAGTTATAGGTTACTAACGAGGACAGCTGACTTAATAAACTTAAAACATCAAAATATATTAAAAGTGTTGTAAATATATTTTGAACATACTTTGATATATATGTATATATTGTTATAGGTTCGTGAATCAACCAGTGGCCAAGTCTTACTTCCCGACGAAGTAAAAATCTGTGAAAGTGAGTTATAGTCCCACTTTTAAAATCTAATATTTTTGGGATGAGAATACATGCAGGTTTTATAAATGATTTACAAAATAGACACAAGTACGTGAAACTACATTCTATGGTTGAATTATCGAAATCGAATATGCCCCTTTTTATTAAGTCTGGTAATCTAAGAATTAGGGAACAGACACCCTAATTGACGCGAATCCTAAAGATAGATCTATTGGGCCTAACAAACCCCATCCAAAGTACCGGATGCTTTAGTACTTCGAAATTTATATCATATCCGAAGGGTGTCCCGAAATGATGGGGATATTCTTATATATATATGCATCTTGTTAATGTCGGTTACCAGGTGTTCATCATATGAATGATTTTTATCTCTATGTATGGGATGTGTATTGAAATATGAAATCTTGTGGTCTATTGTTACGATTTGATATATATAGGTTAAACCTATAACTCACCAACATTTTTGTTGACGTTTTAAGCATGTTTATTCTCAGGTGATTATTAAGAGCTTCCGCTGTCGCATACTTAAATAAGGACAAGATTTGGAGTCCATGCTTGTATGATATTGTGTAAAAACTGCATTCAAGAAACTTATTTTGTTGTAACATATTTGTATTGTAAACCATTATGTAATGGTCGTGTGTAAACAGGATATTTTAGATTATCATTATTTGATAATCTACGTAAAGCTTTTTAAACCTTTATTGATGAAATAAAGGTTATGGTTTGTTTAAAAATGAATGCAGTCTTTGAAAAACGTCTCATATAGAGGTCAAAACCTCGCAACGAAATCAATTAATATGGAACGTTTTTAATCAATAAGAACGGGACATTTCAATAGTCCCTTCATCTGACTTCGACAAGAACACCATCAACTTCTTGAAAATTTGGTTCTCGGACCAACCGTGGCCCAAGTGGAAAACAAGGGACCTCGGCCCAATTAAATTTCGAAGATAAGGCAGAAAAAAAATTGATTCGTTCAGCTTTAGAGATTTGCTTCAACAACTTGTCTCTATATCATGTCCCACTTCGAATTTTTTTTTAAGTTGGACCAGGACGAAAATTTAAAGTAATATTCGAAGACATGGTACAGCAACACAAACGCATTCTTAGTAATCATTCATATTACTTTTAATAGAATATTGAATCGCCACTTTTATAAACACCAATATGTCGGCCACAAAGTCTAAATGTCCCACATGTAATATTTTATATCAAGCCATCTTTTAGAATTCTTTAATCATATTGCAGCAAGGGGTCGGCCACAATAATTATATAATAGCATCCCTTTGTTTCTTGCTTTCGTTCTATATTAATTAGTTACGAGTTGTTTGTATGCAGCTGTAGCTGCGAATTTCTGTAGCATTAGATGATGTTTGCAGGTTATAAAACGAAGCAGAAGGAAAAAAAGAAGTATACGCAGCAGTGGGAGTATAGCAGATTGATCAGTTGATAGTCTTATTGAAGTTGTTTGGTGTGGTGGCCGCGAAGGAATAAGGAGGTGAGTGGTTTTGATCTTGGTTGGGTCTCGGCTACCCAAAGAAATCGAAAGGTGATAGTTTGGAGAAAGTGATCAAAGGTGGTTTTAGGGTGACGATTCAAGGGTGATAGCAGCTTGTTTGATCACGGTTAAAAAAATAGCAGCAATTACCCACATGGTATTTGGTTTTAAGAGTTGGTGGGTTTGTTCGAAAGGCAAGTAGTACAGCAGCAGTATACGATGGCTAACATTGATCGAGCATTAAGGTGGTGATAGTGTGTCGGGTTTAAGTGGTGAAGGTTAAAGCGGCTGTAGGGTGGTTATAGATGATGAGGATTTGGTTGCGTTTGTGATAGTTTAAGAACGATAATATATATATCTAAACATGTATGTTATTTATCATCTATGATTTATATATCATTATGATTATGATAATATGATCATGTTATTATATTTGACTACTAGGAATCAAAAAGCAAGACAATGATTGTTATAAATTTGATTAACAACAAAAAATATCACGAGTATATAGTAGACCCACTAAACATAATCCTATAGTTGATTTAGTAAAATAGTTCATCAATTGCTTTATAGTTTGGATGTTCTCGACGGTATAACCAAGCCAGAGATAAGAAAACAAAACAAAAAGAAAAAAAAATACACAGCAGGTAAGGAATCGTACCAATCTGTTGGATTAATTTCAATGAGCAGATAGAGAAGTACAAATTTATCACAGTTGAAAAGGATTGAAGCTGAACTTGTGATTCTTATATATTAGTATATATATTTTAATTGTATCTGTATGAATATCTATATATATATCAGTATACACGTAATACGCAATTTTATATATATCAGTATTTTATATAAATGTATTTTTATATATCTGTTTACATATTTTATTACACATATATGTAAAATTCATAAATTTTAGTATTAATAATGTGATTAAGAAAGATGTTAATACTAATAATCAAAATCATAAAATTATTAATGATACTATTGAAATATTAATAATAATACAAATAATAATAATAATAATAATAATAATAATAATAATAATAATAATAATAATAATAATAATAATAATAATAATAATAATATTAACAATGATAATAAGAGTAATAATAATTAATAATAATAATAGGTCACAATAATAATAATATTAGTGAATATGATAATATTATACATGATAATAATATTAATATCATATCAAATTATATGTATCAATCTTCCTATCTATATTTTATCTATTGAGGATAATAATATGACTATCACTGATTTTTATTATTAATGTTAGTATTGGTATTGGTATAACAATCATATTTTAAATTTGAAATTACATATTTTTGGTTATATTTATTTATATACATATATACACTATTATTCACACACAATTTTTCGTGAATCGTCGGGATTAGTCAATGGTCAAATGAATCCATGTAAACAGTTCAAAAATTTTGAGACACGGTTTAATAGACCTTGCTTATCGTGTCGAAACCATATAAAGATCAAGTTTAGATTTGGTCGGACATTTCCGGGTCGTCACAGTACCTACCCGTTAAAGAAATTTCGTCCCGAAATTTGATCGAGGTCGTCATGGCTAACAATAAAAATGTCTTCATGACGAATATGAGTTGATAAATAGAGTTTTATCATTATCGAGTAATATGGATAAAACAATTCGATTATTCGAAGAGTACAAATGAAGCTATCATTAAATAGTGAAATGAGAAAGACAAGTTTCATCATAACTTTGGACTGGTCATGGTTGAATTCCGGAATTCAAGGGATTCAAAAGAAAATCTTGGAAATCTATAAGATCTGATTCTTCGAGATTTACGGAAATTAGGATCTCTTTAATTAAATGCGATGATCTGTCCAGATTACTACGTCTGATATCTTCATTATAAATTTACCTTTTCCGTTCCATTAGTTTTCACCACTTACATACTCAATTCCTAAATTCAAAAGATTGTGAAAATGCTTAATCCAGTTCTGATTCTTGTTCTTATCCTCACTATCGCAACAATCATTCTCTTTTTCCATTTACCACCGGAGGAATCTGTTTTCTTCTACTTCGCCCTTGGGGTTGTAATGTTTTTAATTCTCCCGTGTCTTTATGTTGCGATAAACATTGATATACACGGTTTGTAATTTTATGTGTTGTTATCGAGCTTTATATTCCCCCTTATATTTTGGAGTTTCATACCTTTGTTTTCTCTTCCCGACTTTAAGTCAAGCGAATAATGGTCCAGAATTCGTAGATATATAGTTTCGAATGATTATAACGTTCTAAGCAGGAAGGAACGTGATAGCACGATTTGATTTTCAAATTTATCAACATCACAGAAGATAGAACCATCAAGAATACATTTTCTTGATATGTTCAGAAGTTAAGTAGCATGAAAGAGTTATGTAATATGGCACATGATAATGGTATGATCTACTGTGAACCATCATCACGTTTCATTAGAAACTCAGCATGACTTACTGTAATATAATCACATTGGCCAAGCATCATTATATTATACTAACTCATGCTTCAATTCCCAACACTTCGGCACAATTTATTCATAATTTATACTTAGATTTTACAGAAGTTTCCAATATATTGAAATACAGAAAACACGAAGAGGTAGATAATTTCGGACAAGAATATTTATGAAAATATCCTCAGAAATATCGAAGATATTTATGATGATATTTTGAAATTTCTAAGTTCGAAGGTTGATGAAGAAAAATTTTCCGCAAGATTTTAACATGAATTTGGAGCAAGATATTCTCTAAAGATTTTATCGGATTCAAAATTACCTGGATTCTTTGAATATAGGGTTTGGTCCTTGTATTTGTCCTTGATCTCCTTCATGATTAGCTCAATCCGTTTTTCAGTACCAAATTTTCTATCGAGCGTTCCCAACACTCCATTCTTTATCATCAAACCCTTGGCCATTTAGGGCATCTATAAATTTACTGTTTCATCTGCATTTAATGTAGCCATATTTGAATCGTCGGTTATCAATCCGAGGTGTTTTCAGGAGAATTGTGTTTTTAGATGATTAAATGCTGATGGTAGTATGGTGGAATATAAAAGGTTCTCTGGTAACAATAAATGAGCACGCATATATATCAAGGTTATAATAAGGTCTTTTTGAATGAAAAGTCGAAGCTGTCTTGTTGGAGCTGTGACAAAATTGGCTATTTTGGAAAAGAACTGCAAAGTTATTTTTGGTAATAATAACACTAAAGGAATTAGCACAGCTATGTGTTAAACGTTTACTCAGTTTTCGAGAGTTTTTCAGGTGCATGACTATATGCATAAATCTTTCCTTCCGTATATGAAATGCGGTTGGTTCATCCTCTCAATCGAGGTATTTTCAAGAATCATGAAAGGTTTGAATGCAGATTGTAATCGTCAAGGTACAATTGAGGTTTAAGATGAAATCATGTGGCAAACTTGAAGAATTGTTTAGTTTCATATGTTATAATTAATATTTTAATTCATTTTTTTAATTGTCAAATGTTGATAGTCCAATAATCGGTTTATATATATATAATCTTAGAGTTACCCCATGACGTATTGTTTACGTATTGTCTTTGCATCAACCCAGAGACGTATTGTATACGTATATCAAAACGTATTGTATACTTATTGTGTTAGGATGTACCAAGAATATTATTATACATATATACAATTACAGAATTCGTGTACATATCTCAGATTCGATCACAACTCAAAGTATATATATTATTGTAGAATCAACCTCAACCCTGTATAGCGAACTCTAGCATTACAGCATATAGAGTGTCTATGGTTATTCCAAATAATATATATACATGCGTCGATATGATATGTCAAAACTTTATATACGTGTCCCGATATTGAAAGTGCGTAAAATAAATAACAAAAATTAAATGACGATAAATAAAATTGCGAGAATATAAATTGCTATAAATAAATTGTGATAAGTAAATTGTAATCAGTTAGCTAGGAACAGTTAGCTAGGAACAGTTAGCATGGATTCTTAACAAAATTCTTCTCATAGTTAATTTGTTTGTTTCTATCAAAAAAAATTTTTGTCCAATGTTTTCTTCATTATGCCACTTGTTGGATTCTGATAAGTCAAAATCCAAATATGAAATTGAATGAAAATGGTTACTCTGTGGTGAACGGATTTTTATATCTGTGGATGTAAGTAGGATAGTAAATGATCGTTGAATCAGATTCGAAGAATGTACAGTGTAACTTATTAATGTGAAATCTTAAATATTCCTCGGGTATTACCTACCCGTTAAAATATTTTCATCATTAACAGTTTGTACGAAAGAATTTTTAATTACAATCTTTATGAAAACATATATACATATATATTTTCTTCAGATGTAATCATAGATTTAATGAGTTAATATGATATTAAACTCATATGATTTTTGGTTTGAGCTGGAATAAGTAATCTCTAAGACTATTAGGAACTACATATTCTTCGCAGACTATTAATGAAGTTATGGATCAATACTTCATCGGTTATTATTGTTGGTACTCCTTGGTATCTATGGTGTGTATGATGTTGATGTTCGTGGGACAGATTGTGATGTTGAGGTGTGAGATGCGGATGTTGTTGTTAGTGGTACTGGTGATGATGATGTTGCTGAAGCTGGTAAGTTTTGCACCACGTTTTCTAAATTGATTACTCGAGCGCGAAGTTCGTTGACTTCTTCTATTATTCCGGGTTGATTGTCGGTCGGAACGAGTGGATGAATAAGGTTTAGGACTGTGGATAGAATATAATCGCGTCGAGATAATCTGGAAATGAGGCTGAAAATGGTGTTTCGGATAGGTTCGCCGGTAAGTGCTTCAGGTTATTTGACAAGAGGTGAATTCGGTTGATGGAATGGATCGCTTTCTTTGCGTCTCCATTGATTAAGTCGACTACGAACCCATCAGATGAATTGGGGATAGATGATTGGTTGATTCATTCTGGTGACGCTGCTTTTGGATTTTGAGTGGAAATCCATATCGGAATAGCTGTCAGAGTTCGAGGGACTTGAATTAGTTGTGAGTTCCATAATGTACGGTTAGATAAAGGCTTTTCGGTATGAAATGAGTTTTGGATATCGGATGATATTCTAATTACATAGAATATCTATGTATAGTAGATTACGGAGGGAATTAAGGAAATGTGTCAGATAAAATCTACAGTAACAGATATGCTAAGATATGGATTAGCATATACGCTAAGATATGAATTTTTATATACACTATTTATGCAATCAATGCAATAAGATGTGTCTAGACTAAGAATGATAACCCATAAATTTTCGACAAAAATGATAAGCAAAACTTTTGACATGCGGACCAGATTCAAGTCCAGACTTATTAATATAACCTAACAACTACTAGGTCGAAGTCCAGACTCACTAGTGCATCTTAACAGCTACTAGTTAGACACACTAATGCAAGACCTGGTTCGCTACGACAATCGCTCTGATACCAACTGTTATGACCCGTCCTAATCCATCCGAACGAAGTCCATATCGATTATAAACGATTCATAACAGTTGATTACATCTCGAGGTACTTGACCTCTATATGATGCATTTTTACAAACATTGCATTCATTTTTGAAAAGACAATCTTTCATTGCATCGAAAGTTGACGACATGCATACCATCTCATAATATATCCAACTATAATTGACTTAATAATAATCTTGATGAACTCAACAACTCGAATGCAACGTCTTTTGAAATATGTCATGAATGAATCCAAGTAACATCTCTAAAATGAGCAAATGCACAGCGGAAGGTTTCTTTAATACCTGAGAATAAACATGCTTTAAAGTGTCAATCAAAAGGTTGGTGAGTCCATAGGTTTAATTTCTATATAATAATCATGATATTTAATAAGCCACAAGATTTCATTTAATTAAATGCGCAGGATCATTACAACTGCAAAAATCATTCATACGATGAGTCGCCTAGTAACCGACCTTAACATAGAGCGCTTAAGATATCTGGCATCATACATTCCACTATTCAAATGTATGACAAGAACCCTTCGAAGTACTAAAGCATTTCCACTATTTGAAAATGGGGGTGGTTAGTGCCCGTAGATATACCTTTAGGATTCACGTCAATTAGTGTTTTTCACTAATTCTTAGGTTACCAAGCATAATAATAATAAGTACAGATATCCGGTATAACAAAACAATCGTAGAATGTAGTTTCATGAACTTGTGCTTATTTTGTAAAACATTTATAAAAGCAGCGCATGTATTCTCAGTCCCAAAAATGTAAAGAGAAAAAGGGAGCAAATGAAACTCACCTAATGTATTTTGTAGTAAAAATACATATGAGGACATTGAACAAATGTAAGGTTGGCATCGGATTCACAAACCTATATCATTTATGTATATTAATACATATAATCGTAATCAAACAAGTTTATATATATTTAGTTATATTTTAAGATTTACTATTTATATATATGATTCAATTTAAATTTTATTTATATGTATTTGTTACTTAATTATAATAACATTTTATTAAAATAAAATAGTATTTAATATTAATATAGATGTACAATATATTTTTACATAAATGTCCTTGTTTATTAAAGTAATATTCTTAATAATAATAATAATGATAATAATAATAATAATGAATTTAATTATAATACTACTACTAATAATAACCTTAATGGTAATACTTAATAATAATACCTAAAATAATAATAATAGTAATAATAATCTTAATCTTAATATTAATGGTGATAATATTTATAATAATAATAATAATACTTATGATAATAATAAAATAGGAATAATATTAAAAATGCTACCTCAATAGTAGGCTCTTTAAAAAAAAAAAAAAAAATATAACGCCATAGCCCGGCTCGAACCCGGAACCTCTTGCTAACCAACAACCTCCCATAACCACTCTTCCATGTCTGTTAATCTGTTTTTATTAATACCATAATTATATTTAGTCTGTAAATGTTTCTCTCTTTTCTTCTTAAAACTTGCAGCTGATTATCATCAAGTAATACCATTATCCTCATCGACTACATACTATCCGATATCATTATCAATCATCATCGTTTATTACTAACATCACCAATTCATTTTCTTTGTTATTATCATACGCCATTATCGAATCACCATCATCATTCTAATCACAACATCATAACCTAATCTCTATCACCATCATCTATTAAGAAAAGAGTTTGGTTTATGTTTGTGGATCGACCGAATCAGTGGAACAAGATTCTCGAACGGTAGTCCAACAGAAACAAATAAACAAGCTTTCAGTTGGCTATAGTCCCTTCATCTGACTTCGACAAGAACACCATCAATTTCTTGAAAATTTGGTTCTCGGACCAACCGTGGCCCAAGTGGAAAACAAGGGACCTCGGCCCAATTAAATTTCGAAGATAAGGCAGAAAAAAATTGATTCGTCCAGATTTAGATATTTGCTTCAACAACTTGTCTCTATATCATGTCCCATTTCGAATTTTTTTTTTAAGTTGGACCAGGATGAAAATTTAAAGTAATATTCGATGACATGGTACAGCAACACAAACGCATTCTTAGTAATCATTCATATTACTTTTTAATAGAATATTGAATCGCCACTTTTATAAACACCAATATGTCGGCCACAATGTCTAAATGTCCCACATGTAATATTTTATATCAAGCCATCCTTTAGAATTCTTTAATCATATTGCAGCAAGGGGTCGGCCACAATAATTATATAATAGCATCCATTTGTTTCTTGATTTCGTTCTATATTAATTGGTTACGAGTTGTTTGTATGCAGCTGTAGCTGCGAATTTCTGTGGCATTAGATGATGTTTGCAGGTTATAAAACGAAGCAGAAGGAAATAAAGAAGTATACGCAGCAGTGGGAGTATAGCAGATCGATCAGTTGATAGTCTTATTGAAGTTGTTTGGTGTGGTGGCCGTGAAGGAATAAGGAGATGAGTGGTTTTGATCTTGGTTGGGTCTCGGCTACCCAAAGAAATCGAAAGGTGATAGTTTGGAGAAAGTGATCAAAGGTGGTTTTAGGGTAACGATTCAAGGGTGATAGCAGCTTGTTTGATTACGGTTAAAAATAAATAAATAGCAGTAATTACCCATATGGTATTTGGTTTTAAGAGTTGGTGGGTTTGTTCGAAAGGCAAGTAGTACAGCAGCAGTGTACGATGGCTAACATTGATCGAGCATTAAGGTGGAGATAGTGTGTCGGGTTTAAGTGGTGAAGGTTAAAGCGGCTGTAGGGTGGTTATGGATGATGAGGATTTGGTTGCGTTTGTGATAGTTTAAGAACGATAATATATATATCGAAACATGTATGTTATTTATCATCTATGATTTATATATCATTATGATTATGATAATATGATCATGTTATTATATTTGACTACTAGGAATCAAAAAGCAAGACAATGATTGTTATAAATTTGATTAACAACAAAAAATATCACGAGCATATAGTAGACCCACTAAACCTAATCCTATAGTTGATTTAGTAAAATAGTTGATCAACTGATTTATAGTTTGGATGTTCTCGACGGTATAACCAAGCCAGAGATAAGAAAACAAAACAAAAAGAAAAAAAATACACAGCATGTAAGGAATCGTACCAATCTGTTGGATTAATTTCAATGAGCAGATAGAGAAGTACAAATTTATCACAGTTGAAAAGGATTGAAGCTGAACTTGTGATTCTTATATATTAGTATATATATTTTAATTGTATCCGTATGAATATCTATATATATATATCAGTATACACGTAATACGCAATTTTATATATATCAGTATTTTATATAGATGTATTTTTATATATCTGTTTACATATTTTATTACACATATATGTAAAATTCATAAATTTTAGTATTAATAATGTGATTAAGATAAAATTATTAATGATACTATTGAAATATTAATAATAATACAAATAATAATAATAATAATAATAATAATAATAATAATAATAATAATAATAATAATATTAACAATGATAATAATAGTAATAATAATTAATAATAATAATAGGTCACAATAATAATAATATTAGTGAAAATGATAATATTATACATAATAATAATATTAATATCATATCAAATTATATGTATCAATCTTCCTATCTATATTTTATATATTGAGGATAATAATATGACTATCACTGATTTTTAATATTAATGTTAGTATTGGTATTGGTATAACAATCATATTTTAAATTTGAAATTACATATTTTTGGTTATATTTATTTATATACATATATACACTATTACTCACACACAATTGTTCGTGAATCATCGGGATTAGTCAATGGTCAAATGAATCCATGTAAACAGTTCAAAAATTTTGAGACACGGTTTAATAGACCTTAGTTTAATAGACCTTGCTTATCGTGTCGAAACCATATAAAGATCATGTTTAGATTTGGTCGGAAATTTCCGGGTCGTCACAGGTATACCGAAAATTTGACTAATAATGTTATATATAAAAAATAAGGGGTCCGCCGCTGCAGCGCGCGACTGACCCTAAAACTTGTAGCAGCAACGGCCACCGCACATCCTCTTACCACGACTAACAACCTCCGCACCACTGACTACCACACAATCAAACTTCGGCTACCAACAGTGTTGATCTCCGACACACAAAAAACAGAATTCGGAAACCTATTATTTACAATTTATAAATAAACAACTTGATCTGATGGTTGTTTGTAAGTTGTAGCAGCAACGGCCACGTCAGTAGCCACCATCGGTCAACGCTGTCAGACATAAAAAAAACAGATGTAGAACATATACCCATATATTTTGGTGATGATTTTTGTTGGTAACCACCAAGACGCAGATCTGTTGTGATGAGACAACATTTTAGTGGTTATGACGGCGGCAGTGATGACAGCGACGAAAGGAGGTAAATGAAGGATGATTGTGGGTTTGGTGGTTACGTCGGTGGTGTAGCAAAAACAAAAAAAAAGAAGGATGCTTGGTGCTTCCAGCGGTGGCTTGGTGGTGTCACGATGCGGATAACTTGAAAATGACGGTGGTTGGTGTACGGCAGCGACAGAGAGGACTGAGATAGACGGTTGCCATCGGTTTTGTGGTGTTGGCGGCCGGTTATAGGTGGGATTGAGGGAGAGAGGGAGGAAAGATGTTTACAGGTCTAGGGTTTGTGTATATACTTTAGATACAAATGAAATGTACTCTGTAATTTGCTAGCTGTGTACTTTAATACTTCTAGGGGAATGAAAACTTTATTTAAGGAGTTTTATTCTTTATTAATTAATTAATCACTAATTTCTACTCCGTAATAGATGGATTGATGCAAAATCACACGTCATTTATTTCTTTACATAAACAATTAGAAATGATAACATTTTTACAAATGATTAAATACTTAATAAAGATTTCTAATTTATTAAAAAAATTAACGTAATTATTTAGTTTGTTATTTAATTTATTTATTTTTTATTTTTATATTACTAAGTGTAATAAACAACTAAGATACTCCCCAAAATATATATGTAACGAAACCATATATTACAGCAAATGATTTTTCCACTACAACGTGCAGATGTGAATGTAATATACCCATCTCACTATGACGAGCGAGAATTTTTTTCACTTCATGTTGTCCTTTTTTTTCATTCATTTATTTCTTAAATCTTTAATTAACCGACCGTAAACCAATCCACCAACGATCGTAAACCGTTTTCTAAATGTTAAAATAACCGATTGTTAACCGATCAAAACCATCCCGTAGCGAAGCGCGGTCATTAATCCTCGTTATCACTATTTAAAGTTAGTGTAAACAAATAAATTAATAACGTAGAAATATGATTTTGAATATATATATATATGTATATATATATATATATGTATATATATATATGTATATATGTATATATATATATATATATATATATATATATATATATATATATATATATGTATATATATAACAAAAAAGCAAGGACTACCGAGACCGATGCAATATCAAAGAGGATAATACAAAGAATTAAAAAAGAATTAAAAAAGAATTTATGAGCCCTGTAAACCCACACCTGTGTAGAGTGGATCGTTCAATACCTCCGGCACAAACCCATTTTTGACCTATTGGTCCTAGTATCATAGGTGACCGAACGGCCGCCCCCTAATTACTAGACCGACATGCTATAATAATTCCATAAACACCTAGTGCAGATATGGCAAACTAATAAAGTAGCCCTATGTTCGGATCTGACAATACCATACCATAATCAAAAGGTACTGAGCTTTTATTGAAGTCCCTGTTACCAGATTTTGAGGGTATAGAGACGCATCGTTCGATTAGCAAAGACCCGGGGGGCACTACTCCCGAGGGCCTCGAGACCAGATAAAATGGAGTCTTTTAGTTTCCGTTCACCTGCATCTCAATCATAGCCTTCTTTTTTATATATATATATATATATATATATATATATATATATATATATATATATATATATATATATATATATATATATATATATATATATATTGAGGGGGAAGTAACCAATTAGGGGGAAGCGGGGGGAAGCATAATTTTTTTTTTCACTTTTTGAAAAAATTTTGTTCACGAACATTATAGATTGGATGAAAATATGAACATCTAATAAAGCCACTTTGTGATAAATGTTTTTATTTTAGCCCGAAAATGCTCAAAGAATTAATATATAACAATTATCGTGTTTTTCGAGCGTATTTTGAGGTTTTAGATATTAGGGTTTAGAAATTTAGGGGTTATGGTTTAGATATTAGGGTTTAGAAATTTAGGGGTTATGGTTTAGATTTAGGGTTTAGATTTAGGATTTAGATTGAGTTTTTAACACGAACGGTTTGGAGTTTAGGGTTTAAGGTTTAAGGTTTAGGGTTTTAGGTGTAGGGAACTAAACCCTAAACAGTAAACCCAAAACCCTAAACTCTAAATCGGGTTAAATTTTGACAAAAAGTACTTCACAAAACATGAAAAAAACGTTAACATTTTTCACGATCAATATTATCTTAAATGTTATTTTTGTCGATCGTTTACCCGCCTAAATAATAACATTCATCACGAAGTGCCTTTTTAATTGTTCATATTTTTGTGTGATCTTGATGCATGAAAAAAATTTCCAAAAAAACTATAAAAAAAAAAATTTGCTTCCCCTCGCTTCCTCTCGATTGGTTATACGGAGAAAGGAAAGTAATTTTTTTTTGTTTTTTAAAAAACTTTGTTTACAAACATTAAAATTAGGTAAAAATATTAATATTTTAAAAATACACTTTGTGATAAATGTTATCATTTACACTTAAAAAAACGCAAAATAACATTCATTGTGATGAATGTTATTTAGAAATTAGGATTTAAAAATTAGGGTTTAGAAATTAGGGTTTAGAAATAGGGTGTAGAGATTAGGATTTAGGGTTTAGAGATTAGGATTTAGGGTTTAGATTTTGGATTTTGATTGAATTTTTAACCCGAACAGTTAAGAGTTCCGGGTTTAGGGTTTGAATTTAGGGACTAAACCCAAAACACATAATCTTAATGTTTGTAATTTGTTAAAAAAACAATATATATATATATATATATATATATATATATATATATATATATATATATATATATATATATATATGTGTGTGTGTGTGTGTGTGTGTGTGTGTGTGTGTGTGTGTGACGATCCGAAAATTTCTGAACAAATTTAAACTTTATCTTTATATCATTAGATAAATATTTCAAACATATATATTACGTACAAATTTACAATTCTAAATATATATATATATATATATATATATATATATATATATATATATATATATATATATTAACTTAGTCATAAAACGTCCTGATTTTTTTTCTTCGAAAAGCAACGTTATGTATTAAAACACAAGAAGGCCGTTAACAAGGCCAAGCTCACAGTGCTACACGAAAGGGCCAACATGATGATCAGGAGGCCACAACAAACAACAAGAGTTGCAGAGGACGCAACTAGCTACACTACACAAGATACGCGAGACTAAAACAACACGAAGAAAGGAGCAGAACATAAGACTTGTACACGAGACACCCTACTGACACGAACAGTTACATCCTAGTAGACGTAGATGCTAGGATCCAAAAGCCATTAAATTCAGTCGATCTTCAATTTATTTGAATGCGAAGTGATCCATTCGAACGTTTTGAGTTGTATTTCCATCAATGCCATCGGGCCATTCCACGATTTGTTTGAGAATACTTTAGAATTACGATTCTTCCAAATTAAGTATGCGCACGTCCACTCCAAAGCTTGCCAAATTTGACATCCCACCCACGACATTGAATGATTGTTTTCACCACGGAACGCTTCATTAATACTTAATCTTGTAACCGGACCCAAATTCCACCACTTGTATACTCTATCCCAAACTTCGAACGAGTGTTTACAAAATAATAAGGCATGGTCGATTGATTCCAAGCCATCGTCGCATAACGGACACCTCACGGAATCTAAGTCAATCCCCCTCTTGTCAAGTTCAATATGAGTAGGTAGTCTATTTTTTAAGACACGCCAAATAAAGATTCCAACCTTTCCCGAAACTAAGTTGTTTTTGAACGTTTCTTCTCTGAATCTATTTTCCATGATCGTGTTCTCGTCTATAAGCCTTGCTAATATTTTGGTTTTGAATTTGCCATTTGTTGCAAGCTTCCAAAACCAAACATCTCGGCACCTATCCTGTTTCACATAAGAATTCAACAAATCGGTTAGTAAACAAAGATCTCCGATTGCACGACCTCGCAGCTCACGCTTCTAATTCCACGAACTCTGCCACGAATCTGCATTCCATGTTATTCTGTCCCGAACCATAATACTTGGATCCGCATCAAGGTGGAAAAGGCGTTTGAATTTGATGTTTAATGTCTCATCAGTTAGCCACACATCCTCTCAGAAATGAGTAGAACCACCGTCACCAATAATCTTGCAAAAGGACTTGCTGAATGGTATTCCAGACTTCTCGATTGAATAACCTGCACGAACAATATTAAGCCACACGCCGCCCTTCCCTTTAGGCTTGTTAGGGCCCGAAGGTATGAGTAATCCGTTGGGACCGTGTATGCTTTTTAAAATGGAAACCCAAAATGCATTAGACTCGGTTTTTGCCCGCCAAAACCATTTCCCCAAGAGAGCCAAATTTTTCCCTTTAAGGGACCCGATGTTGAGACCCCCCTCACCATAAGGTAAAAGGGTATCCTCCCACTTGACCCAAGACATTTTTGTGAGATCACACGACCCGCCCCAAAAGAAATTTCTTCTAATACTCTCTAGACACTTAATAACACTCGACGGGGCACGAAAGAGTGAGAAATAATATAGTGGTAAACTATTAAGAATCGATTTAACAAGCGTTAGTCTTCCACCAAAGGAAATCGTCCTAGCTTTCCAATCCGCAAGTCTCGAAGTAAACTTTTCAACCACGGGCTTCCAATTCTTAGCACGATTCATATTTTGACCAATTGGTAACCCCAAATAGGTGAAGGGAAGTTCACCAACTTTACAACCAACCCGGAGTGCCATTCTTTCGGTTTCCTTTTTTATTACCCCTAAACCGTAAATAAGACTCTTGTGGTAGTTGACTTTTAGACCCAAAGCCTTCTCAAAGCAACCAAGAAGTTTCATGAGATTACAAAAATTTTGCCTACTCCATTCACCTAGAAAGATCGTGTCATCCGCGTATTGCAGGTGCGAGAGTAAGACTTTTTCTGAGCCAATTTCAACCCCCCTGAATAGTCCACATTCAATAGCTTTTTTGGTGAGCAAGTTCAGACCTTCCGCCGCTATAATAAATAGGAATGGAGAAAGAGGGTCTCCTTGTCGGACCCCTCTCTCGAGCTTAAACTCATGTGTAGGGGAGCCATTATCAAAATAGAAATGGAAGCCGAATTTAGACAAGCTAGTATCCACTTTCTCCATTTAGCACCAAATCCCATCCTCTCCATAATCTCGAACAAAAAATCCCAATCTAAGCTATAGAAAGCCTTCTCGAAGTCTACTTTAAAAATGAGACTTTTCTTTCTATTCTTGCTCAAGTACTCGATAGCCTCGCTAGCAATAAGAGCACCATCCATAATGTATCTTCCCTTTATAAATGCACTTTGGACATCATCAATGAGACAAGGAATAACTTTTCTATTTAGGGAAGATAAGACTTTAGCAAGGATTTTGTAGTAGCAACCTATTAGACTAATGGGACGATACTCGTTTATTAAAATAATATATTTTGATAAACAACGAGCCACTGATTTATAGAAGCAAATGACCACAACGCTCAATTTTATAAGTTACATTTTTTATAAGATAATTTATTGATGAGTAAGTCAAATTATTAATAAGAGTACACGTCGCGTAACGTAAAAGGCTAGTTTTCTAAATGTACGAAAGTGCGTTCGAAAAACCGAAAGTGGTACATGAGTCGAGTGACAACGTACGAGTCATTTGAGTAAAAATTACATTTTTACCATGAACGTAAATATAATATAATATATAATTAATTATATAGATTAAATAATAATTTATATATAATAATAAATAATTAATGATTATGTCGATGAGGGAAGACATAAACCGTGTGCCAGTATTGTTTTTTGTCATGCGCTCGCATGAAATTGATGTTAGACACTCATGCGATCGTATGAGTGTCGGTGGTAGCTCACATCTATAAAACTAACCCGATGCTGGTTCCAGTTTTGATGCACTCAACCTCTCGATCTCTCTCTAATATATATATATATATATATATATATATATATATATATATATATATATATATATATATATATATATATATATATATATATATATATATATATATATATATATATATATATATATTATTAAGAGTATTATTATTATTAATCTTATTATTACAAGTATTAGTAGTATTAGGAGCGATAATATTAATATTTATACATAAAATACTACGACGGAGTATTGATGGAGTAATTTAAAAATAGATTTTTCGAGTAGGATAGGGCTAAGGAAATTATGGGTTATAGCTATGGAGGTGATGGGTATGGTTCATGGGTATGCTCGTGAGGTCAATTTAGTGTTTATCATCTCCGTTGCGTCTACGTACCTTTCCTGCAATATTGAATCTCAATATTGATACGTGAGTACTCGTAATTTAATTTTTATATATTAATAGTGTATCCATGTCTAGTGCTCGAGTATATATGTTTATGCATGCTTGTATGCTTTAATTTTGTCGATAGATAGTTTATGATGATTTACGAATTTGATACATATGCTACTGATATAAAGTATATGATATGCATGTTTTTGGAAAGCTGGCGAAAAATTATTAACTTTTCATTTAGAAATCGTGTGTTTTCGAGGAACAGATTAAAAGATATGGTCAACTGAATCATGATTAACGTTAATTGAAATTATGTTTGAAACTGTAAATTAATATTTAAACAACTTGTCTAAGAGATTGATAAATGGAATTGTTTTTACTAATCGAATAAATGAATTTCTATATAAGGCACATCTCGTTTTGTTGATCAATTGTCAAAGTTGACTGTCTTATCATGTTTTAAAGCTTTATAAATACTAAATATGGTTTTACAAGTATTGGGAAACTATATTAAATGTTAAAATATATCCAATTGCCATGATCATTCAAATACAATATAACTCTTGAAATAAATAATGTTTTGAGTTTGATAAACTATAAATTCGTTCAACTATCAAGACTTATACTATGTTAATATAATAAATATGTATAGATTTAAAGATCATATTGAGTCAGGTTGACTTTTGAAATGACTTTTGTTAACTTTCACATGTCGGTCTCGAGCATTAGGATTGTGATACACTATGACCCGACCTAGCTTGTTAAACATGTATTGACCAACATATGTTCTCTAGGTTGAGATCTACGGTTATTTTATATTCCGAGTTTCGGTCACATTTCGGTGAATGACCTTATGTGCTGCTAAGGTGAGTTTCATTTGCTCCCCTTTTAATTGCTTTTGCAATCTATATTTTTGGGCTGAGAATACATGCACTTTATTTTAAACGTAATGGATACAAGTACATACTAAATTCTACACCGAGTTTGAACCGAAAATCCCTTAGCTTTGGTAACTAGTAACTGCCGGTTATAAGAACTGGTGGGCGCGAGTAGTAGTATATGGATCCATAGGGCTTGATATCCCCGTCCGAGCTAGAGCACTAGCCTTTTAACGGACGTATGCTATTTGAGAAGCATACACGTTGGTTTGCGTGTATTATTAAGATGATTATACAAAGAGTATAAATTATATATATGTTAAGTTTAGTTACCAGGGTGCTCAATTTCGTAGAATATTTTGATAAACGTTTCTGGATGAAACAATTGAAAATTTGTGATTCACCTTTATATACAGATTATGCGCAACATTAAAACTATGAAATCACCAACCTTTGTGTTGACACTTTTAAGCATGTTTATTCTCAGGTTTCTAGAAGTCTTCCGCTGTTTGCTTATACGTTATACAAGCTATGTGCATGGAGTCATACATGCTTTATTCAAGAAAATTTGCATTCACAAAATCATCACCATGTATCTTATTTTGACTGCATTGTCAACGGATGTAGTATTGTAAACTATTATTTACGGTGATTGTCTATATGTAGAAATCATCAGATGTTAAAGACCTTGGAATTAGATATTCATTGATGGTGCGCCTTTTCAAAAGAATGCAATGTTTACAAAACGTATCATATAGAGGTCAAAACCTCATTATGAAATCAATGAATGATGTATTCGTCTAAAGGGATTTGGAAGGATCATCACAATATATATATATATATATATATATATATATATATATATATATATATATATATATATATATATATATATATTACTTCACTGCTTCTCTTGATATGTCACTTTTCCATGATCTCTCCCCTACACATAATAGTATAAAATTGACATGAAATATAATTTCTCATAAAAGTTTAAAAAGGGAAAATTTTGTTATCTCATTCGGGGCATCAAAAGCATAAACCATCTAGTATAAAATATTTTGGGCTTTACGAGTGACACCAGTAACCATGATTCCTGGATCAGCTACTACTGGTGCTATAATCCTTGTTCTGTTTTTTAAGTTTCAATAAACGAAAAATTAAAAGGTGAAAAAAAAGATCGGGCTAACTTCTGTCCTAGTGGTGAAAGATAAGAAACATTATAACAATCAAATTTCTATTTATATCACAAAATTCATTCACTGCAACTTTTTCTCTCCGTATAATATATGGTTTCAAACCCACATTTTCTTTCTTTAACGACTACTTTTCAGAAATTTTCTATCCACCCCGCGTGCCCTGGTCCGACGTGGCTACTACTCAACCTTTCAATTCTTCCAAGTTTTCCCATAACGCATCTCAATTTTGTAGATGTGGTGAAAAGTATTGAAGGTTTAGCATTCAGTAGGCGTGTTCTCTCTCGATGGTTCGCATGTTTCTCTATCTGTCCACTAGAGGGGACGTCGATGATGGTGTGGGTTCATTGTCTTTATTGGTCGCTGGTTTTGGAATTTCTCTTCGAGTATTCTTCTCGATTCATTCAATCGGCTTTGTTCTATCATCAACATCATGGTGGAGTGAGAGATAGTATGTTTTTATGCATTTTTCTTCGTGAAATATGCTAACAAGGCTGTGAAAGAAATGGACGATAAGCTTGTTGGTTGTTTGTACAATTCTTGGTGGATCTTATCAAAGGGATAAGTATGCGAACGTCAGGTCACGAAGAAGATAAAATGTGGATAAATTGGGAGTGAATTTCTCTTCGTTGGAAATTCCCCGAGGCAGCAAGTATGATAACTACTTTACGTCACCGAGAGAGAGTTGATAGTATGAGGATATGAAATCCGGTTCATTATTGTTTGAGAATGTCTCATTTAGTTTTCTTATTTGTAAGAGAGTTTTCTCTTCCTTTGAGGTTGCTAATTCCCCATACAATTTGGAAGGATTAGTTGAATTTCCCTTTTCGGCTTCTTACAAAGCGAAAGTCACATTGTCTCATTTCTATCTTTGCTCAATTGACCCGCCGGGCTATTATGAGGGTACTGTAGTTGACTTTTATCCATCCAAGGTTCAGTGCGTGGTACTCGATGCCACTTCTTTGTTATGAATTGGCTTCGCATGTTTGCTTCGTTCCTTTCTTTGTATATATCCTTACCTCGTGCGGGGCGGAGTATACTATCAAGCCCCCAGTTTTAGTTTACGAAGCATCACTTAAAGCTTCATGAAATTAAACTCTCATTATACTCGGTGGTGATTTGACATCTGAAATGACTCTCTTTTCTTTTAAATTACCATTTTGCCCCTTTTAGTTGTCTTATTCCCTTTTTATTTCGCACGGGTACGGTCGTCCTTTTGTTTTACTTTTGTAGTTACAGAGGAGTTTCTGTATTGATTTGACATCAATTCGGCTTGGTAATATGTGGTTTTTCGTTCTCAATTTATCACTATTTCTCCCTCTTATTCCGATTACCATCTTCCACCATTGTTGTTCAAGGTATTTTCACTTCCTTTCCTCTTTTAATTTTTTTCTTGCAATTATAGGTCTGTAATCTGGTATTAACATCTATACTAGTAACGTTACTCCCCGCTACTTGCCCGAACAACTAACACTCGAGGTTTTTCTGAGGGGGATATGATAATTCCCTCTGAAAATCAAACCATTCTTCAATTTCTCGATGATCGTGTCGGCGTTTATACTCAGATTCTCTCTGATTGTAATGTTAGGGTTCCTGTTTCCCAATTTTATTTGAGTATTTTGGATTACTTCTCCGCTCATATTACTCTTTTACATCCTTTGGCTACAAAAAAGATTATGACTCTTGAGGTGATGTGTCGAGCATATGGGGTGAACCTTCTGTCGACTTGTTCCATTGTTTCTTTCAAAACAGCGATGCCGGTGAATGGGTTACTGTAACAAAGCGTAAGAAAAGAAAAGGGGTTTCTCAAAACCCTCATGTGTGCTTTTCACCCTACAGCCCAAATGTTTGCAATTGGAAATCTTCCTTTGTTTTCATGAGAAAATCTTTCTTTCATTCTTTAAAATTCCATTCTGTTTGTGATAAGGAGAATGCAAAAGTACCTTATGAATTATGGGTACCTATTTCTGATGGTTTTACCAATGATCCTTTATTTATAAGGATATGAAATCATCCTATTCTTGCTTATTCGTATCCGAATGCCATTTTCTTTAAAATTGAGATGGCACCAAGTTGGGAGCAGGGCTAGATGAATCCTGTGATTTTGTGTGGGGAGAAGGGTATGTGTCGTTACTCTACTATGGTTGATGTTTGTTTGTTATCCTTCTAATTTTTCATGTTTTTATTTGTAGAGATGTGTTTGAGAAATGTTGTTAAATCCCATGGGCTTAAAGAAATGACTATTGCTGCCCAAGCTTTTTCCCATGTTGCAAAAGATGTTGGGTCTCCTACTTGTTTAGGTTTCATGGAGGGCCATAGTAAACCCAATGTTAAGACTGGTGATGTTGCTTCTTTGAAGCCGAAGCCTAAGCCTAAGGGTAAGGGTATTTTGAAGGTAGGTGTTGCCAGTGTTAGTGGTCCAATTGATGATCCGTTGAGTTATGTTGCCTCCAAGGGTGTTGGGCCTAGGGTATCTAGCAGAAAAAGGAGTGGTGTTAGCTCGAAGAAGGATGCTCTCCCTTATGTTCCTACTGCGAATAAGTTGAAGCTTGATTCTAGTTTGTTGGTCAGAATGTTGACCAGGAGCTTGTTGAAGTTGCTGATTCTAGCAAGGGCACTGCTGATAATACCCATTTAGGTATTTCCTATATCTTATCGCCTTTATAAATAGATTCCTCTTTTCCTTTTTTTCTCTTATAATAAAAGATTTGTTTTTATGTCCTTTTTTTCTGTAGATCACTCTCTTTTTCCTGATGTTCCTTCTTCCTCCAATTGCTTTGATCTTGTTGGTACACTTGTTCCGTACAAGTGGGGAGTTATATTTTCTAATGACATGAATAAGTATCTTGATGCCCATGCTTTCTTATAGTATCAGTCGGTGTCTTTGAATCATTTAGTTGCTATTCAGCTTAGGAAATGTATCGTGCAGATTGATGAGTTAAGGCGTATTAGTACTTTAATGGGTGTTCATGTGAAGTAGTTAGAGGAAGAGTTGTCGTTGTCTCCGTCTTACCAACAAGAACTGAAATCAGTTAGGGGGAAGTTTTGAGTCTCTAGAATCAGCTAAACGGTAGAGCTGGTGAATTGGTTACGTTGGTTGAGTAGAATTCAGCTCTTCGTGGTAAGGTAGATAGTCTGACTGCTAGTGGTTCGAAGGTGATAGAAAAGATGAAAGAATTGTCAGATTACTCTCAGCTGATTTCCCAAGTTATTTCACATGTTCGCAGTCAGCTAATCAAAAGTGCTGATTTGAGTTCCCTTCTATCTGATGTTGTTTTGGCAGCCAGGTTGGACGAACGAAGAAAGTTGTTGAAGGAGTTATCGGACAAAGAGAAAGTAAATTTGGAGGACTATCCTGAATATACTGACCTTGGGGTTTCTCTCTTAGGGGAGGCTCGTGATTAACTTGAGTAAGCCGAACCACCCTTCGTTCAAAATGTGTCTACTAAGGTCAAAGTTAAGCCTGCACAGCTTCTTTCTATGATGGCGGAGGTTAATCCTGTTCCCCCTGAGGTTGTTGAAGATGCTCCCAACGTTCTTGTTATTGACCTTGAGACTCATTCCACAACTCCAGAGTAGCCTATCTCCCCTTTTCTTGATGGTTGTTGAGATTTATGTGGTTGTGTAATGGCCTTAGTGCCTTAAAACAATGTTCTCTTTTGCGTTAGGTTTGTATGTATTATGGGCTTTGTTGCCCTTCTGAAAATATTTGTAATATGATCTTTTGGCTGCCAGGCACCTTCTATGCTTTCGTATATGATTTCTTTCAAATGGGAATCCTTTATTTAGATTGTTGAAGGATACTTTCGCATCTCTCAAGTGTATTTTTTCAGGATCTTTTTGCTTGGATTCCCTTCTGATGGGGATCTTTAACTAGTGCGGGGGTATTTTTATATTCCTTGTTCACGAAGACATTTCTTCGTGACCTTTTTTTTGGACTCCTTTCGCATGGTAATATTTTAATTTGTACAAGAGTACTTTTGTGTCCCTTGTTTTAGTAATCACGAAGAGGCTTCTTCGTGTATTCTGTTTGGATTCTCTTCGCAGGGGAATCCTTCAATTTTTGCAAGGGTACTTTTGTATTCCTTGTTTTGGTGATCACGAAAATATTTCTTTTGTAGTCTTTTGTCTGGATTCCCTTTGCATGGGGATCCTTTAATTTGTACAAGGGTACTTTCTTATCCCTTGTTATAGTGATCACGAAGGTGTTTTTTCGCGATCTTTTGTTTGGATTCCCTTTACATGGGAATCCTTTAATTAATTCAAGGTACTTTTGTATCCCTTGTTTTAGTGATTATGAAGATATTTCTTTGTGATCTTTTGTTTGGATCCCCTTCGCATGGGAATCCTTTACTCTGTTCAAGGGTACTTTTGTATCCCTTAATTTAATGATCATGAATGTGTTTCTTTGCTATCTTTTGTTTGGATTCCCTTCGTATGGGAATCTTTTAATTGGTACAAGGGTACTTTTGTATCCCTTGTTTTAGTAATCACGAAGATGCTATTCTGTTTGGATACCCTTCGCATGGGAGTCCTTTAATTGGTACAAGGGTACTTTTGTATCCCTTATTTTAGTGATCACGAAGATGTTTCTTAGTGATCTTTTATTTGGATTCCCTTTGCATGAGAATCCTTTAATTTGTACAAGGGTACTTTTATATCCCTTGTTTGAGTGATCACGAAGGTGTTTCTTCGTGATCTTTTGTTTGGATTCCCTTTGCATGGGAATCTTTTAATTGGAATAAGGGTACTTTTGTATCTCTTGTTTTAGTAATCACAAAGGTGCTTCTTCATGATATTCTAGTTCGATTCCCTTCGCATGGGAGTCCTTCAATTGGTACAAGAGTACTTTTGTATCCCTTGTTTTAGTGATCACGCAGATGCTTCTTCGTGATCTTTTATTTGAATTCCCTTTGCATGGGAATCCTTTAATTTATACAAGGTACTTTTGTATCCCTTGTTTGAGTGATCACGAAGGTGTTTCTTCGTGATCTTTTGTTTACATTCACTTCGTATGAGAATCTTTTAATTGGTACAAGGGTATGTACCCTTTTTTTAGTGATCACGAAAACGTCTCTTCATGAACTTTTTTATTTGGATACCCTTCATGAGAGGGAATTCCAAAATTTTTACCATAGTATTTTTACCTATCAGGATGGGTTTATTTACCCTTCCCTTCTCGTAGGTTTTTAGTATTTGTGATCACTGGTGTATATGGTTGGTATTCCATTTAGTGGGGAATCCATGGTAATATTTTAGGGATATGTTTTTCTTCCCTAATCATAGCTAGTGTTAAGACATTGCTTTCCATTACATTATTTATTGATGCACTTCATAATGTTCAGATTGGATTCGGTGTGACATGCGTTTGTCAAAACATGTAGGAAGTGTATTAAGTTTTCATGGTAGGAAGTTTATTAGTCCCTATATGTAAAGACCCGTCCTAATACATAAGAACGAATACAATAACATATGATTATATTGCGAGGTATTTAACCTCTATATGATATATTTTACAAACATTGCATTCGTTTTAAAAGACAAACTTCCATTACATTGAAAGTTGACAGGCATGCATACCATTTCATAATATCCAACTATAAATGATCTAATCTGTCATTTACTTAATCATAATCTTTACTGAACTCAAAAACTTGAATGCAACGTCTTTTGAAATATGCCATGAATGACTCCAAGTAATATCTTTAAATTGAGCAAATGTACAGCGGAAGATTTCTTTCAATCCTGAGAATAAACATGCTTTAAAGTGTCAACCAAAAGGTTGTTGAGTTCATTAGTTTATCATACTCGATCATTTCCATAATTTTTAATAGACCACAAGATTTTCATTTTATAAACATAATCCTCAACCAGAATCCTCTCGTATGCATTAAGGTAAAATTATTCATATGGTGAACACCTGGTAACCGACATTGACAAGATGCATATGGAATATTTCCAAAACAGAATCCTCTCATCTGTATAATAATAAATAGAAGTACTAAAGCATCCGTACCTCGGATGGGGTTTGTTAGGCCCATAGATCTATCTTTAGGATTCGCGTCAATTAGGGGTACTGTTCCCTAATTCTTAGGCTACCAAGCTAAAAAGGGGCATATTCGGCTTCGATCCATTCAACCATATAATGTAGTTTCGATTACTTGTGTCTATTTCGTAAAACATTTATAAAAGCATCGTATGTATTCTCAGTCCCAAAAATATATATTGCAAAAGCATTTAAAAAGGGAGCAAATGAAACTCACAATACTGTATTTCGTAGCAATTATGCATATGACGGCATTGAACAAGTGCAATGAAATGCCCCGTTCATATCGATTATAAACGTTACATAATAATTGATTTCATTGTGAGGTATTTGACCTCTAAATGATACATTTTACAAACATTACATTCGTTTTTAAAAGACAAACTTTCATCACATCGAAAGTTGACGGCATGCATACCATTTCATAATATCCAAACTATAAATGACTTAATAATATTCTTGATGAATTGAACGACTCGAATGCAACGTCTTTTGAAATATGTCATGAATGACTCCAAGTAATATCTCTAAAATGAGCAAATGCACAGCGTAAGATTTCTTTCATACCTGAGAATAAACATGCTTTCAAGTGTCAACCAAAAGATTGGTGAGTTCATAGGTTCATCATAAACAATAATATTCATAATTTTGATAGACCACAAGATTTAAACAAAGTACACCTATCTCGTGTACAAAACCATTTTTCATAATGCTTGACATAGTAGGTTCGTATCCTTTTCTCCCCCGTAGGTTGCCTCGCGATTTTAATAACCGTAGACATATCTCGTGCACAAAATATAATACACATAACCTGTGTATAAAAATCATTCTCTCGATACATAACATTCACTTTACTTTCATTGCTTGGCTTGGTAACCGACCTTAACATATAATGCGCATCAATAATATCCCCAAAACAGAACATCTCGTCTGTATAATATATAAACTTCGAAGTACTAAACACCACGCTCACTAGCTCTTCCGTCTAGTGAACATTCTGGGTGGGGGTGTTAAACCCGGTAGCTACCTTTAGGATTCGCGTGAATTAGGGCCATACCCGATTCTAATTCTTATGTTACCAAGCTATAATAATCAAGGGGAAATATTCACATCAATTAGTGGCAATTATCACGTCCAACTAATTCAATCATAATCAACAGAACTTCTGTCTGCATAATAATTCATTCGAGGAATGTTTTGCTTGTGTCATATCACGTCAAATATTTATAAAAGCATTTCATGTATTCTCAGTTCAAAATATATTTCAAAAGCATTTATTAAAGCAGTTGTAAAAACAGCGCATGTATTCTCAGTCCCAAAAATGCAAAGAGTAAAAGGGAATCAAATGAACTCACCATACGATATTTTGTAGTAAAAATATTTATACGACGATACTGAATAATGCAGGGTCGACCTCAGATTCACGAACTTATATCAAGTATGCATATTAACACATATAATAATATTCAAAGTAATATACTTGTGATATTAAATGTAATATTTATAGTTACTTAAGTATTTCTATTTTATATATTTCATTAGGTTATGATAATAATATAGTATATACTTTATTAATATATTTAGAATAAATACTTAGTATCAATATTTTTAAATACTCAAAATTTTAATATGATAATATTTTTTAATAAATTCGAGTTATATTAAAACGTAAATGAACAAAAAATATTTTATTAGTAAAAGTAGTATACTTATTATATATACTTCTAAATATCTAATGTTGTATCTAACTTATAATATCTATCTTTTTAGTTTGAGATCCTAAAAATATAGTTATATTCTATATACAAGATACATTTAAAGCTAAAGTTATAGTTAGTAATAATAATAATAATAATAATAATGATGATATTAGTAGTAAAATAATAATGATAATAATAATAATATTGATATTAGTAATAATAATACTTATATTAATAATAATAATAATAATAATAATAATAATAATAATAATAATAATAATAATAATAATAATAATTATACTAATAGGTATAATAAGTATACTACCTTTAAAAAAAATGCTTCCAAAATAATGTCGCAGCCCGGGCTCGAACCCGCGACCTCCCACTAACCCTATAACATACCCAAACCGTTTCTCTACCCGATACTTTCTGTTATAACTCGTAATCTGTATCTATCTAACCCGTATCTCCTTGTTGTCTTCTCAACACCACAAACACCATCGTCATCATTTTCATTTAACTTAATCTTCATCCAATTCTTATCATTATCATAATTACCATCATCAATTCTCTCGTCAATTTTATCATTTTCATTTAACTTAATCTTCATCCAATTCTTATCATTATCATAATTACCATCATCAATTCTCTCGTCAATTTTTTTTATCATCATTTTACTTCTATCATTATCGTTTTCAAATCAATAATCATCATCATCGATCTATACCTTCCCAGCCCAACTAGTACTCGGCCCAACAAAAAATATAAGTACGTGGCTTAACTGAAAACATAGAGTGATTCTTGGCCCAACCACACAAAAAGGATTTGGCCCACTGATTTAAACATAACGGCCCAAGTATAACTCTTTAAATCGATAGCCTAATAACTTTTGGAAGCCCACTAATGACCCAATTACACGGCTTGATTATGAATACAGAATTATTGTGACCCAACATCTAGTTGTCGGTGGAATCAAAAATATACAGCCGATTGAAGCATAACCGTGACAGCATTTACCAACTTTTCATTATTTTCAATCATCATCTCACTTAATTTAATCATCCCTAAATAAATAAAATATAATCGAACGTCTTTTTATTGTACCAGCTTGTCATTCAACTTTCTACAAAACTCTCACATAAAGACCCTACAATAAACTTAAAAATCCCACTAACTTGTTTCAATCTAATTTGCATGATGAGTATGGTGGTGGGGTTCGTATATCAACTTAATCATGATGTTCATCATCATTAACTTCTTTATTATAACTTATCGTTCACTATTTTATGTAAACACCCCATTCACGAATTAATACAACAAGTTTATTTCTCTTTTAGATATTAATGAGCTCGTGTATAAAGCCTAACAGAAGTACTCAGTTACGAAGTATTTGGATTCTGGTGACCTCGTCCATTATCTTAAATAGATTAGGATATTTGCGATGTATATTAATATCTAATAATTCCACTTGACAAAGCTTTGAATATATCCGTTACCTTTAGTAAAATTTCCTCATCATCTTGCGTCATTTTCCATTTTCCATTATCTTTATAATAAAAGCTAGATGACCCACCTCCAATTAGTAATGCTAAAGTAGTTACCATATTATACGAGTACTTCTTTTGATTAAAGAGGACAAGAATTAGTGGGTGAAGTGGGGTTGTATGATTTGCAAGTGTCGGCTGAAAAGAAAAGAAGGAACCCATTTGCAGTTTAAATTGATATTATAAATATGTAGGCTGTAGGTTCAAGGGTTTAATAAAAACACGAAGTGGTGGCTGTATTTGTCGAGCAGTAACCAACACAAGTTCACGTAGAAACAATTGTAGCAGTAGCAGTAATACATGAGATATGATGGTTCAATTAGAGAGAGTGATATAGAGAAAGAGAGAGGTGACTCACGTTTGTTGATGGTTTTCAAGGTGGCGAAGGTGGCGGTTTTTATGGTGAGTATTAGAAGGTTATCGTTGGTGTTGAGTGTAAGGTTGTTCTATGGTGTTTTGAAGATAGTTTGGGTTTGCTTTTGGTCTCGTTAATAAAAACAGAAACAGATTAAAGTGAGAGAGATAGCAATGATGGTTGATGGTGTTTTATTTCTGTGGTTCAGTCGAGTAAAAGGGTAGCTAAGGTGGTTATGATTGGCTCATGATGAAGATTATAGTCGTGAGATGGTGTCGGTTCATGGAGAAGAAAACAAGAAGGTATGTATATATCTAGTATATATGTGTATGTATATATATTTTTTTATAAGGAAAAAGATAGAGAGTGTGAGTGAATTGGTGGAGAAGGTGTTGATGAATTGTGTTCTATTCGTTTATTTTGCATGTATATATCTAGGGATAAAAACAAAAATAAATAGTGATAGATATGGATAGCTAACAGAAAGTGGATTTCATCCTGTAGATGGTTGATTGATTCGTAGTAAATGAAGGATGTTGACAGAAGTATTCGATCAGGAAGAAATTTAAAATAATTAAAAGCAGATTGTGATTGTTAACAAATTTGTACGATTGATTCTTGATATCTAATAAATTGGAGACAGAAACAAACTTGAATAAAGTTTGATCACGATGGCTAACAGAATCGTACGATTTCTACTATCAACTTGATTTGATCAGGTTGTTTGTATTGAGAAGTTCATCTGGACGGGTAACAAGTTGTAGACAGGAAGAATCATTCAGGAAGGAGAAGACAGAAGTAAAAGAAAAAGAATTGAAAAACAGATAGCGATTGGAAACTGAATCGTACTCCTTTTTGTTGTATTAGTAATTTGATATTGATTTGTGATAAGATTAGAGGCAGGAAATTTCACAAGGATAGAAAGAAGAAGAAAAACAAATAAGAAGGTTGATGTCAAACTGTTCTTGATTTGTACAATTGATACTTTAATGTACGATCTTTAGACAAAAACAAAATTGTATACAGGATGATAAATACATGTAACAGATTTACTTCCTTCCTAAATTTATCAAATTAATATTAATAATTAATATATGTAAATAATAATAATAAATAATAATACAAATAATAATATAAATATATCAAGAATAAATAATTTTTGTTAATAAAGATAGAAATAATAATATTTATAATAATAATAATAATACCAAAATAATACTAAAAATGATACTAACGATAATGATATTTAATAATAATAAGAATGGTAACAATAATAAATTGTATTTATTATTTCAATTTATTATATATACTTATATTCATATTTATATATATTTATATGTATACATATTTATTTACAACACAATTGTTCGTGAATCATCGGGCATAGCCAAGGTCAAATGCAATTCATGAAAAAAATAGCTCAAACATTTTGTGACTCGATTTGATAGACTTTGCTTATCGTGTCAGAATCTTATAAAGATAAAGTTTAAATTTGGTCGGAAATTTCCGGGTCGTCACATGCAAGGTTGGCCTCGGATTCACGAACCTATATTAAGTATATATATATATTTATATGTTGGTCAATATATATCTAGCAATTTAGGTCAGGTCATAGTGTATCACAATCCTAATGCTCGAGACTAATATGTAAAAGTCAACAAAAGTCTTTTTGACCAAAATGACCTCCAAAATCAATACATGATTATAACATAAATATAGTCGTTTCATATATTTAATATATTTAATAGATTTTATTAGAGTAAATAATATAATAAAATTTTATATTAAAATTTATATAATAAAAATATATTTTTATATATCTTAAGTAATAAAATTTATAAAGTTTATTTAACATTATAAAAATATAATGATATGTATTATTAATGTAATTGTATTACATGTAGTAAAATATCTTTGTATCACATATTTATTTGATAAAATAATATCGATAATAACAATAGTACGTAAAAATTGTGTTATTTTGTAATAATAATAATTATTATTCTACTAATAATAATAACAATATTTATATTTACTAAAAATGATATTAATTATGATAAAATGATAATTTTTATTAATAATAGTACTAAAATGATAATAATAATGATATGTTATAATAACAATGATATTTCTATTAAAAATGATAATTTTAGTAAAAATGATAGTTTTAATATTAATAATACTTTTAATAATAAAAATGATAAAAATGCTGAAAAAATATTTTTCTAAATCAATATCTTACAATATTTTAATTTCATTATGTACTCATACTCATTATTTCCTAATCGATTTGTTTAATAGTTTTTAGTTCTATTTTATATCGTATTCATAATAATGATAAAAATATTAATCATAGTAATTAGATGATACTAATATTAGTTTTAACGATAATGATAGTAATAATAATAAATATTATAATAATATTAATGATAATCCTAATAGCTATTTTAATGATAAATAATAATATTAATTATAATCTTAACGATAATAACGATAGTAATAATAATAAAAATAACAATTTTTAATGATAATACCTATATTAATAATGATAATAATAATAATAATAATAATAATAATAATAATAATAATAATAATAATAATAATAATAATAATAATAATAATAATAATAATAATAATAATAATAATAATAATAATTACTAGTTAATAATAATAACGATGATAATAACGACAATATTAATAATAATCATTTTAACAATAATACTAAAATTCAGTTGACTATATGCATAAATCTTTCCTTCCGTAGATGAAGTGCGGTTGGTTCACCCTTTCGATTGAGGCGTTTTCAAGAATTATGAAAAATTTGAACGCAGATTGTAATTGTCAAGATACAAATGAGGTTTAAGATGAAATCAACTGGCAAACTTGAAGAAATGTTTAGTTTTATATGTTATAATCAATATTTTAATTCATTTTAATTATCCAATGTTATTAGTCCACAGTCGATAGTCCACAGTTAACAGTCCAATAATTCATATATAGTTTAATATATAATATTCGAATTAATTAATACGTATCGTGACCCGTGTACATGTCTCAGACTCGATCACAACTCAAAGTATATATATTATTATAGAATCAACCTCAACCCTGTATAGCTAACTCGATCATTACTGCATATAGAGTGTCTATGGTTATTCCAAATAATATATATAGATGCGTCGATATGATATGTCAGAACCTTGTATACGTGTCCCGGTATTTAAAGTGTGTAAAATAAATAACAGAAATTAAATGACGATAAATAAAGTGCGTAAAGTAAATAACAGAAATTAAATGACAATAAATAAATTTGCGAGAATTAAAATTGCGATAATAAATTGCGATAATTAAATGTAATCAGTTAGCTTGGAACAGTTAGCTAGGAACAGTTAGCGTGGATTCTTAACAAAATTTTTCTCATTGTTAATTTGTTTGTTTCTAACAAATTTTATTTTGTCCAATTTTTTCTTCATTATGCCACTTGTTGGATTCTGATAGGTCAAAATCCAAATATGAAATTGAATGAAAATGGTTATTCTGTGATGAACGGATTTGTACTTCTGTGGATGTAAGTAGGATAGTAAATGACTATTGAATCAGATTCGAAGAATGTACAGTGTAACTTATTAATGTGAAATCTAAATATTCCTCAGGTATTACCTACCCGTTAAAATATTTTCACCATTAACAGTTTGTACAAAAGAATTTTTAATTACAATCTTTATGAAAACATATATACATATATATTTTCTTCAGATGTAATCATGGATTTAATGAGTCAATATGATATTCAACTCATTTGATTTATCGTTAGAACAAGAATATATAATCTCTAAAATATTAGAGATTACATAATCATCATGAAGAACGAACATAATTGATGTAGAACGATACGTAGAACGATGATTATACTCGAGGTACAGAATGAGATGTTGAGGCATGGATTGTTAATGGTACTGGTGCTGTCGATACCGATGTTGGTGGTACTGTTGGTGCCGGTGATGTTGCTGAAACTGGTAAATTTTTCACCCTATTCTCCAAAGCTACTACTTGAGCGCGAAATTCGTTGACTTCTTCGATTACTCCGGAATGATTGTCGGTCGTAACAAGTGGATGAATAAGATTTAGAATTGTGGGTAGAATATAATCATTGTGGGATATCCTGGCAATGGGGGTGAATATGGTGTTTCGGACAGGTTCGCCGGTAAGTGCTTCAGGTTCTTCACCAAGAGGTGAATTCGGTTGGTGGAGGGGATCGCCTTCTTCGCATCTTCATTGATTAAGTAACTACGAACCCATCAGATGAATTGGGGATGGCTGATTGGTTGATTCATTCTGGTGACGCTGCTTCCGGAGTTTAGGTGAACATCCATGTCGGAATAGCTGTCGAAATCCGAGGGACTTGAACTAGAGGCGAGTTCCATTTCGTACGATTGAGTAAAGGGTTTTTCAATATAAAATGATTTTTGGATATCGGATGATATTCTAATTACATAGAATACCTATACATAGTACAAAAGATCCCGTAGATTACGGAGGGAATTACGAGAACGTGTCAGATAAAGTCTACAGTAACAGATACACTAAAATATGGATTAGCAGATACGCTAAGATATGAATTTGTCTATACACTATTCATGCGATCAATGCAGTAAGATGTGTCTAGACTAAGAATGATAAGCAGATAAATTCCTAAGGATGATAAGCAGATGATTTCCGACTAGAAATGATAAGTAAAACTTTTGACATGCAGACACGGTCTTAGTCCAGACTCACTAATGCATCTAAACAACTATTAGTTAGACACACTAATGCAAGACCTGGTTCGCTAAGAACACTGCTCTGATACCAACTCTAATGCCCCGTCCTAATCCATCTGGACGAATACATTACATTTGGTTACATCGCGAGGTACTTGACCTCTATATGATACATTTTACAAACATTGCATTCGTTTTTAAAAGACAAACTTTCATTACATCGAAAGTTGACGACATGCATACCGTTTCATAATATATCCAACTATAAATGACTTAATAATAATCTTGATGAACTCAATTACTCGAATGCAACGTCTTTTGAAATATGTCATGAATGACTCCAAGTAATATTTCTAGAAATGAGAAAATGCACAACAGAAGATTTCTTTCATACCTGAGAATAAACATGCTTTAAAGTGTCAACCAAAAGGTTAGTGAGTTCATTAGTTTATCATAATCATTCATTTCCATCATTTTAATAGACCACAAGATTTCATATATTGACACGCGTAACCCGCGAATTAAATTTCATTCATATGGATTGAACACCTGGTAGCCGACCTTAACAGGATGCATATAGAATATCCCCATCATTCCGGGACTCACATCGGACATGATAAATCGAAGTACTAAAGCAGTTCAAATTCTCTGACTGGGCTTGTTAGTGCCCATAGATGAAAGGACCCGTTCATATACATTATAAACGATTCACAATAGTTGATTACATCGCGAGGTATTTGACCTCTATATGATACATTTTACAAACATTGCATTCGTTTTTAAAAGACAAACTTTCTTTACAACGAAAGTTGACGGCATGCACACCATTTCATAATACATCCAACTATAATTGGCTTAATAATAATCTTGATGAACTCAATGACTCGAATGCAACGTCTTTCAAAATATGCCATGAATGACTCCAAGTAATATCCTTAAAATGAGCTAATGCACAGTGGAAGACTTTTTTAATACCTGAGAATAAACATGCTTTAAAGTGTCAACCAAAAGGTTGGTGAGTTCATAGGTTTATCATAACAATAATTTCAATATATTAATAGACCACAAGATTTCCGTTTATAAATATATGTACACTCGCAAATGTATTAAACCGTTCTGCTTATGTTGAGGCCTCAGTAACCAACCTTAACAATAATATAATAAGTCATCTTCGCAAAGATGGATATGTACACTCGCAAGTGTATAAATAATCCTCGAAGTACTAAACATCCGCCCACTAGTTCTTATGTCTAGTGCAACCTACAGGATGGGGATGTTAAGCCCGATAGATCTATCTTTATGATTCGCGCTTACATGCTCTTATAACATGTAACTAAATTACCTAGCACATCAATCCGCAGAATATCATTTTTAATCACTTGTCTCTATTTCGTAAAGCATTTATAAAAGCAGCGTATGTATTCTCAGCCCAAAAATATATATTGCAAAAGAAATTAAAAAGGGAGCAAATGAAACTCACAATACTGTATTTCATAGTAAAAATACATATAACGTCATTTAACAAGTGCAAGGTTGGCCTCGGATTCACGAACATATCAATATTGAGATTCAATATTGCAGGAAAGTACGTAGACGCAACGGAGATGATAAACACTAGATTGACCTCACGAGCATACCCATGAACCATACCCATCACCTCCATAGCTATAACCCATAATTTCCTTAGCTTCGACTCATTCAAAAAAACTATTTTGAAATCACTCGGACAGTACTCCGTCGTAATATTTTATGTATACTAATAATATCTTGAAATAATACTGAGCAAATATATATATATATATATATATATATATATATATATATATATATATATATATAAATCGATTGAGAGAGTTTAGAGAAATATATTTTCAAGTTTCTATCAAATAATGAAACCTATTGAATTCTATTTATAATTGATTTTTTAATTATTAAAGTGAATTATTAAAGTATGAATTATTAAAGTGAATTATTAAAGTATGAATTATTAAAGTGAATTATTAAAGTATGAATTATTAAAGTGAATTATTAAAGTATGAATTATTAAAGTGAATTATTAAAGTTAAAGTAAAGTAAAAGTAAAGTAAAGGTAAAGTTAAAGTATAGTAAAAGTATAAAAACTATGTATGTATAATACGCGTATAAATATATATAATATTAATTTAAATCGTTATATATATTTAATGAAATAAAATATAAATATCGTTATATTTATTATACTGGTTAAGTAATGAGTTGTCAAAAGTGATTCTAGATATTTATAAAAGTTATATACGTTTTAATAATAAAGTTCTTTTTAAACTGAAAACGTCTTTGTACGTTTGAAAATAGATTAATAGAATATTATGGAAACCAATTCTCCACTAACTTTTGTCTAACTTTCGTAAATGACATTTTTTGTTTTTATTTATAAATAGCTTTACAAATTATTCTGAATATCGTTAAGTGGAATAGATTTTCTCAAATTATAGTGGACCTCTCAACATAGACTTATAATCATAATTCAATGTTTCTGATAATTCAATCATTTAATATATATTTTTTTAATTTCGTCGAAAATCATATTGAAACAAATACGTTCGTGTAAAGTATTATACGTTTAATACTTTATTAATATTCTCAAGTTATAATATATATATACATATACATATCTATTTATATATAACGGTTCGTGAATCGTCGGAATTTGGTCGAGGTTATAATGAATGTATGAACACAGTTTAAAATTCTTGAGATTTAACTTAACAAACTTTGCTTATCGTGTTGGAATAATATAAAGATTAAAGTTTAAATTTGGTCGGAAATTTCCGGGTCGTCACAGTACCTACCCGTTAAAGAAATTTCGTCCCCGAAATTTGATAGAGGTCGTCATGACTAACAATGAGAATGTTATTATAACGATTATAGAGTTTTATCATGTTCAAGAAGAATGGATAAAATAATTCGATTACTCGAAGCGTGTGAGTGAAGTTATCGTAAATGAATGAAATAAGATAATAGTGATTCGTCGTATCTTTTGACGTCATCACGATTGATCTCTGAAAAGAAAATCTTTGTAATCTATATTGGATTTGATTATTTGACGATTAAGGAAATTATGATCCTCTTCGAATTAATGCGATAATCCATTTTGATTTCTCTGTCGGATATTTCACTATAAATCCACCTCATTTGTTTTCTTACAACTCACACCTTCTCAACTCATATTTTAAAGTATTTGTCAATATGCTTCATCTAGTGCTGATTCTTGATATACTCCTCACTTTCATATCTGTCGCTCTTCTTTTTCATCTGCCTCCGGAAGAATCTATTTACTTCTACTATACTCTTGGTTTTATAGTGTTTTTAGTTCTCCCGTGTCTTTATATTGCTATATGCATTGATATATACGGTTTGTAATTTCTGGGTTGTTGTTGGGTTTTATATCTTCCCTTATATTTCAAAGTCCTTGCTTCTTCTATAATCATTGTCATCCACAGTTAATGCTCTCTTCTATTTGCTATGATTTATACTCCCATTTCTAGTTCGGAGCTTTGTGCTTTCGTTTCTTCTTCTTGCGATTAAGCACCGCTTGTAATGGTCCAGAATTCGCAGATATAAATTTCAGAATGAACATTGTTAATGTTCTAAGAAGGAAATTGTAATGGCACGATCTTGACTTGTCAAATTACCAGAATACCTCGGAAAAGGCCGAATCATCAATAAATATTTTCTTGATATTTAGAGATCAAAGAGAATACAAGAGTCGTGTAACATAGCACATGATGACGTTATGATCTGTGAATCATCATGTTCCATTTAGAAACCCAGCATGAATTACTGTAATATAATCACGTTGATCAAGTGTCATTATATTATACTAACTCATGCTTCAGCTCCCAACACTTCTTCAAGAATATTCCTATTTTAAACTCGAATGTTTCAGAATTTAGAAACTAAATAGTTTCTTTTATGATATAATACAGATAGCGCGAAGAGGTAAATGATTTCAGATAAGAATAATTATAAAAATATCTTCAGAAGTATGGATGATATTTATAATGAAAGATACGATGATATCTTAGAATGTCTAATATAAGAGGATGATGAAGGATATTGTCCGCAAGGGTTTAGAGTCAGGAGCAAGGTATTCGTTAATGACTTCAGCAAGTACTGAATCATTTGGATTCTTTGAAGGCAGGTTCAGCCTTTGTGATTTGTCCACAGCCTCCTTCATACTTTGCTCAATCCGTTTTCCAGTTCCAAAGCTTCTCTTTTTCTGAGCTTTGCCAATATACTATCCTTTATCATCCAACTTTTTACTGTTAAGGTCGTTTACAGTTTTTGCTGCTTCATCAGCATTTTCAAAATTTCGAGAACTGGTTCGCAGTTTAGGGTGTTTTTCAGAAATTTCTCATTCAAAGAATGTAAGTCTTAGAGGTAGACGTTGTGTGTATATGTAATTATTGATGTAGACATGCTGCGAGGTTTCAAAATACTGATTGCTGATTCTCAATAATTGGTATGGCAATTCTTGTTATAAGGTACGAATGAGTATATGATAGGGTTTCGATAATTATAATGATTTTTTTTTTTGGAAAGTCAAAGATCAGTGAAGTTTTTGGTAAGTTTATTGCTAATGTGGTGAATATAAACGATTCCCCGGTAACGTTGGCGAAAGGGCAACATATCTATCGAGGTTATAATAAGACTGTTTTGATTGAGAAGTCGAAGTTGACTTGCTGGAGCTGTGACAAAACTGTCTATTTTGAAACGGAAATGAAAAGTTATTTTAACTAGTAAATGCCAAAGTGTGATGACCCGAAAAATTTCGACTAATTTAAACCAATTCTCTATACGATTTATTATTTTGACACGTTAAACAAAGTCTGTTAGATTGAGTCTCAAAAATTTTAGAACTGTTTCATATATACAATTACCTTTGACTACTCTCGACGATTCATGAACAATTATATGTATGTATATATATATGTACAAGTAAAAACGACTTTCCTACAGTAAAACACTATTTGCTACAGTAAAACACTATTTGCTACAGTAAAACACTATTTGCTACAGTAAATACTATTTGATGTCGACGAACTAGCAAACAAAACGGGAAAGGCGG
Organism: Rutidosis leptorrhynchoides; assembly: GCF_046630445.1. Classification (NCBI taxonomy): domain Eukaryota; kingdom Viridiplantae; phylum Streptophyta; class Magnoliopsida; order Asterales; family Asteraceae; genus Rutidosis; species Rutidosis leptorrhynchoides. Next base: position 312,379,682 of record NC_092335.1, on the reverse strand, counting down.
CCATGCGATCGCATGGCAAAAACACTGAAAACTCATGCGATCGCATGAGCTACAGTAAATCAAAAAGTACTATAAAAAGGCCAGTTTGTTCGACGAAATACTTCACAACATATTTTCTTATGTAATATAAATTTTAATTTTAATTATAATTATAATTTTAATTTAAGTTAATAATAATAAAGTATATTCGAGGGTGTTTTAATTCGGGTTTCAAACCGCTTTAAGCTAAGGAAATATTGGGTATTGTTTGGGGTATTGTTCTTGAATCCAAGGCCAACCATACAGTCATCTACCGTCATTACGTCTACGCAATTTGCCTATAATATTGAGTCTCAATATTGAACTGTGAGTTTATAGTCTCCCTTTTTAAATACTTTAAATATTTTTGGGCTGAGAATACATGCAATTTATTTTAAACGCGATAAGACACAAGTACATACTAAATTCTACACTGAGTTAAACCGGAAATCCCTTAGCTTTGGTAACTAGTAGCTGCCAGTACATAGGATATGGACTGGTGGGCGCGAATAATTGTATATGGATCCATAGGGCTTGACATCCCCGTCCGAGCTAGAGCGCTAGCCTTTTAACGGACGTATGTTATTTGAGTTTAAGACACGTTGGTTTGCGTGTATTAAAACGAATGGGGTAATTATCACTATAGCGTTAAGTTTAGTTACCAGGGTGCTCTGTTATGTAGAATCTATTGATAAACTTTTGATGAAATCTTGTGGTCTATCTTTATATATGTTTATGACTCGAGCAATTAAACCTATAACTCACCAACATCCGTGTTGACTTTTTAGCATGTTTTATTCTCAGGTCCTTAGAATGCTTCCGCTGTGATGTGCTTGTTGCCTGCATGGAGTCTCTCATGCTTTGTACAAAGTTTATTGCATTCAAAATAAAACTGCGTTGTGTAATAAATAATTGGACTGTGATGTTAACCTGTAAATTAAAGACTTATGTATTTTGGGGTTTTGCTTATACCTAAGCACTCGCCCACATGTTTATAACTTTCTATGTTTAGAAAGTCACTTATTTTAATGAATGCAATATTTTATCAAACGTATCATATAGAGGTCAAAACCTCACTGTGGAATCAATGATTAACGTGCCGCGTCAATAGCGATTTTGACGGGTCGTTACACAAAGGGTCTAACACGGATACGTGTCGAACTATGACTTGGGTTTTGAGAGTTTTTCAGGTGTATAACTGTGGGTAACAGGTGGTTGGATCATCATCTCGATTGTTCCTTAGTTGAAGTGTCTTCAGGAATTTCGAAAGGTTTGAGCACATATTGTAATCGTTAGTACATATGATGTTCTAACACAGTTTTGAAGTCAAAGTATAGCTTTGAAAGATATAGGAATCTAAGAGTGATGATACTGGTTATATTTCGAATTGAATTATGCGATTTCAAAATCAGAATATGTAATTGAATTTGAATGAGTATGATTGTTTTGATTTATATGAAAGAATGGATATTGTTGTGAAACTAAGGAGTATAGTTGATGATTGCTGAATCAGTTTCGAAAAATGTAATATATTAATTGTGAATTTATATATCTTCGGGTATTACCTACCCGTTAAAAAAAATTTCACAATTAATATTTTGTACAAAAGAAGTTTATTACAGTCTTTATGAAAATATATGTGTATATTTTCTTTAGATGTAATATAGATTTAATGAGTTAATATTAAATTAAACTCATTTGTTTTATGGTTGGAACTAGAATTGAGTAATCCCTAAAACTTTATAAATTGCATAAGTATTTCTTCAATAATATTGAAATTATGAATCATTACTTTGTTATTTGTTGGTTTTCATGAAATTCTTGTGAACTTCGCAAGGTACGAATGATGTTATTTGAAAAGTTTCGAGTACATCGATGATGAAAGTGTAAAATCAAACATATATTGGAATAATACACTTGATTTATTATGAATTGGATTTTTATTGAATTGAGACAGAGATTGTAATTAACGATGGTTAAGTTGCGGACGAAGGACGTACATCATTGCATATTTGTAATATGAATTAACTGAGTAGTTAAGATTCACACATAATAGCTTAGTACGAGAAGATTTATTATGGTTTAAAAATTTATACATATAAAATATACATATAAATATTTCGATTGGAAATGAGTTAATACTTCATAACTCGTTGATACAATATATTTGTTGTTGATTCGTTATGATGTCCACAATGATTCTTGAACTGACAGAGTTTGTGATGTTACAGGTGCTGTTGATTCTAACGATACTGACGGCACTGACTGTTTTGATGATGCTACGGTCCTGTTGATGCTGTTGGTAAAACAATTCTAGCTTATAAATCGTACACCATTTTCGATCAAAGTTTCTACTCTGCCATCTCCGTTCACTCATCCAATTTACGGCCAGAATTAAATAATCTCTAAGATTTTGGAGATTACATAACTGCCGCAGAGATATCTCTTCAATGAAGTTTATGAATTAATACTTCATCGTTTGTTGTTGTTGTTGATATTCTTGGATATTTACAGGGCGTATGACGTTGATGATTGAGATACAGATTGTGATGTTGCGGTGTGGGATGTGGATGTTGTTGTTGGTGGTGGTGATGGTACTGTTGGTGTTGCTGATGGTGGTACTGTTTATGCTGTTGGTGCTGCTACTGGTGTTTGTAACCTTTGCACCATATTCTCCAAAGCCACTACCCGAGCGCGAAACTCGTTGACTTCTTCTATTACACCGAGGTGATTGTCGGTTCGGACGAGCGGATAAATAAAATCTAGAATTTGGTGTAGTATGTAATCGTGACGAGATACTCTAGAAATAAGAGAGAAAATGGTGTTTCGGATAGGTTCGCCGGTAAGTGCTTCAGGTTCTTCGCCAAGAGGGAAATGTGGTGGATGGAAGGGATCACCTTATTCTTGTCTCCAATGATTAAGGAGGCTACGAACCCATCCCCAATTCATCCAGAATAGATGATGACTAATTGGTTGATCCATTCCGGTCACACTGCTTTCGAAACTTGAGTGGGATTCCATTTCAGAATTCGTGGGACTTGAACTAATGACGAATTCCATTTCGTATGATTGAATAAAGAATTTTTCGATATGAAATGATTTTCCGGCTATCGGGTGGTATTCTAATTATATAGAGCAAAAGGTTTCGTAGATTACGGAGGAATTTACGGAATATGTCAGGCAAAGTTTACAGTAACAGATATGCTAAGATATGAATTAGCAGATACGCTAAGATATGAATTTTGTCTATACACTATTCATGCAATCAATGCAATAAGATATGTCTAGACTAAGAATGATAAGCAGGTAATTTCCGACAAAAATGATGAGCAAAACTTTTGACATGCAGACACGGTCGAAGTCCAGACTCACTAATGCATCCTAACGACTATCAATTAGACACACTAATGCAAACCTGGTTCGCTAAGACCACCGCTCTGATACCAACTGAAAGGACCCGTTCATATACATTATAAACGATTCACAATAGTTGATTACATCGCGAGGTATTTGACCTCTATATGATACATTTTACAAACATTGCATTCGTTTTTAAAAGACAAACTTTCTTTACAATGAAAGTTGACGGCATGCACACCATTTCATAATACATCCAACTATAATTGGCTTAATAATAATCTTGATGAACTCAATGACTCGAATGCAACGTCTTTCAAAATATGCCATGAATGACTCCAAGTAATATCCTTAAAATGAGCTAATGCACAGCGGAAGACTTCTTTAATACCTGAGAATAAACATGCGTTAAAGTGTCAACCAAAAGGTTGGTGAGTTCATAGGTTTATCATAACAATAATTTCAATATATTAATAGACCACAAGATTTCCGTTTATAAATATATGTACACTCGCAAGTGTATTAAACCGTTCTGCTTATGTTGAGGCCTCAGTAACCAACCTTAACAATAATATAATAAGTCATCTTCGCAAAGATGGATATGTACACTCGCAAGTGTATAAATAATCCTCGAAGTACTAAACATCCGCCCACTAGTTTTTATGTCTAGTGCAGCCTACAGGATGGGGGTGTTAAGCCCGATAGATCTATCTTTAGGATTCGCGCTTACATGCTCTTATAACATGTAACTAAATTACCTAGCACATCAATCCGCAGAATATCATTTTTAATCACTTGTCTCTATTTCGTAAAGCATTTATAAAAGCAGCGTATGTATTCTCAGCCCAAAAATATATATTGCAAAAGTAATTAAAAAGGGAGCAAATGAAACTCACAATACTGTATTTCGTAGTAAAAATACATATAACGTCATTTAACAAGTGCAAGGTTGGCCTCGGATTCACGAACATATCAATATTGAGATTCAATATTGCAGGAAAGTACGTAGACGCAACGGAGATGATAAACACTAGATTGACCTCACGAGCATACCCATGAACCATACCCATCACCTCCATAGCTATAACCCATAATTTCCTTAGCTTCGACTCATTCAAAAAAACTATTTTGAAATCACTCGGACAGTACTCCGTCGTAATATTTTATGTATACTAATAATATCTTGAAATAATACTGAGCAAATATATATATATATATATATATATATATATATATATATATATATATATATATATATATATATATATATATATATATATATATATATATATATATATATATATATATATATATATATATAAATCGATTGAGAGAGTTTAGAGAAATATGTTTTCAAGTTTCTATCAAATAATGAAACCTATTGAATTCTATTTATAATTGATTTTTGAATTATTAAAGTGAATTATTAAAGTATGAATTATTAAAGTGAATTATTAAAGTATGAATTATTAAAGTGAATTATTAAAGTATGAATTATTAAAGTGAATTATTAAAGTATGAATTATTAAAGTGAATTATTAAAGTATGAATTATTAAAGTGAATTATTAAAGTATGAATTATTAAAGTGAATTATTAAAGTTAAAGTAAAGTAAAAGTAAAGTAAAGGTAAAGTTAAAGTATAGTAAAAGTATAAAAACTATGTATGTATAATACGCGTATAAATATATATAATATTAATTTAAATCGTTATATATATTTAATGAAATAAAATATAAATATCGTTATATTTATTATACTGGTTAAGTAATGAGTTGTCAAAAGTGATTCTAGATATTTATAAAAGTTATATACGTTTTAATAATAAAGTTCTTTTTAAACTGAAAACGTCTTTGTACGTTTGAAAATAGATTAATAGAATATTATGGAAACCAATTCTCCACTAACTTTTGTCTAACTTTCGTAAATGACATTTTTTGTTTTTATTTATAAATAGCTTTACAAATTATTCTGAATATCGTTAAGTGGAATAGATTTTCTCAAATTATAGTGGACCTCTCAACAGAGACTTATAATCATAATTCAATGTTTCTGATAATTCAATCATTTAATATATATTTTTTTAATTTCATCAAAAATCATATTGAAACAAATACGTTCGTGTAAAGTATTATACGTTTAATACTTTATTAATATTCTCAAGTTATAATATATATACATATACATATCTATTTATATATAACGGTTCGTGAATCGTCGGAATTTGGTCGAGGTTATAATGAATGTATGAACACAGTTTAAAATTCTTGAGATTTAACTTAACAAACTTTGCTTATCGTGTCGGAATAATATAAAGATTAAAGTTTAAATTTGGTCGGAAATTTCCGGGTCGTCATAATAGATCTATCTTTAGGATTCGCGTCAATTGGTGGCAATTATAATAAACACCAATTCTTAGGGTACCAAGCTAAAAAGGGGCATATTCGGTTTGATAATCCAACGATAGAATGTAGTTTCGATCACTTGTGTCTATTTCGTAAAACATTTATAAAAACAGCGCATGTATTCTCCGTCCCAAAAATATATATTGCAAAAGCATTTAAAAAGAGAGCAAATAAAACTCACTATACTGTATTTTGTAGTAAAAATACATATGATGATATTGAACAATGCAGGGTTGGCCTCGGATTCACGAACCTATATCATTTGTATATATATTAACATAAGTAATTGTGATCGAATATATATATATATATATATATATATATATATATATATATATATATATATATATATATATATATATATATATATATATATATATATATATATATATATATATATATATATATATATATATTATTAGTGATATAGTTTTATATTAATAACTTATATTTATTTTATAATGTAAAAATATTAATTTTGTTAGGTTATATGTAGTAAATATATTTATATATATATATGTATATCATTTGTTTGTTAAAATAGTATTTTAATAATACTAGATAATATTTGAAATAATAACATTAGTGATAATACTAGTATTAATAATAATGATAATAGTATGATAATATAAATGATAGTTTTTATAATAAATCTCATGATAATGATAATATCAGTAGTTTTTAATGAATTAAATAATTTAATAATAATGATAATGAAAATTATAATTTTTGATATTAATTCTTAGTATTTAGTAACAATAATTGTATCAACCTTATTATTTATGGTAACTTTGATAGTAATACTTTTATTAATAATAATGATTCTAAAATAATACTAATACTAATATTAATAAAAATGATACTTTTAGTATTAGTGGTCACTATAATAATACTAATAATAACTTAATTGATAATACTAGTAATAATACTTGTAATAATAATAATAATATTAATAATAATTCTGATACTTAGTTTAATGATAATAATCTAAACCATATTAATGATAATAATAAGAGTCATGATAATAACACTAACATAACAATAACAACAATAATAATATTATTAATAATAATAACAATATTCTTAATTATAACTATAATCGTAATAATAAAAATGATAAGGGATAACTAATACTTATTAGTAATAATAATAATTAAAATCTATAATATTTAGTGTTAATAACAAAAATTAATAATAACAATATTAATAATAACATTAGTGGTATTAATAGTAATAATAATAATCATAACAATAATAATCATGTTAATTATACTAATAATAATAATTAATATTAATAATAATAATAATAATAATAATAATAATAATAATAATAATAATAATAATAATAATAATAATAATAATAATAATAAAAATAAATAAATTAGTAAGGACTACCTCATAAGAATGAACTCCAAAAAAAATAGTCGATGCCTAGGTTCGAACCCCCAACCTTTCGTTAACCCAATACGCCCTCAAACCATTGATCTGCTTCAGTTTTTCTGTTTCAATTCGTAACATAAATTTGTTTAACCGTTACCTCTGACTTCTTCTTCTTCCTCCTAATTCAGTCGACCCGATACCATGTACCAATCATAAAAGTAAGTTTACAGTTTGGTTTAAGACTCGAATTTGAAACAGAATAATCAGGTGGGGGTTATATTATTTGACAGGAAGGAGAAAAAGGAATTAAAGAAGCTGCAACAAAAGCTCAATGAACACTATGAACTTCAATTGTTGATTTTAAAATCTAGACCATTTTAGATTATGATTAAAACATGAAATACATCTTAAATCATTTACAGAAACTTATGAAATTATCAATTTAAACAGAAATTACCTCTAAACCTTCAATTTGATCGAAGAACAAATGTTTGACTTTTTATTTCAAAATCTTTGACCTTGAAATTAGAACTCGATTTCGCGAATTAAGACTTGAAAATATGCAGATAGTTTGGTTAGATTATTCCTAACAACTCTACAATTTTAGATTTTGAAAATTGATCCTAATTTGATCTTTTGAAAAAAATTGAGACGTACAGGGAAGAAAAAAAATTGTATCTGTCTCTTTTTTTTTTCTTTGACAATTTTAATTAGTAGTACAGAATGATATTGTGAGGAGTGGTTGATTTACACTGTAATAATAATCAATTAGTATATATTCAATTACTTTCTATATTTATATATACAATTTTAAATAACAAGTTTAAGTAAATTTAAGTTATCTTTCATTATAACTAATCACATAATAGTTTAGTTTATAATATATAATTATTCTCGTACATAATTATTTATTTATACAATTCTATTTATAATTAATGGTTCGTGAATCTTCAGGACTAGTCATAGGATAGTTTAATATATAATAACAGTTCAAAAATTTTCGAGATTCAATACTACAGACTGTGCTTATCAGGTCGAAATCATTTTAAGATCAAGTTTAAATTTGGTCAGAAATTTTTGGGTCGTCACATAGGGGCTATTTCCCTAATTCTTAGGCTACCAAGCTAAAAAGGGGCATATTCGGTTCGATAATCCAACATAGAAAGTATTTTCGATTACTTGTGTCTACTTTGTAAAACATTTATAAAATCGCATGTATTCTCATCCTAAAAAAAATAATAGATTTTAAAAGTGGGACTATAACTCACTTTCACAGATTTTTACTTCATTGGGAAGTAAGACTTGGCCACTGGTCGATTCAAGAACCTATAACAAATATGTACATATATATCAAAGTATGTTCAAAATATATTTACAACATTATTAATACGTTTTAATGTTTTAAGTTTATTAAGTCAGCTGTCCTCGTTAGTAACCTACAACTAGTTGTCCACAGTTAGATGTACATAAATAAATCGATATATATATATATATATATATATATATATATATATATATATATATATATATATATATATATATATATATATATATATATATATATATATATATATATATATATATATATATATATTATCTTGAATCAATCCACGACTTAGTGTATACACGTCTCAGGCTAGATCACAACTCAAAGTATATATATTTTTGGAATCAACCTCAACCCTGTATAGCTAACTCAATCATTACTGCATATAGAGTGTCTATGGTTGTTCCAAATAATATATATACATGGGTCGATATGATATGTCAAAACATTTGCATATGTGTCTATGGTATCCCAAGATTACATAATATATTAGAATACATGTATGATACAATATAAGTTAGCTAGGATATGATTAATATAGATTTGTTTCCAATTTTCACGTAGCTACATCAATCAAAATTATCCAATCTTGTTTTACCCATAACTTCTTCGTTTTAAATCCGTTTTGAGTGATTCAAGTTGCTATGGTTTCATATTGAACTCTAGTTTATGAATAAAAACAGAAAAAGTATAAGTTTATAGTCTGAAATACAGATTAAAAGTCATTTTTGTAAAGGTAGTTATTTCAGTCGAAAGAACGACGTCTTGATGACCATTTTGAAAAGCATACTTTCACTTTGAGTTTAACCATTATTTTTGGATATAGTTTTATGTTCATAAGAAAAATCATTTTCCTAGAAGAACAACTTTTAAATCAAAGTTTATCATAGTTTTTAATTAACTAACCCAAAACAGTCCGCGGTGTTACTACCACGGCGTATGTCCGGTTTTACGGTGTTTTTGTGTTTCCAGATTTTTAAATCATTAAGTTAGCATATCATATAGATATAGAACATGTGTTTAGTTGATTTTAAAAGTCAAGTTAAAAGGATTAACTTTGTTTGCGAACAAGTTTAGAATTAACTAAACTATGTTTTAGTTATTACATGTTCAAATCTTCGAATAAGATAGTTATACATATATGAATCGAATGATGTTATGAACATCATTACTACCTCAAGTTTAGTAGGTAAACCTACTGGAAATGATGAAAAAATAACTTGAGCTTCAAAGGATCTTTGATGGCTTGGAAGTTCTTGAAATAGAATCATGACACAAAAACAAGTTCAAGTAAGATTATTACTCGAATTAAGATAGTTATAGTTATAGAAATTGAATCAAAGCTTGAATATGAATATTACCTTGATTTAGAAAGATAACCTACTATAAATAACAAAGATTTCTTGATCTTAGATGATTGCTTGGAATGGATTAGGAAACTTGGAAGTAAACTTGTAAACTTAGAAGTGTTCTTGATGTGTTCTTGAGTAATTGTTTTTATGATGATTATAGGTAATAACCAAAGCTTGTATTTAATGATTTTTGCTGTAAAAATCGTAACTTAGACGTTCATGGAAGAGTGTGTGTGTTTTGAGATAGAATTGGAAAGAAAATTGGAAGTGAAATGGAGTAGGTGGTGAGTGGTGAAGGTGAGTGGGGTTAAAAGGAGTTATTGTTTTTGTTTCCTTTCTCATAAGTCATGCTAGTTGTCTAATTATTGGTTCCACATGTTTGTTGACTATCTAGGGCTGCTAAGAGCTGAATTATTATGTGTATATATCAATAGTATATATGTCTAGGAGCTGGGTATTGTAGGAGTACGAATACGGTTGCATACGAGTAGAATTGTTGATGAAATTGAACGAGGATGTAATTGTAAGCATTTTTGTTAAATAGAAGTACTTTGATATGTGTCCTGAAGTCTTCCAAAAGTGTATTATTACAACATAATACACTACATGTATATACATTTAACTGAGTCGTTAAGTCATCGTTAGTCGTTACATGTAAGTGTTGTTTTGAAACCTTTAAGTTAACGATCTTGTTAAATGTTGTTAACCCATTGTTTATAATATCTAATGAGATGTTAAATTATTACATTATTATGATATTATGATGTATTAATATATCTTAATATGATATATATACATTTAAATGTCATTACAACGATAATCGTTACATATATGACTCGTTTCGAAATCCTTAAGTTAGTAGTCTTGTTTTTACATATGTAGTTCATTGTTAATACACTTAATGATATGTTTACTTATCGTTTATCATATTTAAACATAGTGTAACAATATATTAATATGATTCATATGTATTTAGTAAGACGTTGTTATAACGATAATCGTTATATATATCGTTTCGAGTTTCTTAATTCTGTAAACTCATTTTTATGTATATCACTCATTGTTAACATACATAGTGAGATACTTACTTATCATAATTTCATGTTAACCATTTATATGTCTATATATATAACATCATATAGTTTTTACGAATTTGTAACGTTCGTGAATCGCTGGTCAATTTGGGTGGTCAATTGTCTATATGAAACCTATTTCAATTAATCAAGTCTTAACAAGTTTGATTGCTTAACATGTTGGAAATATTTAATCATGTAAATATCAATTTCATTTAATATATATAAACATGGAAAAGTTTGGGTCACTACAGTACCTACCCGTTAAATAAATTTCGTCCCGAAATTTTAAGCTGTTGAAGGTGTTGACGAATCTTTTGGAAATAGGTGCGGGTATTTCTTCTTCATCTGGTCTTCATGCTCCCAGGTGAACTCAGGTCCTCTACGAGCATTCCATCGAACCTTAACAATTGGTATCTTGTTTTGCTTAAGTCTTTTAACCTCACGATCCATTATTTCGACGGGTTCTTCGATGAATTGAAGTTTTTCATTGATTTGAATTTCGTCTAACGAAATAGTGAGATCTTCTTTAGCAAAACATTTCTTCAAATTAGACGTGGAAAGTGTTATGTACAGCCGTGAGTTGTTGTGGTAACTCAAGTCACTAAGCTACTGGTCCGACACGATCAATAATCTTGAATGGTCCAATGTACCTTGGATTTAGTTTCCCCATTTACCAAATCGAACAATGCCTTTCCAAGGTGAAACCTTAAGCATGACCATCTCTCTAACTTCAAATTTTATGTCTTTTCTTTTAATGTCCGCGTAACTCTTTTGTCGACTTTGGGCGGTTTTCAACCGTTGTTGAATTTGGATGATCTTCTCGGTAATTATCTCTGGACCCGTAATCTGTCTATCCCCTACTTCAAACGGCACCATCTCAATGCTTGAATGGTAGCTGTTGTTGTAGGAAAATTCTGCTAACGGTAGGTGTCGATCCCAACTGTTTCCGAAATCGATAACACATGCTCGTAGCATGTCTTCAAGGGTCTGTATTATCCTTTCACTTTGCCCATCAGTTTGTGGATGATAAGCAGTACTCATGTCTAGACGAGTCTCCAATGCTTGTTGCAATGTCTGCCAAAATCTTGAAACAAATCTGCCATCCCTATCTGAGATAATAGAGACTGGTATTCCATGTCTGGAGACAACTTCCTTCAAGTATAATCACGCCAACTTCTCCATTTTATCATCTTCTCTCATTGGTAGAAAATGTACTGACTTGGTAAGACGATCGAATATTACCCAAATTGTATCATAACCACTTGCGGTCCTTGGCAATTTATTAATGAAATCCATGGTAATGTTTTCCCATTTCCATTCTGGGATATCAGGTTGTTGAAGTAGACCTGATGGTTTCTGATGTTCAGCTTTAACCTTAGAACACGTCAAGCATTCTCCTACGTATTTAGCAATATCGGCTTTCATACCCGGCCACCAAAAGTGTTTTTTGAGATCTTTGTACATCTTCCCTGCTCTGGGATGTATTGAATATATGGTTTTATGTGCTTCCTTAAGTACCTTTTCTCTCACATCTCTAAAATTTGGTACCCAAATTCTTTCAGCCCTATACCGGGTTCCGTCTTCTCGAATATTAAGATGTTTCTCCAATCCTTTGGGTATTTCATTCTTAAACTTTCCTTCTTTTACAACTCCCTACTGCGCCTCCTTTATTTGAGTAGTAAGGTTAGTATGAATAATTATATTCATAGCTTTTACCCGCATAGGTTCTCTGTCCTTTCTACTCAAAGCGTCGGCTACCACATTCACCTTCCCTGGATGGTAACGAATCTCAAAGTTGTAATCATTCAACAATTCAATCCACCTACGCTGCCTCATGTTCAGTTGTTTCTGATTAAATATGTGTTGGAGACTTTTGTGGTCGGTATATATAATACTTTTGACCCCATATAAGTAGTACCTCCAAGTCTTTAATGCAAAAACAACTGTGCGTAATTCCAAATCGTGTATCGTATAATTTTGCTCGTGAATCTTCAATTATCTAGACGCATAAGCAATTACTTTGGTTCGTTGCATTAATACACAACCAAGACCTTGCTTTGAGGCATCACAATATATCACAAAATCAACATTCCCTTCAGGCAATGACAATATAGGTGTCGTAGTTAACTTTTTCTTCAACAATTGAAATGCTTTCTCCTGCTCATCCTTCCATTCAAATTTCTTCCCTTTATGTGTTAATGCAGTCAAGGGTTTTGCTATTTTGGAAAAATCTTGGATGAATCTTCTGTAGTAACCAGCCAATCCTAAAAATTGACGTATATGCTTCGGAGTTTTCGGGGTTTCCCACTTTTCAATGGTTTCGATCTTTGTCAGATCTACCTGAATACCTTCTTTGTTCACTATGTGACCGAGGAATTGAACTTCTTCCAACCAAAATGCACACTTTGAAAATTTGGCGTACAGTTTTTCTTTCCTCAACAACTCTAACCCTTTTCTCAAATGTTCTTCGTGCTCTTGATCATTCTTTGAGTAAATAAGTATGTCATCGATAAAAACAATGACAAACTTGTCAAGGTATGTTCCACACACTCGGTTCATGAGGTCCACGAACACAGCTGGTGCGTTAGTCAACCCAAACGGCATAACCATAAACTCGTAATGACCGTAACGTGTTCTGAAAGCAGTCTTCAGAATATCATCCTCCTTCACCCGCATCTGATGATACCCACAATGTAAATCAATCTTCGAATAAACTGACGAGCCTTGTAGTTGATCAAATAAGTCGTCGATTCTTGGTAGTGGATAACGATTCTTGATGGTAAGTTTGTTCAACTCTCGGTAGTCCATACACAACCTGAATGTACCATCCTTCTTTTTGACAAACAAAACAGGAGCTCCACATGGTGATGTACTTGGTCGTATAAAACCATGCTCTAAAAGTTCTTGTAGTTAGCTTTGAAGTTCTTTCATTTCACTGGGTGCGAGTCTGTATGGAGCACGAGCTATTGGTGTAGCTCCTGGTACGAGATCTATTTGAAATTCAACAGATCGATGTGGAGGTAGTCCCGGTAATTCTTTCGGAAATACATCGGGAAATTCTTTTGCGACGGGAATGAAAGGACCCATCCTAATCCATCCGGACGAAGTCCATATCGATTATAAATGATTCGCAATAGTTGGTTACATCGCGAGGTACATGACCTCTATATGATACATTTTACAAACATTGCATTCGTTTTTAAAAGACAAACTTTCATTTCATCGAAGCTTGACGGCATGCATACCATTTCATAATATATCCAACTATAATTGACTAAATAATAATCTTAATGAACTCAATGACTCGAATGCAACGTCTTTTGAAATATGTCATGATCGAATCCAAGTAATATCTCCAAAATGAGCAAATGCACAGCGGAAGATTTCTTTCATACCTGAGAATAAACATGCTTTCAAGTGTCAACCAAAAGGTTGGTGAATTCATTAGTTAACATAAATAATCATTTCCATCATTTTAATAGACCACAAGATTTCATATTTCCGTTTCTCATAAATATACGTCCCACACATGGAGACAATCATTCATATGGATTGAACACCTGGTAACCGACATTCACAATATGCATATAAGAATATCCCCATCATTCCGGGATCCTCCTTCGGACATGATATAAATTTCGAAGTACTAAAGCATCCGGTACTTTGGATGGGGCTTGTTGGGCCCGATAGATCTATCTTTAGGATTCGCGTCAATTAGGGTGTCTGTTCCCTAATTCTTAGATTACCAGACTAAAAAGGGGCATATTCAGTTTAATAATCCAACCATAGAATGTAGTTTCGATTACTTGTGTCTATTTCGTAAAACAGTTATAAAAACAGCGCATGTATTCTCAGTCCCAAAAATATATATTGCGAAAGCATTTTAAAAGGGAATAATGAAACTCACGCATATATTTATTGTAAAACAGTTAATAAAGCATTTGCATGTATTATCAGCCCAAAAATGTAAAGAGTAAAAAGGGCAAATGAAACTCACCTAATGTATTTTGTAGTAAAAATACATATGACTATATTGAACAATGCAGGGTTGGCCTCGGATTCACGAACCTATTTCAGTAATATATATATTAAAACACATGTAATTGTAATTGAACTAATTTATTGATTATATCCTTAATTTATATCTTATGTATATTTAATTTGTGTATATATTCAAAATGGTTAATATTTATGTAGTTATATTAATATATTTATATACATACTTGTTCAATATTTTATTTAAAAATCGATAGTTTGTTATTTGTACGTATTTATATAAATAATTTTTAGTAGGTTTGATATATATAAAGTTATGTGAAATTTTAATATAAGTATAGTTTATATAATAAGTAAATTTTATGTACAAAATATTTATCTGTTTTAAAAAGGCAATTTTTGGTATTAATGATTTTCTAATAATAATAATAATAATAATAATAACTTTATTAAAATTGATAATATTAATAATAATAATGATACTGTTAAGAATAATATTTTTATTTAATGATAATAATAATAATAATAATATTAGAAAAACTACCTCAATTTGATAAGCCTTAAAAAAAAGACTCCTATGCTCACGTCAGGGATTGAACTCCCGACCTCTCGATTAGCTACTAACACCCCTAGACCATGCTTCCAACTTTTATTTTCTGATTAAATACTCCCCCACGTCTATTTAACCCGTCTTCATCACCCGACACAGCTTCCTTATCCGGCCCAACTAATTTACGGCCCAACAACTGAATTCGTGGCCCGTTGTATATATAAACAATTTGGTTCAGCTTTTGATTTAGAAAAAAAAAATGACGTAAAGGGGATTTGAAACAGAAATGGTACGCAGCCTTCATCCATACCATATGCACTAATCATCTTCTTCCTCGCTATCCTTTCATCAACATCATTTTCATATCGAATGTCATCATCATCATATCTTTATCATAATGCATTATCTATCATTCGGTCATAAAAATTTTCGAATCATTCTAACTCCATGATCATACGTAATCATCATCATCATCCTCATGCCACCGTGATCATCCTAATTATCATAAGCATAACTTCATCATCTTGTTGTCGATCACAATCATCAACGTGACCGTCATATATCACCATACTTATTTTATCATCATTTCACAACCCCATCATCATCTTAAACGCGTACATAATCATCATTTAACATGCTCTATCATCATAACCATAATCCAAACATTATCATCATGTCATCATCTTTTATTATTACTTTATCCCTCCTAATACCGCGTAATACTCATGACTTGTTCAAATATTTGGGTACTTTAACTAATTTATTTGAACCATCCATTATAATATTGCTACCACTACCTAAACAATATGATGAGTGGGGATATATGTCGACTAAAGAAAAAAATAAAGAAAGGGCACTTGTAACCTTTTTCACTATTTTATCATTATTGCTCATCATTCTTTATCATTTGTAAATTGTATTTTTTTTTTATCCTTGTAGAAACGGCGAATAGCAGCACTCCTTGGATATGTTTGTGTGTCGACTGAAAGAACAGAAGTGAATAGAGGTAGTAGTCGATGGGTTTGTGTGGTGTTTTGAGTTATAATTGGGTCATAATTAAGAACAGGAAATGGAATAGGTGGTTTTCGAATGGAACGTACATAGTAGCATCAATAACTCGACAGAAGTTTGGCTTGGGTTCTTGGAGTGGCGGTTCTAATGAAGAGATGAGCAAAAATGAACTAATTTGCATGTGATGATTAAAGAGGTAGTGAAGATGGCGAATTCATGTGAAGAAAGATGAAGGTTCGGTGAAGGTGATGATATGGGTTTTGTTAGAAAGGTTGTGGTTTTGTGATAATCTAAATTAGATACGGGAAGCGAGTTGCAGTAACAAAAATGAATTGTATTTTTTTTTCTTGAGTTCATCGACTGCTATAAAGAAAAGTTATTGTGTCGTCATCCGTTTACAGACAAACAAGGACAGAAAAGAAGGAAAAAAAAAATAAAAAGCTGAAAGCAATTGCTAACAGAATTTGTTCGTATTGTGAATTAATTGGTACTTTCAATCAATCATCTACAGTTGGTTTGACAAATTGAATCTGATTTGGATCCTATAATTAATTACGTATATATAAAAAATATAATATATAAACTGTTTTTATATAACTATAAATCTGTATATGTATTTGATTATAAACTTAACTGTATTTTGCATATGTATATGTATATGTATATATAACTGATTAAATATGGCCATGTATTGATACTAACAACAATTATATAGAATTTATAATAATGATAATAATATCAATGTTTCTAATAATTAATAATTAATAATTAAATAAGTTAATAGTAATACTAATAATATTAATAATAATAACGTCTAATAATAATATTAATGTTAATCATAATAACTAACATTATCACTTTACTACTATTCATAATAATGATAATGATGATATTAATAATAATAGTAATAATAAATCAAATGTATCAACTTTTATATCTATGTATAAAATTTATTAAAATAATAACATTTATAATACAGAAATTATTATTATGATTAGTATTAATATTTATGTTAATGGTAACAAAGGTTATAATAATTATATTTTATCATGTACTTACATATATTGAAATAAACAAACTCAAGATATAACATTTAATAGCTTGTTAATATTCACAATTATAATATATAATTATTTACATGTATAATTATATATATATATATATATATATATATGTATATATATATGTATATATATATGTATATATATATGTATGTATATATATATATATGTATATATATATGTATGTATGTGTATATATATATATATATATATATATATATATATATATATATATATATATATATATATTTCTATTTACGATTAAAGGTTCGTGAATCGTTGGGATAGTCACAGTAATATTTAATATATGATAATAGTTCAAAGACTTTGAGACTCAATATTACAGACTTTGCTTATTGTGTCGAAATCATATAAAGATTAAGTTTAAATTTGGTCAGAAATTTTCGGGTCGTCACAGTACCTACCCGTTAAAGAAATTTCGTCCTGAAATTTGAGTGAGGTCGTCATAACTAACAATAAAAGTGTTTTTATGACGAATATGAGTTGGTATTTAGAGTTTTATTATCATAGAGCAATATGGATAAAACAATTCGATTATTAGAAGAGCATGAATGAAGCGATCACAAAATAGTGAAATGAGAAAGATAAGTTTCATCATACTTTTGACTAGTCATGGTTGAATTTAGAAAATAAGGTTCGTCTTAGCTTTTGACGTTGTCTTGGTTGAATTCCGGAATTCAAGGGATTTAGAGAAAATTTTTGAAATCTAAAAGATTTGATTCTTCGGCGAATAAGAAAATTAAGATCTCTATAATTAAATACGGTGATCTGTCTTGATTACCCTATCTGATATTTCCGTTATAAATTTACCTTTTCCGTTCCATTAGTTTCCACCACTTCTATACCTTCTTTCTCAGTTCATATATCCAAAAGATTATAATAATGCTTAATCCGGTTCTAATCCTTGTTCTTATTCTGACTATCGCAATGATCATTCTTCTTTTCCAACTCTCACCAGAAGAATCTGTTTATTTCTACTATGCTCTAGGGATTATTATATTTATAATCCTTCCGTGTCTTTATATTGCTATACGCACTGATATCCACAGTTTTTAATTTCGGTGTTGTCATTGGGTTTTATATTTTCTCTTATACTTCGAAGTCCTTGCTTCTGTTTTTCTATAATCATTGTCATCCCCAGTTAATACTCCTCCTATTTGCTGCGATTTATACTCTAATTTCTATTTCGGAGCTTTGTCCCTTCGTTTCTTCTTCTTGCGATTGGGCATCTCTTGTAATGGTCCAGAATTCGCAGATATAAGTTTCAGATTGAACATCGTTAATGTCCTAAGAAAGAAACGGTAATAGCATAATTTGACTTGTCAAATTACCAGAATTCAAGGAAAGATAGGACTATCAAGAAAAATATGTTCTTGATATGTTTATAGATTAGACAGAACGTAAGAGTCGTGTAACATAGCATATGATGACGTTATGATCTGTGAATCATCATGTTCCATTTAGAAACTCAGCATGACTTACTGTAATATAATCACGTTGATCAAGTGTCATTATATTATACTAACTCATGAATCAGTTACCAACACTACTTCAAAAACATTCATATTTTAAATTCGAAAGTTTACAGAATATAGAAACTAACAGTTTCTATATGATGTAACACTGATAGCACGAAGAGATTAATGGTTTCAGATACGAATAGTTATGAAAATATCTTCAGAAATATGGAGGATATTTGTAATGAAAGATACGATAATATCTTTGAATATCTAAGATCAGAGGATGATGGAAACTATTGTCCACAAGGGTTTAGAGTAAGGAGCAAGATATTCGCTAAAGACTTCAGCAGTCATTGAATCATTTGGATTCTTTGAAGTCAAACTTATTCTTTGTGATTTGTCCACGGCTTTCTTCATAGTTTAGCATAATCTGCTTTTCGATACTAAATTTTCTATTGAATGTTTCCAATATAATGATACACAAGAAGCACGAGGAGGTATATAATTTCGGACGAGAATATTTATGAAAATATCCTCAGAAATATTGAAGATATTGATGATGATATTTTTGGAATTTCTAAGTTCAATGGTTGATGGAGAAAGATTTTCCGCAAGATTTTAACATGACTGCGGAGCAAGATATTCTCTAAAGATTTCAACGGATCCAGAATTACCTGAATCCTTTGAATATAGAGTTTGGTCCTTGTATTTGTCCTTGGTCTCCTTCATGGGTAGCTCAATCTTTTTTTCAATACCCAATTTTCTATTGAGCGTTCCTAACACTCCTTTCTTTATCATTAAACTTTTGGCCGTTTAGACCATCTACCATTTTTCTGTTTCCTCTGCATTTAATGCTATGATATCTTAATCATCGGTTATTAATCCGAGGTGGTTTCAGGAGAACTGTGTTTTTAGATGATTAAACGCTGATGGTAATATGGTGGAATATGAAAGGTTCCCTGGTAACAATAAAATAGCACGCGTATATATCAATGTTATAATAAGGTTGTTTCGTACGAAAAGTCGAAGTTGTCTTGCTGGAGCTGTGACAAAATTGGCTATTTTGAAGGAGAACAGCAAAGTTATCTTGGGTAATAATAATCAATAAAGAAATTAGCACAGTTATGTGTTAAACGTTTACTCAGTTTCCGAGAGTTTTTCAAGTGCATCTCTATATGCATCAATCTTTTCTTTCGTAGATGAAATGCGATTGATTCATCCTCTCGATTGAGATGTTTTTCAAGAATCATGAAAGGTTTGAACGCAGATAGTAATCGTCAAGATACAAATGAGGTTTAGAATGAAATCAAGTGGCAAACTTGAAGAATTATTTAGTTTCATATGTTATATTCAAAATTTTAATTCATTTTAATTGTCCAATGTTATTAGTCCACAGTCGATAGTCCAATAATTCATATATAGCTTAATATGTAATATTTGAATTAATTAATACGTATCGTGACCCGTGTACATGTCTCAGACTCGATTACAACTCAAATTATATATATTATTGTAGAATCAACCTCAACCCTGTATAGAGAACTCGTTCATTACTGCATATAGAGTGTCTATGGTTATTCCAAATAATATATATAAATGCGTCGATATGATATGTCAAAACCTTGTATACGTGTCCCGATATTTAAAATGCGTAAAATAAATAACAGAAATTAAATGACGATAACTAAAATTGCGATAATTAAATTGCGATAAATAAACTGCGATAAATAAAAATGTAATCCATTAGCTAGGAACAATTAGCTAGGAACAGTTAGCGTGGATTCTTAACAAAATTTCTCATAGTTAATTTGTTTGTTTCTAACAAATTTTATTTTGTCCAATGTTTTCTTCATTATGCCACTTGTTGAATTCTGATAAATCAAAATCCAAATATAAAATTGAATGAAAATGATTATTCTGTGGTGAACGGTTACGTATATCTGTGGATGTATGTAGGATAGTAACTGGCTGTTGAATCAGATTTGAAGAATGTACAGTGTAACTTATTAATGCGAAATCTAAATATTTCTCGGGTATTACCTACCCGTTAAAATATTTTCACTATTAACAGTTTGTACAATAAAAATTTTAATTACGATCTCTATGAAAACATATATACATATATATTTTCTTCAGACATAATCATGGATTTAATGAGTCAATGTGATATTAAACTCATCAGATTTACAGCTAGAATTAGAGTACCTAATTTCTAAAACATTAGAGATTACATAATCTCCATGAAGGACGAAGATAGTTTATATAGAATGATTCGTAGAACGATGATTATGCTTGAGGTATAGATTGCGAGGTTGAGACGTGTGATGATGTTGTTGCTGTTGGTAATGGTTATGCTGCTGGTGCTGCTGACAGTGGTACTGTTGCTGTCGGTGCTACAAGTGTTGTTAGTGTTGAGGTTGGTGATGATATTGGTGTAGTAAGTATAGCTTGTAGATCATGCACCATTCTTGTCAGGGCTTCTATCCTACCTTCTATCATTTATATCCATCCACTCATCTGATTCGATAGATTTTGATTATCAATTCGAAGTTCCCTAACTTCTTCTAATATTTCCCTTCGATTGGTATTCGGAAGTAGAGGTTAAATATTTTCCGAGATTGCAGTAATGCGACCTTCGAGGTGGAAAACTTTAGCAAGAAGGTTGAATACAGTGTTGCGCATAGGTTCGCCGGTGAGTACATCGTTTTCCCCAATGTTAGGAGGTAAGTTTGGTTCGCAGTAGGGCTCGCCCTCTTCATTTCTCAATCGAGTGAGTAAGTATCGGACTCACCCATATCTCCTCCAGAAAAAAAAATAGCTAAACGGTGGAGACACTTCGGGTTCATTTACTTCGGAGTCTACTTCAATACGCATCTCGAAATTGCATCCGGAACTAATGGAATCCAAGCTAGGTGTAGGATCCATCTCTTATGATCAGTTAGAGGATTTTCGATATGAAATGATTTTCGGTTATCGAATAATATTCTAATTATATAGAATATCTTATATAGTACAGAAGATCCCGTAGATTACGGAGGAAATTAAGGAAACGTGTCAGATAAAGTCTACAGTAACAGATACGCTAAGATATGAATTTTGTCTATACACTATTCATGCAGTCAATGCAGTAAAACGTGTCTAGACTAAGATTAATGAGCAGGTAATTTTCTAAGGATGATAAGCAGACGATTTCTGACAAAAACGATAAGCAAAACTTTTGACATGCAGACACGGTCGAAGTCCAGACTCACTAATGCATCCTAACGACTATCAGTTAGACTCACTAATGCAAGACCTAGTTCGCTAAGACCACCGCTCTAATACCAACTGAAAGGACCCATCCTAATCCATCCGGACGAAGTCCATATCGATTATAAACGATTCACAACAGTTGGTTACATCGCGAGGTACTTGACCTCTATATGATACATTTTACAAACATTGCATTCGTTTTTAAAAGACAAACTTTCATTTCATCGAAGCTTGACGGCATGCATACCATTTCATAATATATCCAACTATAATTGACTAAATAATAATCTTAATGAACTCAACGACTCGAATGCAACGTCTTTTGAAATATGTCATGATCGACTCCAAGTAATATCTCTAAAATGAGAAAATGCACAGCGGAAGATTTCTTTCATACCTGAGAATAAACATGCTTTCAAGTGTCAACCAAAAGGTTGGTGAATTCATTAGTTTAACATAAATAATCATTTCCATCATCTTAATAGACCACAAGATTTCATATTTCCATTTCTCATAAATATACGTCCCACACATGGAGACAAAATCATTCATATGGATTGAACACCTGGTAAACGACATTCACAATATGCATATAAGAATATCCCCATCATTCCGGGATCCTCCTTCGGACATGATATAAATTTCGAAGTACTAAAGCATCCGATACTTTGGATGGGGCTTGTTGGGCCCGATAGATCTATCTTTAGGATTCGCGTCAATTAGGGTGTCTGTTCCCTAATTCTTAGATTACCAGACTAAAAAGGGGCATATTCAGTTTAATAATCCAACCATAGAATGTAGTTTTGATTACTTGTGTCTATTTCGTAAAACAGTTATAAAAACAGCGCATGTATTCTCAGTCCCAAAAATATATATTGCGAAGGCATTTAAAAAGGGAATAATGAAACTCACGCATATATTTATTGTAAAACAGTTAATAAAGCATTTGCATGTATTCTTAGCCCAAAAACGTAAAGAGTAAAAAGGGCAAATGAAACTCACCTAATGTATTTTGTAGTAAAAATACATATGACTATATTGAACAATGTAGGGTTGGCCTCGGATTCACGAACCTATTTCAGTAATATATATATATTAAAACACATGTAATTGTAATTGAACTAATTTATTCATTATATCCTTAATTTATATCTTATGTATATTTAATTTGTGTATATATTCAAAATGGTTAATATTTATGTAGTTATATTAATATATTTATATACATACTTGTTCAATGTTTTATTTAAAAATCGATAATTTGTTATTTGTACGTATTTATATAAATAATTTTTAGTAGGTTTGATATATATAAAGTTATGTGAAATTTTAATATAAGTATAGTTTATATAATAAGTAAATTTTATGTATAAAATATTTATCTGTTTTAAAAAGGCAATTTTTGGTATTAATGATTTTCTAATAATAATAATAATAATAATAATTTTATTAAAATTGATAATATTAATAATAATAATGATATTATTAATAATAATATTTTTATTTAATGATAATAATAATAATAATAATAATATTAGAAAAACTACCTCAATTTGATAAGCCTTAAAAAAAAGACTCCTATGCTCACGCCAGGGATTGAACTCCCGACCTCTCGTTTAGCTACTAACACCCCTAGACCATCCTTCCAACTTTTATTTTCTGATTAAATACTCCCCCACGTCTATTTAACCCGTCTTCATCACCCGACCCAGCTTCCTTATCTTGCCCAACTAATTTACGGCCCAACAACTGAATTCGTGGCCCGTTGTATATATAAACAATTTGGTTCAGCTTTTGATTTAGAAAAAAAAATGACGTAAAGGGGATTTGAAACAGAAATGGTACGCAGCCTTCATCCATACCATATGCACTAATCATCGTCTTCCTCGCTATCCTTTCGTCACCATCATTTTCATATCGAATGTCATCATCATCATATCTTTATCATAATGCATTATCTATCATTCGGTCATAAAAATTTTCGAATCATTCTAACTCCATGATCATACGTAATCATCATCATCATCATCATCCTCATGCCACCGTGATCATCCTAATTATCATAAGCATAACTTCATCATCTTGTTGTCGATCACAATCATCAACGTGACCGTCATATATCACCATACTTATTTTATCATCATTTCACAACCCCATCATCATCTTAATCGCGTACATAATCATCATTTAACATGCTCTATCATCATAACCATAATCCAAACATTATCATCATGTCATCATCTTTTATTATTACTTTATCCCTCCTAATACCGCGTAATACTCATGACTTGTTCAAATATTTGGGTACTTTAACTAATTTATTTGAACCATCCATTATAATATTGCTACCACTACCTAAACAATATGATGAGTGGGGATATATGTCGACTAAAGAAAAAAATAAAGAAAGGGCACTTGTAACCTTTTTCACTATTTTATCATTATTGCTCATCATTCTTTATCATTTGTAAATTGTATTTTTTTTATCCTTGTAGAAACGGCGAATAGCAGCACTCCTTGGATATGTTTGTGTGTCGACTGAAAGAACATAAGTGAATAGAGGTAGTAGTCGATGGGTTTGTGTGGTGTTTTGAGTTATAATTGGGTCATAATTAAGAACAGGAAATGGAATAGGTGGTTTTCGAATGGAACGTACATAGTAGCATCAATAACTCGACAGAAGTTTGGCTTGGGTTCTTGGAGTGGCGGTTCTAATGAAGAGATGAGCAAAAACGAACTAATTTGCATCTGATGATTAAAGAGGTAGTGAAGATGGCGGATTCATGTGCAGAAAGATGAAGGTTCGGTGAAGGTGATGATATGGGTTTTGTTAGAAAGGTTGTGGTTTTGTGATAATCTAAATTAGATACGGGAAGCGAGTTGCAGTAACAAAAATGAATTGTATTTTTTTTCTTGAGTTCATCGACTGCTATAAAGAAAAGTTATGGTGTCGTCATCCATTTACAGACAAAGAAGGACAGAAAAGAAGGAAAAAAAAAATAAAAAGCTGAAAGCAATTGCTAACAGAATTTGTTCATATTGTGAATTAATTGGTACTTTCAATCAATCATCTACAGTTGGTTTGACAAATTGAATCTGATTTGGATCCTATAATTAATTACGTATATATAAAAAATATAATATATAAACTGTTTTTATATAACTATAAATCTGTATATGTATTTGATTATAAACTTAACTGTATTTTGCATATGTATATGTATATGTATATGTATATGTATATGTATATGTATATGTATATATAACTGATTAAATATGTCCATGTATTGATACTAACAACAATTATATAGATTTTATAATAATGATAATAATATCAATGTTTCTAATAATTAATAATTAATAATTAAATAAGTTAATAGTAATACTAATAATATTAATAATAATAACGTCTAATAATAATATTAATGTATCAACTTTTATATCTATGTATAAAATTTATTAAAATAATAACATTTATAATACAAAAATTATTATTATGATTAGTATTAATATTTATGTTAATGGTAACAAAGGTTATAATAATTATATTTTATCATGTACTTACATATATTGAAATAAACAAACTCAAGATATAACATTTAATAGCTTGTTAATATTCACAATTATAATATATAATTATTTACATGTATAATTATATATATATATATATATATATATATATATATATATATATATATATATATATATATATATATATATACATTTCTATTTACGATTAAAGGTTCGTGAATCGTTGGGATAGTCACAGTAATATTTAATATATGATAATAGTTCAAAAACTTTGAGACTCAATAATACAGACTTTGCTTATTGTGTCAAAATCATATAAATATTAAGTTTAAATTTGGTCGGAAATTTCCGGGTCGTCACAGGGAACATGAATGATGTTCTTTTCTTCGGGTTTGACTTCTTTGATGTGTGCTAGAATGGCATAGCAACCTTTTCTTATTAGTTTTTGCGCCTTCAAATTACTAATAAGATTTAGCTTCGCGTTGCTCTTTTCTCTGTACACCATTATAGGTTTTCCTTTTTCTCGTACAATGCGAATAGCATTTTTGTAACATACGATTTCCGTTCTCTCCTTTTTCAACCAGTCCATACCGATTATCACATCAAAACTCCCTAACTCTACTAGTATCAAATCGATCTTAAACGTTTCGCTAACCAGTTTAATTTCTCGATTCCGTCATATTTTATCTGCCAAAATTAATTTACCGTTTGCTAATTCGAGTAAAAATTTATTATTCATAGGCGTCAATGGACCACTTAATTTAACACAAAAATCTCTACTCATATAACTTCTATCCGCACCCGAATCAAATAAAACATAAGAAGGTTTTTAATCGATAAAAACGTACCCGTAACAAGCTTCGGGTCTTCCTGCGCTTCTTCCGCATTAATGTTAAAAACTCTCCCACGGCTTTGCCCATTATTATTTCCCTGATTTGGACACGCAGTTTTGTAGTGGCCCTTCTTCCCGCATCCATAACAAATAATGTGGGCATTACTTGTTCCTTTACCCGATGGTCCATAAATTTCACACTTCGTTGCATCATGACCCTTTCTATTACATTTGGTACATGTTGCTGGACAAAAAGTAGTTGGATGGTACCCTTCACACCTTAGACACGGAATTTTCTGATTTTGATTACCAGTGTTGTTATTGAGATTGTTGTTGGGATTTTTCTTGTTGCGGTAGGTATTGTTGTTGGGATGATTGTTGTAAGTTGTTGTTGTTGGAATGGTTTTTGTTGCATTTGTTGTTGCAAAAAATGGTGTGATTGTGATTGTGGTGTTGTTTGTTGAAATTGTGACTCTTGTCACTGGGTTCTTCCCACTTTCTCTTGACTTGTTTCATTTTGGCCTCCTCGGCCGCCTGCTCTTTAATCCTTCCCTCGATCTGGTTTATAAGTTTGTGAGCCATTTGGCTTGCCTTTTGCATTGAAGTGGGCGCACTTGCACTCACATCCTCCTGAATTCTCTCTGGTAACCCCTTTACAAACGCATCAATCTGCTCTTCTTCATCTTCGAACACTCTTGGGCACAATAAACACAACTCGGTGAATCGTCGTTCGTATGTGGTCATATCGAATCTCTTTGTTCGTAATTCTCTAAGCTCTGTCTTAAGCTTATTGACTTCGTTTCTGGTACGGTAATGCTCGTTCATCAAGTGTTTGAATGCTGACCACGGTAGTGCGTAAGCAGCATCTTGTCCCACTTGTTCGAGATATGTATTCCACCATGTTAACGCAGTACTTGTGAAGGTATGCGTGGCATACTTTACCTTATCTTCCTCAGCACATTTGCTTATAGCAAACACAGATTTGACCTTTTCGATCCATCGTTTCAGTCCGACTGGTCCTTCAGTTCCATCGAATTTCAGAGGTTTACAGGCAGTGAAAGCCTTGTAGGAGCATCCTACACGGTTTCCTGTAGAGTTAACTCCACTGCTAGACCCTGAGTTATTGTTGTTTTGCATTGCAGCCTGTACTACGGCTATATTTGCTGCAAGGAAAGCACGGAAGTCTTACTCACTCATGTTTAAGTTCTGACAAGTAGTCGGTGCCATTTCCTTCAAAAATAGCTAAAAGAATTAAGTTAATCATATAGAATATTAAGAGTAGTCAATAGTATTTCGTAGCATAATATGAACTCATTTATAAAAGCTTTTTCTTCATATTAGTATTTTATAAGTTTTAATTCGGGTAATACCTACCCGTTAAGTTCATACTTAGTAGCTAACATACAATTCAACTACTACAATTCTATATGAAAAACTGATTATAATAATATTTCACATTCAAACTTTTATACAATATTTTGCAAACTTACAATACCGCTATTTTACATATAGCATGAAATATAGCACATAAAAACTCTGATACAAAACAGTTGCGAAGACAATTCTAGTTAATACGCAAGTCGTTCAACAAAGGCAATAAAGACACGTAATTCATACGTCCAGAAACAAGTCATGCATTCTGGTTTTACTAAGATTACTTCCCATCCTTGGTCTTGTGGAACATAACCATTGTGACCGTTGACAAGACAGTATGTTGTAAAGTCGTCAAAGGGACGAGGGTTTCGTAATGTCCAACAGCCCTGTAATAATCTAAAAACCTTGTTTCTCGCCCCAACTACTGAATCCGTCACTTGTGGAAAGGTTTTATTTAAAAGTTGTAATCCGATGTTCTTTTTCTCACTTTGGTGAGAAGCGAACATCACTAACCCGTAAGCATAACATGCTTCCTTATGTTGGATGTTAGAAGCTCTTTCTAACTCACGAAATCCTATCTTGGGATATGTTGCGTCAAAATAGGTTCTTAACCCGTAGCGTAAAATTGCATTTGGGTACCCCGCACTTAATGCTTTAAAGAAAACACAGAGTAACTTACGGTCTCCCCAATTTGATATACCCCACCTATCAAAGGAAAGCCTTTTATAAACTAAGGCATTTCTGGAAAGTCTTTCAAATGTTTGACAAGTTAATTTTGCCATAACTAATTGTTCTGATGAATTCTGACTGACTCTAGACAAGATTACATCAATCATATCCTCTGGTAGGTCTTCTAAAATATTCGGTTGTCTACCCTTAACGTCCATTTTGTGTTTTTATACTGTAAAATAGACAAGGATTAGATTCGTAAAAGATAATTAACAAACAATACAAGCAATTTTTACATAGAACATAAAAGTACAAGCACACTACAATACATATAATACACAACATGATTACAACCCTCTAATCTGAATAACTGGTTTCTTCTTCTTCGGACTTGGTTCGTTTTCCTAATTTTCTAGGGATATATGGTGTTCCTCTAATACGAGTCCTTGTTTTCCACAATGGTTTAGAAAAACCTGGTGGTTTAGAGGTTCCCGGGTTATTGTTACAATTTAGGAAATACGAATGTTGCCGATACATATAAAGTTCATCGGGGTTGGAATCAAGTTTCTCTATTTTTATACCTTTTCCCTTATTATTTTCTTTTTCTTTATTAAATTTGGTCGAGGTAATATCTATAACATTATCGGAATCCTCATCGGGATCCGATTCATCGGAAAATTGGTAATCTTCCCAATATTTTGCTTCCTTGGCGGAAACACCATTGACCATTATTAACTTTGGTCCATTGGTTGAGGATTTTCTTTTATTTATCTGTTTTTCTGTGGTTCCTAATATTTCCTCCTCCGGAACCTCTTCTTCCGAATCCTCCTCTTCCGGTTCCTCTTCTTCCGGTTCCTCTTCTTCCGGTTCCTCTTCGAAAATTTGTGAATCTTCCCAAAATAAATTCGACTCTTCATTATTATTAGGTGAGTCGATGGGATTTGTACTAGAGGTAGACATCTATCACACAATATCAAACACGTTAAGAGATTACTATATCACATTATATTTACATGCTAATAATATATAGTTTCCAACAAAAAAATGTTAAGCAATCGTTTTTGAAGAAAAACACGGTCGAAGTCCAGACTCACTAATGCATCCTAACAAACTCCGTAAGATACACTAATGCAAAAATTCTGGTTCTCTAAGACAAAAGCTCAGATACCAACTGAAATGTCCCGTTCATATTGATTATAAATATTCCATATTAATTGATTTCGTCGCGAGGTTTTGACCTCTATATGAGACATTTTTCAAAGTCTGCATTCATTTTTAAAACAACCAAAACCTTTATTTTATCGATAATGGTTTAAAATGCATTACGTAGATTATCAAATAATGATAACCTATAATATACCGTTTACACACGACCATTACATAATGGTTTACAATAAGAATATACTACATCAAAATAAGTTTCTTGAATGCAGTTTTTACACAATATCATACACGTATGGACTCCAAATCTTGTCATTATTTTAGTATGCAACAGCGGAAGCTCTTAATAATCACCTGAGAATAAACATGCTTAAAACGTCAACAAAATTGTTGGTGAGTTATAGGTTTAACCTACATATTATCAAATCATCATAATAGACCACAAGATTTCATTTTTATAACACATCTCATATCAGGCATTTCGCAAACTGCATAGAGATAAAAATCATTCATATGTTGAACACCTGGTAACCGACTTTAACAAGATGCATATAGAATATTCCCATCATTCCAGGACTCTCATTGGATATGATAAATTGAAGTACTAAAGCATTCGTAACTCGGATGAGGCTTGTTGAGCCAAATATATATATCTTTAGGATTCGCGTCAATTATGGGCCATTTCTCTAATTCTTAGGCTACCAAGCTAAAAAGGGGCATATTCGGTTCGATAATCCAATATAGAAAGTATTTTCGATTACTTGTGTCTATTTTGTAAAACATTTATAAAATCGCATGTATTCTCATTCCCCAAAAACAAAATAGATTTTAAAAGTGGGACTATAACTCACTTTCACAGATTTTTACTTCGTTGGGAAGTAAGACTTAGCCACTGGTCGATTCACGAACCTATAACAAATATGTACATATATATCAAAGTATGTTCAAAATATATTTACAACATTTTTAATACGTTTTAATGTTTTAAGTTTATTAAGTCAGCTGTCCTCGTTAGTAACCTACAACCAGTTGTCCAACGTTAGATGTACAGAAATAAATCGATATATATATTATCTTGAATCAATCAACGACCCAGTGTATACACATCGCAGGCTAGATCACAACTCAAAGTATATATATTTTTGGAATCAACCTCAACCCTGTATAGCTAACTCAATCATTACTGCATATAGAGTGTCTATGGTTGTTCCAAATAATATATATACATGGGTCGATATGATATGTCAAAACATTTGCATATGTGTCTATGGTATCCCAAGATTACATAATATATTAGAATACATGTATGATACAATATAAGTTAGCTAGGATATGATTAATATAGATTTGTTACCAATTTTCACGTAGTTACATCAAGCAAAATTATCCAATCTTGTTTTACCCATAACTTCTTCGTTTTAAATCCGTTTTGAGTGATTCAAGTTGCTATGGTTTCATATTGAACTTAAGTTTATGAATCAAAATAGAAAAAGTATAAGTTTATAGTCGGAAATACAGATTACAAGTCATTTTTGTAAAGGTAGTCATTTTAGTTGAAAGAACGACGTCTTGATGACCATTTTTCAAAAATACTTTCACTTTGAGTTTAACCATGATTTTTGGATATAGTTTCATGTTCATAAGAAAAATCATTTTCCCAGAAGAACAACTTTTAAATCAAAGTTTATCATAGTTTTTAATTAACTAACCCAAAACAGCCCGCGGTGTTACTACGACGGCGTATGTCCGGTTTTACAGTGTTCTTCATGTTTCTAGGTTTTAAATCATTAAGTTAGCATATCATATAGATATAGAACATGTGTTTATTTGATTTTAAAAGTCAAGTTAGAAGGATTAACTTTTGTTTGCGAACAAGTTTAGAATTAACTAAACTATGTTCTAGTGATTACAAGTTTAAACCTTCGAATAAGATAGCTTTATATGTATGAATCGAATGATGTTATGAACATCATTACTACCTAAAGTTTAGTAGGTAAACCTACTGGAAATGATGAAAAAATAACTTGAGCTTCAAAGGATCTTTGATGGCTTGGAAGTCCTTGAAATAGAATCATGACACAAAAACAAGTTAAAGTAAGATTATTACTCGAATTAAGATAGTTATAGTTATAGAAATTGAATCAAAGCTTGAATATGAATATTACCTTGATTTAGAAAGATAACCTACTATAAATAACAAAGGTTTCTTGATCTTAGATAATTGCTTGGAATGGATTAGGAAACTTGGAAGTAAACTTGTAAACTTGGAAGTGTTCTTGATGTGTTCTTGAGTAATTGTTTTTATGATGATTATAGGTAATAACCAAAGCTTGTATTTGATGATTTTTGCTCGAAAAATTTTAACTTAGACATTCATGGAAGAGTGTGTGTGTTTTGAGAGAGAATTGGGAAGAAAATTGGAAGTGAAATGGAGTAGGTGGTGAGTGGTGAAGGTGAGTGGGGTTAAAAGGAGTTCTTGCTTTTGTTTCCTTGCTCATAAGTCATGCTAGTTGTCTAATTATTGGTTCCACCTATTTGTTGACTATCTAGGGCTGCTAAGAGCTGAATTATTATGTGTA
This sequence comes from Rutidosis leptorrhynchoides, assembly GCF_046630445.1. Classification (NCBI taxonomy): domain Eukaryota; kingdom Viridiplantae; phylum Streptophyta; class Magnoliopsida; order Asterales; family Asteraceae; genus Rutidosis; species Rutidosis leptorrhynchoides. The sequence continues at coordinate 312,347,272 of NC_092335.1, read as the reverse complement.
TATACCAATAGTATATACGTCTAGGAGCTGGGTATTGTACGAGTACGAATACGGTTGCATACGAGTAGAATTGTTGATAAAATTGAACGAGAATGTAATTGTAAGCATTTTTATTAAATAGAAGTACTTTGATATGTGTCCTGAAGTCTTCCAAAAGTTTATTATTACAACATAATACACTACATGTATATACATTTAACTGAGTCGTTAAGTCATCGTTAGTCATTACATGTAAGTGTTGTTTTGAAACCTTTAAGTTAATGATCTTGTTAAATATTGTTAACCCATTGTTTATAATATCTAATGAGATGTTAAATTATTACATTATCATGATATTATGATGTATTAATATATCTTAATATGATATATATACATTTAAATGTCGTTACAACGATAATCGTTACATATATGACTCGTTTCGAAATCCTTATGTTAGTAGTCTTGTTTTTACATATGTAGTTCATTGTTAATACACTTAATGATATGTTTACTTATCATTTATCATATTTAAACATAGTGTAACAATATCTTAATATGATTCATATGTATTTAGTAAGACGTTGTTATAACGATAATCGTTATATATATAGTTTCGAGTTTCTTAATTCAATAAACTCATTTTTATGTATATCACTCATTGTTAATATACCTAGTGAGATACTTACTTATCATAATTTCATGTTATCCATATATATGTCTATATATATAACATCATATAGTTTTTACGAATTTGTAACGTTCGTGAATCGCCGGTCAATTTGGGTGGTCAATTGTCTATATGATACCTATTTCAATTAATCAAGTCTTAACAAACTTGATTGCTTAACATGTTGGAAATATTTAATCATGTAAATATCAATTTCATTTAATATATATAAACATGAAAAAGTTCGGGTCACTACAACGTTTACGTTTTTGAGACACTATATATATAAATTTATAACATAAAGCTTTAATCGATTTCTTCTAATTCTATATAATCAATTTACCTTAATAGATAATAATAACTCAGTTTTTGAAATCATTTACATATATTTGAAAATAGATCAGTCGAACATTATGAAAACCAGTTCTCCACTAACTTTTGTCTAACCCACGTCAATTAACACATTTGTTCTTACTTGTAAATAACTTTACCATTTTCTTAATATTGTTAAAATAGGAAGATTTCTTAAATCAATGTGGACCTCTCAATAAAGACTCGTAATCATAATTCAATGTATATGATAAATCAATCATTTGGTATTATCTTCTTATTCTATCGATAACCATATTGAAACAAATACATTCATGTAAAGTATTATACGTTTAATACTTTGTTAATATTCTCAAGTTGCATGTATATTTATAATCATATCCATTTACATAATGGTTCATGAATCGTCGGAATTTGGTCGAGGGTAAATGAATGTATGAATATAGTTTAAAATTCTTGAGATTTAATTTAACAAACTTTGCTTATCGTGTCGGAATGATATAAAGATAAAGTTTAAATCACTAGAGCTAACTAACTAATTCCTATACAACTTAAGTATGTGTCGTCAAATTTTGAATCCTATATCTGATCTTCATCTTTATTCTTCAATAGTCTTATCATAGTGGTGCACATTGGAATGTATTATTAAATCACCAACTTTGTCACACCTCCCCCTTGACTTAGTTATGATAGAGTTGTGGAGGCTAGCAATTACTTGAATTGAGATGAGGTGTCGAAACTCTAGAAGCTCCCCCCTCAGAGTACATGGGTTCTTTCTTTCAAAGTCTCGATCCATTGCTATTAGCATTTGACAAATTCAATCTCCGTTGATTGTTAGATAACAACCTCCCCTAGATATCCGCAGAATGCTATTGGTTAGTATGATTCGAATGACTTCCCATATGATGTAGGATCTTCTTTAAATCTCTAGCTCTCCCCAATCAAACAATTCTATCCAAAAATACATGTTTCACTTCATTTTCTAGCTCCCTCCAAATAAGCAACACTTTGAGAATAACATACAAAACCCAAACTACTGAAACTGCTTTACAAACAATCTCTCCCTTAGTTGTAGATTAAGTATGTTTCCGTTGTGATGATCTTGAAAGTATATTACCTCCGAAGATGATTGCGAATGAGCCTAACTATCTTCTTCTTTGATTTTAAAATATCTCGATCATAACTTAATTATTTGTCCTTCGAAGTTGATTGTGAATGAGCCTAACTATCTTCTTCATTGGAAAAACGAGCTTTCTTTGATGGATATGGTATACCGTGTTCAGCTTGAGTAGCACGAATATGGCACACCGTGTTCACCAGTAAATAGTCGAGAGAGGTTACAATTAGAGGGTTCCATAATGCTTTGACATTTTCTTTGAAGTCCGAGTCCAATACTGAGTGTATTAAAGTCATTATCTGAAGCGCGAGGCCTATACTGAGTGTATAGAAATCATTATCTAAAGCGCGAGTTCTATACTGAGTGTATAGAAATCATCATCTAAAGCGCTAGTTCTATACTCAGTGCATAGAAATAATTATATGAAGACCGAGTCCAATACTGCGTGTATTGAAGTCATTATGTGAAGCGCGAGTCCTATACTGAGTGCATAGAAATCATCGTTGAACATAAACCATATTGCATTTCTCCCCTAAAATGATGAATTTCTAACTAAAAGGCATCATTTATAATTGGTTGAAGTAATATGAAAATCCCCATAAAATCTAAAAAATCACGGAGTATGGAATTGCTGAATGTGGAAGGATTCGGAAACAATATCATTGAATTGGAGAGGATTCGCCAATTGAATCACCAAATCCATTCATCTCCGTTAAAGTCCAAAAGTTAACAGAATATAAACTCAGTTAGGTTTCGTTAGATGATTTTCCTTTTCCTCGTTAGAAACCTAACAAAATTTGATAATGACCGTTAAGTCTATGTTAACTGTCGTTAGGCGCTGGTGGGTCAGATCCGTTTCATAAACTGGGTCGGGTTTTGGGTTGCTGGATCGAGATGTTTAGTTAAATGGGTTAAAGGGTGGTTCGTAGGTTCAAGGAGTGGTTCATGTTTTGATCAAGTTCAAATGGTTTAGAGGGTTCAAAGCTGACCAGTTCAAATGTGGGAAGGGGTCACGGTTCATGCAAAAGGACCAAACTGAATTTAGTAAACAATTGTGACCAGGTACATGCTATTGAAAATTTTTAGGGAGAGAAGGGATAACCGGCCAAAAAGTGAGGCAATTCCTGATTTTTAAGCAAAAGTTCACTGAATTTACAATTTTACCATCCGATGCTGGTTACTGTTCAGTTTTCTTCTTTCTCTGATTAAACACACATGAACATCACAAATTTTTGTGCACCAACATTTCGAGCAGGGTGATTTGGAGCACCTGGTTTTCGAGCTCAAAGTTTCTCGAGCACGCATATTTTCGAGCACAACCATCTCGAGCAGCAAGATTCGAGCATCAAATCAAATGAATCTTCCAATTTTAAGAATCACGACTTCAAATCAAATGAATCTAGTTTTTGCATCATCATTTATTCTCCTTGTGAAGAACCATAAGCTAAAACATCATGAAATCTCAGAAATCAAAGATGAACGTCACATGAGTTTCATGAACTCGAGATTTGAAAAACAAAATTTAAATCATTTTAGATGTTGAATCTTTCATGAAAAATGTTGCAAATCACAATCCTAACCTTCGTTATTCAGATTCATGTCCAGAAACAACATATAATCTTCCAATTTGATCAAAGAGCATTTGTTTGACTTTCGTTGACTTGTGAGAAAATCCAAATTTGGAAATTTTCTTGTGTTTGGGTCGATTGAAGGCTCAAAGAGGTAGAACAACCATCAAGGAATTTGGATATGTGTTTATTTTAGTGTTTAATCTTCAAAAGCAAAACACCCCCGAAAAAAATATTTTTAGATGATGAATGAAGAACAAGATACTGGTTGTTGTAGCTGTTTTGTGTGTGTGTTTGTATGTTAAACTGAAAGTAACAGCAGCAAACATGTGACATATTACCATTATACACACACAAATTTGATTTTGTAACTGTGATGTGTTCTTGCAATGTAAAACAGTAGTAGTAAGTAATAAAATTATGATAATGAAATCAGAAGTTGTTGTGAACCGATTTGGTTTTTTTAGGATAAATTTTATTCAAACACAAGAAGATTTTTGGAAAGAATCGATACTAGATAAAGATCTAGCCCTTTTACTTTATACCAAATGTTAGTCCCTATAAAAATGAATGTGTATGAATATTGATGAACATGATATGAATGTTGAGGGAATAAGTAAATTGGTCAACACTTCATTTATTATCATGTGAATTTTAATGGTGCAAGCCCTTGACAAAGGGAGCATTGGGGTCTTATATATAGCTACATATATAAGACCCACATTACATGGCTAGAAAACATAATATGACTCATTTTAAGGTGTCAACAAAGTTTATAGGCTTCAGTATAGACTAGATTCTAATGATCTGGCTTCATTTTAGGGTGTCGACTACAAAAATAATCTTAAGCATAGACTAGATTCTAATGATAGGGTTTCTGAACAACCAATATTTTTTTAGTTGTGTGGAACAGGTTTTCCTTTCTCATCCTTTTTCCTTGACTGGGTTGTTCGTTACATTTTGATATCCTATTGCCTGTTCACAGCTGGGACATAGAAGTGACGTGCTTATGTTTCCCTCACAAGACTTAAATCATTGGACAATGCCTTGCTTCAAGTCCCGCCTTTTGATTTTATTTGATACGTTTGTCCACATTTGCCTTGGTGGTGTTTCACCAAGGGTTGCGAATTTAATGATATAACTTCTGGCTCATTATCGTATTCTTCCGTAGGTGTGCTCATGGTTGTTTCCTCTCTTTCTTGTTGTCTTTGCGACACGAAGTTGAATATTTTCTTACCACTTGGTACTTTTCCCACGGACGTTTCCATGATGCATCCTCTGGTTCTTATGGCAAGTAAGACCTTCTCTCTATCATAGGTAGAAGCCAGAGTCCCTATCCCTTCGGAAGTGTGAAATTTCACCAACTTGTGTATCATTGAGATTATTATTCCGATTTTTCACATGGCTACTCTTCCTAGCAAGATGTTGTGTGGGGAAGTAGATCGTATGATGGCGAGGTTGAGCATTTCAGTCCTTAAGAATGGTGGTTCTCCTATGGTAGGATCCAACTTGATTTCGCCAATGGGCCAACACCTCTTCACCGAAAATCCTACCAAAGGGGCTTGGGCTGGCGATAGGCGAGTCCTGATGTGACAACCCGGAAATTTCCAACCAAATTTATTCTTTATCCTTATATTATTCTGACACGATAAGCAAAGTTTGTTAAGTTAAATCTCAAGAATTTTAAACTGTGTTCATACATTCATTATAACCTCGACCAAATTCCGACGATTCACGAACCGTTATATATAAATAGATATGTATATATATGTATATATATATATTATAACTTGAGAATATTAATAAAGTATTAAACGTATAATACTTTACACGAACGTATTTGTTTCAATATGTTTATCGATGAAATTAGAAGATAATATCAAATTATTGATTTATCAGATACATTGTGATATGATTACGGGTCCACTGTGATTTAAGAAATCTATTCTTTTTGACAACATTCAGAAAATGGTAAAGTGATTTATAAGTAAGAACGTGGAGTGTAAATAACTTAGATGTTGGATATCGACAAGTTAAGTAACTCGACATTTTTCATTAAGATGATTTCATACGTTTATTTAACCTTTGGACTTTATCCCATGCTTCACCAACAGACTGTAATTTAAAAAAACTTGAAACCTATTATGAATATATATGATTCTACTTTTCTAAAACGTTTTATGATATAACGATTTTCATTATTTTAACCTTTAAACAAAATGATTCTTAAATATATTTAGTTTTGGAAAACAAAATTATCATATTTATTTGATTTAGTTTCAAACGTACAAAAACATTTTCAGTTTAAAAAGAACTTTATTAGTAAAACGTATATAACTTTTATAAATATCTAGAACCACGTTTGACAACTCATTACTTAACGAGTATGATAAAGATAACGATATTTATATTTTATTTTATTAAATATATATAACGATTTAAATTAATATTTTATTTATTTATACGCGTATTACACGTACATAGTTTTATACTTTTATTATACTTAAACTTTACATTTACTTTATTTTTACTTTACTTTAACTTTAATAATTCACTTTAATAATTCATACTTTAATAATTCATACTTTAATAATTCACTTTAATAATTCATACTTTAATAATTCACTTTAATAATTCATACTTTAATAATTCACTTTAATAATTCAAAAATCTATTATAAATAGAATTCAATAGGTTTCATTATTTCATATAAACTTGAAAATATTTTTTTTTCTAAACTCTATCAATCGATTTACATATATATATTAACTCCGTATTATTTCAACATATTATTAGTATACATAAAATATTACGACGGAGTGCTGTCCGAGTGATTTCGAAATTGTTTTTCGAGAGGGATAGAGCTAAGGAAATTATGGGTTATAGCTATGGAGGTTATGGGTATGGTTCAGGAGTATTGCTCGTGAGTCAAACTAGTGTTTATCATCCCCGTTGTGTCTACGTACTTTTCTTGCAATATTGAATCTCAATATTGATACGTGAGCCCTCATAACTTAACTTTTATATATTATTAGTGTATCCTTGACTAGTGCTCGAGTATATAGGATTATGCATGCTTATACGTTCGTTATGGTCGTTAGATAGGTTATGTCGAATCTTGAATTAAATACATATGCTATTAAGATAAGGTATATGATATGCATGTCGTTGGAAAACTAGGGAAAAATTGAGAACTTTTCATTTAGATATCGAATGGTTTCGATGAACGGTTTAGAAGTTATAGTCAATTGAATTTTTGTAAAAATGATTATTATTATCGTCGTTATTATCGTCGTTATAATCTAATTATTATTATTATTATTATTATTATTATTATTATTATTATTATTATTATTATTATTATTATTATTATTATTATTATTATTATTATTATTATTATTATTATTATTATTATTATTATTATTATTATCATTGTCGTTATTAATAAAAGATATTATTGTTATTTTTATTATTATCGTTATTATCGTTATTATTGTTAAGATTATTATTATTATTATTATTATTATTATTATTATTATTATTATTATTATTATTATTATTATTATTATTATTATTATCATTCAAATAGTTATTAGTATTATCATTAATATTATTATTATTAGTATTATTATAATTAAAACTAATATTAGTAACATCTACTTATTATGATTACTATTATTATTATTAATATGAACGCGATATAAAAGACGACTAAAAGCTATTAAACGAAGCGATTAGGAAATAATGAGTATGAGTATCATGATGAAATTAAGATATTGTAAGATATTGATTTAAAGGAAAAATATCGTTTTCATTATTTTACTATTATTATTAGTATTATTATTATTATTAAAAGTATTATTAATATTAAAACTATCATTTTTACTAAAATTATTATTTTTAATAAAAATATCATTGTTAATATGAAACATCATTATTATTATTATTATCATTTTAGTACTATTATTAACTAAAATTATCATTTTATCATTTTTAGAAAATATAATTATTGTTATTTTTATTAGTAGAATAATAATAATTATTACAAAATAATACAACTTTTACTTATTATTATTATTATCAATATTATTTTATCAAATAAATATGTGATACAAAGATATTTTACTACGTATAATATAATTACATTAATAATACCTATCATATTATTTTTATGATATTAAATGAACTTTATAAATTTTATTACTTAAGATATATAAAAGTATATTTTTATTATATAAATTTTAATATAAAAATTTTATTTATTAATAAAAGAACTATATTATTTACTTTAGTAAAATCTGTTAAAAATATTTAAATATATAAAACGACTATATTTAAACTATATAATAATCATGTATAAATTTTGGAAGACATTTTGGTCAATATGACTTTTGTTGACTTTTGCATATTTAGTCTTGATGTTATGCGAGGTGTATACGAAATAGTTTATATTTTACTAGGAAAAACTATTAAATACGATACAATTTTACACAAGATATTTATTTATTTATAGAATGGTTATACTTAAACCTTGCTACAACACTTATAGGCAGTATACCTAATCGTACAGTAGTGTAGTTTTTAGTAAGTCCGGTTCGTTCCATAGGGAAATCTTTAAACAAAGCTCAACGCTATATTAGTTTACTTTTATAAAAATACAAATATATATATATATAAGTAATATTATTATTATAAAGGGGGGTTTTTACCGTTTAATGACCGGTTTGTCGATTTTAAGATTTTAGTCGCAGTTAAAACCTAATGTAAAATATAAAATAAATACAAGACTTAAATTAAAGCGTAAAGTAAATAACGATAATGAAATTGCGAATAATAAAAATGCGATAAAATAAAATTGCGATAATTAAAAAGTACGATAATTAAAAGTGCGATTAAATAACAATAAATAAAAGTGCGATAATTAGAAGTGCAATTAAATATAAAATAAAGGAAATTAAATATGAAATAAAAGAATTATGCTTATTTAAACTTCCGTAATCATGATGTTTGACGTGTTGATTTTAGTTTTATGCTCATGGGTTAATTGTCCTTTGTCCTGGATTATTTAATATGTCCGTCTGGTTTTTGTCCATAACAGTCCATCAGTCATAAATATAAAGTGCGAGTATCCTCATCAAATTATTCTTATACCCGAAGTTAAATATTCCAACTAATTGGGGATTCGAATTGTAACAAGGTTTTAATACTTTGTTTAATGAATACACCAGGTTATCGACTGCGTGTAAACCAAGGTTTTACTACTTTGTTAACAATTACACCAATTACCCTTGAATGTAATTTCACCCCTGTTTTAATTATTCTAGTGACTATTAATCCATTCCCGTGTCCGGTTAAATGAACAATTATTCGTACATATAAATACCCCGCCCATCGTGTCCGATCGAGTGTATATGGTAATTTATAGGGACGCCCAATTGTAAATCTTTATATTAACATTAACAAACTTTCATTTAGTTAAACAAATATAAAGCCCATTAATAGCCCATAGTCTAATTTCCACAAGTGTCGTTCTTTTGTCCAAACCCCAATTATGGTACAAAGCCCAATTACCCAATTTTAGTAATTAGCCCAACATCATGATTACTTCGTTTTAAATAAGCATAATAATAACTTAGCTACGAGACATTAATATAAAAAGGTTGAACATAACTTACAATGATTAAAAATAGCGTAGCGTTACACGGACAGAATTTCGACTTACACCCTTACAACATTCGCTAACATACCCTTATTATTAGAATTATAATTAAAATTAAAATTAAAATATAAATTATATATATATATATATCGTATATATGAGAGAAGAGAGAAATAGAATATGAAAAATGATCAGAATTCGGTTTGCTTTATAGCCAGAGTTGATTTTTGGGGCTCCGCGACTCGCGGTGAAAACCTCTTCAAACTCCGCGAGTCGCAGAGAATGTATTTACAGCTCACACCCTTGGAGTCTTTCTCTGCCGACGGTTTATAATATATATATATATAATATATATATAATTAATATAATTAATTATATATTATATTATATTTATATACATAGTTAACTTGTAATTTTTAGTCCGTTGCGTCGAGCGTTAAGAGTTGACTCTGGTCCCGGTTCCGGATTTTCGAACGTCCTTGCGTACAATTTTATATTTTGTATTTTGCGTTTTGAATCTTGTACTCTTGTAATTTCGAGACGTTTCTTATCAATAATTGGAACCTCTTTGATTGTCTTTTGTACTTTTGAGCTTTTTGGTCGTTTGCGTCTTCAATTCGTCGAATCTGTCTTTTGTCTTCACCTTTTATTATTTAAACGAATATCACTTGTAAATAGAACAATTGCAACTAAAAGCTTGTCTTTCTTGAGGAATAATGCTATGAAATATATGTTCATTTTTAGCATTATCAAGTCTCAAGCATTAGGATTGTGATACACTACGACTTGACCTAAATTGTTAGACAGATATTGATCAAACATATAAATATATATAATTAATATAGGTTCGTGAATCCAAGGCTAACATTGCACTTGTTCAATGGCGTCATATGTATTTTTACTACAAAATACAGTATTGTGAGTTTCATTTGCTCCCTTTTTTTAATGCTTTTGCAATATATATTTTTGGGACTGAGAATACATGCGCTGCTTTTATAAATGTTTGACGAAATAGACACAAGTACTTAAAACTACATTCTATGGTTGGATTATTATACCGAATATCGCCCCTTCAAGTCTGGTAACCTAAGAATTAGGGAAATGGCCCCTGATTGATGCGAATCCTAAAGATAGATCTATGGGCCTAACAAACCCCATTCTGGAATTTGGAATGCTTTAGTACTTCGATTTAAATAGTGATTGCGATTGCCAATATTTATGGCATACTTGCGAGTATGCGGGGGATATTCTATATGCATTATGTTAATGTCGGTTACCAGGTGTTCATCATACGAATGATTTTTATACACTTGCGAGTGTAAGGTTGTTTATGAAAAATAAAATTTTGTGGTCTATTAAAATTATGGAATTGATGGATTTTTATAAACTAATGAACTCACCAACCTTTTGGTTGACACTTTAATGCATGTTTATTCTCAGGTATTAAAGAAATCTTCCGCTGTGCATTAGCTCATTTTAAAGATATTACTTGGAGTCATTCATGGCATATTTCGAAAGACGTTGCATTCGAGTCATTGAGTTCATCAAGATTATTATTAAGTCAATTATAGTTGGATGTATTATGAAATAGTATGCATGCCGTCAACTTTAGATGTAAAGAAAGTTTGTCTTTTAAAAACGAATGCAATGTTTGTAAAATGTATCATATAGAGGTCAAATACCTCGCGATGTAATCAACTATTGTGAATCATTTATAATGTATATGTGTCATACCCCGTCCAAATTTTCCTGAACGAATACAATAACATCTAGTACCATTGCGATGAACGGACCTCTATATGCCATGAACGACTCCATGTAATATGAGCAAATGAACAACGGAAGATTTCTTTCATAACTGAGAATAAACATGCTTTAAAGTGTCAACCAAAAGGTTGGTGAGTTCATAGGTTTATCATAAAACAATAAAATTCATCATTTTGATAGACCACAAGATTTAAATCCTTCATGGTACAAATGGGCCCGAATCCTATACCCACCTGTAATGAACATGCGATATCTTTTAAATACAGTACACCTTTCTCGTGTACGAAATCATCTTTCATAAATTTTAGTAACCTTACGCATATCTCGTGCACAAAAATAACATACACATAACCTGTGTATAAAAATCATTCTCTAGATATATAACATTCACTTTGCATTCATTGCTTAGCTTGGTAACCGACCTTAATATATAACGCGCATCAATAATATCCCCAAAACAGAACATCTCGTCTGTATAATATATAAACTTCGAAGTACTAAACACCACGCCCACTAGCTCTTCTGTCTAGTGAACATTCTGGGTGAGGGTGTTAAACCCGGTAGCTACCTTTAGGATTCGTGTGAATTAAGGCCATGACCGATTCTAATTCTTAGGTTACCAAGCAATAATAATCAGGGGAAAAATATTCACAACAATTATCACGTCCAACTAATTCAATAATAATCCGCAGAACTTCTGTCTGCATAATAATTCATTCGAGGAATGTTTTGCTCGTGTCTATCTCGTCAAACATTTATAAAAGCATTTCATGTATTCGCAGTTCAAAAATATATTTCAAAAGCATTTAATAAAGCAGTTGTAAAAACAGCGCATGTATTCTCAGTTCTAAAAATGTAAAGAGTAAAAGGGAGTAAATGAACTCACTATTATGTATTTTGTAGTAAAAATACATATGACGGCATTGAACAAATGTAGGGTTGGCCTTGGATTCACGAACCTTAAGGAAATTGCTAAATAAATAATGTCGCAACCTGGGATCGAACCCGTGACCTCCCGCTTAAACCCAAACTTCCAAACCATCCATCTGTCTGTTACATTTCTTAAATACTTAGCATCTAAATTTTATTTAAGTCGTATAGGTTTCAGTTTCTCCTCCTTCTTCAATACCCAATTTACCTGGAATTTTTACCAATCATTATCACTTCCATCATTCTTCAATCTTACTCATATAATCGTATTCTCAAGCCATCTTCATCATTCATATCATCACGATCGCCATCGATTCATGAATCACCATACTTGTTTATTTTCTATTCTCATTACATCCATATTCTCGTTTTATGATCGTGATTTTCATCATCCTCAACGACTATATTTATCTTCTTGAAGTCATCTATCATCACAATCCTAACCATAACAAAATCATAATTCTTCTCATTCTAAATTGATCAAAAGAGTTCAAACCCGTTTTACCTATCATCCTCATTAATATAACATAACCTAACTCTAATTATTCTCATAATTGCTTCACTAATAATTGTGTGTTTGTTTTGCATTCAGGTATGAACCTGTTACCAGCTTCGATGGCTTCTAGCATTGTGTCCCTTTTTATCTTATAAACCCAAATAGAAACAAGATCATACTAGTCCACTAACAAGTAATTCGGCCCATTTAATAAGACAAACTGCAGCCCAATTATCCCTTTTTGATAAACCCCATTCGTGGAAAGAAAATAGTTAAACAGCTCGACAACTTGCAATCACTTTCCTTGTGGGTTCTAACCAACATATATTTTATTGGAATGGCTTTTTGAAAAGGAAATTATGTGGTAAAATGGGGACACACGTCTTTTTTTTCTTGGATACCTTTCAATCATCACTAACAACCCTTTTATTCTTTAGCAAGTATTCAATTATCATTCAAAGACATGTTTTGGTTTGTAAATGCTTTCTATATATAAAGGTGCGCTTGGTATTGGACAAAGAAACAGAAAATAGATGTCGTATTTATAGCTGCAGTAGAAGTGATCGAGTAATAATAGCAATGGTGTTCTATCATGCTTAATGGTGGTGGTGAGGTGGTGATGTTATGATAGAAAAAATATATATAATATATATAAAGGTAGTGGTGAGGGTAGTTCTTTGATCAAAATATAAGAGAGACAAGGAAAAGAGACTAGTATTTGTGGGCATGTTCATGAAAGTTTGTGGTGGTTGTACATGATTTGTGGGTTCTGTCCGAATGAAGTGATGGAGTTTTGAAGGTGGTTGTTGCTGTAGGATTACGGGGTGCAAAGTGGTGGTGAATTAATGAGTTGAAGTGGGTTCTAACCGATGGCATCAACACTAGTACACTAGTAATAAACGGTAATTAGTTTGTGGGTTGAGTTTGATGATTGTTCATGATTGTGTTTTGTATAAATGGTTCACGGTTAGTAGCAGAAAATATAAAAGAAATAGAAAGGTGGTGGTGCTTTTATGATTGCTCGTGGCGGTTAGTTTCTCTTTTGGGTTCGATAGAAAAGAAAAAGAAAATATAGAAGGTGTTGAAGTGAAATTTATGGTTGAAGTGTTTTGTGTCGACAGAAGGTAAAACAAAGTGCAGTAACATTAGTTGCAACAAGAAGATAGAAGGTAGCTAGGGATTAATGGTGGTGAAAAGTTAGCAAGATCATAATGTGTTGAAAGGTTTGCAGGGAAGGTGTTTTTGTTTTCTCCCTCTTCATAAGTGTGTGTATATATATAAAATATATACTAGCAGATTGAATGGTATTGAAAGAAACGTGAAATATCCTATTGAATGATTTATGTAGTAATTAATATTGTTTTGTAGTGATCATGGAGTCGAAAGATTGATTCACTCAGAAAGAAGTAATTTAAAAGTAGAAAGGGATGTTCAACAGAATTTGTTGGTATTGTGAACTGGTTCTGATATATACAAAATCAGAGACAACAAACAAAAGAAGGAAGAAATTGAATGGAATTGGAGTATGACGGCTAACTGAATTCGTATGCTTTAACTATTGTTGATTGTTGCCAATTTCAAACAAGAATTTAAATAAGGATTGAAAGGAATAATTTTGTACGCTTTAACTATTCTTGATTGTTGCCAATTTCAAACAAGAATTTAAATAAGGATTGAAAGGAATAATTTCGTGCAGATTGATATTGATATGTAACCAATTTGAGGCAGAAACAAAAATCTGAAATAGTTGGATTGTGAAATTAAACAAGATTCGTACATGTTCTTATATATATTTTTATTTTTATGACTTATGTAATTATATTAAGATTAATAATTAAAATATATTAATAATAATAATACTAATTGCTTTCATAATAATTATAAATAATAATGATAATTATATTAATACTGATAATAATAATAAATTGTATTATTTTCTAAGAATATTTATAATAATAATAATGTTTTTATTGATAATGGTAAATATAAAAATAATAATTTAAATCAAAATTTTGCTACTCAATATAGTAGTGATATTAACAATGATAACAATCACAATATTTAAAATTCTTAATAATAATTATACTAACAATAATTATAATACTAATACTTAATAGTAACAATCATAACTGATAATATTTAAATTACAATTATAATATATACATAAAACTAATATTGATATTGATATTAGTATTAATAATGAAAGTAATAATAAGGTTATTATGACGACTATATTCTTAACTTGTATTTACCTCTAATATATACAAATTATTAATTATGTAATATTTAATAAATATATATAATAACTTATATTGAGTATTAAATTCTTATATAAATTATAATGTACATATTATATAAATCATTTATATATAAATTCATTTTAAGCACAACTTATTTATTTTATATCTTATGTTACATCTTTAGTTTTAAATGTTTAATTTATATTTTATATTTCTAAATTATTATATATACTTACAATTATATATATACATATTTATTTACAAACACTTGTTCGTGAATCGTTGGGAGTGGTCGAAGATCAATGGAATATATGAAACAGTTCAAAAATCTTGAGATTCAACATTACAGACTTTGCTTATTGTGTCGAAATCATATAAAGATCAAGTTTAAATTTGGTCGGAAATTTTTGGGTCGTCACAATATGAACGGGTCCTTTCAGTTGGTATCAGAGCGGTGGTCTTAGCGAACCAGGTATGCATTAGTGTGTCTAACTGATAAGTCGTTAGGATGCGTTAGTAAGTCTGGACTTCGACCGTGTCTGCATATCAAAAGTTTTGCTTATCATTTTTGTCGGAAATTACCTGCTTATCATTCTTAGTCTAGACACATCTTATTGCATTGATTGCATGAATAGTGTATAGAGAAAATTCATATCTTAGAGTATCTGCTAATTCATATCTTAGCGTATCTGTTACTGTAAACTTTGCCTGACATATTCCGTAAATTCCTCCGTAATCTACGAAATCTTTTACTCTCTATATATAGATATTCTGTGTAATTAGAATATCATCCGAAAGCAGTGTGACTGGAATGGATCAACCAATCATCCATCATCTATTTTGGATGAATTGGGGATGGGTTCGTAGCCTCCTCAATCATTGGAGACAAGAAGAAGGCGATCCTTTCCATCCACCACATTGCCCTCTTGGCGAAGAACCTGAAGCACTTACCGACGAACCTGTCCGAAACACCATTTTCTCTCTCATTTCCAGAGTATCTCGTCACGATTATATACTACATCAAATTCTAGATTTTATTTATAAGCTCGTCCGTACCGACAATCACCCCGGTGTAATAGAAGAAGTCAACGAGCTTCGCGCTCAGGTAGTGGCTTTGGAGAATATGGTGCAAAGGTTACAAACACCAGTAGCAGCACCAGCATCATAACCAGTACTACCATCATCAACGCCAAC
Organism: Rutidosis leptorrhynchoides; assembly: GCF_046630445.1. Taxonomy (NCBI): domain Eukaryota; kingdom Viridiplantae; phylum Streptophyta; class Magnoliopsida; order Asterales; family Asteraceae; genus Rutidosis; species Rutidosis leptorrhynchoides. The sequence continues at coordinate 312,331,325 of NC_092335.1, read as the reverse complement.
AGTACCATTACCACCCCCAACCACAACCGTGTCGTAAACCTTAACTTTACAATCTGTCCCACGAGCACCAATGTCATACGCCCTATAGATACCAAGGAATACCAACAACAACAAACGATGAAGTGTTGATTCATAACTTCATTGGAGAAACACTCCGCGGCGATTATGTAATCTCTAAAGTCTTAGAGATTATCTATTCTAACCCTAACCATAAATCAGACGAGTGAATCGAAATGATAGAAGGAAGAGTAGAAACCCTGACAAGAATGATGTGTGATTTATAAGCTAGACTTGTTTTACCAACAGCATCAACAGTACCGTAGCATCACCATCACAGTCAGTGCCGCCAGTATCATCAGAATCAGCAGCACCTATAACATCACAAACTCCGTCAGTTCAAGAATCACTGTGGACATCATTACGAATCAATAACGCGTATATTGTATCAACGAGTTATGAAGTATTAACTCACTCCCTCTGAAGAAATTATATGTATATTATATATATATATATATATATATATATATATATATATATATATATATATATATATATATATATATATATATATATATATATATATATATATATATAAATTTTGAGATCAAAATAAATCTTTCCATACTAAGCTATTATGTGTGAATCTTAACTACTCAGTTAATTCATATTACTAATATGCAATGAGGTACGTCCTTCGTCCGCAACTTAACCATCGTTAGCTACAATTTCTGTCTCAATTCAATAAATTACAACTCATAATAAACCAAGTGTATTATTTAAATATATGTTTGATTTTACACTTTCATCATCGATGTACTCGAAACTTTCCAAATAACATCATTCGTACCTGGCGAAGTTCACAAGAATTTCACAAAAACCAGCATCATGTATCAATTAATAACGAAGTATTGATTCATAATATTATTGAAGAAACACTTATGTAATTTCTAAAGTTTTAGGGATTACTCAATTCTAGTTTCAACCATAAATCAGATGAGTTTAATTTAATATTAACTCATTAAATCTATGTTACATCTAAAGAAAAGATACACATATATATTTTCGTAAAGACTGTAATAAAATTCTTTTGTACAAAATATTAATTGTGAAATTTTTTTTAACGGGTAGGTAATACCCGAGAGATGTATAAATTCACAATTAATATGGTACATTCTTCGAATCTGATTCAGCAATCAACAACTATACACACTATTTTCTCAACAATACACATTCTTTTATAAAAATCAAAACAACCATACTCATTCAAATTCAATTACATATGCTGATCTTGAAATCGCAGAATTCAATTCGAAATATAATCAGTATCATCACTCTTAGATTCCTATATCTTTCCAAGTTATACTTTGACTTCAAAACTGTTCTAGAACATCATATGTATATTAATGATTACAATCTGTGTTCAAACCCTCTAAAATTCCTGAAGACACTTCAAATAATGAACAATCAAGATGATGATCCAACTACATGTTAACCACAGTTATGTACCTAAAAAAACTTATAAAACTAAAGTCATAGTTTAACACGTATCCGTGCCAGAACCTTTGGCATTTATTAGCTAAAATGGCTTTTCAATTCCTTTCCAAAGTAGTCAGTTTTGTCACAGCTCCAGCAAGTCAACTTCGACTTTTCAGTCGAAACAACCTTATTATAATCTTGATATATACGTTGCCCTTTCGCCATCGTTACCGGAGAACCATTTATGTTCCATCACATTAGCAATAAACTTACCAACAACATCACTGATTTTTGATTTTCCAAAATATCATTATAATTATCAAAACCCCATCATTTACCTATCTGCATCTTGTAACAAGAATTGCCATACTAATCATTGGGAAATAGCAATCGGCATTTTAAAATCTCGCAGCATGTCGACGCCAACAGTTATACAAATAACGTCTATCTCATGGACTTACATACTGCGAATGTGAAGTTTCTGAAAAACACCCTGAACTGTGAACTAGTTCTCAAAATGCTGATGAAGCAGCAAAAACTATAAATGACCTTAACAGTAAAAAGTTGATGATAAAGAGTAGTGTGTTGGACAAAGCTCAGAAAAAGAGAAAGTTTGGAACTGGAAAACGGATTGAGCAAACTATGAAGGAGGCGGTGGACAAATCACAAAGACTAAACCTGCCTTCAAAGAATTCAAATGATTAAGTGTCTACAGAAGTCTTTAGCGAATATCTTACCCCTTACTTTAAAACTCTTGCGGACAATATTCTTCATCATCCTCCGATCTTAGATATTCTAATCTTTCATTATAAATATCCTCTATATTTCTGAAGATATTTCCATAACTATTATTATCTGAAATCATTTATCTCTTTGCGCTATCTGTATTACATCAAAAAGAAAACTGTTTAGTTTCTATATTCTGTAAACCTTCGAGTTTAAATTATGAATGTTTTTGAAGTAGTGTTGGGAACTGAAGCATGAGTTAGTATAATATAATGACACTTGATCAATGTGATTATATTACAGTAAGTCATGCTGAGTTTCTAAATGAAACGTGATTATTCACAGATCATAACATCATCATGTGCCATGTTACACGACTCTTGTATTCTACTTAAACTCTAAATATCTCAAGAAAATATTTTCCTTGATGATTCGGCCTTTTCCGAGGTATTCTGGTAATTTGACAAATCAAGATCGTGCCATTACAATTCCCTTCTTAGAATATTAACTATGTTCATTTCAAAATCTATACCTACTAATTCTAGACCATTATTCGCTTGACTTGAAGTCAGGAAGAGGAGACAAAAGTATAGAACTCTTGAATATAAAAGAAAATATAAAGCTCGACAACAACACATAAATTACAAACCGTGCATATCAATACGTATCGCCACGTAAAGACACGGGATAATTAAAATTACTATAACCCCAAGGTAATAGTAAAAATAAATAAAATCCTCCGGTGGTTGATGAAAGAGAAGAATGACAGATATGAAAATTAGGAGTATATCAAGGATCAGAACAGGATGGAGCATATTAACGAATGTTTTAAAATATGAATTGAGGAAGGAAGAATAGAAGGTGTGAGCTGTGAGAATAAGGAAACGAAGAGGTGGATTTATAGTAAAATATCCGACAGAGCAATCAAAACAGATGATCGTATTTAAAGTGGATCCTAAATTTCCTTAATTACCGAAGAATCAAATCTTATTACGAAGATTTTCTCCAAATCTCTTGAACTCCGGAAATCAACCCATCTACGTCAAAAGATATGACGAATCTACGCTTACTCGTTTCACTCTTTTGTGATAACTTCACTCGTACTCTTCACAAAAATCAAATTGCTTTATCTATATTACTTGATGATAATAAAACTCTAATTTCCAACTCGTATACGTCATGAAAACATAATTATTGTCAGCCGTGACCATCCCATTCAAATTTTGGGATGAAATTTCTTTAACGGGTAGGTACTGTGACAACCCGGAAATTTCCAACCAAATTTAAACTTTATCCTTATATTATTTCGACACGATAAGCAAAGTTTGTTAAGTTAAATCTCAAGAATTTTAAACTGTGTTCATACATTCATTATAACCTCAACCAAATTCCTACGATTCACGAACCGTTATATATAAATAGATATGTATATATGTATATATATTATAAATTGAGAATATTAATAAAGTATTAAACGTATAATACTTTACACGAACGTATTTGTTTCAATATGTTTATCGACGAAATTAGAAGATAATATTAAATGATTGATTTATCAGATACATTGTGATATGATTACGGGTTCACTGTGATTTAAGAAATCTATTCTTTTTGACAACATTTGGAAAATGGTAAAGTGATTTATAAGTAAGAACGTGGAGTGTAAATAACTTAGATGTTGGATATCGACAAGTTAAGTAACTCGACATTTTTCATTAAGATGATTTCATACATTTATTTAACCTTTGGACTTTATCCCATGCTTCACCAACAGACTGTAATTTAAAAAAACTTGAAATCTATTATGAATATATATGATTCTACTTTTCTAAAATGTTTTATGATATAATGATTTTCATTATTTTAACCTTTAAACAAAATGATTCTTAAATATATTTAGTTTTGGAAAACAAAATTATCATATTTATTTGATTTAGTTTCAAACGTACAAAAACGTTTTCAGTTTAAAAAGAACTTTATTATTAAAATGTATATAACTTTTATAAATATCTAGAACCGCTTTTGACAACTCATTACTTAACCAGTATGATAAAGATAACGATATTTATATTTTATTTTATTAAATATATATAACAATTTAAATTAATATTATATATATTTATACGCGTATTATACGTACATAGTTTATACTTTTACTATACTTAAACTTTACCTTTACTTTATTTTTACTTTACTTTAACTTTAATAATTCACTTTAATAATTCACTTTAATAATTCATACTTTAATAATTCACTTTAATAATTCATACTTTAATAATTCACTTTAATAATTCAAAAATCTATTATAAATAGAATTCAATAGGTTTCATTATTTCATAGAAACTTGAAAATATTTTTTCTCTAAACTCTCTCAATCGATGTACATATATATATTTACTCTGTATTATTTCAAGATATTATTAGTATACATAAAATATTACGACGGAGTGCTGTCCGAGTGATTTCAAAATTGTTTTTCGAGCGGGATAGAGCTAAGAAAATTATGGGTTATAGCTATGGAGGTTATGGGTATGGTTCGGGAGTATTGCTCGTGAGTCAAACTAGTGTTTATCATCCCCGTTGCGTCTATGTACTTTTCCTGCAATATTGAATCTCAATATTGATACGTGAGCCCTCATAACTTAACTTTTATATATTATTAGTGTATCCTTGACTAGTGCTCGAGTATATAGGATTATGCATGCTTATACGTTCGTTATTATCGTTAGATAAGTTATGTCGAACCTTGAATTAAATACATATGCTATTAAGATAAGGTATATGATATGCATGTCGTTGGAAAGCTAGCGAAAAATTAAGAACTTTTCATTTAGATATCGAATGATTTCGATGAACGGTTTAGAAGTTATAGTCAATTGAATTTTTGTAAAAATGATAATTATTATCGTCGTTATTATCGTCATTATAATCTTATTATTATTATTATTATTATTATTATTATTATTATTATTATTATTATTATTATTATTATTATTATTATTATTATTATTATTATTATTATTATTATTATTATTATTATTATTATTATTATTATTATTATTATTATTATTATTATTATTATTATTATTATTATTATTATTATTATTATCATTATCATTGTCGTTATTAATAAAAGATATTATTGTTATTTTTATTATTATTATTATTATTATTATTATTATCGTTAAGATTATTATTATTATTATTATTATTATTATTATTATTATTATTATTATTATTATTATTATTATTATTATTATTATCATTCAAATAGTTATTAGTATTATCATTAATATTATTATTGTTAGTATTATTATAATTAAAACTAATATTAGTAACATCTAATTATTATGATTACTATTATTATTATTAATATGAACGCGATATAAAAGACGACTAAAAGCAATTAAACGAAGCGATTAGGAAATAATGAGTATGAGTATCATGATGAAATTAAGATATTGTAAGATATTGATTTAAAGGAAAAATACCGTTTTCATTATTTTACTATTATTATTATTATTAAAAGTATTATTAATATTAAAACTATCATTTTTACTAAAATTATTATTTTTAATAAAAATATCATTGTTAATATGAAACATCATTATTATTATCATTTTAGTACTATTATTAATAAAAATTATCATTTTATCATTTTTAGAAAATATAATTATTGTTATTTTTATTAGTAGAATAATAATAATTATTACAAAATAATACAACTTTTACTTATTATTATTATTATTATTATTATCAATATTATTTTATCAAAAAGATAGATCTATGGGCTTAACAAACCCCATTCTGGAATTTGGAATGCTTTAGTACTTCGATTTAAATGGTGATTACGATTGCCAATATTTATGGCATACTTGCGAGTATGCGGGGGATATTTTATATGCATTATGTTAATTTCGGTTACCAGGTTTTCATCATACGAATGATTTTTATACACTTGCGAGTGTAAGGTTGTTTATGAAAAATGAAATCTTGTGGTCTATTAAAATTATGGAATTGATGGATTATGATAAACTAATGAACTCACCAACCTTTTGGTTGACACTTTAAAGCATGTTTGTTCTCAGGTATTAAAGAAAATCTTCCGCTGTGCATTAGCTCATTTTAAAGATATTACTTGGAGTCATTCATGGCATATTTCGAAAGACGTTGTATTCGAGTCATTGAGTTCATCAAGATTATTATTAAGTCAATTATAGTTGGATGTATTATGAAATGGTATGCATGCCGTCAACTTTAGATGTAAAGAAAGTTTGTATTTTAAAAACGAATGCAATGTTTATAAAATGTATCATATAGAGGTCAAATACCTCGCGATGTAATCAACTATTGTGAATCGTTTATAATGTATATGAACGGGTCCTTTCACCTGATAGCTAGACTGGGTTTGGTAAAGCAATGTTCATACATGACATCGTAGACACTTCCTCCATTGAAATATATCCTATGAACCCGTCTATTGTAGATTTTTCCACTTATGGTTACTAGGAGATCTGATGGGGTAATAGTATCTAGTGCTGGAAAGAAAACTTCATCATACTCCATGATCCTATAACTCCTGCCTCTTTTCTTGTAGTGTTGATACGAATCTATTGCGAAGATGGCTTTGTCTGCATGTGGTTTCTTTTCTTCGTTCAAGGGGTCGTCTATTTTTCCTTCTTCGGGTTTCGTATCCCCTTAATGAGGTGGGATAGCTTTCCGAATTGAACTGCTTCTTCGATTGCTGTTTTGAGATTGAAGCATTCGTCTATTTCGTGACCATAATCATTGTGGAAATTGCAAAACCTGTTCATATCTCTTGGTTTTCCTTTGTTCGACAGTCGTCCCGGAGCTTTAAAATGATTGGCTGCTTTCTATGTGGCTAGTATTTCCTTCGGGGATTTTATGAGTGTCCCCAATATTCCAGCTCTGGAATCCCTTCAGTATTGAAAGGACCCGTCCTAATCCACCTGGACGAAGTCATCAACATTTGGTCCCATTGCGATGATTGGCTCCAAGTAATGCCCTTATATTGAGCAAATGCACAGCGGAAGACTTAATTCGTACCTGAGAATAAACATGCTTTAAAGTGTCAACCAAAAGGTTGGTGAGTTTATAGGTTTATCATGACAATCATTTCAATATGTTAATAGACCACAAGATTTCATAATCATAAACATAATACACTCGCAAGTGTATGTAAAGCATTCTAAGTGGTTGAGCACTTGGTAACCATACTTAACATTTAATCAACGTCGCATATTCCCTTTATTATGAAATCTCACTACACCGTACCAAGTGTAGTCACCAAAACGAAGTACTGTGCAACCGTTGAATACTGGTCGTCCAGTCCGGTTGGGATTGTCAGGCCCGATAGATCTATCAACAGGATTCGCGTTTACAATACCCATGTAAATAGTAGTTACCAAGTTACAGGGAAGTATGCCAGTGGTACAACTCAACGTAGAATATATTTTTAAGTACTTGTGTCTATTTTGTAAACATTTATAAAAGCAGCGCATGTATTCTCAGCCCAAAAATATATATTGCAAAAGCAATTAAAAAGGGAGCAAATGAAACTCACTTTTGCCTTGAAGGTATTTAATTCGACTTGGTCTCCGATAGATATCACGAACCTAACCATATATATAATATATCAACATATTTTCTTTTTAAGTAATCGTTACATATATATATACTTTTAATACTTTTAATATTTTCTTAGTCCGTAGTTAGCAGTCCGATGTTAGTGGTCCACAATTATTTGCTTAAATAAAATAAATAAAGACCCATTCGTATTGATCAGAATTAATCTCGACCCATGGTACTATGTTGTCAAATGACGTGTTGCGTACATAAAGTACCGTGTTGTCAAATGACGTGTTGCGTACAATCATGAGGTCTTATGATTAATCTTCTCGTGTTGTTTACGGGTGGTCCTGAAATATATAAAATCAAATCATAAGTAATTATATATAAAATATCATATTAATTAGAAAAGATATGATTAATTTACTTTTTCTCCAAATATTTTCGTAGCTAAACTAGCTTCGGATACCCAATCTTGTTTTAGTCGTAGTTTCTTCATTACAACTCCGTTTTAGTTGGTTCAACTTGCCACTTCCTTGGATCGAGTCAAATTTTAAGAATATGAACTGAAAATACCTTAGTTTGTATTCGAAATCATAGGTTATGGGTCAAACTTTGGTGAAACTTATGAAAGTGATCATTTTCCATCATAAAAACAACATTTAATGATCATTTTTCTAAAAATACTTACACTTTGAGTTAAACCATGAAATTTTTATGTGTTAAAATATTCATAAGAAATATCATTTTTCCAGAACATGAACTTCCAATTCAAAGTTCAAGATGGTTTTTAATTATCCAACCCAAAACAGCCCCCGGTTGCACTCCGACGACGTAGATTCGGTTTTTAAGATGTTCTTTGTAAAACCAAGTTATATCTTGTTAGGTTAGCATATCATTATGATATATTACAGGTCTTGAAGTGTTTTAAAAGTCAAGTTAGAAGGATCTATTTAGTTTGCGAACAAGTTTGAAATCATTCAAACTATGTTCTTGTTGTTAAAATTTTATACCACAAAATAAGATAGCTATATGAATATGAATTGAATAAGATTATGAACAAGGTTACTACCTCAAGTTACTTGGACAAAGTTACTGTAAAAGATAAGAAATAATCTTGGAATCAAAGAGTGGTGGAGTTAGATCAAAAGGTTGGAAGTAAACTTCTTCAAATGGGTGGTTATTTTGATATGTTCTTGAAAGAGTTTTCTTATGGTGTTTAAGGCTTGTAATTGAAGCTAAATGATGGGGAAAATGCTTGGAAATGATCAAGTATGAAGTTAGGAGTATTTTTAGAGAGAAATTAGGGTGTAGGTATGAGAAAATGGAGTGAAGAAATGGTGTTCATTTATAAAAACGTTTTTAGTTTATAAAGAAATAAAAGGATTCCTAATTTTGTTTTCTTACTAATAATTCATACTACTTGACAAATCCTAGTTACCTCATATCTAGAGCAGTAATAATGTTGATTAGGATGTTGATTTGATGTGTATATACCAATAGTAAATACGTATAGAAGCTGGGTATGATACGGGTACATATACCCTAGATATACGTATAGAAATCTTGAGGAAACGGAACAAGAATTCAAATATAGCTATCTTTTGTGAATATACTTATATTGTTTTATGTATTTAAGTCCTTAAAAAGTGATTAAATACATTATATATACGATACACGTATAAGCATTATAGATTATAAGTATATATATCAAAGAATGTTACGTATAGTTATCGTTTTGAAAACTTAAGTTAGTAGTTTCAAAATATACTTATAACTCATTGTCACTAGTACACAATGAGATGTTAAACCATCCTTAGATCATGTTAAATATATATAAATACATATATATACACAAACATATAATTATCGTATGTTATATAGTTCGTGATATCATCGGTCATATTGGACGGTCACACGTTGTGTAAAACTCTTTTCAAAAACACAAGTCTCAACAATTTGGATTGCTTATCATGTTGGTATGGTTTAATTTATGTAAATACTAATCTCATAAGTATAATTTGGTTGGAAAATTCTGGGTCATTACAGTACCTACCCGTTAAAGAAATTTCGTCCCCGAAATTTGATAGAGGTTGTTATGGATAACAATAAGAAGGTTTTCATGATAAATATAAGGTGATAATGGAGTTTTATCATCATTGAGTAATGTAGATAAAGCGATTCGATTATGCGAAGAATATAAATGAGACTATCGTAAAAGAGTGAGATGAGTAAAATATATTCGTCTTAACTGATGACGTAGTTATGATTGATTTTCGGGATTTAAGGGATTTAAAGAGAATCTTACGTAATAAGATTTGGTTCTTTGGTGATTAAGGAAATCAGGATCTTCTTTGATTATATGCAATAATCTGTTTCGATTGCTCTGTCGGATATTTCACTATAAATTCACCCCTTCGTTTCCTTATTTTCCACGACTCACACCTTCTATTCTTTCTCCCTTGATTCTTACTTTAAAGCATTCATCAATATGCTCCATCCAGTCCTGATTCTTGATATACTCCTAATTTTTATATCTGTCATTCTTCTTTTTCATCTACCACCAGAAGAATCTATTTACTTCTACTATACTCTTGTGTTTATAGTGTTTCTAATTCTCCCGTGTCTCTATATTGCTATCTGCATCGATATATACGGTTTGTAATTTTAGGGTTATTATCGGAGTTTATATTCTTCATTATTTTTCGGAGCTTCATGCTTTCGTTCTCTCTTCCCGACTTCGAGTCAAGCGAGTAATGGTCCGGAATTCGTAGATATGAAATTCAGAATGAACATAGCTAATGCTCTAAGAAGAAAATGGTAATAGAACGATTTTGATTTGTTAAATTACCAGAATACCCTGAAGAAGACCGAGTCATCCAGAAAAATATTCTCTTGATATGTTTAGAGATTAGATAGAATGTAAGAATCGTGTAAATGGCACATGATGACGGTACTGTGAATCATCATGCTTCATTAGAAACTCAGCATGACTTACTGTATTATAATGACGTTGATCAAGTATCATTATATTATACTAATCCATGCTTCAGTTCCCAACACTACTTCAAAACATTCATATTTTAAACTCGAAGGTTTCAGAATTTAGAAACTAACACAGTTTCTTTTATGTTGCAGATATTACGGAGAGATAAATGATCTCAGATAAGAATAGTTGTGAAAATATCGCTAGAAATATGGAGGATATTTATAATAGAACATACGAGAATATCTTAGAATTTCTAATATCAATGGATGATGAAGAAGATTTGTCTGTGAAGGTTTAGAATGAGAAATAAGATGTTTGCTAACGATTTCAGTAGGCACAGAATCATTTGGATTCTTTGAAGGCAAACTTATTCTTTGTGATTTGTCCACGGCTTTCTTCATAGTTTCGCATAATCCGCTTTTCGGTACTAAATTTTCTATCGAGCGTTCCTAACACTCCTTTCTTTATCATCAAACTTTTGGCCATTAAGATCATCTACAACATGCTGCTTCGTCAGCATTTTCAAAGTTAACTGATCTGGGTCATCGGTTATCAAACCGAGGTAGTTTCAGGAGAATTGTGTTTTTAAAATGATTAATCGCTGATGGTAATATTGTGGAATATAAAAGGTTCCCCAGTAACAATAAAGAGTACGCATATATATCGCGGTTATAATAAAGTTGTTTCGGATGAAAAGTCGGAGTTGACTTGCTGGAGCTGTGACAAAATTAGCTACTTTGGAAAGGGATTGCAAAATGATCTTCGGTAATAACAATGTCAAAGGAACTAGAACATATACGTGTCAAACGTTTACTCAGTTTCCGAGGGTTTTTCAGGTGCATAACTATATGCATCAATCTTTTCTTCCGTAGATGAAGTGCGGTTGGTTTATCCTCTCGATTGAGGTGTTTTTAAGAATCATGATAGATTTGAACGCTGATTGTAATCGTCGAGATACAATGAGGTTTAAGATGAAATCAAGTGGCAATCTTGAAGAAATGTTTAGTTTCATATGTTATAATCAATATTTTAATTCATTTTAATTGTCCAATGTCATTAGTCCACAGTCCATAGTCCACAGTAACAGTCCAATAATTCATATATAGTTTAATATATAATATACGAATTAATTAATACGTGTCGTGACCCGTATACGTCTCAGACTCGATCACAACTCAAACTATATATATTATTATAGAATCAACCTCAACCCTGTATAGAGAACTCGATCATTACTGCATATAGATTGTCTATGGTGATTCCAAATAATATATATAGATGCGTCGATATGATATGTCAAAACATTGTATACGTGTCCCGATATTTAAAGTGCGTAAAATAATTATAGAAATTAAATGACGATAAATAAAAGTGCGATAATTAAATTGCGATAAATAAACTGCGATAAATAAAATGTAATCAGTTAGCTAGGAACAGTTAGCTGGAACAGTTAGCGTGGATTCTTAACAAAATTTTTCATAGTTAATATGTTTGTTTCTAACAGATTTTATTTTGTCATATGTTTTATTCATATGCCACTTGTTGGATTCTGGGAAGTCAAAATCCAAATATGAAATTGAATGAAAATGGTTATTCTGCGGTGAACGGATACGTATATCGGTGGTTGTAAGTAGGATAGTAAATGACTGTTGAATCAGCTTCGACGAATGTACAATGTAACTTATTAAGATGAAATCTAATTATTCCTCGGGTATTACCTACCCGTTAAAAAAAATTTCACCATTAATATTTTGTACAAAAGAACTTTTAATTACAATCTTTATGAAAACATATATACATATATATTTTCTTCAGATGAAATCATGAATTTAATGAGTTAATATGATATTAATCTCATTTGCTTTTTGGTTTGAGCTAGAATAAGAAATCTCTAAAACTTTTTGAAACCACATATTCTTCGCAGAATATCAATGAAGTTATGGATCAATACTTCATCGTTCATTATTGTTGGTACTCCTTGGTATCTATGGTGCGTATGATGTTGATGTTTGTGGGACAGATTATGATGTCGAGACGTGTGATGCGGATGTTGTTTGTTAGTGGTGATGATGGTATTGTTGATGTTATTGATGGTGGTGCTGATTATGCTGCTGGTGCTACTGCTGGTGTTTGCAACCTTCGCACCATGTTCTCCAAAGCCGTCACGCGAGCGCGAAGTTCGTTAACTTCTGCTAGTACACCGGGATGATTGGCGGTTGGAGTGAGCGAATGAAAAAGAATTGTAATATGGGATAGTATATAATTGTGACGAGATACTCTAGAAATGAGAGAGAAAATGGTGTTTCGAATAGGTTCGCCGGTAAGTGCTTCAGGTTCATCGCCAAGAGGGCAATTTGGTGGATGGAATGGATCACCTTCTTCTTGTCTCCAGTGATTTAGTATATTACGAACCCATCCCCAATTCATCCAGAATAGATGATGGGAAATTGGTTGATCCATTCCGGTGACGCTGCTTTCGGAGCCCGAATGGAAATCCATATCGGCATAACTGTCGGAATCTGAAGAATTCGAACTAGATGCGGAATCCATCTTGTATAATGGGAAAAATGAATTTTTGGTATGGAATAGATTATAGGAGTTAGATTTGGTACTCTTCAATACATAATTTACATATGTATATATAATACCAAAATCCCGTAAATTACGGAGAATCTTTGAAAAGATATCAGTCAAAGTTCGCAATAACAGATATGCTAAGATAAGAATTCGTCTATACACTATCAATGCAGTAAATGCAGTAAAACGTGTCTAGACTTATGAATGATAAGCAGGTAATTTTTTAAGGATGATAAGCAGATGATTTCCGACTAGAAATGATAAGCAAAACTTTTGACATGTAGACACGGTCGAAGTCCAGACTCATTAATGCATCCTAACAACTACTAGTTAGACACACTAATGCAAGACCTGGTTCGCTACGACCACCGCTCTGATACCAACTGAAAGGACCCGTCCTAATCCACCTGGACGAAGTCATCAACATTTGGTCCCATTGCGATGATCGTCTCCAAGTAATGCCCTTATATTGAGCAAATGCACAGCGAAAGACTTAATTCGTACCTGAGAATAAACATGCTTTAAAGTGTCAACTAAAAGGTTGGTGAGATTATAGGTTTATCATGACAATCATTTCAATATGTTAATAGACCACAAGATTTCATAATCATAAACATAATACACTCGCAAGTGTATGTAAAGCATTCTAAGTGGTTGAGCACTTGGTAACCATACTTAACATTTAATCAACGTCGCATATTCCCTTTATTATGAAATCTCACTACACCGTACCAAGTGTAGTCACCAAAACGAAGTACTGTGCAACCGTTGAATACTGGTCGTCCAGTCCGGTTGGGGTTGTCAGGCCCGATAGATCTATCAACAGGATTCGCGTTTACAATACCCATGTAAATAGTAGTTACCAAGTTACAGGGAAGTATGCCAGTGGTACAAATCAACGTAGAATATATTTTTAAGTACTTGTGTCTATTTTGTAAACATTTATAAAAGCAGCGCATGTATTCTCAGCCCAAAAATATATATTGCAAAAGCAATTAAAAAGGGAGCAAATGAAACTCACTTTTGCCTTGAAGGTATTTAATTCGACTTGGTCTCCGATAGATATCACGAACCTAACCATATATATAATATATCAACATATTTTCTTTTTAAGTAATCGTTACATATATATATACTTTTAATACTTTTAATATTTTCTTAGTCCGTAGTTAGCAGTCCGATGTTAGTGGTCCACAATTAGTTGCTTAAATAAAATAAATAAAGACCCATTCGTATTGATCAGAATTAATCTCGACCCATGGTACTATGTTGTCAAATGACGTGTTGTGTACATAAAGTACCGTGTTGTCAAATGACGTGTTGCGTACAATCATGAGGTCTTATGATTAATCTTCTCGTGTTGTTTACGGGTGGTCCTGAAATATATAAAATCAAATCATAAGTAATTATATATAAAATATCATATTAATTAGAAAAGATATGATTAATTTACTTTTTCTCCAAATATTTTCGTAGCTAAACTAGCTTCGGATACCCAATGTTGTTTTAGTCGTAGTTTCTTCATTACAACTCCGTTTTTGTTGGTTCAACTTGCCACTTCCTTGGATCGAGTCAAATTTTAAGAATATGAACTGAAAATACCTTAGTTTGTATTCGAAATCATAGGTTATGGGTCAAACTTTGGTGAAACTTATGAAAGTGATCATTTTCCATCATAAAAACAACATTTAATGATCATTTTTCTAAAAATACTTACACTTTGAGTTAAACCATGAAATTTTTATGTGTTAACATATTCATAAGAAATATCATTTTTCCAGAACATGAACTTCCAATTCAAAGTTCAAGATGGTTTTTAATTATCCAACCCAAAACAGCCCCCGGTTGCATTCCGACGACGTAGATTCGGTTTTTAAGATGTTCTTTGTAAAACCAAGTTATATCTTGTTAGGTTAGCATATCATTATGATATATTACAGGTCTTGAAGTGTTTTAAAAGTCAAGTTAGAAGGATCTATTTAGTTTGCGAACAAGTTTGAAATCATTCAAACTATGTTCTTGTTGTTAAAATTTTATACCACAAAATAAGATAGCTATATGAATATGAATTGAATAAGATTATGAACAAGGTTACTACCTCAAGTTACTTGGACAAAGTTAATGTAAAAGATAAGAAATAATCTTGGAATCAAAGAGTGGTGGAGTTAGATCAAAAGGTTGGAAGTAAACTTCTTCAAATGGGTGGTTATTTTGATATGTTCTTGAAAGAGTTTTCTTATGGTGTTTAAGGCTTGTAATTGAAGCTAAATGATGGGGAAAATGCTTGGAAATGATCAAGTATGAAGTTAGGAGTATTTTTAGAGAGAAATTAGGGTGTAGGTATGAGAAAATGGAGTGAAGAAATGGTGTTCATTTATAAAAACGTTTTTAGTTTATAAAGAAATAAAAGGATTCCTAATTTTGTTTTCTTACTAATAATTCATACTACTTGACAAATCCTAGTTACCTCATATCTAGAGCAGTAATAATGTTGATTAGGATGTTGATTTTATGTGTATATACCAACAGTAAATACGTATAGAAGCTGGGTATGATACGGGTACATATACCCTAGATATACGTATAGAAATCTTGAGGAAACGGAACGAGAATTCAAATATAGCTATCTTTTGTGAATATACTTATATTGTTTTATGTATTTAAGTCCTTAAAAAGTGATTAAATACATTATATATACGATACATGTATAAGCATTATAGATTATAAGTATATATATCAAAGAATGTTACGTATAGTTATCGTTTTGAAAACTTAAGTTAGTAGTTTCAAAATATACTTATAACTCATTGTCACTAGTACACAATGAGATGTTAAACCATCCTTAGATCATGTTAAATATATATAAATACATATATATACAGAAACATATAATTATCGTATGTTATATAGTTCGTGATATCATCGGTCATATTGGACGGTCAAACGTTGTGTAAAACTCTTTTCAAAAACACAAGTCTCAACAATTTGGATTGCTTATCATGTTGGTATGGTTTAATTTATGTAAATATTAATCTCATAAGTATAATTTGGTTGGAAAATTTTGGGTCATTACAAGTATGGCCCAAACTTGTTCCTATCGTCCCCTTTTCCATTCCTTCCCCCCCTTCGCTCTGACCATTCGTTCCACTTGTGTGTTGCTGGTTTGCCTTGAATAAAGTTCCCAGCCGTTTCTTTAGTATCCAACCATACGTAGGCATTATTTAACAGGGCTTCGTAGGTTTAGGGAAGATCCTTACCTAAGTTCTCGATAAGATGGCGAACCTACAATCCATACAATAATCCCGATATCCTCTGAGATTCCAGTAGGTCTGGGATCTGTTGGGTTTCATTAGTTTACCTGATGAGGAAGGATCTCGTACCTTCGTTATCTCTTTGCTTTATGCTATGAGCCGCCACATGGTTTTTTTGTGTTGCTTCTGTTGACTAAACTTAGATCTGAATTGACGTTTAAGATCTTCAAAGCTTGAAATTGAATCCTTTAGAAGAGAGTCGAACCAGACGCGTCACCTTTCAACATATAGGAAAAAGCATGGCATGCTACCGGTATGCTCCATTTTGACATCCTCGCCGCCCCTTCGAATATATTCGGGAAGTCGTCGGGGTCATCTTTTCCTTCGTAATATACTAAATGAGCTGGTATCTTCATCCTATCTGGGAATTGACAACACTGAATTCTTAGAATAAATGGGATTCCCCGAGGATTTTCCGTGTTTGGAGCCTCCAATGGATGGGTGGTTCCCCCTGGTTGTATGTACACACAATTGGGTGAGGGTTGTGTGGCATATTCCACGTCTGGTAGTAGCAGGGGTTGGTTCCTAGAACTATGGGAAAGGTGTTAGTATAGGCATAGTTCCTACGAAGGTAGGGTTTTGATTCACACACAGTATTCCTTGAGGCCATATGAACTGATTTTGGGGTAGTGATCCACTCCAAATTATGAGCTGAGGTGGAACGAAGGCGTTTGGTACGCGAGGTATGGTGGTAGAAACTACGATGTGGTTATACATGGATTGTTTAGGGATTTCCAAAGTAACTTGGGCTTGTGAGGTGTTGGTGGTTGTTGTATGATGTGCTGTGGTCTGGAAATGGAGACCTGCGGTAGTGGTAGATGTGGGATTCTGGTGTGCTAGCTCTTCTTTTTCTCTTTCTTCGTCGTATTCTTCACTTTCATATGTTAGTGTCCTCTTGCTTTGAAGGATCCCTGTAGCTTTTAGGTCCTTCATAACCGTCTTGGTGTGGTCATACTTGTTTAAAATGAACGTTTTGTCTATGAGTGGTGGTGGTTCCACGATTGCGAACCCTGGAAATTGGTAGAGGTGAACGCAGTAGGCGAGAGAGGTGATTTTGTAAGCGTTCCTACCGTTGTAAATTCCACTTTTGATTGATTTGAGGTTAGTGTATCTCTGGGTGGTGTAAACCCAGGTGGTGTGTGACTGGAGTTGGTCATGGCGCAGACTTTGTACTTTTTCAAACAGAGTATATATTTTTGAGTTCCACCGGGTGTGCCAATTGTTTATACAATTATTGGAAGATCTTATCGAAGGGATAAGTATGCCAAAGCCGGGTCATGAAGAAGATAAAATGTGGGTGAACTGGGAGTGAATTTCTCTTCATTGGCAATTCCCCCGAAGGTAGCAAGTATGATAACTGCTTTACGCCACTAAGAGAGAGTTGATAGTATGAGGATATGAAATCCGGTTCATTATTGTATGAGAACATGTCTCATTTAGTTTTCTTATATTTGTAGGAGAGTTTTCTCTCCTTTTAAGTTTGCTAGTTCCCCATACAATTTGGAAGGATTAGTTGAATTTTCCTTTTCGGCTTCTTACAAAGCGAAAGTCACATTTCTTCTTTCTATCTTTGCTCAATTGACCCGTCGGGCTATTATGAGGGTAACGTATTGACTTTTATCCATCTAAGGTGTGCGTGGTACTCGATGCCACCGCCTCGTTATGAATGGCTTTGCATGTTTTCTTCGTTCCTTTCTTCGTATATATCCTTACCTCGTAGGGGTGGGGTACACTAGCATTGGTGGTAAGAAGATTGTTGTTGGGTGAGCTTTTGGAAATGACCATTGTTTGGCAGATATGTTTGACAAGATGTTTCTCTCTAATATTACTCCAATCATACATATTTTGAATTCATAATATTGTTTCCTAACACTTTGATTTCGAGTAAATTTGAAGACTTTTTGTACGTGTTTAAGTTAAAATGATGATTTGGGTTCATGAAGTCTTTAATGAAACGCTATATATTATCAAATGGAAGTGAGTGGATGACTCTCTTATTATTTTCTGTGGCTGAAGCATATGAACACATTCGTGCGATAGCTACTAAAGTGAGTTGGTTTCGTTTTATTTGGTTTTGTTAATGTAATCCTCGTCATGCTTTTATCTTGTTTCTTCTTATCAGAGAAAAATTGAAGACCCTTGACAAGATGAAAGTTTGGGAGATTCAAATAATCAAGAGCTTATATGTCCTTTGTGTAATGCATGTTTAGAGTCGCATTTTCATTTGTTTTATGAATATTGCTTCTCCATGCTATATGGTAAAAGATGACACAATTTGCTTGTATCGTGGATCGAAGTAATAGTTGGTTGAAGATTTTGAATGGCTTAGCTAATGACCTGATCAAAAGTGTTGCAGTCATGGTTTCAAAACTTATGCTACTTCAGTTTATTTTAATTGGGAAGAGCAAAATTGATGAAATGTATTCAACATTTTGTTAAAATTAATGTTTGTTCAATTTAAAGAGCCAAGACAAGTGAGGGAACTGAAGATAACATGAAAATCAGTGTAGAAAAATATATGCGAAACGAAACTACTATACAATCAGAATGCATAACTATGTAATCATATGATTAACATGCGATACAAATATAAAATAATACGCTGGAAAATAAAATAGATAAAATCCGATTAAAAGGGTTGAATCGGGCTTGTGTTTGACACAATTCGCTTAAACAGATTCGATGTTTGTTCCCAGGGTACACCGGTTTGAAGCAGCGTACTGCCGGACTAGAACACTTTCCTAAAAAGAGAAAGGAAATGGTGAGACCGTCGTTGTAACGAGACTAAAGTTGAAAAACGAATTTGATTTCATTTGTATATAAAAGTAAAGAAATTGGGATTAGTCGCGTTCTGAGTGCTACTGCAGTTTTGGTTATGAATTAGGTGTAAAATTGACCAAAGTGTGTGAAAAAGATCAAGAAAACTGCAAAGTGCTGGAAATGGCCTAAGAACAACGTTCCTGATATCCACAACGGAGTTCCACTCAAAAGAATGGCGTTCCAAAGCCTGGAACGACGTTCCACCTGGAGAAAACGACGTTCCAAGCCAAGAACGACATCCCATTGCAAAGGAATGGAAACAAAAAATTTGGGAATTTAGAGGACGAATCGGGAATGACATTCCTATTTAATTGAACGAGCACTAGAATAAAATTTTTGAAAGAAGAACGACGTTCTACTGGGTAACTGTGGGCAGTTTTTATGAAGGAGAATAAATAGAATTATATGAGGGTTTTTCTCATATAGTTAGATAACAACTCATAACATCACATAGTGCAGTAATCAATTTTCAACATATACATTAAGGATTGGAGATTAGCTCAAGATCTAGGGCTTGTTCTTCATCATCTTCATCTTCTTCATCTAGCTCAATTTGTAATTTTCATAAGTTTGGTACAATCTTATCTTTATTATTGCACAGTGATGTTTGAATCTACTTCTATTACTTGAATTGTTCTTGTTCTAGCCATGTTTGGCTAGATCTTGTGATGTACACTTGATTATGATGCTTTTAAGCTAAGGATTGTTCATATTTATGTTATTGGTTATGTTTGGATGAATCTAGGAGTTGATGGTAGTGATTTGTTGTTAGAATTAGCTAAAAGATCATTTGTTATCTTTGTTTTGGACTTTACTTTGATTATATAGGTTGTGTAGCTTCTCTTAGGGATTTGATTAGTGAAGCAACTTGTACTTCTACACTTAGGTGATCTAGATAATCAAATTAGGAATTTCAAAGGATTGGGTTCTTGGTTAGGATTGGTTTTCAATTGGTTCTTAGTCAAAATAGTGAAGTTTGGTTTTCTTAAGGGATTTTGATCACCAAAGGGTTTTAGGGACTTTAACCCAAGCTAAGTACTAATGATAATTGCATTAGTCAACTAGATCTATTCGAAATAAGCTTATGGGAATTTACAAGTGTTAATTTGATCATTAGAACATCTAGTAGGAATACTAGTACAAAGTTTGAACACAATTAGATCTTAAGTGAAGAAAAGAACAATCTGAATGCTTCAAGTGGAATAGTCAAGTGTGATTTTAGTTAATTTGCAATTATTTTTATTAATATCTCAAAATATAAAACTGCCCAACCAATCAAACTTTTAAATGATTATGAGTTTTCATTGATTCAACTAGCAATTACCCGTCTCTTGAGACGAATCTTAAACGAAAAACTTGCTAATTACAACTACCGAGTTATTGTGTCTCAAATGCATGTTACATAGTTGAGTCTAAGTTTGAATATAAATATAAAAGAAATTATGTATGTTTGTGAGAGCATATCAAACGTTTTGGCGCAGCTACCGGGGAGCAATTAGCTAGTTGGATTTTTGAGTCAAGCTTTTAATTGTTCGATCCTTTTGTAAAGATTTATCCTTGCAAAGGTTACTTTTCCTGTTTTTATTATATTATTGTGGTTTTGAGAAACCCGTGTTTTGTTTTTGTTTGTGATCAAAGGTTAGGTACCATGGTTCATGAAAAGGAGATCCCAAAAGGATCAAGAGTTTGAACATCCATTTTCTGATCCAGAGAGGCACGTTCATGGGGTTTATAAGAAAAGGAAAGAAAGGGTATTAAAGAAGAATTTTGAGGTTTTACCACTTTGTATTGACGAAATGGAAGATGTTTTTAACACCCTGTCAAAATCCATTAACGGAGTTGTTAACTCTGGTCCCAGTGCTTGGCTTGACTTCTATGTAACAGCAAAGTTCTACAACGGAAGCAAAAAGTACCTGAGAATAAACATGCTAAAAGTGTCAACCAAAAGGTTGGTGAGTTCATAGGTTTATCATAACTAATGATTTTGATAATAGTAATAGATCACAAGATTTCAGTTTCCATAATTATCCTTACACCACAGTGTATTAAAAAGATTCTACAACCATGGGCACCTAGTAACAGCCTTAACGATAATAATATAATAAAGAATACCCCTGATGTCTATAGAGCACCGAATCAAGTGCGATAAATACCCTCGAAGTACTAAACATCCATTGACTGGTAGCGCGACTAGCCCGGATGGGGTTGTCAAACCCGATAGATCTATCAATAGGATTCGCGCCTACGGTACAAAGACCAATAGATTACGTTACCAAGCTAGGGGAATATTTGTGATTCTAACCCACGTAGAATTTAGTTTAGTATTTGTATCTATTTTGTAAAACAGATATAAAACATTGCATGTATTCTCAGCCCAAAAATATGTATAAAAAGGGAACTACGAAAACTCACAATACGATATGATAGTTTGTAGTAAATATGCATATGATGGCACTGAACAAGTACAGAGTTGACCTCGGATTCACGAACCTATATTAAGTATATATATTAACAGATATACTCGTAATCATACAAATTTATATATATATAAATTTATTAGTTATGCCATTTTTATATTAATAACATATAAGTTTCTTATATTCATTTTATATATTCTAAATAGATAAGAATATTAATTGTATTATGTTATGTATATATATATATATATATATATATATATATATATATATATATATATATATATCATTTGTTTGCTAAAATAATATTGGTAATGATAAAAATAATAATAATGATACTAGTAGTAAAAATAATAATAATAATATAGTTTCAATGATAGCAAAAATGATAATTTTTATAAAAATGATAATAATGATAAAAATTTTTAATGATAATAATACTAATAAAGATAATCATCTTAGTAGTAATAATAATGATAACATTAATAATAATGCTTATAAATATAAAATGATACTAATGCTAATAACAATGATAATAATAATAATTTGTATTGTTTTCAAAATAATAATAATAATAATAATAATTCTACTCATAATAATGATAATAATGTTTAAAATGATAATAATAATGATAGTTAGTAATAATACTAATAATCTTAATGATATTAATAATAATACTTTTAATGATGTTAGTAGTAATAATAATAATAATTATAATAATAACAATAATAATAATAATAATAATAATAATAATAATAATAATAATAATAATAATAATAATAATAATAATAATAATAATAATAATAATAATAATAATAATAAATAAATGAGAAACTACCTTAATAGGCTTTTCTAAAAAAAAAATGCCATGGACGGGACTCGAACTCCAGACCTCTCGCTAACCCGCAACACCCCTTAACCATCTGCTCTAATCTATTTTTCTGAATATATTCCTAAGCTAAATTTATTTATCTATCATCTCTGTCATCTCCTCCTTCCTCTTCTTCTTTATAAATTTAATCGGCCAAAAATTCAAATCATAACCACAATGATTTAGGTTCTTTAATATAATCATAAATAATTAAAACTAAATGTTTGTATTAATAGAAAAACAAAAAAGAAGAAATAAAAAAAAGAAACTGCTGTTGCAATTTGCGAGCAGGAAAAATAAAAAATATTTGATTTTTAACTTGGAATGTTTTGATACCTCAATCCCTTCATGAAATATTTTCCAATTCACTCCTAGAAACTATCTAAATCATCAATTTAACTGAAAACATTAAAATGAAAATGAATTTCGTGATGAACACCAGGTTTGACTTTTTGAAATTGAATGTTTGACCTCAAAATTAGAATTCAATAAAAAGAATTGAAAGTTGATACTCTGCAGAAAGTTTACTCAAAGGATTCCTAACACAACTGTGTTATTACATTTTGAAATGGATTTCGTTTTCGAGTTTTGACTATAAAGTTCAAGAACAAAGTCGACGGTTTTGTTTTGTTGAATTTCGGTTTAATTTTTCAGGCTGAAGTGATTTATAATTGGTAATTGATAATGAAGAATCGAATGACTTTCATAACAATAATAGGTGATCGATTATATAAAGAGGAAATAGGTGTCGACATTCACATCACACTTAAGAAGAAAAGAGAGAAAAAATTAAAAAAATAATCAGGAGATTAAAGAAAATAAAGTTGGATCACGATATCTTTTTTATTTAAAGCAGATTACTTATCTAAATAAAGAATAAAAGCAGTTCATATTTTTAGAAAAAAATTAAAAGCAGATGTTGATTTTTAACTGCTTTTGGATTTGCTTGCATCATTTTTATTTTTAAATTTTAATTAATAATTAATAGATATAATAATAATACTATTAATAATAAAAATGCTAATAATAGAATTAATAATAATAATATTAATAATAGTAATAATAAGTTGTTTTATAAAAATAACCATAATTTTAATAATAATGATAATAATACTAAAATAAGGGTTTTAGTCAATATGGTACTACTAATATTATCCTTAATGTTAATACTAATAATTTTAATAATAATATTAGTAATGATATTTAATGATAACAAAAATTAATAATAATGATATTAATAATGATAATAATAATATTGGTAACTATAACAAATTAAATGTATCAACTTTCATATCTATATATTATATAACAATATATCTAATATTGATATTAATAATAATGAGAGTAATAATAATAATATTAGTACAGATAACAAATTAAATGTATTAAATTTCATATCAATATATTATCTTTTGAAAATGATAATATAACTAAAGTAAATTTTTTACTACTAATTATACTAATATTAATATTAATAATGGTATTAGTAACTATAAAAATAACAATGCTAATAATGTAATAATTTACATGTATATATACAAATGATATTAATGGCTAGTGATATATTATTAAAAATCATATTACTAATAATATTAATATAATTAATTAATACTAATGCATAATTATTTACGAATAATTGTTCGTGAATCATCGGAATCATATAAAAGTTATGTTTAAATTTAGTCGAAAATTTTTGGGTTGTCACAGTACCTACTCGTTAAAAGAAATTTCGTCCCGAAATTTGATTGTGGTCATCATGGCTAATAATAAAAATGTTTTTTTTCGTGACGAATATGAGTTGATAAATAGAGTTTTATCACTATTGAGTAATATAGATAAAATGATTCGATTACAAGAAGAGTATAAACGAAGCTATCATAAAAGATTGAAATGAAGAAATATATGTTTGCTTTAACTTTTGACGTAGTCACGATTGATTTCCAGAATTCAAGGGATTAAAGGAAATCTTCGTAATCTATAAGATTTGATTCTCTGATAATTAAGGAAATTGGGATTTTCTTTGATTAAATGCGGTAAATTGTCTCGATTGCTGTAACGACCCTACTTTTTCCGTTATCTTTTACCGTTTATTATTTAACGTCCGTTAATTGTTATTCGTGCCACGTCATTTCTATGATCTATATTATTATTATCATAATAATATATTAATTATTATGTGTCATATGAATATTTGTATTCATATTTTAAGTTGTACGTTTCTACGTGTCGTAGATTTCTATCCGGCGAATCTTTTCGGTTTTCAAACCAACGATCAGACTTTTGGGATTTTTAAATCCAATTTATTTTAAATATGATATTTTAATGTCATATGTTTATATATAGTGTTTATATATATATTTCGTCGCGTATTTGTTATCTCTCTGAATGTTTAATCGCGTAGCGGTGTTTTCTCGTTTCTGGCTTCGTACGGGCTTTCGGGCTAAGTGCTACTTGTCATTTATCAAATTTGGGCCAAAGGGGCCCACCCCCACACCCATTCGGCCGAACCCTTGCAAAAGGGGGGAGGTTTTGATTTTTGAAATCATTTTAACCTCATTAATTTTTCCATCTAATTTTGGTGCTAGCCTTTTTCTCCCATTTTAATCAATAACCTGAAACTCTCTTCTCCCTCTTCTTTCTTTTAGCCATCGCCCATATCACCATCACCATCATCTTTCTTCATCAATTTTGCTTGGAATTTAGGGCTTTCAAAATCAACGGATTCATCTCTTCGATCTCTACGCGCTCATATCTTTTATTTCTTGATTAGGGTATAAACCCTAGCCCTAGCCTTTTGATTTTTCTTATTTTTTACTGATTTTACATGTTATATTGATAGTATGATGATTATATGTTATTTTATTGTTGATAGTATGCGTAGAAATGCTCGATTCTATATGTTTTCGGGTTGATTATTTTGGGACAACATCTTGTTTTTTCATTTTTGTAAACTTAACTGATATAAAAGTGAAATTAAAGTATTTATATGATTTCCTCTCATCAAGATATTAATTTTAGACTCCGGATTCATGTTATTTCGATTCCCGGAGCTCTAGATATGATTAAAATGGTGTTTAATTAAAATTAAAATTTAAGGACGAATTGGTAAAGGTATGCTCCGACTTTTTGACCACTTTTGGAGTCTTTAGGGTGTACTAGTGTGTTAGTATTGATTTTTGGATGAACTTTCATGTTCGGGTCATCGAAATCCGAGCCACGGATCACCCGGTATGACAAAAACATGTTTTTGAACGGATTAAAGCTCCAAGTTGATTAATGGCTGTAGTTCATAGCTTGGTCGCTGTTGTTGGGGTGTTCTTGAGCACACTAATGTGTCGAGTGGGTTGGTTAGGCGAAGATATGTATAAGACTAGCTGAAAACTAATTTTCGGAGCTCAAGTTATGACCCAATGAACTTTTAATT
Organism: Rutidosis leptorrhynchoides; assembly: GCF_046630445.1. NCBI lineage: Eukaryota > Viridiplantae > Streptophyta > Magnoliopsida > Asterales > Asteraceae > Rutidosis > Rutidosis leptorrhynchoides. Next base: position 312,305,125 of record NC_092335.1, on the reverse strand, counting down.
AAAACTTATGGTCATTAAATAAGACTTATGATATAAATAATGTATTTCATTATTAATAAATTACTTATGATATAAAAAGTAATTAATTTAATTTAAGACTTATGATATATATATATATATATATATATATTTATTATATCATTTATTACTTAATTATGATTTAATTAAACATTTAATTAAACTTATGATTAATAATACTTTTATTATTAATGAAAAATACTTATGATAAGTATTAAACTTATATTATGAGATTATTATAATAAGGATTAATTAATTATTTAATTATTATAAGGCTTGGTTATTATTTAATTATAATTTTAATTATTAAATACATATGATTTAATAATTATAATTAGAAACTTATGATATGATTAATAATTCATTATTAATTAATAATACTTATGATATGATTTAAAATTTATTATTAATTAATAATACTTGTTTATGATTAATATTTAATTACTTAATTAAATACTTATGTTATATTAATTATATCATTTAAACTTATGTTAACTTTAATAATTCATTTTAATTTAATTAAACTTATGTTATGACATAATTATACATATTTGACTTTAAATAACATTATAACCTGTGTTATTATTATAATCTATACTTTAAAAATTAATGTTGACTATTTTTGACCAAGGTTGACTTTTGAGTTGACTTTCAGTTGACTTTGACTTTCAGTTGATTTTTGTTGACTTTCTAAATAAGGAAACTTTCCTAACTTAAAAACTTTCTAAAAATAGAAACTTTCTAAATATGAAAACTTTCTAAATTTGGAAACTTTTCAAAAATAGAAACTTTCCTAAAATAGAAACTTTCCAAAAATAGAAACTTTCCTAAAATAGAAACTTTCCTAAAATAGAAACTTTCCAAAAATGGAAACCTGCTAAAAATAGAAAATTTCTAAAAATAGAAAGTGTGTGTCCGTACGCTGTTCCGATCAAACCGATGCATATTGAGTGTTGTTCTATGTCTACTTGCAACATGTACAATAGCTATCATACTAAGACTTGACCTAAGTTAGTTATTTATATTGCCTTGCTTTATTTATAGGTCGGCGTTATGATCATCCCTGATCACTTTACTTCATTTGTTGTTCGCATTATTGTGTGGTTACTTCATTTACTTTAAGGTGAGTTATAGTCCCGTTTTTACATACTTTTCAAAGTATATTTTTGGGATGTGATTACATGCATTTTATTTTACGTTTAGACACAAGTGGTAATTAAAGTTAAATTATTCATTATGAGTTAAACATAAATATTCCCTAGTCTGATAACTGTAATCACTGGTTTCTACTGGTGAACGCGAATCCTACGGATAGATCTATCAGGTTTGACAACCCCATTTCAAGCTAGTCGCGCTAGCAATTAATAATCGGAATGTTTAGTACTTCATATTTGATGGAATTCAACATAACAACATGTTTATAATGTCAACATAATCACAAATCCATTTTATGATAGTAAAGCAAGCGGAAGCATGATGATTAATAAAACAACTTTGTATGTTAAACCATTTTAGATGAATTCTATATAGTTATTAAGTTATGAAATAATCTTTACATATAACAACAAAGGAAGTAAGATTAATACCTCCTCAAGTGAGTTTGAGGGCTATTTTCAAAGTGGTAAGATGATGAAGAAAATGATGAATGAAAGCCTCTAACTTGAAGCCTCAAGTGTGTAATACCCACAAGCCTTTTGTGCACCAACACCACCTTCAATTTGGTTAGAATTTTGACACTTGAATGACCAAGATTACCAAGTTTAACCCTCTCTTTTCTTCTCAAAATTTTTGGCCAGCAGCTAGTTTGGGAGAGAAAAGAGTTTTTCAAACTTACATGTAAAAATGAACTAGTCAATTACTTGGTATAAGAGTTCCACATGCACTTAAGAAAATGTGTTGTGTGAAAAGCAACAAAATGAGCATGGGTGGTCTTCCTTGGGTATGCAAAACCGCCACCACCACAATATTTTATACAAGATTTGTTTTAAAAAAAAAAAACTTGTAATAAAAGACCATGCATTTATTTTGTTACTTGCAATTTTTATAAACCAATTTGTAAAACATAACACATCTTAATTATTTAAACCTATAAATAATTAAATCCTTTATAAATATAAATTATCCAAATAATTTATCTCAAGTGATAATATTTTAGAAAACCGATTTTCCAAAGTTCAAGTGTCGCGTATTTATTTAACGATCCAATTGTTAAGATAAATACATATAAAGTGTCGGTAAGCTTGTTATTGGGTATGACCTGACTTGGATCATAACATATTAGCCACATTAATTTAATATGTCTCTCGGGCATACGAAATACTTTCAATCTCCCACTTGCACGAGAAACATAAGAAATTAATGAAAGTGACGGATACCACCTAACGACCGTCCATTACCCCCAATATGTTATGACTTTGTGCCATTCAATAACTTCATCCCTTTCAGTTCCCATCTCGAATATGAATAGGTGAATCTTTTCATTATATCCTTTCATCCTTGATGTCATGTTAAATTCAAGAGATACAAAGTGATCACTCTCTTCTAGATTTAACTTTATCAAGCCTTAGACATCTGACTCTCAACGAATAAGAGGGACAAATTCCATCTTGACTACATACGTCCTAAATATACACCTTGCATTATACCTGAGCTCTTCCTTATGAACTACCATATTTCAGAATAGCGAAGGAAAGAATCAAGGCACAATACTTGGTAAATATCTGAACCCAATATGTATCTCAGGTTAGAGGATACAATGATATTTGCCTTTACTCAAGATTACGTGTGATCAACCACAAAGGCTCTATTTAGTAAATCTTGAGAGCGGGTCTTCTAATATTTGCATCCCACAAATATCTATGAACCTTGGTTGCAACCTTGCCCCACATTCATCCCGTAAATGTATACCAATCCAAGTCCATAATAGTCTAAACCTCACACTTGTTCCCACAAATGTGATCGACTACGGAATTTAGAATAATTTCTTATTCATGGATAAACTATGCAAAATAGGAACATGACTCAAGATTAATAAATTAATACCATAATTATATTAATGAGTTTGAACAAATTTGTTCTGTTACAATACTTAAAACAGATCATGACCAATCACTAGAATATCGAAGCCCTAATGCACAAACATGTCCTGCATGTTTTTCTCCATGTAAGAGCTTCGTGAGAGGATCCGCTATTTTAAGATCTGTGTGAACTTTGCGAGTACATATATTTCCCTTTTCAACTTCATCCCTTATGTAGTTCAATCTCCGCTCAATGTGACGGGTCTTTTGGTGAGCACGAGGTTCCTTGATTTGAGCAATCGCACCCTCGTTGTCACAAAAGATCTCAAGAGGGTCCTGAAGGGAAGGGACTACTCCTAAGTCGTCGATGAATTTCTTCATCCATGCAGCTTCCTGAGCTGCCAATGAGGCGGTAATGTACTCCAACTCTGTAGTGGATAAGGCAACAACATCCTGTTTTGAACTTGTAACGTCCTCCAAATAGGGTCTGGAAGGAACGTCACTAATATCAAAACATACCAACATATTATAATAAACGAGAACAATACTAAATGATGAATTTAACTTTAATGAGTACGCAGCGGAAAATGAAATGTCGTTACAATGACAGGAATAACAATATCGTAAATGTTCACATGCAGAAGTAATAAATGCGATATCTCTTGATCCTATGTCCAAGTAGCATCACATAAGCAGTAAGTATAAGAGCTTGAATCAAACATTACCTGAGACAAAACATGCTAAAGTGTCAACCAAAAAGGTTGAGTGAAGTTCATAGGTTTAAAAAAAAGTTTGTCGTTGTTTTAGACCACAAGATTTAGTTTGTAAAGTTGATCTCCCGCAGGATCAAAAAGTTATGCCAATGTGTGATATTTAGACTAAACGTTCAAGTTTGCCCCATGACAAGTTGTGTCTGTCCTTGTCGGTTTAATTTCATTATTAAGTAATACAATGACTTGGTCAAATGTATCGGAGACGTTACTCCCGATGGGCCTACCCCCAATAATTAAGCATGCCGCAGCAATTAAAAATATCACTGTAGGGACTTAGTCGGACATAGCCGGGTATAGCATAGTTTAACAGTTTGGTACTTGTGTCTAAAGTGTAAAAAGTAAAAACAGCATGTGTCTCACCCCAAGTAAAAGTAAGTAAGTTTGCTAGCAATAAAAAGGGGCTATGAATTCACCTTAGTAAGTAGAGAGAGTGTTATTCCTCGGAATAAAGAGTTGAACGAGTGAGCAGGAAAGTCAACCTATTGACATTTAAGAGTAGTTAAGTGTTTTGCCCATGTTTAAGTTTAAGTATGTGTTTAAGTATAGTTTGTTTTACTAAGTTTCTATTCCTAGTAAGTTACTATTTTTATAAAGTTTTCATTTTTAGAAAGTTTCTTATTTTACTAAGTTTCTATGACTAGAGAGTTTCTACTTTTATCAATGTTTTCCATTTTAGGATATTGCCGTATTAGATAAGCTTCCAATCACCCCTTTCCCTTCGAATGGCTAATTTAGATCTAGGGGCTTGAGCCATAGGACCCTTTAAATCGGAAATCCAAACCCTCTGCCTAGAATCTCATAGAAACCATTCGTCAAGAAAGTTCGAAGATCTATACATCTCTAATACATATCCCAAAATGTTTTTATGTTACAATATAAGTAGTAGGTTATAGGTGCTAGTAATAGTAATAGTGTATACATGTTATTTATTTTATTTTTAATTGCATATAATTTATAACATTATTTACATATTTCGGTAAAAATAATAACCGAAGTAAAAAGTAAAAAGTAAAAAGTAAAAAGTAAAGAGTAAAAAAAATAAAAAGTAAGAAAAGAATACTTACTAGTAGTAATTCTTCAAAGAGAGAATGAGAGAAATTTTGGTGTGAGTTTGAATGAGAAATGAGGGGTATTTATACTTGAAAAAATTAGGTAAAAAGAATAAAATAATTAAAAGAAAAAAAATATTTAATTCTTAATGAGATTTTAAAATTAAAAAGTATTAAATGTTAGGTCATGGGATAATGCACAAAATAAAATAATAAAAGTAGTTTTTCCATTACAATTTTTAATTAAAAAGTAATTTATTTATTTATTTATTTTAAGAATTTTTTTTTATGTAAATAAACAAATTTATTTAATGTTTTCCAAGAATATTTGTCAATAATATTTTATTTTATTTTATTGTTTTTTTATTTAATTAATAAATACAAATTTTGGATAAAAATAATAAATAATTCGGTATTTTGTATTTTTAATAATAATTATGATTTTAATTATTAAACTATAGCTTTAGTAAGTTTGTAAATATTATTACATTTATATATAATTGGATTTATTATATAGTTAAATATATATAAAATACATTAACTAAATAATAAAAGTGATACAAAGTTTATATACTTAGTTAAATTATGTCAAATTATATAAATTAATAATATATTTTTTATTTAAGCGTACATTGTTGACTAAAAATTACTATTCGGTCAATATTTAATTGTATATAACAACCCTTAATACATATAGTCAGACATATAACCCTAGGGTTAATTCAGTAATTTAGAAGTCAAAAAGTGAGGGTTGTTACAGTACCTCCCCGTTAATAAAAACTTCGTCCCGAAGTTTTAGATAGACTTCTCGGATGCATCAGCGGTTGAGAAGAGATGGGGATATTTCTGTTTCATTTGGTCTTCACGTTCCTAGGTATACTCGGGGCCACGTCGTGAATTCCAACGGATCTTAATAATAGGTATGGTGCTTTGTTTTAAGCGTTTAGCAGATCGGTCCATGACTTCTACGGGTTCCTCTATGAAGTGCATTTTATCATCAATGCGAATGTCATCTAAAGGAATAACGAGAGTGTCATCAGCGAGACACTTTTTAAGATTCGAGACATGAAATACGTCGTATACGCTGCTAAGTTCAGCAGGTAATTCTAATCGATAAGCCACAGGTCCGATCCTTTCAGTAATTTTGAAGGGTCCAACAAAACGCGGACTTAGTTTGCTTCATTTACCAAAACGAACGACGCCTTTCCAAGGGGATACTTTCAACATGACTTTGTCACCAACTTGGAATTCCAAATCTTTCCGACCTTTATTAGCATAGCTCTTCTCGGCTGCGGGCAGTTTTTATTCGTTTCTTAATCTGAACTATCTTTTCGGTTGTCTCGTGTATGATTTCAGGACCAGTTAACTGTCTGTCCTCTAATTCATCCCAGCACAGTGGGGATCTACATTTTTGTCCGTATAAGGCCTCAAAAGGTGCAGCCTTAATACTTGAGTGGTAACTATTATTGTAAGAGAATTCAACCAAAGGCAAATGTCTATCCCAGCCTTTTCCGAAGTCGATAACACAAGCGCGAAGAATATCTTCCAATGTTTGAATGGTTCGTTCACTTTGACAATCGGTTTGCGGATGATAAGCAGTACTCATGTCGAGTTGAGTTCTAAGAGCAGTTTGTAAGGATTTCCAGAATCTGGAAGTGAGTCTACTGTCGCGATCGGATATGATTGATATAGGAACACCATGACGAGAGACAATTTCTTTGATATACAGTTGTGACAATCTCTCCATCTTGTCGGTCTCCTTGATCGGTAAGAAATGAGCAGATTTAGTAAGACGATCTACTATGACCCATATAGTATCATTGCCACTAGAAGTCTTGGGCAATTTATAATAAAGTCTATAGTGATACATTCCCACTTCCACTGCGGAATATCAGGTTGTGTCAACAGACCAGAAGGCTTTTGATGTTCAGCATTTACTTTCAAACATGTGAGACACTTACTAACATAAGTAGCAATGTCGACTTTCATATTAGGCCACCAGTAGAATTCCTTCACATCGTGGTACATCTTACTGGAACCCGGATGAATAGAATACCTAGTCTTATGCGCTTCATCCAAGACTAGTTCACGGAGATTACCGAAGCGAGGAACCCAAATTCTGTTGCCAAAGTACCGTGTACCATTAGCTTTCACTTGGAGTTGGTTCTCGAAACCGATAGGTCCTTCACCTTCGATAAGTGTTGGTTTAATAGCTTCCAGTTGAGCTTCGCAGATTCGTGATATAAGATTTGATTTGATTTTCAGGTTTAAGACACGAACACGTTTAAAATCGTCTTTTCGACTAAGGGCATCGGCAAGTACGTTTGCCTTGCCAGGATGATATTCCATCTTACAGTCATAATCGTTCAATAACTCGAGCCATCGACTTTGCCTCATATTCTACTGTTTTTGATCAAAGATGTGTCAAAGACTTTTATGGTCAGTGTACACCGTAAACTGGGTACCATATAGATAATGTCTCCATATCTTTAATGCAAATACCACGGCACCTAACTCAAGGTCGTGTGTGGTATAGTTCTCCTCGTGTTTCTTTAACTGTCTAGATGCGTAGGCAATAACCTTTTCACGTTGCATTAAAACACAACCAAAGCCTTGCTTTGAGGCATCACAGTAAACAACAAAATCATCAGTACCTTTAGGTAAAGATAGAATCGGGGCTGTGGTCAACTTCTCTTTCAGAATCTTAAAAGCAGATTCCTGTTCTTCGGACCACTCAAACTTCTTCCCTTTTTGAGTTAGCTTCGTAAGAGGTTTGGCAAGAAGGGAAAAATCTTTTATGAATCTCTGATAGTAACCGGAAAGTCCCAAAAATTGACGAATATGCTTCGCAGTCTTTGGTATCTACTAATATCAAGATGATCTTTTTTTCTTCTTGCATTTGGATTTTTGAACAGATAGCTTGAGAGTTTTCTTTGAATCACTTTCTATTCCATACGTCATGATATTGGAATTTTTCTGTGAATTACCGTAATATAATCACGTTGGCCACCGTCATTATATTTCACTAATTCATATTTTCATTCCAAGGTCACTCCATAAGGTCAGGATATGATAAATGATGATTTCTAATATAGTGTATTAAGGATAGCAGTAATCTTAGCTGGATAGACAACATGTCAATTTTAAGCAAAAACTTGCACTTGGAAAAGTTTGCGTAGAGTTGTTCTTCTTCTTAAGAATGAATTTGCAAATGTTGCTCATGTTCTTTCTTACTCTTGGAGCAGATCAAAACGTCATCCATGAAAATAGTTACGAACTTGTCGAGTCATGGTTGGCTAGTTTTAAGTTGCAGTCTTTATAGAATTGGTCAACTTTCATACCTTTGAAAGTTATGGAAGTTGTGAAAGTTATGAAATGGACGTGGTCAAATGAGAAAGTTATGAGACATCGTGGTAAGAGTTGGTGCAGTTGGACGAACCATGATTCTCCACTACATAAGGGTGTATAGAAGTTTGATAAATCTGATAGGTCATAAGTTTGAAGACTTTTTAAGCAGGATAAAGATGAATATGATATGAACGAAACACTTTACATTATTAAGAACGAGGCATTAAACAAGCCTTTATTACACGATTCGGAAATAGAAATAGTTTAAGGCATAGCCTTTACATAGATAAGAAATTTGGAAAAATAAATTAGGAAATATTAAGATTGAAGTAGTCTTCATATCTCTTCTTCTCGTCCTCAACCTTCTTCATAAACTTCTCAACTTTCTCATTCTTCGCCTTTTGTTTCTCATGCAGGAATTCGAGATTATCATAAAGATTAGAAACACCATTGTTGATTACATGGTACTTGAAAGTTGATTATTCACGCGGTTTTCCTCCATCTTCAATCTAAAGTCAACATCTTCTCTTAGGTAGGAGAGAGATTGCTTCCCCCATCAGGCATTTCTTGTAAGGGTGCAAACCAAAGTCCCACATCGGTCATGGGATAAAACAAATGTATGTATATAATCTCTTTCTTTAGCTCAGCATTTTCCTTCATGAGCTTCTTGATCGCTAGGTCTTTTTCCTTCATTTGAGCATTGATCCTTGCAATATGGCGAATTAGGCCTTCGGTAGTTCTTCACAGATTCATGATCTCGTACTTGACATCAACTTCATCGTAGGAAGGAGATCGAGATCTTTTCTTTGACGGGTCAGTTTCTTCTAGACGTTTCCTCTTGTCTTTATTTCTTGGGGTTGGATAGTATTGAGGAGACCCATGAGAATCAAGATTAGTATTTGGGCTATAATTTGGTGATGGAGGACCACCAAAGCCATAAGGTGGGCTTTGGACTGGTCTTTCAGTGGAAGATCTTTCAGTATCTTTTTCGGTTGGCTCGAAAAGATTCATTTTGTTCGCTTGATGAGAATTAGACATCCTAATATTAGGAAAGAGATTTTGATTAGAATCTTTAAGTCAAGTATATTAAAGCATAATCGTTAAGATTATGGAGCAATCCTAAGTGCTTTAATTCTAAGGCAGGAAAGGTTATAGTTTCCTAGATTGCTAAGGCACCCTAGCTAACAAGTAAGGCACACATAAAAATGAAATCCTGGTTCTCTATAACAGCCTGGTTATGCTCTGATACCAATCTGTAACGTCCTCCCAATAGGGTCTGGAAGGAACGTCACTAATATCAAAACATACCAACATATTATAATAAACGAGAACAATACTAAATGATGAATTTAACTTTAATGAGTACGCAGCGGAAAATGAAATGTCGTTACAATGACAGGAATAACAATATCGTAAATGTTCACATGCAGAAGTAATAAATGCGATATCTCTTGATCCTATGTCCAAGTAGCATCACATAAGCAGTAAGTATAAGAGCTTGAATCAAACATTACCTGAGACAAAACATGCTAAAGTGTCAACCAAAAAGGTTGAGTGAAGTTCATAGGTTTAAAAAAAAAGTTTGTCGTTGTTTTAGACCACAAGATTTAGTTTGTAAAGTTGATCTCTCGCAGGATCAAAAAGTTATGCCAATGCATGATATTTAGACTAAACGTTCAAGTTTGCCCCATGACAAGTTGTGTCTGTCCTTGTCGGTTTAATTTCATTATTAAGTAATACAATGACTTGGTCAAATGTATCGGGGACGTTACTCCCGATAGGCCCACCCCCAATAATTAAGCATGCCGCAGCAATTAAAAATATCACTGTAGGGACTTAGTCAGACATAGCCGGGTATAGCATAGTTTAACAGTTTGGTACTTGTGTCTAAAGTGTAAAAAGTAAAAACAGCATGTGTCTCACCCCAAGTAAAAGTAAGTAAGTTTGCTAGCAATAAAAAGGGGCTATGAATTCACCTTAGTAAGTAGAGAGAGTGTTATTCCTCGGAATAAAGAGTTGAACGAGTGAGCAGGAAAGTCAACCTATTGACATTTAAGAGTAGTTAAGTGTTTTGCCCATGTTTAAGTTTAAGTATGTGTTTAAGTATAGTTTGTTTTACTAAGTTTCTATTCCTAGTAAGTTACTATTTTTATAAAGTTTTCATTTTTAGAAAGTTTCTTATTTTACTAAGTTTCTATGACTAGAGAGTTTCTACTTTTATCAATGTTTTCTATTTTAGGATACTTGCCGTATTAGATAAGCTTCCAATCACCCCTTTCCCTTCGAATGGCTAATTTAGATCTAGGGGCTTGAGTCATAGGACCCTTTAAATCGGAAATCCAAACCCTCTGCCTAGAATCTCATAGAAACCATTCGTCAAGAAAGTTCGAAGATCTATACATCTCTAATACATATTCCAAAATGTTTTTATGTTACAATATAAGTAGTAGGTTATAGGTGCTAGTAATAGTAATAGTGTATACATGTTATTTAATTTATTTTTAATTGCATATAATTTATAACATTATTTACATATTTCGGTAAAAATAATAACCGAAGTAAAAAGTAAAAAGTAAAAAGTAAAAAAAATAAAAAGTAAGAAAAGAATACTTACTAGTAGTAATTCTTCAAAGAGAGAATGAGAGAAATTTTGGTGTGAGTTTGAATGAGAAATGAGGGTATTTATACTTGAAAAAATTAGGTAAAAAGAATAAAATAATTAAAAGAAAAAGAAATATTTAATTCTTAATGGGATTTTAAAATTAAAAAGTATTAAATGTTAGGTCATGGGATAATGCACAAAATAAAATAATAAAAGTAGTTTTTCCATTACAATTTTTAATTAAAAAGTAATTTATTTATTTATTTATTTATTTATTTATTTTATTTATTTATTTTAAGGAATTTTTTTTATGTAAATAAACAAATTTATTTAATGTTTTTCCAAGAATATTTGTCAATAATATTTTATTTTATTTTTTTTATTTTTTTATTTAATTAATAAATACAAATTTTGGATAAAAATAATAAATAATTCGGTATTTTGTATTTTTAATAATAATTATGATTTTAATTATTAAACTATAGCTTTAGTAAGTTTGTAAATATTATTACATTTATATATAATTGGATTTATTATATAGTTAAATATATAATACATTAACTAAATAATAAAAGTGATACAAAGTTTATATACTTAGTTAAATTATGTCAAATTATATAAATTAATAATATATTTTTTATTTAAGCGTACATTGTTGACTAAAAATTACTATTCGGTCAATATTTAATTGTATATAACAACCCTTAATACATATAGTCAGACATATAACCCTAGGGTTAATTCAGTAATTTAGAAGTCGAAAAGTGAGGGTTGTTACAGAACTCTTCCAAGAGACCGCACCTCCATTTAATGTGAAGACATAACCGGATTGTGATTGAGAATAATCTCGATCAGTTTGGAAACTCGCATCCACGTAACCTTTTATAGCGAGTTCCTCCTCACCAGATCCATATATTAGAAACATATCCTTAGTCATCCTAAGGTATTTCAATATACTTTTAACCGCAATCCAATGACTGTTTCCTGGGTTATTCTGGTATTTACTTGTCAAGCTTAGGGCGCATGACACATCCGGTCTAGTGCATATCATTGCATACATGATTGACCCAATAGCAGATGCATACGGGACTCTCTTCATTCTCTCTTGTTCATCTTTCGTGGTAGGGCACTGAGATGAACTGAGAAGCGTTCCTCTTTGAATAGGTACCAAACCACTCTTAGAGTTCTCCATCTTGAACCTTTTCAAAACCTTTTCAATGTATGCACTTTGATTCAAACCTATTAGTTTCTTGGATCTATCCCTGTAGATCCCAATCCCCAAAACGTATTGTGTTTCTCCAAGATCCTTAATGGATAAGCATTTACTTAGCCAAGTTTTAACTCCTTGCATTGCCGGAATATCATTTCCAAATACCAATATATCATCCACATATAGTACAAGGAACATGATAGTGCTCCCACTAGCTTTCTTATATACACAAGCTTCATCACCATTTTTAATGAAGCCAAATTTCTCGGCTTCCTCATTAAAACAATGATTCCACATTCTAGATGCTTGTTTCAATCCATAGATTGATTTCTTTAACTTGCATACCTTTTTAGGATATTTCGGATCAACAAAACCTTCAGGCTGAACCATATAGACATCTTCCACAAGATATCCATTTAGGAAAGCGGTCTTGACATCCATTTGCCATATTTCGTAATCATAATGAGCAGCAATGGCAAATAATATCCTAATAGACTTTAGCATTGCCACAGGCAAAAAAGTTTCATCATAGTCAACCCCTTGAGTTTGAGTGAAACCTTTTGCTACAAGTCTAGCTTTATATGTATCTAAGTTTCCATGTATGTCAGTTTTCATTTTGAAAAGCCATTTACAATCAACTAGCCTTGAGCCAGTAGGTTGTGCAACAAGTTCCCAAACTTGGTTGTCATACATGGATTGCATCTCAGCGTTCATGGCTTCCTGCCATTTATCCTTATTAATCCTTGATAAAGCATCTTGGTAGTTTGTTGGTTCATCCAAATCAACCACATAGCAACCATCCATGAGAAACCCATATCTCTCAGGAGGATTACTAACCCTACCAGATCTCCGAACGCCTTGTGTATTTTGATCATCCATTTGATCATTCTCAACATTTTCACATTGAGTGTTAGTGTCAACCAATTGTGTATCATCTACTTGATCTTGAACCTCTTTAAGATCTATCTTCCTTTCACTATTTCCTTCTATTAGGAACTTAGTTTCAAGGAATTCAACCTTTCGAGCAACAAATACATTCTGCTCAGAAGGATCATAGAAATAATATCCCATATTATCCTTAGGATATCCTATGAAGATACACTTTGTGGATCAAGCATTTAACTTATTAGGGACGTAACGCTTAGGGTAAGCTTCACATCCCCATAACTTTAAGTATGATAGAGATGGAGGTTTTCCAAACCACATCTCATGAGGTGTTCGTTCCACTTTCTTGGTTGGGGCCATATTTAAAATACGAGCCACGGAGCATAGACAATAACCCCAAAATGATAGAGGTAACGAGCTTCTAGCCATCATAGATCGAACCATATCCAGTAGGGTTCGGTTCCTCCTTTCGGAAACTCCATTAAGTTGGGGTGTTCCAGGAGGAGTAAGTTGCGAGATAATCCCACAACCCTTAAGATGATCTTGGAAAGCATCGCTTAGGTATTCACCTCCTCTATCGGTACGAAGTACCTTGATTGTCTTATTGAGTTGATTTTGTACTTCGTTTTGATATTGTTTGAATGCTTCAAAAGTTTCGTCCTTGTGTCTCAATAAGTAGACATATCCGAAACGACTGAAGTCATCAATGAAATTAACGAAGTATCTTTCACCATTCCTAGTTATGGGCTTAAAGGGTCCACATACATCCGAATGTATTAATCTCAATATGTCTTTAGCCCTTTCATAGGTCCCTTTGAAAGGTGCTTTACTCATTTTGCCTTGTAAACAAGATTCACATACATCAAACGAGTCTAGTTCATTTGATTTCAAAAGTCCATTCTTTTGAAGTGTATGCATTCGATTCTTGTTTATGTGACTAAGGCGACAATGCCATAAGTAGGAATCACTCAAATCTCTTTTGAGTTTCTTGGTGTTTGATGGTATATTGAGCTATTGTATGATGTGTCATCATGAACCAATTCATAAATACCATTCAAAGGCGAAGCCTTAAAATAGAACACATTATCTAAAGAAACATGGATATCATCATTAATGAAATTAAGATTAAAACCATATTGTTTGAAACGGGATACAGAAATAATGTTTCGAGATAAATCGGGTGCATACAAAACATTTTCCAAAATAAGCTCCAAACCACTTGGAAGCTTTAAAATAAAGTCTCCTTGAGCTACTACGTGCACCTTAGCTCCATTTCCCATGTATAGACTTGATGTTTCCTCTTCTTGTTTACTTCTTTTGAACCCCTGCATAGAATTGCAAATGTGAGTTCCACATCCTGTGTCTAATATCCATGTATTAGAAGAAGTAATACTAAGCTCAATGTATACCATATATACATTACCTGAGGTTTGCCCTGCATCCCTCTTTTCTTTCAACTCCTTTAGGTAGACCGGGCAGTTGCGTTTCCAGTGACCCATTTCACCGTAATCGAAGCACAGATCTTCCTTGGGGTTAGCTTTACCAGCAACCTTTTGCTTCTTGTTGTTGTTGGTTGGGGTAACCATCTTCCCCTTTCCCTTGCCTTACCTTGGTAGGCGGGTCCTTTCCTCTTAGTCGCCTTCGGCTTAGAAGTGTTATTGTTTTTGGACCCGCCTTCATTGATCATAAACATGGGTGAAGCCCTTTTACCCATGCTCGCTTCGGCCGTCTTTAGCATGGCATGTAATTCGCCAATGCTCTTATCCCATCCATTCGTGTTGTAATTCATTACAAATGTGTCAAACCTCTTTGACAAGGAATTAAGGATAAGGTCCGTGGCTAATTCATTAGACACGTTGCAGTTTAGACGGTTTGCTCGATCAATTAGGCTTTTCATCTTAAGGACATAAGATGAAACGGATTGGGAGTCGTCCATCCGACATGCATGAAGCGCTCAGACCGTTTCAAAGCGCTCGACACGAGCTTGTTGAAGGAACATCTCCTTCAACTGTGTGATCATGTCATATGCACTATGATGCTCGAAATCCTTTTGGAGTTCTGGTATCATAGTCCCAAGCATGAGGCAAGAAACTTGTACCGAATCGGTGCAATAATTCTCCCAATAAGCCATGCCTTCCGTATCATCCTCGACCGGTTGATCGGGAATGGGGTCTTCCAACACATACGCCCTATCCTCAAGTTTGAGGACAATTCTTAGATTGCGGAACCAATCCATGAAGTTCGTATGGTTGAGTTTTTTCTTTTCGAGGATTGACCTCAACGATAGGTTGTTAAAGTTGATAGGTGCGTTTGGAATGTTGTTGTTGTTATTGGTGGCCATCTTCAAAATTTAACAAAGTTGTTTAAGTATCAATTTTAATTTAACAATCAATACCCTTTAAATCCAATTGATATTTATTAAATTTTAGAATCCAACGGTAAACCAAATTTTGGTTAGGTGACCTTTATCCCGTTATTTGATTTAGCTAGGCAGTCATTATATGACAATTGCAATCCTTTTGCAACTTCTAAGTTATGGAATCATGCAATCCTTTTGCATGGCATATTTATTCCATCAACGCCTATTTGTTCCTCATGCTTCGGTGACCCTAAGTTCATGATTCTCAAATCAAGTCGTACTACTTGTGTAAACGTGTAAATTTAACATACAAGTGGTTAGGTGACCTTTATCCCACAAGCATGCAAAATTCACCTTAATCATATTAGTTTTCTCATAACGGATAGGTGGCCTTTATCCCATTATGAGTTCCCTAATATTTTTAAGTGTCACACAAAAGGATGGTGTTTAAATTTTTTGCCTTGTAGATTAAGGGATTTTAAGTTTTCATTAATTCTAGTTTGAGAAAACAATTGTGCCATACATTAACATGCATTTAGTGTGTGGTTCATGAAAATCCATTTTTCATATTATGTAATAAAGCCAATTTTATTACTATGAAATAAACTATTATATTATGTTTTAATAACCAATTATTAAAATCCATTTAGCCATTTTAATTTAACCAATTAAATTATAATTTGTTCTTTGCATGTTGTTAATTATGTCTAATTTAACCAATTAAATTGTCATTCTGCTTGTTGTTAATTTGTGATTTACTTGTAGCAACCAAACATACAAACTAAAATCAAACAAATGAACAACCACACATGCAAAACAATATGTTCACAATCAAGCCAATTTGTAGACATTTGTTTAGTCGAAAACAAATGCCACCGGTTAAGGGGTTATAACACAAAGTAGGAGATTTTAAATCTCTCACTTAATCTTGCATCCAAATGCTTCTCCTTGTATTCTTCAAGTCTTCATCATCTTCATCATTTTTTACAAAATATATCCTAATACATTTTTCTCTAAAAAATGAAATTACAACCTAATCTATTTTACATACCAAATATAAAATAAATTACATAACCAAAATAATATTATTACAAACCAATTGAATAAATATAATAATCAACCAAACATGCAACCATTAAAACACAAGGGCAAGGCTTGATTGTGAACTCAACATGCAACCAAATATGACCAAAGTGGAAGACCCAAAACCCATTTTGAGTCCCCAATAATTCGGCCAAAATGAAGATCCCACCCAAACCCGAAAATTTTGCATTCCATTTTCATGCATGTACTTGGAATGTAAATATAGTGGGTTTTAAAGACCATATATAAGAAGCATATTTCATAGACTTCGGCTCTAGATACCATTGATGGAATTCAACATAAAAACATGTTTATAATGTCAACATAATCACAAATCCATTTTATGATAGAAAAGCAAGCGGAAGCATGATGATTAATAAAACAAGTTTGTATGTTAAACCATTTTAGATGAATTCCATATAGTTATCAAGTTATGAAATAATGCTTACATATAACACAAAAGGAAGTAAGATTAATACCTCCTCAAGTGAGTTTGAGGGCTGTTTTCAAAGTGGTAAGATGATGAAGAAGATGATGAATGAAAGCCTTTAACTTGAATGACCAAGATTACCAAGTTTAACCCTCTCTTTTCTTCTCAAAATTTTTGGCCAGCAGCTAGTTTGGGAGAGAAAAGAGTTTTTCAAACTTGCATGTAAAAATGAACTAGTCAATTACTTGGTATAAGAGTTCCACATGCACTTAAGAGAATGTGTTGTGTGGAAAGTAACAAAATGAGCATGGGTGGTCTTCGTTGGGTATGCAAAACCGCCACCACCACACTATTTTATACAAGATTTGTTTTTTAAAAAAAAAACTTGTAATAAAAGACCATGCATTTATTTTGTTACTTGCAATTTTTATAAACCAATTTATAAAACATAACACATCTTTATTATTTAAACCTATAAATAATTAAATCCTTTGTAAATATAAATTATCCAAATAATTTATCTCAAGTGATAATATTTTAGAAAACCAATTTTCCAAAGTTCAAGTGTCGCGTATTTATTTAACAATCTAATTGTTAAGATAAATACATATAAAGTGTCGGTAAGCTTGTTATTGGGTATGACCCGACTTGGATCATAACATATTAGCCATATTAATTTAATATGTCTCTCGGGCATACGAAATACTTTCAGTATTTAGTTGAAGATACACTTGTTCATTGTATATTATTTATTGTGTTTAGCAAGGGTAAATAACGGGTTAAGTGGTTACCAGGTGGCTCATTGATAATGGAATAATGTTTTATGTTTTCTAACATTTAAATCTTGTGGTCTAAAGCTTATATGTTTATTTAAACCTATAATTCACTCAACATTTTTGTTGACAGTTTACTCGCATGTTTTCACAGGTACTTGAGTTTGTTTGATGCTTCCGTTGTGTTAGAAGAGTCTGCATGCATTTGGGCAGATTTTGTTAAACTATTTATGAAACATTAAACTTGCATTCTCTTTTTGAATTATTAAACTTGTGGGTATTGTTGACAAAGTTTTATGTCAACTTTGGTTATTAATATGTTGGGTTATTTAAACTACATATTTTGGTATGTTTCCTTTTTGGGAAATTTATGAAATAAAAGAATGCAACGGCGTTTATTAAATTCATATAAGTTCGATCAAGCTGTAGGACCAAGTGACGGAGCCGTTAAGTGTATTGACGGGGTCATCACAGTTGGTATCAGAGCTCTGGTTGTAGGAAATTAGGCTGCATTGATGTCATTACCCGAGTCAATAGGGTGCATTAGTGAGTCTAGTCTACAGCCCGGCCTATAATATATTATAACATGTGGTTATTTGTATCGTATTGATATGTATATTGTTATCATACATACATCTCTGTTATGTTCTGAATCCGGGAGGAACTCCCGTTCCGATTTAAATGTATTCTCCGACTTATGCGAGTTTATCTCTATAAGAACACCTCTGATAGTGAAACCGAGGGATGTCATTCTTGACTTCTGAAATTCTCGACATTTCTATGTCATCTGTTATGGTTATGTATATAATGTTTGAGTTATATTACGCGAGATGTAATTCTTGACTTCTAAAGGCTCGACATTTCAATGTCAGCTATTATGTTTAGGTATATAACATTCTTGTTATATTACGTGCCTTTGTGTCGTTGTGCCTTTGTGCTTTGGGTTGCGAATCGGAAACATCATTCTTGACATTTAAAGATTCTTGATACTTCAAAGACATTTTTATGTCATCCTTACTCTTATTCCTTACTTTTGATGCTTTTGCCTCTTGTGCTATCCTTAGCACATTGTTTAAGAAATCGTTTTAGAGAAATTGTGTGGAAATTCGAGGTTGATCGCGTGTCCTGACCTCATGTAGTGCTATTGGAATGGAACTATGAATTAGTGAAATATAATGGCGTCAGGCCAACATGATTATATTACATTAATTCATAAAGAAGTCCCAATATTGTGACATGAGGAATAGAAAGCAAGTCAAAGAAAATTTTTACACTACTCACTCAGAAATTCCGATGTATTACAGGGGTAGGGAAAATATTCATTATCTTATTTGTTGATATACGAGAAGCTCGTTTTAACCAGATTATCTATCTCATGCTCTATCCTTCATAACTCGCTTGTTAGCAACAGCTTCGCTCGGGAACAGTTTTGGCCCAAGGACTTATGTCCTGATAATAGTCAAAACAACATTTAACTCATTGGTTTTCATGACCTCGTAACATTTGTTGGTCAAATGTCGCATGACGATTCGAGTCCTTTACTCGATCTTCCACGATCTTACTTCAACTTATAACCTCTGAAATACAGATACTCTGTTTATCATTGGGAGTTTTACACATTTGTTTAATTGGGCGGTTCTCACGAGATTTATGGGCGAAGAGAAGTAACGAAATATTTTGTCATGCATATAATTTATAAAATCATATATGTACGAATGGATTCAAATGAATAAATTTACCCTTACCTATTTTAGCTAGTATATACTAACTCATACCTTCAATATTATTGTAAAACCACTCATGTATTGAGCTGTTTGACTAAGTCAAATTATTTTATATAAAATGGTACACGTTGTACATACTTCTAAATTTACTAAGAACTTCGTTCCGTTTATGCTGTCACATCAAACGTTTAAAGGTTTTTCAAAACTCCTTTGATTGATTATATTAAATATTTTCGTATTAATCTACACCATGTATGGATCACACTTCTTCTCATCCTCCGTTTAGAGATGAAATCGACCATTAAGATCCTTGTTAAAGACTCTTACGCCGCTTTGGATGGCGGTTTCATAAAATCTGTTGGGAAGTTATTGCGCTCATAAAATGTTCCTTTTAAAGTTATACATGGCTGAAACGCGGACCGATAAATCTATTTTCTGAGGTACACTCGGTGGTTGCCCTATTGTAGAAAAGGCAATGAGTGGGTTTCTACCCCAACTGCTATTAAGGTTAGTATCATGGATATATATTACACTAGACCGCTTGAGGATTTTCTACTCTCAATATTCACGGGTAACCGCATCACCCTCGTAAACATCAATCCCATGATTCAATACTTTGAGGTGCACGGAATCATTTTTGGAGATTCATCTCACCTGGAGTCGACTATTCTTTATAGTCCAGGATTCACATTTCTTTCCATCCGCATATAAATTTAAGAATAAGGATGAATCCTAGATTGACTCGCTCATTGTGCGAGGAAGTTCACTCTCATTGAAATATCACACCTTTCGTACGTCTTCCTTTCGGAAATGTGATGAAAATTTACTTTAAAGTTCATGATCCTCGTTATCCCCTTTGAAGGAATTGTCTTAAACATCTACACTACTGATGTGGCTACTCTATATAATGTTTTCTTTGTTGGTTGCAACTATACCTCATTTGTCCTTGTTCGTCCCCTTGGGGAGCTACTATTTTGTTTGTTAAGAAGAAAGGTGGTTCGTTCCGAATGTGTATTGATTATCGCGAATTAAACAAGCTTACTATTAAGAATCGTTACCCTTTTGCGAGAATTAATGATCTGCTCGATCAGCTTCAAGGTTCGTTCATTTATTCTGAGATTGATCTACGTTCTGTTTATCACCAATTGCGCGTTAAAGAACCGATATTTCAAAAACCACTTTCTGTACCTTTTATGGTCACAACAAATTTCTTGTTATGCTATTCAGATTGACTAACGCACCTGCTATGTTCATGGACCTCATGAACCGTGTGTGTAGACCTTATCTAGACAAGTTCGTTATCGTTTTCATTGGTGATATTCTTATCCATTCTAGGAGTGATCAAGAACACGAAGAACATTTAAAGTCAATGCTTGATTTGTTGAGGACGGAAGAGCTGTACGCTAAGTTCTCTAAGTGCGCGTTCTGGTTGCAAGTAGTTCAATTCCTTGGACACGTTGTTAGTAAGAAGGGAATTCAAGTTGATCCCACTAAGGTTGAGGCGATTGGGAAGTGGGAAATTTCCGAAAACTCCTACTCAGATTCATCAGTTCCTAGGTTTGGCAGGCTATTATAGAAGGTTCATTCAAGATATTTCACGAGTAGCGAAACATCTGGCTGCTTTAACGCATAAGGGGACGAAGTACGAGTGGAAGAGTGAACAAGAGTCTGCTTTCCAAACTCTGAAGAAGAAGTTAACTTCTGTACCAATATTATCACTACCCGAGATTAATGGTGATTTTGTAATCTATTGTGATGCTTCGTGTCAAGACTTTGGTTGCGTTTTGATGCAGCAAAAGGAAATCATTGCTTACGCGTCACGTCAGTTGAAGATTCATGAACAGAATTATACAACTCATGATTTAGAATTGGGAGTTGTTGTGTTCGCACTCAAGAATTAGAGACATTACTTATATGGGGTCAAATGTACAGTGTACATTGATCACAAAAGTCTTCAACATATCTTTGATCAAAGACTGTGGAATATGAGGTAGCGAAGATGGGTTGAATTGTTGAACGATTATGATTGTGAACTCCTTTAGCCATTCCGGGAAAAAGCCAATGTCGTGGCTGATGCTTTGAGTCAAAAAGAGAGAGTTAAACCTCGTAGGTTTAGAACCTTGAATATGACAACACGAACTAACCTCGCTAGGTAGATTCTTGAGGCACAACAAGAAGCCTTGAAGGAGGAGAATTTCGTAACGGGAAGGTCAGAGGCATGAGTAAGAAATTTGAGGTACGAGCAGATGGCACGTGGTATTTTATGGGACGTCTTTGGGTTCTAAAATTTGGTAAATTGTGACAACTTATGTTAGATGAGGGGATGAGACTCGTAAGTCTAGGTACTCTATTCATCCTAGTTCATGGAAGATGTATCATGATCTTAGAGAGCTTTATTGGTGGCCTAATTTGAAGGCTGATGTGGCTACTTACGTGGCTAAGTGTTTGACCTGTGCTAAGGTTAAAGCTGAACATCAAAAAAACCGTCTGGACTTTTGGTGCAACCTGAGATTCCCGAGTGGAAGTGGGAAGGTATTACAATGGATTTTATTACGAAGTTACCAAGAGTTGTGGGTGGTTATGAAACCATTTGGGTGATTGTTGACTGACTCACAAAGTTAGCTCATTTCTTGCCGATTAAGGAAACATATTCGATGGAGAAGCTTATTCGTTTGTATTTGAAGGAGATTGTTTATAGACATGGTGTTCCCGTATCTATTATTTCAGACCTAGACAGTCGATTTATATTGAGGTTTTGGCGATCCTTATAGGAAGCCTTGGGGACTAAGTTAGATATGAGCACCGCTTATCACCCTCAGACGGATGGTCAGAGTGAAAGGACCATTCAAACGTTAGAAGATATGTTACAAGCGTGTGTTATTGATTTTGGTAATGGGTGAGACAGATATTTGCCGCTAGCTGAATTTTCTTATAACAACAGTTATCATGCAAGTATTAAGGCCGCACCGTTTGAAGCTCTGTATGGTAGAAAGTGTAGGTCTCCTGTTTGTTGGAATGAGGTTGGGGATGCTCAACTCATAGGTCCAGAAATTATTCATGAGACTACCGAGAAGATCGTACAGATTAAGGAAATATTGAGAACCACTAGAAGTCGGCAAAAGAGCTATGCCAACAAGAGGAGGAACGATATTGAATTTAAGGTCGGTGATCGTGTTATGTTAAAGGTATCGCCTTGGAAGGGCGTGATACATTTTGGTAAAAGGGGAAAGTTAAATCCTAGTTTTGTTGGACCTTTTGAGGTTATTGAGAGAGTTGGACCCGTGGCTTATCGTTTGAAATTACCACAAGAACTTAGTGCTGTTCATGACGTTTTTCATGTATCGAATTTAAAGAAGTGTTTGGCCGAATCAGATGAGACTATTCCTCTGGAGGAACTTCATGTTGATAAGCAACTTCATTTTATTGAGGAACCTGTTGAAATTATGGATCGAGAGGTTAAAACACTTAAGCAGAGTAGAATTCCTATCATCCGAGTTAGATGGAACGCTAGACGCGGTCCCAAATTCACTTGGGAGCGTGAAGATCAGATGAAGCAGAAGTACCCGCATTTGTTCCCAGATGCCGAGTCAACCCCTGCAGCTGCTTAAATTTCGTGACGAAATTTCCGTAACAGGAAGGTACTGTAACGACCCTACTTTTTCCCTTATCTTATACCGTTTATTATTTAACGTCCGTTAATTATTATTCGTGCCACGTCATTTCTATGATCTATATTATTACTATCATAATAATATATTAATTATTATGTGTCATATAAATATTTGTATTCATATTTTAAGTTGTACGTTTCTACGTGTCGTAGATTTCTATCCGGCGAATCTTTTCGGTTTTCAAACCAACGATCAGAATTTTGGGATTTTTAAATCCAATTTATATTAAATATGATATTTTAATGTCATATGTTTATATGTAGTGTTTATATATATATTTCGTCGCGTATTTGTTATCTCTCCGAATGTTTAATCGCGTAGCGGTGTTTTCGCGTTTCGCGCTTCGTACGGGCGTTCGGGCTAAGAGCTACTTGTCATTTATCAAATTTGGGCCAAAGGGGCCCACCCCACACCCATTCGGCCAAACCCTTGCAAAAGGGGGGAGGTTTTGATTTTTGAAATCATTTTAACCTCATTTATTTTTCCATCTAATTTTGGTGCTAGCCTTTTTCTCCCATTTTAATCAAAAACCTAAAACTCTCTTCTCCCTCTTCTTTCTTTTGGCCATCGCCCATATCACCATCACCATCATCTTTCTTCATCAATTTTTGCTTGGAATTTAGGGCTTTCAACATCAACGAATTCATCTCTTCGATCTCTACGCGCTCATATATTTTATTTCTTGATTAGGGTATAAACCCTAACCCTAGATTTTTGATTTTTCTTATATTTTACTGATTTTACATGTTATATTGATAGTATGATGATTATATGTTATTGTATTGTTGATAGTATGCGTAGAAATGCTCGATTCTATATGTTTTCGGTTTGATTGTTTTGGGACAGCAGTTTGTTTGTTCATTTATGTAAACTTAACTTATATAAAAGTGAAATTAATGTATTTATAGGAGTTCCTCTCATCAAGACATTAATTTTAGAATCTGGATTCATGTTATTTTGATTCCCGGAGCTCTAGATATGATTAAAATGGTGTTTAATTGAAATTAAAATGTAAGGACGAATTGGTACAGGTATGGTCCGACTTTGTGACCACTTTTGGAGTCTTTAAGGTGTAATATTGTGTTAATATTGATGATTGGATGAACTTTCATGTTCGGGTCATCGAAATCCGAGCCACGGATCACCCGGTATGACTAAAACATGTTTTTGAACTGATTAAAGCTCCAAGGTGATTAATGGCTGTAGTTCATGACTTGGTGGCTGTTGTTGGGGTGTTCTTGAGCACACTAATGTGTCAGGTGGGTTGGTTAGGCGAAGATATATATAAGACTCGCCGAAAACTGATTCCCGGGGCTCAAGTTATGACCCGATGAACTTTTAATTAAAACTTACGGTTATTAAATAAGACTTATGATATAAATAATGAATATCATTATTAATAAATTATTTATGATATAAAAAGTAATTAATTTAATTTAAGACTTATGATATATATATTTATTGTGACAACCCGGAAATTTCCTACCAAATTTAAACTTTAATCTTTATATATTTTCGACACGATAAGCAATATTTGTTAAGTTAAATTTCAAGAATTTTAAACTATGTTCATACATTCATTAAACCTCGACCAAGTTCCATCGATTCACGAACCATTAAACGAATATGATTATATATGTATATGTGTATATATATTATAACTTGAAACGTAAACAAAATATTAGATTAAATACTTTATATGATTGTATCTGTTTCAAAATGTTTATCAATAAAATTAGAAGATAAGATCAAATGATTGAATTATCAGATATATTGAATTATGATTACAAGTCTCTGTTGAAAGGCCCACGTTGATTTTAGAAATCTTTCCATTTTAACAATATTCGGAAAATGGTAAAGTGATTTATAAATAAGAACAAATTGTCAATCATTGAGAACTAGACAAAGGATAGTGGAAGATTGAATCTCATAAAGACTCGATTGATCTATTTAGTTTCAAACGTACAAAAACGTTTTCAGTTTAAAAAGAACTTTATTATTAAAACGTATATAACTTTTATAAATATCTAGAACCACTTTTGACAACTCATTACTAAACTAGTATGATAAAGATAACGATATTTATATTTTATTTTATTAAATATATATAACGATTTAAATTAATATTATATATTTATACGCGTATTATACGTACAAAGTTTTATACTTTTACTATACTTAAACTTTACCTTCGCTTTATTTTTACTTTACTTTAACTTTAATAATTCACTTTAATAATTCATACTTTAATAATTCACTTTAATAATTCACTTTAATAATTCATACTTTAATAATTCACTTTAATAATTCATACTTTAATAATTCACTTTAATAATTCAAAAATCTATTATAAATAGAATTCAATAGGTTTCATTATTTCATAGAAACTTAAAAATATTTTTCTCTAAACTCTCTCAATCGATTTACATATATATATTTACTCCGTATTATTTCAAGATATTATTAGTATACATAAAATATTACGACGGAGTGCTGTCCGAGTGATTTTGAAATTGTTTTTCGAGTGGAATATGATTAAGGAAATTATGGGTTATAGCTATGGAGGTGATTGAGTATGGTTCATGGGTATGCTCGTGAGGTCAATATAGTGTTTATCATTTCCGTTGCGTCAATGTACCTTTCCTGCAATATTGAATCTCAATATTGATACGTGAATACTCATAATTTAACTTTTACATACTAATAGTGTATCCCTGACTAGTGCTCGAGTATTTAGGATTATGCATGCTTGTACTTTTGATATTGCCATTAGACAGGTTACGTTGAATGTTGAATTAGTTACACTTGCAGTTGAGATAAGGTATAAGATATGCATGTCCTTGGAAAGCTAGCGAAAAATTAAGAACTTTTCCTTTAGATATCGAATGGTTTCGATGAACGGATTAGAAGTTATAATCAATTGAATTTTCGATATTTTTATTAAAAATGATTATTATTATCGTCGTTTTTATCGTCGTTCTAGTTTTATCTTATTATTATCATTATTATTATCTTTATCAATAAAAGGGATTTATCATTAAAAATTGTTATTTTTTTTTATTATTACTATCGTTATTATCGTTAAAGTTATAATTAGTATTATTATTATTATCCAATTATTATTATTATTATTATTATTATTATTATTATTATTATTATTATTATTATTATTATTATTATTATTATTATTATTATTATTGGTATTATTATTATTATTATTATTATTATCATTATTAATATATATATCATTATTTAAAAATGGTTATTGTTATTGTTATTATTATTATTACTATATTATCATTAAGATAATTATTAGTATTATCGTTAATAATGTTATAGTAACTATCATTATTAATATTAGTGTAATTAAAACAAATATTTGTAACACCTAATTATTTTGATTACTATTATTATCATTATTATGAACACGATATAAAAGACGATTAAAAGCTATTAAACGAAATGATTAGGAAATAATGGGTAAGGGTATCATGATGAAATTAAAATATTATAAGATATTGATTTAGATAAAATTATCGTTCTTATTATTTTTATCATTACTATTATTATTAAAAGTATCGTTAATATTAAAACTATCATTTTAACAAAAATTATCATTTTAATAGAAATGTCATTGTTACTATAAAATATCATTATTATTATTATTTTAAATAGAATTATTATTTTAAAGATAATATTAAAAATTATCTTAAATATTAAAGTTATCATAATTAGAATTATCGTTTTATCATAACGTCATCTTAGTAATTATAAATATTGATATTTTTATAATAATAATTATTATTACAAAATAATACAACTTTTACTTACTATAATTATAGATATTATTTTATAAAATAAATATGTGATACAAACATATTTTACTACGTGTAATAACTTACTTTAATAATACCTATTATATTATCTTTATGATATTAAATGAACCCTATAAATTTTATTACTTAATATATATAAAAGTATATTTTATTATATAAATTTAATATAAAATTTTATTTATTAATAAATAAATTATATTATTTACTCTAATAAATCTTTTAAAAATATTTAAAAATATAAAACAACTATATTTAAACTATATATTAATCATGTATAGATTTTTGGAAATTATTTTGAGTCAAATTTACTTTTGTTGACTTTTGCATATTAGTCTCGAGCATTAGGATTGTGGTACACTATGACTTGACCTAATTTGTTAGACAAATATTGACCAACACATAAATATATATAATTAATTTAGGTTCGTGAATCCGAGGCCAACCTTGCACTTGTTCAATGACGTTATATGTATTTTTACTACGAAATACAGTATGGTGAGTTTCATTTGCCTTTTTACCCTTTATATTTTTGGGCTGAGAATAATGCAGGTTTTATAAATGATTTACAAAATAGACACAGGTACGTGAAACTACATTCTATGGTTGAATTATCGAAATCGAATATGCCCCTTTTTATTAAGTCTGGTAATCTAAGAATTAGGGAACAGACACCCTAATTGACGCGAATCCTAAAGATAGATCTATTGGGCCTAACAAACCCCATCCAAAGTACCGGATGCTTTAGTACTTCGAAATTTATATCATGTCCGAAGGAGTATCCCAGAATGATAGGGGATATTCTTATATGTATCTAGTTAATGTCGGTTACCAGGTGTTCACCATATGAATGATTATTTTTGTCTCTATGCATGGGACGTATATTTATGAGAACTGGAAATGAAATTCTTGTGGTCTATTAAAATGATGGAAATAAATGATTATGATAAACTAATGAACTCACCAACCTTTTAGTTGACACTTTAAAGCATGTTTATTCTCAGGTGTTAAAGAAATCTTCCGCTGTGCATTTGCTCATTTTAAAGATATTACTTGGAGTCTTTCATAGCATATTTCGAAGAACGTTGCATTCGAATTATTGAGTTCATCAAAGATTATTATTAAATCAATTTATAGTTGGATAGTGGATAATATGAAATGGTATGCATGCCTGTCAATTTTCGATGTAAAGAAAGATTGTCTTTTAAAAACGAATGCAATGTTTGTAAAATGTATCATATAGAGGTCAAATACCTCGCAATGTAATCAACTATTGTGAATCGTTTATAATGTATATGAACGGGTCCTTTCAGTTGGTATCAGAGCGGTGGTCTTAGCGAACCAGGTCTGCATTAGTGTGTCTAACTGATAAGTCAATAGGATGCATTAGTGAGTCTGGACTTCGACCGTGTCTGCATGTCAAAAGTATTGCTTATCATTTTGTGTCGAAAATTAACTACTTATCATCCTCAGGAAATTACCTGCTTATCATTTTTAGTCTAAGACACGTCTTGCTGCATTGATTGCATGAATAGTGTATAGGCAAAAATTCATATCTTAGCATATCTGCTAAATCATATCTTATCGTATCTGTTACTTTAACCTTTGCCTGACATATCCCGCAAAGTCCTCCGTAATCTACGGAATCTTTTGATCAATAT
The DNA here is from genome assembly GCF_046630445.1 of Rutidosis leptorrhynchoides. Classification (NCBI taxonomy): domain Eukaryota; kingdom Viridiplantae; phylum Streptophyta; class Magnoliopsida; order Asterales; family Asteraceae; genus Rutidosis; species Rutidosis leptorrhynchoides. The sequence goes on along the minus strand of NC_092335.1, from coordinate 312,276,689 downwards.
ATATATATATATATATATATATATATATATATATTCTATGTAATTAGAATACCATCCGTTAGCCAAAATCATTTCATATCGGAAAAAAAAAATCCTTTATCCAATCGTACGAAATGGAATTCGTCATCAGTTCAAGTCACTCAGATTCCGAAATGGAATCCCATTCAAGCTCCGAAAGCAGTGTGACCGGAATAGATCAACCAATCAGTCATCACCTATTCTGGATGAATTGGGGATGGGTTCGTAGCCTCCTCAATCATTGGAGACAAGAAGAAGGTGATCCCTTCCATCCACCACATTGCCCTCTTGACGAAGAACCTGAAGCACTTACCGGCGAACCTGTCCGAAACACCATGTTCTCGCTCATTTCCATAGTATCTCGTCACGATTATATATTACATCAAATTTTAGATTTTATTTATCCGCTCGTCCGAACCGACAATCACCCCGGTGTAATAGAAGAAGTCAACGAGCTTCGCGCTCGGATAGTGGCTTTGGAGAATATGGTGCAGAGATTACAAACACCAGCAGCAGCATCAGTAGTATAACCAGTACCACCATCATCAACGCCAACAGTACCATTACCACCTCCAACCACAACCGCGTTGTAAACCTCAACTTCACAATCTGTCCCACGAGCATCAACGTCATACGCACCATAGATACCAAGGAGTACCAACAACAATAACTGATGAAGTATTAATTCATAACTTCATTGGAGAAACATTCCGCGGCGATTATGTAATCTCTAAAGTCTTAGAGATTATCTAATCTAGCCCTAACCATAAATCAGTTAAGCGAACCAAAAATGATAGAAGGAAGAGTAGAAACCCTGACAAAAATGGTGTGTGATTAACAAGCTAAACTTGCTTTACCAACATCATCAGCAGTACCGTCAGAGTTACCAGCATTGTCAGTACAGTCAACATCCGAATCAACAACACCGATAACATCACAAACTCCGTTAGTTAAAGAATCACTGTGGACATCATTACGAATCAATAACGTGTATATTGTATCAACGAGTTATAAAGAATTAACTCATTCCCTCTGAAGAAATTATATGTATATTATATATATATATATATATATATATATATATATATATATATATATATATATATATATATATATATATATATATATATATATATATATATATTTTGAAATAAATCTTTCCGTTCTAAACTATTGTGTGTGAATCTTAACTACTCGGTTAATTCATATTACAAATATGCAATAATGTACGTCCTTCGGTCGCAACTTAACCAGCGTTAACTACAATCTCTGTCGCAATTCAACAAATTCCAATTCATAATAAATCAAGTATATATTTGATTTTACACTTTCATCATCGATGTACCCGAAACTTTTCAGATAACATTATTCGTTCTTTGCGAAATTCACAAGAATTCCACGAACCGAACATCATACATCAATAAATAATGAAGTATTGATTCATAATTTCAATGTCATTAAAGAAATAATGCGTAAAAGTTATGTACTTTTTAAAGCCTTTAGGGATTATTAAATTCTAGTTTCAACCGTAAATCAAATGAGTTTAATTTAACATTAAATCATTAAATCTATGTTACATCTGAAGAAAATATACATATATATATTTTCATAAAGACTGTAATAAAATTCTTTTGTACAAAATATTAATTGTGAAATTTTTTTTAACGGGTAGGTAATACCCGAGAGATATATAAATTCACAAATAATATATTACATTCTTCGAATCTGATTCAGCAAATCATCCATTATACTCCCTACTTTCACAACAATATACATTCTTTTATAAAAATCAAAACAACCATACTCATTCAAAATTTAATTACATATTCTGATTTTGAAATCTCAAAATTCAACTCGAGATATGACCAAAATCATCACTCTTAGATCCTTACATATTTCACAAGCTATATTTTGACTTCAAAACTATGTTAGAACATCAAATGTATGTTAACGATTACAATCTGTGTTCAAACCCTTCAAAAATTTCTGAAGACACTTCGAATGATGAGCAATCGAGATGATGATCCAACCACATGTTACCCACAGTTATGTACCCAAAAAACTCTTGAAACCAAAGTAAAAGTTTAAACAACGTATCCGCGTCAGATTCTTTGGCATTTATTAGCAAAAATAACTTTGCGACTCCTATTCAAAGTAGCCAGTTTTGTCACAGCTTCAGCAAGTCAACTTCAACTTTTCAGTCAGACTAACCTTATTATAACCTTGAGATATACACCATCGTTACCAGGGAACCTTTTACATTCCACCACATTATTAGCAGATGTACCAACAACTTCATTACCCTTTGACTTTAGCCTTTCCAAAAAGTCATTATAATTGAAACCCCATCATTTACTCATTCGCATCTTGTAATGAGAATTGCCATACGAATAATTGGGAATTAGCAATCAGTATTTTGAAATCTCGCAGCATGTCTATGCCAACAGTTATATGTGTATATATAACGTCTATCTTCTGGACTTAATTTGAATGTGAAGTTTCTGAAAAACACTCCGAACTAAGAATTGGTTCTCCGAAAATGGAAAAAATGCTGATGAAGCAGCAAAAACTAAAAACGACTTTAAATGGTAAAAGCTGGATGATAATGATGAAGTGTGCTGGCAAAGCGCAGAAAAAGAGAAGTTTTAGAACTGGAAAACGGATTGAGCAAAGTAGGAAGGAGGCTTTGGAAAAATTACAAAGACTGAACCTGACTTCAAAGGATCCAAATGATTCAATACCTGTTGAAGTCATTAACGAATACCTTGCTCCTGACTCTAAACCCCTGCGGACAATATTCTTCATCATCCTCTGATATTAGAAATTCTAAAATATCATCATATCTTTCATTATAAATATCCTCCGTATTTCTGAAGATATTTTCTTAATTTTTCTTATTTGAAATCATTTACCTCTTCGCACTATCTGTATTACATCATAAAAGAAACTATTTTAGTTTTTAAATTCTGAAACATTCAAGTTTAAAATAGGAATATTTTGAAGCAGTGTTGGGAACTAAAGCATGAATTAGTATAATATAATGACACTTGATCAACTTGATTATATTACAGTAAGTCATGCTGAGTTTCTAAATGGAACGTGATGATTCACAGATCATAATATCATCATGTGCCATGTTATACGACTCTTGTATTCTATTTAACCTCTAAAATATCAAGAAAATATTTCTTGATGATTCGGCCTTTTCCAAGGTATTCTAGTAATTTGACAAGTCAAGATCGTGCCATCATAATTTCCTTCCTAGAACATTAACAATGTTCATTCCGAAATTCATATCTGTGAATTCTGGACCATTACAAGCGGTGCTTAATCGCAAGAAGAAGAAACAAAAGGACAAAACTCCGAAATAGAAATTGGGGTATAAATTGCAGCAAATAAAAGAGAGCATTAACTGTGAATGATAATGATTATAGAAGACAGAAGCAGAGACTTTGAAATATAAGGGAACATATAAAGCCCAACGATAAACCAGAAATTATAAACCATATATATCGATGCATATAGCAATATAAAGACACGAGAAAACTAGAAACACTATAAACCCAAGAGTATAGTAGAAGTAAATAGATTCTTCCGGCGGTAGATGAAAAAGAAGAATGACCGATATAAAAGTTAGAAGTATATCGAGAATCAGAACTGGATGGAGCCTATTGATGAATACTTTAAAATATGAGTTGAGGGGGAAAGAATAGAAGGTGATGAAACATGACTAGGAACTTAGAAATTAACAGATTTAACTCACACAATGGCGGAATAAGTGAATCAAACCCTCTAGTGAATAGGTTAAGTTTTTTTTTTGATTAATTTTGTCAAACCACAACTAAATCAAGTGTGATTAGATCAACACCTAGAGCTATTATTCACCACCTGGGTGATTTGGACTGATAGAAAATCGGAGGAGCTCACTAGATCTGAGTGTGTGTAACAAATGAGAGGCTTAACCTAAAATGAAGAACATAAGACTTTATATACCCCTGATGTTGACTCACCCATACGATTCATTCATCACACGTACGAGTTGGCTTCATCAGCCGTACGGGTGATCACTCACTCGTGTCTTCTCATTTAGGTTGTAATTGTGACTTAGCTCAGGATCAACCGTGCGTATGAGCCTGTCAGCCGTACTAGTGAGGCTTCACTCATACATCTGACTAAGTCTAACATAGTCAAACATCTAAATCTCGTTCCTGCAGTTCCTGTAACCACATACAAATACGGATAGGATAATAACGAGCAATCATGGTGGCCTATAAACTGTTGTACCTGCAATGGACATGGGTAGATGTCTAGGGACTTGCATAAAATGCATCAACAGAAGGTGTGAGTTGTAAGGAAATGAAGGAGGTGAATTTATAAGAAAATCTCCGACAGAACAATTAAAATGGACGATCGCATTTAAAGCGGATCCTAATTCCCTTGATTACCGGAGAGTCAAATCTTATTAAGAAGATTTTCTTTAAATCCCTTGAAATCTGGGAATCAATCATATCTACGTCAAATGATAAGATGAATCTACACTTACTCATTTCACTCTTCTATGTTAGCTTCATTCGTACTCTTCATATAAATGGATTGTTTATCCAAATTATTCGCTGATGATAAAACTCTAATTTTCAGCCCGTATGCATCATGAAAACATACTTATTATCATTCACGACCTTTCCACTCAAATTTCGGGATGAAATTTCTTTAACGGGTAGGTACTGTGACAACCCGGAAATTTCCAACCAAATTTAAACTTTAATCTTTATATATTTTCGACACGATAAGCAATATTTGTTAAGTTAAATTTCAAGAATTTTAAACTATGTTCATACATTCATTAAACCTCGACCAAGTTCCATCGATTCACGAACCATTAAATGAATATGATTATATATGTATATGTGTATATATATTATAACTTGAAACGTAAACAAAATATTAGATTAAATACTTTATATGATTGTATCTGTTCCAAAATGTTTATCAATGGAATTAGAAGATAAGATCAAATGATTGAATTATCAGATATATTGAATTATGATTACAAGTCTCTGTTGAAAGGCCCACGTTGATTTGAGAAATCTTTCCATTTTAACAATATTCGGAAAATGGTAAAGTGATTTATAAATAAGAACAAATTGTCAATCATTGAGAACTAGACAAAGGATAGTGGAAGATTGAATCTCATAAAGACTCGATTGATCTATTTAGTTTCAAACGTACAAAAACGTTTTCAGTTTAAAAAGAACTTTATTATTAAAACGTATATAACTTTTATAAATATCTAGAACCACTTTTGACAACTCATTACTTAACTAGTATGATAAAGATAACGATATTTATATTTTATTTTATTAAATATATATAACGATTTAAATTAATATTATATATTTATACGCGTATTATACGTACATAGTTTTATACTTTTACTATACTTAAACTTTACCTTTACTTTATTTTTACTTTACTTTAACTTTAATAATTCACTTTAATAATTCATACTTTAATAATTCACTTTAATAATTCATACTTTAATAATTCACTTTAATAATTTATACTTTAATAATAATTCAAAAATCTATTATAAATAGAATTCAATAGGTTTCATTATTTCATAGAAACTTGAAAATATTTTTCTCTAAACTCTCTCAATCGATTTACATATATATATTTACTCCGTATTATTTCAAGATATTATTAGTATACATAAAATATTACGACGGAGTGCTGTCCGAGTGATTTTGAAATTGTTTTTCGAGTGGAATATGATTAAGGAAATTATGGGTTATAGCTATGGAGGTGATTGAGTATGGTTCATGGGTATGCTCGTGAGGTCAATATAGTGTTTATCATTTCCGTTGCGTCTACGTACCTTTCCTGCAATATTGAATCTCAATATTGATACGTGAGTACTCATAATTTAACTTTTACATACTAATAGTGTATCCCTGACTAGTGCTAGAGTATTTAGGATTATGCATGATTGTACTTTTGATATTGCCATTAGACAGGTTACGTTGAATGTTGAATTAGTTACACTTGCGGTTGAGATAAGGTATAAGATATGCATGTCCTTGGAAAGCTAGCGAAAAATTAAGAACTTTTCCTTTAGATATCGAATGGTTTCGATGAACGGATTAGAAGTTATAATCAATTGAATTTTCGATATTTTTATTAAAAATAATTATTATTATCGTCATTTTTATCGTCATTCTAGTTTTATCTTATTATTATCATTATTATTATCTTTATCAATAAAAGGGATTTATCATTAAAAATTGTTATTTTTTTTAATATTACTATCGTTATTATCGTTAAAGTTATAATTAGTATTATTATTATTATCCAATTATTATTATTATTATTATTATTGGTATTATTATTATTATTATTATTATCATTATTAATATATATATCATTATTTAAAAATGGTTATTGTTATTGTTATTATTATTATTACTATATTATCATTAAGATAATTATTAGTATTATCGTTAATAATGTTATAGTAACTATCACTATTAATATTAGTGTAATTAAAACAAATATTTGTAACACCTAATTATTTTGATTACTATTATTATCATTATTATGAACACGATATAAAAGACGATTAAAAGCTATTAAACAAAACGATTAGGAAATAATGGGTAAGAGTATCATGATGAAATTAAAATATTATAAGACATTGATTTAGATAAAATTATCGTTCTTATTATTTTTATCATTACTATTATTATTAAAAGTATCGTTAGTATTAAAACTATCATTTTAACAAAAATTATCATTTTAATAGAAATGTCATTGTTACTATAAAATATCATTATTATTATTATTTTAAATAGAATTATTATTTTAAAGATAATATTAAAAACTATCGTAAATATTAAAGTTATCATAATTAGAATTATCGTTTTATCATAACGTCATCTTAGTAATTATAAATATTGATATTTTTATAATAATAATTATTATTACAAAATAATACAACTTTTACTTACTATCATTATAGATATTATTTTATAAAATAAATATGTGATACAAACATATTTTACTACGTGTAATAACTTACTTTAATAATACCTATTATATTATCTTTATGATATTAAATGAACCCTATAAATTTTATTACTTAATATATATAAAAGTATATTTTATTATATAAATTTAATATAAAATTTTATTTATTAATAAATAAATTATATTATATTATTTACTCTAATAAATCTTTTAAAAATATTTAAAAATATAAAACAACGATATTTAAACTATATATTAATCATGTATAGATTTTTGGAAATTATTTTGAGTCAAATTTACTTTTGTTGACTTTTTCATATTAGTCTCGAGCATTAGGATTGTGGTACACTATGACTTGACCTAATTTGTTAGACAAATATTGACCAACACATAAATATATATAATTAATTTAGGTTCGTGAATCCGAGGCCAACCTTGCACTTGTTCAATGACGTTATATGTATTTTTACTACGAAATACAGTATGGTGAGTTTCATTTGCCTTTTTACCCTTTATATTTTTGGGCTGAGAATACATGCAGGTTTTATAAATGATTTACAAAATAGACACAAGTACGTGAAACTACATTCTATGGTTGAATTATCGAAATCGAATATGCCCCTTTTTATTAAGTCTGGTAATCTAAGAATTAGGGAACAGACACCCTAATTGACGCGAATCCTAAAGATAGATCTATTGGGCCTAACAAACCCCATCCAAAGTACCGGATGCTTTAGTACTTCGAAATTTATATCATGTCCGAAGGAGGATCCCGGAATGATTAGGGATATTCTTATATGTATCTAGTTAATGTCGGTTACCAGGTGTTCACCATATGAATGATTATTTTTGTCTCTATGCATGGGACGTATATTTATGAGAACTGGAAATGAAATTCTTGTGGTCTATTAAAATGATGGAAATAAATGATTATGATAAACTAATGAACTCACCAACCTTTTGGTTGACACTTTAAAGCATGTTTATTCTCAGGTGTTAAAGAAATCTTCCGCTGTGCATTTGCTCATTTTAAAGATATTACTTGGAGTCTTTCATAGCATATTTCGAAGAACGTTGCATTCAAATCATTGAGTTCATCAAAGATTATTATTAAATCAATTTATAGTTGGATAGTGGATATTATGAAATGGTATGCATGGCTGTCAATTTTCGATGTAAAGAAAGATTGTCTTTTAAAAACGAATGCAATGTTTGTAAAATGTATCATATAGAGGTCAAATACCTCGCAATGTAATCAACTATTGTGAATCGTTTATAATGTATATGAACGGGTCCTTTCATTTATTATATCATTTATTAATTAATTATGATTTAATTAAATATTTAATTAAAATTATGATTAATAATACTTTTATTATTAATGAAAAATACTTATGATAAGTATTAAACTTATATTATGAGATTATTATAATAAGACTTATAATAAGGATTAATTAATTATTTAATTATTATAAGGCTTGGTTATTATTTAATTATAATTTTAATTATTAAATACTTATGATTTAATAATTATAATTAGAAACTTATGATATGATTAATAATTCATTATTAATTAATAATACTTATGATATGATTTAAAATTTATTATTAATTAATAACACTTATATTATGATTAATATTTAATTACTTAATTAAATAATTATGTTATATTAATTATATCATTTAAACTTATGTTAACTTTAATAATTCATTTTAATTTAATTAAACTTATGTTATGACATAATTATACATATTTGACTTTAAATAACATTATAACTTGTGTTATTATTATAACCTATACTTTAAAAATTAATGTTGACTATGTTTGACCAAGGTTGACTTTTGAGTTGACTTTCGGTTGACTTTGACTTTCAGTTGATTTTTGTTGACGTTCTAATTAAGGAAACTTTCCTAACTTAAAAACTTTCTAAAAATAGAAACTTTCTAAATATGGAAACTTTCTAAATATGGAAACTTTCCAAAAATAGAAACTTTCCTAAAATAGAAACTTTCTAAAAATGGAAACCTGCTAAAAATAGAAACTTTCTAAAAATAGAAAGTGTGTGTCCGTACGCTGTTCCGATCAAACCGATGCATGTAGAGTGTTGTTCTATGTCTACTTGCAACATGTACAATAGCTATCATACTAAGACTTGACCTAAGTTAGTTATTTATATCGACCTGTTTTATTTATAGGTCGGCGTTGTGATCATCCCTGATTACTTTACTTCATTTGCTTTCGCATTATTGTGTGGTTACTTCGTTTACTTTAAGGTGAGTTATAGTCCCGTTTTTACATACTTATCAAAGTATATTTTTGGGATGTGATTACATGCATTTTATTTTACGTTTAGACACAAGTGGCAATTAAAGTTAAATTATTCATTATGAGTTGAACAAAAATATTCCCTAGTCTGATAACTGTAATCACTGGTTTCTACTGGTGTACGTGAATCCTACGGATAGATCTATCGGGTTTGACAACCCCATTTCGAGCTAGTCGCGCTAGCAATTTATAATCGGAATGTTTAGTACTTCGTATTTAGTTAAAGATACACTTGTTCAGTGTATATTATTTCATGTGTTTGGCAAGGGTACATAAAGGGTTAAGTGGTTACCAGGTGTCTCATTGATAATGGAATAATGTTTTATGTTTTCTAACATTTAAATCTTGTGGTCTAAAGCTTATACGTTTATTTAAACCTATAATTCACTCAACATTTTTGTTGACAGTTTACTCGCATGTTTTCACAGGTACTTGAGTTTGTTTGATGCTTTCGCTGTGTTAGAAGAGTCTGCATGCATTTGGGCAGATTTTGTTAAACGATTTATGAAACATTAAACTTGCATTATCTTTTTCAATTATTAAACTTGTGGGTATTGTTGACAACGTTTTATGTCAACTTTGGTTATTAATATGTTGGGTTGTTTAAACTACATATTTTGGTATGTTTCCTTTTTGAGAAACTTTTAAAATAAAAGAATGCAACGTCGTTTATTAAATTCATTTAAGTTCGATCAAGCTATGGGACCAAGTGACGGTGCAGTTAAGTGTTTTGACGAGGCCATCACAATTGCTGTGTCTGGAATTTCGCTATAAATTAGCTTCTTCCGTTCCATTATCTTTACCACTTCTATACTTCCTTCCTCAATTCAACTTCCAAATGATTAAGAAAATGCTTAATCTAGTTCTGATCCTTGTTATTATATTGACCATATATACAGCCATTCTTCTTTTTCATTTACTACCAGAGGAATTTGTTTTCTTCTACTATTCTCTTGGGGTTATAATGTTTTTAATTCTCCCGTGTCTTTACATTGCAATACGTATTGATATACATGGTTTGTAATTTTTGTGTTGTTATCAGGCTTTATATTTTCCCTTATATGTCGGAGTTCTTTGCTCTTGTTTTCTCTTCTCGACTTCAAGTAAAGCGAATAATGGTCCAGAATTCGTAGGTATGAAGTTTCAAATGAACCTAATGTTCTAAGCATAAAGGAACGTAATATCATGATTTGATTTGTTAAATTACCGGAATTACTGAGGATAGAACTATCAAGAACATATTTTCTTGATATGTTCAGAGATTAAGTAGAATGTAAGAGTCGTGTAACATGGCACATGATGATTATAAGGTCTATGAATCATCATCTTTCATTAAAAATTTAGCATGACTTACTATAATATAACCACGTTGGCCTGACGTCATTATATTATACTAACTCATGCTTCAATTCCCAACACCACTTCAAAACATTTATAATTTAAACCTGAATTTTACAAAATATAGAAACTAAAACAGTTTCCTTTATGATGTAATAAAGATATCGGAAAGAGATAATTAATTACAATCTTTATGATAATATACGTACATATATATTTTCCTTCAGATGTAATCATGGATTTAATGAGTTAATATTAAATTAAACTCATTTGATTTATGGTTGGAACGAGAATAAATAATCTCCAAAACCTTAGAGATTACATAATCGTCGCGGAATATTTCTTTAATGAAGTTATGAATCAATAGTTCATCATTCATTGTTATTGATATACCTCGGTATATGATGTTGATGCTCGTGGAATCCTTGTGAACATCGCAAAGCACGAATAATGTTCTTCTAAAAAGTTTCGAGTACATCAAAATTGGAAGTATACAATCAATCATGTATTTGAATAATACACTTGGTTTATTATGAAATGAAGTTTATTGTGTTGAAGCAGTGATTAACGATTGTTAAGTTATTAACGAAGGATGTACATCATAGCATATTAGTGATATGAATTAACCGAGTAGTATTTACTAGTTAAGATTCACACGTAATAGCTTAGTACGAAAAGATTTAGTATTGTTCCAATATATATATATATATATATATATATATATATATATATATATATATATATATATATATATATATATATATATATATATATATATATATATATATATAAAGTATACATATATAATTCTTCAAGAAGAATGAGTTAATACATCTTAACTCATTATTACTAATATTTCTTGGTGGCTGTGGTGTTGCTGTCTTCAGTAATTTCAGAGTTTGCGGAGCTTTTGATGCTGCTGGTGCTTTCAGTGTTTACGGTGCTGGTGATGTTGGAGGTACTGCTGGTACTGGTGGTGCTGGTTATGATGCTGATGCTGCTGATGCTCGTAGATATTGCACCATATTCTCCAGAGCAGCCACTCAAGCGCGAAGCTCGTTGACTTCTTCTATTACACTGGGATGATGGGCAATTCGGACGAGTGGATGAATAAGATCTAGAATTTTTTATATTATATAATCGTGACGGGATATTCTGGAAATGAGGGTGAAAATGGTGTTCCGGATTGGTTCGCCGGTAAGTGCTTCAGGTTCTTCACCAAGTGGTGAATTCTGTTGGTGGAAGGGATCACCTTCTTCTTGTCTCCATTGATTAAGTCGACTACGAACTCATCCCCAATTCATCCAAAATAGATGATGGCTAATTAGTTTGTTCGTTCCGGTTACGCTGCCATTAGAGCTTGAGGAATCAAGTGAGAATTCCATATTATGTGATTGGAATTAGGGTTTGATATGAAATGAGTGTTGAATACTGATTGATATATTTGTCTCCTCGAATACGTATATATAGCAAAAAGATTTCCGTAATTTACGGAGGAAATTTAGGAAAAGTATCAGACAAAGTCTATTGGTATAGATAAGATATGATTTGTCTATACTCCATTTATGCAATAATTGTAGTATGACGTGTCTAGATTAAAAATGATAAGTATGTAATCAGATAAACTTTCGATTAAAGACTTTCAATTCGTAATGGCCTATTCAGTTCTAGGGGCTTGAGCTATAGGATCCTTTAAATCGGTAATCCAAACCCTTCAATTCTAGAGTTTCGTAGACGCCACCCGTCAAGAAAGTTCAATAATCAAAAATAACGAGAAAACAAAATTTTTAGAAGTAACGAATATGAATAGTGATGACATTATAATGTCTTTGAGTTATTGAGAATCTTTATGAGTCAAACTAATGCACAAAGGCATAAGGGCACATAGGTACGTGATATAACAAGGAGGTTATATACGTTTGAGTATGAGTAGTAACAAACATAGGAGTTTCAAAAATCAGGGACGACATTTCATGTAATACATACGTAATACACAAAACCAGGATAGATGACATAGGGATGTCAAGAATTTTAGAAATCATGAGTGATATCCCTCGGTTTCACCAACCGAGGTGATCTTTTAAAGATAATACGCGTGAGTTATAGAATGTTTTGAATCACAATGGGAGTTCCTCCCGGATTGACAGAATAAGAGATATGTATATGTATAATGCAAGTAATAATATTTTAAAGCTATAGGTCAGGCTGTAGACTAGACTTTAATGTACCCTATAAATCTGGGTTATCCATGAAAATTTCAGCAAACATGGCCTAGATGACCCACTCATAAAAATTTAATTTTATAAATTAGCCCGAACAATTAAACGAGCGCGATCCGAGAAAAATACCGCTATGCAAATTAAATACGCGAGAAGAATAATAATTCAAGAAATAAAACATAGGAATATTTTATTAACTCATACGACATCGGAATATCGTATTAAAATATTTCGAATTTGGAAATCTCAAAAGTCTAATCATTGATTTGGAAACCGAGATGATTCATCGAATAAAAACGTTATACGTAGGAACGTACAAACACATAGTCACACCTTTTTATTTAATAAAAAATATAGGAATATTAGAATATAATTTAGTCACATAAAATGAATTAATAAAACCTTTCAAAATTTTGAGACTCATAATAACAAGTTTGCTTATCGGGTCGAAAGCATTCAATCATATAGAGAATTGACTTAAAAATAAGTTGAAATTTTCCGGCAAGAAATGATAAGTAAAATTTAAAATAAACACGTACGATCAAAGTCCAGACTCACTAATGCATCCTAACAACTACCGGTTAGACACACTAATGCAAATTCTGGTTCGCTAAGACCAATGCTCTGATACCAACTTTAACACCCCGTCAAAATCCATTAACGGCGATGTTAACTCTGGTCCCAGTGCTTGGCTTGACTTCTATGTAATAGCAAAGTTCTACAGCAGAAGCAAAAAGTACCTGAGAATAAACATGCTAAAAGTGTCAATCAAAAGGTTGGTGAGTTCAGAGGTTTATCATAACTAATGATTTTGATAATAGTAATAGATCACAAGATTTTAGTTTCCATAATTATCCTTACACCGCAGTGAAATAAAAAGATTCTACAACTATGGGCACTTAGTAACAGCCTTAACGATAATAATATAATAATGAATACCCCTGATGTCTATAGAGCACCGAATCAAGTGCGATAAATACCCTCGAAGTACTAAACATCCGTTGACTGCAAGCGCGACTAGCCCGGATGGGGTTGTCAAACTCGATAGATCTATCAAATGGATTCGCGCCTATGGTATAGAGACCAATAGATTACGTTACCAAGCTAGGGGAATATTTGTGATTCTAACCCACGTAGAATTTAGTTTAGTACTTGTATCTATTTTGTAAAATAGATATAAAACATTGCATGTATTCTCATCCCAAAAATATATATAAAAAGGGAACTATGAAAACTCACAATACGATACGATAGTTTGTAGTAAATATGCATATGATGGCACTGAACAAGTACAGAGTTGACCTCGGATTCACGAACCTATATTAAGTATATATATTAACACATATACTCGTAATCGAACAAATTTATATATATATATAATTTTATTAGTTATGCCATTTTTATATTAATAACATATAAGTTTCTTATATTCACTTTATATATTCTAAATAGATAAGAATATTAATTTTATTATGTTATGTGTAAATATATATATATATATATATATATATATATATATATATATATATATATATATATATATATATATATATATATATATATATATATATATATCATTTGTCTGCTAAAATAATATTGTTAATGATAAAAATAATAATAATGATACTAGTAGTAAAAATAATAATAATAATAATAATAATAATAATAATAATAATAATAATAATAATAATAATAATAATAATAACAATATTAATAATAATAATAATAATAATAATAATAATAATATAGTTTTAATGATAGCAAAAATGATAATTTTTATAAAAATGATAATAATGATAATACTTTTTAATAATAATAATACTAATAAAGATAATCATCTTAGTAATAATAATAATGATATCATTAATGCTAATACTTATAAATATAAAATGATACTAATACTAATAAAAATGATAATAATAATAATTTGTATTGTTTTCAAAATAATAATAATAATAATAATAATAATAATAATAATAATTCTACTCATAATAATGATAATAATGTTTAAAATGATAATAATAATGATAGTTAGTAATAATACTAATAATCTTAATGATATTAATAATAATACTTTTAACGATGTTAGTAGAAATAATAATAATAATAATAATAATAATAATAATAATAATAATAATAATAATAATAATAATAATAATAATAATAATAATAATAATAATAATAACAATAAATAAATGAGAAACTACCTTAATAGGCTTTTCTTAAAAAAAAAGCCATGGACGGACTCGAACCCGAGACCTCTCGCTAACCCGCAACACCCCTTAACCATATGCTCTAATCTTTTTTTTTTGAATATATTCCTAAGCTATATTTATTTATCTATCATCTCTGTCATCTCCTCCTTCCTCTTCTTCTTTATAAATTTAATCGGCCAAAATTCAAATCATAACCACAATGATTTAGGTTCTTTAATATAATCATAAATAATTAAAACTAAATGTTGGTATTAATAGAAAAACAAAAAAGAAGAAATAAAAAAAAAGAAACTGCTGTTGTAGTTTGCGAGCAGTAAAAACAAAAAAAATATTTGATTTTTAACTTGGAATGTTTTGAGACCTCAATCCCTTCATGAAATATTTTCCAATTCACTCCTAGAAACTATCTAAATCATCAATTTAACTGAAAACATTAAAATGAAAACGAATTTCATGATGAACACCAGCTTTGACTTTTTGAAATTGAATGTTTGACCTCAAAATTAGAATTCGATAAAAAGAATTGAAAGTTGATACTTTGCAGAAAGTTTACTCAAAGGATTCCTAACACAACTGCGTTATTACATTTTGAAATGGATTTCGTTTTCGAGTTTTGACTACAAAGTTCAAGAACATAGTCGACGATTTTGTTTTGTTGAATTTTGGTTTAATTTTTCAGGCTAGAGTGATTTATAATTGGTAATTGATAATGAAGAATCGAATGACTTTCATAACAATAATAGGTGATCGATTATATAAAGAGGAAATAGGTGTCGGCATTCACATCACACTTAAGAAGAAAAGAGAGAAAAAGAAAATTAATCAGGAGATTAAAGAAAATAAATTTGGATCACGATATCTTTTTTTTTAAAGAAGATTACTTATCTAAATAAAAAAATAAAAGCAGTTCACATTTTTAAAAAAAATTAAAAGCAGATGTTGATTTTTAACTGCTTTTGGATTTGTTTGCATCATTTTTATTTTTAAATTTTAATTAATAATTAATAGATATAATAATAATACTATTAATAATAAAAATGCTAATAATAGAATTAATAATAATAATATTAATAATAGTAATAATAAGTTGTTTTATAAAAATAACCATAATTTTAATAATAATGATAACAATACTAAAATAAGGGTTTTAGTCAATATGGTACTACTAATATTATCCTTAATGTCAATACTAATAATTTTAATAATAATATTAGTAATGATATTTAGAGATAACAAAAATTAATAATAATGATATTAATAATGATAATAATCATATTGGTAACTATAACAAATTAAATGTATCAACTTTCATATCTATATATTATATAACAATATATCTAATATTGATATTAATAATAATGAGAGTAATAATAATAATATTAGTACAGATAACAAATTAAATGTATTAAATTTTGATATCAATATATTATCTTTTGAAAATGATAATATAACTAAAGTAAAAATTTTACTACTAATTATACTAATATTAATATTAATAATTTTCATGACCCGTCCTAAACCATCTGGACGAATACATTACATTTGGTTATATCGCGAGGTACTTGATCTCTATATGATACATTTTACATATATTTCATTCGTTTGTAAAAGACAATCTTTCATTTCAACGAAAGATGACAGGCATGCACACTATCCCATACTATATCCAAATTATGAATGACTTATTATCAATCTTGATGAACTCAATGACTCGAATGCAACGTCTTTTGAAATATGTCATGAATGACATCAAGTAATATCTCTAATATGAGCAAATGCACAGCAGAAGATTTCTTTAATACCTGAGAATAAACATGCTTTAAAGTGTCAACCAAAAGGTTGGTGAGTTCATTAGTTTAACATAAATAATCGTTTCCATCATTTTAATAGACCACAAGATTTTCATTTCTCATAAATATACGTCCCATGCATAGAGACAAAAATCATTCATATGGATTGAACACCTGGTAACTGACATTAACTAGATGCATATAAGAATATCCCCTATCATTCCGGGACATCCATCGGACATGATATAAAACAACATTGAAGTACTAAAGCATCCGCTCCAACGGATGGGGTTCGTTAGGCCCAATAGATCTATCTTTAGGATTCGCGTCAATTAGTAGATCAGTTTACTAATTCTTAGGCTACCAAGCAAAAGGGGCATATTCGGCTTCGATCATTCAACCATATAATGTAGTTTCGATTAATTGTGTCTATTTCGTAAAACATTTATAAAAGCGCATGTATTCTCAGTCCCAAAAATATATATTGCAAAAGCATTTAAAAAGGGAGTAATGAAACTCACCCTACAATATTTTGTAGTAAAAATATTCATACGACGATACTGAACAATGCAGGGTTGGCCTCGGATTCATGAACCTATATCATTTATATACTTATTAAAACATGTAATGGAAATCTCATAATTTCATTTATTACTTATATAATATTTATGTGTTTGTAGTAATATAAATTTTATACTAAATTTTTATTTAATACATATACTTTATTTATATGTATTATATCTTAAATTTGATGTTATATATCTGTTTTGTATATATACATTAAAAATAAATTTTTTTTCATTTTTTTATATTAATATATCTATAAATATATGTTTAGTATTATATTTACAAACCAATAGTTTATTATATGTAAGTACTTTTATAAATATCATTCATGATAATAGTACTAACCTAAATGAAATTTTAATAAATATAATAACTTTATTAAAAATGTTAATTTTTAATAAGGAGATAATTTTAATAAAATTAGTAGTAATAATCATATTATTAATATAATGATGATATTGATAATAATACTTATTTTAATAATAATAATAATAATAATAATAATAATAATAATAATAATTAATACTCATAATATCAATAATATTACTAATAATGGTTTTGATACTTATAATTAAGATGGTAATAATAATATTTATAATACCAGTAATAATAATAATAACTAATGATAATAACAATAACCACAATAATAATAATAATAATAATAATAATAATAATAATAATAATAATAATAATAATAATAATAATAACAATCATAATAATAATAATAATAATAATAATAATAATAATAATAATAATAATAATAATAATAATAATAATAATAATAATAATAATAATAATAATAATAATGAAAATAAAAATAAAAATATAAAAATGTATACCCTTTTGAAAGCTTTTCTAAAAAGAATGCCCTAGACGAGATTTGAACCTCTGACCTCTCGTTAAACCGACACCACATCAAACCATTGAGCTGTTCGATTTTTCTGATTTATTTCCCACCCATAAATATATATCTAAACGTACACTGTTTCTTCTTCTTCTTCTTTGTAATTTGCATCAATCAGTATATAAACCATTCCACAATATGTTTCTTAATTGATTATAGGATTTAACACAGATACAGAAACAATTAAAGATTTTGTTAACTTATTTAAAAACTGAAAAATAATTAAAAAAAACTGAAGAAAAACACTGATGAACACCAAATAACTCAAACCCCATTTCGAAATTTTAGAATGTTTCAGACTAGTATTATAACACGAAAAAAGTCCCAAGTCATCCGTATGAACTTTCTGAATCATTAATTTATCTAGAAACAACACACAGTCTATGAATTTCCTGATGAACATTTAAGTTGACTTTTTTAAAATTAATGTTTGACTCAAAAATCTGATTTTGATATGAAAAATTGAGATCTCAAACTTTACAGCAAGTTTAAGTGATGGATTTAGAACAGAACTGTATTATTAGATTTTGAAATAAAACAAAATTTCGAAGTTTTGGAAAATTGGAACGAAACAGAGATATATCGTGCTGTAACAAAAAAATTTGGTTAATTCATCATACTGCAGTGATCTATAATTGATAATGTTGATATAGGAACGTGTAAATTTAGTCAATATAACAGGCTTCACAATTTTCGTATAGGATTAAAGTGTCGACATGAAAGATTTTCGAGTACAGAGAAATAAATAAAAAAAATAAAAAGGGATGGAGATGGCTAACAAACTTTGGCTGTTATTGTGATCATATAGTCGTGATTTATACTAACTTGAACAAAAAATAAAATCATCTACAGATTGATAGGGATTTAAAACAGAATGCGTCATTCTTTGTGTATAAATTTAGGATTTACAGTATTTATGTATATATACCCGTATATATTTATATAATTTATATATTTGTTTTATATATTTGTAAATATGAAATCTGTATATACCTGAATGACATATCTATATATCTGTTTAGTTAATTAAATCAGTATTTTATAGAAACTATATTATAATTTATAACACAAACTTTAATATTTAATATTAATATTAATAATAATAATAACAAAACTAGTAATAATAATAATTAATTAGGGAAAATAATAATATTAATGATATTAAGATCATAATAATACTAATAAGAATAATGACTAAAAAATGACAATTTTAGTAATCAAGTTAAATAATACTTTTTATAACCTTAATAATAATTAAATTTATAATGATACTGATAATGGTAACATTTATCTTTAATTATAATGAAAGTAAAATTTTTATTAACTATATTGTTTCTTGTAACTACTTCTAATATGTTAATGTTACAATTTATTATTTATGTAATGTTTACTAATTATATAATATATAATTGAATATTTACACACTTTATATATTACAACATATATTTACTTATATATATAATCATATATATGCATATTTATGTATATATATATATATATATATATATATATATATATATATATATATATATATATATATATATATATATATATATATATATATATATTCAACTACTACATATTTAATTGTGTTTTAAGTTTTCTTTCATAATATCTAATCACATAATAGTTTATTAATCTATTTTAATTTATATCATAATTATTTACATGTATAGTTATTTATATATAAACATTTCTATTTAAGATTAAAGGTTCGTGAATCGTCGGAATTAGTCAAGGTCAAATGCATTCATGAAAAAAAAAAATAGTTCCAACGTTTTGAGACTCAACATTACAGACTTTGCTTATCGTGTCGAAATCATATAAAGTTCAAGTTTAAATTTGGTCGAAAATTTCCGGGTCATCACAGTACCTACCCGTTAAAGAAATTTCGTCCTGAAATTTGAGTGGGATCATCATGGCTGACAATAAGTATATTTTCATGACTCATATGAGCTGATAAATAAAGTTTTATTACCATTGAGTAATAAAATAATTTGATTATTCAAAGAGTACGAATGAAGCTATCACAAAAGTGTGAAATGAATAAATAAAGTTTCGTCTTAACTTTTGACGTTGTCTTGGTTGAATTCCGGAATTGAAGGGTTTTAAAGAAAATCTTCGAAATCTAAAAGATTTGATTCTTCGGCGAATAAGAAAAATAAGATCTCTATAATTAAATATGGTGATCTGCCTCGATTACTCTGTCTAATATTTCCATTATAAATTAAACTCTTCCATTCCATTATTCCCACCATTCCTATACTTTCTTTCTTAGTTCATACATCCAAAAGATTATGAAAATGTTTAATCCAGTTCTAATCCTTGATATTTTCTAAATTATCATTTCTGTCATCCTTCTTTTTAATCATCCATCAGAAAAAATCTGTTTACTTCTACTATTGCCCTGAGGTGATACTATTCTTAATTATACCGTGTCTTTATATTGCTATTCGTATTAATATCCACAGTTTGTAACTTATGGGTTGTTATTGTGCTTTATATTTACTCTTATATATCGATGTCTCTGCTTCTGTCCTTCTATAATCATTGACATCCACTGTTAATACTCTCTCCAATTTACTGTGATTTATACTCCCATTTTTTTATTTCAGATCTTCATTCTTTTGTTTTCTCTTCCCGACTTTAAGTCAAGCGAATAATAGTCCATAATTCGTAGGTATGGAGTTTTGAATGAACTTAATGTTCTAAACAAGAAAAACGTAATAGCACAATTTGATTTGTCAAATTATCTGAATCACTGAGAACAGAACTATCAAGAATAAACTTTCTTGATATGTTCAGAAATTAAGCAAAATGAAAGAGTTATGTAACATGGCACATGATGACGTTATGGTCTGTGAATCATCATGTTCCATTTAGAAACTCAGCATGACTTACTGTAATATAATCACGTTGATCAAGTGTCATTATATTATACTAACTCATGCATCAATTTCCAACACTACTTCAAAATCATTCATAATTCAAATTCGAATTCTTCAGAATTTTAGAAACTAAAATAGTTTCTTTTACGATATAACACAGATAGAGCGGAGAGATAATTAATATCGGACAAGAATATTTATGAAGATATCTTCAGAAATATTGAGGATATTAATAAAGAAAGATACGATGATATCTTGGAATGTTAGAACCAAATTGTGATGAAGAAATTCATTCACGATGATTTAGAACGGTTAAGAAGTAAGGTATTCGCTAAAGATTTCATCAGAAACAGAATCATCAGGATTCTTTAAATACAGGGTTTGGTACTTGTATATGTCCTTGGTCTCCTTCATGGTTTGCTCGATTAATTTTTTTTTAGAACTCAGAGATCTGATTCATAAGCTAGAGTGCTTTTCAGAATTTTAGAATAAAAGTTCATAATTCTATGCGATAAATGTTATATGTATACATATAACTGTTGATGTAGAAACACTGCGAGATTCAAAATACTGATTGCTAATTTCTCGGTACTTGGTATGGCAATTCTCATTACAAGATGCGGATGAGTATATGATAAGACTTCAATAGATAAATATAGTGATTTGTCGTAGAGATTTAAGCCAATGAGCAACGAGGTTGCTGGTATGTCTGCTGGTAATATGGTGGAATATAAAAGATTCCCCGGTAACAATAAAAGAGCACGCATATTTTTCAAGGTTATAATAAGGTTGTTTCGAACGAAAAGTCGAAATTAATTTGCTGGGGCTATGACAAAATTGGCTAGTTTGGAAAGGGATTGCAGAGTTTTTTTTTTTTTTTGAATAACAACGCCAAAGGAGTTAGCACAGATACGTGTTAAACGTTTACTCAGGTTCCGAGTATTTTCAGGTACATAACTATATGCATAAATC
The DNA here is from genome assembly GCF_046630445.1 of Rutidosis leptorrhynchoides. Lineage (NCBI taxonomy): Eukaryota > Viridiplantae > Streptophyta > Magnoliopsida > Asterales > Asteraceae > Rutidosis > Rutidosis leptorrhynchoides. Next base: position 312,254,425 of record NC_092335.1, on the reverse strand, counting down.
TTTCCTTCCGTAGATGAAGTGTGGTTGGTTCATCCTCTTGATTGAGGTGTTTTCAAGAATCATGAAAGGTTTGAACGCATATTGTATTCATCAAGATACAAATGAAGTTTAAGATGAAATCAAGTGGCAAACCTGAAGAATTGTTTAGTTTCATATGTTATAATCAATATTTTAATTCATTTTAATTGTCCAATGTTGACAGTCCACAGTTAGCAGTCCACAATTTGTAGTTCAACAATTCATATATAGTTTAATATATAATATTTAAATTAATTAATACGTGTCGTGACCCGTTATATACATGTCTCAGACTCGATCACAACTCAAAGTATATATATTATTTGAGAATCAACCTCAACCCTGTATAGTGAACTCGATCATTACATCATATAGAGTGTCTATCGTTATTCCAAATAATATATATAGATGCGTCGATATGATATGTCAAAACCTTGTATACGTGTCCCGATATTTAAAGTGCGTAAAATAAATAACAGAAATTAAATGAGGATAAATAAAATTGCGAGAATATAAATTGCGATAAATAAATTGCGATAAATAAAATGTAATCAGTTAGCTAGGAACAGTTAGCGTGGATTCTTAACAAAAATTTTCTCATAGTTAATTTGTTAGTTTCTAACAAATTTTATTTTGTCTAATGTTTTCTTCATTATGCCACTTGTTGGATTCTGATAGGTCAAAATCCAAATATGAAATTTGAATAAAAATGGTTATTTTGTTGTGAACGAATACGTATGTCTGTGGATGTAAGTAGGATAGTAAATGATCGTTGAATTAGATTCGAAGAATGTACAGTGTAACTTATTAATGTGGAATCTAAATATTCCTCGGGTATTACCTACCCGTTAAAATATTTTCACCATTAACAGTTTGTACAATAAAACATTTAATTACAATCTTTATGAAAACATATATACATATATATTTTCTTCAGACGTAATCATGGATTTAATGAGTCAATGTGATATTAAACTCATCAGATTTACGGCTAGAACTAGAGTACATAATTTCTAAAACATTAGAGATTACATAATCGCCATGAAGGACGGAGATAGTTTATGTAGAACGATTCGTAGAACGATAATTATGCTTGAGGTATAGATTGCGAGGTTAAGACGTGTGATAATGTTGTTGTTGTTGGTACTGGCTATGCTGCTGGTGCTGCTGATGGTGGTACTGTTGCTGTCAATGCTACAAGTGTTGTTGGTGCTGAGGTTGGTGATGATGTTGGTGTAGTAAGTATAGCTTGTAGATTACGCACCATTCTTGTCAGGGTTTCTATCCTACCCTCTATCATTTCTATCCATCCACTCATCTGATTCGATAGATCTTGATTATCAATTCGAAGTACCCTAACTTCTTCTAATATTCCCCTTCGATTAGTATTCGGAAGTAGAGGTTGAATTTTTTCTGAGATTGCAGTAATGCGACCTTCGAGGTGGAAAACTTTAGCAAGAAGGGTGAATACAGTGTTGCGCATAGGTTCACCGGTGAGTACATTGTTTTCTCCAATGTTCGGAGGTAAGTTTAGTTCGCGGTAGGGCTCGCCTTCTTTATTTCTCCATCGAGTGAGTAAGTCTCGGACCCACCCCCATCTCCCCCAGAAAGAAAAATAGCTAAATGGTGTAGACACTTCTGGTTCATTGACTTTGGAGTCTACTTTAATACGCATCTCGAAATTGCTTCCGGAACTAATGGAATCCAAGCTAGGTATAGGATCCATCTCTTATGATCAGTTAGAGGATTTTCGATATGAAATGATTTTCGGTTATCGGATAATATTCTAATTATATAGAATATCTAATATTGTAAAGAAGATCCCGTAGATTACGGAGGATATTAAGAAAACGTGTCAGATAAAGTCTACAGTAACAGATACGCTAAGATATGGATTTGTCTATACACTATTCATGCAATCAATGCAGTAAGATGTGTCTAGACTAAGAATGATAAGCAGGTAATTTCCTAAGGATGATAAGTAGGTAATTTTCGACACTAAATGATAAGCAAAACTTTTGACATGCAGACACGGTCGAAGTCCAGACCCACTAATGCATCTAAATAACTATCAGTTAGACACACTAATGCAAGACCTGGTTCGCTAAGACCGCCATTCTGATACCAACTTTCATGACCCGTCCTAAACCATCTGGACGAATACATTACATTTGGTTACATCGTGAGGTGCTTGACCTCTATATGATACATTTTACAAACATTTCATTCGTTTTTAAAACACAATCTTTCATTTCAACGAAAGATGACAGGCATGCACACTATCCCATACTATATCTAAATTATGAATGACTTATTATCAATCTTGATGAACTCAATGACTCGAATGCAACGTCTTTTGAAATATGTCATGAATGACTCCAAGTAATATCTCTAATATGAGCAAATGCACAGCGGAAGATTTCTTTAATACCTGAGAATAAACATGCATTAAAGTGTCAACCAAAAGATTGGTGAGTTCATTAGTTTAACATAAATAATCGTTTCCATCATTTTAATAGACCAAAAGATTTTCATTTTCATTTCTCATAAATATACGTCCCATGCATAGAGACAAAAATCATTCATATGGATTGGACACCTGGTAACCGACATTAACTAGATGTATATAAGAATATCCCCTATCATTCCGGGACATCCATTGGACATGATATAAAACAACATCGAAGTACTAAAGCATCCACTCCAACGGATGGGGTTCGTTAGGCCCAATTGATCTATCTTTAGGATTCGCGTCAATTAGTAGATCGGTTTACTAATTCTTAGGCTACCAAGCAAAAAGGGCATATTCGGCTTCGATCATTCAACCATATAATGTAGTTTCGATTACTTGTGTCTATTTCGTAAAACATTTATAAAAGCGCATGTATTCTCAGTCCAAAAAATATATATTGCAAAAGCATTTAAAAAGGGAGTAATGAAACTCACCCTACAATATTTTGTAATAAAAATATTCATACGACGATACTGAACAATGCAGGGTTGGCCTCAGATTCATGAACCTATATCATTTATATACTTATTAAAACATGTAATGGAAATCTCATAATTTCATTTATTACTTATATAATATTTATGTGTTTGTAGTAATATAAATTTTATACTAAATTTTTATTTAATACATATACTTTATTTATATGTATTATATCTTAAATTTGAATGTTATATATCTGTTTTGTATATATACATTTAAAATAATTTTTTTTCATTTTGTTATATTAATATATCTATAAATATATGTTTAGTATTATATTTACAAACCAATAGTTTATTATATGTAAGTATTTTTATAAATATCGTTCATGATAATAGTACTAACCTAAATGAAATTTAAATAAATATAATAACTTTATTAAAAATGTTAATTTTTAATAAGGAGATAATTTTAATAAAATTAGTAGTAATAATCATATTAATAATATAATGATAATATTGATAATAATACTTATTTTAATAATAATAATAATAATTAATAATACTCATAATATCAATAATATTACTAATAATGGTTTTGATACTTATTATTAAGATGGTAAAAATAATATTTATAATACTAGTAATAATAATAATAACTAATGATAATAACAATAATAATAATAATAACCACAATAATAATAATAATAATAATAACAATCATAATAATAATAATAATAATAATAATAATAATAATAATAATAATAATAATAATAATAATAATAATAATAATAATAATAATAATAATAATAATGAAAATTAAAATATAAAAATGTATACCCTTTTGAAAGTTTTTCTAAAAAGAATGCCCCAGACGAGATTTGAACCTCCGACCTCTCGTTAAACGGACACCACATTAAACCATTGAGCTGTTCGATTTTTTTGATTTATTTCCCACCCATAAATATATATCTAGACGTACACTGTTTCTTCTTCTTCTTTGTAATTTGCATCAATCAGTATATAAACCATTCCACAATATGTTTCTTAATTGATTTTAGGATTTAACACAGATACATAAATAATTAAAGATTTTGTTAACATATTTAAAAACAGAAAAATAATTAAAAAAAACTGAAGAAAAACGCTGATGAACACCAAATAACTCAAAACCCATTTCGAAATTTTAGAATGTTTCAGACTAGTATTATAACATGAAAAAAGTCCCAAATCATCTGTTTGAACTTTCTGAATCATTAATTTATCCAGAAACAACACACAGTCTACGAATTTCTTGATGAACATTTAAGTTGACTTTTTTAAAATTAATGTTTGACTCAAAAATCTGAATTTGATATGAAAAATTGAGATCTCAAACTTTACAGAAAGTTTAAGTGATGGATTTAGAACAGAACGACATTATTGGATTTTGAAATAAAACAAAATTTCGAAGTTTTGGAAAATTGGAACGAAACAGAGATATATCGTGCTGTAACAAAAAAATTTGGTTAATTCATCATACTGCAGTGATCTATAATTGATAATGTTGATATAGGAACGTGTAAATTTAGTCAATATAATAGACTTCACAATTGTCATATAGGATTAAAGTGTCGTCAGGAAAGATTTTCGAGTACAGAGAAATAAATAAAAAAATAAAAAGGGATGGAGATGGCTAACAAACTTTGGCTGTTATTGTGATCATATAGTCGTGATTTGTACTAACTTGAATAGAAAAGAAAATCATCTACAGATTGATAGGGATGTAAAACAGAATGCGTCATTCTTTGTGTATAAATTTAGGATTTACAGTATTTATGTATATATACCCGTATATATTTATATAATTTATATATTTGTTTTATATATTTGTAAATATGAAATCTGTATATACCTAAATGACATATCTATATATCTGTTTAGTTAATTAAATCAGTATTTTATAGAAACTATATTATTATTTATAATACAAACTTTAATATTTAATATTAATATTAATAACAATAATAATAACAAAACTAGTAAAAATAATAATTAATTAGGGAAAATAATAATATTAATGATATTAAGATCATAATAATACTAATAAGAATAATGACTAAAAAATGACAATTTTAGTAATCAAGTTAAATAATACTTTTTATAACCTTAATAATAATTAAATTTATAATGATAAAGATAATGATAACATTTATCTTTAATTATAATGAAAGTAACAATTTTATTAATTATATTGTTTCTTGTAACTACTTATAATATGTTAATGTTACAATTTATTATTTATGTAATGTTTACTAATTATATAATATATAATTGAATATTTACACACTTTATATATTACAACATATATTTACTTATATATAGAATCATATATATGCATATTTATGTATATATATATATATATATATATATATATATATATATATATATATATATATATATATATATATATATTCAACTACTACATATTTAATTGTGTTTTAAGTTTTCTTTCATAATATCTAATCACATAATAGTTTATTAATCTATTTTAATTTATATCATAATTATTTACATGTATAGTTATTTATATATAAACATTTCTATTTACGATTAAAGGTTCGTGAATCGTCGGAATTAGTCAAGGTCAAATGCATTCATGAAAAAAAAATAGTTCCAATGTTTTGAGACTCAATATTACAGACTTTGCTTATCGTGTCAAAATCATATAAAGTTCAAGTTTAAATTTGATCGAAAATTTCCGGGTCATCACAATAATGGTATTAGTAACTATAAAAATAATAATGCTAATAATGTAATAATTTACATGTATATATACAAATGATATTAATGACTAGTGATATATTATTAAAAATCATATTAATAATAATATTAATATAACGAATTAATACTAATTCATAATTATTTACGAATAATTATTCATGAATTGTCGAAATCATATAAAATTTAGGTTTAAATTTAGTCGGAAATTTCCGGGTTGTCACAGTGTTAATCCATGACCCGAAGGAAATCCATTTGGTCATGGTCTACCCAATAACCCACCACTTGTTAATCAAGAACAACAAGTAGATCTAAACGATACACCAATGTAGAATGCTCGGTTAGTTGCACCTACGGTGGTGCCACCAGCTATTACTAAACCGCCCATCGGGGCTGAAAATTGGAAAGTCGAGGGTAATTTCTTCACTTTGTTCAAGGATGTACAATTTCACAGTTTAATGGAAGATAATCCTTTCGAGCACCTTCACCAATTCAATGACATTTGTGATCTTTACAAGCATAAGAATGTTACCGAAGATGCATATAAGTTAAGGGCATTCGCCTTTTCTCTTCAAGGTGATGCTAAAGTTTGGTTAATAAATCTACCTTCTGACTCGATTAGAACTTATCAAGATTTGAGTGACACCTTTCTCAATCACTTCTTTCCACCATCGAAGGCGGAGAGACTCAAAATGAAGATCAATGCATTCGCTCAACGGGGTGATGAGTCATTATATGACACATGGATTTGCTTTAAAAAGATGTTGAGGCCCTGTCCACCAGATGGGTTAACCAAAAAAGAGTACATCAATACTTTCTACCGGGGTACGAATTTTACGACGAGACAAATTCTTGATGCCTCCGCGGGAGGTGTGTTCATGAACAAGTCACCAAATGCGACTGAAACATTGCTAGAAGACATCTCAATTCATACTTATGAGTGGAATCCCTCACCTAGGGATATGCCAAGGAAGAATATAGCTCAAGTGGAGAGTGATAACGGTCAAATCTCACTTGCAAGTTTGAATAACCAATTTCAATTGTATGGGAAGGAGTTGAAGAAGCTACAACAATCCATCGTTTCTATGCAAGTCGGGTGTGATAGGTGTGATGGACCTCACCTTCCAAAGAATTGTCCCCAAATCTACCAATACAATCACATTGATTTGGATGATATTCAATGAATTCGGATGCTCATGTCAACTATGTGAGTAATCAAAATTACCAAAGGGGCGGTTCATTTAGCCAAGGCAACAACTCTTACCAAGGAAACCAAGGTTACTTCAACCAAAACCCAAGACAAGTCTCTTTCAACACCCAAAACAACCCATCACCTGAATTTACAAACCAAAACCGAAGTCAAAGTTACAACCAAGGATACAACCAAAACCGTAGCAATAACTACCAAACACAAAATCAACAACCTAACAAAAACCAACCCTATACCAACCAAAGTCACAACAATCAAAGCAACCAAGGCTATCAACAAAACCAAGATTATAACCAAAGCAAAAATAACCAAGGTTACAATCAAAACCAAAAAGAAAACACTCAACCACCTTAACCTTCTAGGAGATTAGAGGAGATGATGCAAAACTATATCAAGAAGGTGGAAAAAACCGAGGCATTTTTGACTAAGGAGAATGAATTCTTGAAACAACAACTAAGACATTAACAAGGATCATTTCAAAACCTTGAGAGGACCGTGGGAAGATTTTTGAACCAAGTTGCCGAGAGACCTTAAGGAACTTTACCATCGAATACACAAGACAACCCTAATAAAAATTACAACAACAACCGGAACAATCATCGCCAAAAACAAAAAAACCTAAACAACAACAAAAGAACCATTCCTACTGAGAGTACCAATCACAACCAAAACAATAACCAAGCAAGTTCCTCGAATTCCACACCTAATCCTAATTACGCTCAAGTGAACTCAATTGTTTCAATCGAAGAAGAAGATCACCACAAATGCCATTGTGTCTTTACATTCCCTATCGTGTGAAGAGTGTGATGTCCATGGGGCTACCGAGTCACCATGCAAGCAATTGGGAAGTGATTTCAAGGCAATTGAATTAAACAAGTTCGATAACGGGGAAAAAGTAGGAATTGTTTCAAAGAAGAGTGAGCACAAGAACGAGGTCGAGGTTCATGCTAAACCAACAATGGGGAAATATGAGGCACCAGTCTCATATACTCAAGCATTGCTTCCTACACATCCAAAGGATGTGGATTGTAAGTCTATACAAGCTGAAAATGAGAATATCTATGTTAAATTACCCTTGGCAGAAGTGCTCGAGAATATGCCCAATTATGAAAAATTCTTGAAGACACTTATAGCCAAAAAGAGGGAATGTGAACAAGCATCCACCACTTTCCAAAAAAGGAAGTGTGATGAGATTTTGAAAAAGCGTAATCTAAAACCAAAATTAGGCTCTCCCGGGCCTTTCCTAATTCCATGCAATGTAAATGGGTCGGAGATGTTTACTTCATTGGCCGACTCGGGGGCAATTATAAAATTCATGCCCTACTCTATCTATAAAAGGTTAGGCCTTGGTGATCTTGCACCCACCAAAATGGGAGTTAAATTGATTGACCAATCTATTAGTCCAAGTGTGGGGATCGCCGAGGATTTATTTGTAAAGTAGGTGAAATGGAGTTCCCGACCGACTTTGTTATCGTTGACTAAAAGAAGACCCGGTTGTACCCCTTGTATTGGGAAGACCTTTCTTAGCAACCGCGGGATCTTTCTTTGACTTTAGAACCAGGAAATTGACCCTAAGAGACCTAGGCAAAAGTATGAGCTTCCATAGTAAATACACTAGTTTGCCACCATTACCCAAAACCACACCACATGTTGTTGCTAATGTGCAATGCACTACAAGCACAACTCAAGTTGGTTCACCAACTAAGTGTGGCGGAGAATTGAACAAGGAAACTCTAAGTAAACCTAAAGATCAAATTTTTGTCATTGACAAGTCCATGAGAAAGTTATATGGGTGGGTTCATCGTGCCTCATCCAAGAAGGACGAGCACTTGAGAAAACGCTTAGTGTCCAACTTGTCAAAGCGTGAAAAGGGCAAACTTAAATAATTGATTAATGAATCTAAGGTGATGGAAAATTGGTTGCTATTAATGCTAAATGATGGTTCTCAAGGTGGTGATTACCTTAGCTCAAGGAAAGGGGAGATTTAACACCCAAAATTAGTTGAAAGCTTAAGTGGATTGGAGTCGGGTGATAGACTCGATAAACACTTTCCACAATTGTGTACATAGTTCATTTAGTTGCATTTCATTTAGGCTTGTATGATATAGTATTTTCATAGCTTGCATTCGCATTTAGACTGCATTTCATGCATTTGGGTAATCATAAAAGACCAAAAATAGTTTGTGAATAAGTTAGATTGTGATTGAAGTCTGAAAACTGCATTTCCTACAAAGGAATGACATTCTGGATTTCTGGAATGAGGTTCTTACTTAAATATGTTAACAGAAGGACTTTCTAGGCCATTTCAGGAACGACGTTCCTTTAAAGGAACAACGTTATGGGATTGTAGAACCACGTTCTGGTTTAGTGAATGAACGACATTCAACTTTATGGAACGACCTTCCTGACCCCTTTTTAATGTGTTTTGGGGGTTATTTTGAATGACTTTATCACACAACCACATCTATTTTTCTCTCTTTCCGACTACATAAACTGAAAACCCTAATCTCAAACTGCAAATTACTCACCAATCTTCAAGAATCTTGCATAATATACTACAATGAACATCTTTAGAATATGATTCTCACTTCTATCATGCTTAATTTCATGATTATTTTTAATTTCATGCTTTATACTCTATTTGCTTTATACAATGATTATGTTTGATTTAGGTTGATCGTGAAGAAATTATTATTGATTCTAGAATACATTGTTGTTGATTTACATTTTTCTCATGATTAATTGCACAAATTAGAACTTTGAAAATCTAGGGTTCTTCAAATTTGGGCCTTTTTGTAATTGGTTAATTGAGATGAAATTGGGTGTTGTCTAGGGTTAATTACTTGTCTACCATCCTACTATTGTCATATATCCTTTAAATTAGGTGATTTTTCGCTATGAATTTGCAAATTAGGGTTCATGACTTTAGGGTTTGACTAGCTTTTTGATGTAGCGAATCGTAACCTTTATTTATGAACAGATTTGAGTTGTTTTGTTACACGAATTGATTTATTGTATATGTGGTATTTTATTGAATTCAGGTTGATTTCACACATATATAGGCAACTAGTCCTATTCATGTAGTTTAGTTTGTTGGTAAATCCGATTCGTTCCAAAGGGAGATGGAGTGTTTAATGGTTTTTAATAGTCTTTGATGCCAAACTTAATTAAAGGGGGTTTTGGATTAGGAATTTATAATATAACAGTAACAGAAAATAACTTAACTAATTTACTTCATAAATAAAATTACAAGATTACAATAAATAACTTAAAAAGGAACTAAATGAAATTATGCTAATTATGATGCATTAATTATATTACTAGATGGTAATTAGTAAAATAGTAATTTTTAATAAAACTATATGTTTAGAATTTTGTTTTGAGTAATTATAATATAAACTTATTTAAATTAACTAAATGACAAGTTTTAATTATATTAATATAAATTATTAGGAATAGTAATTTAACTAATTACAAACTAATTATAAATTATAAACTTTTAATTAACACTAATTATAAGGTTAAAACATGTATTAAAGTATTTTATAATAAGTAATATAAATTATGTAATAATAACTTAAATATAATAATTAAAATAACTAAAACCCTAATTTTGCCCTAACTGGTACTGTAGCCGTGTCTTGTACATACGCGTTTCGCGTATTTATACGCGTATCGCGTATAATTTAAAACCTACGCGAATTGTGTGATTCTGATCGTACAGTTTGATTTACAGGCATACGCGTTTCGCGTATAACATACACGATTCGCGTATGATATATAAACTGTGACAAACAGTCTGTTACGGATTTAAATGTTTTTATGTATTGTTTTTATATTTTAAAATAATAATTCGTAAATAATGATAATAATACGTTTACAAGAAATAATAATGGGATAAATGGGAGTGTTTACTTAAATGTGTCACCCCTAGGTCCATGGATTGTTTTGAGTTTTAAGCCTTATTAAAATGTTTTAGTATTAAACTTTATATTTTTCTTTCGAAAAAATATAAGGTTAAGACTAACTAATTAAAATCTAATTTTCATCGGATTCTTTTTAGATAGCTACTATTCCTTAAGTATTTAAATTGAGACCTAGCCTAGTTTTGACTTTCGTCAATACCCAAATTATAACGGCTTCCCTTTTTATAATTTCATTGTCATATAATTTATTGATATCACCCAAACCACCGAAGTTTATTTCTAAATTGGTGTTAATAACTTATCCATAAATTCGTCTAGATCATTTTTAATGTTGAAGCTTAATTTATGTAAATAAAAACAACTTTCGTTATTTAAATTTAATAAATTAAGTGGCAAGGGTTAAATACCTAATTACATAAAAATGGTTCTTTTAACTAGGCTCAATATTAAAAATACTAAAGTTACATTTTTAACTTTTACAAATGGTAACAATCCATTTCACTAGGGGCTCTACATTTAAGCAAACACTAGGGAAATTTAGCTATTCATTACACTAGGGTAAACATAAAAATATAGATATGCAAACATAATAACAACGCTAATTTTAACAGAGTAAACTTACTAAAATATCTTCACTTTCATTAACTTCAAACGGTAGGAAAATTACAATAATAACACCCCTTTCACGCGTACAATAACACCCTTAATCACGAACAATACCCCCTAAATAATTGAAACTAATTTTACAGAGTAATAAAATGACAATATATTTAACTATAGTAATTGTTGTATGTGTTGTTGTCTAATATTTTCTGTACACTTTGATGTTCAACTAGTACTCCGTATTTAAAGCCTACAAGATGTAGTAGGTGATAGTTGATGGACTTCATTGCTGTATCTCAATTCTAAAAGAATTAGTTTTTATCTCCAAAAAGCAGCCGCCCTTATCTGATGAATGATTAAATTCGGCCTAACATTACGCGTTTCGTGTAGAGGTCACACGATTCGCGTAAGGCTAAATTACTACGCGTTTCGTGTGACTCTACACGATTCGCGTAAGAGATAATGGCAGTTTTCTTTATTTTTCTTTTTCGTTTGTTCTATGTTGATCCCGTGTTGACGTTAAATTGACTTGGCACTTTCCATTTGAACTATTATCTTCAATTATCTTGTACTTTCATTCGGATAAACGTTTCTTGATATAAATTTGGTTAAAATTATCGTTTTATCGTCGTTTCTTCGAATAGCAAGCTCTTGTCTACTTTTATCGTTTTTCTCGTGAAATGCTCATTGAATGTCTTTGAAGATGGTAAAAACCTATGAAATATAAGTGATATTGTGTCGAATAATATGTATGTTTAGAGCAATATCAAAATACCCCACACTTGAACGTTGCTTGTCCTCAAGCAATTACATCTTTGAACAGAATCGGAACATTATATATATCTTTATTATCGAACATTAGATCACACAACACACACTACACGAAATGAAACACACGCTATATGAAATATATTACACAACACAGTATTTATTGGATCACACGCACACGAAACGAAATTCTGACAACAGAAACAAACATTAAACTCGTGATTAGGGTTTAAAAATTTGGATCCTTAGGGAAAATTGGACCTTGTGAAAACGTTTTATGATTTTATAAAATGTCATGCTAGTTTTTACACTAGACACGTTTTCCGGTTTTAACCTCAAATTCTGGTTGAGGGTAACTGAAAACCGAAGTCTCAGTCGGCGATTAGCAAGCTATTCACCCCCATGATTGTAGTATCATGGAACTTGAAGCCGAATGTCCAAAAAATGGTTTTACACAAATATAATTCATAAAATAGCATAAGTTTTAGAACAAAATTATATCGTGTCCAAATATCATCGATGAACCATGAGTTTGCACACCTCAATTTGTTATGGCATATGTATGTTGACCGCGGTCAAACATAGATGCGGTTAATCTTTACGGAGATTAACCATCTGGGGATTAGATTCATTAGTCTTAAAAGCTAATTTGCATTGTGCCCCCCCATTGTACGAGACATATCCTTCTCATGGTTAGGAGAAGTCTGACCACCAAAAACCCTGTTTGATGATGAGGTTAGGTGGATTTCCAGCCGATTTTAGGGATTACTTTACAAGATTTTTCGTCAACCTACAGCTGTTCTGGACTACATCTTCTAACATAAGTTAGCAAGTGTGTCAATTTGGAAGACCTTACTTCCTTACGGGATGGACTTGATTCATCCTCTATTACTCGTAATAGTGGAATATTCAGGTTTATACGTTCCAAAGCAATGATATCTGCAATAACTTCATAGAAACATGTGATAAATGGTTCTCAACATAAGATTTTATAAATTCTTGTTATAATTGGTTTTCTTTTATAGGTTTTAAACAAATAAACTTATGCGTTTTTAATGTATTGAGACGATAATTTCGGTTTTTGACACCTATGCTTTAATCGCTCGTAGTTACCTTAAAAATTCATTTGATATATTTGTTTAAAATTTTCAAATTTTCATAAAAACCAATAACTTATAAGTTCTCGAGAATTTATATATTCCCACCCCACACTTAAGATTATGTAATGCCCTCATTACATAAAATCAGATAATAATGTATAAATTTGAGAGGGCAAATAGTGTGAAGTATTTGGAACTTCCTTTGTTAACCGATTTGGATTTTCAAATTGTTTTACCTATGATTTTATCCAACGTTTGTATCACAATGTAATTCGATGTTTCGTTTCGTCTAATTGCATTTTCTTCTGTACCTGTCAAAACCATGTTAAAAAAAAAACATACAAAACATGGGGTTGTACATCAATCGTACAAAACAATTTTACAACACACTACTTTCTTGCTAATATATAATAAAACATAAGAAACATAAAAGTATTAAAACACACCATACAATAATGTTATTACACACCATAAAAATAAAAATGTTTAAAACAATAGAACTAGTCAAATGGGCTCCAAAATGGTCCTCCTCGTTCGCCCTCCTCCTGTTGTTGTCGCTGCCGTTTCTCGTTTAGGCGTTGTTCCTCGTAGAAACTCCTATATGCATCCTGACTCGCGGCTATGGCGGCGTTATGGTCATAGGGTGGAGGTAGAGGGTCATTGGGTGTCTGCCATGGGGGATATGATGGAAAGGCTGAGGGTGCGTAAGCTTGCAGGTTAGACGCGTATAGATATGCTTGTTGGTGCGCCTACTCTAATTGATTTCCCATTCCCCTCTGATCATATCGGATGTTGGATAGCATATTATATTGATCTAGCTGGGTATGCCTAATGTCCCCTAATTGCCGAGATAAAGCAGTGTACTGATCTTCTGATCTCGCTCCCCAGTTTTGATATGAATTACGTACATCTAAACTCAATGCGTTAAACGAGTTTTGGAGCATATCGAAATCAGAAGTACCTGTATGAGACGAGCTAGCCTGATCTGTCTCTCTGCGTCTCCTCCTAGCTTCCCTCGCGGGTTCATCATCCTCCTCCATAGGTGCGTGAGCAGCAACTTCCTGTTGCCTTAAACTACGTACCCCACCCCTTACACGTATAGCCTTAGCTGTCCTATACACCTCCAATCCCAAATTACGAACCGGTTGATCTATTGGTTGGATTGGAGGGTCAAATTCGTTCGGGTCGAGACCGAACCAGGCTGCCAAACACGTGACATAGTGACCCCCCGACATGTCACTGGATCCTCGAGCACCCTTACCAAAGTGGGCTAAAAAGTAGGCCACTCCATAGGGTATACTAATAAATGTATCCCTATCTCTGATTGCATCTAAATACCAAAGGTCAACATAATTAATCTTATCTGTATTAAGGAATGCCCTTTGGTTAATTGTGTTCGCTATAAATTTATGAATTATTCGATAGCGAACATCAGTGATCTTAAGGTATGATTCTTGGCCTGCTACATAAGTATTCTTTTGGGAAAAAGAGCGCCAGACACTCAAAGAATCATAATCTCCTGTATACCTAGCTCCTGTAAAAATATATTCCCAAAAACCTGGAGCATTCATCTCATTACCGTCATAAATCCCTAAGGCCATAGTCATGTCGCCTAGGGACATTACTCTATCTACACCACCCAATCTAAATTGTAGGAAACTAGTATCTTCGATATTTTCCGGGTGTATATTCATCCTAACGGTAGAATAAAATTCTAAACACCATTCTCTATATACAGGAGAATTTAACCTAAACAATCTCTCAAAGTCATTATAATACCTAATTTCCCCAAATTCATTCGTGAAACTTTGGGTTAAAATTTCCCTTATCGGTGTATCTAAATTGACTGGGTCTCCTAGGGGATCTCAATCAACAACGTAAACTGGAGAGATGGTTCGATTTACCAGAATGAGTAAATCCTTAACTTTTTACACCCTTTGATGTAATTCGTTAGGAAATTGCAGGATCGGGTGTAGGTTCAAGAGTTGTTGTTCCATTTCGGGGGTAACTTGATCTTGTGCTTGTTGTTGGTTAAATGCCCTCATTCTAAATGGTCCCTGCATAACATTTTAAAAACAAGGAAATCATCCCAATAGGATGTGTCAATGTTAGCAAAGAGTTTAAATTCAACAAACAAGCTTGTTTCATCACCACATGAATCAATCTATTTCAACAACATTGGAAGATTTAGTTCTATAATTCAAAATAAAGCACAAACAAACCAAAAATCATAATTCAAAAATCAAGTTTCATATGCAAAGTTTAATTCACAAGTGAAAACACGCAATTTATCTAAGTGTATCTAATTCAACTCAATCACATTGCGTGTATTTCAACTTCTAAACAATCCTTAATAGCATTAAAGTTCATACTTGATTCATTAAAATGAACTTGCAAAAAATTAACAAATTTAGGCTAAAATTAAAAATCACACAGTCAAACAATCAAAATCATGTTCAAAAGTTCTAACTACTAACAAAACACTCAAAAACAACTAATTACAACCAAAATAACACACCTCAGTATCAATTTCCTAATTTTCCCCAATTTTGTATAAACCCTAATTTTCAATAACCAATTAAACATCATTTTTTATGCTAATCGGGTTTATTATCCTACTAACAACATAGATATAGCATTAATCAAGCAAAATTCAACAAAAACATGCATATAAATCGGATTAAAGCTATAAAGAAAAATAATGAAAAACTTGAAGAACACTAAGTAAAATGGGTTTAGGACCCTTACCAATCTAGGCATGTTGAAAGATTGAAGAATTGGAGAAGATTGGAAGTGTTAATTTAAGTTTTTGGGTGTGATTTTCGGGTTTTTGTGTTGGGTTTTCGTCACAGCAGCAGAAATAAAAAAAATGGGAGTGTGAAAACTGTCTGCTGCTCGATCTGTTATGTTCAGCTATTTTTGACCTTACGCGTTTCGCGTAGGTCTACGCGATTCGCGTAAGCTTTGTATTCCACGCGTTTCGTGTAGGTCTACACGATTCGCGTATGCTTTGTCTGTAATTTTTTTTTTATATAACTTAAAATCAATTGAATTTAAAAATATCTTTTATAAATTTATATTTGTAACGGAAATTCGGTTGTTAGACCTGATCTTAATCCGTTTATAAATTTTTAATTTCAATACTTGTTTTAATAATTTCAATTTATAAAATTCAATCCATTAAAAGTTAAAGTTTTTAATGTTTTTCGAAAACAAATTTAAAATAAAATAAAAACACTCTATTTTTGTGTTAAAATTATTAACATTTTTAATTTTAAAACAAGTACATGAAAAATAAAAATTACACAAATTAAAATACACTCTATTTTTTTTGTATACCCCTAGATCAACTAATTTTCAAACTTAAAACTTTGTTTCCTATCGATTAGGTAGAGATAAATTCGGTCGTCAAACCTATCATTATCCACGACAAAGATTTACAAGTTATATATTTTTACGGTTATTGATAAAAAGGTATATTTTTGCAATCTACTGTAGACTTTTAGAATTTAACAAAAAAAAAATTTTGTGCAATTTGAAGAATGAAAATTCAGTTGTGACACCTAAACATTTTCATTTTCAAAGAAACAAGTTAAACTCAAGGCGTTTCACCTTCAATTTAGTAGAAAGGATTTTTTTTTTAAATTTTTATTTTGTTTTCGTGGTTTACTATTTAACAGATATCTTATGAATCCAACAAGAAATTTCGTGCAATTTGAAAAATGATAATTCAGTTGTAACACTTAACATTTATCGTTTTTAATGAAAACATATTGAATTCAAGGTTCATCACTTTTAAATGGTAGACCGTTTTAATAGAACACACAACAAACAAAAACAAACCAAACACACCAAAACATTACACACAAAAATGCACAAACACACAATTGGCGAGAAAAAGATTTAAAGAGTGAAGCCTCGTTGGCTCGCCTCGTAGTGGAGTCGCATTATTTCGCTCCCCATTGCTTCGTAGGCGTAACCTCGCTGGTTTAAGAGGTTTTCTTCTGCACATTTTAAAGGCCCTTCTCGGCATAAGGTTACGTACTCGTAATTAGAGTCCGTTTGGTTCTTTGGGCAATCTCCGGAGTGAGTCGGTTTTCCACATTTCACACATTTACCCAAATGACGTGCTCTACGCCTTTTAGCTGATTTAGATTTTCCTCTTGTATAGTTTGTCTCATTTAGTTTCTTTCTTTCTTCTTTCCTCTCCTTATCGCATCTTTTCTTAATATCTAACACCACATCCCTCGGTAAAATCTTATCGCACTTTAAAATGAAATGGTTGTAGATATACTGACTGCGCATCTTGAAATTACACAATAAAAACAAAAAAGAAATTAAAAAGGTAGAATGGAGGGAGAAGACTAGTTCTTTAGGGTCTGCTAGGGAAAGACCAATCTAACCCCACTCTTAAAGATAAGAATAAAAATCGAGAATGGAGTTTAAAACCTTAGAGTTACCCTGAATTTATTTGTCCTTAGGGTAGAAGGTGGTTTCGTCTCTTTCCGTAGTATTGATTTCTTCAAAGTATAACTTGAGTCTGTGTCCGTTCACTTTGAAAGTTCCACCGTCTTTACCATACAACTCTGCATATCCAGATGGAAAAACCTGTTTTATTATATATGGCCCATTCCATCGGGATCTAAGTTTACCAGGTGAAAACTTGAAACGTGATTGGAATACCAATACTTTATCCCCTTGTTCAAATTCTTTCTTTTTTAATCGTGCATCGTGCCATACTTTAGTTTTTTCTTTATATGTTTTAGAATTTTCATAGGCTTGTAATCTTAATTCATCTAGTTCGTTAAGTTGTGATAACCTATTTTCTCCGACTTGTACAAGGTCAGTATTACATTCTCTCATAGCCCAGTACGCCTTGTGTTCAACTTCAACAGGTAGATGACACGCTTTACCGTATACAAGTCTAAATGGTGTGGTACCTATTGGTGTTTTATACGCAGTCCTAAAAGCCCACAACGCGTCATCTAACTTGCGTTGCCAGATTTTAGGGTTGTTATTAACCGTCTTCTCAAGTATGCATTTTAAGGCACGATTCGTGTTCTCCACTTGACCACTTGTTTGCGGGTGGTACGAAGTAGAGAAACGATGAGTTACGCCATACTTCTTCAACACCTTTTCAAGAAGGTTGTTGGTAAAATGTGTTCCTCGGTCGGATATGAGTGCTTTTGGGATTCCAAAGCGTGAGAAGAGATTTTTCAAGAAGTTTACCACCACCCTAGCATCATTTGTAGGCAAAGCTTTTGCTTCAGCCCACTTGGATACATAGTCAACGGCTACTAGTATGTACTTGCACTTATGTGAACTTGGAAAGGGTCCCATGAAATCGATTCCCCAAATGTCAAAGATTTCATAAACTTGGATGCCGGTTTGAGGCATCTCATCCTTTTTCGTGATGTTACCCGTTTGTTGGCATGCGTTACAAGTCCGAACGAAATCATGGGCATCTTTAAAGATCGTGGGCCAATAAAAGCCCGATTCAAGGATTTTTCTTGCAGTGTGGTTTGGTCCGAAATGACCGCCGGTTGGCCCTTGATGGCAATGCTCAAGAATTTGTTGAGCTTCTTGTCCGTACACACAACGGCGAATTATTTGATCCGCACCAACACGAAATAGGTCTGGGTATTCCCAGAAATAAGACTTTAAATCCGCAAAGAATTTCTTCTTTTGCTGATTAGTAAGTCCTTTTTGTAGAATGCCTGAAGCAAGATAGTTTGCAAAATGGGCAAACCATGAGATTTCAGATTCTTTTTCAACCCTCATTAGAGATTCGTCAGGAAATGTGTCCTTGATGATTGTGTCATCAAGTTTATCTAATTCGGGGTTTTCAAGTCGGGATAAATGATCGGCAGCTAGATTCTCAGCTCCTTTCTTGTCACGTATCTCAATGTCAAATTCTTGAAGTAAAAGAACCCAACGTATGAGACGATGTTTTGCATCTAGTTTCGAGAATAAATACCTAAGTGCCGAATGGTCCGTGTAAACAATGGTCTTGGACAACACTAAATATGACCGAAATTTATCAAATGCATAAACAACCGCTAGGAGTTCTTTTTCCGTGGTGGTATAATTAATTTGGGCTCCCGTTAGAGTTTTACTTGCATAATAAATCGGAAGAAAATGATTATCGGGACGTTGTCCTAAAACAGCACCTAAAGCATAGTCGCTTGCGTCACACATTAGCTCAAACGGCATACTCCAATCTGGAGATACCATAATGGGAGCTTGTGTGAGTTTTGACTTTAGAATCGAGAATGCATTCTCGCAATTAGAATCGAAGTCAAATGGAGCATCCTTTTCAAGAAGTTTGGTCAATGGGCGGGCGATTTTAGAAAAATCTTTGATAAATCGCCTATAGAATCCTGCGTTACCAAGAAAGCTTCTAATTGCTTTAACATTTGATGGTTTAGGTAGCTTAGAGATAACTTCAATTTTAGCTTTATCTACCTCTATTCCCGCACGAGATATTTTGTGACCAAGTACAATGCCCTCTTTCACCATGAAGTGGCATTTTTCCCAATTTAGGACCAAGTTTGCTTTCTCACATCGGATAAGCATACGTTCAAGGTTGAAAAGACACGATTCAAAGGAGTCTCCAAATACGGAAAAGTCATCCATGAAGACTTTCATACAATCCTCTACCATGTCATCAAAGATTGCCATCATGCACCTTTGAAAGGTTCCGGGTGCATTGCATAAACCAAACGGCATGCGGCGATAGGCAAAGGTACCGAAAGGATAAGTGAATGTGGTCTTTTCTTGGTCGTTGGGATCAATTGGAATTTGGAAGTAACCGGAGAAACCGTCTAAAAAGCAATAATATTCTTTTCCCGCTAATCGTTCAAGTATTTGATCAATAAAAGGTAACGGGAAATGATCCTTTCTAGTGGCATCATTTAGACGTCTGTAATCAATACAGACTCTCCAGCCGGTAACTGTTCTAGTTGGGACGAGTTCGTCCTTTTCATTTAATATAACGGTTGTACCCCCCTTTTTGGGTACTACTTGTACTGGACTAACCCATGGACTATCGGAGATGGGGTAGATTAACCCGGCGTCAAGAAGCTTGACGACCTCCTTTTTAACAACCTCTTTCATGTTGGGATTTAGCCTACGTTGTCTTTGTACTACGGGTTTGTAGTCATTCTCAAGGAGAATTTTATGTGTACAATAAGACGGGTTTATTCCCGGAATGTCGATTGTTTTCCAGGCTATAGCCTTTTTATGGGTTTTTAATACAGAAATTAGCTTATCCTTCTCATTATCTGAAAGATGTGAAGCAATAATTACTGGTAATTTAGATGTACCTTCGAGATAAGCATACTCCAAGTGTTTGGGTAGCTCTTTAAGCTCTAGTACGGGTGGTTCTTCTAAGGAATTTTTTATACGAAATCTATCTTCATTTTTGATTTCCTCAAACGATTCCTCTTCCATGGGAATTTCTTTTATTATGGTCTCGTCATCCGTGACCACCTTCATCAACTCATCAAAATCTTTATCAATATTGAAGTATTCATTCTCACTTACCGGGGCTAACCCCGGGATATCAATTTCAAGTAGCTCCTTTAATTCATTCTCGACACAAAGATCTATAACATCAATTTGAAAACAAGAGTCATCGGTAGAAGTGGGTCTTTTCATGGCTTTGTCAATGTGACAAATTATTCTCTCGTTTCCCACACCTAGACTCAATTTTTCTTTTTGGACATTAATGATAGCATCTGCAGTGTTTAGGAAAGGACGTCCTAAAATGATAGGAACTTTTGTGTCCTCTTGCATTTCTAGAATAACAAAGTCAACGGGAAAGATAAGTGAGCCAACTTTTACAAGTATATCCTCGGCTATACCTATGGGAGTATCAAATGATTGGTTTGCTAATCGAATACCCATTCGGGTTGGTTTTAAGTCTCCTAAGTCAAGTTTTAAATATAACGAGTAAGGCATTAAGTTAACACTTGCACCTAGGTCGGCTAGTGCATCGTACACCACCGAATCACCCATCATACATGGTATGATAAAACTACCAGGGTCTCCTAATTTTGGAGGTACATTTTGTTTCTTTAAGATGGCCGAACATTCCTCATGGAGGAATGTGGCAGAAACGTCGTGGTATTTACCCTTCGAGGATATGAGATCCTTTAAAAACTTCCCGTAATTAGGCATATCCCTAAGAACCTCCGCGAGTGGCATGTTAATGCTAATTTGCTTAATCATGTCCGCAAATTTCTCATACCGCCTTGCGAGTCTGTCTTTCTTTAATGCTTTTGGGTATGGAATGGGTTCCTTATGCACCTTTACTGTTGGTTCTTCACTTTTCTTTGGTATGACCTCAGGTGGATCATCTTTCTCTTGTTCTTTGTCAACTTGCTCATTTTCATCAACCGGTATTTGTAAAACAGAAGGACATAAAGGAACTTCCGGGGACTTAAGAGTCTCTGGTTTAGTAGTTAAACCACTTCTAGTAGTTATAGCATTTACATGCTCGTTCCTTGTTTGGGGGTTGTTGGGATTTACTTGAGTATTTGAGGGGAGAGTACCTGGTGGTCTCTCTGATAGTAACTGTGATATCCTTCCAACATTCCTTTCTAAGTTTTGTATTGTGGCTTGTTGATTTCGGATTTGCTGAGTTTGGAGCTCTGCATTTTGCTCGTGCTTAACCATAAAATCTCTTAAGAGATCTTCTAAACCAGATTTCCTCTCAGGTTGAGGTTGCATAATTGCTAATGGTTGTGGTTGCATAAGTGCTAGTGGTTGTGGTTGATTGTGTTGGAAATTATTTTGATAATTTCATTGAGGTTGATTTCGGTTATTATAACCTGGTGGCGGATTTCTTTGATTTTGATTTGGGAAATTCCGGTTATTTTGGTAACCTGGATTTCCTCCTTGATAGTTATTATTATTTTGATAGTTATTATTATTTGATCCTGAAGGTCCTCCTACTTGATAGCTGTTTATAGGAGGATATTTTCGGTTGTTTGCTTCTATAGCTGGAAAATCACTGAAGTTCATTTCACCTTTTCGTAAGTAACCTAAGAAATTTGCTTGCTCTTCCATTGTACTTTGATCACAATCTCTAGTAAGATGGGGACCTTGACACAGTTCACATCCTACTCTGATAGCATGCATTTCCTTGGTTACTTTCTCGATTTGCCGTGCTTGATTTGCTATTTGAACTTTTAAAGAAGCAATTTCATCATTGCTTTCAATACTAGCAACATTTGATGATCTAGAGAATTCTATTTCTTGATGCCAATTATGGGAATGGGAAGCTAAATCAGCAATGATTGTGTGAGCGTCT
This sequence comes from Rutidosis leptorrhynchoides, assembly GCF_046630445.1. Lineage (NCBI taxonomy): Eukaryota > Viridiplantae > Streptophyta > Magnoliopsida > Asterales > Asteraceae > Rutidosis > Rutidosis leptorrhynchoides. The sequence goes on along the minus strand of NC_092335.1, from coordinate 312,231,793 downwards.
TCAGGTGTTTTCTTCATGATCGAACCTCCGGCTGCAACATCTATATGTTTTCTACTTGCCACATTGACTCCTTTATAGAATATTTGGACCTTTTGGAATGTATTCAACCCGTGTTGAGGACATATTCGAAGCATTTTATTGAATCGGGTCCAAGCTTCATAAAGAGTTTCATTAGGCTTTTGTTTAAAGTGATTTATGTCACTTTGTAATTTTGCTGCTTTTGAAGCAGGAAAGAATTCTGACAAAAATTTATCCATCATATCATTCCAGTTTTCAATATAACCTTCTGGTAATGAGTCTAGCCAATCTCTTGCATCATCTTTTAAGGACCATGGAAAGATTTTTAAACATGCAACTTCATCGGTGACATCTTTGATTTTGAAAAGCTTGCAAATGCTTACAAACTTACGAAGATGCTCGTTAGCATCCTCATTTGGGGCTCCACCGAATTGACATGTATTAGTTACCATGTGTAAAAATTGACCTTTTATTTCAAAGCCATCACTCATCGTGGGTTGGATGATTGCGTGGCCTTGACCTTTTCTTGTAGCCTTCATTAATGCTTCCATCGTTTGATTTGTATCAGCCATTTCTTCTTCTTCTTTAATAATCGGCTCTATGATTGGTTGAATTATTGGTTCAGAGTCAGATTCTAAGAAAAGTGACTCTAAATTTTTAGCAAGAGATTCTACTTCTTGAGCTCTTAAGCGTTCGTGGAATTTTCTTTCGGGTTCAGGATGTGAAGGAGTTAATTCAGCGTTGGAGGAACGTAAGTTCATACATTAATTTCTATTATGAGATCACTTCACTAAAGGTTTATCTAGGGTTACCTATTTGTTTCTCTTTTTTAGTGTTTTTCGGTGTTTTAAAATTACTAGTACTTCCTATTTCTTTTTGTTGTTTTTGTCCTTTATTAATTCTTTGAGGTTCCGGATTAAGTTTAACGAGTTTAGGATTGAACGGATCATACAATTTGGGAAATTGTACAAAGAATTAAAGGATTTATTCAAAAACTTTGAACTTTCTTGGAAATGAATTTCCTCGAGAGTATCGAATAACATAAAAACAATGATAAAAACCCTTAAACAAACAGATTTTCCTTCTGATTTTGCCCACGTTTCGAATAGCCAAAAGATGCAGCAGAGGGGCAGGATCCTTCTATTGACCAATAAAATTGGTGATCCAACAACCCGGTCCACGTACAAATCCAACTACTACTACGAATCAGAAAAATTATCTATTTATTTAACTGCCAACTCCCCGGCAGCGGCGCCAAAAAGTTGATGTTGCGAATCGTAACCTTTATTTATGAACGGATTTGAGTTGTTTTGTTACACGAATTGATTTATTGTATATGTGGTATTTTATTGAATTCAGGTTGATTTCACACATATATAGGCAACTAGTCCTATTCATGTAGTTTAGTTTGTTGGTAAATCCGATTCGTTCCACAGGGAGATGGAGTGTTTAATGGTTTTTAATAGTCTTTGATGTCAAACTTAATTAAAGGGGGTTTTGGATTAGGAATTTATAATATAACAGTAACAGAAAATAACTTAACTAATTTACTTCATAAATAAAATTACAAGATTTCAATAAATAACTTAAAAAGGAACTAAATGAAATTATGCTAATTATGATGCATTAATTATATTACTAGATGGTAATTAGTAAAATAGTAATTTTTAATAAAACTATATGTTTAGAATTTTGTTTTGAGTAATTATAATATAAACTTATTTAAATTAACTAAATGACAAGTTTTAATTATATTAATATAAATTATTAGGAATAGTAATTTAACTAATTACAAACTAATTATAAATTATAAACTTTTAATTAACACTAATTATAAGGTTAAAACATGTATTAAAGTATTTTATAATAAGTAATATAAATTATGTAATAATAACTTAAATATAATAATTAAAATAACTAAAACCCTAATTTTGCCCTAACTGGTACTGTAGCCGTGTCTTGTACATACGCGTTTCGCGTATTTATACGCGTATCGCGTATAATTTAAAACCTACGCGAATTGTGTGATTCTGATCGTACAGTTTGATTTACAGGCATACGTGTTTCGCGTATAACATACACGATTCGCGTATGATATATAAACTGTGACAAACAGTCTGTTACGGATTTAAATGTTTTTATGTATTGTTTTTATATTTTAAAATAATAATTCGTAAATAATGATAATAATACGTTTACAAGAAATAATAATGGGATAAATGGGAGTGTTTACTTAAATGTGTCACCCCTAGGTCCATGGATTGTTTTGAGTTTTAAGCCTTATTAAAATGTTTTAGTATTAAACTTTATATTTTTCTTTCGAAAAAATATAAGGTTAAGACTAACTAATTAAAATCTAATTTTCATCGGATTCTTTTTAGATAGCTACTATTCCTTAAGTATTTAAATTGAGACCTAGCCTAGTTTTGACTTTCGCCAATACCCAAATTATAACGGCTTCCCTTTTTATAATTTCATTGTCATATAATTTATTGATATCACCCAAACCACCGAAGTTTATTTCTAAATTGGTGTTAATAACTTATCCATAAATTCGTCTAGATCATTTTTAATGTTGAAGCTTAATTTATGTAAATAAAAACAACTTTCGTTATTTAAATTTAATAAATTAAGTGGCAAGGGTTAAATACCTAATTACATAAAAATGGTTCTTTTAACTAGGCTCAATATTAAAAATACTAAAGTTACATTTTTAACTTTTACAAATGGTAACAATCCATTTCACTAGGGGCTCTACATTTAAGCAAACACTAGGGAAATTTAGCTATTCATTACACTAGGGTAAACATAAAAATATAGATATGCAAACATAATAACAACGCTAATTTTAACAGAGTAAACTTACTAAAATATCTTCACTTTCATTAACTTCAAACGGTAGGAAAATTACAATAATAACACCCCTTTCACGCGTACAATAACACCCTTAATCACGAACAATACCCCCTAAATAATTGAAACTAATTTTACAGAGTAATAAAATGACAATATATTTAACTATAGTAATTGTTGTATGTGTTGTTGTCTAATATTTTCTGTACACTTTGATGTTCAACTAGTACTCCGTATTTAAAGCCTACAAGATGTAGTAGGTGATAGTTGATGGACTTCATTGCTGTATCTCAATTCTAAAAGAATTAGTTTTTATCTCCAAAAAGCAGCCGCCCTTATCTGATGAATGATTAAATTCGGCCTAACATTACGCGTTTCGTGTAGAGGTCACACGATTCGCGTAAGGCTAAATTACTACGCGTTTCGTGTGACTCTACACGATTCGCGTAAGAGATAATGGCAGTTTTCTTTATTTTTCTTTTTCGTTTGTTCTATGTTGATCCCGTGTTGACATTAAATTGACTTGGCACTTTCCATTTGAACTCTTTTCTTCAATTATCTTGTACTTTCATTCGGATAAACGTTTCTTGATATAAATTTGGTTAAAACTATCGTTTTATCGTCGTTTCTTCGAATAGCAAGCTCTTGTCTACTTTTATCGTTTTTCTCATGAAATGCTCATTGAATGTCTTTGTAGATGGTAAAAACCTATGAAATATAAGTGATATTGCGTCGAATAATATGTATGTTTAGAGCAATATCACTTTTACTTCTTGACTTGTGATTTAGTTGATTTGAAGCATGAAACACTCTGGCCTATAGTTTTAATGTGTGCTTTCAGTATGCTTGCACGATTATTTAGGTTTTCTAGAATTGCACTTATCTAGTTTGACCCGAGTTGACCATTGTACCATTTTTGCATATTGACTATTTGGCCTAAACATTGCAAATTTTGAAGCTTTTGTGTAATGGATTATTTTTTGAAAGTTGAACTTAACCGAAAGGGAGTAAGTTACCCCATTGTTGAGTTGATTGTGGTATGCCTGGGATTATGCTAACTTGATACAAATGTGGTCTTGTTTGTTTATGTTCTATTTCAGGGGAGTAAAGGAAAAGGAAAATGTAAACAAGATGAGGGCATACCCGACAACAAGCTATGGCGAAAAATAAACGAGCTACGAAAGATCAATCACAATCACCACCACCTCCACATGGCCCAGAATCACCACCTCATGGAGGTGATGACTTTCAAGGGTACCATTGATAATGCTAAAATGAACATATATTTCATAGCATTATCCTTCAAGAAAGACAAGCTTTTAGTGTAATTGTTCTATTTACAAGTGATATTCGTTTAAATAATAAAAGGTGAAGACAAAAGACAGATTCGACGAATTGAAGATACAAATGACCAAAACGCTAAAAAGTACAAAGTACAATCCAAGAGGTTCAATTTATTGATGAGAAACGTCTAAAAGTTACAAGAGTACGAGCCGCAAAACGCAAAATATAAGATATTAAATTGTACGCAAGGACGTTCGAAAATCCATAACCGGGACATGAACCAACTATGAACGCGCGACGTAACGGAGCTAAAATTACAAGTCAACAATGCACAAGAATATAATATAATATATAATTAATTATATAAAATTATATATATTATATTATATATTAAATAAATACGCGCAACCCACGTTTTGGAATCATGTGTGAGCAGGAAAAGGCTTCCATGCGATCGCATGACCTGGAGGCTTTAAAACCATGCGATCGCATGGTTCACTGTAGCTGGCCACATCTATAAATTGAAGCGTTTTTCGGACGAAATATACACACCATATATTATCTATCTCTCACTCTCTTAAATATATATTTATATTTATATTTTAATTATAATTTTAATATTAAAGTTTAATAATAATAAGGTTATGTTAGCGAATGTTGTAAGTTTGTAAGTCAAAATTCTGTCCGTGTAACACTACGCGATTAATACTCATTGTAAGTTATGTTCAACCTTTTTAAATTAATGTCTCGTATCTAAGTTATTATTATGCTTATTTAAATCGAAGTAATCGTGATGTTGGGCTAAATATTAAAGACGGGGTTATTGGGTTTTGGACCATAATTGGGGTTTGGACAAAAGATCGACACTTGTGGAAATTGGACTATGGGCTATTAATGGGCTTTATATTTGTTTAATTGAATGATAGTTCGTTAATTTAATATAAAGATTTACAATTGGACGTACCTATAAATAACCACATACACTCGATCGAACACGATGGGCGGGATATTTATAAGTACTAATAATCGTTCATTTAACCGGACACGGGAATGGATTAATAGTCAATGGACTCATTAAAACAGGGGTGGATTACATACAAGGACACTTAGTGTAATTGTTAATAAAGTATTAAAACCTTGGATTGCACACAGTAGTTAACCTGGTGTAATTATTAACATTGTATTAAAACCTTATTACAGTTTAAGTCCCCAATTAGTTGGAATATTTTACTTCGGGTATAAGGATAATTTGACGAGGACACTCGCACTTTATATTTATGACTGATGGACTGTTATGGACAAAAAACCAGATGGACATATTGAATAATCCAGGACAAAGGACAATTAACCCATGGTAATAAATTAAAATCAACACGTCGAACATCATGATTACGGAAGTTTAAATAAGCATAATTCCTTTATTTTATATCTTATCACACTTTTAATTATCGTACTTTTTAATTATCGCAATTTTATTTATCGTCATTTTATTTATCGCACTTTAAATTATCGCACTTTTATTATCATTATTTACTGTACATTATAAATTAAGTTGTATTTATATTTAATATTGCACATTAGGTTTTAATTGTGACTTAAGACATAAAATCGACAAACCGGTCACTAAACGGTAAGAACCCCCTTTTATAATAATAATAATACTACTTATATATATATGTATATATATATATATATATATATATATATATATATATATATATATATATATATATATATATATATATATTTATATTTATACAAATATAGTTTAAAAATATAGCGTTAAACTTGGCTAGCTCCCTGCGGAACGAACCGGACTTACTAAAAACTACACTACTTTACGATTAGGTACACTGCCTATAGTGTTGTAGCAAGGTTTAGGTATATCCACTCTATAAATAAATAAATAACTTGTGTAAAATTGTATCGTATTTAATAGTATTTCGCAATAAAAATATAATTATTTCGTATACACCTCGTATAACATCAAGTATTTTTGGCGCCGCTACCGGGGAACATCTTAAACGCCGAAGCGAAACGCTATAAAAAAATTAATTAAAAGAGTATACGGGCCCAACTGTAGCAACCCAACTATCCGGCCTGGTAACCAACACCATCCGAATGCATGGAATTTGTTCACAAACCTCATGCGACCGCATGAGGTGATTTGACAGGTCTGGTACCTCAGCTGGTACGAATTAGGGTTAGGTTAAATATAATTTTTATTTATTAATTAGTAATTAGGGTTAACATTTAATATTAATTAGTTTTAGTTTATTTAATTTTGTATTTTAAGTTTTATTTAGTTTTATTAATTATATAAAATTAATACTTTTATAAAATAATAATTTTATAACTTTATTTTTATTTTTATATTTTGTATCCTTTTAGTTTAATTCGTAATTTGTATATTTATCGTTCGTAATTAGTTTTAAGACTAGTATTTTGCCGTAGTTATTTTTATACTTCTAGATTTTTAGGCTTTGCCGTAAAATCCCTTAAGTGCTTTTTCTTTAGATTAAGATTTAGGTGCTTTAGAATTTTGCGACGCTGTTTATAAAATTTAGTACCTTTTAAGTTTCGACGCGCTACTTTCTTATTATTATTTTTCGACCTTTGTTTTTCGACGCTTATTTTTCGACCGTTTATTTTCCGACACATTCTTTTTCCTTCTTATTTCTAGACGCTCTAGTATTTAGGACATTGAATTCTCTTTATTTTCTTTAAAACTTCGATAAAAAAATTATTTTAAGTGGTTAAATTGATAGACATCCAAAATTTTCTGGTTCGTAGTAATAGTTGGATTTGTTAGTGGCGAGTTGTGGGCTTCCGATTTAAAGGGTCCTGGCTACCTGCTGCATCTATTGTCTAGTCGAAACGTGGGCAAAATTTGAAAAGTCTATTAATTTGATAGCTTATATAATTTTTATCTTTTATAACTAATAGGACATTCAGTGAATGCACCGAGCAAAACGTTTACCACCTTTCATACGTTCACCACCTGTAACTCGATCAAGACATCTAGCCAACATTTTCGCCGTTGATTTTTCTTTAGAATCGTCATCTAGTCAACCAAGTACTCTAATTTAAATTTCAGATAATCCATTTTTTGAACCCGACCTCACAATTGAGAACCCGGAGGATATTCAGGGAGAATTCAGAGATCCTGAACCACTAATCATTCCTCCTGAACCACAAATCACTCATCCAGAGATTGTCGAGGAAGAAACCATTAAGTCAGAATCCTCTAGTGATTCAGATTCAATAAATTCAATCATGGAAAATCTGGAACCTCTAAGTATGGAAGACCGAATGAGGGCTAAACGCACTGGCCAAGGTCACGCAATTACTCAACCAGACGAACATCTTCGTACCTTTAATAGGATCTGTACTCTATTCAAAATCAGAGAAGTTGAGGATGAACAGATCTATCTCATGTTATTTCCCTGGACTTTAAAGGGAAAAGCCAAAGATTGGTTAGAATCGTTACCTGAAGGGGCGATTGATACATGGGATGTGTTAGTTGAAAAATTTCTTAAACAATTCTTTCCGGCATCTAAAGCAGTGAGACTTCAAGGAGAAATTGTTACGTTCACGCAAAAGCCAAATGAAACTCTATATGAGGCATGGACAAGATTTGGAAAGTTGTTAAGAGGATGTCCTCAACATGGTTCAGACACTTATCAAATAGTACAAATATTCTATCAAGGATGCGACATTACTACACGCAAAGACATCGACATAGCAGCTGGTGGTTCCATTATGAAGAAAACCGCAACGGAAGCTTACAAAATTATTGATAACACTTCCTCCCATTCACATGAGTGGCATCAAGAAAAAGACATCGTTAGATCATCTAAAGCGGCTAGAGCCGATTCTAGCCATGACTTTGATTCCATTTCTGCAAAGTTAGATGCTTTCGAGAGACGAATGGAAAAGATGACTAAAGATATTCATGCAATACGAATTGGTTGTGAACAGTGTGGAGGACCACATTTGACAAAAGATTGTCTCAGTATTGAACAAACAATGGAACAAAGAGAGAATGTTTCATACATGAACCAAAGGCCTGGAAATAATTATCAGAATAATTATCTACCGCCAAGACCAAACTACAATCAAAATCAGAATTATAACCGAAATATTCCATACAACAATCAACAAGGTCCTAGCAATCAACAAGTATCCAATAATACTTACAATCAGCAAAGACCTATTTTTCCAAATAAACCACCACAAACCGATGATAAAAAGCCAAATTTAGAAGACATGATGTCAAAGCTAGTTGAATCTCAAACTCAATTATTCACATCTCAGAAACAAACCAATGAACAAAATGCTCAAGCATTTAGAAATCAACAAGGTTCTATTCAAAATTTGGAACAAGAAGTGAGCAACCTAGCAAGGTTGATAGGTGAAAGAAAACTGGGAAGTCTACCTAGAGATACAAATGCTAACCCCCGGAATGAAACAGCTAAAGCCATTACCACGAGAAGTGGTATTACACTTAAACCACCTGAAATACCTGAAATTTCTGATGACTCTATTCCTACTCCACAAGAAACACAATCTGAGCAAGAAAAGGAAAAAGAACCGGTAGTTGAAAACATTAATAAAGATAACACAGTTAAGGCTAAACCTTATGTTAAACCATACCAACCACCATTTCCTTACCCCGAGTAAAATGAGAAAAGAAAGACTTGAAGCCGAGCAATCCAAATTTTTGGATATGTTTAAACAAATAAATGTCAATCTTCCTTTCATTGATGTAATTTCAGGAATGCCAAGATATGCCAAATTCCTGAAAGATCTAATCACAAATATAAAGAAAATGGAAGAACTCTCGGCTATTACCATGAATGCTAATTGTTCTGTAGTGTTGTTGAATAAGATACCAGAAAAATTATTAGATCCAGGAAGTTTCACAATTCCATGTTTTTTGGGTAGTCTTAGTTCAATAGAAGCATTGGCAGACTTAAGTGCTAGTATAAATTTAATGCCGTATTCACTATACGCTAAACTAGACCTCGGAGAATTGAAACCAACACGAATAAGTATACAACTAGCAGATCGATCAGTAAAATATCCTAAAGGGATAATGGAAAACATGCTAGTTAAAGTTGCTACTTTAGTATTTCCAGTAGATTTTGTTTTTCTAGACATGGAAGAAGATTCTCAAGTTTCTCTCATACTAGGAAAACCATTCTTAAACATGGCTAAAGCAATAATAGACGTGTTTGGTAAGAAACTGACCCTAAGTATACGGGACGAGAGTGTTACCTTTTCTGTTGATAGAGCCATGCAACAACCACAATCTGCAGATGATACATGTTATTATATTCAAACTATAGATTCACATGCAGAATTGTTACAAGAATTTCTAGAATTACAAGGAACAGGAGAATGTTCTTTAGGAGAAGGAACTGAACCAATTGATGAAGCTGAAATGTTAGCTACACTTATGGCTAATGAATATGAACCAACAACAGAAGAACTTCAAATGCTAAAAGAGGAAGACAGATATCGATACAAATCATCGATAGAAGAACCACCAATATTAGAGTTAAAGCCACTTCCAACCCATTTGGAATACGCTTATTTACATGGTGAATCTGAATTACCTGTAATAATATCATCTTCTCTTACGAAAAATGAAAAATCTCAACTCATTTCTGTGCGAAAAGCTCATAAACCAGCTATTGCATGGAAGATTCATGACATTAAAGGCATAAGTCCTTCGTATTGCACACATAAAATATTTATGGAAGAAGGTCATAAAACGTATGTGCAACGCCAACGAAGACTAAATCCAAATATGCAATATGTTGTTAATAAAGAAATTATTAAACTGCTAGATGTAGGTTTAATTTATCCAATCTCTGATAGTTCATGGGTAAGCCCAGTTCAATGCGTACCAAAGAAGGGTGGCATGATTGTCATCACAAATGAAAAAAATGAGCTTATTCCTACTAGGACTGTAACGGGATGGCGTGTCTGTATTGATTATAGAAAATTAAATGACGCCACCAAAAAAGATCACTTTCCCTTACCTTTCATTGATCAAATGTTGGAAAGGTTAGCTGCGAATAGTTACTATTGTTTTCTTGACGGTTTCTCCGGATATTTTCAAATTCCAATAGCACTCGAGGACCAAGAGAAAACCACATTCATGTGCCCTTATGGTACTTTTGCTTACAAACGCATGCCATTTGGACTTTGCAACGCCCCTGCAACCTTTCAAAGGTGCATGATGGCGATTTTCCACGACATGATAGAAGAATGCATGGAAGTTTTCATGGATGACTTTTCAGTCTTCGGTGATACTTTTGAAACATGTCTAGTTAATCTAGAACGAATGCTTATTAGATGCGAACAATCAAATCTAGTACTTAATTGGGAGAAATGCCATTTCATGGTTAGAGAAGGCATCGTTCTTGGTCATAAAATTTCAAAGGAAGGAATTGAAGTGGATAGAGCTAAAGTAGATGTAATTGCTAAACTTCCACATCCCGCCAATATTAGAGGAGTTAGGAGTTTTCTAGGGCATGCCGGTTTTTACCGACGTTTCATAAAAGATTTTTCTAAAATTGCCACTCCTATGAATAAACTCCTTAAAAAAGATGCTCCATTCATCTTTTCGGATGAATGCATCAAGTCTTTTAATATTCTTAAAGAAAAACTCACTAATGCGCCGATCATGATAACTCCAAATTGGAATCTACCATTTGAACTCATGTGCGATGCAAGTGATTTTGCAATGGGAGCCGTTTTAGGACAAAGGATTGAAAAATGATTTCAACCTATTTATTACGCTAATAAGACATTACAAAGAGCACAAACGAATTATACAACTACTGAAAAAAACTCCTTGCTATTGTCTTTGCTTTTGACAAATTCGTTCATATCTCGTTTTAGCTAAAACGGTGGTCTATACCGACCATTCTGCTCTTAGATATCTATTTTCAAAACAAGATGCCAAACCACGATTAATCTGTTGGATCTTACTCTTACAAGAGTTCAATATTGAAATCCGAGACAAAAAGGGAGCAGAAAATCTCGCAGCTGATCATCTTTCTCGTCTTGAAAATCCGGAATTAGAAGTTATAAATGAATCGGCCATACAAGACAACTTTCCTGATGAATATCTTTTGAAGATCGATTATAATGAAATTCCATGGTTAGCAAACTATGTAAACTACTTAGTATATAGATTCCTTGAAAAAGGGTTGTCGTACCAAAAACGAAAGAAATTCTTTAGTGATATAAAACACTATTTTTGGGAAGATCCACATTTGTTTAAAAGTTATCCCGATAGAATAATACGCCGATGTGTATTCGGAGATGAAACTAGTCAAATCTTAAACCATTGTCACACAAGACCAACAGGAGGGCATTATGGGCCTCAACTCGCAGCAAGAAAAGTTTACGACGCTGGATTCTATTGGCCTACAATTTTCAAAGACGCACACCTTCTTTGTAAATCCTGTGATGCTTGTGAAAGGTCCAGAAAAAGAAGTCAACGTGATGAAATGCCACAAAATGTCATTCAAGTATGTGAAGTATTTGACGTTTGGGGTATTGACTTTATGGGTCCATTTCCAAAATCTCATAATAATCTCTACATTCTCGTTGCCATTGATTATGTATCTAAATGGGCGGAAGCACAAGCTCTCCCAACTAACGATGCACGAGTTGTAGTCAATTTTTTTAAAACGTCTTTTTGCAAGGTTCGAAACACCGAAAGCTTTTATAAGTGATCGGGGTACTAATTTTTGTAATAATCAACTTGAGAAAGTTCTCAAAAGATATAGAGTAACTCATAAAATCTCACCGCTTATCATCCACTAACAAGTGGACAAGTTGAAAATACCAACCGAGCTTTAAAACGTATTCTAGAGAAAACCGTAGGATCAAATTCGAAGGAATGGTCCATAAAATTGGAGGATGCACTCTGGACTTTTAGAACAGCCTACAAAACTCCATTGGAACCACACCTTTTAAACTTGTTTACGGAAAAGCATGTCACCTTTCAGTAGAAATTGAGCACAAAGCATTTTGGGCTTTGAAGACATGTAATCTTGATTTACATGAAACTGAACGTCTACGGTTAAGTCAACTAAACGAATTAGAAGAATTAAGACATGAAGCATATGAAAATTCGTTAATCTATAAGGAAAGAACAAAGAAATGGCATGATAAAAGAATTAGAAGTTCAAAAGAATTTAAAGAAGGAGACAGAGTTCTTCTTTTCAATTCACGATTCAAGCGATTTCCTAGAAAATTGAAATCAAGATGGTCTGGACCATTCATAGTCAAAAGAGTTTTCCCATACGGAACAATAGAATTTATAAATTCAAACAGGATTGAATTTAAAGTAAATGGTCACAGAGTAAAACATTACATACATGATCCGATGGAAGTTGACAACGAAGTTAATCACAATTTCGACACCACAGCTAACTAAGTGTGGGGAGAATCAAATCTTTTTAAGAATAATATATATTTCTGTTAGAGTTAGATTTTCTGTTTTCGTGTAGTTCTCGAGAATGGAATCCGAATGGTCTTTCCCTAGCAGACCCTAAAGAACTAGTCTTCTCCCTCCATTCTAAATTTTTATTTCTTTTAGGTTTTACGTGATGAAGAATTCCTTTGATTTGAACCATGGTCTACTACTACACGCTATGATTACTAAACGTAATAATAACACTTTTCCGAGTGAACTGGTATCATTCATAAGAGGAAAAATGGATGAAGTGAGGAAAGAACTCAGGAAAGATCATCATAAAACACATTTTGATAAAGGAAAATCAAAATCCGCAACAAAAAAAGAGCACGACACCTTGAAAGATGTCATAAATGCGGAAAATGGTCACACGAAGTTAAATGTTCGAACAATCAAACATATTCAAATACCGAATTTGTTACTCTATGCAGAGAAGGACCGTTCATATATTTAGAAGAAAAGTTATTGAAGAATTGAGGTTACGCTTATGTAGCTATGGAAAACCAAATTACACGACTCTCCTATGAGTCGGCTAAAGCAGGTCATTGAGAATTTTTTCTCACATGTAAGTATGTACAGTTTTATTTTTTTATTGCTTTTAACCTTTTGATAATAAACACTGAATCGTTCGCTATAAAGTATTAAATTGATATTCAATAAAATTAGGTATGCGAAACCGAAATTATTGATATCATACAAAAATTTATTACATCACTGCGAAATTCACCGTTTATTCTTAAGGCATAAATATCTTTAATCAATTAATCCAAAATATTTCAGAAATTCATCAGGAGTAAAACTAGGTAAAATAGCCAAAATTACTTTACCCAAAAGAGGGGCCTATATTTTTGATAATATTTGATTAATTAAAGTGGGATAAAAGACCAAAAAGATTTTTAATTTTAATTTTTACCTTGTTTTTAAATTAATATTAAATTATAATTGTAAATTTTTAAAAACCAATATATTTAAGTTTTTAAATATTTTAAAAATTAATATTTTCAATATAAGTTTGTAAAATTAATGTATATAAATATTATTAATATTTATATGAAATTTTAATATGCATTTTAAAATTTAAGTTTGGTGTGAATTTAAAAAAAACAAAAAAGTACTTTATTTCATTAAGTTAAAAATTTGATACCTAAAATTCGTCATAAGTTGAAGACTAGGTTATGGAACCGAAATTGCTTTACCCGAGGGCGGGACGAGAAATTTTATTATCATTATTTTTAATCTTATTGAATTAAAGTATGCCAAAAACATTTAAAAAACCCAAAAATCTTTGCTTTTAAAACAATCTCTTTAAAATGACAAATTTTAAATTTTGTCGAGGGACGAACTAGATAAACTTACCGAAACGACCTCTTCCTAAATAAAAAGGAAAACAAAATTTTAAATAAATCACTTATTTGTTTTAAGAAGTTAAAGGTTTTATATAAAAAAAAAAAAAGAGTTGGACCCCATGCGATCGCATGGGGTTTGCACTACACAACCATGCGGTCGCATGGCCCTGAATATCTAGACAGAAATAAAAGCTCATCGAGCTCTCTGTCTTCCCACTTCAACACACACACATACACGAAAACTCTCCCAAACACCCTCAAATTTCACCAATTTTTCACCAAAATCAACGAAATTCGTCACAATAATCCGGTATAATCATGTCTTTTCTCAGATGGGGAAGCAGGAAGGTGAAAATTTCACCCATAAACTCATAAATTTCCTACTTTTTGTGATAATTTTAATTAATTGCAATAATTTGATTTTGTTAATTTCTAGTATAATTAGAGTTAAATTGTTAGTATATTATGCATGTATAACCTAGATTGATGCTATTTAACATGATTTGAAGCCAAAAACTTCAAAATTTTTAGAAATCTAGGGTTTGTGTTCTTGAGCAATTTGGGGCTTTTTGATATAAACAAGTTATGGCAATTTTTGTCATGAATTATTGCTAAATTAAGTAATGTAACATGTTTAGGTTGCTAAATGATCCAAACTTTGATCATAAACATGATTTTTGAGAATTAAAGTAGACTTTTTAAGTCTAAAATTCATGAACTTGATTAATTTGATATAAATGCCATTTGAAATTTGTTTAATTGCTAGTAATGATTATTTTGACATGTTATTTGAGATAAAAGCTTATGAACTTTGTAAACATTTTCATATATGCTTATTTGAAAAAGTATAGAATTGATAAAAATATGAAAATGAGTATAAGTTTAATATGGATTAAACATGTTATTACAATTGTTTTAGTTTGTTATTTTGCTAACAATAATGCATATTTGGATGCACAAATTTTGTGTTTAATGTGTTTTGCAGAGAAATACAGATACAGACGGTGCATCATCGTCTAGGCAACCTGATCCGGAACCACAGTCAGAGATGCAATATCACGAACCGGAACAACAACCTGAACAACAACAACATTATGATCAACACGTGCCATACTATGAACCAGAACCACAATTTTTTATTACCTACGTAGTATTTATCGTTCACCATATAATAGAACACCCAACAATTCATGAAGAACAGTTGCATCCCAATTTAAGATTTGATAGAAGTTGGAGAGATTACCCGACATACCAAAGTAACAAATTTAAGCTTTGGACTAAAAATGTAGAAGTACCAAGGGTAATAGATTGGGAGCCTTTGGAAAGGGTCCACCTAGCTAACCCAGTTAGGAAGCATCTAATCCAAAGGTATGGCAGCTCTTTTTTCCGATTGGGAACGTTTATTTACCACTCATAGGCCTGTATATAAGGAGTGATGTGTTGAGCTAATGAGTACTATAGCTTTTAATAAGGATGTAGATAGGTTAGACGATAAGAGTTTTCTTAGATTTTTACTTGGCCTTAGGATGTACAGGATGTCCATGCTGGACAGGGCCAGGGCTTTACAGATTTACACTCCCACTGAATTACTATCACCTGATTGTACAAATTTGATTTATCATGGTGAGCGGGTAGATAGAAATTTTGACGCTAACGCCATCTGGAGGCGTATGTCAAATTTTAATGTATTTACGCGGGGAGGAAGACACTCCTATTTAGATATTAATAAAGCCGAGCTTCGTATAATACATAGATTCTTAGCAAACTCGATTACACAAAGAGGTAACAACAAGGAGAAAATGACCTTACACGATTTATTTTACCTTAAGTGAATTCGAGACACTACAAGCTTTGTTAATATCCCCTACTGTGTTGGTTTTTATCTGTCCAAAATGGTGGAAGGTATATAGGAAGGGGGAATAATAGGAGGAGGTATTTTTGTTACTCTCATTGGAGAGAATTTAGGTGTAGATAGGGAACAAGGGGGTCCAATGATGGTGGTTAGGGAACAAGATGAGACTTTAGGTTTACAAGTCTATCAAGATGCAAAGGTATTGACTAGGAGACGCAATCAGGCAATACCATATCAGGGCCGCCATCCACAGGTAGAGAGGGGTTCGGATGATGAGATGGAGGAAGCGGATGACATTAGGGATAGTGCTACTGACGTTTTCCAGTGTATAGATGAGGTAGAAATGACTAATGAGGATAGGCATCGTCGGTATGAGCAGTGGCAAGCCGCGAATGAGTATGAGACTTCCAGGCGGCGCCAACATGATAGCTGGCAAGTTCATCGGTACCAAATCATGAGCCATCTATTATATCAGGTACCAAATAACTACATCCCAACTCGACCTGCTTACTATCCACCACATCAGCCCGACATGCGACCACCCTATGACCTGTACGACCCCAACCAAGCCTACCAGAACACCTATCACCAACCATGGAACCCAAGCGATGATATGAACTGGAATCCCTATCCAAATCAATAGTGTTCCAATGGTGATGTCTTCTCTTTTATTATTTTTATTTATTTATGCTAAACATTTAACATTTTGATACTTTAATGTAATGTTTAATATTTTTATTATTTTGTACTAATATTTCATTTTTGTAATTTGAAAGTGGGATATTATGTCCCATTTCAAATTACCATGTATGTTTATATTTGTATTGTATGTATTTTATCTCATGTACACAACAGGGTAAAACAGCGCATTTTCAAAGACTGGTATTAAGTTCAGCAAAAGCAACTAATTTTGACGATAAGATGCAAAATAAATGTTATATAACAACTGCAGGAATGAACAAATGATGTGCACCATTTATCATTCAACATAAACAATAATATGTTTGGAAACTTTGGTAAAATTTAATCATTTTTCTACGCTAATCACTCTCAATAATTTAAATTGCTACTGATTTCTTGCAAATGAGGGCATTGCAAGATCTTAAGTGTGGGAAGGGATTAAATTCTTTTTAAATTCTTTCGGTTTTAAATTTTTTTGACTTATATACTTGTTTTAATAGCCACCGTTAAACTTTACTAGTAACGCAGTAGTTGTATTAGAATCTAGTGCTCTTTGATAATAAAGAACAGCTCTAGTCTTATATACTGACTACCCAATTCTAGTAAAATTTTTAAAATTTTCAAATAAATGAATTCAAAATCATGTTTATACATATTTATGAACGATAAAACTAGGTGTTAACACCGAAATTATTGTTACCTTGGAAAGGACATAAATTCAGAAACAACCCAAAACGCTTGAATTCATTTAAAATGGAATAGAGGAGAATAAAAAGGCAAAGAAAGAAAAATAAAAGCCAAGTGTGGAAAAAATTTACCAAGTTATTTAGAACATATATCACATATTTTTGTACAAATAATTGAAAATACTTTTATTTTGGACAATATTAATCAGTTTTACCCAGTTTATGGTAATATAAATAGAATTTATAAGGAAGTAAAAGTCTTCCAAAAAAAAGACACACGCTTCTTGATTTAGGTTAGGAAGTTGTCGTCCAGATCAGTTGTAGAGACTACGAAAAACCTTGAAAAGTTTTCTCGAAAATCAGCTGGAAATCCATGGACCTCAGCATCAAACAGGGTCGCCAAGTGGTCAGACTTATCCTAACCATGAGAGGATCTGTCTCGTACAATGGGGGGCACCGTGCAAATTAGCTTATAAGACTAATGAATCAGATCTCCAGAAAGGATAATCTCCTTAAAGATTAAAAATCAGCTTTTAAGCCTGATATTACTCAATCCTTGGGATTGACCTTAAAGATTGAGAATTACAAACTCATGGAATTCGATGATATCTAAACTCGAGCTTGAACGAGAAAATATTTTGATCAAATTACAAACCAATTTGTTTTCTGAAAACCCCATTTTCAATGCGTTCATTACCATTAAACGTAAAATTCTAAGAATTCACCGGAATTCATTAGGTCACCTGAACCAAATTGGGTGTCAACCGTAAGAATGGTGGTTGCATAGCATAGTCAAAGACAGGACCTTGTGCCAGACCGAAAAACTATAGGGTGATCTTTACTATTGCTCATACCAAGGATAGTAATTGCATCCGACACGTTATAGACCATAATCAAAAGCATTTCACGGGACATTTCCTTAATAGTTGCTTGTTCAACGCTTTTCTTTACAACCGGACGGTAGTTTACCGAAAGGTAATATACGGAGCAAGTAAACTGGACGTGTTGCTTTCCTAATATAAGGTTAGAAAGTGGGTGATACAAAACCGCAAGTTTTGAGCTAAAATTTTCAAATCTGAAACCCACAAAACCCACAAAAATAATTTGCAAACACCGGTGAAGGGTTATTCCGGAAAACTTATCAAGGATAAAAGCTAGATTGAATTTTCAAAAAAATCAAATGTTTTCATAAAGATCCAATTTCCTTAAAGGATCTAAATTTTTATAGTCATGTGGGACTGTAAACCACATCGTTACTATCATTGTTCATACCGCCGTATAGAAATCACTGATGTACAAAGTGTGAAGAATAAAGAAGTGATTCAAGTATGTTTATATTCAAAGTTCTATATTGCTTGAGGACAAGCAACGCTCAAGTGTGGAAATAGTTGATAATGCTAAAAACGAACATATATTTCATAGCATTATCCTTTAAGAAAGACAAGCTTTTAGTGTAATTGTTCTATTTACAAGTGATATTCGTTTAAATAATAAAAGGTGAAGACAAAAGACAGATTCGACGAATTGAAGATGCAAATGACCAAAACGCTAAAAATTACAAAGTACAACCCAACAGGTTCAATTTATTGATGAGAAACGTCTAAAAGTTACAAGAGTACGAGCCGCAAAACGCAAAATACAAGATATTAAATTGTACGCAAGGACGTTCAAAAATCCGGAACCGGGACATGAACCAACTATTAACGCGCGACTTAACGGAGCTAAAATTACAAGTCAACAATGCACAAGAATATAATATAATATATAATTAATTATGTAAAATTATATATATTATATTATATATTAAATAAATACGTACAGCCCACGTTTTGGAATCATGTGTGAGCAGGAAAAGGTGGCCATGCGATCGCATGGCCTGGAGGCTTTAAAACCATGCGATCGCATGGTTCACTGTAGTTGGCCACATCTATAAATTGAAGTGTTTTTCGGACGAAATATACACACCATATATTATCTATCTCTCACTCTCTTAAATATATATTTATATTTATATTTTAATTATAATTTTAATATTAAAGTTTAACAATAATAAGGTTATGTTAGCAAATGTTGTAAGTTTGTAAGTCGAAATTCTGTCCGTGTAACACTACGCGATTAATACTCATTGTAAGTTATGTTCAACCTTTTTAAATTAATGTCTCGTAGCTAAGTTACTATTATGCTTATTTAAATCGAAGTAATTGTGATGTTGGGCTAAATATTAAAGACGGGGTTATTGGGTTTTGGACCATAATTGGGGTTTAGACAAAAGACCGACTCTTGTGGAAATTGGACTATGGGCTATTAATGGGCTTTATATTTGTTTAATTGAATGATAGTTCTTTAATTTAATATAAAGATTTACAATTGGACGTACCTATAAATAACCACATACACTCGAACGGACACGATGGGCGGGATATTTATAAGTACTAATAATCGTCCATTTAACCGGACACGGGAATGCATTAATAGTCAATGGACTCATTAAAGCAGGGGTGGATTACATACAAGTACACTTGGTGTAATTGTTAATAAAGTATTAAAACCTTGGATTGCACACAGTAGATAACCTGGTGTAATCATTAACAATGTATTAAAACCTTATTACAGTTTAAGTCCCCAATTAGTTGGAATATTTGACTTAGGGTATAAGGATAATTTGACGAGGACACTCGCACTTTATATTTATGACTGATGGACTGTTATGGACAAAAAACCAGATGGACATATTGATTAATCTAGGACAAAGGATAATTAACCCATGGTAATAAATTAAAATCAACACGTCGAACATCATGATTACGGAAGTTTAAATAAGCATAATTCCTTTATTTTATATCTTATCGCACTTTTAATTATCGTACTTTTTAATTATCGCAATTTTATTTATCGTCATTTTATTTATCACACTTTATATTATTGCACTTTTATTATCGATATTTACTGTACGCTTTAAATTAAGTTGTATTTATATTTAATATTTTACATTAGGTTTTAATTTTGACTTAAGACATAAAATCGACAAACCGGTCACTAAACGGTAAAAACCCCCTTTTATAATAATAATAATACTACTTATATATATATATATATAAATATATACAAATATAGTTTAAAAATATAGCGTTAAACTTGGCTAGCTCCCTGCGGAACGAACCGGACTTACTAAAAACTACACTACTTTACGATTAGGTACACTGCCTATAGTGTTGTAGCAAGGTTTAGGTATATATACTCTATATATAAATAAATAACTTGTGTAAAAATGTATCGTATTTAATAGTATTTCGCAATAAAAATATAACTATTTCGTATACACCTCGCATAACATCATCCATATACACCCATGGCTACAAGCCATTCTAAACTTGCCCAATGAGGAAGTGTGGAAAAGACAACTGTTAGCCCGAGTGCATTGTGCCAAGTACATCGACTGGAAACCCTTGAAGAACATCAATAAATACTACCTACATTTAGGGAATATAGTGGTTTACCCCGAACCAAACAATAAGAAACTTAAGATCAACCCTTGGTGGCCACTCTTTATCAGGCGAGAGGCCACATACCCAACTCTCACAAGGGAGTTTCTTACCACCATGCATTTTAGGCCTAGACCGAGCGAAATTGATGAAGAGGGTTATATGACTTTTCGCCTGTGGCGTTGAAAGAAGCTTAAGCATGATAGACTGGATAAGGTTTTAGGGATCTATTCTGAGTATAGTGACAACCCGGATGCTTTTTGGTCCTATTTGCAAACTTGCCACAATTTTGCTATGACCTTCGACTTTAATAAAAAAAAATGGGAACGCATGGCAAATGGACCATTCATTCCCGAAAAAACCTCAATGACCAACATTAGATGTATCTCCCGCCGCATGATCCACATGGTTGTTTCTCGTGTAATAAACAACAGGGCTGAAAACTTGGAAAAGATGTCCCACATGGACGTTTAGCTAAACCACATGATTTACAATGGTTGAAATGCGCACATCCCCAACACCATCACCTACACTCTTAATGACGATGATGGTATAAAGGCTATAAAGCGTTCAGCGGGTGGCCATTTCCTGACATTGATAGCCAAAATCTTTAACATTGACCTAGATGGTTTAGCGGGGGAGAAGAAGGAAATGAAGAAAACCAGCATGAATGACTACTTAGGGTGTGACATTTTGAGGAATGAAAATGATGATTATGCTAATCTTGTGAGAGGATCAGTTGAAACCAACCAAGCACCAACCTTTGAATCTGAACCAAATCAAGTAGGGGGTAGCAGGAGTTCTAGTGTGCCAGCCCAAGGGGTCTACACTCTTAGCCCTCACGATAGGTAGTTCATTAGTGATCACTTTAATGGGGAGATCCAACAACTTTACGTCATTCAATATACCCAAGCTAGTCACGGGCGTGATATCCAATGGCTATGGCATTCCATTGAAACAATGCATGTGATCCCCGCTGCTCCATTTCCATATCGTGAGCCATGGGCCCCGTATGTGCATGCAACCCCACAATCACCTTTTTAACTCCCTACAATTATGAGTACTCGACACAATATGCTCAAACGATGCATAACACTCAACAGCAACGAATGCATGAACAAGATCGAGCACGTCAAGAGGAGGAAGAAAGGCGAAGGGCCGAACTTGGTAATCAAATTGAATCTCAATATGGTCTAAGTGGGTGGTCCAATTGGAACTTTTGGTAATGATGTTTCATGATTTGGTTGGTTATTGAATTTTTATAACTTTAATCGTTTGTGGTTTGTGGAAGTTTTTAAAATAATTTGATTAAGTAATAATTGCGGGAGGTATGGGTTGGCATTTGAAACAATTGATGGTAGTTTGTAGTTCAATTTGGGTGATTGTGAAAAATTTATGTTTTTATTTGTGATGGGATGGTAGAATTGTAGTTATGGAATCCGGATGGTAAATAATTCCCGGATGGAACAATTTATGAATTCAGTTATGGTTCGTAATAATTAGATACTTTATTAGGATTGTGATATTAAAATTCGTTTTTATGATTATGTATGTGTGGTTGATGGTTGTATCATGCTTGTTTGTTTTGTGATGACTTAGTTTATTGTGAATTGAGAATAGATGATTATGATTCTTTTGTGGGTGCACATACTTGAACAAGTATCGCCCCACACATTTTGTACCTTGTGAGCATACTTGAAATTGTAGGGAAAGTGATATGGCTGAAACGGACGGTTTTGTTTATGCGGTGTCGTTAGGCATCAAGGCGTCAGAATCAACTACCAAGAGAGGGAGCAATAGTTTTAAATTTATATTTAGCGGGGCCTAAATCGTACTACTCCTTATTATGAGTAAGGGAAGTATGACCTAGAGTCGTATTTTTCAGATATCAGTAGAATCGAACATATATTTAAAGCTTAAGATAATCTTAAGGTGCATGAGTAGTGGTTTGTTACCTAATTTTTGGGTTTTCTAGTTTAAAAGATAAAGTAAAGTAAATGCGATAAAATTTGTAATTCGGATATAAAACAAGCGCATGCTATGATTTCGTCAGTTACTTTGCCGGGATTATGGAATGCTGGCTCATGAATAGGCAGTGACCTTATATTCATTACACTAGTCCTAAACGTCCCTGGCATAAGACATGTCACTGGTAATGCGATAGGATTGAAGATTCAGAATAGACAACAACTTTCCTTACCCCCGACGCCTTTTGCAGTCTGACTACAGGCATACACGTTCAGACGGCTCATCCAATTGAGCGACTTGGTTGGGTGACGTATTAACATTCCATAAAGGTCTAAACTTTATTCATCATAATGGAATACATGGTTTACCGTATCTGAGAGACGTGACGTGTTTCAATAATTTCATTAATTATTGGGTTTAAAAGATAGTTAAGCCCTTAAAAAGAGTTCAACCATAAAGAATACCATGACCAAGTCAAGTTTGAATTCCATGAACACGTTCGGTTATCCTAACGGTCCAATACTTTATGTGTTTAAACAAACAGTTCCTTAATTAACCAAGAATCCCTCAAGCGGGGTGCAATGCTTGAGATCGTGTTATAGTGAAGTGTACTAATCAACACTGACCGGGTTCCATGGCCTTACGTAGCAGAGGTACAGCTTACTACAACCGATGTACTTCAGCGTGCACGTACGAAGTTTATATTCTTGGTGACTACATTAGCATGGTCTAGTACCAACAATGTAATAGGGGTCTAGTTAGATATTTCACTACGAAAGAGTCCTCGGTCAGAATCCAAGGCTCGGTGGACTTACTACAACCGGTGTGTCTCAGTCAAACTTACGTTGTATCCGATAGACTTCTCTTACCAAGGGGTAACACAGATAGTGTACTCTGAATCGGGGTTCGTGACTTCCTAATAACAGAGCCAATAACTACGTTCTATTAGTTGGAAAAGAAATTGAGTTCAAAGCATAATCGGAAAGCATCTCGACAATATACACAAGTCATAATATTATTTCGGCATTATAACTGACTACATCATAACATACAATAAAGATAACTACTCGCTAATCATGGCAACAATATCACATAGCATAATAATGGAAAATATTATATAAAGACAAAGGATAGAATTACCATTAGATTAAACAAGTTCTAAATACAAAAGTGACAACTTCAAACTCCAGAGTGCTCCTAATACAATCTTCGGCGTTCTTCTCCGGGTACTAGGTTTACCGCATGGAGTCGAAGACCTTGAAAGTATGACTAATATTATAGAAAGAGAGAGAACGAAGTGAATTGAAGCGTGTGTAAAAATGGATGACAAAGATCCTTTTAAATAGACTTGAAATTTGAATACAAACGGGTGGCAGGCCGTTTGGCAAGCTGTTTGGCAAGCCGTTTGCAGGGGCCGTTTGCTAGCCTTGCCCGTTTGCTATGCCCGTTTGATCTGGATGTGTGGAAGGCCGTTTGCCATACTGGAAAGCCATTTGGCAGACCGTTTGGCTTGCTGATTTGCTGGATGATAACTTGATTTCTTGTCTTTCACCGTTTTCGCTCTAGAATCTTCATTTTAGCTCCGATTCTCTTGATTCTTTTTGCACCATCTTCGTAATCACTTGTTCTTCAATTTTAACCAATGAAGCGGGTATTTTGGTGATAAATTTTGGAAATTTATTGTTTTTGGGCCTTAATACCGAGGTGAAAATGTGACTTTTTAGCTGATATCAAATATCCCACACTTAGACTTTGCTCGACCTCAAGCAAACTTATCATTTTTACTTAAAGAAATCTTTTCGAATTTTATTTTCTAATAGCCTAAGCGGTTTACTTTTTATTATAAGAGCTAAAGATAAGGTGAGTCATCTACGTTAGGGTTGAAAGTATCTCTACAAACATGCGAGGAGGTTACATGACTTAGGCTAGCTTTCACGAGTCACTCAAATCACTCAAGTGTTTAGGGTTCCCTATAGATCTAAGAAATGAATTCACTCATAGTCAGTCATGTTGCACCCATCATCATAGGCTTGATAAAGACTCAAATCCTTGCTACTAATGTGAAAACGGTAGTAACCATAGCTTCTGGGTGATTTGTCAATGATGGAAAGGAATTTTGGAGTGGTAGTGAAGTTGTTTTATGGGGTGAGAAGAAAAAGGGTAATATAGTCTCTAAAGAATCGGAATTTTGGAAAATTTAAGATAGATAGGAGTGCTGATATTTTCGAGAAGCACTTTTGAACTATTCTCACTTTTTGGAGTGATAAGCATTTGTGGTCAAGTTCTTCTTCGGTGTTTCTCTTTACAAGTTCTGCTCCTTTGTTTAGAACTTTAAAAAGTATGTATATATATATATATATATATATATATATATATATATATATATATATATATATATATATATATATATATTATTGGAGTTTTTATCTCGAGAAACTTTTTGCCGGTAAACTTTTTCAAGACCTTTGCCAAGATACTTGAGAGGTTTATAACATCGGGTTTTTGAAAGGAATATTGATAGTAAAGAAGATGTGGATGAATTGGCGTGGTAGAAGTAGTGGAGGTGTGAAAGGCTTATTTTGACAAATGGCTAGCTCTTCTGATTATAACCGAATCACATTTTGTTACTTGGAAATGCAGATCTAGAGCAACTTTTGATTTTGAGTACAGACATCGGCACTCTCAACGGAAAACAACAAAGCATTAAAGATGAATGCTGGTCTTATTTGGGTGCCTCACCATAATCAATTTAGGTCGATAATGCCTAGTCATGCAATACTCTATTAGAGATTTGGTTCGTCCTAACAAGAGTTCCACCTTACTTAAGCCTTAATTTTATTTATAAACGCTTCAGGTTTTCAAAAATACTTTTTTTGAAAAGGCTTTCTCTTGTTAAAAATTTGGAAATTTGGCTTAAGAACTTGGAATCTTCATAATGGGTTATTTTAATATATAGCATAAAAATATTATACCAATATCTCACACTTAGACGAACATTGTCCTCAATCTTCCTAGTGTATCCCACACTTAGGAGTTTTAGTTAAAGATTTTGGAATATTTGTCTAGTGTTTATTTGGGTTGGAATCCCGCAATTAGTGATAGGCTAGGATGTGGCATAATTTAGAATTTGAGCTAGTAATAGGAAGAAAGGAGTACCCCCAACAAACGTGGTTGCTTGTGAAGAAACTAGCTGGCTTGCAATCTTGGAAGTTACGTCCTTTATTTATCGGCTCATTTGTCATCCTTTATTCTTCAACTCTACTTTATTGCACGAGTTACCTCCCGAGAAGTGCTTTTGTTTAAGGTCGTTAGCTCGACCATAATGATGCATAAAAAGCAGACATTCCCCTCTGGTAGTTGTGTTCTTGGTCTTCTCGAGGGAATGTGAGTCTTGGTGGATAAATCCTGAGAAAGTGTCGAACCAAAAGTGGTAGTAAATCCGGTACTTCTCTTGAAGATCTTTTGAAAGAGAGATAATGCACGGTTTCGGCTCGTGGCAGATCCTGAAGTCGGATAAGAATATGATCCACTGCTCTCTGATTGATCCATTAATATTAATCATTGAGGCGATGCTGGTGGTGATTACTTATCTGATTGTCAGAATTTGTATCTTCAGTATCTCAAAATCTTCTTATCGGTGGTCTCCACAGTAGGAGTCTGTAGCCTTGCACATATTAGTTAAGAGGTGAAGCTGAAAAGAAGTGAAGAGCAGTCCTGACCCAAGCATTAATGCCACCGTCTTTGATTATATCTCCGACATCCAGCTTTGAATGTGAAACTAGGATTCGTAGATTCTTGGAATATATGTGCTATCTACTTCGTAACGTAGGTGGAAATGTTGACTTTGTCTGGCTCAAGATGAGAAAACAGATTGTTGTGTCTTACTTCTTCTGTGACTGCGTCTCGTAACTCTTTGATAATCAGATCAGCGTGGTGATCAATTGTTACTTAAACCACCAGCCTCTCTGGTGTGCTTTCGAAATTATCTCTTTCCAAGAGAGTGAAAAAGCTGTGAATATTCTCGATCATTTGCAAATCAGAGTGATAAGTCAGGAGTCCGGTGGAAAGGTCCATAAAATTCTGGATGAGAGTCAGTAATGCTCATTGGTTTGCTGAGAACGGAAGTACAGATCCGGCTAAGGCGTTGTAAACCTTAGAGTAAATGATCTTCTGATCTCGATAGAATCTTGTCTCTAGAATACTGCGAACTACTGAATTGTGCTCTCGTTGCCTTTCTTTGCGTAGATATGATCTTGAAGGGTATTGATAAAGTATTGAATGCACACTTCTAGGATTTCAACATTATTATCTTCTCTCTGTAGATAGAGGTTGTATTTGTCTCTGATAGCCATGATTCGTTCTGTTAAGCGTAGCATGAAATCAATTGTTGATTTACGGATGGCTTCGAGAATATATTCAAATTCATCGGTGTCATTGATGAAGTTTATCATGTTGGCGTGAGTGGATATGACCGGAATTCGATCTGAAGAAGAGTCAGGATCCTCTTGATCTGATTTGGTTGGAGAATATGAGTTTTCCAGAATGTCTTCATGTTGCTCTTCCTCATTATCATTGGTATAATAGTCGTCTGAAGATTCGTCTGATGAACGAGATTCTTCAGTATTCTTGTTCTTCACTTCGACACTTGCAGGGTCAATTTCTATATCCTTGACCTTAACCTTATCAGTCTTCTTCTTGAAACGAATGATTAAACTGTGATCTTATGTCTCAAGCCTCATTAATTCTTCTTGACGTTCCAGGCTTGGAGAGGGTATTATCGTAGTTTCTTTTACGTCTCCCATTTCCTTTTCCTCCTCGGGTTCTTCTTCTTACTCTACTTCTTCACTGGGATCCTCTTCTTCCATTTTTGGGTCGTCAGCAGACTGTGATTTGGCACCCATCTCGATATCATCGGCTGGTGGTGTAGACTCATCATCGAAAGTGATCTGTCTGGTGGATAGCAAATATCTCTGCGTGTAATGACCCGCACTTTTTCGATCGTTCTATACTTATAAGATTAATATTTACATAAATTAAACCTTACCAACATGATAAGCAATCCAAATTGTTGAGATTTATGTTTTCGAAAAGAGTTTTACACAACGTTTGACCGTCTAGTTTGACCGATGATATCACGAACTATATAATATATGATAATTATACGTTTGTGTATATATATGTATATATACATATTTAACATGATCTAAGGATGTTTTAATACCTCATTTTGTATTAATAACAATAAGTTATAAGTATATTTTGAAACTACTAACTTAAGTTTTCAAAACGATAACCATACGTAACGTTATTTGACATAAATACTTATGACCTATAATGTTTATACATATATCGTATAAGTAATGTATTTAATCACTTTTTAAGGACTTAAATACATAAAACAATATAAGTGTATTCACAAAAGATAGCTATATTTGAATTCTCATTCCATTTTTCACAAGATTTCTATACGTATATCTACGGTATATGTACCCGTATCATACCTAGCTTCTATACGTATTTACTATTGGTATATACACATCAAATCACCACCTAACCAGCCCTTGTTACTACCCTAGGTATAAGGTAATTAGAATTTGGAAGCTTGTTGACTAATTACATAAAATAACAAACTAAAAATCTTATCATGTTCTCCATGATACACGTTTTTTTAAGGCTATAAGGATCACCATTTCTAGTTCAATTTCTAACCTCATTTCTTAGTTAAACACACACTCTTTCATAACCCTTAGACACCTTAAGCAATTCAGCAAGTTACCATGAAGATCTAGCCATAAAAACATCACTTAATCACCATAAGAAAACCCTTACAAAAACACTTCAAGAATCCTTCCAAGAACACAAGTTTACTTCCAACCTTTTGATCCAACTCCACCACTCTTTTGGTTCTAGGTTTTTACTCCTCTTTTACAGAAATCTTGTCCAAGTAACTCGAGGTAGTAACTTTGTTCATAACCTTATTCGATTCATATATATATAGCTATCTTATTTTATGGTATAAAATTTTAACAACAAGAACATAGTTTGAATGTTTTCAAACTTGTTTGCAAACTAAATAGATCCTTCTAACTTAACTTTTAAAATACTTCAAGACCTATAATATATCATAAATATATGCTAATTTAAAAAGGTATAACTTGGTTTTTCAAAGAACACCTTAAAAACTGTTTTTACGACGTCGGAGTGCAACCGGGGGCTGTTTTGGGTTGGATAATTAAAAACTATTTTGAACCTTGAATTGGAGGTTTATTTTCTGGAAAAATGATATTTACTATGAATATGATAATACATAAAAATTTCATGATTTAACTCAAAGTATAAGTATTTTTAGAAAAATAATCATTTAATGTTGTTTACATAAGGGAAAATGATTAACTTCATAAGTTTCACCAAAGTTTGACCTATGACCTGTGATTTCGAATACAAACTAAGGTATTTACAGTTCATAGTCTTAAAGAAGAACTCGATCCAAGGAAGTGGCAAGTTGAACCAACGAAAACGGAGTTGTAACGAAGAAACTATGACCAAAACAAGATCGGATATCCAAAACTAGTTTAGCCACGAAAATAATTGGAGAAAAATTAAATGAATCACATCTTTCTAAAATAACATGATATTTTATATATATGTACTCATAATTTAATTTTATATATTTCAGGACCACCTGTAAACAATACGAGACGATTAATCATAAGATTCCATGATTGTACGCAACACGTCATTTGACAACACCGGTACTTTATGTACGCAACACGTCATTTGACAACACCGGTACCGTGGGTCAAGATTAATCCCGACCAATACAAATATGATGGGGTTTTATTTATTTCGATGGGGGTTTTATTTATTTATTAAACACCTAAATATGAACCATTAAAATTGAATTACTAACATCGGACTGCTAACTACGGACTAAGAAGACATTAAAAGTATTATAAGTATATATATATGTGACGATTGTTTTAAATGAAAATATATTGATAAATTATATATGGATAGGTTTGTGATATCAACCGGAGACCAAGTCAAAATATATATATCTTCAAGGCAAAAGTGAGTATATAGTCCCACTTTTAAACTCTAAGTATTTCGGGATGAGAATACATGTATTTTATGTTTTACGTTATGGACACAAGTAACTAAAAAATATATTCTACGTTGAGTTGTACCACTGGCATACTTCCCTGTAGCTTGGTAACTATTATTTACAGCGGTATTGTAAACGCGAATCCTGTTGATAGATCTATCGGGCCTGACAACCCCAACCGGACTGGACGACCAGTATTCAACGATTGCACAGTACTTCGTTTCGTGACTACACTTGGTACGGTGTAGTAAGATTTCATAATAAAGGGAATATGTTACGTGATTAAATGTTAAGTATGGTTACCAAGTGCTCAACCACTTAGAATATTTTTATTAAAATGTTTACATATGAAATCTTGTGGTCTATATTTATATCGCTGCCGGCATTAAACCTATATCTCACCAACTTTATGTTGACGTTTTAAACATGTCTATTCTCAGGTGATAACTAAAAGCTTCCGCTGCAACATGTTGAATTTAAGCAAGATCTTGAGTATGCATATTTGTGTCAAAAATAAAACTGCATATCCGAGGAATTGTAATGTAAAATATGCTAGAAATCGTATTGTTATCATCACATGTAAAGTTTGTAAGTCTAAGATTATCGCTAAACGATAATCATCTTTATATTGTCTAAAGCTTGTATTAACATAAGAGTTATGGTTTGTAATGTAAAATAAATGCAGTTGTTCTTTTAAAAATGTCGCATATAGAGGTCAATACCTCGTAATGAAATCATACGTTATCTAACTCGTTCTTATGGTTAAGGACGGGTTATGACATGTGGTATCAGAGCGGTGGTCTTAGCGAACCAGGTTTGCATTAGTGTGTCTAACTGATAAGTCGTTAGGATACATTAGTAAGTCTGGACTTTGACCGGGTCTGATTTAAAAACCATTGCTTATCATTGTTGGTTAAAATTTATATGTAAATATTATGTAGTACTAATGGGTTAGTTGTTGTGTGATAGATGTCGGGCTCAAAACTTGTTATCACATTCAGCGACTCTGAACCAGAATCTTCAGATGGTGTTCCAGTCATTAACCTATCCGATGACGAAAATGATATCTTTGGGGAAGACTCACAAATTCCGGATGAACCAACTATAGGGAACCCGGAAAGTGAACCCGAGGAGGAAAGTGAACCCGAGGAGGAAAGTGAACCCGAGGAAGAAATACAGGAAATTACGAAAGACAAGTTCGAACTA
The DNA here is from genome assembly GCF_046630445.1 of Rutidosis leptorrhynchoides. Classification (NCBI taxonomy): domain Eukaryota; kingdom Viridiplantae; phylum Streptophyta; class Magnoliopsida; order Asterales; family Asteraceae; genus Rutidosis; species Rutidosis leptorrhynchoides. The sequence continues at coordinate 312,200,809 of NC_092335.1, read as the reverse complement.
GGAAAGAAACGAAAGGCTAATGAATTAGAAAATTCAAATCTCGAAGAGGATGATGTGGCACCAACTCCACTAGACACTACCACCCCTATTCCCGCTATTCCTATTCGTTCTATCCCGGCATCTAGTTCTTCAGCCCCACACCCAAAATATAGGCAGACAGCTAGGATAAGCGTTAGGCCATTCCTTGAACCTAAACGTCCTAGAAAATAGACCAAACGATGTGCTGCCGTATTAAACCATGGGATCATATAATGTTTTGTATAATATTATTAGTGTGGTTTGCTTAATGTTCGATGTAAGATAAGCATATGTAAAATAGTGAAGTATGAAATGCAATAATTTTCCATGGTTAAGTATTACTTAGATGGTAGTAATTGGTTCTGTACTAAGCTATTAAGTATGAACATTAACGGGTAGGTACTACCCAAGATATAATTATAAAATGCTAATAAGAAGAAAAGGCTTTTATAATAATACCTGGTTCATATTATTAACAAGTTATAATGTACTGTAAATATACACTACATCTATAATATTCCATGTGAATAATTATTTTCTTTTCATTCTTATAGAAGAATATGGCGCGATTGAATCGAATGACGGAACAAGAAGTAGAGGAATTCATCAACCAGCGAGTGAACGACAGAATGTTATGGGTCGAAGCTGCAAGAGCTGCTGCAGTTAACCCAAATCCTCGTGTAGGATGCACCTACAAGACTTTTCAAGCTTGCAAGCCCTCATCATTCAGTGGAACAGAAGGACCGATCGGTTTAACCCGATGGATAGAAAAGATGGAGACTGTGTTTAAAATCAGTGGTTGTGTTGAAAAGGACATGACCAAGTATGCATCGTGCACTTTACAAGATAGTGCACTCACGTGGTGGAAAAATTATGTGAAGGCTGTAGGAGGATATGTAGCTTATGATACTCCATGGGAAGAATTCAAAACAATGTTAATCAACGAGTATTGTCCAAGGAACGAGGTTAGGAAGTTGGAAGATGAATTACGAAGTCTGAAGGTTGTTGGTACTGAAATCACCAACTACAATCAGCGATTCATGGAATTAGTTTTGCTATGTCCTGAATTGGTTCCAACCGAAGAACGGAAGATTGAAATGTACAAAGATGGTTTGCCCAAAAAGGTCAAGGCAAACGTTACAGCATCGAAATCTAAGACAATTCATGAAGCTATAATCATGGCAAACGAGCTAATGGATCAGGTCATCATAGATAAGAAAGCATCCAATACTGATGTGAAGGTATCAGGTAACAAAAGAAAGTGGAATGGAAATTATGATCGGGGTAACCAACAACAATCTTTTAAGAAACAAGAAATCACGCGAGGTGCTGGTAGTGGTTTAAGCTTTGGTTATAAAGGACAAAATCCTTTATGCAACCGATGCCACAAACATTACTCTGGTTACTGTAATGTGGTATGCAACAAATGTAATCGAAAGGGTCATCTTGCTGAAGATTGTAGGGCTCTCGTTACAAATACAAATGGTACCAAGACTCCTGCCACCAATGCAAATAGAACTGCTTTGGCAACCATTACTTGTTATGGGTGTGGAAAACAAGGTCACTATAAGAGCCAGTGTCCGAATCCAGAGAAGAATAATGGATCTACATGTGGAAGAGCATTTGTTATTAATGCTAGAGAGGCGTGTGAAGACCCGGAGCTTGTTACGGGTACGTTTACCATTAATAACTTATCCGCATCTATTATATTTGATACTGGTGCCGATAGAAGTTACGTGAGTAGAGGCTTTTACGCTAAATTGAATTGTTCATCATTACCTCTAGATGCTAAGTACATGATTGAGTTAGCTAATGGTAAACTAATTAAAGCCGATAAAATTTGCCGTGATTGTAAAATAAATTTAGCTGGAGAAACATTTAAAATTGACTTAATACCCGTAGAATTAGGAAGTTTTGATGTAATAGTCGGCATGGACTGGATGTTTAAAGTAGGAGCTGAAGTTGTGTGTGCCAAGAAGGCAATTCGCATTCCTTGTAAGGATAAAATGCCGGTGATGATTTATGGAGAGAAGGGTAACTCAAAGCTAAAACTCATTAGCTGTTTGAAAGCCAAGAAGTGTTTATAAAAGGGATGTTATGCTATTCTAGCACATGTTAATAAAGTCGAAAAGAAAGAAAAAGAGAAGTGCATCAACGACGTGCCTGTGGCAAGAGATTTTCCTGAAGTTTTTCCGGAAGAGTTGCCGGGATTACCTCCATTTAGATCTGTAGAATTTCAAATAGATTTAGTACCAGGAGCTGCACCAGTTGCCCGTGCTCCATATAGACTTGCACCGTCTGAGTTAAAAGAACTTCAGAGTCAGTTAAAAGAATTACTGGATCGTGGATTCATACGACCAAGTACTTCACCGTGGGGAGCTCCGATTCTATTTGTTAAAAAGAAAGATGGATCTTTTAGGATGTGTATAGATTATCGTGAATTAAATAAGTTAACTATCAAGAATCGGTATCCACTACCGAGAATTGACGACTTATTTGATCAACTCCAAGGATCATGTGTGTACTCGAAAATTGACCTAAGATCGGGCTATCATCAATTACGCGTCAAAGAAGAAGATATACCGAAAACTGCTTTTCGGACACGTTATGGTCATTACGAATTTTTGGTCATGCCGTTTGGGTTGACAAATGCGCCAGCTGTATTCATGGACCTTATGAATCGAGTTTGTAGTCCGTATTTAGATAAGTTTGTTATCGTTTTCATTGATGACATTCTTATCTATTCCAAGAGTGAGCAAGAGCATGAGCAGCATTTAAGGTTAATATTAGAGTTGTTGATAAAAGAACAGCTATATGCTAAATTTTCTAAATGTGCTTTCTGGTTGAAAGAAGTGCAATTTCTTGGCCACGTTGTTAGTAGCAAAGGAATTCAGGTTGATCCAGCAAAAATTGAAGCCATTGAAAAATGGGAGACTCCTAAGACACCAACACAGATACGCCAATTTTTGGGTTTAGCCGGTTATTATAGAAGGTTTATTCAAGATTTTTCCCGAATAGCTAAGCCGTTGACAGCGTTAACGCAAAAAGGGAAGAAATATGAATGGACCTCTGAGCAGGAGAGTGCATTTCAATTACTAAAGAAGAAGTTAACTACGACGCCTATTTTATCGTTACCAGAAGGGAACGATGATTTTGAAATATATTGTGACGCTTCGCGACAAGGTTTTGGTTGCGTTCTTATGCAACGGAAGAAAGTTATTGCATACGCATCCCGACAATTGAAGATTCACGAGCGGAATTATACGACTCATGATCTAGAACTGGGAGCAGTCGTGTTTGCATTGAAGATATGGAGACACTACTTGTATGGGGTTAAATGCACTGTGTTTACTGATCATAAAAGTCTTCAACATATTTTTGATCAGAAACAGCTGAACATGAGGCAACGTAGGTGGGTCGAGTTAATAAACGACTATGATTGTGAAATTTGTTATCATCCCGGGAAAGCGAATGTGGTGGCTGATGTACTAAGCAGAAAGGAACGAGAACCAATTCGAGTACGAGCGGTGAACATAAAAATTCGCATGAATCTCAACTCACAAATCAAAGAAGTTCAACGAGAAGCACTTACTAAAGAAAACATAAGAAATGAAATAATGAAGAAGTATGAGAAGCAACTCGTTATACGGGAAGACGGAATTCGATATTTTGCAAACCGTATTTGGGTACCGAAGTTGGGTGGATTAAGGAAGTTGATATTGAATGAGGCACATAATACAAGATACTCGATACATCCTGGAGTTGGAAAGATGTACCAAGATCTTAAGACACATTATTGGTGGCCTAATTTGAAGACAGACGTTGCAACATATGTTGGGGAGTGTTTAACTTGTTCCAAAGTCAAAGCAGAACACCAAAAGCCGTCAGGGCTACTTCAACAACCAAAAATCCCAGAATGGAAATGGGATGGTATTACCATGGATTTCATCACGAAGTTACCAAAGACTGCCTGGGGATACGATACCATTTGGGTAATTGTTGATCGTCTCACCAAATCTGCACATTTCTTGCCTATAAAGGAAACGGATAGAATGGATAAATTATTACGATTATATATAAAGGAAATAGTTTCAAGGCATGGAATACCTATTTCCATTATATCTGATCGTGATAGTAGATTTACCTCAAAGTTCTGGCAATCACTACAGGAGGCACTAGGAACTCGTTTGGATATGAGCACCGCATATCATCCGCAAACTGACGGGCAGAGTGAAAGAACAATTCAGACTCTTGAAGACATGCTCAGGGCATGTGTGATCGATTTTGGAAACGGATGAGATAAGTATTTACCGTTAGCAGAATTCTCATATAATAATAGTTATCATGCGAGCATTAAAGCTGCACCATTCGAAGCACTGTATGGAAGGAAGTGTAGATCTCCTATCTGTTGGAATGAAGTAGGAGATCGACAATTAACTGGTCCCGAGATCATACACGAAACGACTGAAAAGATAGTACAAATCAAGGAGAGATTGAAAACAGCCCGTAGCCGCCAAAAGAGCTACGCCGATGTCCGAAGGAAACCATTAGAGTTTCAGATCGGGGACATGGTTATGTTAAAGGTGTCACCGTGGAAAGGTGTAATACGCTTCGGAAAAAGGGGTAAACTGAACCCAAGATATGTAGGCCCGTTCAAGATCATTGAACGCATTGGACCGGTAGCTTATCGACTCGAATTACCGCAACAACTCGCCGGAGTACATAATACCTTTCACGTCTCAAACCTTAAGAAGTGTCTTGCAAAGGAAGACCTCACCATTCCTCTTGAAGAAATCCAAGTTGACGAGAAATTACAATTCGTAGAAGAACCAGTCGAAATCATGGACCGTGAAGTTAAACAGCTCAAGCAGAGCAACATACCGATCGTTAAGGTTCGTTGGAATGCTCGAAGAGGTCCCGAGTTTACGTGGGAATGGGAGGACCAGATGAAACGAAAATATCCACACTTGTTTCCCGATGACGCAAAATAGGTACAATTTTAAAATTTCGGGACGAAATTTATTTAACGGGTAGGTACAGTAATGACCCGCACTTTTTCGATCGTTCTATACTTATAAGATTAATATTTACATAAATTAAACCTTACCAACATGATAAGCAATCCAAATTGTTGAGATTTATGTTTTCGAAAAGAGTTTTACACAACGTTTGACCGTCTAGTTTGACCGATGATATCACGAACTATATAATATATGATAATTATACGTTTGTGTATATATATGTATATATACATATTTAACATGATCTAAGGATGTTTTAATACCTCATTTTGTATTAATAACAATAAGTTATAAGTATATTTTGAAACTACTAACTTAAGTTTTCAAAACGATAACCATACGTAACGTTATTTGACATAAATACTTATGACCTATAATGTTTATACATATATCGTATAAGTAATGTATTTAATCACTTTTTAAGGACTTAAATACATAAAACAATATAAGTGTATTCACAAAAGATAGCTATATTTGAATTCTCATTCCATTTTTCACAAGATTTCTATACGTATATCTACGGTATATGTACCCGTATCATACCTAGCTTCTATACGTATTTACTATTGGTATATACACATCAAATCACCACCTAACCAGCCCTTGTTACTACCCTAGGTATAAGGTAATTAGAATTTGGAAGCTTGTTGACTAATTACATAAAATAACAAACTAAAAATCTTATCATGTTCTCCATGATACACGTTTTTTTAAGGCTATAAGGATCACCATTTCTAGTTCAATTTCTAACCTCATTTCTTAGTTAAACACACACTCTTTCATAACCCTTAGACACCTTAAGCAATTCATCAAGTTACCATGAAGATCTAGCCATAAAAACATCACTTAATCACCATAAGAAAACCCTTACAAAAACACTTCAAGAATCCTTCCAAGAACACAAGTTTACTTCCAACCTTTTGATCCAACTCCACCACTCTTTTGGTTTTAGGTTTTTACTCCTCTTTTACAGAAATCTTGTCCAAGTAACTCGAGGTAGTAACTTTGTTCATAACCTTATTCGATTCATATATATATAGCTATCTTATTTTATGGTATAAAATTTTAACAACAAGAACATAGTTTGAATGTTTTCAAACTTGTTTGCAAACTAAATAGATCCTTCTAACTTAACTTTTAAAATACTTCAAGACCTGTAATATATCATAAATATATGCTAATTTAAAAAGGTATAACTTGGTTTTTCAAAGAACACCTTAAAAACTGTTTTTACGACGTCGGAGTGCAACCGGGGGCTGTTTTGGGTTGGATAATTAAAAACTATTTTGAACCTTGAATTGGAGGTTTATTTTCTGGAAAAATGATATTTACTATGAATATGATAATACATAAAAATTTCATGATTTAACTCAAAGTATAAGTATTTTTAGAAAAATAATCATTTAATGTTGTTTACATAAGGGAAAATGATTAACTTCATAAGTTTCACCAAAGTTTGACCTATGACCTGTGATTTCGAATACAAACTAAGGTATTTATAGTTCATAGTCTTAAAGAAGAACTCGATCCAAGGAAGTGGCAAGTTTAACCAACGAAAACGGAGTTGTAACGAAGAAACTATGACCAAAACAAGATCGGATATCCAAAACTAGTTTAGCCACGAAAATAATTGGAGAAAAATTAAATGAATCACATCTTTCTAAAATAACATGATATTTTATATATATGTACTCATAATTTAATTTTATATATTTCAGGACCACCCGTAAACAATACGAGAAGATTAATCATAAGATTCCATGATTGTACGCAACACGTCATTTGACAACACCGGTACTTTATGTACGCAACACGTCATTTGACAACACCGGTACCGTGGGTCAAGATTAATCCCGACCAATACAAATACGATGGGGTTTTATTTATTTCGATGGAGGTTTTATTTATTTATTAAACACCTAAATATGAACCATTAAAATTGAATTACTAACATCGGACTGCTAACTACGGACTAAGAAGACATTAAAAGTATTATAAGTATATATATATATGTGACGATTGTTTTAAATGAAAATATATTGATAAATTATATATGGATAGGTTCGTGATATCAACCGGAGACCAAGTCAAAATATATATATCTTCAAGGCAAAAGTGAGTATATAGTCCCACTTTTAAACTCTAAGTATTTCGGGATGAGAATACATGTATTTTATGTTTTACGTTATGGACACAAGTAACTGAAAAATATATTCTACGTTGAGTTGTACCACTGGCATACTTCCCTGTAGCTTGGTAACTATTATTTACAGCGGTATTGTAAACACGAATCCTGTTGATAGATCTATCGGGCCTGACAACCCCAACCGGACTGGACGACCAGTATTCAACGGTTGCACAGTACTTCATTTCGTGACTACACTTGGTACGGTGTAGTAAGATTTCATAATAAAGGGAATATGCGACGTGATTAAATGTTAAGTATGGTTACCAAGTGCTCAACCACTTAGAATATTTTTATTAAAATGTTTACATATGAAATCTTGTGGTCTATATTTATATCGCTGCCGGCATTAAACCTATATCTCACCAACTTTATGTTGACGTTTTAAACATGTCTATTCTCAGGTGATAACTAAAAGCTTCCGCTGCAACATGTTGAATTTAAGCAAGATCTTGAGTATGCATATTTGTGTCAAAAATAAAACTGCATATCCGAGGAATTGTAATGTAAAATATGCTAGAAATCGTATTGTTATCATCACATGTAAAGTTTGTAAGTCTAAGATTATCGCTAAACGATAATCATCTTTATATTGTCTAAAGCTTGTATTAACATAAGAGTTATGGTTTGTAATGTAAAATAAATGCAGTTGTTCTTTTAAAAATGTCGCATATAGAGGTCAATACCTCGCAATGAAATCATACGTTATCTAACTCGTTCTTATGGTTAAGGACGGGTTATGACACTGTGTGTCTAGAAAGATCGGTAGGTCGGTAAATTTTAAAGGTAACGCTCTCCCCATGTGATCATAAGATCAAGGTTTGATTGTACACATCAATGACAGTCCTAGCCGTATTCATGAAAGGTCTTCCTAACACTATTGGTGTGTGTAGGTTTTCCTGAATGTCCATCACTACGAAATCCGTAGGGTACAAGAATTTATCGACTCTCATCAAGATGTTCTCAACTATGCCCTTAGGATATCGAATTGTGCGATCGGCAAGTTGGATCTTCATTTTAGTTGGTGACAAGTCTCCTAACTCTAATCTCTTGTAGAGAGAGTAGGGGATTAGGTTGATACTTGCTCCTAAATCTGCTAGCGCATGAATGATTCCAGATTGGTCGATTGAACACGGGAAAATGAATCGGCCCGTATATCCTAGCTTTTGCGGTAGAGAGTTTCTGAGTAATGCTGAGCATTCTTTACTCAGTGGAATTTTGTTAGAATCTGGCATCCTCTCCTTTGTAGAGAGAAGCCTTCAGATGTATCTCTTTTGGTTAGGGACTTTGGACATGGTGTCCAGGAATCTTCCATTAAGTTTGAAGGAATCAAGCTTGGATGGTTCCTCCTGTAGCCTTCCAGGGTAAGGTACACGCACTGGAGTTGCAGTGGACAACTTCTGAGTATATGTTGATTTGTTCTTGAGCATAGCTGACCTTCTCCGTGGTTCTTCATCTGGGATTACGGAATCCATCTGCTTAGCTTCCTCTATGTGGGGATTTAGGATAGTAGTACTAGGTAATCTCCCTTGTGGTCGGGTTTAAAGGCATTGTGATAACTGTCCGAGCCGCGTTTCTAGACTTTTGAGCATAGCCAATTGATTTCTCATTAGTATCTCTGCCTGGTCTTTTCTGGATGCAGTTCTTTGATTTAGCTGTTGTTGTCTTTGAATGAACTGAGTCAACTGATCATGAGTACCGAGAGTAGGTCTGGGTTACTTTTATAATTTGGGTGGTTGGGGAATTTTCCTCGACTGCTGAACCAGTAAGTGGAAGTGGTTGATCGTAGGTCAATTGATATTGTTTGGGTGGATAAGGTGGGTAACGATAGTGAAAAGGATGGTTGTTTCTTTGGAATTGGTTAACCCTTGGTTGTTGATTGAATCCGGGATTTGATTGACGAGCTGGGTATTGAACGTAACAGACCGAACAGTCAGGGTTCTCGTACTCAAATTGATATTCTTCAGTGGGTAGCGGGTTGGTACAATTAACACATGCCTAAACCTAGTTAACCTGCTACGGTTGCGTCTTCAATTCTCTGAGTTGTTTGGCAAGAGATTCCATCTTGTCCGTGAGAGATTTGATGGCCTCTGTTTGATTATTAAGTGCGGAGAGTGGTGCAGTTGATGATGTTGTTTCACCACTGTTCAAGTCATGGCGATACATTGTCATGTTCTTGAGCAACTCCCATGCTTTGTCTGCGGTTTGGTTCATACGATTTCCTTGAGCTGCGGCAACGATCGTCGTCCTATGTTTTACTATAAGACCGTTGTAGAAGGTACAGATTTGGGCTGACCGTTCAAACTGGTGATTAGGGCACTTCTTCAGTAGGGTTTTAAATTGCTCCCATGCAGTGTAAAGAGATTCATCATAACTTTGTTTGAAGTTAATGATGTCATTCTTGAGTTTGGTTTGTTTAGAAGGAGGGAAATATTTGGTTAGGAATTTAGTAGCCATCTCCGTCCATGACGTGATGGAATCTTTTTCTAATCCTTCAAACCATATTTGTGCATGTTGAGTGAGAGAATAAGGGAACAAGTATAGCCGGACTATATCTTGTCCTATCCCTGGCTGTTTGTAGGAGTTCAAAAAAGATATGAATTTATCAAGGTGAGAATTAGGATCGTCATTCGGTAGTCTATGAAATTGACAGCCATTTTGGATGAGCTGTATAATGTGATTTTTAACTTGAACGAGTGTAACGACCCGACTTTTTCGTCTTATATTTTGTGCTCTACACTTTCACGAAACTGCGTATTTGTGCGTACTGAGTTAGATTATTTTCTGGGATCATTACTTATACTAATTACCTTCGTTAATATTTTAAAACGCATTATTAAGTGCTTAATCACTTAACATGATCCTTGAATGCATTTACGACCGTTGGTGTCACTTATTGTTTAAAATGAGCTACGTACTTGGTACACGTTAAACTTTTGTCATAATTGGAATACTATGACTACGTAAACTTAATTGTTATTTATTAATGACAATTACTTGGCTTGATGGTTTATTAATTATGCTTAGTGCTTACTAATGCTTACTAGTTACCTTAATGGACTTAACACCTTAATGGACTTCCATGGCCCAACCTACTCAACTTAGTGTACCACTTAATGGGTTAATTTGCCATGTAATTATAATTAAGTCCATATAAATAATGAGACAAGTATCATGCATGCTCATGTACCAAGGCTTGCATTATGTCTCAAACCACCCAACATGTCAACATCTCCATGTACCACCACCATGGACCACACCAAGCGACACCACATGATGCTAAAATGGTCCCCCCTACCCTCCCCAACCGTCGGCCTATGTACACCCACCACCACCACTTCATTTTTTTTTCAAATCTCACTTCATTTTCTCAAACACACACACACTTTTCTATCTAGTTGTTTCTCACTCTAACTTCTCTCTAAAACTTTGAAGAACTTGTAAGTGTTCTTGAGTTTCTTCCTTCTTTTTCTTCCTTTTTTTCGTGTATCATCATCATCATGAGCAAAAGTTCAATTTTTGTAACTTGAATCTTCATAACTTATGTTGATTCAAACTTTGTTTTGAAAAGTTTTCAAGAACATGAAGTATTCAAGCTTTTTAGCTTTGAATCTTCAAATCTTGTTAGATCTAAGTTACTAACTTAAGATCTCTTTAATTGTGTTAAAAGATCAAAACTCATGTTTATGATCTTCATGAACTTGTAGATCCAACAATTTACTTTATGGATCTTCAAGAAAGTTTGAAATACAAGCTTCCTAGCTTGATGTTTCTACAAAAAGTTAGCTAAGATCCAAGTTTACTAACCCATGATCTTCTTTGACTTGTTGTACTTTAGTTTTGTGACTTGTGTTTTCTTGAAACAAAAAATACAAGCTTACTAGCTTGAGATCTCATAAGTGTTGTTAGGAATCCAAGCTCTCTAACTTAGGGTTTCATTTTTGTGTTTGATCTAAATTGTGTAACTTATAGTCTTCTACTTTGTTTAAACAAAAGTTCATTAGCTTGTGTTCATATTACTTTACAAGATCTAAGTTTCATATCTTATGGTTGTGTAAAAGTTTAAAGTCTAAGTGTTATGACTTAGGGTTTCACCAAGAACATGAGATCTAGACTTTGTAGTCTAAGGTCTTTAATATTTAGCTAAGATCTAAGTTCTATAGCTTATGGTCTTGCTTATTTAGTTTGATTCAAAGTTTATAGCTTAATAGAACTTGTGATTGTGTTGAAACTAGGAAATTGATGTAACTTTGGTTCATCATCTTGCTCAAACTCTTACATGAGTTGTATTTTTTTCCTAGTCTTAACTTTGTGTGTTGATGGTTAAACCTTGGTTAAAGTGATGCTAAAACATCAAGAGTTGTACACTTGAGGCTTATACGCATCAAGGATGAGAACCGTGATGAGCATCAAGCACCAAGAAACCCACCGGAGCACTTTCTTTCTGTTTTCAGGGTCTGATCAGGCTCCTGGGCTTCTGAAAAAGATGATTTCAAGATAGTTCGGTTCAAGTAGATGACTTTTCGTTTAAGATTCGTCTTAATCCGATTTACTGTTTAGGATTTGTTGCCTTCCGAAAGTCACTACGCCCTCGTAACGTTGTGATGAAATTTCTGACCTACTCGCCCTTAAACCATCTCCACGGTCAAATGAAGACGATTTAGGTTCTGAAAAATGGTCAGCGGGTAGGAGGACTCACATACGGAGCCTTGGCCACTGGTCTCACGCCATTTCAGTTTGTATAGAGGTCGTAGCAGCTGAACGAAGTCAGCCTTTGTTTCGATCTCTATTCTTGATTAAAAACTTATTTTACTTGTTACGTATGATGTTGATGGTGATGACACTTAAGACTTAAATTACGTACTTTTAAACCCTTTGGGACGATTTACTGACTTAGTAACTTTTGACTTAGGTTGAGGACCTTTCGGATCGACTTACTTGCTTACTTATCTCGTACCGACTTTTACCGCACTTTCACTGTGAGTTATAGCTTCCTTTTTACCTAACTATTTTTGGGACTGAGAATACATGTGCTTTTTATGTTTTACTTACTAGGCACGAGTACTTAAACTTTATATATGTGTGGGTTGTAGTGACCCGAACTTTTCCATGTTTATATATATATTAAATGAAATTGTTATTTACATGATTAAGTGTTTCCAACATGTTAAGCAATCAAACTTGTTAAGACTTGATTAATTAAAATAGGTTTCATATAGACAATTGACCACCCAAGTTGACCGGTGATTCAGGAACGATAAAACTTGTAAAAACTATACGATGACACATATATGGTTAGATATATAGTTAACATGATTTTATTATAAGTATGTATCTCATTAGGTATTTTAACAATGAGTTATATACATAAAAAATGAGACTATTAATTTAAGAAACTCGAAAACGATATATATAACGATTATCGTTATAACAATGTCTTACTAGGTACATATGAATCATATTAAGATATTGATGCACTTAGTTAATTATGTTAAATGATAAGTAAATATATTATTAAGTGTATTAACAATGAAATACATATGTAAAAATAAGACTACTAACTTAATGATTTCGAAACGAGACATATATGTAACGATTATCGTTGTAATGAAATTTAACTGTATATATATCATACTAAGTTATATTATATATCATAATATCATGATAATATAACAATTTAACATCTCATTTGTTATAATAAACAATGGGTTAACAACACTCAACAAGATCGTTAACCTAAAGGTTTCAAAACAACATTTACATGTAACGACTAACGATGACTTAACGACTCAGTTAAAATGTATATACATGTAGTGTTTTAATATGTATTCATACACTTTTCAAAGACTTCAAGACACTTATCAAAATACTTCTACTTAACAAAAATACTTACAATTACATCCTCGTTCAGTTTCATCAACAATTCTACTCGTATGCACCTGTATTCGTACTCGTACAATACACAGCTTTTAGATGTATGTACTATTGGTATATACACTCCAATGATCAGCTCTTAGCAGCCCATGTGAGTCACCTAACACATGTGGGAATCATCATTTGGCAACTAGCATGAAATATCTCATAAAATTACAAAAATATGAGTAATCATTCATGACTTATTTACATGAAAACAAAATTACATATCCTTTATATCTAATCCATACACCAACGACCAAAAACACCTACAAACACTTTCATTCTTCAATTTTCTTCATCTAATTGATCTCTCTCAAGTTCTATCTTCAAGTTCTAAGTGTTCTTCATAAATTCCAAAAGTTCTAGTTTCATAAAATCAAGAATACTTCCAAGATTGCAAGTTTACTTCCAAGTTTTCTAAATCCATTCCAAGTAATCATCCAAGATCCCAAAAACCTTTGTTACTTATAGTAGGTTATCTTTCTAATACAAGGTAATAATCATATTCAAACTTTAATTCAATTTCTATAACTATAACAATCTTATTTCGAGTGGAAATCTTACTTGAAATTGTTTTCGTGTCATGATTCAGCTTCAAGAACTTTCAAGCCATCCAAGGATCCTTTGAAGCTAGATCTATTTTTCTCATTTCCAGTAGGTTTATCCAAGTAACTTGAGGTAGTAATGATGTTCATAACATCATTCAATTCATACATATAATGCTATCTTATTCGAAGGTTTAAACTTGTAATCACTAGAACATAGTTTAGTTAATTCTAAACTTGTTCGCAAATAAAAGTTAATCCTTCTAACTTGACTTTTAAAATCAACTAAACACATGTTCTATATCTATATGATATGCTAACTTAATGATTTAAAACCTGGAAACACGAAAAACACCGTAAAACCGGATTTACGCCGTCGTAGTAACACCGCGGGCTGTTTTGGGTTAGTTAATTAAAAACTACGATAAACTTTGATTTAAAAGTTGTTATTCTGGGAAAATGATTTTTATTATGAACATGAAACTATATCCAAAAATTATGGTTAAACTCAAAGTGGAAGTATGTTTTCTAAAATGGTCATCTAGACGTCGTTCTTTCGACTGAAATGACTACCTTTACAAAAACGACTTGTAACTTATTTTTCTGACTATAAACCTATACTTTTTCTGTTTAGATTCATAAAATAGAGTTCAATATGAAACCATAGCAATTTAATTCACTCAAAACAGATTTAAAATGAAGAAGTTATGGGTAAAACAAGATTGGATAATTTTTCTCATTTTAGCTACGTGAAAATTGGTAACAAATCTATTCCAACCATAACTTAATCAACTTGTATTGTATATTATGTAATCTTGAGATACCATAGACATGTATACAATGTTTCTACCTATCATGTCGACACATCTATATATATTTCGGAACAACCATAGACACTCTATATGTGAATGTTGGAGTTAGCTATACAGGGTTGAGGTTGATTCCAAATTATATATAGTTTGAGTTGTGATCAATACTGAGATACGTATACACTGGGTCGTGGATTGATTCAAGATAATATTTATCAATTTATTTCTGTACATCTACCTGTGGACAACTAGTTGTAGGTTACTAACGAGGACAGCTGACTTAATAAACTTAAAACATCAAAATATATTAAAAGTTTTGTAAATATATTTTGAACATACTTTGATATATATGTATATATTGTTATAGGTTCGTGAATCAACCAGTGGCCAAGTCTTACTTCCCGACGAAGTAAAAATCTGTGAAAGTGAGTTATAGTCCCACTTTTAAAATCTAATATTTTTGGGATGAGAATACATGCAGGTTTTATAAATGATTTACAAAATAGACACAAGTACGTGAAACTACATTCTATGGTTGAATTATCGAAATCGAATATGCCCCTTTTTATTAAGTCTGGTAATCTAAGAATTAGGGAACAGACACCCTAATTGACGCGAATCCTAAAGATTGATCTATTGGGCCTAACAAACCCCATCCAAAGTACCGGATGCTTTAGTACTTCGAAATTTATATCATATCCGAAGGGTGTCCCGGAATGATGGGGATATTCTTATATATGCATCTTGTTAATGTTGGTTACCAGGTGTTCACCATATGAATGATTTTTATCTCTATGTATGGGATGTGTATTGAAATATGAAATCTTGTGGTCTATTGTTACGATTTGATATATATAGGTTAAACCTATAACTCACCAACATTTTTGTTGACGTTTAAAGCATGTTTATTCTCAGGTGAATACTAAGAGCTTCCGCTATTGCATAATAAAATAAGGACAAGATTTGGAGTCCATGTTTGTATGATATTGTGTAAAAACTGCATTCAAGAAACTGATTTCGATGTAACATATTTGTATTGTAAACCATTATGTAATGGTGGTGTGTAAACAGGATATTTTAGATTATCATTATTTGATAATCTACGTAAAGCTTTTTAAACATTTATTTATGAAATAAAGGTTATGGTTGTTTTAAAAATGAATGCAGTCTTTGAAAAACGTCTCATATAGAGGTCAAAACCTCGCAACGAAATCAATTAATATGGAACGTTTTTAATCGATAAGAACGGGACATTTCATGGGTGATATAACGGCATAAAATTTCCCCTTAGCTCGGTAACGTTTAGTCATTGGTTTTTGAACAGGTGAACGTGAATCTTAGATATGGATCCATAGAGTTTGACATCCCCACTCGGGATAGTCGCGCTAGCATTCAACGGGTGTTTAATACTTCAAGGACAAATGCACTCGCCAAGTGCACTTTTAGGGTGTGATACACTACTTGTTAAGTTTAGATACCGGGTGCCCACGGTTAAGCATATACTTTTCATACTGATTTGAAATACTGATTTAAACTGCTGGTTGAAGCACTGAAATCTCGTGGTCTACATTACTTTACTGATTACAAACAAAATATAGCTCACCAACATTTTTGTTGACTTTTAAGCGTGTATTTCTCAGGTGCTTAGACGTTGTTGCTTCCGCTGTTAGACTTGCTGTCTTGGTGTTATAGACTTGCGGTTACAGACTTGTTGTGTTAGGCTTCCGCTGCATTACTTAGAGATGTCTCAATCATGGAACTTTTATTTTGCATTCGTAACTTACGTTATTTTCAAACAATGGCTTTGTAACGACCGTTAGGTCACATACATATGTTAATGCTTCTATTCATAGGAAGCACGTTATCTTTTGTAAAACGCTATCTTTTCATGAATGCAAAACTGGTTTTTAAACAACATATAGTGTTTGACCTTGTAATGATCCTGTTGTTGATGATTCGTACACGATGGTTTTGTACGGGGCGTCTCATTTGGTATCAGAGCATTGGTTGTAGGGAATTAGGTTGCATTAGTGAGTATAGACCAGGCCGAGTAGGATTCATTAATAAGACTAATCTATAACTTGCTCGTTTACTTTTTACTACTTATTACTACCGCGTGCTACTTCATACTTTTACCGCTATATGAACTTGCTGCATGCTACTGCTTACTTTCACTGCTATGTGAACTTGTTGTATGATATTGCTTATTCTCGCTATTGCATGCTACTATCTGCTTTTGCAAGTTTCTTCTGCTTAATACTGTTATTACTGCCATGCTATGTACTGTTGTAGATGATCTAGGCTGCTGTAGTTACTATGCATGATTTCGTGCTTGCTACCCGTATGCTTTTCGCTGTACCGACTTGGAGAATTTATCCTACCTAGTTCAGATGTTTTTCTGAACCCTTTTCCACTCGTCTAACCCTAAGGACTAGTATCGTAATCCACCTGTTACTACCGTTCCACCATTCCAGAGATCTAGGAGGAGTACCCCTCGGATTATACGCCCACTAAAGTTGATCCCCGGAGGAGGAGATATGTGAGGACTTGTTGGAGTAACCGCACCCCGAGCTCACTCTAATTAGCCATGTACAACGTATGAACATCAGAAGGTTGTTCAATTTCCGCGAGTTGACCCGTATCCCGTGCGCTTTCATGACCGTCACTTATCTCTTTCATTCTTCACCACTACTCGACGATCTAACGACACTGCTAAACTTAGGTCCCTAACACTCTTAGGCTTTGGAGAAGTCGGGAGGCATCTCCTTTCACAAGGTCATAGTGTCTTATACTGATGCCCAACCAAACCCAAAGACTTGGGAGTCACCTCAAGACATATCGTATTACTACTTGCTACACGTACAACTCGACGTGAGACCCAGATCGAATTTCTAGAAAGGAACCTAACAACGTTACCTGAACCCTAACATTTTGAAGAAATTTCAGGACATTTAAGCATTGATGCATGACCTACGGAACCTATGCACCCACACCGAGAAACCGTGAGATTTATTTATGTAGATTTTGTTTTGAAATAGCATAGATAAAGCACCGTCAGATGAAATTGAGTAGAACTGGAAGTGATCACATTGCATTGACCGTATGGAGTGATATTGGAATGAACATACGATTTAGTACAATATAATGACGCCAGGTTAGCGTGATTATATTGAAGTGAATCATGCAGAAGTCCCAATGTTACTATATAAGGAATATGAAGTGATTCAAAGAAAATTTTGGTAGGAACCACTTGATTTTACACATTATGGTCTGTTAGAGGTAGGGAAAGAATAACCACTTAGCCCCGATACTGTACAAGAAGGGCCTTGATTGCATAATTGATAACTCAAAAATTTGTTATAGATATAGACACCCTGGATACTTAAGGAAAAAGTTCTCAAATAGGAAAAACTTTGGACTTACTTGCGGTAGAGCAATCGTTATCTCAGCTATGGATTCTGATTATAGTTAGGGTAGTTTCGTCACAATGTTTTATTGTCTTGAAGTTGTTTAATACCAGAGTGATAGAAACTGTAACACCCCGTTTTTCCCGTACATATTTAAAGGTACAAACTTAATTATTAGCACGATTATATCTTGTTCGTTTATGTGATTAAATGAGCCAAAGTGTTAGTTTATGAGTGGGTGCATGTATGTGAGTGTATATATATATATGTATATATATATATATATATATATATATATATATATATATATATATATATATATATATATATATATATATATATATATATATTTGAGAATACATGTGTGGACGTGTATATGTACGTGTCGCGATGGAGTTGAGTCGTGCGGGACTTAAGGTTGAAGCTTAGGCGTGTATAGGAAGAGTGAATGAGGTGTGGTAGTTGTTTGAACCATCGTTTTGTGTTAAATGGTCGAAGTGACCAGGCTCAGGCAAACGCCGCGCAGCGACGGGCGGGACCGCGCCGCGACAAACAAAGCAAACCTGGATCAGAGATTGGGTTAAGAAGGGCCTATTTTCCCTTTATGTGTCGCGCTGCGACGATTAAGGCCGTGCCGCGACAGTTCTGCTGAACTGGTGTCGGACTTAGCTCATTTTAAGGGATTTTAAGGGGCAAAAAGGTAAATTGACATATGGATCTAATGGGGGCATTAACTCTCCACCACATATCCATTTAATTCATTTTCCTTTTCTCTTATCTTCCCATTTTCTCTCCCAAAACACAAAACCCACTTAGTTTAATCTTGAGATTTGAAGGTGAAGATTTGTGAATCAAACCTAGGAGCAAGAATTAAAGTTGTTCCTTGTGTCTCTAGCTACGCGTTGATAGTCTCGGTAAGTTCTAACTCTAAGTTTTTGAGTTTTAATTGGTTAATGGCTAGGATTTTGGTTACTAGAGATTTGTAAGACCTAATTGGTGGTAAAATGGGTGAGTTTGGGTTATGTTGTTGTAATGAAACCCTAATAGCCACAATCTAGGGTTTTGGCCTTGTGATTTGAGGTTGTAAGTGTCAATTGGTGTTGTTAGTCACTAATACACTTTAAGATTTATGAAAGAAGTGTTAATGAGTAAGTTTGACTTGATTGTGAGTTTAAGTGATATAAAATGGGTCAAAATGTACTAGTTGACCTAATTAGATGAAATGGGTATGGATTACCCTAAGTTTTGTGTTAATTGAAGTTAATAGACTTTAATTCACTAGTCTTAGTGATTAAAGTCGAGTCTTGGCCATTTATGGGCGGTTGTGAGTAGTTGAGTCATTTAATGCAAATTGGGTCATTAAATGCTCAAGTGGGAGTATTGTGGTTAATCCCAATAGTTGTGAAATTGAATGTGCACTTAATGATTTAGGTACATTGTGTTGAAGCTTGAAAGTGCTAAATCATCATCCTTGTGACAAGGTGAGTGTAATAATTATGCGTTCATGTATATGGCGTGTTTATTTGTGAATGTTATGGCATGAACCACGTGCCGGTAGTGCCATAACATGTGTGGGATGGAGTGTGAACTACGAGCCGGTAGCACTATAAACTAAGATGTGAACCACGAGCCGGTAGCATCGAGTGTGAAACACGAGCCGATAGCACTATAAACTAAGATGCGAACCACGAGCCGGTAGCATCGAGTGTGAACCACGAGCCGGTAGCACTATAAACGAGTATGAATCAAAAGCGTATGGTGTGAACCACGAGCCGGTAGCACCATAGCGTTATTGGTTAACCATATTGAGATTGTTGTTTTGTTTAGCATATAATATATATTGAGTTGAGTATATGCTAATGAAGTGGTGTGATAATGTACGACTTGTTAGTGTTACGGGTATGTTGACATGCTATTTGAGTTACAAGTTCGTATGAGGTATTTGGTATTGTGATTGCAAATGGATAGGTTATATATATGTATGTATAATTGTTGCACTCACTAAGCCTTGCTTACCCTCTCGTTGTTTAACATTTTTATAGGTTCCGGCTTGGACAAGGGTAAGGGCATACGTTTGGACTAGTGGTCTCCCGCTTATGTTGTCGGGGGTGCTTTTGGTGTTAGTTTTTGAAGTTGGCCTAACGTTTTGGGTAGTTTAGCCCCAAACCATGCTCGAGGGTCGTTTGGATTATAAACTATCCTTGTAGTGGGTCAAACTTGTATTAAACTTAATTAATGGCTTTCGTGCCTTTTGTAAACATTTAAATTGATGTACGTTTAAATGGAACTTGTGGAATGGTTTACATATTTAATTGGCGCATAAATGTATATTATATAAAAAAAAAATTTATCGTATGGAATACGGGTTGGGTTGTTTCAAGTGGTATCAGAGCATGGTCTAAGGGATTTAGGCGACTTGAGATAGGTGCCTAGACTTGGGCTTTATTGTGTGAGCGCTTTATACGGGACTTGTAGGACTTTGGATCTAATCGGGAATTGTTAGTGCTTTGGTTTATGTGAACTAACCTTGTGCTAATTGTTTTGTATTGTGTTTAGCAATCATCAGGTAAGACGGATGTTGTACTAGTGAGTTAATGCGACGTACTCGCGTAATAACGATTAGCTACCGTTGTTACGGGTGCAAATCGTGTTAAACGAGTAATGTACGACGATTGTTGAGCAAGATGGGGTAGTGTGGTACGCATGTATATACTTACGTGTTATGCTTTTCGTTTATGGTTTAACACTTTCCGTTTTATAGAATGAAAACGAGAAACAGACACGATAATGATATCGGTGGTACAAGCGAGGACCCCGAATTTTCGGCCAAGGTTGAGGCCATCTTTAAAAAGTTAAAAGCGGATTTTCTTACGGACGTCCGAAAGGTCTTCCATGATTCGGTCGATGGACAAGTGACCGATTTGTTAATGAATGAATGAAGGCCACTATCGAAGAGGCTCTTGAAGCTAGAAACATTTACCTCATGGTGAAGGAGGTGAAGGAAGACGGGACTTCCACTACAAAAATTTCAAGGATACTCAACCTCCGATGTTTAATGGGGTGAGGGATCCATTGAAAAGCACTTGTTGGATTTCCGATATCGAGGGGGCGTTCCGTACCGCGGAGTGTCCTCCTGAGAAGAAGACGAGGTATGTGTCTAGCATGTTACGTGAAGAAGGCAAGTTGTGGTGGGACGATAAAATCAATTTATATGGTGAAGAGCAATGCATGAGCTTGACATGGGAGGAGTTTAAGAAGGAATTTTTCCAAGAATACCGAACTTCTTCCGACCTTGATAGAATCCGGGACGAGTTGCATCATTTACAACAAGGTTCGATGGACTTGGTTACTCTCAAGTCTACCTTTTTGGCAAAGACTTGCTTTTGCCCAGAATATGTTGGTGACGATCACAAGCTAATGAAAGATTTCTACCGTACCTTGAACGACGAGTTCAAGGGTAAGATTAGTCGGGGAATGGCTAAGACTTTTGAAGAGCTATTCGAGTTGGCTCGGGGTTTTGAGCCGGAGGTTCCAAGGAAAAGCGATTTCACTTTTTCTAAAAGAAAGTTTGAAGGTTCGAGTCATTCGAACTTTTCCAATAAAAAGAACAAGAAAGGCTCCGAAAGCATTAATAGTGTGAAGAAGGGTGCTTCCGGGGGTTTCGGGCCCACGTATTATAATTGTAATCAAAGAGGACACATGGCCCGTGATTGCACCAAGGCGTCGACCAAAGTCACTTGCTTTAATTGTGGTAAAGAGGGGCACAAGAGGCCGGAATGTCCCGATTTGAATAATGATAACGTTAAGAGGATAGAGAAAGCGGCGGGTACGGCTAGGGATCGCAACTATTTGATGACGAATGATGAAGCTAAGCAATCCAACGAAGTTGTCTCAGGTACTTTTATGGTTAACTCTAATCCGGCAAGGATTTTATTTGATAGCGGTGCAAATTTGTTGTTTGTGTCTCCAAAATTTGTGCCTAAACTTGATAGACCGTTAGCTAAGTTAAGTCGTCCGGTAGAAGTCGAAATAGCGGACGGCAAGACGGTGCTAGTGGTTGATGTGTGTAAGAATTGTGATGTCGTTTTTGGTGCCGAAAACTTTAAAATTGATCTCATCCCTATGACTTTGGGCGATTTTGATATCGTTGTTGGTATGGATTGGCTAGATCGAAATAGAGCCGATATTGCATGCCATGAAAAGTTTATACGTGTGAAGACCCCAAGTGCGGGAGAGTTGATTATTCATGGCGATAGACAAAGAAGACTTGTGCCGATATGTTCTTTTGCACGGGCACGTCGTTTTCTTGTTAGTGGTGGCTTGCTTTTCTTGCACATGTTGTTGATACTCGTGATGAGCCACCACCTATTCATGAAATTCCGGTTGTTAGGGAATTCAAAGACGTTTTTCCGAACGAGTTACCGGGTGTTCCGGCGGAAAGACAAGTTGAATTTCGCATTGAGTTGGTTCCGGAAGCTACTCCCATTGCTAAAAATCCTTATCGTTTAGCACCGACGAAAATGCAAGAGTTGTTAAATCAAACCCAAGAGTTGCTCAAGAAGGGTTTTATTCGACCAAGTGCTTCGCCATGGGGCGCTCCGGTTTTATTTGTGAAGAAGAAGGATGGTAGCATGCGAATGTGCATCGATTACTGGGAGTTGAATAAGGTGACGATCAAGAATCATTATCCATTGCCTTGGATTGACGATTTGTTTGACCAACTCCAAGGTGCGACGTATTTCTCTAAGATCGACCTACGGTCCGGCTATCACCAAATGCGGGTCCGTGAGGAAGATATTGAGAAAACGGCTTTTCGAACACGTTATGGGCATTTTGAGTTCGTAGTTATGCCTTTTGGTCTTACGAATGCACCGGCGGCATTCATGGATCTTATGAACTGAGTGTGCCAACCTATGTTGGACAAGTTGGTAATTGTGTTCATTGATGACATACTTGTTTATTCAAAGAGTATGAACGAACATGAACGTCATTTGTGTGAAGTATTGAAGACGTTACGAAAGGAGAAGTTGTATGCTAAGTTCTCCAAATGTGAATTTTAGCTAAGGAAAGTTCAATTCCTTGGTCATATTGTGAACAAGGAGGGTATTCAAGTGGATCCGGGGAAGATAGAGATGGTGAAGAGTTGGAGACAACCGACTACACCTACGGAGGTCCGAAGTTTTCTCAGATTGGCCGGTTATTATCGTCGGTTTATCCAAGACTTTTCTAAGATCGCTTCTTCATTGACAAAGTTGACGAGGAAGAACGTGAGATTTAATTGGGAGGACGAGCAAGAAATTGCTTTTCAATTGCAAAAAGAGAAGTTGTGTCAAGCTCCGGTGTTAGTGTTACTGGAAGGAGTGGAAGACATGACGGTTGATTGTGATGCTTCGTTAAATGGACTCAGGTGTGTTCTAATGCAAAGAGGTAAAGTCATCGCTTATGCCTCTCGACAATTAAAGGAACACGAGACGAGATATCCGACTCATGATCTTGAGTTGGCGGCGGTTGTGCATGCGTTGAAAATTTAGCGCCATTACTTGTATGGTGTCAAGTGTACGATTTATTCGGATCATAAGAGTTTGAAACATCTCTTTAATCAACGAGATTTGAATTATCGTCAACGTAGGTGGATGGATGTGGTAAAAGACTATGATTGTGAAATACTTTATCATCTGGGCAAAGGAAATGTGGTCGCGGATGCGTTAAGTCGAAAGAGTCATCATCCGGTGTTACGATTGGGATTGTTACGTATGATTATTACTAACGACTTTCTTGAAAAACTCGGCGTGATTCAAATAGAGGCTTACGTTCACAACAAGCATGCGGAGCGAATTGTGGGACAATCGCAGTTCATTACTCTGGGCTCGCGGGGTTTGTTGTCTATTCAAGGAAGAGTGTGGGTGCCTAAGATGGGAGATTATCGACAAGTGCTACTTGATGAAGCACATAAGTCAAAGTATTCCATTCATCCGGGCGCAACAAAAATGTATCTCGATATAAGGAAAGATTATTGGTGGTCGGGCATGAAACGTGATGTTGTGAAGTATGTTGAGCAATGCGTCACGTGTTTGTAAGTTAAGGCCGAGCACCAAAAGCCGTATGGTAAGTTACAACCGTTAGAAATCCCGAAATGGAAATGGGAGCACATTACCATGGATTTCATCACAAAGTTACCTAAAACGGCGAGAACCCAATTTGATTCGATTTGGGTTATAGTTGATCGACTGACGAAGAGTGCTTTGTTTCTTCCCATTAAGGAAGCGATATCATCGGAAACCTTGGCTAAGTTGTTTATCAAGGAAGTAATCTCTCGACATGGAGTTCCTATATCTATTATTTCGGATCGAGATACTCGTTTTACATCTCGGTTTTGGGAAAAGTTTCATGAAGATATGGGTACGCAATTGAAATTGAGCACGGCGTATCATCCTCAAACGGACGGTCAAACCGAACGTACGAATCAAACTTTGGAAGATATGTTACGAGCGTGCATTATTGATTTCGGTGGTAGTTGGGATGAGCATTTGCCTTTGGTGGAATTCTCGTACAATAATAGTTATCATACTAGTATTGGGATGCCACCTTATGAGATGCTTTATGGGCGTAGGTGTCGAACCCCGATTTGTTGGGATGAAGTGGGACAAAAGGAAATCGGGAGTACCGATTTGGTTTTAGAGACGAATAGCAAGATTGATGTGATTCGAGAGCATTTGAAAAAGGCTCAAGATAGGCAAAAGTCGTATGCCGACAAACGTAGACGAACGATCGAATTTCAAGAAGGTGACATGGTGATGCTTAAGGTTTCGCCATGGAAAGGTATTATTCGATTCTGGAAACGAGGAAAGTTAGATCCTCGGTTTATTGGGCCGTTTAAGGTTTTAGCTCGTGTTGGTGAAGTCGCGTATCGTTTGGAATTACCTGAAGAGCTTGCGGGGATCCATAATACATTTCATGTTTCTCATCTCCATAAGTGTCTTGCGGATGATTCATCTTGGGTGCCATTAGACGAGATTGAGCTAAATAATAAGTTAGAGTATATCGAGGAACCGATTTCCATACTTGATGAGAAGGTCAAAAGGTTGAGACATAAAGAGGTTAGGACTTTTAAAGTTCAATGGCGTCGTAGTAAGGGTTTCGAGTTTACTTGGGAGCCCGAAGAGTTTGTGTTGGTTTATATTCCCTCTTGTCATGCGGCTTAGATCGCGAGGACGCGCTCCGATTCAAGTGGGGGAGAGTTGTAACACCCCGTTTTTCCCGTACATATTTAAAGGTACAAACTTAATTATTAGCACGATTATATCTTGTTCGTTTATGTGATTAAATGAGCCAAAGTGTTAGTTTATGAGTGGGTGCATGTATTTGAGTGTAAATATATATGTATATATATATATATATATATATATATATATATATATATATATATATATATATATATATATATATATATATATATATATATATTTGAGAATACATGTGTGGACGTGTATATGTACGTGTCGCGATGGAGTTGAGTGGTGCGGGACTTAAGGTTGAAGCTTAGGCGTGTATAGGAAGAGTGAATGAGGTGTGGTAGTTGTTTGAACCATCGTTTTGTGTTAAATGGTCGAAGTGACCAGGCTCAGGCAAACGCCACGCCGCGATGGGCGGGACCGCGCCGCGACAAACAAAGCAAACCTGGATCAGAGATTGGGTTAAGAAGGGCCTATTTTCCCTTTATGTGTCGCGCCGCGATGATTAAGGCCGTGCCGCGACAGTTCTGCTGAACTGGTGTCGGACTTAGCTCATTTTAAGGGATTTTAAGGGCAAAATGGTAAATTGACATATGGATCTGATGGGGGCATTAACTCTCCACCACATATCCATTTAATTCATTTTCCTTTTCTCTTTTCTTCCCATTTTCTCTCCCAAAACACAAAACCCACTTAGTTTAATCTTGAGATTTGAAGGTGAAGATTTGTGAATCAAACCTAGGAGCAAGAATTAAAGTTGTTCCTTGTGTCTCTAGCTACGCGGTGATAGTCTCGGTAAGTTCTAACTCTAAGTTTTTGAGTTTTAATTGGTTAATGGCTAGGGTTTTGGTTACTAGAGATTTGTAAGACCCAATTGGTGGTAAAATGGGTGAGTTTGGGTTATGTTGTTGTAATGAAACCCTAATAGCCACAATCTAGGGTTTTGGCCTTGTGATTTGAGGTTGTAAGTGTCAATTGGTGTTGTTAGTCACTAATACACTTTAAGATTTATGAAAGAAGTGTTAATGGGTAAGTTTGACTTGATTGTGAGTTTAAGTGATATAAAATGGGTCAAAATGTACTAGTTGACCTAATTAGATGAAATGGGTATGGATTACCCTAAGTTTTGTGTTAATTGAATTTAATAGACTTTAATTCACTAGTCTTAGTGATTAAAGTCAAGTCTTGGCCATTTATGGGCGGTTGTGAGTAGTTGAGTCAGTTAATGTAAATTGAGTCATTAAATGCTCAAGTGGGAGTATTGTGGTTAATCCCACTATTTGTGAAATTGAATGTGCACTTAATGATTTAGGTACATTGCGTTGAAGCTCGGAAGTGCTAAATCATCATCCTTGTGACAAGGTGAGTGGAATAATTATGCGTTCATGTATATGGCGTGTTTATTTGTATATGTTATGGTATGAACCACGTGCCGGTAGTGCCATAACATGTGTGGGATGGAGTGTGAACCACGAGCTGGTAGCACTATAAACTAAGATGTGAAACACGAGCCGGTAGCATCGAGTGTGAACCACGAGCCGGTAGTACTATAAACTAAGATGTGAACCACGAGCAGGTAGCATCGAGTGTGAACCACGAGCCGGTAGCACTATAAACGAGTTTGACTCAAAAGCGTATGGTGTGAACCACGAGCCGGTAGTACCATAGCGTTATTGGTTAACCATATTGAGATTGTTGTTTTGTTTAGCATATAATATATATTGAGTTGAGTATATGCTAATGAAGTGGTGTAATAATGTACGACTTGTTAGTGTTACGGGTATGTTGACATGCTATTTGAGTTACAAGTTCGTATGAGGTATTTTGTATTGTGATTGCAAATGGATAGGTTATATATGAAATGTCCCGTTCTTATTGATTAAAAACGTTCCATATTAATTGATTTCGTTGCGAGGTTTTGAGCTCTATATGAGACGTTTTTCAAAGACTGCATTCATTTTAAAACAAACCATAACCTTTATTTCATCAATAAAGGTTTAAAAAGCTTTACGTAGATTATCAAATAATGATAATCTAAAATATCCTGTTTACACACGACCATTACATAATGGTTTACAATACAAATATGTTACATCGAAATCAGTTTCTTGAATGCAGTTTTTACACAATATCATACAAACATGGACTCCAAATCTTGTCCTTATTTAAGTATGCGACAGCGGAAGCTATTAATAATCACCTGAGAATAAACATGCTTAAAACGTCAACAAAAATGTTGGTGAGTTATAGGTTTAACCTATATATATCAAATCATAATAATAGACCACAAGATTTCATATTTCAATACACATCCCATACATAGAGATAAAAATCATTCATATGGTGAACACCTGGTAACCGACATTAACAAGATGCATATATAAGAATATCCCCATCATTCCGGGACACCCTTCGGATATGATATAAATTTCGAAGTACTAAAGCATCCGGTACTTTGGATGGGGTTTGTTAAGCCCAATAGATCTATCTTTAGGATTCGCGTCAATTAGGGTGTCTGTTCCCTAATTCTTAGATTACCAGACTTAATAAAAAGGGGCATATTCGATTTCGATAATTCAACCATAGAATGTAGTTTCACGTACTTGTGTCTATTTTGTAAATCATTTATAAAACCTGCATGTATTCTCATCCCAAAAATATTAGATTTTAAAAGTGGGACTATAACTCACTTTCACAGATTTTTACTTCGTCGGGAAGTAAGACTTGGCCACTGTTGATTCACGAACCTATAACAATATATACATATATATCAAAGTATGTTCAAAATATATTTACAACACTTTTAATATATTTTGATGTTTTAAGTTTATTAAGTCAGCTGTCCTCGTTAGTAACCTACAACTAGTTGTCCACAGTTAGATGTACAGAAATAAATCGATAAATATTATCTTGAATCAATCCACGACCCAGTGTATACGTATCTCAGTATTGATCACAACTCAAACTAAATATATTTTGGAATCAACCTCAACCCTGTATAGCTAACTCCAACATTCACATATAGAGTGTCTATGGTTGTTCCGAAATATATATAGATGTGTCGACATGATAGGTCGAAACATTGTATACGTGTCTATGGTATCTCAAGATTACATAATATACAATACAAGTTGATTAAGTTATGGTTGGAATAGATTTGTTACCAATTTTCACGTAGCTAAAATGAGAAAAATTATCCAATCTTGTTTTACCCATAACTTCTTCATTTTAAATCCGTTTTGAGTGAATCAAATTGCTATAGTTTCATATTGAACTCTATTTTATGAATCTAAACAGAAAAAGTATAGGTTTATAGTCGGAAAAATAAGTTACAAGTCGTTTTTGTAAAGGTAGTCATTTCAGTCGAAAGAACGACGTCTAGATGACCATTTTAGAAAACATACTTCCACTTTGAGTTTAACCATAATTTTTGGATATAGTTTCATGTTCATAATAAAAATCATTTTCTCAGAATAACAACTTTTAAATCAAAGTTTATCATAGTTTTTAATTAACTAACCCAAAACAGCCCGCGGTGTTACTACGACGGCGTAAATCCGGTTTTACGGTGTTTTTCGTGTTTCCAGGTTTTAAATCATTAAGTTAGCATATCATATAGATATAGAACATGTGTTTAGTTGATTTTAAAAGTCAAGTTAGAAGGATTAACTTTTGTTTGCGAACAAGTTTAGAATTAACTAAACTATGTTCTAGTGATTACAAGTTTAAACCTTCGAATAAGATAGCTTTATATGTATGAATCGAATGATGTTATGAACATCATTACTACCTTAATTTCCTTGGATAAACCTACTGGAAAAGAGAAAAATGGATCTAGCTTCAATGGATCCTTGGATGGCTCGAAGTTCTTGAAGCAGAATCATGACACGAAAACAAGTTCAAGTAAGATCATCACTTGAAATAAGATTGTTATAGTTATAGAAATTGAACCAAAGTTTGAATATGATTATTACCTTGTATTAGAATGATAACCTACTGTAAGAAACAAAGATTTCTTGAGGTTGGATGATCACCTTACAAGATTGGAAGTGAGCTAGCAAACTTGAAAGTATTCTTGATTTTATGAAACTAGAACTTTTGGAATTTATGAAGAACACTTAGAACTTGAAGATAGAACTTGAGAGAGATCAATTAGATGAAGAAAATTGAAGAATGAAAGTGTTTGTAGGTGTTTTTGGTCGTTGGTGTATGGATTAGATATAAAGGATATGTAATTTTGTTTTCATGTAAATAAGTCATGAATGATTACTCATATTTTTGTAATTTTATGAGATATTTCATGCTAGTTGCCAAATGATGGTTCCCACATGTGTTAGGTGACTCACATGGGCTGCTAAGAGCTGATCATTGAAGTGTATATACCAATAGTACATACATCTAAAAGCTGTGTATTGTACGAGTACGAATACGGGTGCATACAAGTAGAATTGTTGATGAAACTGAACGAGGATGTAATTGTAAGCATTTTTGTTAAGTAGAAGTATTTTGATAAGTGTATTGAAGTCTTTCAAAAGTGTATAAATACATATTAAAACACTACATGTATATACATTTTAACTGAGTCGTTAAGTCATCGTTAGTCGTTACATGAAAGTGTTGTTTTGAAACCTTTAGGTTAACGATCTTGTTAAATGTTGTTAACCCAATGTTTATAATATCAAATGAGATTTTAAATTATTATATTATCATGATATTATCATGTATGAATATCTCTTAATATGATATATATACATTAAATGTCTTTACAACGATAATCGTTACATATATGTCTCGTTTAAAAATCATTAAGTTAGTAGTCTTGTTTTTACATATGTAGTTCATTGTTAATATACTTTATGATATGTTTTCTTATCATAGTATCATGTTAACTATATATATATATCCATATATATGTCATCATATAGTTTTTACAAGTTTTAACGTTCGTGAATCACCGATCAACTTGGGTGGTCAATTGTCTATATGAAACATATTTCAATTAATCAAGTCTTAACAAGTTTGATTGCTTAACATGTTGGAAACATTTAATCATATAAATATCAATCTCAGTTAATATATATAAACATGGAAAAGTTCGGGTCACTACAGTACCTACCCGTTAAATAAATTTCGTCCCGAAATTTTAAGCTGTTGAAGGTGTTGACGAATCTTCTGGAAATAGATGCGGGTATTTCTTCTTCATCTGATCTTCACGCTCCCAGGTGAACTCGGGTCCTCTACGAGCATTCCATCGAACCTTAACAATTGGTATCTTGTTTTGCTTAAGTCTTTTAACCTCACGATCCATTATTTCGACGGGTTCTTCGATGAATTGAAGTTTTTCGTTGATTTGGATTTCATCTAACGGAATAGTGAGATCTTCTTTAGCAAAACATTTCTTCAAATTCGAGACGTGGAAAGTGTTATGTACAGCCGCGAGTTGTTGAGGTAACTCAAGTCGGTAAGCTACTGGTCCGACACGATCAATAATCTTGAATGGTCCAATATACCTTGGATTTAATTTCCCTCGTTTACCAAATCGAACAATGCCTTTCCAAGGTGAAACTTTAAGCATGACCATCTCTCCAATTTCAAATTCTATATCTTTTCTTTTAATGTCAGCGTAGCTCTTTTGTCGACTTTGGGCGGTTTTCAACCGTTGTTGAATTTGGATGATCTTCTCGGTAGTTTCTTGTATAATCTCCGGACCCGTAATCTGTCTATCCCCCACTTCACTCCAACAAATCGGAGACCTGCACTTTCTACCATAAAGTGCTTCAAACGGCGCCATCTCAATGCTTGAATGGTAGCTGTTGTTGTAGGAAAATTCTGCTAATGGTAGATGTCGATCCCAACTGTTTCCGAAATCAATAACACATGCTCGTAGCATGTCTTCAAGCGTTTGTATCGTCCTTTCACTCTGCCCATCAGTTTGTGGATGATAGGCAGTACTCATGTCTAGACGAGTTCCTAATGCTTGCTGTAATGTCTGCCAGAATCTTGAAATAAATCTGCCATCCCTATCAGAGATAATAGAGATTGGTATTCCATGTCTGGAGACGACTTCCTTCAAATACAGTCTTGCTAACTTCTCCATCTTGTCATCTTCTCTTATTGGTAGGAAGTGTGCTGATTTGGTGAGACGATCAACTATTACCCAAATAGTATCAAAACCACTTGCAGTCCTTGGCAATTTAGTGATGAAATCCATGGTAATGTTTTCCCATTTCCATTCCGGGATTTCGGGTTGTTGAAGTAGACCTGATGGTTTCTGATGCTCAGCTTTGACCTTAGAACACGTCAAACATTCTCCTACGTATTTAGCAACATCGGCTTTCATACCCGGCCACCAAAAATGTTTCTTGAGATCCTTGTACATCTTCCCCGTTCCAGGATGTATTGAGTATCTGGTTTTATGAGCTTCTCTAAGTACCATTTCTCTCATATCTCCAAATTTTGGTACCCAAATCCTTTCAGCCCTATACCGGGTTCTGTCTTCCCGAATATTAAGATGCTTCTCCGATCCTTTGGGTATTTCATCCTTTAAATTTCCCTCTTTTAAAACTCCTTGTTGCGCCTCCTTTATTTGAGTAGTAATGTTATTATGAATCATTATATTCATAGATTTTACTCGAATGGGTTCTCTGTCCTTCCTGCTCAAGGCATCGGCTACCACATTTGCCTTCCCCGGGTGGTAACGAATCTCAAAGTCGTAATCATTCAATAATTCAATCCACCTACGCTGCCTCATATTCAGTTGTTTCTGATTAAATATGTGTTGAAGACTTTTGTGGTCGGTATATATAATACTTTTGACCCCATATAAGTAGTGCCTCCAAGTCTTTAATGCAAAAACAACCGCGCCTAATTCCAAATCATGCGTCGTATAATTTTGTTCTTGAATCTTCAATTGTCTAGACGCATAAGCAATCACCTTCGTTCGTTGCATTAATACACAACCGAGACCTTGCTTTGATGCATCACAATAAATCACAAAATCATCATTCCCTTCAGGCAATGACAATATAGGTGCCGTAGTTAGCTTTTTCTTCAATAACTGAAACGCTTTCTCTTGTTCATCATTCCATTCAAATTTCTTCCCTTTATGCGTTAATGCAGTCAAGGGTTTTGCTATTCTGGAAAAGTCTTGGATGAACCTTCTGTAGTAACCAGCTAGTCCTAAAAACTGGCGTATGTGTTTCGGAGTTTTCGGGGTTTCCCACTTTTCAACAGTTTCTATCTTTACCGGATCCACCTTAATACCTTCTTTGTTCACTATGTGACCGAGGAATTGAACTTCTTCCAACCAAAATGCACACTTTGAAAACTTAGCGTACAATTCTTCCTTCCTCAATACTTCTAACACCTTTCTCAAATGTTCACCGTGTTCTTGGTCATTCTTTGAGTAAATAAGTATGTCATCAATGAAAACAATGACAAACTTGTCAAGGTATGGTCCACACACTCGGTTCATAAGGTCCATGAACACAGCTGGTGCATTAGTTAAACCAAACGGCATGACCATAAACTCGTAATGACCGTAACGTGTTCTGAAAGCAGTCTTTGGAATATCATCTTCTTTCACCCGCATTTGATGATACCCGGAACGTAAGTCAATCTTTGAATAAACAGACGAGCCTTGTAGTTGATCAAATAAGTCATCGATTCTCGGTAGTGGGTAGCGGTTCTTGATGGTAAGTTTGTTCAACTCTCGGTAGTCGATACACAACCTGAATGTACCATCTTTCTTCTTGACAAACAAAACAGGAGCTCCCCACGGTGATGTGCTTGGTCGAATGAAACCACGCTCTAAAAGTTCTTGTAATTGGCTTTGTAGTTCTTTCATCTCGCTGGGTGCGAGTCTGTAAGGAGCACGAGCTATTGGTGCAGCTCCTGGTACAAGATCTATTTGAAATTCAACGGATCGATGTGGGGGTAATCCCGGTAATTCTTTCGGAAATACATCGGGAAATTCTTTTGCGATGGGAACATCATTGATGCTCTTTTCTTCAGTTTGTACTTTCTCGACGTGTGCTAGAACAGCATAGCAACCTTTTCTTATTAGTTTTTGTGCCTTCAAATTACTAATAAGATGTAGCTTCGTGTTGCCCTTTTCTCCGTACACCATTAAGGGTTTTCCTTTTTCTCGTATAATGCGAATTGCATTTTTGTAACAAACGATCTCCGCTTTCACTTCTTTCAACCAGTCCATACCGATTATCACATCAAAACTCCCTAACTCTACTGGTATCAAATCAATCTTAAATGTTTCGCTAACCAGTTTAATTTCTCGATTCCGACATATATTATCTGCTGAAATTAATTTACCATTTGCTAATTCGAGTAAAAATTTACTATCCAAAGGCGTCAATGGACAACTTAATTTAGCACAAAAATCTCTACTCATATAGCTTCTATCCGCACCCGAATCAAATAAAACGTAAGCAGATTTATTGTCAATAAGAAACGTACCCGTAACAAGCTCCGGGTCTTCCTGTGCCTCTGCCGCATTAATATTGAAAACTCTTCCGCGGCCTTGTCCATTCGTGTTCTCCTGGTTCGGGCAATTTCTAATAATGTGGCCTGGTTTTCCACATTTATAACAAACTACATTGGCATAACTTGCTCCGACACTACTTGCTCCGCCATTACTCGTTCCGACACCATTTGTTCCTTTCGTTCTATTAACCCCTGGTCCGTAGACCTCACACTTCGCCGCGCTATGACCATTTCTTTTACACTTGTTGCAAAATTTGGTGCAGAACCCCGAGTGATTCTTTTCACACCTTTGGCATAGTTGCTTCTGATTGTTGTTGTTGTTGCGGTTATTATTGTTGTTAGGATGATTGTTGTAGTTGCTGTTGTTGTTGTTGTTGTTGTTGTTGTTGTTGTTGTTGTTGGGCCGTTTGTTGTAGTTGCGATTGATGTTGCGATTGTTGGGATAATTGTTGCGATTATTGTTGTAATTGCTGTTGTTGTTGTATTGGTGATTCTTATCACCATTTTCCTCCCACTTTCTTTTGACTTGCTTCACATTGGCCTCTTCAGCAGTCTGTTCTTTAATTCTTTCTTCAATCTGGTTCACTAGTTTGTGAGCCATTCTACATGCCTGTTGTATGGAGGCGGGCTCGTGTGAACTTATATCTTCTTGGATTCTTTCCGGTAATCCTTTCACAAACGCGTCGATCTTCTCTTCCTCATCTTCGAATGCTCCCGGACACAATAGGCACAATTCTGTGAATCGTCTTTCGTACGTGGTAATATCAAATCCTTGGGTTCGTAACCCTCTAAGTTCTGTCTTAAGCTTATTGACCTCGGTTCTGGGACGGTACTTCTCGTTCATCAAGTGCTTGAATGCTGACCACGGTAGTGCGTACGCATCATCTTGTCCCACTTGCTCTAGATAGGTATTCCACCATGTTAACGCAGAACCTGTGAAGGTATGCGTAGCGTACTTTACTTTGTCCTCTTCAGTACACTTACTTATGGCAAACACCGATTCAACCTTCTCGGTCCACCGTTTCAATCCGATCGGTCCTTCGGTTCCATCAAATTCCAAAGGTTTGCAGGCAGTGAATTCTTTGTAGGTGCATCCTACACGATTTCCTGTACTGCTAGATCCAAGGTTATTGTTGGTATGTAGCGCAGCCTGTACTGCGGCTATGTTTGAAGCTAGAAAAGTACGGAATTCCTCTTCATTCATATTCACGGTGTGTCGAGTAGTCGGTGCCATTTCCTTCAAAATAGTTAAATGGAACAAGTTAATCATACAGAATATTAAGAGTAGTTAATAGTATTTCGTAGCATAATATGAACTCATTTATAAAAGCTTTTTCTTCATATTAGCGTTTTATAAGTTTAAATTCGGGTAGTACCTACCCGTTAAGTTCATACTTAGTAGCTAATATACAATTCAACTACTACAATTCTATATGAAAAACTGATTATAATAATATTTCGCGTTCAAACTTTTATACAATATTTTACAAACTTACAATACCGCTTATTTTACATAAAGCATGAAATATAGCACACAATAACTTTGATACAAGATAGTTGTGAAGACAATTCTAGCTAGTACACAAGTCGTTCAGCAAAGGCAATAAAGACACGTAATTCATACGTCCAGAAACAAGTCATGCATTCTGGTTTTACTAGGACTACTTCCCATCCTTGGTCTTGTGCAACATAACCGTTATGGCCGTTGATAAGACAGCGTGTTGTAACGTCATCAAAGGGACGAGGGTTACGTAATGTCCAACAGTCCCATAATAATCTAAAAACCTCATTTCTTACCCCAATTACCGACTCCGTCACTTGTGGAAACGTTTTGTTTAATAGTTGTAGCCCGATGTTCTTGTTCTCACTTTGGTGAGAAGCGAACATTACTAATCCGTAAGCATAACATGCTTCTTTATGTTGCATGTTAGCCGCTTTTTCTAAATCACGAAGTCCAATATTCGGATATATTGAGTCAAAATAATTTCTTAACCCATTGCGTAAAATAGCATTTGGGTTCCCCGCAATATATGCGTCAAAGTAAACACATCGTAACTTATGGGTTTCCCAATGTGATATCCCCCATCTTTCAAACGAAAGTCTCTTATAAACCAAGACATTCTTGGAACGTTCTTCGAATGTCTTACAAACTGATCTCGCCTTAAATAGTTGTGCCGAAGAATTCTGGCCGACTCTAGACAAGATTTCATCAATCATGTCTCCGGGTAGGTCTCTTAAAATATTGGGTTGTCTATCCATTTTGTGTTTTTAAACTGTAAAATAGACAAGAGTTAGATTCATAAAAAAATACTTATTAATACAAGCAATTTTTACATATATCATAAAGCATAAGAACACTATATTACATATATTACACCACGCGAATACAACTATCTTATTCCGACTCGCTCGTTTCTTCTTCTTCGGTTTTGGTTCGTTTTGCCAAGTTTCTAGGGATATATGATGTTCCCCTAATACGAGCCGTCGTTGTCCACATTGGTTTAGAAAAACCTGGTGGTTTAGAGGTTCCCGGGTCATTGTTACAACTTAAGGACTTCGGGGGTTGACGATACATATAAAGTTCATCGGGGTTGGAATTAGATTTCTCTATTTTTATGCCCTTTCCCTTATTATTTTCTTTTACCTTTTTAAATTCAGTTGGGGTAATTTCTATAACATCATCGGAATTCTCGTCGGAATCCGATTCATCGGAGAATTGGTAATCCTCCCAATATTTTGCTTCCTTGGCGGAAACACCATTGACCATAATTAACTTTGGTCGGTTGGTTGAGGATTTTCTTTTACTTAACCGTTTTATTATTTCCTCCACCGGTTCTATTTCTTCATCCGGTTCCGATTCTTCTTCCGGTTCCGATTCTTCTTCCGGTTCCGACTCTTCTTCCGGTTCCTCTTCGGGAACTTGTGAATCAGTCCACAAATCATTCCAATTTACATTTGACTCTTCATTATTATTAGGTGAGTCAATGGGACTTGTTCTAGAGGTAGACATCTATCACATAATATCAAACACGTTAAGAGATTAATATTTCACATAATATTCATATGTTAAAAATATATAGTTTCCAACAAAAATGTTAAGCAATCATTTTTAAAGAAAACACGGTCGAAGTCCAGACTCACTAATGCATCCTAACAAACTCAATAAGACACACTAATGCAAATTTTCTGGTTCTCTAAGACCAACGCTCGGATACCAACTGAAATGTCCCGTTCTTATTGATTAAAAACGTTCCATATTAATTGATTTCGTTGCGAGGTTTTGAGCTCTATATGAGACGTTTTTCAAAGACTGCATTCATTTTAAAACAAACCATAACCTTTATTTCATCAATAAAGGTTTAAAAAGCTTTACGTAGATTATCAAATAATGATAATCTAAAATATCCTGTTTACACACGACCATTACATAATGGTTTACAATACAAATATGTTACATCGAAATCAGTTTCTTGAATGCAGTTTTTACACAATATCATACAAACATGGACTCCAAATCTTGTCCTTATTTAAGTATGCGACAGCGGAAGCTATTAATAATCACCTGAGAATAAACATGCTTAAAACGTCAACAAAAATGTTGGTGAGTTATAGGTTTAACCTATATATATCAAATCATAATAATAGACCACAAGATTTCATATTTCAATACACATCCCATACATAGAGATAAAAATCATTCATATGGTGAACACCTGGTAACCGACATTAACAAGATGCATATATAAGAATATCCCCATCATTCCGGGACACCCTTCGGATATGATATAAATTTCGAAGTACTAAAGCATCCGGTACTTTGGATGGGGTTTGTTAAGCCCAATAGATCTATCTTTAGGATTCGCGTCAATTAGGGTGTCTGTTCCCTAATTCTTAGATTACCAGACTTAATAAAAAGGGGCATATTCGATTTCGATAATTCAACCATAGAATGTAGTTTCACGTACTTGTGTCTATTTTGTAAATCATTTATAAAACCTGCATGTATTCTCATCCCAAAAATATTAGATTTTAAAAGTGGGACTATAACTCACTTTCACAGATTTTTACTTCGTCGGGAAGTAAGACTTGGCCACTGTTGATTCACGAACCTATAACAATATATACATATATATCAAAGTATGTTCAAAATATATTTACAACACTTTTAATATATTTTGATGTTTTAAGTTTATTAAGTCAGCTGTCCTCGTTAGTAACCTACAACTAGTTGTCCACAGTTAGATGTACAGAAATAAATCGATAAATATTATCTTGAATCAATCCACGACCCAGTGTATACGTATCTCAGTATTGATCACAACTCAAACTAAATATATTTTGGAATCAACCTCAACCCTGTATAGCTAACTCCAACATTCACATATAGAGTGTCTATGGTTGTTCCGAAATATATATAGATGTGTCGACATGATAGGTCGAAACATTGTATACGTGTCTATGGTATCTCAAGATTACATAATATACAATACAAGTTGATTAAGTTATGGTTGGAATAGATTTGTTACCAATTTTCACGTAGCTAAAATGAGAAAAATTATCCAATCTTGTTTTACCCATAACTTCTTCATTTTAAATCCGTTTTGAGTGAATCAAATTGCTATAGTTTCATATTGAACTCTATTTTATGAATCTAAACAGAAAAAGTATAGGTTTATAGTCGGAAAAATAAGTTACAAGTCGTTTTTGTAAAGGTAGTCATTTCAGTCGAAAGAACGACGTCTAGATGACCATTTTAGAAAACATACTTCCACTTTGAGTTTAACCATAATTTTTGGATATAGTTTCATGTTCATAATAAAAATCATTTTCTCAGAATAACAACTTTTAAATCAAAGTTTATCATAGTTTTTAATTAACTAACCCAAAACAGCCCGCGGTGTTACTACGACGGCGTAAATCCGGTTTTACGGTGTTTTTCGTGTTTCCAGGTTTTAAATCATTAAGTTAGCATATCATATAGATATAGAACATGTGTTTAGTTGATTTTAAAAGTCAAGTTAGAAGGATTAACTTTTGTTTGCGAACAAGTTTAGAATTAACTAAACTATGTTCTAGTGATTACAAGTTTAAACCTTCGAATAAGATAGCTTTATATGTATGAATCGAATGATGTTATGAACATCATTACTACCTTAATTTCCTTGGATAAACCTACTGGAAAAGAGAAAAATGGATCTAGCTTCAATGGATCCTTGGATGGCTCGAAGTTCTTGAAGCAGAATCATGACACGAAAACAAGTTCAAGTAAGATCATCACTTGAAATAAGATTGTTATAGTTATAGAAATTGAACCAAAGTTTGAATATGATTATTACCTTGTATTAGAATGATAACCTACTGTAAGAAACAAAGATTTCTTGAGGTTGGATGATCACCTTACAAGATTGGAAGTGAGCTAGCAAACTTGAAAGTATTCTTGATTTTATGAAACTAGAACTTTTGGAATTTATGAAGAACACTTAGAACTTGAAGATAGAACTTGAGAGAGATCAATTAGATGAAGAAAATTGAAGAATGAAAGTGTTTGTAGGTGTTTTTGGTCGTTGGTGTATGGATTAGATATAAAGGATATGTAATTTTGTTTTCATGTAAATAAGTCATGAATGATTACTCATATTTTTGTAATTTTATGAGATATTTCATGCTAGTTGCCAAATGATGGTTCCCACATGTGTTAGGTGACTCACATGGGCTGCTAAGAGCTGATCATTGAAGTGTATATACCAATAGTACATACATCTAAAAGCTGTGTATTGTACGAGTACGAATACGGGTGCATACAAGTAGAATTGTTGATGAAACTGAACGAGGATGTAATTGTAAGCATTTTTGTTAAGTAGAAGTATTTTGATAAGTGTATTGAAGTCTTTCAAAAGTGTATAAATACATATTAAAACACTACATGTATATACATTTTAACTGAGTCGTTAAGTCATCGTTAGTCGTTACATGAAAGTGTTGTTTTGAAACCTTTAGGTTAACGATCTTGTTAAATGTTGTTAACCCAATGTTTATAATATCAAATGAGATTTTAAATTATTATATTATCATGATATTATCATGTATGAATATCTCTTAATATGATATATATACATTAAATGTCTTTACAACGATAATCGTTACATATATGTCTCGTTTAAAAATCATTAAGTTAGTAGTCTTGTTTTTACATATGTAGTTCATTGTTAATATACTTTATGATATGTTTTCTTATCATAGTATCATGTTAACTATATATATATATCCATATATATGTCATCATATAGTTTTTACAAGTTTTAACGTTCGTGAATCACCGATCAACTTGGGTGGTCAATTGTCTATATGAAACATATTTCAATTAATCAAGTCTTAACAAGTTTGATTGCTTAACATGTTGGAAACATTTAATCATATAAATATCAATCTCAGTTAATATATATAAACATGGAAAAGTTCGGGTCACTACAATATATATGTATGTATAATTGTTGCACTCACTAAGCCTTGCTTACCCTCTCGTTGTTTACCATTTTTATAGGTTCCGGCTTGGACAAGGGTAAGGGCATACGTTTGGACTAGTGGTCTCCCGCTTATGTTGTCGGGGGTGCTTTTGATGTTAGCTTTTGAAGTTGGCCAAACGGTTTGGGTAGTTTAGCCCCAAACCATGCTCGAGGGTCGTTTGGATTATAAACTATCCTTGTAGTGGGTCAAACTTGTATTAATCTTAATTAATGGCTTTCATGCCTTTTGTAAACATTTAAATTGATATACGTTTAAATGGAACTTGTGGAATGGTTTACATATTTAATTGGCACATAAATGTGTATTATATAAAAACAAATTATCGTATGGAATACGGGTTGGGTTGTTTCAGAAACCTTATATCTAAGAACCTTAGTCTTATAAGCCATTAACAACCATGATCATTAGGTATTCTATAGGACAAGCTAATGGTAAGCTTGCAGAGATAAGGGAATGATTTAAGGTAGTACCTTAAAATTAACAGGTGGGTCATTTGGAGATGACCTCATGTCAACAAAACTTGGAAGTTTAATGTGGTAGTGGAAAGGATTAGTTACCTATGCACAAACAGATGTTATTTGAGAAAATTGATAGAATTTTTCATGGTGGTATAATAAGATTTAGTTTGAACAAACCTTA
Organism: Rutidosis leptorrhynchoides; assembly: GCF_046630445.1. Taxonomy (NCBI): domain Eukaryota; kingdom Viridiplantae; phylum Streptophyta; class Magnoliopsida; order Asterales; family Asteraceae; genus Rutidosis; species Rutidosis leptorrhynchoides. Next base: position 312,160,013 of record NC_092335.1, on the reverse strand, counting down.
AGATTAACCTAACACTCATCAAGTTAGGAAGCTTGATGTAATGGTCGGAATGGACTCTAGGATTAACCTAATACTCATCAAGTTAGGAAGCTTTGATGAAATAGTTGGAACGGAATGGCTTTCAAGGATGAAAGTGAAAGTTATTTATAGTAAGAAGATTATTTGTATACCTCGCGAGAATGGTGGACCATTAATAGTTTACGGGGAGAGAAGTAGAACTAAGCTGAACCTTATTAGTTTCACGTCAACAACCCGAAATCCCACAATGGAAATGGGAAGGAATAACAATGGATTTCATCATGAAGCTACCGAAAACAGTAGGTGGTTAGGACACTATCTGAGTTATTGTTGACCGTCTCACAAAACCTGCTCGCTTTCTAGCCATGAAAGAAACCAATACAATGGACCAACCTGTACAACGATACATAAAGGAAATTGTATTCCGTCACTTCAGCAATTCGAATTCTATATTAAGGACTACCCAAGAATCTTATTTGATACTTATTCTTACGCGACTCTAAATTCTAACTTATTCTGAGAGATTTCTTATTCGATGATAATCACACCGTCACCCTTCTTACTTCGATATTAGTCATACCAGTTCAAAAATTTTCCAAAATCAATGGGTGGTTAATTCTCATCCTCACACTCTCCCGTTCGTATCTCATTTATAAGCAACAACTTTACACTTAAACATTTTTGGTCAAAGGACTTATGCCCTACTAATAGTCATCAACCACATTTAAATTCAATAGTTTTCATTACCTCGTAACATTTTTGCTCAAATGTCACCCGAAATTTTCAAAAATATTTTACTCGATTCTCATCAATCTTTTTCCAACTTGTAACCTCCGAAATATGAAAATTTTGTTTGCCAAAATTTTACTCACACCATTTTGAAGGTATTTCGTATGCCCGAGAGACATATTAAATCAATGTGGCTAATATGTTATGATCCAAGTCGGGTCATACCCAATAACAAACTTACCGACACCTTAAACGTATTTAATATTGACGATTGGCTCGTTAAATAAATACGCGACACTTGAACTTTAGAAAATCGGTTTTCTAAAATATAATCACTTGAGATAAATTATTTGGATAATTTATATACATTATGAATTTAATTATTTATAGGTTTAAATAATTATATTGTGTTATATTTTGTAAATAGTTTATAAAATATGCAAGTAACTTACAAAATACTTGGCATTTTGTAACAAGCTTTTATAAAACAAAATACAAGTTTTATAAAAATAAAACCACCCCACTTGGTGTACGGTTTTGGGAGGTCTCCAAGGCTCTCCCATGCTTGTTTCCTTGTTACTTGTGTTGGCACAAGTTCATATATGCATGGGTCATTCAAAAACTAAGGTATTCTTTGACTCAGCACTTAGAAAACAAGAAAAACACTCTCCTTTTGTTGCATACAGCATTCTGGCCGAAAATTTTGGACAAAAGGGGTGTGCTTGAGTTTGTTTGAAAGCTTATTTTCAAGTGTCAACAAATCCTAACCATTGTATTAGGTGTTGGGAAGAGTTTGGGGTATTATCTCTTGAGGTTTCATAGTTTTGGAGCTTCCATTCACCATCATTCTTTTGACAAGCTGCTGTCCAGAATTTTGGGTTCAAAGGAAGTGGGTTACAAGCTTGGTTTAAAGGTGATTAAGTGTTTAAAACATAACTAAGCTCAAGGGTGGTGTTGGTGCATCAAAAGCTTGGAGTTTCAACACATTTGTTCATCATCTTCTTGTATCAAACAACCCTCAACTAGCTTGAGGAGGTATTGAACCTTACTTCCTTGTTAATTATATGTAAGCTTATTTTCATGACTTGATACATACATGGAATTCACTTAAAATGGTTTAAGATATATACTTGTTTTCTTAATCATCATGCTTCCGCTTACTTTAAATTTCATAAAATTGGTTTTGTGACTATGTTAACATTATGAACATGTTGTTATATCGAATTCCATCAATGGTATCTAGAGCCGAAGTCAATGAAATATGCTTCTAATATATGGTCTTTAAAACCCACCAACTTTGCATTCTATGTACATGCATGAAAGTAGAATGTAAAAATATTCGGGTTTGGGTGGGTTTATGATTTTGGCCGAATTTTAAGGGTTCCAAAAGTGGGTTTGGAACTTGCAAATTGGTCAATTTTATTGTATGTTGTAAGTTCACAATCTATGCCTTGACCTTGTGTTTGGTTGCATGCATGGTTGATTAATATTTATTCAATTGGTTTGTAATAATATTTATTCATTTGGCATGTAATAATTCATTTGGTTATGTAATTTATTTTATATTTGGTATGTAAAATAGAATAGGTTGTATTTTCATTTTCTAGATAAAAATGTATTAGGATACATATTTTGTAAAATGAAGATACAAGATGATGAAGACTTGAAGAACACAAGGAGCATATGGATGCAAGGTTAAGTGGGAGATTTGAAATCTCCTACTTTGTATTATTACCCCTTTACCCGGTGACATTTGTTTTCGGCTAAACAAATGTCCACCAAGATGGCTAGATTGTGAACATACTTGTTTTGCATGTGTGGTTGTTTGTTGTTTATTGTATTGTATGTTTGGTTGATACAATTAATTACAAGATAACAACAAGCAAAACGACAATTTAATTGGTTAAATTAGACGTATTAATAACATGCAAGACGACAATTTAATTGGTTAAATTAAAAGCAACTAAAGACCTAAATAAATGGTTATTAAGAACAAGAAAAGGATCACATATATATAAAATGGTTTATATCAAGTAATTGGCAAATTACAAGACTTGAAAATGGATTTCAAATGAACCATACACTAAATGCATGTTGGTGTATGGCATAAATGTTTTCTTAAACTAGAATTAACGAAAACTTAAAATCCCTTAATCGACAAGGTAAACAAGTTTAACGCCATCCTTTTGTGGGACACTTAAACATAGTAGGGAATTCATAATGGGATAAAGGTCACCTAACCGTTATGAGCTAACTAATATGGTTAAGGTAAAATTCGCATGCTTGTGGGATAAAGGTCACCTAACCACTTGTATGTTAATTTTACATGTTTACACAAGTAGGACGACTTGATTTGGGAATTATGAACTTAGGGTCACCGAAGCATGAGGAACAAATAGGCGTTGATGGGATAAATATGCCATGTAAAAGGATTGCATGATCCCATAATATAGAAGTTGCAAAAGGATTGCAATTGTCATATAATGACTACCTAGCTAAACCAAATGACGGGATAAAGGTCACCTAACCGAAATTTGGTTCACCGTTGGATTCTAAAATTTAATAAATATCAATTGGATTTAAAGGGTATTGATTATTAAATTAAAATTGATACTTAAACTACTTTGTTAAAATTTTGTAGATGGCCGCCAATAATAACAACATACAAAACGCACCTATTAACTTGAACAACCTATCATTAAGGTCTCTCCTCGAGAAAGACAAACTCAACCATACGAACTTTATGGATTGGTTCCGTAATCTTAGAATTGTCCTCAAACTTGAGGATAAGGCGTATGTGTTGGAAGAATACCATTCCCGATCAACCCGACGAGGATGATACGGAAGGCATGGCTTATTGGGATAAGTATTGCGCCGATTCGGTGCAAGTCGCTTGCCTAATGCTTGGGACTATGATACCCGAACTCCAAAAGGATTTCGAACATCATAGTGCATATGACATGATTACGCAATTGAAGGAGATGTTCCTTCAACAAGCACGTGTCGAGCGCTTCGAAACGGTTCGAGCGTTACATGCATGTCGTATGGATGACACCCAATCCGTATCCTCTTATGTCCTCAAAATGAAAAGCCTTATTGATCGCGCAAACCGTCTTAATCTCAACATATCTAATGAGCTAGCCACTGATCTTATCCTAAACTCCCTGTCAAAAAGGTTTGACCAATTTGTAATTAATTACAATATGAATGGGATGGATAAGACCATTGGTGAACTTCATGGCATGTTAAGGACGGCGGAAACTAGCATGGGTAAGAGGGCTTCACCCGTGCTATTGGTCAATGATGGTGGGTCTAAAGGTAACAACACCTCTAAGCCAAAGGCGACTAAGAGGAAAGGACCCGCCCATCAAGGCAAGGGAAAGGGGAGGATGGTTACCCCAACCAAAAACAAGAACAAGAAGCAAAAGGTTGCCCGACAAGCAAACCCCAAGGAAGACCCGTGCTTCGGTTGCGGTGAGATGGGTCATTGGAAACGAAACTGTCCGGTCTACCTTAAGGAGTTAAAGGAAAACAGGGATGCGGGGCAATCCTCAGGTAATATATATATGGTATATATAGAGCTTAGTATTACTTCTTCTAATACATGGGTATTAGACACTGGATGTGGAACTCACATTTGCAATTCTTTGCAGGGGTTCAAAAGAAGTAACAAGCAAACGGGAACATCAAGTCTCTTCATGGGGAATGGAGCTAAAGTGCAAGTGAAAGCTCAAGGAGACTTTGTGTTAAAACTTCCAAGTAGCATGGAACTTATTTTGAATGATGTTTTGTATGCACCCGACTTGTGTCGAAACATTATTTCTGTTTCCCGTTTGAAACAATATGGTTTTAATGTTAATTTTATTAATGATGATATCCATGTTTGTTTAGATAATGTATTCTATTTCAAGGCTTCGCCTTCAAATGGAATTTATGAATTGGTTCATGATGACACATCATCTAGTAGCTCAATGTACCATACAAGTACCAAGAAACTCAAAAGGGATTTGAGTGATTCCTACTTATGGCATTGTCGCCTTGGTCACATAAACAAGAACCGAATGCATACACTTCAAAAGAATGGACTTTTAAAATCAAATGAGATGGACTCGTTTGATGTATGTGAATCTTGTTTACAAGGCAAAATGACTAAAGCACCTTTCAAAGGGACCTATGAAAGGGCTAAAGACTTATTAGGATTAATACATTCGGATGTGTGTGGTCCCTTTAAGCCCATGACTAGGAATGGTGAAAGATACTTTGTTACATTCATTGATGACTTCAGTCGTTTCGGATATGTCTCCTTGTTAAGGCATAAGGATGAAACTTTTGAAGCATTCAAAGAATATCAAAACGAAGTACAAAATCAACTCAACAAGACAATCAAGGTACTGCGTACCGATAGAGGTGGTGAATACCTAAGCGATGCCTTCCAAGATCATCTTAGAAGTTGTGGGATTATCTCACAACTCACTCCTCCTGGAACACCCCAACTGAATGGAGTTTCCGAAAGGAGGAACCGAACCCTAATGGATATGGTTCGATCTATGATGGCTAGAAGCTCGTTACCTATATCATTTTGGGGTTATTGTCTATGCTCCGCGGCTCATATTTTAAATATGGCCCCAACTAAGAAAGTGGAACGAACACCTCATGAGATGTGGTTTGGAAAACCTCCATCTCTATCATACTTAAAGGTATGGGGATGTGAAGCTTACCCTAAGCGTTACGTCCCTAATAAGTTGAATGCTCGATCCACAAAGTGTATCTTCATAGGATATCCCAAGAATGATATGGGATATTATTTCTATGATCCATCCGAGCAGAATGTATTTGTTGCTCGGAAGGCGAAATTCCTTGAAACTAAGTTCCTAATGGAAGGAAATAGTGAAAGGAAGATAGATCTTGAGGAGGTTCAAGATCAAGTAGATGATACACAATTGGTTGACACTAGCACTCAACATGAAAATGTTGAGAATGATCAAATGGATGATCAAAATACACAAGACGTTCGCAGATCTGGTAGGATTAGTAATCCTCATGAGAGATATGGGTTTCTCATGGATGGTTGCTATGTGGTTGATTTGGATGAACCAATAAACTACCAAGATGCTTTATCAAGGATTGATAAAGATAAATGGCAGGAAGCCATGAACGCTGAGATGCAATCCATGTATGACAACCAAGTTTGGGAACTTGTTACACAACCTGCTGGCTCAAGGCTAGTTGATTGTAAATGGCTTTTCAAAATGAAAACCGACATACATGGAAACTTGGATACATATAAAGCTAGACTTGTAGCAAAAGGTTTCACTCAAACTCAAGGGGTTGACTATGATGAAACTTTTTCGCCTGTGGCAATGCTAAAGTCTATTAGGATATTACTTGCCATTGCTGCTCATTATGATTATGAAATATGGCAAATGGATGTCAAGACCGCTTTCCTAAATGGACATCTTGAGGAAGATGTCTATATGGTTCAGCCTGAGGGTTTTGTTGATCCGAAATATCCTAAAAAGGTATGCAAGTTAAAGAAGTCAATCTACGGATTGAAACAAGCATATAGAATGTGGAATCATCATTTTAATGAGGAGGCCAAGAAATTTGGCTTCATTAAAAATGGTGATGAAGCTTGTGTATACAAGAAAGCTAGTGGGAGCACTATCATGTTCCTTATACTATATGTGGATGATATATTGTTATTTGGAAATGATATTCCGGCAATGCAAGGTCTTAAAACTTGGTTAAGCAAATGCTTCTCCATTAAGGATCTTGGAGAAGCACAATACGTTTTGGGGATTTGTATCTACAGGGATAGATCCAAGAAACTGATAGGTTTAAATCAAAGTGCATACATTGAAAAGATCTTGAAAAAGTTCAAGATGGAGAACTCTAAGAAAGGTTTGGTACCTATTCAAAAGGGAACACTTCTCAGTTCATCTCAGTGCCCCACCACGAAAGATGAACATGAGAGAATGAAGAAAGTCCCATATGCTTCTGCCATTGGGTCAATCATGTATGCAATGATATGCACTAGACCGGATGTGTCATGCGCTCTTAGCCTGACAAGTAGATACCAGAATAACCCAGGAAACAGTCATTGGATTGCTGTTAAAAGTATATTGAAATACCTTAGGAGAACTAAGGATATGTTTCTGATATATGGGTCTGGTGAGGAGGAACTCGCTGTAAAAGGTTACGTGGATGCGAGTTTCCAAACTGATCGTGATGATTCTCGATCACAATCCGGTTATGTCTTCACATTAAATGGAGGTGCGGTCTCTTGGAAGAGTTCAAAACAGGATGTTGTTGCTCTATCCACTACAGAGTCGGAGTACATCGCCGCATCATTAGCAGCTCAGGAAGCTGCATGGATGAAGAAATTCATCGACGACTTAGGAGTAGTCCCTTCCATTCAGGACCCTCTTGAGATCTTTTGTGACAACGAGGGTGCGATTGCTCAAATCAAGGAACCTCGTGCTCATCAAAAGACCCGTCACATTGAGCGGAGATTCAACTACATAAGGGATGAAGTTGAAAAGGGAAAGATATGTATTCGTAAAGTTCACACAGATCTTAATATAGCGGATCCTCTCACGAAGCTCTTACATGGATCAAAACATGCAGGACATGTTTGTGCATTAGGGCTTTGATATTCTAATGATTGGTCATGATCTGTTTTAAGTATTGTAATGGAACGAAATTGTTCAAACTCATTAATATAATTATGGTTTAATTTATTTTGAGTTAAGTTCCTATTTTGCATATTTTATCCATGAATAAGCAATTATTCTAAATTCCGTAGTTGATCACATTTGTGGGAACAAGTGTGAGGTTTAGACTATTATGAACTTGGATTGGTATACATTCACGGACTGAATGTGGGGCAAGGTTGCTACCAAGGTTCATAGATATTTGTGGGATGCAAATATTGGAAGACCCGCCCTCAAGATTTGCTAAATGGAGCCTTTGTGGTTGATCACATGTAATCTTGAGTAAAGGCGAATATCATTGTATCCTCTGACCTGAGATACATATTGGGTTCAGATATTTACCAAGTATTGTGCCTTGAATCTTTCCTTCGCTATTCTGAAATATGGTAGTTCATAAGGAAGAGCTCAGGTACAATGCAAGGTACATATTTAGGACGTATGTAGTCAAGATGGAATTTGTCCCTGTTATTCGTTGAGAGTCAGATGTCTAAGGCCTGATAAAGTTAAATCTAGAAAGAGAGTGATCACTCTGTATCTCTTGGATTTAACATGACATCTAGGATGAAAGGATATAATGAAAAGATTCACCTATTCATATTCGAGATGGGAACTCGAAAGGGATGATGTTATTGAATGGCAAAAGTCATAACATATTGGGGGTGATGGACGGTCGTTAGGTGGTATCCGTCACTTGCATTAATTTCTTATGTTTCTCGTGCAAGTGGGAGATTGAAGGTATTTCGTATGCCCGAGAGACATATTAAATCAATGTGGCTAATATGTTATGATCCAAGTCGGGTCATACCCAATAACAAACTTACCGACACCTTAAACGTATTTAATATTGACGATTGGCTCGTTAAATAAATACGCGACACTTGAACTTTAGAAAATCGGTTTTCTAAAATATAATCACTTGAGATAAATTATTTGGATAATTTATATACATTATGAATTTAATTATTTATAGGTTTAAATAATTATATTGTGTTATATTTTGTAAATAGTTTATAAAATATGCAAGTAACTTACAAAATACTTGGCATTTTGTAACAAGCTTTTATAAAACAAAATACAAGTTTTATAAAAATAAAACCACCCCACTTGGTGGACGGTTTTGGGAGGTCTCCAAGGCTCTCCCATGCTTGTTTCCTTGTTACTTGTGTTGGCACAAGTTCATATATGCATGGGTCATTCAAAAACCAAGGTATTCTTTGACTCAACACTTAGAAAACAAGAAAAACACTCTCCTTTTGTTGCATACAGCATTCTGGCCAAAAATTTTGGACAAAAGGGGTGTGCTTGAGTTTGTTTGAAAGCTTATTTTCAAGTGTCAACAAATCCTAACCATTGTATTAGGTGTTGGGAAGAGTTTGGGGTATTATCTCTTGAGGTTTCATAGTTTTGGAGCTTCCATTCACCATCATTCTTTTGACAAGCTGCTGTCCAGAATTTTGGGTTCAAAGGAAGTGGGTTACAAGCTTGGTTTAAAGGTGATTAAGTGTTTAAAACATAACTAAGCTCAAGGGTGGTGTTGGTGCATCAAAAGCTTGGAGTTTCAACACATTTGTTCATCATCTTCTTGTATCAAACAACCCTCAACTAGCTTGAAGAGGTATTGAAACTTACTTCCTTGTTAATTATATGTAAGCTTATTTTCATCACTTGATACATACATGGAATTCACTTAAAATGGTTTAAGATATATACTTGTTTTCTTAATCATCATGCTTCCGCTTACTTTAAATTTCATAAAATTGGTTTTGTGACTATGTTAACATTATGAACATGTTGTTATATCGAATTCCATCACATTTTACTGTGCGATCCTTTCAAAGTTTTATAAAAATGAATTTATTTTATTGCCATTCGTGCAAATTTTAGAAACAGTAAATAATTACTTATTTTTGACTAGTACATGTGAAATTTTACTTTCAAATCAAATCTTTTATTCAAAAGATATTTTACTTTGAATGGTACGGGTTGTACATAACCCTAGTTTACTCAGAACTTCGTTTCTTTTCTTACATTGTCGCCTTAAACGATTTCTATAAAATTTTCGTTGCTTGTTATATAAAATTTTTTGTGTTATTTGTATCCAAGTCATCATGAAGACTGACAACCGTCGAAATTAAGAGATTCATGTGTGTGTGTATGTGATGATGGCACTTACTACCACCTCATGCAGAGCCTTCGGGCATCCACTAACACTTAAACCATTCAAAATTTTTGTGTTACCCCTGAGATCTTATTTGCCACACCTGTCGGAGCGATGCTCTTTCTTACATAACTCTAAGTCCTGACTTATTCCAAGGGACTCTCATCTAGCGATAATAACACCATCAGTATTCTGACTTTAGTATTAGCCATAACCTGTTTGGCATTTTGCAAAGTCAGGAAGCGATTAACTTCTCATCCTCATGCTCTATCCTTCATACCTCACTTTTAGGAACGGCTTCGCACGTGAACATTTTTGGCCCAAAGACTTGTGTCCTGATAATTATCAAAACTACATTTAATTCATTAGTTTTCATTACCTAGTAACATGTCACCCGATGATCTAAAAATTTTTCACTCAATCTTTTTCAACTCGTAACCTCTGAAATAAGAAAAACTATGTTTATCAAAATTTTTGCAGATTGTTTATTTGTGCGGTCCTCACGAGATTTATGGACAAATGAAAGTAATAAAATTTTTCTGTCACTTATGCAATTTATAAAACCATATATGTATGTATATAATTAAATTAATAAATTTACCCTTACTTATTTTGGTTAGTACCTACTAAGTTATGTCCGCAAATTATTTAAAAATCGCTCCTTTATCGAGTTATTTAACTTATTTCAAATAGTTTTGTGCAAGATGGTGCACGTTGTACATACTTTTAAGGTTACTATAAACTTCGTTCCGCTTATGCTGTCACGTCAAGCGTTTAAAGGTTTTTCAAAACTTCCTTGATTGATTTTATTAAGGGTTTTCGTATTAGACTACACCATGTATGGATCACACTTCTTCTCGCCCTCTGTTAGGGATAAAGCTTACGATTAAGATCTTTGTTAAAAACTCATGAGCCACTTTGGATGGCAGATTTATAAATTTTGTTAAGAAGTCTTTGCGCTCATGAAATGTTCCTTTTAAGGTTAGACATGGCAAAAACGAGGGCCGATAAATTAGTTTTCTGAGGTACACTCAGTGGTCACCCTATTGTAGGAAAGACACTAGGTGGGTTTCTACTCTCAATATTTCACGGCTAATCACAACACCCTCGTAAACATCATCTCTAAGAATCAGTACGCTGAGGTACAAGAAATCATTTTCGAGATTCTTTTCACTTAGAAAAAAATATTCTTTATGACCAAGGGTTCATGTACCTTCTCATCCGTGCATCCCCTTAAGTATAAGGATAAATTCAGATCAACTCGCTCGCTCGTACGATTTTATTTCGAAAATGTAATGTAAAATACTTTAAAAACCTATGAACCTTGTTATCCTCTCGGAAGGGACTGCTTAAAACATCTAAGACACTGATGTGGTTACTCTATATATTTCTTCTTTCGTTGTTTGCAACTATATATTGTTCTAGTCGATGTTAACTGTCATAACCCGTCCTTAACCATAAGAACGAGTTAGATAACGTATGATTTCATTGCGAGGTATTGACCTCTATATGCGACATTTTTAAAAGAACAACTGCATTTATTTTACATTACAAACCATAACTCTTATTTTAATACAAGCTTTAGACAATAAAAAGATGATTATCGTTTAGCGATAATCTTAGACTTACAAACTTTACATGTGATGATAACAATACGATTTCTAGCATATTTTACATTACAAATCCTCCGATATGCAGTTTTATTTTTGACACAAATATGCATACTCAAGATCTTGTTTAAATTCAACATGTTGCAGCGGAAGCTTCTAATTATCACCTGAGAATAGACATGTTTAAAACGTCAACATAAAGTTGGTGAGATATAGGTTTAATGCCGGCAGCGGTATAAATGTAGACCACAAGATTTCATATGTAAACATTTTAATAAAAATATTCTAAGTGGTTGAGCACTTGGTAACCATACTTAACATTTAATCACGTCGCATATTCCCTTTATTATGAAATCTTACTACACCGTACCAAGTGTAGTCACGAAACGAAGTACTGTGCAACCGTTGAATACTGGTCGTCCAGTCCGGTTGGGGTTGTCAGGCCCGATAGATCTATCAACAGGATTCGCGTTTACAATACCGCTGTAAATAATAGTTACCAAGCTACAGGGAAGTATGCCAGTGGTACAACTCAACGTAGAATATATTTTTCAGTTACTTGTGTCCATAACGTAAAACATAAAATACATGTATTCTCATCCCGAAATACTTAAAGTTTAAAAGTGGGACTATATACTCACTTTCGTCTTGATGATATATATAATTTGACTTGGTCTCCGGTTGATATCACGAACCTATCCATACATAATATATCAAAACCTTTTCTTTTTAAACAAACGTCACATATATATACTTATAATACTTTTAATACTTTCAATATTTCCTTAGTCCGTAGTTAGCAGTTCGTTGTTAGTAATTCAATTTTAATGGTTCATATTTAGATGTTTAATAAACCCGCAATGAAATAAATAAAACCCCCATCGTATATGTATTGGTCGAGATTAATCTTGACCCACGGTACCGGTGTTGTCAAATGACGTGTTGCGTACATAAAGTACCGGTGTTGTCAAATGACGTGTTGCGTACAATCATGGGATCTTATGATTAATCTTCTCGTGTTGTTTACGGGTGATCCTGAACCATATAAAATTGAATTATAAGTACATATATATAAAATATCATGTTATCTTAAAAAGATGTGATTTATTTAATTTTTCCCAATTATTTTCGTGGCTAAACTAGTCTTGGATATCCGATTTTGTTTCGGTCATAGTTTCTTCGTTACAACTCCGTTTTCATTGATTCAACTTGCCATCTCCTTGGATCGAGTCCCTCTTTAAGAATATGAACTGTAAATACCTTAGTTTGTATTTGAAATCACAGGTCAAAGGTCAAACTTTGGTGAAACTTATGAAGTTAATTATTTTTGTTACAAAAATATCATTTAATGACCATTTTTTTAAAACACTTATACTTTGAATTAAATCATGAAATTTTTATGTGTTAACATATTCATAAGAAATATCATTTTTCCAGAATATAAACCTCCAATTCAAAGTTCAAGATGGTTTTTAATTATCCAACCCCAAACAGCCCCCGGTTACACTCCGACGTCGTAAAAACAGTTTTTAAGGTAATCTTTGAAAAACCAAGTTATACCTTGTTAAGTTAACATATATTTAAGTTATATTACAGGTCTTGAAGTATTTTAAAAGTTAAGTTAGAAGGATCTATTTAGTTTGCAAACAAGTTTGAAAATATTCAAACTATGTTCTTGTTGTTAAAATCTTATACCACAAAATAAGATAGCTATATATATATGAATCGAATAAGGTTATGAACATAGTTACTACCTCAAGTTCCTTGGACAAGGTTGCTGTAAAAGAGGAGTAAAAAGCTAGAACCAAAAGGGTGATGGAATTGGATGAAAGATTGGAAGTAAGTTTGTGTTCTTGGAAGGATTTCTTGAAGTGTTGTTGTAAGAGTTTTCTTATGGTGATTAAGTATGGTTTTTGAAGCTAGATCTTCATGGAACTTTGCTGAATGTTTATAGAGTTTAAAGGTTAAGAAAGAGTGTGTGTTTTAGCTAAGATAATTGAAGTGAAAATGAATCAAAATGATGATACTCCTACCTCCCTTAAAAACGTGATTTTAAGGTGATCATGGACAAAATTTTAGTTTGTAATCTTGTGTATTTGTCAAACAATCATACAAAAGCAATTACCTTATACATAAGGCATTGAACAAGGGCTGGTTGGTGGTGATTTGATGTGTATATACCAATAGTAAATACATATAGAAGCTAGGTATGATACGAGTACTTATACTCTAGATATACGTATAGAAATTTTGTGAAAAATGGAATGAGAATTCAAATATAGCTATCTTTTGTGAATATACTTATATTGTTTTATGTATTTAAGTCCTTAAAAGTGATTAAATACATTACTTATACGATATATGTATAAACATTATTGGTCATAAGTATTTATGTCAAATAACGTTACGTATGGTTATCGTTTTGAAAACTTAAGTTAGTAGTTTCAAAATATACTTATAACTTATTGTTGTTAATACAAAATGAGGTATTAAAACATCCTTAGATCATTTTAAATATGTATATATACATATATATACACAAACGTATGATTATCATATATTATATAGTTCGTGATATCATCGGTCAAACTAGACGGTCAAACGTTGTGTAAAACTCTTTTCGAAAACATAAGTTTCAACAATTTGGATTGCTTATCATGTTGGTAAGGTTTAATTTATGTAAATATTAATCTTATAAGTATAAATTGATCGAAAAAGTCCGGGTCATTACAGTACCTACCCGTTAAATAAATTTCGTCCCGAAATTTTAAAATCGTACCTATTTTGCGTCATCGGGAAACAAATGCGGGTATTTTTGTTTCATTTGATCCTCTCGCTCCCAAGTAAACTCGGGACCTCTTCGTGCATTCCAACGAACTTTAACGATCGGTATGTTGCTCTGCTTGAGCCGTTTAACTTCACGGTCCATGATCTCGATTGGTTCTTCTATGAATTGTAGTTTCTCGTCAACTTGAATTTCTTCAAGAGGAATGGTGAGGTCTTCCTTTGCAAAACACTTTTTAAGGTTCGAGACGTGAAATGTATTATGTACTCCGGCGAGTTGTTGCGGTAACTCGAGTCGATAAGCTACCGGTCCAATGCGTTCGATGATCTTGAACGGGCCTACATATCTTGGGTTCAGTTTACCTCTTTTACCGAAACGTATTACACCTTTCCAAGGTGACACCTTTAGCATAACCATGTCACCGATCTGAAACTCTAATGGTTTCCTTCGGACATCGGCGTAGCTCTTTTGGCGACTACGGGCTGTTTTCAATCTCTCCTTGATTTGTACTATCTTTTCAGTAGTTTCATGTATGATTTCGGGACCAGTTAATTGTCGATCTCCTACTTCATTCCAACAGATAGGAGATCTACACTTCCTTCCGTACAATGCTTCGAATGGTGCAGCTTTAATGCTCGCATGATAACTATTATTATACGAGAATTCTGCTAATGGTAGATACTTATCCCATCCGTTTCCAAAATCGATCACACATGCCCTGAGCATGTCTTCAAGAGTCTGAATTGTTCTTTCACTCTGCCCGTCGGTTTGCGGATGATATGCGGTACTCATATCCAAACGAGTTCCTAGGGCCTCCTGTAGTGATTGCCAGAACTTTGAGGTAAATCTACTATCACGATCGGATATAATGAAAATAGGTATTCCATGCCTTGAAACAATTTCCTTTATATACAATCGTAATAGTTTCTCCATTCTATCCGTTTCCTTTATAGGCAAGAAATGTGCAGACTTGGTGAGACGATCAACAATCACCCAAATGGTGTCGTATCCCCAGGCAGTCTTTGGTAACTTCGTGATGAAATCCATGGTAATACCATCCCATTTCCATTCTGGGATTTCTGGTTGTTGAAGTAACCCTGACGGCTTTTGGTGTTCAGCTTTGACTTTGGAACAAGTTAAACATTCCCCAACATATGTTGCAACGTCTGTCTTTAAATTAGGCCACCAATAATGTGTCTTAAGATCTTGGTACATCTTTCCAACTCCAGGATGTATCGAGTATCTTGTCTTATGTGCCTCATTCAATATCAACTTCCTTAATCCACCCAACTTCGGTACCCAAATACGATTTGCAAAATATCGAATTCCATCTTCCCGCATAACGAGTTGCTTCTCATACTTCTTCATTATTTCATTTCCTATATTTTCTTTAGTAAGTGCTTCTCGTTGAACTTCTTTGATTTGTGAGTTGAGATTCATGCGAATTTTTATGTTCATCGCTCGTACTCGAATTGGTTCTAGTTCCTTTCTGCTTAGTGCGTCAGCCACCACATTCGCTTTCCCGGGATGATAACGAATTTCACAATCATAGTCATTTATTAACTCGACCCACCTACGTTGCCTCATGTTCAGCTGTTTCTGATCAAAAATATGTTGAAGGCTTTTATGATCAGTAAACACAGTGCATTTAACCCCATACAAGTAGTGTCTCCATATCTTCAATGCAAACACGACTGCTCCCAATTCTAGATCATGCGTCGTATAATTCCGCTCGTGAATCTTTAATTGTCGGGATGCGTATGCAATAACTTTCTTCCGTTGCATAAGAACGAAACCAAAACCTTGTCGCGAAGCGTCACAATATATTTCAAAATCATCGTTCCCTTCTGGTAACGATAAAATAGGTGCCGTAGTCAACTTCTTTTTCAGTAATTGAAATGCACTCTCCTGCTCAGAAGTCCATTCATATTTCTTCCCTTTTTGCGTTAACGCTGTCAACGGCTTAGCTATTCGGGAAAAATCTTGAATAAACCTTCTATAATAACCGGCTAAACCCAAAAATTGGCGTATCTGCATTGGTGTCTTAGGAGTCTCCCATTTTTCAATGGCTTCAATTTTTGCTGGATCAACCTGAATTCCTTTGCTACTAACAACGTGGCCAAGAAATTGCACTTCTTTCAACCAGAAAGCACACTTAGAAAATTTAGCGTATAGCTGTTCTTTTCTCAACAACTCTAATATTAAACTTAAATGCTGCTCATGCTCTTGCTCACTCTTGGAATAGATAAGAATGTCATCAATGAAAACAATAACAAACTTATCTAAATATGGACTACAAACTCGATTCATGAGGTCCATGAATACAGCTGGCGCATTCGTCAATCCAAACGGCATGACCAAAAATTCGTAATGACCGTAACGTGTCCGAAAAGCAGTTTTCGGTATATCTTCTTCTTTGACGCGTAATTGATGATAGCCTGATCTTAGGTCAATTTTCGAGTACACACATGATCCTTGGAGTTGATCAAATAAGTCGTCAATTCTCGGTAGTGGATACCGATTCTTGATAGTTAACTTATTTAATTCACGATAATCTATACACATTCGGAAAGATCCGTCTTTCTTCTTGACGAATAAAATTGGAGCTCCCCACGGTGAAGTACTTGGTCGTATGAATCCACGATCCAGTAATTCTTTTAACTGACTCTGAAGTTCTTTTAACTCGGATGGTGCAAGTCTATATGGAGCACAGGCAACCGGTGCAGCTCCTGGTACAAGATCTATTTGAAATTCTACAGATCTAAATGGAGGTAATCCCGGCAACTCTTCCGGAAATACTTCAGGAAAATCTCTTGCCACAGGCACGTCATTGATGCACTTCTCTTTTTCTTTCTTTTCGACTTTATTAACATGTGCTAAGATAGCATAGCACCCTTTCTTCAAGCACTTTTGAGCTTTCAAATAACTAATGAGTTTTAGCTTTGAGTTACCCTTCTCTCCATAAATCATTACTGGCGTTTTATCCTTACGAGGAATGCGAATTGCCTTCTTGGCGCACACAACTTCAGCTCCTATTTTGGACATCCAGTCCATGCCGACTATTACATCAAAACTTCCTAATTCTACGGGTATCAAATCAATCTTAAATGTTTCTCCGGCTAAATTTATTTTACAATCACGGCAAATTTTATCGGCTTTAATTAGTTTACCATTAGCTAACTCAATCATGTACTTAGCATCTAGAGGTAATGATGAACAATTCAATTTAGCGTGAAAGTCTCTACACACGTAACTTCTATCAGCACCAGTATCAAATATAATAGATGCGGATAAGTTATTAATGGTAAACGTACCCGTAACAAGCTCCGGGTCTTCACACGCCTCTCTAGCATTAATAACAAATGCTCTCCCTCGTGCAGGTCCGATATTCTTCTCTGGATTCGGGCACTGGCTCTTATAATGACCCTGTTTCCCACATCCATAACAAGTAACAGTAGCCAAAGCAGTTCTATTTGCATTAGTGGCAGGAGTCTTGGTACCATTTGTATTTGTAACGAGAGCCCTACAATCTTCAGCAAGATGACCCTTTCGATTACATTTGTTGCATACCACATTACAGTAACCAGAGTGATGTTTGTGGCATCGGTTGCATAAAGGATTTTTTCCTTTATAACCAAAGCTTAAACCACTACCCGCACCTTGCGTGATTTCTTGTTTCTTAAAAGATTGTTGTTGGTTACCTCGATCATAATTTCCATTCCACTTTCTTTTGTTACCTGATACCTTCACATCAGTATTGGATACTTTCTTATCCATGATGACCTGATCCATTAGCTCATTTGCCATGGTTATAGCTTCATGAATTGTCTTAGGTTTCGATGCTGTAACATTTGCCTTGACCTTTTTGGGCAAACCATCTTTGTACATTTCAATCTTCCGTTCTTCGGTTGGAACCAATTCAGGACATAGCAAAACTAATTCCATGAATCGCTGATTGTAGTTGGTGATTTCAGTACCAACAACCTTCAGGCTTCGTAATTCATCTTCGAACTTCCTAACCTCGTTCCTTGGACAATACTCATTGATTAACATTGTTTTGAATTCTTCCCAAGGAGTATCATAAGCTACATCTCCTCCTACAGCCTTCACATAATTTTTCCACCACGTGAGTGCACTATCTTGTAAAGTGCACGATGCATACTTGGTCATGTCCTTTTCAACACAACCACTTATTTTAAACACAGTCTCCATCTTTTCTATCCACCGGGTTAAACCGATCGGTCCTTCTGTTCCACTGAATGATGAGGGCTTGCAAGCTTGAAAAGTTTTGTAAGTGCACCCCACACGAGGATTTGGGTTAACTGCAGCACCTTTTGCAGCCTCGACCCATAACATTCTGTCGTTCACTCGCTGATTGATGAGTTCCTGGATTTCTTGTTCCGTCATTCGGTTCAATCGCGCCATATTCTTCTATAAGAATGAAAAGAAAATAATTATTCACATGGAATATTATAGATGTAGTGTATATTTACAGTACATTATAGCTTATTAATAATATGAACCAGGTATTATTATAAAAGCCTTTTCTTCTTATTAGCGTTTTATAATTATATCTAGGGTAGTACCTACCCGTTAATGTCCATACTTAATAGCTTAGTACAGAATCAATTACTACCATCTAAATAATACTTAACCATGGAAAATTATTGCATTTCACACTTCACTATTTTACATATGCTTATCTTACATCGAACATTAAGAAAACCACACTAATAATATTATACAAAACATTATATGATCCCATGGTTTAATACGGCAGCGCATCGTTTGGTCTATTTTCTAAGACGTTTAGGTTCAATGAATCGCCTAACGCTTATCCTAGCTGTCTACCTATATTTTGGCTGTGGGACTGAAGAACTGGATGCCGGGATAGAACGAATTGGAATAGCGGGAATAGGGGTGGTAGTGTCTAGTGGAGTTGGTGCCACATCATCCTTACTAAACTCGGGATTTGAATTTTCTAATTCATTATCCTTTCGTTTCTTTCCTAGTTCGAACTTGTCTTTTGTAATTTCCTGTATTTCTTCCTCGGGTTCACTTTCCTCCTCAGGTTCACTTTCCTCCTCGGGTTCACTTTCCGGGTTCCCTATAGTTGGTTCATCCGGAATTTGTGAGTCTTCCTCAAAGATATCATTTTCGTCATCGGATAGGTTAATGACTGGAACACCATCTGAAGATTCTGGTTCGGAGTCGCTGAATGTGATAATAAGTTTCGAGCCCGACATCTATCACATAACAACTAACCCATTAGTACTACATAATATTTACATATAAATTTTAACCAACAATGATAAGCAATGGTTTTTAAATCAGACCCGGTCAAAGTCCAGACTTACTAATGTATCCTAACGACTTATCAGTTAGACACACTAATGCAAACCTGGTTCGCTAAGACCACCGCTCTGATACCACATGTCATAACCCGTCCTTAACCATAAGAACGAGTTAGATAACGTATGATTTCATTGCGAGGTATTGACCTCTATATGCGACATTTTTAAAAGAACAACTGCATTTATTTTACATTACAAACCATAACTCTTATTTTAATACAAGCTTTAGACAATAAAAAGATGATTATCGTTTAGCGATAATCTTAGACTTACAAACTTTACATGTGATGATAACAATACGATTTCTAGCATATTTTACATTACAAATCCTCCGATATGCAGTTTTATTTTTGACACAAATATGCATACTCAAGATCTTGTTTAAATTCAACATGTTGCAGCGGAAGCTTCTAATTATCACCTGAGAATAGACATGTTTAAAACGTCAACATAAAGTTGGTGAGATATAGGTTTAATGCCGGCAGCGGTATAAATATAGACCACAAGATTTCATATGTAAACATTTTAATAAAAATATTCTAAGTGGTTGAGCACTTGGTAACCATACTTAACATTTAATCACGTCGCATATTCCCTTTATTATGAAATCTTACTACACCGTACCAAGTGTAGTCACGAAACGAAGTACTGTGCAACCGTTGAATACTGGTCGTCCAGTCCGGTTGGGGTTGTCAGGCCCGATAGATCTATCAACAGGATTCGCGTTTACAATACCGCTGTAAATAATAGTTACCAAGCTACAGGGAAGTATGCCAGTGGTACAACTCAACGTAGAATATATTTTTCAGTTACTTGTGTCCATAACGTAAAACATAAAATACATGTATTCTCATCCCGAAATACTTAAAGTTTAAAAGTGGGACTATATACTCACTTTCGTCTTGAAGATATATATAATTTGACTTGGTCTCCGGTTGATATCACGAACCTATCCATACATAATATATCAAAACCTTTTCTTTTTAAACAAACGTCACATATATATACTTATAATACTTTTAATACTTTCAATATTTCCTTAGTCCGTAGTTAGCAGTTCGTTGTTAGTAATTCAATTTTAATGGTTCATATTTAGATGTTTAATAAACCCGCAATGAAATAAATAAAACCCCCATCGTATATGTATTGGTCGAGATTAATCTTGACCCACGGTACCGGTGTTGTCAAATGACGTGTTGCGTACATAAAGTACCGGTGTTGTCAAATGACGTGTTGCGTACAATCATGGGATCTTATGATTAATCTTCTCTTGTTGTTTACGGGTGATCCTGAACCATATAAAATTGAATTATAAGTACATATATATAAAATATCATGTTATCTTAAAAAGATGTGATTTATTTAATTTTTCCCAATTATTTTCGTGGCTAAACTAGTCTTGGATATCCGATTTTGTTTCGGTCATAGTTTCTTCGTTACAACTCCGTTTTCGTTGATTCAACTTGCCATCTCCTTGGATCGAGTCCCTCTTTAAGAATATGAACTGTAAATACCTTAGTTTGTATTCGAAATAACAGGTCAAAGGTCAAACTTTGGTGAAACTTATGAAGTTAATCATTTTTGTTACAAAAATATCATTTAATGACCATTTTTCTAAAAACACTTATACTTTGAATTAAATCATGAAATTTTTATGTGTTAACATATTCATAAGAAATATCATTTTTCCAGAATATAAACCTCCAATTCAAAGTTCAAGATGGTTTTTAATTATCCAACCCCAAACAGCCCCCGGTTACACTCCGACGTCGTAAAAACAGTTTTTAAGGTAATCTTTGAAAAACCAAGTTATACCTTGTTAAGTTAACATATATTTAAGTTATATTACAGGTCTTGAAGTATTTTAAAAGTTAAGTTAGAAGGATCTATTTAGTTTGCAAACAAGTTTGAAAATATTCAAACTATGTTCTTGTTGTTAAAATCTTATACCACAAAATAAGATAGCTATATATATATGAATTGAATAAGGTTATGAACATAGTTACTACCTCAAGTTCCTTGGACAAGGTTGCTGTAAAAGAGGAGTAAAAAGCTAGAACCAAAAGGGTGATGGAATTGGATGAAAGATTGGAAGTAAGTTTGCGTTCTTGGAAGGATTTCTTGAAGTATTGTTGTAAGAGTTTTCTTATGGTGATTAAGTAAGGTTTTTGAAGCTAGATTTTCATGGAACTTTGCTGAATATTTATGGAGTTTAAAGGTTAAGAAAGAGTGTGTGTTTTAGCTAAGATAATTGAAGTGAAAATGAATCAAAATGATGATACTCCTACCTCCCTTAAAAACGTGATTTTAAGGTGATCATGGACAAAATTTTAGTTTGTAATCTTGTGTATTTGTCAAACAATCATACAAAAGCAATTACCTTATACATAAGGCATTGAATAAGGGCTGATTGGTGGTGATTTGATGTGTATATACCAATAGTAAATACGTATAGAAGCTAGGTATGATACGAGTACTTATACTCTAGATATACGTATAGAAATTTTGTGAAAAATGGAATGAGAATTCAAATATAGCTATCTTTTGTGAATATACTTATATTGTTTTATGTATTTAAGTCCTTAAAAGTGATTAAATACATTACTTATACGATATATGTATAAACATTATTGGTCATAAGTATTTATGTCAAATAACGTTACGTATGGTTATCGTTTTGAAAACTTAAGTTAGTAGTTTCAAAATATACTTATAACTTATTGTTATTAATACAAAATGAGGTATTAAAACATCCTTAGATCATGTTAAATATGTATATATACATATATATACACAAACGTATGATTATCATATATTATATAGTTCGTGATATCATCGGTCAAACTAGACGGTCAAACGTTGTGTAAAACTCTTTTCGAAAACATAAGTTTCAACAATTTGGATTGCTTATCATGTTGGTAAGGTTTAATTTATGTAAATATTAATCTTATAAGTATAAATTGATCGAAAAAGTCCGGGTCATTACATTAACCCTAACTTCAACATGTAACTGAAAGGATATAGTTACATTATGGAGCTGTGCTTTCATTCCATCCAAGGATAAATTCATATGCAGTATGTTGTGATCACCATGTTTTCCATTCTATCTGTCAGCTTTGTATTGTGACATGAGCGCTCAATGTTTTAGATGAGTTTGGTAACATTCATGATGCATTTCATGCATCCATCTTACTGAAGATGCCTGTAAGGCTAAAAACATCATCTTTCCTTTGTGGATATATATTCAGATGACATATCCATAGTAACAAGAAATGAAATCAATTGGTTGATTTCTAAGGTCAAGGTAAATAGCTCACTTCTGAGCCCACGAGTTTCTTGAAACTTTGATATGCTTCTTCTTCTTCAAATTCGGTGCCGTTGTTGGTCATACCTCAAAAATTTCAGGACAAAATTTTCTTTAACAAGTGGGTAATGTAACGACCTGACTTTTTCGACTTATATTTTGTGCTCTATACTTTCACGAAATGCGTATTTGTGCGTATTGAGTTAGATTATTTTCTTGGATCATTACTTATACTAATTACCTTCGTTAATATTTTAAAACGCATTATTAAGTGATTAATCACTTAACATGATCCTTGAATGCATTTACGACCGTTGGTGTCACTTATTGTTTAAAATGAGCTACGTACCTGGTACACGTTAAACTTTTGTCATAATTGGAATATTATGACTACGTAAACTTAATTATTATTCATTAATGAAAATTACTTAGCTTGATGGTTTATTAATTATTGCTTAGTGCTTACTAATGCTTATTAGTTACCTTAATGGACTTAACACCTTAATGGACTTCCATGGCCCAACCTATTCAACTTAGTGGACCACTTAATGGGTTAATTAGCCATGTAATTATAATTAAGTCCATGTAAATAATGAGACAAGTATCATGCATGCTTATGTACCAAGGCTTGCATTATGTCTCAAACCACCCAGCATGTCAACATCTCCATGTACCACCACCATGGACCACACCAAGCCACACCACATGAGGCCAAAATGGCCCCCCCATACCCTCCCCAACCGTCGGCCTATGTACACCCACCACTACCACTTCATTTTTTTTTCAAATCTCACTTCATTTTCTCAAACACACACACTCTTTTCTCTTTAGTTGCTTCTAACTCTAACTTCTCTCTAAAACTTTGAAGAACTTGTAAGTGTTCTTGAGTTTCTTCCTTCGTTTTCTTTCTAGTTTTCGTGTATCATCATCATCATGAGCAAAAGTTCAATTTTTGTAACTTGAATCTTCATAACTTATGTTGATTCAAACTTTGTTTTGAAAAGTTTTCAAGAACATGAAGGATTCAAGCTTTTTAGCTTTGAATCTTCATAATCTTGTTAGATCTAAGTTACTAACTTAAGATCTCTTTAATTGTGTTAAAAGATCAAAACTCATGTTTATGATCTTCATGAACTTGTAGATCCAACACTTTACTTTATGGATCTTCAAGAAAGTTTGAAATACAAGCTTACTAGCTTGATGTTTCTACAAAATATTAGCTAAGATCCAAGTTTACTAACCTATGATCTTCTTTGACTTGTTGTACTTTAGTTTTATGACTTGTGTTTTCTTGAAACAAAAGATACAAGCTTACTAGCTTGAGATCTCATAAGTGTTGTTAGGAATCCAAGCTCTCTAGCTTAGGCTTTCATTTTTGTGTTTGATCTAAGTTGTGTAACTTATGGTCTTCTACTTTGTTTAAACAAAATTTCATTAGCTTGTGTTCATATTACTTTACAAGATCTAAGTTTCATAACTTATAGTTGTGTAAAAGTTGAAAGTCTAAGTGTTATGACTTAGGGTTTCAACAAGAACATGAGATCTAGACATTGTAGTCTAAGGTATTTAATATTTAGCTAAGATCTAAGTTCTATAGCTTATGGTCTTGCTTATTTAGTTTGATTCAAAGTTTATAGCTTAATAGAACTTGTGATTGTGTTGAAACTAGAAAATTGATGTAACTTTGGTTCATCATCTTGCTCAAACTCTTACATGAGTTGTATTTTGTTTTCTAGTCTTGACTTTGGGTGTTGATGGTTAAACCTTGGTTAAAGTAATGCTAAAACATCAAGAGTTGTACACTTGAGGCTTATACGCATCAAGGATGAGAACCGTGATGAGCATCAAGCACCAAGAAACCCACCGGAGCACTTTCTTTCTATTTTCAGGGTCTGATCAGGCTCCTGAGCTTCTAGAAAAGTTGATTTCCAGATATTTCGGTTCGAGTAGATGTCTTTTCATTTAGGATTCGCCTTAATCCGATTTACGGTTTAGGATTTGTAGCCTTCCGAAAGTCACTACGCCCTCGTAACGTTGTGCTGAAATTTCTGACCTACTCGCACTTAAACCGTCGCCACTGTCAAACGAAGACGAGTTAGGTTCTGAAAATTGGTCTGCGGGTAGAGGACTCACATACGGAGCTTTGGCCACTAGTCTCATGTCAATTCAGTTTGTATAGAGGTCGTATCATCTGAACGAAGTCAGCCTTTGTTTTGATCTCTATTCTTGATTAAAAACTTATTTTACTTGTTACGTATGATGTTGATGATGATGACACTTAAGACTTAAATTACGTACTTTTAAACCCTTTGCGACAATTTACTAACTTAGTAACTTTTGACTTAGTTTGAGGTCCTTTCGGACCGACTTACTTGCTTACTTATCCCGTGCTGACTTTTACCGCACTTTCACTGTGAGTTATAGCTCCCTTTTTACCTAACTATTTTTGGGACTGAGAATACATGTGCTTTTTATGTTTTACTTACTAGGCATGAGTACTTAAACTTTATATATGTGTGGGTGATATAACGGCATAAAATTTCCTCTTAGCTCGGTAACATTTAGTCATTGGTTTTTGAACCGGTGAACGTGAATCTTAGATATGGATCCATAGGATTTGACATCCCCACTCGGGCTAGTCGCGCTAGCATTCAACAGATGTTTAATACTTCGTGGACAAATGCACTCGCCAAGTGCACTTTTAGGGGGTGATACACTACTTGTTAAGTTTAGTTACCGGGTGCCCACGGTTAAGCATATACTTTTCATACTGATTTGAAATACTAATTTAAACTGCTGGTTGAAGTACTAAAATCTCGTGGTCTACATTACTTTACTGATTACAAACAAAATAGAGCTCATCAAGATTCGTGTTGACTTTTAAGCGTGTATTTCTCAGGTGCTTAGACGTTGTTGCTTCCGCTGTTAGACTTGCTATCTTTGTGTTGTAGACTTGTCGTTACAAACTTGTTGTGTTAGGCTTCCGCTGCATTACTTAGAGATGTCTCAATCATGGAACTTTTATTTTGCATTCGTAACTTACGTTATTTTCAAACAATGGCTTTGAAACGACCTTTGGGTCACATACTTATGTTAATGCTTCTATTCATATGAAGCACGTTATCTTTTGTAAAACGCTATCTTTTCATGAATGCAAAACTGGTTTTTAAACAACATATAGTGTTTGACCTTGTAATGATTTTGTTGTTGATGATCCGTACACGATGGTTTTTTACGGGTCATCTCAACGAGTGTCCTTGGATCTCTGAGAATCTGATCGGTCCTCCTCGACCTTCAATCGAGGGTTTTGTGTTTTCTAGTAAAGTAACGCGTAACGCCATTCAATTTCTGATTCGTGCTTCTTTGCGTGCTTTAGAGATTATTGCGTCTGGATCAGGTTCGAATAACAACGGCCCTGGTCTAGATCGGGTTTGGGTAATACACTGGGTATGCCTTTTTGTTTTTAAATTTTAACCATATAAGCTAAGTTCCTAATTTAGTCTAAAGCAATCTAAGGTTATTCTAAAGTAATCTAAGGTAGTCTAAGGTAATCTAAGGTAATCTATTCTAATTATAAGGTAATTTAATTATCCTAAGTTTAGATATGTTTTTAGTTCTTGCTACTGATTTCCTGGTATTTTGATAACAGATCTTCGCACATACTATTCAACAAACTAAGTGCCAGGTCGACTACGGAGAGGCAAGATCCTTTTGGTTCCAATATAATTGGAGACTGTTCGTAAAATCCAACAACCAAGTCCGTGTATAATTGTCTTTCTTAGACACCACTAAATACTTATGAATGAGTTTGATAAAAGTAGTATTATCTGATACAGTTCCCCGGTAGTGGCGCCAAAAACTTACTACCTCCTTGATATGGCTGAAATGGACGGTTTTGTTTATGCGGTGTCGTTAGGCCGCAAGGCATCAGAATCAACTACTAAGAGAGGTAGCAATAGTTTTAAATTTATATTTAGCAGGGCCTAAATCGTACTGCTACTTATTATGAGTAAGGGAAGTATGACCTAGAGTCATATTTTTGAGATATCAGTCGAATCGAACCTATATTTAAAGCTTAAGATAATCCTAAGGTGCATGCGTAGTGGTTTGTTACCTAATTTTTGGGTTTTCTAGCTTAAAAGATAAAGTAAAGTAAATGCAATAAAATTTGTAATTCAGATAAGATTAAAACAAGCACATGCTATGATTTCGTCAGTTACTTTGCCGGGATTATGGAATGCTGGCTCATGAATAGGCAGTGACCTTGTATTCATTACACTAGTCCTAAACGCCTATGTCATAAGACATGTTACTGGTTAATGCGATAGGCTTGAAGATTCTGAATAGACAGCAACGTCCCTTACCCCCGACGCCCGTGCAATCGGTTGGGTGACGTATTAACATTCCACAAATGTGAGGACCCGTCCTAATCCACCTGGACGAAGTCATCAACATTTGGTCCCATTGCGAGGTACTGTCCTAAATATGCAGGAATGACTCCAAGTAATATGAGCAAATGAACAGCGGAAGACTTCTTTCATACCTGAGAATAAACATGCTTAAAAGTGTCAACCAAAAGGTTGGTGAGTTCATAGGTTTATCGTAACAATCATTTCAATATGTTAATAGACCACAAGATTTCATAATCATAAACATAATACACTCGCAAGTGTATGTAAAGCATTCTAAGTGGTTGAGCACTTGATAACCATACTTAACATTTAATCAACGTCGCATATTCCCTTTATTATGAAATCTCACTACACCGTACCAAGTGTAGTCACCAAAACGAAGTACTGTGCAACCGTTGAATACTGGTCGTCCAGTCCGGTTGGGGTTGTCAGGCCCGATAGATCTATCAACAGGATTCGCGTTTACAATAACACATGTAAATAGTAGTTACCAAGCTACAGGGAAGTATGCCAGTGGTACAACTCAACGTAGAATATATTTTTAAGTACTTGTGTCTATTTCGTAAACATTTATAAAAGCAGCGCATGTATTCTCAGCCCAAAAATATATATTGCAAAAGCAATTAAAAAGGGAGCAAATGAAACTCACCATAATGTATTTTGTAGTAAAAATACATATGACGACATTGAATAAGTGTAGGGCTGGTCTCGGATTCACGAACCTATATAATTTGGATATTTATTAATACACATAATTGTAACTGAACAAATTTATTTATTATATCATTAATTTATATATAATGTATATTTAATTTGTGTATATTTTCATAATGGTTCATATTTATATAGTTATATTAATATATTCATATTTATATACATAATTGTTTAAATGTTATATTTTAAAAAAAAAACAATAGTTTTTGTTATTTGTAAGTATTTATGTCATTAATATTAATAGGTTTGATATATACATTTATGTGAATTTCCAATAAAATTTTTGTATATACAGTATGTACATTCTATGCTCAAAAATGTTTATCTGTTTTAAAAAAATTAGTTTTTGATATTAATAATGATAACATTAATAATCCTATTACTTCAAAATAATACTTATCTTGATAATAATATTTATAACAATCTTATTATTAATTGTAATCTTAATAAAATACTTTTGTTAATAATAATCATAATTGTAACCTGGGTTAGGATAATAATAATAATGATAATAATAATAATGGGTAACTAATACTTGCATTAGTAATAATAATAATACCAATAACTAGTGTTCGTAATACTTAATAATAATAATAATACTAATAATAATTCTAGTGTCTAATGATAATCTAATTATAATAATAGTCATATATTCATAACCTTTAATGATAATAATAATAATAAAAATAATAATAGAAATAGAAATAATAATAGTATTAAATTATACCTTTGTAGTCTTAAAAAGAATTAAAGTGCCTGAGACGGGACTCGAACCCAAGACCTCTCGCATGCCTCAAACAGACTCAACCATCTATCCATCTGTTTCTCTTCCGATATTAATTCCCTCACCAATTTATTTAACTCATACATTCTATTCTACCCTTACCTCCTTCGACCCCAGCTAAAACAAAAGGAAACAGAAAAGATAGTAAGCAGTCGTCGCTGCTAGGGAGAAAGAAATTGATTCGGCCCAATACAGTTTCTTTAGCCCAATAAGCTAATCAAGTTGACGATGGCCCAAGATTAAATAGAAAAAGATTCGGCCCATGATTCAAGTTGGTTTGGTTGCAGTTGAATTCGAATAGGTCAATATCGAATATTTTAGAGCTATAATTCCAAACACAATCCTCTTTTGTCTGCCACTAGGTTAAAAGTAGTTCCACTTGCACAACATATCATGAATTCTATAATGGTTTTTTTTAAAGGGTAGTTCATCAAATGGGAAACTTGGAATTGGGATTATATTTATGTATATATATATATATATGATCCGTGATTCCCCCTCTCCCATCTTGCTATTCAAAAAAAAAAAAAAATTGAAAATAACATCACGATGCTGCAGTTTTCAGTTTATGTGAGTGGTGATGGGATGGCAGTTTGGGTAAATTCACAAAAGAAACGAGAAAGTAGTAAGTATTAATAATGGTTTCGGAAATGGTTGCTTGTGTGTTCCTTGCACGTAATGTAAACAAACAGAAAAGATAGAGTGAGAGGGAAACGATGAAAGATAAAGGTAGGGTGATTTAGAAGATGGTGATGCCTGGTGATTGTTTCACGAAAAGAAAACAAAAATTATTTGGCATAGGAGGTCGATGGTGGTTCTTCATTGTTTGGTTTGTATTTAGGATCGACAGAAAGAAAACGTCATAGCAGTTGCAGTTGCAGTAGTTGCAACGAACAAGAACTTGGCGACAAGGTGGCTCTTTGAGGTGATTTACGATTCAAACAGAATTATAGCAGTAGCACAAACTGTTGTTTGATTAGCAAGTCTTCGTTATGATTATGGTGGTGGTGATACAAGTGGACTTTTGATGGTAGTTTACAATAGTACAACATTAGGATAATAGTATGTAATGGTTAGTATATCTTGGTGGTGATTAGTTGTGGTGGTGATGACGATAGTGGTTTGGTTTTGGGCGAAATATGTTCACGAGCAAGAATGAATGCCAGTGAAAGAAGAAAAAAAAATGTTCTTATTTATTTTCTGTTTTTAAAAATTTGATGACTGATAAAGATTTTGTAATGTTGATTTATTGTGCAATAACACTGAGTAATTTCTTGGTTTTATAGCAAAATAGGCCGACTCATATTATTCGTTTAAGTACAGAAATAAAAAAAAAATTAAAAGGAGAATTGATGTATATCTGCTTTTGTCATGTAGGTATGATTAAGATTCGATATTTAATCAAATAAGAAACAGAAACAAAATCGAGTCACAGTAGGATAACGATTGAAAACAGATGGTATGAATAATTGATTTTTAATTATCCTTAATTAATATTAATAATTAATTAATAATAATAATAACAAAAATAAAAATAATAATAATAATAATAATAATAATAATAATAATAATAATAATAATAATAATAATAATAATAATAATAATAATAATAATAATAATAATAATAATAATAATAATGATAATAATCATAATAATAACAATAATAATAATGATTTTTAATAATACCGGTAATAATAATATCTAATAAAAATATTATTATTAATCATAATAACTAAAAATTTTATTTTCCTTACTAGTTATAATAATAATGATATTAATAATGTTAACAATAATATTAATGATAAGATAACAAATTAAATGTTTCAAATTTTATATCTATATATCATATATACACATAAATGTTCGTGAATCGTCAGGCTTGGTCAAAGGGTAACTGATATAGATTTCAAACTTTCTAGACTCAACATTACAGATTTTGCTTATCGTGTCGGATACATATAAATGTTAAAGTTTAAATTTGGTCGGAAATTTCCGGGTCATTACAGTACCTACCCGTTAAAGAAATTTCGTCCCCGAAATTTGATAGAGGTCGTCATGGCTAACAATAAAATTGTTTTTTTTTTTTTTTATGATGAATATGAGGTGATAATGAAGTTTTATCATCATTGAGTAATATAGATAAAACAATTCGATCATACGAAGCGTACGAGTGAAGCAACCACAAAAGAGTGAAAAGTTTTGTCTTGACTTTTGACATAGTCATGGTGGATTCCCGGAATTCAAGGAATTTAAAGAAATCTTCTAATCGAGAAGAAAATGTAATCGCACGATTTATTAGCAAACTGTCGAAATTACGGAAAAACAGGAATATCAAGGAAAATAATTCCGTGATATACTTATAGATTAAATAGAATGAAAGAGTTGTGTAACATGGTACATGATAATGGTATGATCTGTGATCCTTTTTCACGTTCCATTAGAAACTCAGCATGACTTACTGTAATATAATCACGTTGGCCAAGCGCATTATATTATACTAACTCATGCTCAAATTCTTAACACTTCTCCAGAATTCATTCGTATTTATACTTAGATTTTACAGAAGTTTTCAATTTAATGGAATACAGATAACACGAAGAAGTAGATAATTTCGGACAAGAATATTTATGAAAATATCTTCAGAAATATCGAAGATATTTATGATGATATTTTGGAATTTCTAAGTTCGGAGGTTGATAAAGAAAATTCTTCCTCTAGAATTTAGAATAAATAAGGAGCAAGATATTCGCTAAAGAGTTCATCAGATACAGAATCATCCGGACTCTTTAAGTACAGGTTGGTGATTTATCCACAGTCTCCTTCATAGTTTTGCATAATCCGCTTTTCGGTACTAAATTTTCTATCGAGCGTTCCCAACACTCCATTCTTTATCATCAAACTCTTGGCCGTTTAAACCATCTACAATTTTTCTGTTTCCTCTGTATTTAATGCAGCCATATCTGAATCGTCGGTTATCATTTCGAGGTGTTTTCAGGAGAATTATGTTTTTAGATGATTAAACGCTGATGGTAATATGGTGGAATATAAAAGGTTCTCCGGTAACAATAAAGAGCACGCATATATATCAAAGTTATAATAAGGTTGTTTCGGATGAAAATTTGGAGTTGACTTGCTGGAGCTGTGACAAAATTTGCTACTTTGAAAGGGATTACCAAATTATTTTGGGTAATAATAACACTAAAGGAATTAACACAGCTACGTGTTAAACGTTTACTCAGTTTCCGAGGGGTTTTCAGGTGCATAACTATATACATAAATCTTTTCTTCCGTAGATGAGATGCAGTTGGTTCATTCTCTCGATTGAGGTGTTTTCAAGAATCATGAAAGGTTTGAGCGCAAATTTGAATCGTCAAGATACAAATGAGGTTTAAGATGAAATCAAGTGGCAAACTTGAAGAATTATTTAGTTTCATATGTTATAATCAGTATTTTAATTCATTTTAATTGTCCAATATTATTAGTCCGAAGTCGATAGTCCACAGTTAACAGTCCAATAATTCATATATAGTTTAATATATAATATTTGAATTAATTAATACTTATCGTGACCCGTGTACCGGTCTCAGTATTGATCACAACTCAAACTATATATATATTTTGGAATCATCCTCAACCCTGTATAGCTAACTCCGTCATTTGCATATAGAGTGTCTATGGTTGTTCCAAGATATATATATATATAGATGGGTCAATATGATATGTCGAAACCTTGTATACGTGTCCCGTTATTTAAAGTGCGTAAAAGTAAATAATAGAAATTAAATGACGATGAATAAAATTGCGAGCATGTAAATTACAAGAATGTAAATTGCGATAATGTAAATTGCGATAATTAAATTGCGACAAATAAAATGTAACCAGTTAGCTAGGAACAGTTAGCGTGGATTCTTAACAATATTTCAATTAGTTAATTCATTTGTTTCTAACAAATTTTATTTTGTCCGATGTTTTCTTCATTATGCCACTTGTTGGATTCTGATAGGTAAAAATCCAAATATGAAATTGAATTTGAATGAAAATAGTTGTTCTTTGGTGAACGGATACGTATATGTACGGACTTGAGCAGTATTGTTAATGACTGCTAAATCAGAACTGAAGAGTGTACAGTGTAACTTATTAATGTGAAATCTAAATATTTCTCGGGTATTACCTACTCGTTAAAATATTTTCACGATTAACAGTTTGTACAAAAGAATTTTTAATTACAATCTTTATGAAAATATACATACATATATATTTTCTTCAGATGTAATCATGGATTTAATGAGTCAATAAGATATTAAACTCATTTGATTTACCATTATAACAAGAATATATAATCTCTAAAATTTTAGAGGTTACATAATTGCCATGTAAAATGAAGATAAATGATGTAGAACGATACGTAGAACGAAGATAAAGTAGATAGAACGATACGTAGAACGAAGATAATCGATGTTGAACGATATATAGAACGAAGATCATACTCGAAGTACAAGTAGTGATATTGAGGCATGTAATATTGAGGCTTGTGTTATTGGTGGTAATGATGCCAATGCTGGTGGTACTATTGATGTCGGTGATGTTGCTGGTGCTAGTAAGTTTTGCATCATATTCTCCAACGCCATGACTCGAACGTGAAGCTCGTTAACTTCTTCTATTACTCCGGGATGATTGGCGGTCGTAACAAGCGGATGAATAAAGTTTAGAATTATAGATAGAATATAATCGTGACGAGATATTCGGGAACTGAAGGTAAAAATGGTGTTTCGAACAGGTTCGCCGGTAAGTGTTTCGGGTTCTTCGCCGAGGGTGCAGGTTGGTGGGTGAAAAGGATCGCGTTCTTCTTGTCTCCATTGGTTAAGTCGACTACGAACCCATCAGATGAATTGGGGATGGATGATTGGTTGATTCATTCTGGTGACGCTGCTTTCGGAGCTGGAGTGGGACTCCATATCGGAATCCGAGAGGCTTGAACTAGTGGTGAGTTCCATTTTGCTCGGTTAGATAAAGAGTTTTTGATATGAAATGAATTTCGGATATCGGATGATATTCTAATTACATAGAATATCTATGCATAGTACAGAAGATCTCATAGATTACGGAAAGAATTAAGGAAACGTGTCAGATAAAGTCTACAGTAACAGATACGCTAAGATATGAATTAGCAGATAGGCTAAGATATGAATTTTGTCTATACACTATCTATCAAATAAGTGCAGGAAGTCTTGTCTAGACTTAGGAATGATAATCAGGTAATTTTTCCACTAGGAATGATAAACAATACTTATAATATGCAGCTAAGGTCGAAGTCCAGACTCGCTAATACATACTAACGACTATCAGTTAGACACACTAATGCAAGACCTGGTTCACTAAGACCAATGCTCTGATACCACCTGTGAGGACCCGTCCTAATCCACCTGGACGAAGTCATCAACATTTGGTCCCATTGCGAGGTACTGTCCTAAATATGCAGGAATGACTCCAAGTAATATGAGCAAATGCACAGCGGAAGACTTCTTTCATACCTGAGAATAAACATGCTTAAAAGTGTCAACCAAAAGGTTGGTGAGTTCATAGGTTTATCGTAACAATCATTTCAATATGTTAATAGACCACAAGATTTCATAATCATAAACATAATACACTCGCAAGTGTATGTAAAGCATTCTAAGTGGTTGAGCACTTGATAACCATACTTAACATTTAATCAATGTCGCATATTCCCTTTATTATGAAATCTCACTACACCGTACCAAGTGTAGTCACCAAAACGAAGTACTGTGCAACCATTGAATACTGGTCGTCCAGTCCGGTTGGGGTTATCAGGCCCGATAGATCTATCAACAGGATTTGCGTTTACAATAACACATGTAAATAGTAGTTACCAAGCTACAGGGAAGTATGCCAGTGGTACAACTCAACGTAGAATATATTTTTAAGTACTTGTGTCTATTTCGTAAACATTTATAAAAGCAGCGCATGTATTCTCAGCCCAAAAATATATATTGCAAAAGCAATTAAAAAGGGAGCAAATGAAACTCACCATAATGTATTTTGTAGTAAAAATACATATGACGACATTGAATAAGTGTAGGGTTGGTCTCGGATTCATGAACCTATATAATTTGGATATTTATTAATACACATAATTGTAACTGAACAAATTTATTTATTATATCATTAATTTTTATATAATGTATATTTAATTTGTGTATATTTTCATAATGGTTCATATTTATATAGTTATATTAATATATTCATATTTATATACATAATTGTTTAAATGTTATATTTAAAAAAAAACAATAGTTTTTGTTATTTGTAAGTATTTATGTCATTAATATTAATAGGTTTGATATATACATTTATGTGAATTTCCAATAAAATTTTTGTATATACAGTATGTACATTCTATGCTCAAAAATGTTTATCTGTTTTAAAAAAATTAGTTTTTGATATTAATAATGATAACATTAATAATCCTATTACTTCAAAATAATACTTATCTTGATAATAATATTTATAACAATCTTATTATTAATTGTAATCTTAATAAAATACTTTTGTTAATAATAATCATAATTGTAACCAGGGTTAGGATAATAATAATAATGATAATAATAATAATGGGTAACTAATACTTGCATTAGTAATAATAATAATACCAATAACTAGTGTTCGTAATACTTAATAATAATAATAATACTAATAATAATTCTAGTGTCTAATGATAATCTAATTATAATAATAGTCATATATTCATAACCTTTAATGATAATAATAATAATAAAAATAATAATAGAAATAGAAATAATAATAGTATTAAATTATACCTTTGTAGTCTTAAAAAGAATTAAAGTGCCTGAGACGGGACTCGAACCCAAGACCTCTCGCATGCCTCAAACAGACTCAACCATCTATCCATCTGTTTCTCTTCCGATATTAATTCCCTCACCAATTTATTTAACTCATACATTCTATTCTACCCTTACCTCCTTCGACCCCAGCTAAAACAAAAGGAAACAGAAAAGATAGTAAGCAGTCGTCGCTGCTAGGGAGAAAGAAATTGATTCGGACCAATACAGTTTCTTTAGCCCAATAAGCTAATCAAGTTGACGATGGCCCAAGATTAAATAGAAAAAGATTCGGCCCATGATTCAAGTTGGTTTGGTTGTAGTTGAATTCGAATAGGTCAATATCGAATATTTTAGAGCTATAATTCTAAACACAATCCTCTTTTGTCTGCCACTAGGTTAAAAGTAGTTCCACTTGCACAACATATCATGAATTCTATAATGGTTTTTTTTAAAGGGTAGTTCATCAAATGGGAAACTTGGAATTGGGATTATATTTATGTATATATATATATATATATATATATATATATATATATATATGATCCGTGATTCCCCCTCTCCCATCTTGCTATTCAAAAAAAAAAAATTGAAAATAACATCACGATGCTGTAGTTTTCAGTTTATGTGAGTGGTGATGGGATGGCAGTTTGGGTAAATTCACAAAAGAAACGAGAAAGTAGTAAGTATTAATAATGGTTTCGGAAATGGTTGCTTGTGTGGTCCTTGCACGTAATGTAAACAAACAGAAAAGATAGAGTGAGAGGGAAACGATGAAAGATAAAGGTAGGGTGATTTAGAAGATGGTGATGCCTGGTGATTGTTTCACGAAAAGAAAACAACAATTATTTGGCATAGGAGGTTGATGGTGGTTCTTCATTGTTTGGTTTGTATTTAGGATCGACAGAAAGAAAACGTCATAGCAGTTGCAGTAGTTGCAACGAACAAGAACTTGGCAACAAGGTGGCTTTTTGAGGTGATTTACGATTCAAACAGAATTATAGCAGTAGCACAAACTGTTGTTTGATTAGCAAGTCTTCGTTATGATTATGGTGGTGGTGATACAAGTGGACTTTTGATGGTAGTTTACAATAGTACAAGATTAGGATAATAGTATGTAATGGTTAGTATATCTTGGTGGTGATTAGTTGTGGTGGTGATGACGATAGTGGTTTGGTTTTGGGCGAAATATGTTCACGAGCAAGAATGAATGCCAGTGAAAGAAGAAAAAAAAATGTTCTTATTTATTTTCTGTTTTTAAAAATTTGATGACTGATAAAGATTTTGTAATGTTGATTTATTGTGCAATAACGCTGAGTAATTTCTTGGTTTTATAGCAAAATAGGCCGACTCATATTATTCGTTTAAGTACAGAAATAAAAAAAAATTAAAAGGAGAATTGATGTATATCTGCTTTTGTCATGTAGGTATGATTAAGATTCGATATTTAATCAAATAAGAAACAGAAACAAAATTGAGTCACAGTAGGATAACGATTGAAAACAGATGGTATGAATAATTGATTTTTAATTATCCTTAATTAATATTAATAATTAATTAATAATAATAATAACAAAAATAAAAATAATAATAATAATAATAATAATAATAATAATAATAATAATAATAATAATAATAATAATAATAATAATAATAATAATAATGATAATAATCATAATAATAACAATAATAATAATGATTTTTAATAATACCGGTAATAATAATATCTAATAAAAATATTATTATTAATCATAATAACTAAAATTTTTATTTTCCTTACTAGTTATAATAATAATGATATTAATAATGTTAACAATAATATTAATGATAAGATAACAAATTAAATGTTTCAAATTTTATATCTATATATCATATATACACATAAATGTTCGTGAATCGTCAGGCTTGGTCAAAGGGTAACTGATATAGATTTCAAACTTTCTAGACTCAACATTACAGATTTTGCTTATCGTGTCGGATACATATAAATGTTAAAGTTTAAATTTGGTCGGAAATTTCCGGGTCATTACAACAAAGGTCTAAACTTTCTTAAGCATAATGGAATACAGGGTTTACCATATCCGAGAGACGTGATGTATTTCGATGTTTTACTTAATGATTAGGTTTAAAAGATAGTTAGGCCCATAAAGAGAGTTCAACCATAAAGAACACTATGACCAAGTCATGTTTGACTTCCATGAATACATTTATCCTAACGGTCCAATCCTTTATGTGTTTAAACAAACAGTTCCTTAATTAACCAAGAATCCCTCAAGCGGGCTGCAACGCTTAAGACCGCGTTATGGTGAAGTGTACTAATAAGCGCTGACCGGGTTCCATGGCCTTACGTAGCAAAGGTACAACTTACAACAACCGATGTGCTTCAGCGTGCACGTACGAAGTTTATATGCTTAGTGACTAGCATGGTCTAGGACCGACAATGTACTAGGGGTCTAGATAGATATTTCACTATGAAGGAGTCCTCAGTCAGAATACAAGGCTCGGTGGACTTACTACAGCCGGTGTGCCTCAGTAAAACTTACGTTATATCTGATATACTTCTCTTACCAAGGGGTGACACAGATAGTGTACTCTGAATTGGGGTTCGCGACTTCCCAATAACAGAGCCAATAACTACGTTCTATTATTTGGAAAAACGATTGAGTTCAAAGCATAATCGGAAAGTATCTCGACAACATACACAAGCCATAATATTATTTCGGCATTATAACTGACTACATCATAACATACACTAAAGATAACTACTCGCTAATCATGGCAACAATATCACAAAGCATAATAATGGAAAACATTATATAAAGACAAAGGATATAAGTACCAGTAGATTAAACGATTTTTGAATACAAAAGTGACAACTTCAAACTCCAGACCGCTCCTAATACAATCTTCAGCATTCTTCTCCGGGTACTAGGTTTCCCACACAGAGTTGAAGACCTTGAAAGTATGAATAATATAGTAGAAAGAGAGAGAAAAAAGTGAATTGAAGTGTGTGTAAAAATGGATGACAAAGACCCTTTAAATAGACTTAAAATTTGCCTACAAACGGCTGGCAGGCTATTTGGCAGGCCGTTTGGCAAACCGTTTGCACGGGTCATTTTCCAGCCTTGCCCGTTTGCTGTGCCCGTTTAATCTGGCCGTGTGGCAGGCCATTTGCCATACTGGCAAACCGTTTGGCAGCCCATTTGGCTAGCTGATTTGCTGGATCATAACTTGATTTCTTGTCTTTCATCGTTTTCGCTCTAGAATCTTTGTTTTAGCTCCGATTCTCTTGATAAAGTTTGGAACTTTATTCTTTTTGGGCCTTAATACCGAGGTGAAAACGTGACTTTTTAGGCGATATCAGAAAGTCATGTACAATTGGCTCCTTATTTTGGCTTAACAAGTGGTACAACAACATGCAAGCAATATTGTTTACTAAGTTTATCCGAATAGGGACAACAAAGATCATTTGATCTAATTCCGGGTTTTCTTTCTCTTCTCTTCTCTATTCTAATTCAAATTGTCCCTCAATTTTACTAAATTACATCATTCAATGCAATGAGGGCATTACATTAAACGAAATGTAGAGGGAGAGTTAAAATCTCGGGTCATTTTGAACTTTTTGGATAAAGCTTGTCACATGCACTATAAAAATGGCAAAACTTGCAATGTTGATAAATTTTTTGGAACAAGTTTTTAACCATTACAATATACATATCGTTAACACTTAATTGGTTAAAGCTTGTATTTTTGGGGAAAGTAAAGTCTTTTCCCTTATGTTTTAAAACCTAATGAAGTAAAGTCTTCCTTTTGTTCTTGTAATTCTCAAGTGGGAGTAAAGTCTTCCACTTCCAAAATGGTTCATGTACTTAAAGTTGATAAAATCAAAAGAGAATAAAAGGTTTTTGCACGGAAGTAAAGCCTTCCATGTGTGTTTCAAAACTCAAGTGTCTAAAGCTTAAAGCTTTAACACTTCCGGATGACTCAAGTCCATCCATCAAAGGGAGTCAAGTCTCCCGAATGTCGTCTTACTTGGTGTGGGATACTTCCTAATCCACATCATATTATATTGATATTGATTGATTCATCATTTCACGATGTTTCAACCGATGTATCATACCGAGGGAAAAGGAGCCACCGAGCTTTACCATGTGCTATCCTCTTTAGGAGTAATGGCTTCATGCTAGTGTTTCTTAGACAACACACACCATAGCCAAAAGCTGTGGCACAATGTTCTTGCAATTAACGGAGGGGTAGTTCGTACTTCCTACCCTTTCTAAACATAAGCATAAAAGCTTATTATATGGGAAGTAGCCAAGTGTTTTAATCACTTTCGGGAGAGTCGAGTCCTCCTATATCATTTTGGAAGTCAAGTCTTCCAAACTTGGAAGTAAAGACTTCCAAGTTAAGTTGAGATCAAAAAGACCTAACCATGAAAGTAAAGTCTTTCAAGTATCGTGCCATGAACCCACCGATAAACTCACACCCAAGGTAATTGCTCTTCCATAGCTATTGACACTTCATAGTATGTTTACAAGAGGAGTAGCTACCCTTGTGGTCAGCCCATCACCGGGATGGCTTGTATGCACATCGCGTTTATGAGCCCAAGATAGTTATCATCTCATCACGTTCAACACCGGGAGGTAGTTCACTTTTGAGATATATCGGTTCAATAGCTATTCGTGTGGTTATCCTAAAATCGGGATGGCTATGGATGCACAAAGCTTTTAAACCATAAAATTTTTGGAAAACTTGTCTTATTTCACAACTTGACTTGTTTTCCCTTTCTAAAATCAAAAATGGTTTTCTAAAAAGCCTTGTTTTCCTTAAGGCTAAACTTTTTCTTGGGTGACTCATGTAACTTAGCGCTCTATTGTACCGAAAATAAGCTTGTGGGCAATCCTTGACTCGTGATGAGGAAAGTGGGTATGAAGGTGAAGTTTATGTTGATAAAAGCTCCTAGAAAGGTGTTCTATAAAAATATTAATTCTTGATTTTATTATACTTAAATGAAAAATCTTGTGGATACTTGAGCCTTTCTAGGGAGCAAAGTTTGTTGATTTGTTAGTTTGTGAAGTTTTCAGCATGGAGATGTTTAGTCTAGGCTTGAATTTGATTGATTTAGAGGATGTTTGAAGAGATGATGAAATGTCTCGTTCATATCGATTATAAAGTTCCATATTAATTAATTTCGTTGCGAGGTTTTGACCTCTATATGGAGACATTTTTCAAAGACTGCATTCGATTTTAAAACAAACCATAACCTTTATTTTATTGATAAAGGTTTAAAAATATTACGACGATTGTCAAATAATGATAATCTAAAATATAGCGTTTTCACATGACTATTACATAATGGTTTACAATAATATTACACATCAACTTAAGTCTTCGAATGCAGTTTTTAAACAATATTATACAAGCATGCTGACTCCAACTCTTATCCATACATTAGCATGCAATAGTGGAAGCTCTTAATAATCACCTGAGAATAAACATGCTTAAAACGTCAACAAAAATGTTGGTGAGTTATAGGTTTAACCTATATATTTATCAAATTGTAACAATAGACCACAAGATTTCATTTTTTTTCATACATATACATCTCATATCAAGCATTTCGCAAACTGCATAGAGAATAAAATTCATTCATATGTTGAACACCTGGTAATCGACCTTAACAAGATGCATATAGAATATCCCCATCATTCCGGGACTCTCATCGGATATGATAAATTGAAGTACTAAAGCATCCGTAACTCGGATGAGGCTTGTTGGGCCAAATAGATCTATCTTTAGGATTCGCGTCAATTAGGGGCCATTTCCCTAATTCTTAGGCTACCAAGCTAAAAAGGGGCATATTCGGTTCGATAATCCAACATAGAAAGTATTTTCGATTACTTGTGTCTATTTTGTAAAATATTTATAAAACTGCATGTATTCTCATCCCAAAAATAATAGATTTTTAAAAGTGGGACTATAACTCACTTTCACAGATTTTTCCTTCGTTGGAATATATTCACAACATTTTTTATTACGTTTTTATGATTTAAGTTTGTTAAGTTAGCAGTGCTCGTTAGTAACCTACAACTAGTTGTTCATAGTTAGATGTACAGAAATAAATCAATATATATTATCTCGAATCAATCTATGACCTAGTGTATACAAGTCTCAGGCTAGATCATAACTCAAAGTATATATATTATTTTAGAATCAACCTCAACCCTGTATAGCTAACTCAAGCATTACTGCATATAGAGTGTCTATGGTTGTTTCGAAATATATATATATATATATATATATATATGGGTCGATATGATATGTCAAAACATTGTATACGTGTCTATGGTATCCCAAGATTACATAATATGTATAATATAAATTAGTTAGGATATGTTTAGTCTAGATTTGTTACAAAATTTTCGTAGCTAAAACTAGCAAATTTATCCAATTTTGTTTTACCCGTCATTTCTTCGTTTCAAATCCATTTTGAGTGATTCAAGTTGCTATGGTTTCATAATGAACTGAAATTTATGAAACTAAACAGAAAAAGTATAAGTATATAGTCGAAAATATAGGTTACAAGTCATTCTTTAAAGAGGTAGTCATTTCCGTCGAAAGAACGACATCTTGATAATCATTTTGAAAAACATACTTCCACTTTGAGTTTAACCATGATTTTTGGATATAGTTTCATGTTCATAAGAAAAATCATTTTCCGAGAAGAACAACTTTTAAATCAAAGTTTATCATAGTTTTTAATTATCAAACCCAAAACAGCCCGCGGTGTTACTACAACGGCGTATGTCCGGTTTTACGATGTTTTTTCGTATTTACAGGTTTTAAATCATTAAGCTAGCATATCATATAGATATAGAACATGTGTTTAGTTGATTTTAAAAGTTAAGTTAGAAGGATTAACTTTGTTTGCGAACAAGTTTAGAATTAACTAAACTATGTTCTAGTAATTACA
Source organism: Rutidosis leptorrhynchoides (assembly GCF_046630445.1). Taxonomy (NCBI): domain Eukaryota; kingdom Viridiplantae; phylum Streptophyta; class Magnoliopsida; order Asterales; family Asteraceae; genus Rutidosis; species Rutidosis leptorrhynchoides. The sequence continues at coordinate 312,117,599 of NC_092335.1, read as the reverse complement.
AGTTTAAATCTTCGAATATGATAGTTATATATATATATGAATCGAATGATGTTATGAACATCATTACAACCTTAAGTGTAGTAGGTAAACCTACTAGAAATGATGAAAAATAAACTTGAGCTTCAAAGGATCTTCGATGGCTAGGAAGTTCTTGAAGTAGAATCATGACACGAAAACAAGTTCAAGTAAGATTACTACTTGAATTAAGATAGTTATGTTTATAGAAATTGAACCAAAGCTTGAATATGATTCTTAACTTTGATTTAGAATGAAAACCTACTGAGATTAACAAAAGTTTCTTGATATTGGATGATTACTTGGAATGGATTTGAAAGCTTGGAAGTAATCTAGCAAGTTTGAAAGATTTATTGAAGTGTTCTTGAATGGTTGTTTTTATGATGATTAAAGCTTGTAATTGAAGATAAAAGATGGTGAAAATGCTTGGAGATGATCAAGTATGATGTTAGGAGTATTTTGAGAGAGAATTTGGAGTGTAATTATAAGAAAATGGAATAGAAAAATGAGGTGAAATCATAAAAACGTTTTTACTCATTATAAAGAAAGAAAAGATTATTAAGTTTGTTTTCTTGCTAAATAATTCATGCTAGTTGAAAAATGATTGGTTTCACATGTTCCTTAATCATTTAAGGCTGCTAAGGAGCAGATTTTTTATGTGTATATACCAATAGTGTGTACATCTAGGAGCTGGGTATTGTACGAGTACGAATACGGTTGTATATGAGTAGAATTGTTGGTGAAAATGTATGAGGATGTAATTGTAAGCATTTTTGCTAAGTAGAAGTACTTTGATATGTGTCTTGAAGTCTTTCAAAAGTGTACTAATACATCTAAATACACTACATGTATATACATTTTAACTGAGTCGTTAAGTCATCGTTAGTCGTTACATGTAAGTGTTGTTTTGAAACCTTTAAGTTAACGATCTTGTTAAATGTAATTAATTCACTGTTATTATACTTTAATGAGATGTTAAATTATTATGTTAACATGATAACATGGTGTATGAATATATCTTAACATCATATATATATATATATATATATATATATATATATATATATATATATATATATATATATATATATATATATATATATATATATATATATATATATATATATATATATATATATATATGTGTGTGTGTGTGTGTGTGTGTGTGTGTGTTAAAATACTATTACAACGATAATCGTTATACATATGTATTGTTTCAAAATCCTTAAGTTAGTAGTCTCATCTTACTCGTGTAGTTCATTGTTAATACGCTTAATGATATATGTAATTATCATTTCATGATGTTAAACATAGTGTATTAACATCTTAATATGATACATATGTATTTAGTAAGACGTTATTATAACGATAATCGTTATATATATCGTTTCGAGTTTCCTTAATTCAATAGTCTCATTTTATGTATATAACTCATTGTTAATATACCTAGTAAGATACTTTCTTATCATAATATCATGTTAACTATATATATATATATATATATCCATATATATATCATCATATAATTTTTACAAGTTTTAACGTTCGTGAATCGCCGGTCAACTTGGGTAGTCAAATGTCTACATGAAACTCATTTCAAATAATGAAGTCTTAACAAGTTTGATTGCTTAACATGTTGGAAACATTTAATCATGAAAACATAGTTTTCATTTAATATATAATGTTGGAAAATTTCAGGTGACTAAAGTACCTACCCGTTAAATAAATTTCGTCCCGAAATTTTAAGCGGTTGAAGGTGTTGACGCATCTTCTGGAAATAAGTGCGGGTATTCCTTCTTTATTTGGTCTTCACGTTCCCAGGTGAACTCGGGTCCTCTACGTGTGACGACCCGGGAATTTTCGACTAAATTTAAACTTAATCTTTATTTGTTGTCGACACAATAAGCAAAGTCTGTAACGATGAGTCTCGAAAACTTTGAACTGTGTTCATGTGTACAATTGACCTTTGACCAGTTCCGACGATTCACGAACAATTGGGTGTAAATAAATATGTAAATATATATATATATATATAAAAATATAAATACAAACACAAGAATAAATATAACAGTATACATAATATTTAAGTAATCAAATACACATTAATCAATTGGTATTAAAAAGGGTAAAATAATAAATAAAATAGTTAGGTTACCATTATAATGAATATATGAATTATATTAATAATTATTTGTACATTTATATATATATAATTGATGTGCGTAGAGGTGTATATGAAATTGCTTTATTTTTACAAGGAAATACTATTAAATACGATACAATTTTACACAAGATATTTATTTATTTATAGAATGGATATACCTAAACCTTGCTACAACACTTATAGGCAGTGTACCTAATCATACAGTAGTGTAGTTTTTAGTAAGTCCGGTTCGTTCCACAGGGGGACGGTTACACTATATTTTTATATAATTACATTTGTACAAAAATATATAAATATATATATATAATAATAATATATAAAAGGGGGGTTTACCGTTTAATGACTGGTTTGTCGATTTTATATTTTAAGCGAAGCGTAAAGTAAATTTAATTAACAAAATAAAATAAATAACAAAAAATATAAATGACGAATAATTAAAGGTGCGATGAAATATAAAATAAAATAATTATGCTTATTTAAACTTCCGTAATCATGATGTTTGATGTGTTGATTTTAGTTTTATGCCCATGGGTTAATTGTCCTTTGTCCTGGATTATTTAATATGTCCGTCTGGTTTTTGTCCATAACCGTCCATCAGTCATAAATATAAAGTGCGAGTGTCCTCGTCAAATTATCCTTATACCCGAAGTCAAATATTCCAACTAATTGGGGACTTAAACTGTAACAAGGTTTTAATACTTTGTTTAATAATTACACCAGGTTATCGACTGCGTGTAACCCAAGATTTTAATACTTTGTTATCAATTATGCCAAGTGTCCTTGTACATAATTTCACCCCTGTTTTAAAAATTCTAGTGACTATTAATCCATTCCCGTGTCCGGTTAAATGAACTATTATTCGTACATATAAATTCCCCGCCCATCGTGTCCGATCGAGTGTATATGGTTATTTATAGGGATGTCCAATTGTAAATCTTTATATTAAAATTAACAAACTATCATTTAGTTAAACAAATATAAAGCCCATTAATAGCCCATAGTCTAATTTCCACAAGTGTCGTTCTTTTGTCCAAACCCCAATTATGGTACAAAGCCCAATTACCCCGTCTTTAATATTTAGTCCAAGATCATGATTACTTTGGCTCAAATAAGCATAATAATAACTTAAGTACGAGACATTAATTTAAAAAGGAGAACATAACTTACATTGAGTATTTATCGCGTAGTGTTACACGGACAGAATTTTGAATTCAAAAACCCGTAAAATAACCTTTACATAACCCGAACTAATCTAATATAAAACTACCCTATACTATATATATATATATATATATATATATATATATATATATATATATATATATATATATATATATATATATATATATATATATATATATATTATATCTTACAGAGTATTATTATTATTGTGTAAAAATATCGACAGAATGCTCGAGCTTTTATAGGCCATTTCTGAATTTTGCAGCTCCGCGAGTCGACGTTATTAAATAATAATATAATATATATATATAATATTTAAGAATTATTTATATATTATATTTTATTTATGTGCATAGGTGACTTGTAATTTTTTCACCGTTGAGTCGCGCGTTGAGAGTTTACTCATGTCCTGGTTCCGAATTTTCGAACGTCCTTGCGTACTATTTTATATCATGTACTTTGCATTTTGTAACTTGTACTCTTGTAATTTTTAGATGTTTCTCATCATTAAATTGAACCACTTGGATTGTATCATGTACATTTGAGCTTTTTGGACGTTTTTGTCTTCAAATCTTCGTTTTCGCCTTTTGTCTTCGCACTTATTTATTTAAACGAATATTACTTGAAAATAGAACAATTGCAACTGAAAACTTTACATATCGGAAGGATATTGCTACTAAATATATGTTCAGTTGGAGCACTATCAAATATCCCCACACTTGAACGTTGCTTGTCCTCAAGCAATACATAACTTGAAATAATATAATACATCACACGAATCACTTCTTTATTCTTCACACTTTGTACATCAGTGATTTTGATATGGCGGTATGAACAATGGTAGTAACGATGTGGTTTACAGTCCCACATGACTATGAAAATTTAGATCCTTAAGGAAATTAGATTTTTATGAAAACATTTGATCTTTTGAAAATTTATTCTACCTTTTACCCTAGATAAGTTTTCTGGAATAACCCTTTACCGGTGTTTGCAAAATGTTTTTGTGGGTTTTGTGGGTTTCAGATTTGAAAATTTTAGCTCAAAACTTATGGTTTTGTGTCACCCACTTGCTAACCTTGTATTAGGAAAGCAAAACGTCCAGTATACTTGCTCCGTATATTACCTTTCGGTAAACTACCATCCGGTTGTAAAGGAAAGCTTTGAACAAGCAACTGTTAAGGCAATGTACCGTGACATGCTTTTGATTATGGTCTATATCGTGTTGGATGCTAGTACTATCCTTTGTATGAGCAATAGTAAAGATCATCCTATAGTTTTTCGGTCTGGCACAAGGTCCTGTCTTCGACCATGCTATGCAACCACCGTTCTTACGGTTGACACCCGATTTGGTTCAGGTGACCTAATGAATTCCAGGTGAATTTCTAGGATTTTACGTTCAATGGTAATGAACGCATTGAAAATAGGTTTTCAGAAAACAAATCGGTTTGTAATTTTGATCAAAATATTTTCTCGTTCAAGCTCGAGTTTAGATATCATCGAATTCCATGAGTTTGTAATTTCTCAATCTTTAAGGTCAATCTCAAGGATTGAGTAATATCAGGCTTAAAAGCTGATTTTTAATCTTTAAGGAGATTATCCTTTCTGGGGGTCTGATTCATTAGTCTTATCAAGCTAATTTGCACGGCGCCCTCCCCATTTTACGAGACAGATCCTCTCATGGTTAGGATAAGTCTGACCACTTGGCGACCTTGTTTGATGCTGAGGTCCGTGGATTTCCTGCTGATTTTAGTGATGACTTTTCTAGATTTTTCGTCAATCTACAGCTGGTCTGGACGACAAATTCCTGACCTAAATCAAGAAGCACGTGTCTTTTTCGGAAGACTTTACTTCCTTTTAATGATGGAATTGATTCATCGTGTAAATCCATCTTTCTTTCAATAAACCGGGTAAAACAGTTAATTTAGTCCAAAACAAAAGTACCTGCATTAAACTTTACAGAAACATGTGATAGATAGTTTTTAATTGAATAACTTGGTACATTCTCCCCACACTTGGCTTTTTTCTTGCGTCTTTTTATATCCTAATAAATAAATTCAAGCGTTTTAGTTGTTTCTCAATTTATGTCCTTTCCGAGGTAACAATAATTTCGGCATTAACACCTAGTTTTATCGTTCATAAATATGTATAAACATGATTTTAAATTCATTAGTTTGAAAAATTTTAAAATTTTCAAAATATTTAGAAAATAAGCCAAGTATAAACCCGAGAGAATTTATAACCCTTCCCCACACTTGAGATCATGCAATGCCCTCATTTGCATGAAATCAGACTCTAATTATAAATTCATGAGGGTGATTAGTGTAGAAAAGTGATTGAAAATACCCAGTTTGTAATTACAAAGCTCGTCGAATGATAGATGGCGCACCTCATCGTTCATTCCTTCTTATTTTATCACACATGTTTTTCTTCAAAAACGGTTGCTTTTCTGGACTGTTTGCTAATTTTTTAAAATGCGTCTTTTACCCTAATCGTGCATTTTTATTAACGAGTTATACACTAACCCGAACCCCTAATTTAACGTTAAGTGGGGTTAGACTTCCCCACACTTAGCTGACGACATGTGAAGTTGGTAGAATAAGTTCCACGAATTAGAATAGTGAGCCAGTTATTTACATCTCGGGTGGTGTATAATATATTAATGGGTTTAAAGTTTAGAACCACCCGATCATCACTACTTAATTCTTTTTTAAGTGTAGCTTTTAGTAAATGGAAATGTCTCTTTTCTGGTTCTTGGTCAAATGGATCGTTATACACCGACATACATACTATAGGGTGGACAATTCCTAACATTTCCTTCCGTTCATTCTCAGGATCAAAGGTTTCACCTTTATTACCCAATTGGGTGAAATTCGAGGTGTCAATATCTATTACAGGTCGTCGTTCATCTTCGATGGATGACTCGTCTATTGAGAATATTGGGTTGGAAGGTTGTGGAATGGTGAATTTCGGGATCGAAGTAGATTCTTCTTCATTAACGGTACTTATCGGTCCCACTACTTTGGTCTCGAGGGTAAAATTTTCAACGTTATCGTTTTCCTAAGAGTACCAATTTGTCACCCTTACTTCTTCTTCATTCATTGATTGATCGATAATTTCGTCGGTAGAGGCTAATGTGTCGACATGTTGTGAAATTGGTAAAGCTGAATAAAAAGTATCATCGGGATAGTTGGTGATTTCGGAGCTCTCGAATTCATCAAAATTCGATGATATAAAATTTTCTTGCACAATACTCCTCAGATCAACAGGTGTGTAATCTGATAGGGTTTCAGCTTGCCGATTTACAAACTCTCTCATTTGTTCATTTTGGGCATCAAGTTCTTCGAGTTTGATTTTCATATAATCTAAAGAATTTTCAGGCACATAATTTTCCTCGTCTTCTGGTTGTTGAGTTTGGATATATTCTTGTGAATAATCCCAATTAGAATTGTATTCCTCATAATCGTTCCATTCAGGTTCCATGGGTGCATAATTTTCCATAGGAATGTAATAATGACATTCCCATGTTGAGTGATAATCTCTACATATTTCACAACCAGTTATTGTTTCATCATTCGTGATCCAAGATTGACCGAATGAATTGTCATCAACACCTGTTTGAGAGTATTGATGAAATTGATTTCGGATGTCATAAAGAGTTTCTAAGATATTTTCGAGATTTTCCATAACGCGTTTTTAACCAAATTTTAGCTACAATGTGGTGCATTTACTAATTATCCTATTAGTTATAAAAAAAATAAAAAAATTATATAAGTTATCAAATTAATAGACTTTTCTGCTTTTGCCCACGTTTCGAATAGCCAATAGATGCAGCAGGGAGCCAAAACCCTTTAAATCGGAAGCTCACAACTCAGCCACTAACAAATCCAACTATTACTACGAAGCAGAAAATTTGGATGTCTATCAATTTAACCGCTTAAAATAATTTTTCGTTGAAATTTTAAAGAAATTATAGAGAAGAAATAGAGAAAATTCTAAGTCCTAAAAACTAGATCGTCGAGAAATAAGAAAGAAAAAGAATACGCGTCGAAAAACGTCAAAAAATAAAAATAAGAAAGAAAAACGTCGAAACTTAAAAGTCTAAAAATTATATCTAAAAAGTTGCGCCTAAAGGTCTAAAGGTAAATGCAATTTTATTCAGAAAACGGCAATTACTTAAAGGCACTAAAATCTATTTAAAACTAAAGCAAAAAACGGCATCGCAAAATTCCAAAGCGCCTAAATCTTAATCTAAAGAAAAAGCACTTAAGGGATTTTACGGCAAACCCTAAGAATCTATACATATAAAATAACTACGGAAAAACTAATTTTAAAACTAATTTTAAAACTAATTGCGAACGAAAAATATACAAAATATTACGATTACACTAAATAAAAGGATACAAATTATAAAAAGTGATAAAATTACTTATTTTTATAAAAAAATATTATTTTTATATTTTATAAAAGTATTAATTTTTTATATATTAAAACTAAATATAATTAATTATAACTAATTAATTTAAAAACTTAAACTAAATAATAATAATAAAGTAATTAGGGTTAAATAATAATAATAATTAATAATACCCCGTAATTAATGCTTTTTAGGGTTTCTTTGTGGCCTGACAGGGCGGCTCCGCGAGTCGCGATGTCCCGTTCCAGAAAATCTCCGCGAGTCGCGGAGGTTGAAAAACGTTTTTTTTTAATTTTATATTGTTTTTCTAAAAATATATATAAATATATTTATACAAAAATAAATTAAAAATATAGCATTTCGCCGATTTCCCCGGCAGCGGCGCCAAAAATACTTGATGTGCGTAGAGGTGTATATGAAATAGCTTTATTTTTACAAGGAAATACTATTAAATACGATACAATTTTACACAAGATATTTATTTATTTATAGAATGGATATATCTAAACCTTGCTACAACACTTATAGGCAGTGTACCTAATCGTACAGTAGTGTAGTTTTTAGTAAGTCCGGTTCGTTCCACAGGGAGACGGTTACACTATATTTTTATATAATTACATTTGTACAAAAATATATAAATATATATATAATAATAATATATAAAAGGGGGGTTTACCGTTTAATGACTGGTTTGTTGATTTTTTATTTTAAGCGAAGTGTAAAGTAAATTTAATTAACAAAATAAAATAAATAACAAAAAATATAAATGACGAATAATTAAAGGTGCGATGAAATATAAAATAAAATAATTATGCTTATTTAAACTTCCGTAATCATGATGTTTGATGTGTTGATTTTATTTTTATGCCCATGGGTTAATTGTCCTTTGTCCTGGATTATTTAATATGTCCGTCTGGTTTTTGTCCATAACCGTCCATCAGTCATAGATATAAAGTGCGAGTGTCCTCGTCAAATTATCCTTATACTCGAAGTCAAATATTTCAACTAATTGGGGACTTAAACTGTAACAAGGTTTTAATACTTTGTTTAGTAATTACACCAGGTTATCGACTGCGTGTAACCCAAGGTTTTAATACTTTGTTATCAATTATGCCAAGTGTCCTTGTACATAATTTCACCCCTGTTTTAATAATTCTAGTGACTATTAATCCATTCCCGTGTCCGGTTAAATGAACTATTATTCGTACATATAAATTCCCCGCCCATCGTGTCCGATCGTGTGTATATGGTTATTTATAGGGACGTCCAATTGTAAATCTTTATATTAAAATTAACAAACTATCATATAGTTAAACAAATATAAAGCCCATTAATAGCCCATAGTCTAATTTCCACAAGTGTCATTCTTTTGTCCAAACCCCAATTATGGTACAAAGCCCAATTACCCCGTCTTTAATATTTAGTCCAACATCATGATTACTTTGGCTCAAATAAGCATAATAATATCTTAAGTACGAGACATTAATTTAAAAAGGAGAACATAACTTACATTGAGTATTTATCGGGTAGTGTTACACGGACAGAATTTTGACTTCAAAAACCCGTAAAATAACCTTTACATAACCCGAACTAATCTAATATAAAACTACCCTATACTATATATATATATATATATATATATATATATATATATATATATATATATATATATATATATATATATATATTATATATATATATTTATTTATTATATCTTACAGAGTATTATTATTATTGTGTAAAAATATCGACAGAATGCTCGAGCTTTTATAGGCCATTTCTGAATTTTGCAGCTCCGCGAGTCGCGGCATTTTAAGCCTTCAAACTCCGCGAGTCGCGGAGTTTGATTTTCCAGCTCACATCATTTTGGATCTTTGCTTGTCGACGTTATTAAATAATAATATAATATATATATAATTTTTAAGAATTATTTATATATTATATTTTATTTATGTGCATAGTTGACTTGTAATTTTTGCCCCGTTGCGTCGCGCGTTGAGAGTTGACTCATGTCCTGGTTCCGAATTTTCGAACGTCCTTGCGTACTATTTTATATCGTGTACTTTGCGTTTTGTAACTTGTACTCTTGTAATTTTTAAACGTTTCTCATCATTAAATTGAACCACTTGGATTGTATCTTGTACATTTGAGCTTTTTGGACGTTTTTATCTTCAAATCTTCATTTTCGCCTTTTGTCTTCGCACTTATTTATTTAAACGAATAGTACTTGAAAATAGAACAATTGCAACTGAAAACTTTACATATCGGAAGGATATTGCTACTAAATATATGTTCATTTGGAGCACTATCAATAATATATAAATATTAAATAAATGATATTATATAATATAATATTACATAATTAATAAATTGTAATATTAATATATTACAAGTTTAACTATAGTTGTTATATTATTATTACTATTAGTATTAGTAGCATTAAAAGTTATTATATGAAATTTGTTATATGAAATTGTTATATTATTAATATTACTTTTATTATTAGTATTAAATATTAATTTTAATAATAATATCATTATATAGTTATTTTAATACTATATATATATATAATTGATATATATATATATTTAATTTGTTATATCTTTATTATTTATTTGTACTAGTAATATAATAATTAATATTATTAATATAATTATTAATTATTAATTAATTAGATAAATTATATAAAGTTTATATCGTACAAATTCATTTAGGGTATCCATCAACTGTGATCGATTTTTGTTTCTGCCTTTAATCTTGTTACATGTCACAATCCAATTCACAATACAACCAAAATTTGTTTAACATCCCTTTCCACTTTATTATAATTTTTTTTTTCTTTGACTGTGTAAGATGTCGATACACTAATCCCATATATAATCGATCAATACATGAGCTGTTAGAAAATATTCATCTTCAAATATCAATTATAAACAAAAAGTGTTGGATTTTATCTGTAAAATAAACAGAAATATTTTTTTTTTACTCGCGTACCTCTGTTCTTATTGTTTTTGTCAAAACCACGATTTCAAATAAATTTTCAAAATGTGGAATTGCAGTCTTGTTAGGAATATCTCATTAAAGCTGTCTACAAAGTTTCAAATGCTAATTATTAATATCGAACTCGAATTTCTGAGTCAAACTTTATATTTCAAAAGTCAACCTTTTTGTTCATCACTAAATTCGATTTCAATTCGATGTTTTAGGATCAATTGAGGATCCATAAAGTTTCTAAGAACGTTTTACTACCTATTTCATGTTATAAATTTGTTCTAAAACGATCTCAAATTTAAAATCAAATATGGAGTTCATCATTTTTTTTTTGCGAAACAGTTCTGTCTGTTTTAAAATTTTTGTGTCTGTTAGTTTAATTCACAATTACAAGTTGTTTTCGTTTCAATTAAAGAACACAATTCGTTTAGTAAGCAATTCAAAGGTTTGTTTATTCCTCCTGGTCGATTTCTAAATTTTGAAGAAGGAAGGATTAGGGATAATTAATGTTACGGGTTATAGGAAAATGGTTTCGAAATTAATCAGAAAACGAGCAGCAGCTCAACTGGTTAGGGGGAGTGTCGGGTGTGCGAGAGGTCACGGGTTCGAGCCCGGCTTTGGGCATTTCTTTTCATGAAAGGCTTATGAGGTAGTTGTTTTTTTTATTTAGTATTATAATTTTTATCATTTTCATTATTATTATTATTATTGTTATTATTTTCACGATTATTATTAGAATTATAATTAACATTGGTATTATAATTTTTATTAGTACTAATGTATTACGAATATTATTTATTGATGTTATTATTACTAATGTAAGTATTAGTTATCATTTATTATTGTTATAATAACCCTAGTTACAATGTTGATTAATATTAGTATTATTATTATTATTACTAATATTAGATTATTATCAAACTAAGTATTATTATTAAGTAACATATTGAAATGACCCGTTCATATACATTATAAACGATTCACAATAATTGATTACATTGCGAGGTATTTGACCTCTATATGATACATTTTACAAACATTGCATTCGTTTTTAAAAGACAAAATTTCTTTACATCGAAAATTGACAGGCATGCATACCATTTCATAATATCCACTATCCAACTATAAATTGATTTAATAATAATCTTTGATGAACTCAATGACTCGAATGCAACGTTCTTCGAAATATGCTATGAAAGACTCCAAGTAATATCTTTAAAATGAGCAAATGCACAGCGGAAGATTTCTTTAACACCTGAGAATAAACATGCTTTAAAGTGTCAACCAAAAGGTTGGTGAGTTCATTAGTTTATCATAATCATTTATTTCCATCATTTTAATAGACCACAAGAATTTCATTTCCAGTTCTCATAAATATACGTCCCATGCATAGAGACAAAAATAATCATTCATATGGTGAACACCTGGTAACCGACATTAACTAGATACATATAAGAATATCCCCTATCATTCCGGGATTCTCCTTCGGACATGATATAAATTTCGAAGTACTAAAGCATACGGTACTTTAGATGGGGTTTGTTAGGCCCAATAGATCTATCTTTAGGATTCGCGTCAATTAGGGTGTCTGTTCCCTAATTCTTAGATTACTAGACTTTAATAAAAAGGGGCATATTAGGATTCGCGTCAATTAGGGTGTCTGTTCCCTAATTCTTGGATTACTAGACTTTAATAAAAAGGGGCATATTCGATTTCGATCATTCAACCATATAATGTAGTTCAATTACTTGTGTCTATTTCGTAAAACAGTTATAAAAAACATCGCATGTATTCTCAGTCCCAAAAATATATATTACAAAAGCATTTAAAAAGGGATTAATGAAACTCACGCATATAAATATTGTAAAACAGTTAATAAAGCATTTGCATGTATTCTCAGCCCAAAAACGTAAAGAGTAAAAGGGAGCAAATGAACTCACATACTGTATTTCGTAGTAAAAATACATATAACGTCATTGAACAAGTGCAAGGTTGGCCTCGGATTCACGAACCTAAATTAATTATATATAATTATGTGTTGGTCAATATTTGTCTAACAAATTAGGCCAAGTCATAGTGTACCACAATCCTAATGCTCGAGACTAATATGAAAAAGTCAACAAAAGTAAATTTGACTCAAAATAATTTCCAAAAATCTATACATGATTAATATATAGTTTAAATATCGTCGTTTTATATTTTTAAATATTTTTAAAAGATTTATTAGAGTAAATAATATAATTTATTTATTAATAAATAAAATTTTATATTAAATTGATATAATATAATATACTTTTATATATATTAAGTAATAAACTTTATAGGGTTCATTCAATATCATAAAGATAATATGATAGGTATTATTAAAGTAAGTTATTACACGTAGTAAAATATGTTTGTATCACATATTTATTTGATAAAATAATATCTATAATGATAGTAAGTAAAAGTTGTATTATTTTGTAATAATAATTATTATTATAAAAATATCAATATTTATAATTACTAAGATGACATTATGATAAAACGATAATTCTAATTATGATAACTTTAATATTTACGATAATTTTTAATATTATCTTTAAAATAATAATTCTTTTTAAAATAATAATAATAATGATATTTTAAAGTAACAATGACATTTCTATTAAAATGATAATTTTTGTTAAAATGATAGTTTTAATACTAACGATATTTTTAATAATAATAGTAATGATAAAAATAATAAGAACGATAATTTTATCTAAATCAATATCTTATAATATTTTAATTTCATCATGATACTCTTACTCATTATTTCCTAATCATTTCGTTTAATAGCTTTTAATCATCTTTTATATCGTGTTCATAATAATGATAATAATAGTAATCAAAATAATTAGGTGTTACAAATATTTGTTTTAATTACACTAATATTAATAATGATAGTTACTATAACATTATTAATGATAATACTAATAATTATCTTAATGATAATATAGTAATAATAATAATAACAATAACAATAACCATTTTTAAATAATGATATATATATTAATAATGATAATAATAATAATAATAATAATACTAATAATAATAATAATAATAATAATAATAATAATAATAATTGGATAATAATAATAATACTAATTATAACTTTAACGATAATAACGATAGTAATAATAAAAAAATAATAATTTTTAATGATAAATCCATTTTATTGATAAAGATAATAATAATGATAATAATAAGATAAAACTAGAACGACGATAAAAACGACGATAATAATAATCATTTTTAATAAAAATATAGAAAATTCAATTGATTATAACTTCTAATCCGTTCATCGAAACCATTCGATATCTAAAGGAAAAGTCCTTAATTTTTCGCTAGCTTTCCAAGGACATGCATATCTTATACCTTATCTCAACCGCAAGTGTAACTAATTCAAGATTCAACCTAACCTGTCTAAGGGCAATATCAAAAGTACAAGCATGCATAATCCTAAATACTCGAGCACTAGTCAGGGATACACTATTAGTATGTAAAAGTTAAATTATGAGTACTCACGTATCAATATTGAGATTCAATATTGCAGGAAAGGTACGTAGACGCAACGGAAATGATAAACACTATATTGACCTCACGAGCATACCCATGAACCATACTCAATCACCTCCATAGCTATAACTCATAATTTCCTTAATCCTATCCTACTCGAAAAACAATTTCGAAATCACTCGGACAGCACTCCGTCGTAATATTTTATGTATACTAATAATATCTTGAAATAATACGGAGTAAATATATATATATGTAAATCGATTGAGAGAGTTTAGAGAAAAATATTTTCAAGTTTATATGAAATAATGAAACCTATTGAATTCTATTTATAATAGATTTTTGAATTATTAAAGTGAATTATTAAAGTATGAATTATTAAAGTGAATTATTAAAGTATGAATTATTAAAGTGAATTATTAAAGTATGAATTATTAAAGTGAATTATTAAGGTATGAATTATTAAAGTGAATTATTAAAGTATGAATTATTAAAGTGAATTATTAAAGTTAAAGTAAAGTAAAAATAAAGTAAAGGTAAAGTTTAAGTATAGTAAAAGTATAAAACTATATACGTATAATACGCGTATAAATATATATAATATTAATTTAAATCGTTATATATATTTAATAAAATAAAATATAAATATCGTTATCTTTATCTTTATCATACTAGTTAAGTAATGAGTTGTCAAAAGTGGTTCTAGATATTTATAAAAGTTATATACATTTTAATAATAAAGTTCTTTTTAAACTGAAAACGTTTTTGTACGTTTGAAACTAAATAGATCAATCGAGTCTTTATGAGATTCAATCTACCACTATCCTTTGTCTAGTTCTCAATGATTGACAATTTGTTCTTATTTATAAATCACTTTACCATTTTCTGAATATTGTTAAAATGGAAAGATTTCTCAAATCAACGCGGGCCTTTCAACAGAGACTTGTAATCATAATTCAATATATCTGATAATTCAATCATTTGATCTTATCTTCTAATTTCATTGATAAATATTTTGAAACAGATACAATCATATAAAGTATTTAATCTAATATTTTGTTTACGTTTCAAGTTATAATATATATACACATATACATATATAATCATACTCGTTTAATGGTTCGTGAATCGTTGGAACTTGGTCGAGGTTGAATGAATGTATGAACATAGTTTAAAATTCTTGAAATTTAACTTAACAAATATTGCTTATCGTGTCGGAAACATATAAAGATTAAAGTTTAAATTTGGTTGGAAATTTCCGGGTTGTCACAGTACCTACCCGTTAAAGAAATTTCGTCCCGAAATTTGAGTGGAAAGGTCGTGAATGATAATAAGTATGTTTTCATGATGCATACGGGCTAAAAATTAGAGTTTTATCACCAGCGAATAATTTGGATAAACAATCCATTTATATGAAGAGTACGAATGAAGCTAACATAGAAGAGTGAAATGAGTAAGTGTAGATTCATCTTATCATTTGACGTAGATATGATTGATTCCCAGATTTCAAGGGATTTGAAGAAAATCTTCTTAATAAGATTTGAC
The DNA here is from genome assembly GCF_046630445.1 of Rutidosis leptorrhynchoides. Taxonomy (NCBI): domain Eukaryota; kingdom Viridiplantae; phylum Streptophyta; class Magnoliopsida; order Asterales; family Asteraceae; genus Rutidosis; species Rutidosis leptorrhynchoides. Next base: position 312,101,748 of record NC_092335.1, on the reverse strand, counting down.
TCTCCGGTAATCAAGGGAATTAGGATCCGCTTTAAGCAATCAAACTTGTTAAGACTTGATTAATTAAAATAGGTTTCATATAGACAATTGACCACCCAAGTTGACTGGTGATTCAGGAACGTTAAAACTTGTAAAAACTATACGATGACATAAATATGGTTATATATATAGTTAACATGATTTTATTATAAGTATGTATCTCATTAGGTATTTTAACAATGTGTTATATACATAAAAAATGAGACTATTAATTTAAGAAACTCGAAAACGATATATATAACGATTATCGTTATAACAATGTCTTACTAGGTACATATGAATCATATTAAGATATTGATACACTTGGTTAATTATGTTAAATGATAAGTAAATATATTATTAAGTGTATTAACAATGAAATACATATGTAAAAATAAGACTACTAACTTAATGATTTCGAAACGAGACATATATGTAACGATTATCGTTGTAATGAAATTTAACTGTATATATATCATACTAAGATATATTATATATCATAATATCATGATAATATAACAATTTAACATCTCATTTGTTATAATAAACAATGGGTTAACAACACTCAACAAGATCGTTAACCTAAAGGTTTCAAAACAACATTTACATGTAACGACTAACGATGACTTAACAACTCAGTTAAAATGTATATACATGTAGTGTTTTAATATGTATTCATACACTTTTCAAAGACTTCAAGACACTTATCAAAATACTTCTACTTAACAAAAATACTTACAATTACATCCTCGTTCAGTTTCATCAACAATTCTACTCGTATGCACCCGTATTCGTACTCGTACAATACACAGCTTTTAGATGTATGTACTATTGGTATATACACTCCAATGATCAGCTCTTAGCAGCCCATGTGAGTCACCTAACACATGTGGGAACCATCATTTGGCAACTAGCATGAAATATCTCATAAAATTACAAAAATATGAGTAATCATTCATGACTTATTTACATGAAAACAAAATTACATATCCTTTATATCTAATCCATACACCAATGACCAAAAACACCTACAAACACTTTCATTCTTCAATTTTCTTCATCTAATTGATCTCTCTCAAGTTCTATCTTCAAGTTCTAAGTGTTCTTCATAAATTCCAAAAGTTCTAGTTTCATAAAATCAAGAATACTTCCAAGATTGCAAGTTTACTTCCAAGTTTTCTAAATCCATTCCAAGTAATCATCCAAGATCCCAAAAAACTTTGTTACTTATAGTAGGTTATCTTTCTAATACAAGGTAATAATCATATTCAAACTTTAATTCAATTTCTATAACTATAACAATCTTATTTCGAGTGGAAATCTTACTTGAAATTGTTTTCGTGTCATGATTCAGCTTCAAGAACTTTCAAGCCATCCAAGGATCCTTTGAAGCTAGATCTATTTTTCTCATTTCCAGTAGGTTTATCCAAGTAACTTGAGGTAGTAATGATGTTCATAACATCATTCAATTCATACATATAAAGCTATCTTATTCGAAGGTTTAAACTTGTAATCACTATAACATAGTTTAGTTAATTCTAAACTTGTTCGCAAATAAAAGTTAATCCTTCTAACTTGACTTTTAAAATCAACTAAACACATGTTCTATATCTATATTATATGCTAAATTAATGATTTAAAACCTGGAAACACGAAAAACACCGTAAAACCGGATTTACGCCGTCGTAGTAACACCGCGGGCTGTTTTGGGTTAGTTAATTAAAAACTACGATAAACTTTGATTTAAAAGTTGTTATTCTGTTAAAATGATTTTTATTATGAACATGAAACTATATCCAAAAATTATGGTTAAACTCAAAGTGGAAGTATGTTTTCTAAAATGGTCATCTAGACGTCGTTCTTTCGACTGAAATGACTACCTTTACAAAAACGACTTGTAACTTATTTTTACGACTATAAACCTATACTTTTTCTGTTTAGATTCATAAAATAGAGTTCAATATGAAACCATAGCAATTTGATTCACTCAAAACGGATTTAAAATGAAGAAGTTATGGGTAAAACAAGATTGGATAATTTTTCTCATTTTAGCTACGTGAAAATTGGTAACAAATCTATTCTAACCATAACTTAATCAACTTGTATTGTATATTATGTAATCTTGAGATACCATAGACATGTATACAATGTTTCGACCTATCATGTCGACACATCTATATATATTTCGGAACAACCATAGACACTCTATATGTGAATGTTGGAGTTAGCTATACAGGGTTGAGGTTGATTCCAAAATATATATAGTTTGAGTTGTGATCAATACTGAGATACGTATACACTGGGTCGTGGATTGATTCAAGATAATATTTATCGATTTATTTCTGTACATCTACCTGTGGACAACAAGTTGTAGGTTACTAACGAGGACAGCTGACTTAATAAACTTAAAACATCAAAATATATTAAAAGTGTTGTAAATATATTTTGAACATACTTTGATATATATGTATATATTGTTATAGGTTCGTGAATCAACAAGTGGCCAAGTCTTACTTCTCGACGAAGTAAAAATCTGTGAAAGTGAGTTATAGTCCCACTTTTAAAATCTAATATTTTTGGGATGAGAATACATGCAGGTTTTATAAATGATTTATAAAATAGACACAAGTACGTGAAACTACATTCTATGGTTGAATTATCGAAATCGAATATGCCCCTTTTTATTAAGTCTGGTAATCTAAGAATTAGGGAACAGACACCCTAATTGACGCGAATCCTAAAGATTGATCTATTGGGCCTAACAAACCCCATCCAAAGTACCGGATGCTTTAGTACTTCAAAATTTATATCATATCCGAAGGGTGTCCCGGAATGATGGGGATATTCTTATATATGCATCTTGTTAATGTTGGTTACCAGGTGTTCACCATATGAATGATTTTTATCTCTATGTATGGGATGTGTATTGAAATATGAAATCTTGTGGTCTATTGTTACGATTTGATATATATAGGTTAAACCTATAACTCACCAACATTTTTGTTGACGTTTAAAGCATGTTTATTCTCAGGTGAATACTAAGAGCTTCCGCTATTGCATACTAAAATAAGGACAAGATTTGGAGTCCATGTTTGTATGATATTGTGTAAAAACTGCATTCAAGAAACTGATTTCGATGTAACATATTTGTATTTTAAACCATTATGTAATGGTGGTGTGTAAACAGGATATTTTAGATTATCATTATTTGATAATCTATGTAAAGCTTTTTAAACCTTTATTTATGAAATAAAGGTTATGGTTGTTTTAAAAATGAATGCAGTCTTTGAAAAACGTCTCATATAGAGGTCAAAACCTCGCAACGAAATCAATTAATATGGAACGTTTTTAATCGATAAGAACGGGACATTTCATGGGTGATATAACGGCATAAAATTTCCCCTTAGCTCGGTAACGTTTAGTCATTGGTTTTTGAACAGGTGAACGTGAATCTTAGATATGGATCCATAGGGTTTGACATCCCCACTCGGGATAGTCTCGCTAGCATTCAACGGGTGTTTAATACTTCAAGGACAAACGCACTCGCCAAGTGCACTTTTAGGGTGTGATACACTACTTGTTAAGTTTAGATACCGGGTGCCCACGGTTAAGCATATACTTTTCATACTGATTTGAAATACTGATTTAAACTGCTGGTTGAAGCACTGAAATCTCGTGGTCTACATTACTTTACTGATTACAAACAAAATATAGCTCACCAATATTTTTGTTGACTTTTAAGCGTGTATTTCTCAGGTGCTTAGACGTTGTTGCTTCCGCTGTTAGACTTGCTGTCTTGGTGTTATAGACTTGCCGTTACAGACTTGTTGTGTTAGGCTTCCGCTGCATTACTTAGAGATGTCTCAATCATGGAACTTTTATTTTGCATTCGTAACTTACGTTATTTTCAAACAATGGCTTTGTAACGACTGTTAGGTCACATACTTATGTTAATGCTTCTATTCATAGGAAGCACGTTATCTTTTGTAAAATGCTATCTTTTCATGAATGCAAAACTGGTTTTTAAACAACATATAGTGTTTGACCTTGTAATGATCCTGTTGTTGATGATCCGTACACGATGGTTTTGTACGGGCCGTCTCATTTGGTATCAGAGCATTGGTTGTAGGGAATTAGGTTGCATTAGTGAGTATAGACCAGGCCGAGTAGGATTCATTAATAAGACTAATCTACAACTTGCTCGTTTACTTTTTACTACTTATTACTACCGCGTGCTACTTCATACTTTTACCGCTATATGAACTTGCTGCATGCTACTGCTTACTTTCACTGCTATGTGAACTTGTTGTATGATATTGCTTATTCTCGCTATTGCATGCTACTATCTGCTTTTGCAAGTTATTTCTGCTTAATACTGTTATTACTGCCATGCTATGTACTGTTGTAGATGATCTAGGCTGCTGTAGTTACTATGCATGATTTCGTGCTTGCTACCCGTATGCTTTTCGCTGTACCGACTTGGAGAATTTATCCTACCTAGTTCAGATGTTTTTCTGAACCCTTTTCCACTCGTCTAACCCTAAGGACTAGTATCGTAATCCACCTGTTACTATCGTTCCACCGTTCCAGAGATCTAGGAGGAGTACCCCTCGGATTATACGCCCACTAAAGTTGATCCCCGGAGGAGGAGATATGTGAGGACTTGTTGGAGTAACCGCACTCCGAGCTCACTCTAATTAGCCATGTACAACGTATGAACATCAGAAGGTTGTTCAATTTCCGCGAGTTGACCCGTATCCCGTGCACTTTCATGACCGTCACTTATCTCTTTCATTCTTCACCACTACTCGACGATCTAACGACACTGCTAAACTTAGGTCCCTAACACTCTTAGGCATTGGAGAAGTCGGGAGGCATCTCCTTTCACAAGGTCATAGTGTCTTATACTGATGCCCAACCAAACCCAAAGACTTGGGAGTCGCCTCAAGACATATCGTATTACTACTTGCTACACGTACAACTCGACGCGAGACCCAGATCGAATTTCTAGAAAGGAACCTAACAACGTTACCTGAACCCGAACATTTTGAAGAAATTTTAGGACATTTAAGCATTGATGCATGACCTACGGAACCTATGCACCCACACCGAGAAACCGTGAGATTTATTTATGTAGATTTTGTTTTGAAATAGCATAGATAAAGCACCGTCAGATGAAATTGAGTAGAACTAGAAGTGATCACATTGCATTGACCGTATGGAGTGATATTGGAATGAACATACGATTTAGTACAATATAATGACGCCAGGTTAGCGTGATTATATTGAAGTGAATCATGCAGAAGTCCCAATGTTACTATATAAGGAATATGAAGTGATTCAAAGAAAATTTTGGTAGGAACCACTTGAGTTTACACATTATGGTCTGTTAGAGGTAGGGAAAGAATAACCACTTAGCCCCGATACTGTACAAGAAGGGCCTTGATTGCATAATTGATAACTCAAAAATTTGTTATAGATATAGACACCCTGGATACTTAAGGAAAAAGTTCTCAAATAGGAAAAACTTTGGACTTACTTGCGGTAGAGCAATCGTTATCTCAGCTATGGATTCTGATTATAGTTAGGGTAGTTTCGTCACAATGTTTTATTGTCTTGAAGTTGTTTAATACCAGAGTGATAGAAACTGTAACACCCCGTTTTTCCCGTACATATTTAAAGGTACAAACTTAATTATTAGCACGATTATATCTTGTTCGTTTATGTGATTAAATGAGCCAAAGTGTTAGTTTATGAGTGGGTGCATGTATGTGAGTGTATATATATATATATGTATGTATATATATATATATATATATATATATATATATATATATATATATATATATATATATATATATATATATATATATTTGAGAATACATGTGTGGACGTGTATATGTACGTGTCGCGATGGAGTTGAGTCGTGCGGGACTTAAGGTTGAAGCTTAGGCGTGTATAGGAAGAGTGAATGAGGTGTGGTAGTTGTTTGAACCATCGTTTTGTGTTAAATGGTCGAAGTGACCAGGCTCAGGCAAACGCCGCGCAGCGACGGGCGGGACCGCGCCGCGACAAACAAAGCAAGCCTGGATCAGAGATTGGGTTAAGAAGGGCCTATTTTCCCTTTATGTGTCGCGCCGCGACGATTAAGGCCGTGCCGCGACAGTTCTGCTGAACTGGTGTCGGACTTAGCTCATTTTAAGGGATTTTAAGGGGCAAAATGGTAAATTGACATATGGATCTAATGGGGGCATTAACTCTCCACCACATATCCATTTAATTCATTTTCCTTTTCTCTTTTCTTCCCATTTTCTCTCCCAAAACACAAAACCCACTTAGTTTAATCTTGAGATTTGAAGGTGAAGATTTGTGAATCAAACCTAGGAGCAAGAATTAAAGTTGTTCCTTGTGTCTCTAGCTACGCGTTGATAGTCTCGGTAAGTTCTAACTCTAAGTTTTTGAGTTTTAATTGGTTAATGGCTAGGGTTTTGGTTACTAGAGATTTGTAAGACCTAATTGGTGGTAAAATGGGTGAGTTTGGGTTATGTTGTTGTAATGAAACCCTAATAGCCACAATCTAGGGTTTTGGCCTTGTGATTTGAGGTTGTAAGTGTCAATTGGTGTTGTTAGTCACTAATACACTTTAAGATTTATGAAAGAAGTGTTAATGAGTAAGTTTGACTTGATTGTGAGTTTAAGTGATATAAAATGGGTCAAAATGTACTAGTTGACCTAATTAGATGAAATGGGTATGGATTACCCTAAGTTTTGTGTTAATTGAAGTTAATAGACTTTAATTCACTAGTCTTAGTGATTAAAGTCGAGTCTTGGCCATTTATGGGCGGTTGTGAGTAGTTGAGTCATTTAATGCAAATTGGGTCATTAAATGCTCAAGTGGGAGTATTGTGGTTAATCCCACTAGTTGTGAAATTAAATGTGCACTTAATGATTTAGGTACATTGTGTTGAAGCTTGAAAGTGCTAAATCATCATCCTTGTGATAAGGTGAGTGGAATAATTATGCGTTCATGTATATGGCGTGTTTATTTGTAAATGTTATGGCATGAACCACGTACCGGTAGTGCCATAACATGTGTGGGATGGAGTGTGAACCACGAGCCGGTAGCACTATAAACTAAGATGTGAACCACGAGCCGGTAGCATCGAGTGTGAAACACGAGCCGATAGCACTATAAACTAAGATGCGAACCACGAGCCGGTAGCATCGAGTGTGAACCACGAGCCGGTAGCACTATAAACGAGTATGAATCAAAAGCGTATGGTGTGAACCACGAGCCGGTAGCACCATAGCGTTATTGGTTAACCATATTGAGATTGTTGTTTTGTTTAGCATATAATATATATTGAGTTGAGTATATGCTAATGAAGTGGTGTGATAATGTACGACTTGTTAGTGTTACGGGTATGTTGACATGCTATTTGAGTTACAAGTTCGTATGAGGTATTTGGTATTGTGATTGCAAATGGATAGGTTATATATATGTATGTATAATTGTTGCACTCACTAAGCCTTGCTTACCCTCTCGTTGTTTAACATTTTTATAGGTTCCGGCTTGGACAAGGGTAAGGGCATACGTTTGGACTAGTGGTCTCCCGCTTATGTTGTCGGGGGTGCTTTTGGTGTTAGCTTTTGAAGTTGGCCTAACGTTTTGGGTAGTTTAGCCCCAAACCATGCTAGAGGGTCGTTTGGATTATAAACTATCCTTGTAGTGGGTCAAACTTGTATTAAACTTAATTAATGGCTTTCGTGCCTTTTGTAAACATTTAAATTGATGTACGTTTAAATGAAACTTGTGGAATGGTTTACATATTTAATTAGCGCATAAATGTGTATTATATAAAAAAAAAAATTATCGTATGGAATACGGGTTGGGTTGTTTCAAGTGGTATCAGAGCATGGTCTAAGGGATTTAGGCGACTTGAGATAGGTGCCTAGACTTGGGCTTTATTGTGTGAGCGCTTTATACGGGACTTGTAGGACTTTGGGTCTAATCGGGAATTGTTAGTGCTTTGGTTTATGTGAACTAACCTTGTGCTAATTGTTTTGTATTGTGTTTAGCAATCATCAGGTAAGACGGATGTTGTACTAGTGAGTTAATGCGACGTACTCGTGTAACAACGATTAGCTACCGTTGTTACGGGTGCAAATCGTGTCAAACGAGTAATGTACGACGATTGTTGAGCAAGATGGGGTAGTGTGGTACGCATGTATATACTTACGTGTTATGCTTTTTGTTTATGGTTTAACCCTTTCCGTTTTATAGAATGAAAATGAGAAACAGACACGATAATGATATCGGTGGTACAAGCGAGGACCCCGAATTTTCGGCCAAGGTTGAGGCCATCTTTAAAAAGTTAAAAGCGGATTTTCTTACGGACATCCGAAAGGTCTTCCATGATTCGGTCGATGGACAAGTGACCGATTTGATAAATGAATGAATGAAGGCCACTATCGAAGAGGCTCTTGAAGCTAGAAACATTTACCTCATGGTGAAGGAGGTGAAGGAAGACGGGACTTCCACTACAAAAATTTCAAGGATACTCAACCTCCGATGTTTAATGGGGTGAGGGATCCATTGAAAAGCACTTGTTGGATTTCCGATATCGAGGGGGCGTTCCGTACCGCGGAGTATCCTCCTGAGAAGAAGACGAGGTATGTGTCTAGCATGTTACGTGAAGAAGGCAAGTTGTGGTGGGACGATAAAATCAATTTATATGGTGAAGAGCAATGCATGAGCTTGACATGGGAGGAGTTTAAGAAGGAATTTTTCCAAGAATACCGAACTTCTTCCGACCTTGATAGAATCCGGGACGAGTTGCATCATTTACAACAAGGTTCGATGGACTTGGTTACTCTCAAGTCTACCTTTTTGGCAAAGACTTGCTTTTGCCCAGAATATGTTGGTGACGATCACAAGCTAATGAAAGATTTCTACCGTACCTTGAACGACGAGTTCAAGGGTAAGATTAGTCGGGGAATGGCTAAGACTTTTGAAGAGCTATTCGAGTTGGCTGGGGGTTTTGATCCGGAGGTTCCAAGGAAAAGCGATTTCACTTTTTCTAAAAGAAAGTTTGAAGGTTCGAGTCATTCAAACTTTTCCAATAAAAAGAACAAGAAAGGCTCCGAAAGCATTAATAGTGTGAAGAAGGGTGCTTCCGGGGGTTTCGGGCCCACGTATTATAATTGTAATCAAAGAGGACACATGGCCCGTGATTGCACCAAGGCGTCGACCAAAGTCACTTGCTTTAATTGTGGTAAAGAGGGGCACAAGAGGCCGGAATGTCCCGATTTGAATAATGATAACGTTAAGAGGATAGAGAAAGCGGCGGGTACGGCTAGGGGTCGCAACTATTTGATGACGAATGATGAAGCTAAGCAATCCAACGAAGTTATCTCAGGTACTTTTATGGGTAACTCTAATCCGGCAAGGATTTTATTTGATAGCGGTGCAAATTTGTTGTTTGTGTCTCCAAAATTTGTGCCTAAACTTGATAGACTGTTAGCTAAGTTAAGTCGTCCGGTAGAAGTCGAAATAGCGGACGACAAGACGGTGCTAGTGGTTGATGTATGTAAGAATTGTGATGTCGTTTTTGGTGCCGAAAACTTTAAAATTGATCTCATCCCTATGACTTTGGGCGATTTTGATATCGTTGTTGGTATGGATTGGCTCGATCAAAATAGAGCCGATATTGCATGCCATGAAAAGTTTATACGTGTGAAGACCCCAAGTGCGGGATAGTTGATTATTCATGGCGATAGAGGAAGAAGACTTGTGCCGATATGTTCTTTTGCACGGGCACGTCGTTTTCTTGTTAGTGGTGGCTTGATTTTCTTGCACATGTTGGTGATACTCGTGATGAGCCACCACCTATTCGTGAAATTCCGGTTGTTAGGGAATTCAAAGACGTTTTTCCGAACGAGTTACCGGGTGTTCCGGCGGAAAGACAAGTTGAATTTCGCATTGAGTTGGTTCCGGAAGCTACTCCCATTGCTAAAACTCCTTATCGTTTAGCACCGATGGAAATGCAAGAGTTGTTAAATCAAACCCAAGAGTTGCTCGAGAAGGGTTTTATTCGACCAAGTGCTTCGCCATGGGGCGCTCCGGTTTTATTTGTGAAGAAGAAGGATGGTAGCATGCGAATGTGCATCGATTACCGGGAGTTGAATAAGGTGACGATCAAGAATCATTATCCATTGCCTTGGATTGACCATTTATTTGACCAACTCCAAGGTGCGACGTATTTCTCTAAGATCGACCTACGGTCCGGCTATCACCAAATGCGGGTCCGTGAGGAAGATATTGAGAAAACGGCTTTTCGAACACGTTATGGGCATTTTGAGTTCGTAGTTATGCCTTTTGGTCTTACGAATGCACCGGCGGCATTCATGGATCTTATGAACTGAGTGTACCAACCTATGTTGGACAAGTCGGTAATTGTGTTCATTGACGACATACTTGTTTATTCAAAGAGTATGAACGAACATGAACGTCATTTGTGTGAAGTATTGAAGACGTTACGAAAGGAGAAGTTGTATGCTAAGTTCTCCAAATGTGAATTTTAGCTAAGGAAAGTTCAATTCCTTGGTCATATTGTGAACAAGGAGGGTATTCAAGTGGATCCGGGGAAGATAGAGATGGTGAAGAGTTGGAGACAACCGACTACACCTACGGAGGTCCGAAGTTTTCTCGGATTGGACGGTTATTATCGTCGGTTTATCCAAGACTTTTCTAAGATCGCTTCTTCATTGACAAAGTTGACGAGGAAGAACGTGAGATTTAATTGGGAGGACGAGCAAGAAATTGCTTTTCAATTGCTAAAAGAGAAGTTGTGTCAAGCTCCGGTGTTAGTGTTACCGGAAGGAGTGGAAGACATGACGGTTGATTGTGATGCTTCGTTAAATGGACTCGGGTGTGTTCTAATGCAAAGAGGTAAAGTCATCGCTTATGCCTCTCGACAATTAAAGGAACACGAGACGAGATATCCGACTCATGATCTTGAGTTGGCGGTGGTTGTGCATGCGTTGAAAATTTAGCGCCATTACTTGTATGGTGTCAAGTGTACGATTTATTCGGATCATAAGAGTTCGAAACATCTCTTTAATCAACGAGATTTGAATTATCGTCAACGTTGGTGGATGGATGTGGTAAAAGACTATGATTGTGAAATACTTTATCATCTGGGCAAAGGAAATGTGGTCGCGGATGCGTTAAGTCGAAAGAGTCATCATCCGGCGTTACGATTGGGATTGTTACGTATGATTATTACTAACGACTTTCTTGAAAAACTCGGCGTGATTCAAATAGAGGCTTACGTTCACAACAAGCATGCGGAGCGAATTGTGGGACAATCGCAGTTCATTACTATGGGCTCGCGGGGTTTGTTGTCTTTTCAAGGAAGAGTGTGGGTGCCTAAGATGGGAGATTATCGACAAGTGCTACTTGATGAAGCACATAAGTCAAAGTATTCCATTCATCCGGGCGCAACGAAAATGTATCTCGATTTAAGGAAAGATTATTGGTGGCCGGGCATGAAACGTGATGTTGTGAAGTATGTTGAGCAATGCGTCACGTGTTTGTAAGTTAAGGCCGAGCACCAAAAGCCGTATGGTAAGTTACAACCGTTAGAAATCCCGAAATGGAAATGGGAGCACATTACCATGGATTTCATCACAAAGTTACCTAAAACGGCGAGAACCCAATTTGATTCGATTTGGGTTATAGTTGATCGACTGACGAAGAGTGCTTTGTTTCTTCCCATTAAGGAAGTGATATCATCGGAAACCTTGACGAAGAGTGCTTTGTTCCTATATCTATTATTTCGGATCGAGATACTCGTTTTACATCTCGGTTTTGGGAAAAGTATCATGAAGATATGGGTACGCAATTGAAATTGAGCACGGCGTATCATCCTCAAACGGACGGTCAAACCGAACGTACGAATCAAACTTTGGAAGATATGTTACGAGCGTGCATTATTGATTTCGGTGGTAGTTGGGATGAGCATTTGCCTTTGGTGGAATTCTCGTACAATAATAGTTATCATACTAGTATTGGGATGCCACCTTATGAGATGCTTTATGGGCGTAGGTGTCGAACCCCGATTTGTTGGGATGAAGTGGGACAAAAGGAAATCGGGAGTACCGATTTGGTTTTAGAGACGAATAGCAAGATTGATGTGATTCGAGAGCATTTGAAAAAGGCTCAAGATAGGCAAAAGTCGTATGCCGACAAACGTAGATGAACGATCGAATTTCAAGAAGGTGACATGGTGATACTTAAGGTTTCGCCATGGAAAGGTATTATTCGATTATGGAAACGAGGAAAGTTAGCTCCTCGGTTTATTGGGCCGTTTAAGGTTTTAGCTCGTGTTGGTGAAGTCGCGTATCGTTTGGAATTACCTGAAGAGCTTGCGGGGATCCATAATACATTTCATGTTTCTCATCTCCGTAAGTGTCTTGCGGATGATTCATCTTGGGTGCCATTAGACGAGATTGAGCTAAATAATAAGTTAGAGTATATCGAGGAACCGATTTCCATACTTGATGAGAAGGTCAAAAGGTTGAGACATAAAGAGGTTAGGACTTTTAAAGTTCAATGGCGTCGTAGTAAGGGTTCCGAGTTTACTTGGGAGCCCGAAGAGTTTGTGTTGGTTTATCTTCCCTCTTGTCATGCGGCTTAGATCGCGAGGACGCGCTCCGATTCAAGTGGGGGAGAGTTGTAACACCCCGTTTTTCCCGTACATATTTAAAGGTACAAACTTAATTTTTAGCACGATTATATCTTGTTCGTTTATGTGATTAAATGAGCTAAAGTGTTAGTTTATGAGTGGGTGCATGTATGTGAGTGTAAATATATATGTATATATATATATATATATATATATATATATATATATATATATATATATATATATATATTTGAGAATACATGTGTAGACGTGTATATGTACGTGTCGTGATGGAGTTGGGTCGTGCGGGACTTAAGGTTGAAGCTTAGGCGTGTATAGGAAGAGTGAATGAGGTGTGGTAGTTGTTTGAACCATCGTTTTGTGTTAAATGGTCGAAGTGACCAGGCTCAGGCAAACGCCACGCCGCGACGGGCGGGACCGCACCACGACAAACAAAGAAAACCTGGATCAGAAATTGGGTTAAGAAGGGCCTATTTTCCCTTTATGTGTCGCGCCGCGACGATTAAGGCCGTGCCGCTACAGTTCTGCTGAACTGGTGTCGGACTTAGCTCATTTTAAGGGATTTTAAGGGGCAAAATGGTAAATTGACATATGGATCTGATGGGGGCATTAACTCTCCACCACATATCCATTTAATTCATTTTCCTTTTCTCTTTTCTTCCCATTTTCTCTCCCAAAACACAAAACCCACTTAGTTTAATCTTGAGATTTGAAGGTGAAGATTTGTGAATCAAACCTAGGAGCAAGAATTAAAGTTGTTCCTTGTGTCTCTAGCTACGCGGTGATAGTCTCGGTAAGTTCTAACTCTAAGTTTTTGAGTTTTAATTGGTTAATGGCTAGGGTTTAGGTTACTAGAGATTTGTAAGACCCAATTGGTGGTAAAATGGGTGAGTTTGGGTTATGTTGTTGTAATGAAACCCTAATAGCCACAATCTAGGGTTTTGGCCTTGTGATTTGAGGTTGTAAGTGTCAATTGGTGTTGTTAGTCACTAATACACTTTAAGATTTATGAAAGAAGTGTTAATGGGTAAGTTTGACTTGATTGTGAGTTTAAGTGATATAAAATGGGTCAAAATGTACTAGTTGACCTAATTAGATGAAATGGGTATGGATTACCCTAAGTTTTGTGTTAATTGAATTTAATAGACTTTAATTCACTAGTCTTAGTGATTAAAGTCAAGTCTTGGCCATTTATGGGCGGTTGTGAGTAGTTGAGTCAGTTAATGCAAATTGAGTCATTAAATGCTCAAGTGGGAGTATTGTGGTTAATCCCACTATTTGTGAAATTGAATGTGCATTTAATGATTTAGATACATTGCGTTGAAGCTCGGAAGTGCTAAATCATCATCCTTGTGACAAGGTGAGTGGAATAATTATGCGTTCATGTATATGGCGTGTTTATTTGTGAATGTTATGGTATGAACCACGTGCCGGTAGTGCCATAACATGTGTGGGATGGAGTGTGAACCACGAGCTGGTAGCACTATAAACTAAGATGTGAAACACGAACCGGTAGCATCGAGTGTGAACCACAAGCTGGTAGTACTATAAACTAAGATGTGAACCACGAGCAGGTAGCATCGAGTGTGAACCACGAGCCGGTAGCACTATAAACGAGTTTGACTCAAAAGCGTATGGTGTGAACCACGAGCCGGTAGCACCATAGCGTTATTGGTTAACCATATTGAGATTGTTGTTTTGTTTAGCATATAATATATATTGAGTTGAGTATATGCTAATGAAGTGGTGTAATAATGTACGACTTGTTAGTGTTACGGGTATGTTGACATGCTATTTGAGTTACAAGTTCGTATGAGGTATTTTGTATTGTGATTGCAAATGGATAGGTTATATATATGTATGTATAATTGTTGCACTCACTAAGCCTTGCTTACCCTCTCGTTGTTTACCATTTTTATAGGTTCCGGCTTGGACAAGGGTAAGGGCATACGTTTGGACTAGTGGTCTCCCACTTATGTTGTCGGGGGTGCTTTTGATGTTAGCTTTTGAAGTTGGCCAAACGGTTTGGGTAGTTTAGCCCCAAACCATGCTCGAGGGTCGTTTGGATTATAAACTATCCTTGTAGTGGGTCAAATTTGTATTAAACTTAATTAATGGCTTTCATGCCTTTTGTAAACATTTAAATTGATATACGTTTAAATGGAACTTGTGGAATGGTTTACATATTTAATTGGCACATAAATGTGTATTATATAAAAAAAAATTATCGTATGGAATACGGGTTGGGTTGTTTCAGAAACCTTATATCTAAGAACCTTAGTCTTATAAGCCATTAACAACCATGATAATTAGGTATTCTATAGGACAAGCTAATGGTAAGCTTGCAGAGATAAGGGAATGATTTAAGGTAGTACCTTAAAATTAACAGGTGGGTCATTTGGAGATGACCTCATGTCAACAAAACTTGGAAGTTTAATGTGGTAGTGGAAAGGATTAGTTACCTATGCACAAACAGATGTTATTTGAGAAAATTGATAGAATTTTTCATGGTGGTATAATAAGATTTGGTTTGAACAAACCTTAAGATTAACCTAACACTCATCAAGTTAGGAAGCTTGATGTAATGGTCGGAATGGACTCTAGGATTAACCTAATAATCATCAAGTTAGGAAGCTTTGATGAAATAGTTGGAACGGACTGGCTTTCAAGGATGAAAGTGAAAGTTATTTATATTAAGAAGATTATTTGTATACCTCGCGAGAATGGTGGACCATTAATAATTTACGGGGAGAGAAGTAGAACTAAGCTGAACCTTATTAGTTGCACGTCAACAACCCGAAATCCCACAATGGAAATGGGAAGGAATAACAATGGATTTCATCATGAAGCTACCGAAAACAGTAGGTGGTTAGGACACTATCTGAGTTATTGTTGACTGTCTCACAAAACCTGCTCGCTTTCTAGCCATGAAAGAAACCAATACAATGGACCAACCTGCACAACGATACATAAAGGAAATTGTATTCCGTCACTTCAGCAATTCGAATTCTATATTAAGGACTACCCAAGAATCTTATTTGATACTTATTCTTACGCGACTCTAAATTCTAACTTATTCTGAGAGATTTCTTATTCGATGATAATCACACCGTCACCCTTCTTACTTCGATATTAGTCATACCAGTTCAAAATTTTTCCAAAATCAATGGGTGGTTAATTCTCATCCTCACACTCTCCCGTTCGTATCTCATTTATAAGCAACAACTTTACACTTAAACATTTTTGGTCAAAGGACTTATGCCCTACTAATAGTCATCAACCACATTTAAATTCAATAGTTTTCATTACCTCGTAACATTTTTGCTCAAATGTCACCCGAAATTTTCAAAAATATTTTACTCGATTCTCATCAATCTTTTTCCAACTTGTAACCTCTGAAATATGAAAATTTTGTTTGCCAAAATTTTACTCACACCATTTTACTGTGCGATCCTTTCAAAGTTTTATAAAAATGAATTTATTTTATTGCCATTCGTGCAAATTTTAGAAACCGTAAATAATTACTTATTTTTGACTAGTACATGTGAAATTTTACTTTCAAATCAAATCTTTTATTCAAAAGATATTTTACTTTGAATGGTACGGGTTGTACATAACCCTAGTTTACTCAGAACTTCGTTTCTTTTCTTACATTGTCGCCTTAAACGATTTCTATAAAATTTTTGTTGCTTGTTATATAAAATTTTTTGTGTTATTTGTATCCAAGTCATCATGAAGACTGACAACCGTCGAAATTAAGAGATTCATGTGTGTGTGTATGTGATGATGGCACTTACTACCACCTCATGCAGAGCCTTCGGGCATCCACTAACACTTAAACCATTCAAAATTTTTGTGTTACCCCAGAGATTATTTGCCACACCTGTCGGAGCGATGCTCTTTCTTACATAACTCTAAGTCCTGACTTATTCCAAGGGACTCTCATCTAGCGATACTAACACCATCAGTATTCTGACTTTAGTATTAGCCATAACCTTTTTGGCATTTTGCAAAGTCAGGAAGCGATTAACTTCTCATCCTCATGCTCTATCCTTCATACCTCACTTTTAGGAACGGCTTCGCACGTGAACATTTTTGGCCCAAAGAATTGTGTCCTGATAATTATCAAAACTACATTTAATTCATTAGTTTTCATTACCTAGTAACATGTCACCCGATGATCTAAAGATTTTTCACTCAATCTTTTTCAACTCGTAACCTCTGAAATAAGAAAAACTATGTTTATCAAAATTTTTGCAGGTTGTTTATTTGTGCGGTCCTCACGAGATTTATGGACAAATGAAAGTAATAAAATTTTTCTGTCACTTATGCAATTTATAAAACCATATATGTATGTATATAATTAAATTAATAAATTTACCCTTACTTATTTTGGTTAGTACCTACTAAGTTATGTCTGCAAATTATTTAAAAATCGCTCCTTTATCGAGTTATTTAACTTATTTCAAATAGTTTTGTGCAAGATGGTGCACGTTGTACATACTTTTAAGGTTACTAAAAACTTCGTTCCGCTTATGCTATCACGTCAAGCGTTTAAAGGTTTTTCAAAACTTCCTTGATTGATTTTATTAAGGGTTTTCGTATTAGACTACACCATGTATGGATCACACTTCTTCTCACCCTCTGTTAGGGATAAAGCTTACGATTAAGATCTTTGTTAAAAACTCATGAGCCACTTTGGATGGCAGATTTATAAATTTTGTTAAGAAGTCTTTGCGCTCATGAAATGTTCCTTTTAAGGTTAGACATGGCAAAAACGAGGGCCGATAAATTAGTTTTCTGAGGTACACTCAGTGGTCACCCTATTGTAGGAAATACACTAGGTGGGTTTCTACTCTCAATATTTCACGGCTAATCACAACACCCTCGTAAACATCATCTCTAGGAATCAGTACGCTGAGGTACAAGAAATCATTTTCGAGATTCTTTTCACTTGGAAAAAAATATTCTTTATGACCAAGGGTTCACGTACCTTCTCATCCGTGCATCCCCTTAAGTATAAGGATAAATTCAGATCAACTCGCTCGCTCGTATGATTTTCTTTCGAAAATGTAATGTAAAATACTTTAAAAACCTATGAACCTTGTTATCCTCTCGGAAGGGACTGCTTAAAACATCTAAGACACTGATGTGGTTACTCTATATATTTCTTCTTTCGTTGTTTGCAACTATATATTGTTCTAGTCGATGTTAACCCTAACTTCAACATGTAACTGAAAGGATATAGTTACATTATGGAGCTGTGCTTTCATTCCATCCAAGGATAAATTCATATGCAGTATGTTGTGATCACCATGTTTTCCATTCTATCTGTCAGCTTTGTATTGCGACATGAGCGCTCAATGTTTTAGATGAGTTTGGTTACATTCATGATGCATTTCATGCATCCATCTTACTGAAGATGCCTGTAAGGCTAAAAACATCATCTTTCTTTTGTGGATATATATTCAGATGACATATCCATAGTAACAAGAAATGAAATCAATTGGTTGATTTCTAAGGTCAAGGTAAATAGCTCACTTCTGAGCCCACGAGTTTCTTGAAACTTTGATATGCTTCTTCTTCTTCAAATTCGGTGCCGTTGTTGGTCATACCTCAAAAATTTCGGGACAAAATTTTCTTTAACAAGTGGGTAATGTAAAGACCTGACTTTTTCGACTTATATTTTGAAATGTCCCGTTCTTATTGATTAAAAACGTTCCATATTAATTGATTTCGTTGCGAGGTTTTGACCTCTATATGAGACGTTTTTCAAAGACTGCATTCATTTTAAAACAAACCATAACCTTTATTTCATCAATAAAGGTTTAAAAAGCTTTACATAGATTATCAAATAATGATAATCTAAAATATCCTGTTTACACACGACCATTACATAATGGTTTACAATACAAATATGTTACAATAAAATAAGTTTCTTGAATGCAGTTTTTACACAATATCATACAAGCATGGACTCCAAATCTCGTCCTTATTTAAGTATGCGACAGCGGAAGCTCTTAATAATCTCCTGAGAATAAACATGCTTAAAACGTCAACAAAAATGTTGGTGAGTTATAGGTTTAACCTATTTATATCAAATCATAATAATAGACCACAAGATTTCATATTTCAATACATATCCCATACATAGAGATAAAAATCATTCATATGGTGAACACCTGGTAACCGACATTAACAAGATGCATATATAAGAATATCCCCATCATTCCGGGACACCCTTCGGATATGATATAAATTTCGAAGTACTAAAGCATCCGGTACTTTGGATGGGGCTTGTTGGGCCCGATAGATCTATCTTTAGGATTCGTGTCAATTAGGGTGTCTGTTCCCTAATTCTTAGATTACCAGACTTAATAAAAAGGGGCATATTCGATTTCGATAATTCAACCATAGAATGTAGTTTCATGTACTTGTGTCTATTTTGTAAATCATTTATAAAACCTGCATGTATTCTCATCCCAAAAATATTAGATTTTAAAAGTGGGACTATAACTCACTTTCACAGATTTTTACTTCGTCGGGAAGTAAGACTTGGCCACTGGTTGATTCACGAACCTTAAGTTCCTTGGATAAACCTACTGGAAAAGAGAAAAATGGATCTGGCTTCAATGGATCCTTGGATGGCTCGAAGTTCTTGTATTAGAATGATAACCTACTGTAAGAAACAAAGATTTCTTGAGGTTGGATGATCACCTTACAAGATTGGAAGTGAGCTAGCAAACTTGAAAGTATTCTTGATTTTATGAAACTAGAACTTTTGGAATTTATGAAGAACACTTAGAACTTGAAGATAGAACTTGAGAGAGATCAATTAAATGAAGAAAATTGAAGAATGAAAGTGTTTGTAGGTGTTTTTGGTCATTGGTGTATGGATTAGATATAAAGGATATGTAATTTTGTTTTCATGTAAATAAGTCATGAATGATTACTCATATTTTTGTAATTTTATGAGATATTTCATGCTAGTTGAAAAATGATGGTTCCCACATGTGTTAGGTGACTCACATGAGCTGCTAAGAGCTGATCATTGGAGTGTATATACCAATAATACATACATCTAAAAGCTGTGTATGGTACGAGTACGAATACGGGTGCATACGAGTAGAATTGTTGATGAAACTGAACGAGGATGTAATTGTAAGCATTTTTGTTAAGTAGAAGTATTTTGATAAGTGTCTTGAAGTCTTTCAAAAGTGTATGAATACATATTAAAACACTACATGTATATACATTTTAACTGAGTCGTTAAGTCATCGTTAGTCGTTACATGTAAATGTTGTTTTGAAACCTTTAGGTTAACGATCTTGTTAAATGTTGTTAACCCAATGTTTATAATATCAAAAGAGATTTTAAATTATTATATTATCATGATATTATGATGTACAAATATCTCTTAATATGATATATATACATTAAATGTCGTTGCAACGATAATCGTTACATATATGTCTCGTTTCAAAATCATTAAGTTAGTAGTCTTGTTTTTACATATGTAGTTCATTGTTAATATACTTAATGATATGTTTACTTATCATAATATCATGTTAACTATATATATAACCATATATATGTCATCATATAGTTTTTACAAGTTTTAACGTTCGTGAATCACCGGTCAACTTGGGTGGTCAATTGTCTATATGAAACCTATTTCAATTAATCAAGTCTTAACAAGTTTAATTGCTTAACATGTTGGAAACATTTAATCATGTAATTATCAATCTCAATTAATATATATAAACATGGAAAAGTTCGGGTCACTACAGTACCTACCCGTTAAATAAATTTCGTCCCGAAATTTTAAGCTGTTGAAGGTGTTGACGAATCTTCTGGAAACAGATGCGGGTATTTCTTCTTCATCTGATCTTCACGCTCCCAGGTGAACTCGGGTCCTCTACGAGCATTCCATCGAACCTTAACAATTGGTATCTTGTTTTGCTTAAGTCTGTTAACCTCACGATCCATTATTTCAACGGGTTCTTCGATTAATTGGAGTTTTTCGTTGATTTGGATTTCATCTAACGGAATAGTGAGATCTTCTTTAGCAAAACATTTCTTCAAATTCGAGACGTGGAAAGTGTTATGTACAGCCGCGAGTTGTTGAGGTAACTCAAGTCGGTAAGCTACTGGTCTGACACGATCAATAATCTTGAATGGTCAAATATACCTTGGATTTAATTTCCCTCGTTTATCAAATCGAAAAACGCCTTTCCAAGGTGCAACTTTAAGCATGACCATCTCTCCAATTTCAAATTATATATCTTTTCTTTTAATGTCAGCGTAGCTCTTTTGTCGACTTTGGGCGGTTTTCAACCGTTGTTGAATTTGGATGATCTTCTCGGTAGTTTCTTGTATAATCTCCGGACCCGTAATCTGTCTATCCCCCACTTCACTCCAACAAATCGGAGACCTGCACTTTCTACCATAAAGTGCTTCAAACGGCGCCATCTCAATGCTTGAATGGTAGCTGTTGTTGTAGGAAAATTCTGCTAACGGTAGATGTCGATCCCAACTGTTTCCGAAATCAATAACACATGCTCGTAGCATGTCTTCAAGTGTTTGTATCGTCCTTTCGCTCTGCCCATTAGTTTGTGGATGATAGGCAGTACTCATGTCTAGACGAGTTCCTAATGATTGCTGTAATGTCTGCCAGAATCTTGAAATAAATCTGCCATCCCTATCAGAGATAATAGAGATTGGTATTCCATGTCTGGAGACGACTTCCTTCAAATACAGTCGTGCTAACTTCTCCATCTTGTCATCTTCTCTTATTGGCAGGAAGTATGCTGATTTGGTGAGACGATCAACTATTACCCAAATAGTATTAAAACCACTTGCAGTCCTTGGCAATTTAGTGATGAAATCCATGGTAATGTTTTCCCATTTCCATTCTGGGATTTTGGGTTGTTGAAGTAGACCTGATGGTTTCTGATGCTCAGCTTTGACCTTAGAACACGTCAAACATTCTCCTACGTATTTAGCAACATCGGCTTTCATACCCGGCCACCAAAAATGTTTCTTGAGATCCTTGTACATCTTCCCCGTTCCAGGATGTATTGAGTATCTGGTTTTATGAGCTTCTCTAAGTACCATTTCTCTCATATCTCCAAATTTTGGTACCCAAATCCTTTCAGCCCTATACCGGGTTTCGTCTTCCCGAATATTAAGATGCTTCTCCGATCCTTTGGGTATTTCATCCTTTAAATTTCCCTCTTTTAAAACTCCTTGTTGCGCCTCCTTTATTTGAGTAGTAAGGTTATTATGAATCATTATATTCATAGATTTTACTCGAATGGGTTCTCTGTCCTTCCTGCTCAAGGCATCGGCTACCACATTTGCCTTCCCCGGGTGGTAACGAATCTCAAAGTCGTAATCATTCAATAATTCAATCCACCTACGCTGCATCATATTCAGTTGTTTCTGATTAAATATGTGTTGAAGACTTTTGTGGTCGGTATATATAATACTTTTGACCCCATATAAGTAGTGCCTCCAAGTCTTTAATGCAAAAACAACCGCGCCTAATTCCAAATCATGCGTCGTATAATTTTGTTCGTGAATCTTCAATTGTCTAGACGCATAAGCAATCACCTTCGTTCGTTGCATTAATACATAACCGAGACCTTGCTTTGATGCATCACAATAAATCACAAAATCATCATTCCCTTCAGGCAATGACAATATAGGTGCCGTAGTTAGCTTTTTCTTCAATAACTGAAACGCTTTCTCTTGTTCATCATTCCATTCAAATTTCTTCCCTTTATGCGTTAATGCAGTCAAGGGTTTTGCTATTCTGGAAAAGTCTTGGATGAACCTTCTGTAGTAACCAGCTAGTCCTAAAAACTGGCGTATGTGTTTCGGAGTTTTCGGGGTTTCCCACTTTTCAACAGTTTCTATCTTTGCCGGATCCACCTTAATACCTTCTTTGTTCACTATGTGACCGAGGAATTGAACTTCTTCCAACCAAAATGCACACTTTGAAAACTTAGCGTACAATTCTTCCTTCCTCAATACTTCTAACACCTTTCTCAAATGTTCACCGTGTTCTTGGTCTTTCTTTGAGTAAATAAGTATGTCATCAATGAAAACAATGACAAACTTGTCAAGGTCTGGTCCACACACTCGGTTCATAAGGTTCATGAACACAGCTGGTGCATTAGTTAAACCAAACGGCATGACCATAAACTCGTAATGACCGTAACGTGTTCTGAAAGCAGTCTTTGGAATATCATCTTCTTTCACCCGCATTTGATGATACCCGGAACGTAAGTCAATCTTTGAATAAACAGACGAGCCTTGTAGTTGATCAAATAAGTCGTCGATTCTCGGTAGTGGGTAGCGGTTCTTGATGGTAAGTTTGTTCAACTCTCGGTAGTCGATACACAACCTGAATGTACCATCTTTCTTCTTGACAAACAAAACAGGAGCTCCCCACGGTGATGTGCTTGGTCGAATGAAACCATGCTCTAAAAGTTCTTGTAATTGGCTTTGTAGTTCTTTCATCTCGCTGGGTGCGAGTCTGTAAGGAGCACGAGCTATTGGTGCAGCTCCTGGTACAAGATCTATTTGAAATTCAACGGATCGATGTGGGGGTAATCCCGGTAATTCTTTTGGAAATACATCAGGAAATTCTTTTGCAATGGGAACATCATTGATGCTCTTTTCTTCAGTTTGTACTTTCTCGACGTGTGCTAGAACAGCATATCAACCTTTTCTTATTAGTTTTTGTGCCTTCAAATTACTAATAAGATGTAGCTTCGTGTTGCCCTTTTCTCCGTACACCATTAAGGGTTTTCCTTTTTCTCGTATAATGCGAATTGCATTTTTATAACAAACGATCTCTGCTTTCACTTCTTTCAACTAGTCCATACCGATTATCACATCAAAACTCCCTAACTCTACTGGTATCAAATCAATCTTAAATGTTTCGCTAACCAGTTTAATTTCTCGATTTCGACATATATTATCTGCCGAAATTAATTTACCATTTGCTAATTCGAGTAAAAATTTACTATCCAAAGGCATCAATGGACAACTTAATTTAGCACAAAAATCTTTACTCATATAGCTTCTATCCGCACCCGAATCAAATAAAACGTAAGCAGATTTTTTGTCAATAAGAAACGTACCCGTAACAAGCTCCGGGTCTTCTTGTACCTCTGCCGCATTAATATTGAAAACTCTTCCGCGACCTTGTCCATTCGTGTTCTCCTGGTTCGGGCAATTTCTAATAATGTGGCCCGGTTTTCCACATTTATAACAAACTACATTGGCATAACTTGCTCTGACACTACTTGCTCCGCCATTACTCGTTCCGACACCATTTGTTCCTTTCGTTCTATTAACCCCTGGTCCGTAGACCTCACACTTCGCCGCGCTATGACCATTTCTTTTACACTTGTTGCAAAATTTGGTGCAGAACCCCGAGTGATTCTTTTCACACCTTTGGCATAGCTGCTTCTGATTGTTGTTGTTGTTGCGGTTATTATTGTTGTTGGGATGATTGTTGTAGTTGTTGTTGTTGTTGTTGTTGTTGTTGGGCCGTTTGTTGTAGTTGCAATTGTTGGGATAATTGTTGCGAATATTGTTGTAATTGCTGTTGTTGTTGTATTGGTGATTCTTATCACCGTTTTCCTCCCACTTTCTTTTGACTTGCTTCACATTGGCCTCTTCAGCAGTCTGTTCTTTAATTCTTTCTTCAATCTGGTTCACTAGTTTGTGAGCCATTCTACATGCCTGTTGTATGGAGGCGGGCTCGTGTGAACTTATATCTTCTTGGATTCTTTCCGGTAATCCTTTCACAAACGCGTCGATCTTCTCTTCCTCATCTTCGAATGCTCCCGGACACAATAGGCACAATTCTGTGAATCGTCTTTCGTACGTGGTAATATCAAATCCTTGGGTTCGTAACCCTCTAAGTTCTGTCTTGAGCTTATTGACCTCGGTTCTGGGACGGTACTTCTCGTTCATCAAGTGCTTGAATGCTGACCACGGTAGTGCGTACGCATCGTCTTGTCCCACTTGCTCTAGATAGGTATTCCACCATGTTAACGTAGAACCTGTGAAGGTATGCGTAGCGTACTTCACTTTGTCCTCTTCAGTACACTTACTTATGGCAAACACCGATTCGACCTTCTCGGTCCATCGTTTCAATCCAATCGGTCCTTCGGTTCCATCAAATTCCAAAGGTTTGCAGGCAGTGAATTCTTTATAGGTGCATCCTACACGATTTCCTGTACTGCTAGATCCAAGGTTATTGTTGGTATGTAGCGCAGCCTGTACTGCGGCTATGTTTGAAGCTAGAAAAGTACGGAATTCCTCTTCATTCATATTCACGGTGTGTCGAGTAGTCGGTGCCATTTCCTTCAAAATAGTCAAATGGAACAAGTTAATCATACAGAATATTAAGAGTAGTTAATAGTATTTCGTAGCATAATATGAACTCATTTATAAAAGCTTTTTCTTCATATTAGCGTTTTATAAGTTTAAATTCGGGTAGTACCTACCTGTTAAGTTCATACTTAGTAGCTAATATACAATTCAACTACTACAATTCTATATGAAAAACTGATTATAATAATATTTCGCGTTCAAACTTTTATACAATATTTTACAAACTTACAATACCGCTTATTTTACATAAAGCATGAAATATAGCACACAATAACTTTGATACAAGATAGTTGTGAAGATAATTCTAGCTAGTACACAAGTCGTTCAGCAAAGGCAATAAAGACACGTAATTCATACGTCCAGAAACAAGTCATGCATTCTGGTTTTACTAGGATTACTTCCCATCCTTGGTCTTGTGGAACATAACCGTTATGGCCTTTGATAAGACAGCATGTTGTAACATCGTCAAAGGGACGAGGGTTACGTAATGTCCAACAGTCCCGTAACAATCTAAAAACCTCATTTCTTACCCCAATTACCGACTCCGTCACTTGTGGAAACGTTTTGTTTAATAGTTGTAGCCTGATGTTCTTGTTCTCACTTTGGTGAGAAGCGAACATTACTAATACGTAAGCATAACATGCTTCTTTATGTTGCATGTTAGCCGCTTTTTCTAAATCACGAAGTCCAATATTCGGATA
This sequence comes from Rutidosis leptorrhynchoides, assembly GCF_046630445.1. Classification (NCBI taxonomy): domain Eukaryota; kingdom Viridiplantae; phylum Streptophyta; class Magnoliopsida; order Asterales; family Asteraceae; genus Rutidosis; species Rutidosis leptorrhynchoides. The sequence goes on along the minus strand of NC_092335.1, from coordinate 312,075,902 downwards.
TATTGAGTCAAAATAATTTCTTAACCCGTTGCGTAAAATAGCATTTGGGTTCCCCGCAATATATGTGTCAAAGTAAACACATCGTAACTTATGGGTTTCCCAATGTGATATCCCCCATCTTTCAAACGAAAGTCTCTTATAAACCAAGACATTCTTGGAACGTTCTTCGAATGTCTTACAAACTGATCTCGCCTTAAATAGTTGTGCCGAGGAATTCTGACCGACTCTAGACAAGATTTCATCAATCATGTCTCCGGGTAGGTCTCTTAAAATATTGGGTTGTCTATCCATTTTGTGTTTTTATACTGTAAAATAGACAAGAGTTAGATTCATAAAAAAAAAATACTTATTAATACAAGCAATTTTTACATATATCATAAAGCATAAGCACACTATATTACATATATTACGCCACACGAATACAACTATCTTATTCTGACTCGCTTGTTTCTTCTTCTTCGGTTTTGGATCGTTTTGCCAAGTTTCTAGGGATATATGATGTTCCCCTAATACGAGCCGTCGTTGTCCACATTGGTTTAGAAAAACCTGGTGGTTTAGAGGTTCCCGGGTCATTGTTACAACTTAAGGACTTCGGGGGTTGACGATACATATAAAGGTCATCGAGGTTGGAATTAGATTTCTCTATTTTTATGCCCTTTCCCTTATTATTTTCTTTTGCCTTTTTAAATTCAGTTGGGGTAATTTCTATAACATCATCGGAATTCTCGTCGGAATCCGATTCATCGGAGAATTGGTAATCCTCCCAATATTTTGCTTCCTTGGCGGAAACACCATTGACCATAATTAACCTTGGTCGGTTGGTTGAGGATTTTCTTTTACTTAACCGTTTTATTATTTCCCCCACCGGTTCTATTTCTTCATCCGGATCCGATTCTTCTTCCGGTTCCGATTCTTCTTCCGGTTCCGACTCTTCTTCCGGTTCCTCTTCGGGAACTTGTGAATCAGTCCACGAATCATTCCAATTTACATTTGACTCTTCATTATTATTAGGTGAGTCAATGGGACTTGTTCTAGAGGTAGACATCTATCACATAATATCAAACGCGTTAAGAGATTAATATATCACATAATATTCACATGTTAAAAATATATAGTTTCCAACAAAATTTGTTAAGCAATCATTTTTCAACTAAACACGGTCGAAGTCCAGACTCACTAATGCATCCTAACAAACTCGATAAGACACACTAATGCAAAATTCTGGTTCTCTAAGACCAACGCTCTGATACCAACTGAAATGTCCCGTTCTTATTGATTAAAAACGTTCCATATTAATTGATTTAGTTGCGAGGTTTTGACCTCTATATGAGACGTTTTTCATAGACTACATTCATTTTAAAACAAACCATAACCTTTATTTCATCAATAAAGGTTTAAAAAGCTTTACGTAGATTATCAAATAATGATAATCTAAAATATCCTGTTTACACACGACCATTACATAATGGTTTACAATACAAATATGTTACAACAAAATAAGTTTCTTGAATGCAGTTTTTACACAATATCATACAAGCATGGACTCCAAATCTCGTCCTTATTTAAGTATGCGACAGCGGAAGCTCTTAATAATCACCTGAGAATAAACATGCTTAAAATGTCAACAAAAATGTTGGTGAGTTATAGGTTTAACCTATTTATATCAAATCATAATAATAGACCACAAGATTTCATATTTCAATACATATCCCATACATAGAGATAAAAATCATTCATATGGTGAACACCTGGTAACCGACATTAACAAGATGCATATATAAGAATATCCCCATCATTCCGGGACACCCTTTGGATATGATATAAATTTCGAAGTACTAAAGCATCCGGTACTATGGATGGGGCTTGTTGGGCCCGATAGATCTATCTTTAGGATTCGCGTCAATTAGGGTGTCTGTTCCCTAATTCTTAGATTACCAGACTTAATAAAAAGGGGCATATTCGATTTCGATAATTCAACCATAGAATGTAGTTTCATGTACTTGTGTCTATTTTGTAAATCATTTATAAAACCTGCATGTATTCTCATCCCAAAAATATTAGATTTTAAAAGTGGGACTATAACTCACTTTCACAGATTTTTACTTCGTCGGGAAGTAAGACTTGGCCACTGGTTGATTCACGAACCTTAAGTTCCTTGGATAAACCTACTGGAAAAGAGAAAAATGGATCTGGCTTCAATGGATCCTTGGATGGCTCGAAGTTCTTGTATTAGAATGATAACCTACTGTAAGAAACAAAGATTTCTTGAGGTTGGATGATCACCTTACAAGATTGGAAGTGAGCTAGCAAACTTGAAAGTATTCTTGATTTTATGAAACTAGAACTTTTGGAATTTATGAAGAACACTTAGAACTTGAAGATAGAACTTGAGAGAGATCAATTAGATGAAGAAAATTGAAGAATGAAAGTGTTTGTAAGTGTTTTTGGTCGTTGGTGTATGGATTAGATATAAAGGATATGTAATTTTGTTTTCATGTAAATAAGTCATGAATGATTACTCATATTTTTGTAATTTTATGAGATATTTCATGCTAGTTGCCAAATTATGGTTCCCACATGTGTTAGGTGACTCACATGGGCTGCTAAGAGCTGATCATTGGAGTGTATATACCAATAGTACATACATCTAAAAGCTGTGTATTGTACGAGTATGAATACGGGTGCATACGAGTAGAATTGTTGATGAAACTGAACGAGGATGTAATTGTAAGCATTTTTGTTAAGTAGAAGTATTTTGATAAGTGTCTTGAAGTCTTTCAAAAGTGTATGAATACATATTAAAACACTACATGTATATACATTTTAACTGAGTCGTTAAGTCATCGTTAGTCGTTACATGTAAATGTTGTCTTGAAACCTTTAGGTTAACGATCTTGTTAAATGTTGTTAACCCAATGTTTATAATATCAAAATAGATTTTAAATTATTATATTATCATGATATTATGATGTACGAATATCTCTTAATATGATATATATACATTAAATGTCGTTACAACGATAATCGTTACATATATGTCTCGTTTCAAAATCATTAAGTTAGTAGTCTTGTTTTTACATATGTAGTTCATTGTTAATATACTTAATGATATGTTTACTTATCATAATATCATGTTAACTATATATATAACCATATATATGTCATCATATAGTTTTTACAAGTTTTAACGTTCGTGAATCACCGGTCAACTTGGGTGGTCAATTGTCTATATGAAACCTATTTCAATTAATCAAGTCTTAACAAGTTTAATTGTTTAACATGTTGGAAATATTTAATCATGTAAATATCAATCTCAATTAATATATATAAACATGGAAAAGTTCGGGTCACTACATATTTTGTGCTCTATACTTTCACGAAATGCGTATTTGTGCGTATTGAGTTAGATTATTTTCTTGGATCATTACTTATACTAATTACCTTCGTTAATATTTTAAAACGCATTATTAAGTGATTAATCACTTAACATGATCCTTGAATGCATTTACGACCGTTGGTGTCACTTATTGTTTAAAATGAGCTACGTACCTGGTACACGTTAAACTTTTGTCATAATTGGAATATTATGACTACGTAAACTTAATTATTATTCATTAATGAAAATTACTTAGCTTGATGGTTTATTAATTATTGCTTAGTGCTTACTAATGCTTATTAGTTACCTTAATGGACTTAACACCTTAATGGACTTCCATGGCCCAACCTACTCAACTTAGTGGACCACTTAATGGGTTAATTAGCCATGTAATTATAATTAAGTCCATGTAAATAATGAGACAAGTATCATGCATGCTTATGTACCAAGGCTTGCATTATGTCTCAAACCACCCAGCATGTCAACATCTCCATGTACCACCACCATGGACCACACCAAGCCACACCACATGAGGCCAAAATGGCCCCCCCATACCCTCCCCAACCGTCGGCTTATGTACACCCACCACTACCACTTCATTTTTTTTTCAAATCTCACTTCATTTTCTCAAACACACACACTCTTTTCTCTTTAGTTGCTTCTAACTCTAACTTCTCTCTAAAACTTTGAAGAACTTGTAAGTGTTCTTGAGTTTCTTCCTTCGTTTTCTTCCTTGTTTTCGTGTATCATCATCATCATGAGCAAAAGTTCAATTTTTGTAACTTGAATCTTCATAACTTATGTTGATTCAAACTTTGTTTTGAAAAGTTTTCAAGAACATGAAGGATTCAAGCTTTTTAGCTTTGAATCTTCATAATCTTGTTAGATCTAAGTTACTAACTTAAGATCTCTTTAATTGTGTTTAAAGATCAAAACTCATGTTTATGATCTTCATGAACTTGTAGATCCAACACTTTACTTTATGGATCTTCAAGAAAGCTTGAAATACAAGCTTACTAGCTTGATGTTTCTACAAAATATTAGCTAAGATCCAAGTTTACTAACCTATGATCTTCTTTGACTTGTTGTACTTTAGTTTTATGACTTGTGTTTTCTTGAAACAAAAGATACAAGCTTACTAGCTTGAGATCTCATAAGTGTTGTTAGGAATCCAAGCTCTCTAGCTTAGGCTTTCATTTTTGTGTTTGATCTAAGTTGTGTAACTTATGGTCTTCTACTTTGTTTAAACAAAATTTCATTAGCTTGTGTTCATATTACTTTACAAGATCTAAGTTTCATAACTTATGGTTGTGTAAAAGTTGAAAGTCTAAGTGTTATGACTTAGGGTTTCAACAAGAACATGAGATCTTGACATTGTAGTCTAAGGTATTTAATATTTAGCTAAGATCTAAGTTCTATAGCTTATGGTCTTGCTTATTTAGTTTGATTCAAAGTTTATAGCTTAATAGAACTTGTGATTGTGTTGAAACTAGGAAATTGATGTAACTTTGGTTCATCATCTTGCTCAAACTCTTACATGAGTTGTATTTTGTTTTCTAGTCTTGACTTTGGGTGTTGATGGTTAAACCTTGGTTAAAGTAATGCTAAAACATCAAGAGTTGTACACTTGAGGCTTATACGCATCAAGGATGAGAACCGTGATGAGCATCAAGCACCAAGAAACCCACCGGAGCACTTTCTTTCTATTTTCAGGGTCTGATCAGGCTCCTGAGCTTCTAGAAAAGTTGATTTCCAGATATTTCGGTTCGAGTAGATGTCTTTTCGTTTAAGATTCGCCTTAATCCGATTTACGGTTTAGGATTTGTAGCCTTCCGAAAGTCACTACGCCCTCGTAACGTTGTGCTGAAATTTCTGACCTACTCGCACTTAAACCGTCGCCACTGTCAAACGAAGACGAGTTAGGTTCTGAAAATTGGTCTACGGGTAGAGGACTCACATACGGAGCTTTGGCCACTAGTCTCATGTCAATTCAGTTTGTATAGAGGTCGTAGCATCTGAACGAAGTCAGCCTTTGTTTTGATCTCTATTCTTGATTAAAAACTTATTTTACTTGTTACGTATGATGTTGATGATGATGACACTTAAGACTTAAATTACGTACTTTTAAACCCTTTGCGACAATTTACTAACTTAGTAACTTTTGACTTAGTTTGAGGTCCTTTCGGACCGACTTACTTGCTTACTTATCTCGTACTGACTTTTACCGCACTTTCACTGTGAGTTATAGCTCCCTTTTTACCTAACTATTTTTGGGACTGAGAATACATGTGCTTTTTATGTTTTACTTACTAGGCATGAGTACTTAAAATTTATATATGTGTGGGTGATATAACGGCATAAAATTTCCCCTTAGCTCGGTAACATTTAGTCATTGGTTTTTGAACCGGTGAACGTGAATCTTAGATATGGATCCATAGGATTTGACATCCCCACTCGGGCTAGTCTGAAATGTCCCGTTCTTATTGATTAAAAACGTTCCATATTAATTGATTTCGTTGCGAGGTTTTGACCTCTATATGAGACGTTTTTCAAAGACTGCATTCATTTTAAAACAAACCATAACCTTTATTTCATCAATAAAGGTTTGAAAAGCTTTACGTAGATTATCAAATAATGATAATCTAAAATATCCTGTTTACACACGACCATTACATAATGGTTTACAATACAAATATGTTACAACAAAATAAGTTTCTTGAATGCAGTTTTTACACAATATCATACAAGCATGGACTCCAAATCTCGTCCTTATTTAAGTATGCGACAGCGGAAGCTCTTAATAATCACCTGAGAATAAACATGCTTAAAACGTCAACAAAAATGTTGGTGAGTTATAGGTTTAACCTATATATATCAAATCATAATAATAGACCACAAGATTTCATATTTCAATACACATCCCATACATAGAGATAAAAATCATTCATATGGTGAACACCTGGTAACCGACAATAACAAGATGCATATATAAGAATATCCCCATCATTCCGGGACACCCTTCGGATATGATATAAATTTCGAAGTACTAAAGCATCCGGTACTTTGGATGGGGTTTGTTAGGCCCAATAGATCTATCTTTAGGATTCGCGTCAATTAGGGTGTCTGTTCCCTAATTCTTAGATTACCAGACTTAATAAAAAGGGGCATATTCGATTTCTATAATTCAACCATAGAATGTAGTTTCACGTACTTGTGTCTATTTTGTAAATCATTTATAAAACCTGCATGTATTCTCATCCCAAAAATATTAGATTTTAAAAGTGGGACTATAACTCACTTTCACAGATTTTTACTTCGTCGGGAAGTAAGACTTGGCCACTGTTGATTCACGAACCTATAACAATATATACATATATATTAAAGTATGTTCAAAATATATTTACAACACTTTTAATATATTTTGATGTTTTAAGTTTATTAAGTCAGCTGTCCTCGTTAGTAACCTATAACTAGTTGTCCACAGTTAGATGTACAGAAATAAATCGATAAATATTATCTTGAATCAATCCACGACCCAGTGTATACGTATCTCAGTATTGATCACAACTCAAACTATATATATTTTGGAATCAACCTCAACCCTGTATAGCTAACTCCAACATTCACATATAGAGTGTCTATGGTTGTTCCGAAATATATATAGATGTGTCGACATGATAGGTCGAAACATTGTATACGTGTCTATGGTATCTCAAGATTATATAATATACAATACAAGTTGATTAAGTTATGGTTGGAATAGATTTGTTACCAATTTTCACGTAGCTAAAATGAGAAAAATTATCCAATCTTGTTTTACCCATAACTTCTTCATTTTAAATCCGTTTTGAGTGAATCAAATTGCTATGGTTTCATATTGAACTCTATTTTATGAATCTAAACAGAAAAAGTATAGGTTTATAGTCAGAAAAATAAGTTACAAGTCGTTTTTGTAAAGGTAGTCATTTCAGTCGAAAGAACGACGTCTAGATGACCATTTTAGAAAACATACTTCCACTTTGAGTTTAACCATAATTTTTGGATATAGTTTCATGTTCATAATAAAAATCATTTTCTCAGAATAACAACTTTTAAATCAAAGTTTATCATAGTTTTTAATTAACTAACCCAAAACAGCCCGTGGTGTTACTACGACGGCGTAAATCCGGTTTTACGGTGTTTTTCGTGTTTCCAGGTTTTAAATCATTAAGTTAGCATATCATATAGATATAGAACATGTGTTTAGTTGATTTTAAAAGTCAAGTTAGAAGGATTAACTTTTGTTTGCGAACAAGTTTAGAATTAACTAAACTATGTTCTAGTGATTACAAGTTTAAACCTTCGAATAAGATCGCTTTATATGTATGAATCGAATGATGTTATGAACATCATTACTACCTTAATTTCCTTGGATAAACCTACTGGAAAAGAGAAAAATGGATCTAGCTTCAATTGATCCTTGGATGGCTCGAAGTTCTTGAAGCAGAATCATGACACGAAAACAAGTTCAAATAAGATCATCACTTGAAATAAGATTGTTATAGTTATAGAAATTGAACCAAAGTTTGAATATGATTATTACCTTGTATTAGAATGATAACCTACTGTAAGAAACAAAGATTTCTTGAGGTTGGATGATCACCTTACAAGATTGGAAGTGAGCTAGCAAACTTGAAAGTATTCTTGATTTTATGAAACTAGAACTTTTGGAATTTATGAAGAACACTTAGAACTTGAAGATAGAACTTGAGAGAGATCAATTAGATGAAGAAAATTGAAGAATGAAAGTGTTTGTAGGTGTTATTGGTCGTTGGTGTATGGATTAGATATAAAGGATATGTAATTTTGTTTTCATGTAAATAAGTCATGAATGATTACTCATATTTTTGTAATTTTATGAGATATTTCATGCTAGTTGCCAAATGATGGTTCCCACATGTGTTAGGTGACTCACATGGGCTGCTAAGAGCTGATCATTGGAGTGTATATACCAATAGTACATACATCTAAAAGCTGTGTATTGTACGAGTACGAATACGGGTGCATACGAGTAGAATTGTTGATGAAACTGAACGAGGATGTAATTGTAAGCATTTTTGTTAAGTAGAAGTATTTTGATAAGTGTATTGAAGTCTTTCAAAAGTATATAAATACATATTAAAACACTACATGTATATACATTTTAACTGAGTATTTAAGTCATCGTTAGTCGTTACATGTAAGTGTTGTTTTTAAACCTTTAGGTTAACGGTCTTGTTACATGTTGTTAACCCAATGTTTATAATATCAAATGAGATTTTAAATTATTATATTATCATGATATTATCATGTATGAATATCTCTTAATATGATACATATACATTAAATGTCTTTACAACGATAATCGTTACATATATGTCTCGTTTAAAAATCATTAAGTTAGTAGTCTTGTTTTTACATATGTAGTTCATTGTTAATATACTTAATGATATGTTTACTTATCATAGTATCATGTTAACTATATATATATCCATATATATGTCATCATATAGTTTTTACAAGTTTTAACGTTCGTGAATCACCGGTCAACTTGGGTGGTCAATTGTCTATATGAAACCTATTTCAATTAATCAAGTCTAAACAAGTTTGATTGCTTAACATGTTGGAAACTTTTAATCATATAAATATCAATCTCAGTTAATATATATAAACATGGAAAAGTTCGGGTCACTACAGTACCTACCCGTTAAATAAATTTCGTCCCGAAATTTTAAGCTGTTGAAGGTGTTGACGAATCTTCTGGAAATAGATGCGGGTATTTCTTCTTCATCTGATCTTCACGCTCCCAGGTGAACTCGGGTCCTCTACGAGCATTCCATCGAACCTTAACAATTGGTATCTTGTTTTGCTTAAGTCTTTTAACCTCACGATCCATTATTTCGACGGGTTCTTCGATGAATTGAAGTTTTTCGTTGATTTGGATTTCATCTAACGGAATAGTGAGATCTTCTTTAGCAAAACATTTCTTCAAATTCGAGACGTGGAAAGTGTTATGTACAGCCGCGAGTTGTTGAGGTAATTCTAGTAGGTAAGCTACTGTTCCGACACGATCAATAATCTTGAATGGTCCAATATACCTTGGATTTAATTTCCCTCGTTTACCAAATCGAACAACGCCTTTCCAAGGTGCAACTTTAAGCATGACCATCTCTCCAATTTCAAATTCTATATCTTTTCTTTTAATGTCAGCGTAGCTCTTTTGTTGACTTTGGGCGGTTTTCAACCGTTGTTGAATTTGGATGATCTTCTAGGTAGTTTCTTGTATAATCTACGGACCCGTAATCTGTCTATCCCCCACTTCACTCCAACAAATCGGAGACCTGCACTTTCTACCATAAAGTGCTTCAAACGGCGCCATCTCAATGCTTGAATGGTAGCTGTTGTTGTAGGAAAATTCTGCTAACGGTAGATGTCGATCCCAACTGTTTCCGAAATCAATAACACATGCTCGTAGCATGTCTTCAAGCGTTTGTATCGTCCTTTCGCTCTGCCCATCAGTTTGTGGATGATAGGCAGTACTCATGTCTAGACGAGTTCCTAATGCTTGCTGTAATGTTTGCCAGAATCTTGAAATAAATCTGCCATCCCTATCAGAGATAATAGAGATTGGTATTCCATGTCTGGAGACGACTTCCTTCAAATACAGTCGTGCTAACTTCTCCATCTTGTCATCTTCTCTTATTGGTAGGAAGTGTGCTGATTTGGTGAGACGATCAACTATTACCCAAATAGTATCAAAACCACTTGCAGTCCTTGGCAATTTAGTGATGAAATCCATGGTAATGTTTTCCCATTTCCATTCCGGGATTTCGGGTTGTTGAAGTAGACCTGATGGTTTCTGATGCTCAGCTTTGACCTTAGAACACGTCAAACATTCTCCTACGTATTTAGCAACATCGGCTTTCATACCCAGCCACCAAAAATGTTTCTTGAGATCCTTGTACATCTTCCCCGTTCCAGGATGTATTGAGTATCTGGTTTTATGAGCTTCTCTAAGTACCATTTCTCTCATATCTCCAAATTTTGGTACCCAAATCCTTTCAGCCCTATACCGGGTTCCGTCTTCCCGAATATTAAGATGCTTCTCCGATCCTTTGGGTATTTCATCCTTTAAATTTCCCTTTTTTAAAACTCCTTGTTGCGCCTCCTTTATTTGAGTAGTAATGTTATTATGAATCATTATATTCATAGATTTTACTCGAATGGGTTCTCTGTCCTTCCTGCTAAAGGCATCGGCTACCACATTTGCCTTCCCCGGGTGGTAACGAATCTCAAAGTCGTAATCATTCAATAATTCAATCCACCTACGCTGCCTCATATTCAGTTGTTTCTGATTAAATATGTGTTGAAGACTTTTGTGGTCGGTATATATAATACTTTTGACCCCATATAAGTAGTGCCTCCAAGTCTTTAATGCAAAAACAACCGCGCCTAATTCCAAATCATGCGTCGTATAATTTTGTTCGTGAATCTTCAATTGTCTAGACGCATAAGCAATCACCTTCGTTCGTTGCATTAATACAGAACCGAGACCTTGCTTTGATGCATCACAATAAATCACAAAATCATCATTCCCTTCAGGCAAAGACAATATAGGTGCCGTAGTTAGCTTTTTCTTCAATAACTGAAACGCTTTCTCTTGTTCATCATTCCATTCAAATTTCTTCCCTTTATGCGTTAATGCAGTCAAGGGTTTTGCTATTCTGGAAAAGTCTTGGATGAACCTTCTGTAGTAACCAGCTAGTCCTAAAAACTGGCGTATGTGTTTCGGAGTTTTCGGGGTTTCCCACTTTTCAACAGTTTCTATCTTTCCCGGATCCACCTTAATACCTTCTTTGTTCACTATGTGACCGAGGAATTGAACTTCTTCCAACCAAAATGCACACTTTGAAAACTTAGCGTACAATTCTTCCTTCCTCAATACTTCTAACACCTTTCTCAAATGTTCACCGTGTTCTTGGTCATTCTTTGAGTAAATAAGTATGTCATCAATGAAAACAATGACAAACTTGTCAAGGTATGGTCCACACACTCGGTTCATAAGGTCCATGAACACAGCTGGTGCATTAGTTAAACCAAACGGCATGACCATAAACTCGTAATGACCGTAACGTGTTCTGAAAGCAGTCTTTGGAATATCATCTTCTTTCACCCGCATTTGATGATACCCGGAACGTAAGTCAATCTTTGAATAAACAGACGAGCCTTGTAGTTGATCAAATAAGTCGTCGATTCTCGGTAGTGGGTAGCGGTTCTTGATGGTAAGTTTGTTCAACTCTCGGTAGTCGATACAAAACCTGAATGTACCATCTTTCTTCTTGACAAACAAAACAGGAGCTCCCCACGGTGATGTGCTTGGTCGAATGAAACCATGCTCTAAAAGTTCTTGTAATTGGCTTTGCAGTTCTTTCATCTCGCTGGGTGCGAGTCTGTAAGGAGCACGAGCTATTGGTGCAGCTCCTGGTACAAGATCTATTTGAAATTCAACGGATCGATGTGGGGGTAATCCCGGTAATTCTTTCGGAAATACATCGGGAAATTCTTTTGCAATGGGAACATCATTGATGCTCTTTTCTTCAGTTTGTACTTTCTCGACGTGTGCTAGAACAGCATAGCAACCTTTTCTTAATAGTTTTTGTGCCTTCAAATTACTAATAAGATGTAGCTTCGTGTTGCCCTTTTCTCCGTACACCATTAAGGGTTTTCCTTTTTCTCGTATAATGCGAATTGCATTTTTGTAACAAACGATCTCCGCTTTCACTTCTTTCAACCAGTCCATACCGATTATCACATCAAAACTCCCAAACTCTACTGGTATCAAATCAATCTTAAATGTTTCGCTAACCAGTTTAATTTCTCGATTCCGACATATATTATCTGCTGAAATTAATTTACCATTTGCTAATTCGAGTAAAAATTTACTATCCAAAGGCGATAATGGACAACTTAATTTAGCACAAAAATCTCTACTCATATAGCTTCTATCCGCACCCGAATCAAATAAAACGTAAGCAGATTTATTGTCAATAAGAAACGTACCCGTAACAAGCTCCGGGTCTTCCTGTGCCTCTACCGCATTAATATTGAAAACTCTTCCACGGCCTTGTCCATTCGTGTTCTCCTGGTTCGGGCAATTTCTAATAATGTGGCCTGGTTTTCCACATTTATAACAAACTACGTTGGCATAACTTGCTCCGACACTACTTGCTCCGCCATTACTCGTTCCGACACCATTTTTTCCTTTCGTTCTATTAACCCCTGGTCCGTAGACCTCACACTTCGCCGCGCTATGACCATTTCTTTTACACTTGTTGCAAAATTTGGTGCAGAACCCCGAGTGATTCTTTTCACACCTTTGGCATAGCTGCTTCTGATTGTTGTTGTTGTTGCGGTTATTATTGTTGTTGGGATGATTGTTGTAGTTGCTGTTGTTGTTGTTGTTGTTGTTGGGCCGTTTATTGTAGTTGCGATTGATGTTGCGATTGTTGGGATAATTGTTGCGATTATTGTTGTAATTGCTGTTGTTGTTGTATTGGTGATTCTTATCACCGTTTTCCTCCCACTTTCTTTTGACTTGCTTCACATTGGCCTCTTCAGCAGTCTGTTCTTTAATTCTTTCTTCAATCTGGTTCACTAGTTTATGAGCCATTCTACATGCCTGTTGTATGGAGGCGGGCTCGTGTGAACTTATATCTTCTTGGATTCTTTCCGGTAATCCCTTCACAAATGCGTCGATCTTCTCTTCCTCATCTTCGAATGCTCCCGGACACAATAGGCACAATTCTGTGAATCGTCTTTCGTACGTGGTAATATCAAATCCTTGGGTTCGTAACCATCTAAGTTCTGTCTTGAGCTTATTGACCTCGGTTCTGGGACGGTACTTCTCGTTCATCAAGTGCTTGAATGCTGACCACGGTAGTGCGTACGCATCATCTTGTCCCACTTGCTCTAGATAGGTATTCCACCATGTTAACGCAGAACCTGTGAAGGTATGCGTAGCGTACTTCAATTTGTCCTCTTCAGTACACTTACTTATGGCAAACACCGATTCAACCTTCTCGGTCCACCGTTTCAATCCGATCGGTCCTTCGGTTCCATTAAATTCCAAAGGTTTGCAGGCAGTGAATTCTTTGTAGGTGCATCCTACACGATTTCCTGTACTGCTAGATCCAAGGTTATTATTGGTATGTAGCGCAGCCTGTACTGCGGCTATGTTTGAAGCTAGAAAAGTACGGAATTCCTCTTCATTCATATTCACGGTGTGTCGAGTAGTCAGTGCCATTTCCTTCAAAATAGTTAAATGGAACAAGTTAATCATACAGAATATTAAGAGTAGTTAATAGTATTTCGTAGCATAATATGAACTCATTTATAAAAGCTTTTTCTTCATATTAGCGTTTTATAAGTTTAAATTCGGGTAGTACCTACCCGTTAAGTTCATACTAAGTAGCTAATATACAATTCAACTACTACAATTCTATATGAAAAATTGATTATAATAATATTTCGCGTTCAAACTTTTATACAATATTTTACAAACTTACAATACCGCTTATTTTACATAAAGCATGAAATATAGCACACAATAACTTTGATACAAGATAGTTGTGAAGATAATTCTAGCTAGTACACAAGTCGTTCAGCAAAGGAAATAAAGACACGTAATTCATACGTCCAGAAACAAGTCATGCATTCTGGTTTTACTAGGACTACTTCCCATCCTTGGTCTTGTGCAACATAACCGTTATGGCCGTTGATAAGACAGCGTGTTGTAACGTCGTCAAAGGGACGAGGGTTACGTAATGTCCAACAGTCCCGTAACAATCTAAAAACCTCATTTCTTACCCCAATTACCGACTCCGTCACTTGTGGGAACGTTTTGTTTAATAGTTGTAGCCCGATGTTCTTGTTCTCACTTTGGTGAGAAGCGAACATTACTAATCCGTAAGCATAACATGCTTCTTTATGTTGCATGTTAGCCGCTTTTTCTAAATCACGAAGTCCAATATTCGGATATATTGAGTCAAAATAATTTCTTAACCCATTGCGTAAAATAGCATTTGGGTTCCCCGCAATATATGCGTCAAAGTAAACACATCGTAACTTATGGGTTTCCCAATGTGATATCCCCCATCTTTCAAACGAAAGTCTCTTATAAACCAAGACATTCTTGGAACGTTCTTCGAATGTCTTACAAACTGATCTCGCCTTAAATAGTTGTGCCGAGGAATTCTGACCGACTCTAGATAAGATTTCATCAATCATGTCTCCGGGTAGGTCTCTTAAAATATTGGGTTGTCTATCCATTTTGCGTTTTTATACTGTAAAATAGACAAGAGTTAGATTCATAAAAAAAATACTTATTAATACAAGCAATTTTTACATATATCATAAAGCATAAGCACACTACATTACATATATTACACCACATGAATACAACTATCTTATTCCGACTCGCTTGTTTCTTATTCTTCGGTTTTGGTTCGTTTTGCCAAGTTTCTAGGGATATATGATTTTTCCCTAATACGAGCCGTCGTTATCCACATTGGTTTAGAAAAACCTGGTGGTTTAGAGGTTCCCGGGTCATTGTTACAACTTAAGGACTTCGGGGGTTGACGATACATATAAAGTTCATCGGTGTTGGAATTAGATTTCTCTATTTTTATGCCCTTTCCCTTATTATTTTCTTTTGCCTTTTTAAATTCAGTTGGGGTAATTTCTATAACATCATCGGAATTCTCGTCGGAATCCGATTCATCGGAGAATTGGTAATCCTCCCAATATTTTGCTTCCTTGGCGGAAACACCATTGACCATAATTAACTTTGGTCGGTTGGTTGAGGATTTTCTTTTACTTAACCGTTTTATTATTTACCCCACCGGTTCTATTTCTTCATCCGGTTCCGATTCTTCTTCCGGTTCCGATTCTTCTTCCGGTTCCGACTCTTCTTCCGGTTCCTCTTCGAGAACTTGTGAATCAGTCCACAAATCATTCCAATTTACATTTGACTCTTCATTATTATTAGGTGAGTCAATGGGACTTGTTCTAGAGGTAGACATCTATCACATAATATCAAACACGTTAAGAGATTAATATATCACATAATATTCATATGTTAAAAATATATAGTTTCCAACAAAAATGTTAAGCAATCATTTTTAAAGAAAACACGGTCGAAGTCCAGACTCACTAATGCATCCTAACAAACTCGATAAGACACACTAATGCAAATTTTCTGGTTCTCTAAGACCAACGCTCGGATACCAACTGAAATGTCCCGTTCTTATTGATTAAAAACGTTCCATATTAATTGATTTCGTTGCGAGGTTTTGACCTCTATATGAGACGTTTTTCAAAGACTGCATTCATTTTAAAACAAACCATAACCTTTATTTCATCAATAAAGGTTTGAAAAGCTTTACGTAGATTATCAAATAATGATAATCTAAAATATCCTGTTTACACACGACCATTACATAATGGTTTACAATACAAATATGTTACAACAAAATAAGTTTCTTGAATGCAGTTTTTACACAATATCATACAAGCATGGACTCCAAATCTCGTCCTTATTTAAGTATGCGACAGCGGAAGCTCTTAATAATCACCTGAGAATAAACATGCTTAAAACGTCAACAAAAATGTTGGTGAGTTATAGGTTTAACCTATATATATCAAATCATAATAATAGACCACAAGATTTCATATTTCAATACACATCCCATACATAGAGATAAAAATCATTCATATGGTGAACACCTGGTAACCGACAATAACAAGATGCATATATAAGAATATCCCCATCATTCCGGGACACCCTTCGGATATGATATAAATTTTGAAGTACTAAAGCATCCGGTACTTTGGATGGGGTTTGTTAGGCCCAATAGATCTATCTTTAGGATTCGCGTCAATTAGGGTGTCTGTTCCCTAATTCTTAGATTACCAGACTTAATAAAAAGGGGCATATTCGATTTCGATAATTCAACCATAGAATGTAGTTTCACGTACTTGTGTCTATTTTGTAAATCATTTATAAAACCTGCTTGTATTCTCATCCCAAAAATATTAGATTTTAAAAGTGGGACTATAACTCACTTTCACAGATTTTTACTTCGTCGGGAAGTAAGACTTAGCCACTGGTTGATTCACGAACCTATAACAATATATACATATATATCAAAGTATGTTCAAAATATATTTACAACACTTTTAATATATTTTGATGTTTTAAGTTTATTAAGTCAGCTGTCCTTGTTAGTAACCTACAACTAGTTGTCCACAGTTAGATGTACAGAAATAAATCGATAAATATTATCTTGAATCAATCCACGACCCAGTGTATACGTATCTCAGTATTGATTACAACTCAAACTATATATATTTTGGAATCAACCTCAACCCTGTATAGCTAACTCCAACATTCACATATAAAGTGTCTATGGTTGTTCCGCAATATATATAGATGTGTCGACATGAAAGGTCGAAACATTGTATACATGTCTATGGTATCTCAAGATTACATAATATACAATACAAGTTGATTAAGTTATGGTTGGAATAGATTTGTTACCAATTTTCACGTAGCTAAAATGAGAAAAATTATCCAATCTTGTTTTACCCATAACTTTTTCATTTTAAATCCGTTTTGAGTGAATCAAATTGCTATAGTTTCATATTGAACTCTATTTTATGATCTAAAAAGAAAAAGCATAGGTTTATAGTCAGAAAAATAAGTTACAAGTCGTTTTTGTAAAGGTAGTCATTTCAGTCGAAAGAACAACGTCTAGATGACCATTTTAGAAAACATACTTCCACTTTGAGTTTAACCATAATTTTTGGATATAGTTTCATGTTCATAATAAAAATCATTTTTCCAGAATAACAACTTTTAAATCAAAGTTTATCATAGTTTTTAATTAACTAACCCAAAACAGCCTGCGGTGTTACTACGACGGCGTAAATTCGGTTTTACGGTGTTTTTCGTGTTTCCAGGTTTTAAATCATTAAGTTAGCATATCATATAGATACAGAACATGTGTTTAGTTGATTTTAAAAGTCAAGTTAGAAGGATTAACTTTTATTTGCGAACAAGTTTAGAATTAACTAAACTATGTTCTAGTGATAACAAGTTTAAACCTTTGAATAAGATAGCTTTATATGTATGAATCGAATGATGTTATGAACATCATTACTACCTAAAGTTCCTTGTATAAACCTACTAGAAATGAGAAAAATGGATCTAGCTTCAAAGGATCCGTGGATGGCTTGAAAGTTTTTGAAGCAGAATCATGACACGAAAACAATTTCAAGTAAGATTTCCACTTGAAATAAATTGTTATAGTTATAGAAATTGAATTAAAGTTTGAATATGATTATTACCTTGTATTAGAAATATAACCTACTGTAAGTAACAAAGGTTTATTTATCTTGGATGATTACTTGGAATGGATTTAGAAAACTTGGAAGTAAACTTGCAATCTTGGAAGTATTCTTGATTTTATGAAACTAGAACTTTTGGAATTTATGAAGAACACTTAGAACTTGAAGATAGAACTTGAGAGAGATCAATTAGATGAATAAAATTGAAGAATGAAAGTGTTTGTAGGTGTTTTTGGTCGTTGGTGTATGGATTAGATATAAAGGATATGTAATTTTGTTTTCATGTAAATAAGTCATGAATGATTACTCATATTTTTGTAATTTTATGAGATATTTCATGCTAGTTGCCAAATGATGGTTCCCACATGTGTTAGGTAACTCACATGGGCTGTTAAGATCTAATCATTGGAATGTATATACCAATAGTACATACATCTAAAAGTTGTGTATTGTACGAGTATGAATACGGGTGCATACGAGTAGAATTATTGATGAAACTGAACGAGGATGTAATTGTAAGCATTTTTGTTAAGTAGAAGTATTTTGATAAGTGTCTTGAAGTCTTTCAAAAGTGTATGAATACATATTAAAACACTACATGTATATACATTTTAACTGAGTCGTTAAGTCATCGTTAGTCGTTACATGTAAATGTTGTTTTGAAACCTTTAGGTTAACGATCTTGTTGAATGTTGTTAACCCATTATTTATTATAACAAATGAGATGTTAAATTGTTATATTATCATGATATTATGATATATAATATATCTTAGTATGATATATATACAGTTAAATGTCGTTACAACGATAATCGTTACATATATGTCTTGTTTCGAAATCATTAAGTTAGTAGTCTTATTTTTACATATGTATTTCATTGTTAATACACTTAATAATATATTTACTTATCATTTAACATAATTAACCAAGTGTATCAATATCTTAATATGATTCATATGTACCTAGTAAGACGTTGTTATAACGATAATCGTTATATATATCGTTTTCGAGTTTCTTAAATTAATAGTCTCATTTTTATGTATATAACTCATTGTTAAAATACCTAATGAGATACATACTTATAATAAAATCATGTTACCTATATATATAACCATATATATGTCATCGTATAGTTTTTACAAGTTTTAACGTTCGTGAATCACCGGTCAACTTGGGTGGTCAATTGTCTATATGAAACCTATTTCAATTAATCAAGTCTTAACAAGTTTGATTGCTTAACATGTTGGAAAAACTTAATCATGTAAATAACAATTTCATTTAATATATATATAAACATGGAAAAGTTCGGGTCACTACACCTATATCAATTGTATATATATTAAAACATATAATGGAAGTCGCTTACTTTCATTTATTAATTATATAATAATTATATATTTGTAGTTATATAGATTTTATTATAAATTTCGTTTAGAAACACATTCTTTATTTATATATTTTATATTATTATGTTATATATATATATATATATATATATATATATATATATATATATATATATATATATATATATATATATATATATATATATATATATATTTATTTATTTTGTATATATATTTAAAATTATACATTTAGTTATATTAATATGTCTATATATATGTTTAGTATTTTATTTAAAAATCAATAGTTTGTTATATGTAAGTATTTATATATAAGAAAATGTTAATATGTTTGATATATAATTATATGAAATATTAATATAATTATAGTATACGTAATAAGTATATTTTATTTACAAAATCTTTATTTGTTGTAACATAATAGTAATAATGTTAATGATAGTAATAATAGTAATAATAAAATATTAATTTTTTAAATGATAATTTTAATGATACTTTTACTAAAACTGATTCTTTTACTAATACTATAGTTGTAATAATAATAATAATAATAATAATAATAATAATAATAATAATAATAATAATAATAATAATAATAATAATAATAATAATAATAATACTAGTAGTAAAAATGGTAATAATAATAATATTGTTGTTAAAGTAATAATTTTAAATAACAACAATACTAATAATGATAATAATAATAATGTCTATTAATAATAATAATAATACTTGAAATAATAATAATAATGATAATAAAAATAATAATACTTTTAATAATAATAATAATAATAATAATAATAATAATAATTCTAAAATGATACTAATACTAATATTAATAAAAATAATAGTAACTTTTATTATTTTCATCATAATACTAATAAAAATCCTAATAATAATAATAATAATAATAATAATAATAATAATAATAATAATAATAATAATAATAATAATAATAATAATAATAATAATACATATATTAATAATAATAGTATTAATAATTACAGTACTTGAAATAATAACAATAATTAATAATGATAATTATAATAATAACCCTAAGATTTATCATGCTTAATAATATTACTATCAATACTGATAATACTTAACAAATATTAATTATAATACCAATAATAATAATAATAACAATAATAATAATAATACTAGTAATAATAATAATTTTTTGAAAATTTGGAAACTACCTCATAAGTTCTTCTAAAAAGAAAACGCCCCGAACCGGGCTCGAACCCTCGACCTCTCGCCCGACGAACACACTCTCAACCATTCTTCTGCTTCAATTTATTTGTAACAATACGTATCTAATACCTATTAAACTCATTTTCTGTTTAACTTCTACTTCATCATATAAATCGACTAGAAATTAGAGGTTATTTCAATGTTTTTAATTATTTGATTCAACTATGTAATTTAAATAGTCATGCCATAATCTGTTTGGAAGTTTAATTATCATAAAAGAGAAAACAAATAATAAATTAAACTGCAGTAGCCTGAGTTCACGGAAAAAAATAATTTCAAATTCAAACTCGATTACCAGACATCTTTAGCTTATGTTTTCAACATAAAATAAGTTTCATATCGTCCATAAAAACTCTATAAATCATTAATTTAATCTGAAATACAAAAATGAACTTGAATTTCTTCATGATCAATCTGTTGACTTTTGGTTTTGAAACTTTGACTTCACAAATTTGATTTCAATTTTATGAATTGAAAACTGAAACCTTCCAGTTAGATTGAATAGACTATTCCTAACAACACTTCATTAACAGATTTTTAAAATTCATGTGAATTGAAGTTAATGCTTACCACAGTCAAGAACATGAAGAACACTAAATCACATTTTTAGTTTTAGAGCGTTTTAGATATCGATTTCCACATGAATTGTGTAGTAAATCACTACTAGAAACTTTTTAAATCATTAATTAAACTTTAAACATTGAAACTAACTCGAATTTGATCTTTGTTCATATGTTTGACTTTTTGAAAATAATCTTTGACTCGTAAATTCGAAATTTATAGAAAGAATTGGGAGTTGGAAACTTACAGATCGTTTACTTAGATCGTTCCTAACAATCTTGCATTTATAGATTTTGAAATGGAACTCGAATTCGAAGTTTTGATAAAATGAAGCAAGAACAGAGGTCTGCGATGGTTTCTTGAAATTTTAATTTGGTTTTTCTTTTCTCCTTCTATCTGAATTAAAGTATAGGTTTTATAAAGTGCCAATGAGCTTACTGGAACCATAGGTTTCAATTAATCTTTGTTTTGTAGTGTGATTTGGTTGTTGAGAATTTCAATCAGAAACAAGATTTGAAGAATGATATTAGGTCGACCTTTAACAGAATTTGTTAGTTTATGAGACTAATTTGGAGTTGATTTGTACTAGATTGCATACATAAAACATTGTATAAACAGTTTGATAGTAATGGGTAACAAGATCGTACGTTATCACTTTTATATAATTAATAATAAATATTTATATAATGATAATTGTATTCATAATAATAATTATAATAATAATAATAAAAATAATAATAATCATAAAAATGATAATAATAATAATATTATTACTAATAATACAAAATATAACAAATTATATATATCAAATTTCATCTTTATATATAATAAAAACACAAATAATAATTTTTAATATTACTGATTGTAATATTAATAGTAATAATACTTAATTATAATAATTCTAATATTATTAATGTTAATAATAATATTAGTAATAATGATACTACAATATTTTATTAGATTCGTATCTATAGATTGTATATATAATGTAATAATATTAATAACACTATTACTGATATTAATTGTGAAAATAATAACGATTTTATTATAACAACTACTATATAATTTAATATTTTAATATTACATATTATTGATTATGTAATATAACTATATATTATATAATAACTTATTTTGAGTATTAAATTTTATACAATTTAACATATATTACATTATTCATATAATTATATATAGAATTCATATATTTATATATATATATTTATTTTAATTACAACATAATTATTTTATATCTTATTTTACA
This sequence comes from Rutidosis leptorrhynchoides, assembly GCF_046630445.1. Lineage (NCBI taxonomy): Eukaryota > Viridiplantae > Streptophyta > Magnoliopsida > Asterales > Asteraceae > Rutidosis > Rutidosis leptorrhynchoides. The sequence goes on along the minus strand of NC_092335.1, from coordinate 312,053,664 downwards.
TATTTATTTTAAATGTTTAAATTATATTTTATTATCTCCAATTATTATATATACTTACATTTATATATATATATATATATATATATATATATATATATATATATATATATATATATATATATATATATATATATATATACAAATAATTATTCGTGAAACGTCGGGCATAGTCAAAGATTAAATGAATCCACGTAAACAGTTCAAAGATTTTTAGACTTAACATTACAAACTTTGCTTATCGTGTCGAAATCATATAAAGATTAAGTTTAAATTTGATCGGAAATTTCCAGGTCGTCACATTCATAGGCCTGTTGATTGAGGTTTAGTGTTTATTGTAGGAAGTTAAACTCTTGTGGTAGTTCCCCATCAGAATTCTATTCTCCATACCTATCTATCTTTATCTTTACAGTTAAATTATAGTATTATTAGTTAATCTTAATCTATCACCTCTTGTCACTAGGGTTAACTATATAGGCATTTTTGTCCCACATTACTGATTAAACATGCAAAAATACGAACGTGAGTTATATTTACTACTTACTCGTTAAAAGGAAGACAAGTAGGTGAGTTATAGCTAGGAAACCCCAGCTAAATAGAAATGATAAAACCATTACTCTCTTTTGGTAGCTAATTCTGAGGTGTTGCGACCAAACAACACCGCACAAATAAAACCGTCCGTTTTGGCCATATCATAAGAAGTTACAAGTTTTTGGCGCCGCTGCCGGGGACTTATTTTCTGTCTGTTAAGGAAATCGTTGATTCTGTCAAAATATCTGAGATTCTTGAGTGGTACCTAAGAAAGACAATTATACACGGACTTGGTTGTTGGATTTTCCAAAAAGTCTCGAATTATATTGGAACCAAAAGGTTCCTGCCTCTCCGTTGTCAGCATGGCCACTTGTTTTGAAGATAAATTAATAAGAACCACACATGATTAACAAACAGGGAGTTTGTCGGTATAGGATTTAAAGTCGCCATTATAGTAAACCTTTTTAAAACTATAAAAACAAAATATTAATTATGGTATTAATTTCTGTAGATTCTAGTTTAAACTTAACTGACTACGAAGAAAGTGCGAAAGGCAGTTGCTCTCCCCCGGCTTCAAAAACCGGAGAAGTTTTCCTTTATGAAACCAAAACAAATCTAAACCCTGATGAATCTCATCAAGAATTAGTTCTTGATCCTTGTAGTTCAAGAAGTCGGATACTTTCATCCGACTTAGAGATTTCATTGCTTTTAGAAAAGTTTTACTCAAATGAACCAGGATTCGACCCTCTTCACTATCCAAAAGGGAGGCTCAGTCTTAACGAAATCCTGATTATCGAAGATGAAATACGGGAAGAATATCCAACTATTTTCAATTATCCAGACTCGTTTGAATTTAATCCCATAGAGAATCGACACATTGATAAAACAAAAGCTCCGTTTACTGGAAATCTGTTAAATCCTAGTAGAAGGTTAGACGTCTATAGATAATTCATTAGGCACCTCTATTCCTCAGATTTCTAGTTCTTAACATTTTAAATCAATCTGTTAAAAGGACTGCATTGTCAAGTTCGTTCTCTTCACAAACTGTTAAAAGAATGTGGGGATGATAATTTTGTCAAGTATCGGGATGCAGAAATTGATTTCAAATTCGATTTAGAGTCATTCGTCAGTTTTCTCCCTCACTTCAGTGATAAGGAATTTTCTCCAATTCATATAAACCGTTATGTCGCCACAATGATTTATGAATTAGCATTTTGGATTGAAACCAAAAAATGTAACCCTATTTCAAAATACGGAAATCGAGATTTCTTTTACTTTGATCTAGCCTCATTTCTCATCAAAAGATTAATTGAAGTTTTTTCAAATTCAACCGAGGAAAGAATACATCAGAATTTCTTCTTAAAAAGAAAAGAAATATATTCTGAACTCATACAAATCCTCACTATGTCAAAAATTTCCATTCACAACTCCGCAAAGAAAGATCATTCGGGAAATATCTGAAAACTTTAAATTTACTATCGGTGATCCTGACTGCGCGGAAGATCTTTTATTTCAAGACACAGTGTCAAAACTTCTTTTCGAGCTTAATTATCGAGATACTGTACCTAGGGATGGAATTTCAAACATTAAAAAAAGTTAGAAGGGCTTTGGTTAAACTTATGGACGACATCGGAGATTTACAAAAGCGCGAGCGTAAAATTCCAAGTGACTTTGAAATATTTTTAGTACACTCTGCTGATTTACTCTGGATGGTCAAAGAAGCTTTAAACTTATCTTTCTTTCCGCGTCATTTCTGGAACGTAGTTGTGGAACCTGTGTAATTTGTGTTTTTAATAAAATAAAATATTTTAATTTTACTCCATCCATTTGTCTTTTTCCTTTAAATTTTATTGTAATTAATAAAAATAACCGGATTAAGATTCGTAGAAAAATTTTATTTATCTTTTATTAATCTAGTGAAAATTTTAAAATTTTAAAAATATAAAAATTCGAGAGTCGGGTCTGGAAAATAAGCCCGTGAGCCGCACGGGCCCATTTTTTCTTCCTTTTTCTTTCCTCCTCTCCTTTTTCCCTCTTTCTTTTTCTTTTCTTCTTCTTCTTCTTCCTGTGTTCTTCGGCCGATGCAAGCATCACCACCACCAACCATCAAATCTTGACCAAATTTAACGATTCAAAGCTCAAATTCGATTCTTGCGTGCCTCTTAAATGCATTTCCATCATCAATTTTGTGTAAAAGGTACTCTTTCACGGTTAAAATTTGAGTTTTTACTCGGAGTCAAATTTTTGACTTTTGAGAAAAATTGTGTTTTATGCCCAATTTTGAATTCCTATATGCTTAGTTAGATAATGTGATTGATATGTGTTAGGTTTTAGGTTTGATTGAAGCATTTTGGTTAAGTTTTTAGCTTTTGATTCGTTAGTTTAGGTTTTAGGCTAGGAATTGGTGAAATTTTTGGAAACTTGATGTTTTGCTAGCTCATTTAGGCTTAGTGATTCATTTAGAGTGCTTAGAAAATAATTTTGGAACAATTTAGACTTGTTTGCTTGAAAATTGATGTTTTGGTAAAACTGCACTTAATTAGGCTTAGGGTTATTCCTATAGTTAAAACGTTTTTAAAACTTAGGATTGCCTTAAAACTAGCCTAAATGAAGATATCATTGACTTGCAAATGAAAATTTAGCCTAGCCTTTGACTTTTCTTATTTTGTACGTTTTAAGCAAAATGAATACTTTTCGTTAAAAACGGTCTTATGCCTTGACTTAAGAATGTTATAGGAAAAGTTTGATGATTAAAAATATTTAAGGTAATTAAAAATGGTTATTAGAATCATTATATGCTTAAAAATCATCATATTTTAATCAAAGTTGCTTATTATGACTAACTCGCTATAATTATTAATTTTAGCATTATTTGCTGCAATCACGGGTACGCTTTAAATTTTGCTTGAAAATAAGTTTGTAGTGAGATTAGATATTATTTGAGGTAATTTTGGATATAATTGACTATAACAGGGAATTGGAAAATGCCATTTTTAAAGCCATCATTTCGAATTTTTTTCTAAAAATATAAGCATTTTTCAATTCTAAGTGTTATTTTGAGTCTTATTATTTTGGAACATAACCTACATTACTTGACCTTTGCATATGGCTAATTATTTACCGGAAGAGTATGAGTTGCCCCACTACCTCCTCGGGCAAGATAACCCAGCGTAATGAACCGTTAATTAGGAATTAGATAAATCGACAAAAAGGCGCCAACAAATACATAAACTGTGAAATAATGGAGCAATGTGGTTGGGCCGATGAGCTAAGATGAATTTTGAACTTTACAGCACACGGGAAAGTCAACATCGCATGACAAAAGCTGTTTGAAAGTCATGAACGGGCGTATCAGGAGCCATACGCAGAATTCATGGCAACATGGAGATTCGAGTCGAATGTTGACCAGGAGGAGTATAACAGTCACGAGTGCATCCATTTCCGCCATTGGAATCAGATGTATCACCTAACTCTTGCGCAGTTCGCAAGGAATCTAGAACTGCACAAGAAGTCACACCTTAACCGGTTTGTATTCAAAAGGGGATACACCACCATGAACAACATCGATCATCAAGCTTTCTGGCGTACCTACACCTCCGATAATGAAGCATGGAGGTCAAGTAAAAAGGCTTCAAACTTCACCAATCCCATTCACCGCATTCTTCACCACCTTATCGGGGAAAATCCTTCACCCGAAAACCCAACATGGCAGTGTTGTCACCATTAATGATATGCTCTTAATGCATGCCATGATCAATAACCAAAATATGCAAGTCGCACACCTTCTAGCCCAGGCATTCACCAATGAAAGGAATGCCTCAAGAACAGTTGTGCCGATTTTGAGAGCCGTTGTCACCAAACTCCTTTGTAGGATGCATGTTTTAGGGAGTGTTGAGAGATTTGGGTATAGGACAGTAGTCGACTCTCAAGAGATAGGGTACAAGTTACTGAGCACTTGGCAGTACATTCGGATTGAGGATAAATAGTAAATAGTTACAGCTAATCCGGTAATACCAGACTCAGAAGACCAGACAGTGCCAGGGGTAAGAGTTACGGGATTTAGGCCTGATACAAGAACGAGAGATGGTCGGACACGGTGAGGTTAGCATGAACCACGAGATGAGGATGATCCCACCACATAGAGTCAGCCCACTGACGTCCGCCGACACTCATCAGTAGGAGAGAGCGATCGACCGCGCTTTCCCCCATAGCATTATCATATGGGAGATCTGCCCGGACATGAGAGTTGGTTTGCTCAGCACGCTATCTTTTAGAACCTAGATCACTTCACACATCATGCAGGCAGACATCTTAACGTCCCGCCATATCTGCATGAGTATCCAGTGATGTTCGCCCACAGAGATCCTAGAGGTGTAGGCCCGAGCAATCAGTATTCAGGACCCCCATCTCCACCTCGACATCATTACACATAGCGTACCGTCATCCCATATCCTCCAAGGGAACAGAGCACAGGGGCCGCAGATTTTGTTAACAACCTGTGTGACACGACCCACATCAGCACTCACAGAAATACATTCACCGACGCTCAGGCTTCCACATGGGATCAAGCTGCAAGCCGGTATATGACTGAGGGAGTCACAGAGGGTATAGAAGGTATGGGTATGAACCCACATTGGGGTATAGATCTGCAGGAAGGGCAGCGTTGGCGTACAGGGCCTATGATTCACAGGAGCATCTCATCGCTCACGAGACTGATCACATGATCAGATGAATTCCAGTTCAGGATATCCTCGGGGATGAACACGGAAGAATTGGTACAACAATTTAATACAGACGAGGAGATGAATGATGAGGGATAGTTCGTTTTGAGGAACCCGACGAGGCCACGCACGAGTGTATCTTACTCTCTTCCATACCATCCAGCTCACCCATAACTTTCCCTATCTCTGAACTATTTTTTATGATTACTTATGATAATGTATTACATTATTAAACTATGTCTATACCCCCGATCTCGGGCATAACTACTTTATGTTTTTAAGTTTGTATGATAATTAGAATAAAATTGCATAAATAAAATGTCACAAACAACCAACGATCGAGATCATATAAGCTGCAAGCACAACTTGGAGCAAGGAAGCATTGAACGAGGATGACACCGACACCAGAATAGAAGAAACCATAAGGGGCACACCATCCGACTGCACGCCTTGCAACCATAGGGGAGCACTACGTCTTCACCGCTTTTTCAACCCCATCAACATAAACTTTTAATAACAAAATGCCTCTTTCAAAACCTAAGTGTGGGATACGCCGTATACTTAACATTGAGGACAATGTTATTTTAAAGTGTGGGATAGCAAATGTTGCACATAATGATTCTTGTAAAAACTCTCAAGTGTTTTTAAACTAAATTTTTCACAAAATTTAAAATTTTCTGAACTATAAAACACTAAGGATTATAAAATTCTATAAAAGATCAAAAAGTTTTTGCTACAAAATAGACAAAAGATTAAAACAAGCAGAACTAGAAAAGATTCGAACTCCTGGCAGTCAAAAAGAAGGATGCTCACCTTGAAATTCCTGACAAAAAGCTGAAAGGATCACCAAAAATCGATCTTTTAAAGAAACTCCTATCTATCAAACCCTTTGGACCCCAAAACCTCCAAATCACCATCTCTTCGCGATACAAGATGAGTCCATAACTGAAAGTTCTCTCAAATAAGTGATGAAGATTTGAGTCTAGATCAAGCCTATGACGAAGAATGTGAGCATGACTGGCTAAGAGTGATTTCATTTCTTAAAACTATAGGACATCCCAAAACACTTTCGTGAAATGAGTGACCCGAGTGAGATAGCCTCAGTTATGTAACCTCCTCTCATGCTTGCGGAAAAGGGTTTGAGAATAACAAAAAGAACAAAACCAAGTTTTTGCTCCTCCATTTTACGGAACAAAGACCACTTGATCACTACGAATGAAAATCTTCAGTGTCTAAAGCTCGAAAGTTTGCTTGAGAAAAAGCAAAGTCTAATAGTGGGATATTTGATATCGGCTAAAAAGTCACGTTTTTACCCCCGATATTGAGTCCCAAAAGTATAAAGTTTAAAACTTTGTTGGCAAAATAATTATTTTTCATTCAAATTTGTAGATAAAGTAATTACGAAGATGATGCAAAAAGAATCAAGAGAATCAGAGCTAAAACGAAGATTCTAGAGCGAAAACGGTGAAAGACAAGAAATCAAGTTACGACCCAATAAAGTCAGCTAACCAGGCAAGCCAAATGGCCTACCAAATGGCCTGCCTAGCTTGCAAATGGTCTGCCATATGCCCAGATAAATACAAAAATGAATTAGTATTTTATGTATAATTAAAATTATTTTGATGTAAATCGAGAATTTAAAATAAGAATAAATACAAGATAAATACAAAAACGAAATAGAAATATTTTATAAATTTTTCTACAGCTTAAAATACTTAAATAAGTTTATTAAAATTTTATTTATAATTATTTGATATTTCTTTAAATTAAAAACGAATTTATGCATAATTAGATATAATTCAGCTTATATAAATATATAAAATATAACTATTAATTAATTGTTATTAGATATATGTATTTAATTAGAAGATATTGTGGAAAATAAAAATTATATAATTATCTAATCATTTAATTAATTATATAGTTATTTAAGTACATTATTTAATTATTAAACTAATATCATAATGATTATCTTATAAATAAAATAACAAATAAAAATATAAATACATAATATCTATTATACATTTAAATAAAGATTATGATTAATATTAATCTAATACTATAACCTAATAATAATAAACTTAAAACCTATATACATACTTATACTATCAATATATAATATAAGATAATCGACCTATTAATATAATAAAAGATATAATAAACATATTAATAATAAATTAACATGTCGTATTCCTATACGCATATAACGAATGAAGGTTATGATCAAAAGATAACGTATGACTTATACGAACTCACCGCTACTTACGGTCATATGGATGATGTCTAGTATCATCCAGTTTTCCATAATAGGAATAACGTTTTGGATTAAATGAAAGGTTGTAGACTTAAAGTCCAACTGAAAGTTCCTGACCCCCGGTTACATCTGGTCATCCCGATCCCGACTTACTTGATAGCAACGAGGTTTGGACAAAGTTATACAACGACTTAATGTGGAGGATTAAAACCTGAACTTTCTAAAACTAGAAACCTACTTTAAATGGAAACTTTCTAAAAGTAGAAACTCTTATCATAAACTGTCACTATTAATATAATCATTATATTAGTAAACATACTCCTTATCTGTTAGACAATGACTGACCAAATGTTATATCTCTAGGTTGAGATCTCCGTTACTTACTTCTGTGCATTTCATTTCTTGTGGATTAACCTTAACTGCTATTTAAGGTGAAGTTCATAGCCCCACTTTTTACTGTTTCATAACTGTTTACAACTTGGGGTGAGACACATTGATGTGCAAAAGTGTGCAGTGCTTAATTTTCCTTTCAAACTTTTAAATTTATATAACCTTTATTATTACACTTTTAACACTCTAACGAGCAACAAAACCCGATCAGAGGTAGTATTTTAGGTTATCATCCCTAGAGAGCGTAGATGTGTTATAAGTTGTTTATAGCTTAGCTCTTATTAAAGAACTAAGGATATATTTTTATGTCTTTTATGGGATAGATTCATATCTCTTAGGAAAGAGATGATTTAAGATAAACAAAATAAAGCAATAAAGTAAAAGATTCAAATTAAACAATTATAAATAAAAGCAGCTACATGAACGAATAACTCATACGAGAATCATATTAGGCAAGTTTCATAACTTATATTAACACAAATCAAGATAACAATCATAGACCAATTATTATCCCTAAGCAGGTTAAGACAAGTATTGCATATCATTTAATAAGCAGGACTTAAAGCATATACTAGACATGTGATGTGCATGACTAATATCTCAATTCTTGGCATTTAATTCAATTACATGATACATGTCAACCTTATGATGCGGATCAACATGCAAATAGACTGACAAATTATATACGCTTTTAAACATCAAGCAGATCAACTCAAGTTACTAGCTGAAAGTCAATTACTACTTGGTTTTCATGTAATCATTAATTAAACACATCTAAATGAAGGTTTTTTGATTAAGCCTAACAATATCAAACTTTATTATATAAGTGTAATTCCAATTAAACAATTTTATCACTATTATGCAGTTTAACTTAATTGCATGCAATTCAATTTAACAAGTTTGATGGACTAGATCTAAACAAGTAGCATGAATCGAATAATAGATCGTCGGATCAAGTACTAATCAACCCTAAAATCATGTTATCTAATCATTAAGCATGACAAACAAGCATATTAAGGCATAACAGATTCGAAACAGTTTATACATTATCACAGAAACTCGACCACACAGATCTGGAAAAGAACCAGAAACTGTACGGATGAAGCACTGAAGTCGGCGGCTTCCTTCCCATCAAGCCGGCAGCTTGGGTGTGAGGCCGATGGCATCATCTAATTCTCAGATGAACTTCAATCTTCGTCCAAGTAACCACTATGAATGTTTAGTTCATAGCAGAAGACGAACAGAAACGAATACAATAAATAAAATAAGTCAAACAATAAAATAAGGATAGAATCATACCTTAAAAAGAAGGTAGATGTAAAATAACTCGAATTAAAACTTGAATCATGATTACAATGACTAAATCTAACCTAAGGGCTTAGAGAAAACCTTAAAAAAATGACCTAACCAGAATTATTGAATTCTGAAAACTAATACATATGAAAACTGAGACCATAGGCCTTTATTTATACTATTTAAGTTCGGTGGTCAAGTCGGAAGCTTCAGTGGGAAACCGGCGGCTTGCCTTGAGTCGGTGACTCCTTTTGCAAGTTAAACTTAATCCGCAGGCTAAAGCCTTTTCAGCCGTCATACTTAAGCCGGCGGCTTCGTAGATTTGCCAAATCTTTTTGATTTTGTTTCCATTTTTGCTTGAACTTGATCAACAAGTTGAGAAACCGTGTCAATTAGGCCGGCCGCTTCAGTACCAAGCTGACGGCTTCCTCTGCCTTTTTCTTGATCAACAAGTTCTTTCAATTTTACGAAGATTCTGGAACATTCTGCACATGTGAACCCAAAGCCGGCGGCTTCCTTGAACCCATGCCAGCGGCTTCATGTAGCCGTTCTGCAATTTGCTGTGTTTTTGATCCTGTTTGATACATAACTTTGATAAAATCAATAGAAATACCTTTTTCGCATTTTTACCCATTTTAGCATGTTTTGGGGTTAAAATGACTCTAAAATACTAAGATAACTCCTCCAAATGTTAGTAAAAAACTGTATAATATAGGAGTTATCAAATTCCCCACACTTAAACCTTTATTTGTCCTCAAGTAAACCTTATAAATTATTTCATGGGTATTAAAGTAAAATTGTAAAGTCAAAAATATGTCTTAATAATAAGTTACTATTTATTATTCGCAAGACCTAGTCTGAACCAGACCAAGGATTACAAGTAGTCCTAATGGTTATTAAATCAAATTTATACAAGTTTGGTCATCATTGGACTCTTTTATGTTCTAGAGAATTTTTATAAGTGTATGGTTCTCATTGGAACTCTTTTCTTTTGTTGGCCATCATTGGGCTCTTTTTCTTTTTCATTTCTTTTACTTTCATGCTTAGCTTTTAACTTTACACTTGGCAATTTTTCTAAATTGGCCCTTATTTTGGACTCTTTTGCTGCCTCAGTGGTCCATGCTTATTATGCCATATGGTAGTGGCTATAAGTTTGCAATCGTTTCACAATTTTTGGCTTTAACTCTTTTATCTTAAACAAGTAATCCGATCTCGAAATTGAGAGTAGTTCTATGATTATCTTTCAAATTAAGTAAGTAAAAAGACATAAGTTTGACTAAGAATTTACACTTTTGAAAAAATTTAAAAATTGTACCCATTTTTCAACTTTTTCGGGAAAACTGTAATATCTTTTAATCCTTCAAGTGATTAATCACTTCCATTCCCCACACTTAGATGATGCAATATCCTCATTGCATTTATAATAAAGAATGAAATAAATAAAGGACATAATTGAAAATAAGGGAAAGAATGATGTTACTTGATTTGTAGGATCACATAATGATTTGAGAGCACTTTTGCAGACTTCTTTTGAATTGAATAAGTAACGTGACAAAAATATTAAATAATGCAAAGTATAACACAAACATAATATTTTATTAAAAACTTCATCACTTAAACATTTAAACACTTAGGAGCTATATTGCTCTTACATTCATAATCAAATAAATAAAACAATAAAACACTTAGAAATAACATAGTCTTAATAAACATATATAAGGATAGGTAGTTTTGATTATAGAGTCGGTTGCGCGACTCATTCTTCTAATGGAATTACTCTTTAGGCTTATCCTCCTCACATTTATTCTTTTCATATTCATTTAATGACTTAATCTATTGCAAGAAATTCAATGTAGTGTCAAGACCCTTACGAAAAGACATTTGAAATGAAACAATTAATTCATGGATATGTTTTCTCACTTCGGTGCTAATCTTATAATGCTCTTTTATAAATTCAGTTACAATTCTATCCATGGTAAAGTCATCATCATCCTCTTTATTAACTTTAACCATTTTCATATTAGAGCGAGGAACTTTGGATCTTGGAACTAACGGAATAGATTGAAATATAGCACCATAACGAATAGTTAACGAATTATCAGCATAGTTAATGGTAGCACGAGCAGTAGCCAGAAACGGAGATCCCAGGATTAAAGGAGATATCGGGTCTTCTTTCATATCAATAATCACGAAATCAATTTTATAAAAATCATAACCAATAATAACTTCAACTTGTTTAACAATCCCCAACGGTTTATGTAAGCGGCTATCAGTAAAACAAACACTTCCTTGAATAGGTTCTAGCGATGGTAACCCTAAAAGATTATAAACGGAAAATGGCATAATATTAATACTAGAACCAGTATCAGCTAATCCAATAACAGGAATTGAACCACGAATTAAGCAAGGAATTTGGAATTCCCCCGGATCAGAACGCATAACGATAGGAATTTCGGGTGACGCATATGGATCTACGGGATCAATTGTGAATAAATAAAGAGGTCGGAAACCTTATTTTCTCCTTTCTTCCAATTGTTTCACAGTATCAGCTAACCTATCATCACACTTTAATATTTTAGTCTTGTCACTAGTAACTTCATCCTTTTCATCAACTTGTTTATCAACCACTTCTTCTTTATCATCAAACAACTCATGCATGAAAATTACTTCATCACGATCAAGACCTTGAACTTTATCATCTTTTGATTTATCTTCTTCGTTAGCAGTTAATTTCTTTATTTCTTGATCATACTCTTCTTCTCCCATTTCAAACTCCCATTAGTACCTCAAACCAGGTTCATGAACATCAACCCTATTTACTTCTCGAATCACATTCACCTTTTCAAAACGAACTTCTTTAGAAACTTCAGATTCAACAGGAACTTTTCCCTCGAAAAGTTTAAATAACTTAGTAACATTGCGCTCTAAGTTTTGAATTGACGCTTGATGATTATTTTGCACTTGGAAAAGTTGAGCTTTTATGTTATCATTAGCTTCATTTTAATTTTTGATGAAAGTTAAGATGCTTTCTTCAAGATTAGACTTCTTATCTGTTTGAGCATTAGAAGAATTTGGGATGAAGGGTGCTCTAGCAGGAAAGAAACCAGGTGGGTTTTTATTATTAGCAGGATAAGGTGTGTTATAATTATTACGGTAGTTCTGGTTTCCTTGGAATTGATTCACATAAGAAATGTTCTCGACTTGCTCCATAGTAAGACTAGCAACACAATCTTTAGTAGAATGAGGACCTTGGCATCTTTCACAACCTACCTTAATCATATGCATTTCATTTGTAAGCTTTTCAATCTGCCTTCCTAGATTACCTAATTGCACATTCATAGCCTTGACCATATCTTCAGAATCATAACTAACGGATTTTACTAAATGAGAAATATCTAAGTCTTGGTGCCATTCATAGGAATGAGCAGCCAACTTATTAATCAAAGTTTCAGCTTCTCGGCAGTTTTACTCATAATGTTTCCTCCAGCAGATTAATCAATCTCTCTTCTTGTAGCAATATCACAACCCTTATAGAAAGTAGCTACTTTTTTAAACTTATCCAAACCATGTTGTGGGCAACCTCTAAACATTTGACCAAATCATACTCAAGCAGAATAAAGAGACTCATTAGTTTTCTGACGAAAATTAGCAATGTCAGTTTAAAGGGTGACAGTTTTAGATGCAGGAAAGAATCGAGTGATAAATTTTTCAACCATCGTATCCCAACTAGTAATATCTCCTTCTAGTAACGAGTTTAACCATTCTCTAGCTTCATCTTTTAACGATCATGAAAAGAGAAGAAGATAAATGACATTACTTTCCACATTATTAATGTTAAACAAATTACAAATATCTTTAAAATTCCGAATGTAGGCATTAGCATCTTCTTTTCCAGTGCCCCTAAATTGATTATCTTTAAGCAAATGAAAAATAGGACCCTTAATATCAAAATTTTCTTTTATTTCAGGCTGAGTAATAGCATGACCTAATCCTTCCCGACCAGCTTTCATTAACGCTTCCATTGAATTTTCAGTAGCCATTTCACTTTCTGAACCAAAAAGAGATCCCAAATTAGAATCAGGACTAGACAGAGAACTAGATAATGAATCATCATTAGAAGTAGTTCCTTCATTAAAATTTAATTTCTTAACAATATTCGAATCCCTAGAATGTTTAAATAATATATCTGGATTTGGTAACATATCTTGTAAGACTGGTTTCTTGGACCGAGTGTTCATGTGATTTAAAATCATAAAAAGAAAAGTTTTAGGAGAAAATCTTTTATACCTTAAAGAATATATATATTTATATTTTAAATTTATTCTAATTTTTATAGTAAAATTTAAGAGATATATTAGTATATTAGTAAATAAATATAATAAATATTAATGACATAATTAAAATATAAATATTAAATAACAACTTTTATCGCATAACAACGAATAATCAAACATACACGGCCTATTGAATCTTTCATTACTTAAGTGACCCGTCAGCGTCTAGGTTCGAGCAAGAGCCTTTAAATCGGAACCCCAGAAACCCTCCCCTAAAGGAAGACAGTCATCACCCGTTTTCAAGAAATATCAATAACCAAAGTACATCCAACTTTCATATTTACCGTGCTCCCCGACAGCGGCGCCAAAAAGTTGATGTGCAAAAGTATGCAGTGCTTAATTTGCCTTTCAAACTTTTAAATTTATATAACCTTTATTATTACACTTTTAACACTCTAACGAGCAACAAAACCCGATCAGAGGTAGTATTTTAGGTTATCGTCCCAATAGAGCGTAGATGCGTTATAAGTTGTTTATAGCTTAGCTCTTATTAAAGAACTAAGGATATATTTTTATGTCTTTTATGGGATAGATTCTTATCTCTTAGGAAAGAGATGATTTAAGATAAACAAAATAAAGCAATAAAGTAAAAGATTCAAATTAAACAATTATAAATAAAAGCAGTTACATTAACGAATAACTCATACGAGAATCATATTAGGGAAGTTTCATAACTTATATTAACACACATCAAGATAACAATCATAGACCAATTATTATCCCTAAGCAGGTTAATACAAGTATTGCATATCATTTAATAAGCAGGACTTAAAGCATATACTAGACATGTGATGTGCATGACTAATATCTCAATTCTTGGCATTTAATTCAATTACATGATACATGTTAACCTTATGATGCAGATCAACATGCAAATAGACTGAAAAATTATATAAGCTATTAAACATCAAGCAGATCAACTCAAGTTACTAGTTGAAAGTCAATTACTACTTAGTTTTCATGTAATCATTAATTAAACAAATCTAAACGAAGGTTCTTTGATTAAGCCTAACAATATCAAACTTTATTATATAAGTGTAATTCCAATTTAACAAGTTTATCACTATTATGCTGTTTAACTTAATTGCATGCAATTCAATTTAAAAAGTTTGATGGACTAGATCTAAACAAGTAGCATGAATCGAATAATAGATCGTCGGATCAAGTACTAATCAACCCTAAAATCATGTTATCTAATCATTAAGCATGACAAACAAGCATATTAAAAGATAACAGATTCGAATCAGTTTAAACATTATCACAGAAAATCGACCACACATATCTGAAAAAGAACCAGAAACTGTACGGATGAAGCACTGAAGTTGGCGGCTTCCTTCCCATCAAGCCGGCGGCTTGGGTGTGAGGCCGGCGTCTTCATCCGATTCTCAGATGAAGTTCAATCTTCGTCCAAGTTACCAGTATGAACGTTTAGTTCATAGCAGCTGACGAACATAAACGAATACAATAAATAAAATAACTCAAACAATAAAATAAGGATAGAATCATACCTTAAAAAGAAGTTAGATGTAAAATAACTTGAATTAAAACTTGAATCTTGATTACAATGACTAAATCTAACCTAAGGGTTTAGAGAAAACCCTAAAAAAAATGACCTAACCAGAATTATTGAATTTTGAAAACTAACACATATGAAAACTGAGACCAGAGGCCTTTATTTATACTATTTAAGTTCGGTGGCTAAGTCGATGGCTTCAGTGGGAAGCCGGCGGCTTGCCTTGAGTCGGTGACTCCTTTTGCAAGTTAAACTTAATCCGCAAGCTAAAGCCTTTTTAGCCGTCATACTTAAGCCGGCGGCTTCAGGAAAGCCAGACGGCTTCGTAGATTCGCCAAATCTTTTTGATTTTGTTTCCATTTTTGCTTGAACTTGATCAAAAAGTTGAGAAACCGTGTCAATTAGGCCGGCGGCTTTAGTACCAAGCCGGCGGCTTCCTCTGCCTTTTTCTTGATCAACAAGTTCTTTCAATTTTACAAAGATTCTGGAACATTCTGCACATGTGAACCCAAAGTCGGCGGCTTACTTGAACCCATGTCGGCGGTTTCATGTAGCCGTTCTGCAATTTGCTGTGTTTTTGATCATGTTTGATACATAACTTTGATAAAATTATTAGAAATACCTTTTTCCCATTTTTACCCATTTTAGCATGTTTTGGGGTTAAAATGACTCTAAAATACTAAGATAACTCCTCAAAATGTTATTAAAAAACAGTATAATTTAGGAGTTATCACACATGCTTACTTTATAACTGTTTTACGCTTAGACGCAAGTACTCAACTGTTAATTATGTTTTCTTACTTTGATTCATGCCAAATCCCTACAGTAATATCGTTAATTGTTACGTATAAATGCAAACTTAATTATTGTAAGTAGGCCTGTTGAGAGTAACGTCTCTAACCATTCGTCCGTTGGTCTTTGGTTACATAATAATGATTTCACGACACTGACAGTAAGGTATCATTGGATAATTTGTTTAGTAGCGATATTACAAATTACAGCAACACTTCTAGATTCATATATATATATATATATATATATATATATATATATATATATATATATATATATATATATATTGATCATCTTTAAACTAAATCTTGTAGTCTAAAACATTGGATTTTATTTATAAACCTGTGAATTTCACTCAACCTTTTTGGTTAACGCTTTAAGCATGTTTTATCTCAGGTGATGATTGAGCTAGTTGTTTGCAACTGTGATGATAGATTTGATGCTTGCATGGAGTCATATCGCATATTTTATTTTATTTCATAAATATTTATTCATTTTCATTTAATGATGTAAACATTTAATGCTGCTTCTGCTGTTTTAATAGTAAATATTTTATTTAAAATGTCTCATATAGAGTCGTTCTCGTTTATATAACTGTGTTACGATATGAATGGTCACAATTACCTCTGGTCCATTTTGAGGGTGTGAAACTAACATGGCCAAGTAGTATTCCAACCCAAAACCCACCAACAATGAGTCTAAACCCAATTACTAGCTACAATAAACTCACTTCATGAGCATCAATGGGTTTCTCATCAGTTTAAGCTCAAACCATAAATTTGAATATCAAATCAACAAATGAAATTTGGAGTTAGAACTTACCACCAATACCAAAATGTAGCCAAGAATGAGATGAACAACCTTAACATTTGCACCTTGAAGAGATTCCACCTCCTTCTTCCTTGAATCAAGCTCTCTCACTCTGAAATGGAGGTTTCTCTCACTAAGATAGATGAGAGTGTTTGTGTAGTTGAAAATGAGATCCAAACTGAGATCTAGATCAATTTTGATGACCCCAAACTGACCCCAAGTGAAAAAACCAAAACACCCTCATTTAACTCAAAAAGGGTTAAAAACATCCCTGACTGGCAAACCTCGCAACCGCAAGGTCAAGTCTCGGGCCCGCGAAACAACACCCAAAACCATCTGTTTACCTGAGGTAATCTCGCGCCTGCGAACAAGGGGTCGCGACCGTGACTTTCCCTGTTTTTAGCTTTTTCTTAGTTTTTCGCTTCTAGAATTCGAATGAAGTTTAAACATTCCACAAACTAAACTTCGCAACTAGGAACTTAATTACCGCCAGTTAGCAATACGTTACATAAAATGGGTTGTTACACGTACCATGCACGTGGTGCTTATTTTAGACCGTACAAATCTTTCTCCAAGTAATAGATGTAGTTTGCATGAATAAGATCGGCAATGCCTCTAGGTTTATTAGAATCCTTTTTTTTTGAAAATCCACTTTACCCCGATTGGTGGTTGACCTGTTAGTCTTGGAACTAATCGCCATACTTTCAAACGTTCAAATTGACCTATCTCTTCTTGCATAGCTATTACCCAGTTAGGATCTAGTAAGTCTTGAGCAACCAAAGTTGGTTCAATCTTACTAAGAAAGGCAATATAAAAACATATATTGTGAGTAGCACTTCGAGTTGTAACCGAAGCATTAGCATCACCAAAAAAAAGATCAATTGGATGACTTTTGGTCCATCGGTTGGCATGTTGAAAAGGTTCAGGATCGTTAGTATCAATTGTAACACCAACCATTGTTGAAGTTGAGCCATGATCCTCTTGTTCTGAAGTAACATTATCTAATTCGCATGTTTGAATGTCGGGAGAAACAACTTGAGTTGAATCAGGTGATGCATCTTGAATCGGTTCAAGATTAACATCAAGAGGTGGGAGGGAGGATGAAGAAGCAATAGGTGAATCATTTGGTGTTGTATCTTCATCAATGAGACTAGGCTGTGTCTCAATAGTAATTTATTGTGTTTGTGTTTATGGTAAGACATGAACATCGGACTTCCGTTGAGGCAAATAATGTGTATCAAACAAGATATCCAATTCCTATGTAGTCACCGTAAGAACACCCTTCTTCGAGAAAATCGAGTTATGTGCGGAAGAAGTAGTAGCCAGGTTCAGATCGGGTTTTGAATTGAGTTGTTCAAAACCCATTCCTGATAATTCATCAAAATGAACATCGATGCTTTCTTTTATTGTCCTTGTCCTTTTGTGAACACGATAAGCCACTTTGTTCGACGAGTAATCGAGAAATATGGCCTGATCACCATGGGCATCAAACTTTCGGAAGCTATCAAAGTCGTTAAGAACATAGCATATACAACTAAAAACATGGAAATATTGAACGTTCGAGCATCTACCATATAATAACTCGTAAGGAGTTTTATCAAAACATTTGTTAATGATTGAACAACTAATATCGACTAAAAAGTCACGTTTTTACCCCCGATATTGAGTCCCAAAAGCATAAAGTTCAAAACTTTGTCGGTAAAATAATCGCTTTTCGGTTAAATTTGTAGATAAAGTAATTACGAAGACGATGCAAAAAGAATCAAGAGAATCAGAGCTAAAACGAAGATTCTAGAGCAAAAATGGTGAAAGACAATAAATCAAGTTACGACCCAGTAAAATCAGCTGACCAGGCAAGCCAAACGGCCTTCCAAATGGCGTGCAAGGCTTGCAAATGACCTGCCACACACCCAAGTTAAACGGACCCTGCAAACGGGCTGGCCTGGTAAACGACCCTGCAAACGGCCTGCCAGCCGTTTGCAGGGAAATTTCAAGTCTATTTAAAGGCTTTTTGTCATCCAATTTCAACACACCTCTCCTCACTCTCTCACTACATTACACTTTCTCTCACTAGAGCTTTCAAGGCATTCTCACCTCCGAGCGAGAAATTAAGTACCCGGAGGCGAACGATGAAGATTGTAATAGGAGCTGTCTAGAGGATGTCAGCACTTGTAATGGTCCAAATCTCGTCTGTAAACGGTGAACGATTTCATTAGTTTAACGAAGTTATCTTGTTATCTTAAGTTACTTTCATCTTGCATGCCTATCTATCTGTTAAGAATGTTTATTATATGTTGAATAATTTATCTGAAACTTATCCTATTGTTATGTTGAAACCTTGACGGTTTAGAAGTTTAATTTACGGATCACCCTTTCCGCTTATTCACGTGGCTATAACCTGGTATTAGGACCTGATCAACCCTAGGATACAAGGTAAGTAGTTATGTGTTCTTAACGTCACAATTGGGATATAGTACCTACGTACGAATAATTATTTATTCGTCAAAGAAGAGATGCCCATTTAGGTTGTGATTAGAGTAGGCAATATAGAGTTCAGTGAACACTAGCTTGCTCAGAAGCATGATTCGCATCAGAAGCAATGTTCTTGAGATGTTGTAAGATGATCTGGGGTTGAGTAAGTGATCGCAAAGGAGAGACTTCTAATCCAATTAGCAGTACCTTAGAATATCTAAGATTGCACATCTGCTAATGTTAAGGCATAGCATAGTATTAAGTGGTGGAATATTGCTTTAGTTAGACCAACTAGGATTAAGAAAAGCTGAGACTTTCCTTTAGGAATATACCACTTTGTTCATGTACCTAGGATTCTATCCATAAGGTCGTTTAAACCCTTTAAGGTTAACGTTGGGAGTAGGGATATCCGTCTTAGCCAGAATCTTCAAAGCCTAAACTCTTAGTGACAAATCAGTTAGGTTCATAGCATAGTTGATTGAGGTTAATTGTTTATTCTAGGAAGTTAAACTCTTGTGATAGTTCCCCATCAGAATTCTATTCTCCATACCTATCTATCTTTATCGTTACAGTTAAATTATAGTATTATTAGTTAATCTTAATCTATCACCTCTTGTCACTAGGGTTAACTATATAGGCACTTTTATCCCACATTACTGAGCAAACATGCAAAAATAAGAACGTAAGTTATATTTACCACTTACTCGTTAAAAGGAAGACAAGTAGGTGAGCTATAGCTAGGAAACCTCAGCTAAATATAAATGATAAAACCATTACTCTCTTTTGGTAGATAATTCTGACGTGTTGCGACCTAACAACACTGTACAAATAAAACTGTCCGTTTTGGCCATATCAACAACACAGTTCATAACATACGGTTATGTCATTCGATTACTCCATTCTGTTGAGGGGTACTTGCAGCAGAGAACTGATGTTACCTTGGTCTCTTAAGTAACTATCAAGCAGATCATTCTTAAATTCTGTCCCATTATCAGTTCGGATGCTCTTAACATGTTTGTTAAAAGAGCGTTAAGTTATCTTGATGAACTCAAAGATAATGGTGGGTGTTTCTAATTTAGTCCGTAAAGGAAAAATCCATGTAAATTGGGTATAATCATCAACTATGACAAGTACATATTTCCGAACGCCGAGGCTATAAACCCTCACGGGTCCATATAAGTCCATATGAAAAAGTTGCAAAGATGTTGAAGTACTTGGGACTTGCTTAAGCAGATGATTAGTCAAGATAAATTTACTCATTACACATGATGGAAACACATGATGCTTATCATAGTGAAAGCTTGGAATACCATCAACCAAGTCTTCAGAGACTAGTCGATTGATTCCCTTGTAATTCAGGTTTGACATCCGGTGATGCCATAACCATGATTTTCTTTTGTAGATTTTGCAGCCAAACACAAATTACTATTCATTGGTGCATCATCTATATTAATGGTGTAAATTGAAGCACTACGTTTACCAACTAAGAGATCGTGTCCGTCGGTGGATTTCACCGTACATTGATGACGTTCGAATACGACTTTGAGATCTCCATCGTAAAATTGGCTTACAATAAACAAACTACAACTAAGACCTTCAATGCATGAGACCCGTTTGATTGTTATGCCATTTTTCACATAATCTCCATAACCCGTTATCGCTGTAATTTCATCATTTCCAAAAGTAACCGTTCCCAGGAATTTGTCAATGTAGTTCACAACAAGGATTTATCGCCCATCTTTTGTTGATAACAACCAGAATCGATATACCACACACAAAATTCGAAACCCTGTAAATATTAATTTTCCTAGAGTTTAGGTACCCAAAGCTGTTTGGGTCCTCTACGTTTAGTAACATCAGAAAACTTTAGATTGCACAACCATGTAACACGTAATGCATCATGCAATTTAGAGTTTAAAGCATCATTCAAAAGCACATTAAATCTATCACTAGCATAAGCAATCTCAAGTTTTACAGAACGATTAACAGTCTTAACACACAAATTATTCGAAGAAGATGTTTTGTTCACAGAAGTAAAATGAAGCACATGAGATGGTTTCCTAGGTCGACTAGCAGCTTTCTTAGAAAATTTTACTACTGGCTCTAAGCACGACTTAGGTACCCATTCGGACTTGTATTTCAAGTCTGGATTAAAACCTGTGACATGAAAAACCCCTTTGCTAGTTAGATTGATGTCGAACGAGGTGGTATATAAAATAGTTATTATTTTACTAGAAAATACTATTAAATACGATACAATTTTACACAAGATATTTATTTATTTATAGAATGGATATACTTAAACCTTGCTACAACACTTATAGGCAGTGTACCTAATCGTACAGTAGTGTAGTTTTTAGTAAGTCCGGTTCGTTCCACAGGGAAATCTTTAAGCAAAGCTCAACGCTATATTAGTTTACTTTTATAAAAATACAAATATATATATATAAATAATATTATTATTATAAAGGGGGGTTTTTACCGTTTAATGACCGGTTTGTCGATTTTAAAACTTTAGTCGCAGTTAAAACCTAATGTAAAATATAAAATAAATACAAGACTTTAAATTAAAGCGTAAAGTAAATAACGATAATGAAATTGCGAATAATAAAAATGCGATAAAAATTAAATTGCGATAATTAAAAAGTACGATAATTAAAAGTGCGATAAAATAAAAGTACAATAAATAAAAGTGCGATAATTAGAAGTGCAATTAAATATAAAATAAAGGAAATAAAATATGAAATAAAAGAATTATGCTTATTTAAACTTCCGTAATCATGATGTTTGACGTGTTGATTTTAGTTTTATGCCCTTGGGTTAATTGTCCTTTGTCCTGGATTATTCAATATGTCCGTCTGGTTTTTGTCCATAACAGTCCATCAGTCATAAATATAAATTGCGAGTGTCCTTGTCAAATTATTATTATACCCGAAGATAAATATTCCAACTAATTGGGGATTCGAATTGTAACAAGGTTTTAATACTTTGTTTAATGAATACACCAGGTTATCGACTGCGTGTAAACCAAGGTTTTACTACTTTGTTAACAATTACACCAATTACCCTTGAATGTAATTTCACCCCTGTTTTAATTATTCTAGTGGCTATTAATCCATTCCCGTATCCGGTTAAATGAACGATTATTCGTACAAATAAATACCCCGCCCATCGTGTCCGATCGAGTGTATATGGTAATTTATAGGGACGCCCAATTGTAAATCTTTATATTAACATTAACAAACTTTCATTTAGTTAAACAAATATAAAGCCCATTAATAGCCCATAGTCTAGTTTCCACAAGTGTCGTTCTTTTGTCCAAACCCCAATTATGGTACAAAGCCCAATTACCCAATTTTAGTAATTAGCCCAACATCATGATTACTTCGTTTTAAATAAGCATAATAATAACTTAGCTACGAGACATTAATATAAAAAGGTTGAACATAACTTACAATGATTAAAAATAGCGTAGCGTTACACGGACAGAATTTCGACTTACACCCTTACAACATTCGCTAACATACCCTTATTATTAGAATTATAATTAAAATTAAAATATAAATTATAAATATAAATATATATTACTCGTATATATTGAGAGAGAGATGAAAAAAAGATGTAAAATTCGATCAGAATTCGGTTGGCTTTATAGCCAGAAATGAATTTTGGGGCTCCGCGACTCGCGGCAAAAAGCCCTTCAAACTCCGCGAGTCGCGGAGAGGTATTTTCATTTCACACCCTTGGAGTTTCTGGCTGCCGACGGTTTTAATAATATATATATATAATATATATATAATTAATATAATTAATTATATATTATATTATATTTATATACATAGTTAACTTGTAATTTTTAGTCCGTTGCGTCGAGCGTTAAGAGTTGACTCTAGTCCCGGTTCCGGATTTTCGAACGTCCTCGCGTATAATTTAATATCTTGTACTTTGCGTTTTGAATCTTGTACTCTTGTGATTTCGAGACGTTTCTTATCAATAATTGGAACCTTTTTGATTGTCTTTTGTTCTTTTGAGCTTTTTGGTCGTTTGCGTCTTCAAATCGTCGAATCTGTCTTTTGTCTTCACCTTTTATTATTTAAACGAATATCACTTGTAAATAGAACAATTGCAACTAAAAGCTTGTCTTTCTTGAGGAATAATGCTATGAAATATATGTTCGTTTTTAGCATTATCAAATATTCCCACACTTGAGCGTTGCTTGTCCTCAAGCAATATCGTCTTGAAATACTAGAATCACTTCTTTATTCTTCACACTTTGTACATCAGTGATTTCTATACGGCGGTATAAACAATGGTAGTAACGATATGGTTTACAGTCCCACATGACTATAAAAATTTAGATCCATTAAGGAAATTGGATCTTTATGAAAACATTTGATCTTTTGAAAATTAAATCTAGTTTTTACCCTAGATAAATTTTCCGGAATAACCCTTTACCGGTGTTTGCAAAATATTTTTGTGGGTTTGGTGGGTTTCAGATTTGAAAATTTTAGCTCAAAACTTGCGGTTTTGTGTCACCCACTTGCTAACCTTGTATTAGGAAAGCAACACGTCCAGTTTACTTATTCCGTATATTACCTTTCGGCAAACTACCGTCCGGTTGTAAAGGAAAGCGTTGAACAAGCAACTGTTTAAGGCAATGTCCCGTGACATGCTTTTGATTATGGTCTATAACGTGTCGGACGCAATTACTATCCTTGGTAGGAGCAATAGTAAAGCTCACCCTTATAATTTGTCGGTCTGGCACAAAGTCCTGTCTTTGACCATGTTATGCAACCACCGTTCTTACGGTTGACACCCGATTTAGTTCAGGTGACCTAATGAATTCCAGGTGAATTCCTAGGATTTTACGTTCAATGGTAATGAACGCATTGAAAATAGGGTTTTCAGAAAACAAATCGGTTTGTAATTTTGATCAAAATATTTTCTCGTTCAAGCTCGAGTTTAGATATCATTGAATTCCATGAGTTTGTAATTCTCAATCTTTAAGGTCAATCTCTAGGATTGAGTAATATCAGTCTTAAAAGCTGATTTTTAATCTTTAAGGAGATTATCCTTTCTGGGGATCTGATTCATTAGTCTTATCCAGCTAATTTGCACGGTGCCTCCCCATTGTACGAGATAAATCCTTCTCATGGTTAGGATAAATCTGACCACTTGGCGACCCTGTTTAATGCTGAGGTCCGTGGATTTCCTGCTGATTTTAGTGATGACTTTTCTAGATTTTTCGTCAACCTACAGCTGGTCTGAACGACAACTTCATGACCTAAATCAAGAAGCGCGTGTCTTTTTCGGAAGACTTTACTTCCTTTTAATGATGGAATTGATTCATCGTGTAGATCCATCTCTTCTTTTCTTTCATTGGGTAAAACAGTTTAGTTTAGTCCAAAGCAAAAGTATTTTCAGTTATTTGTTACAGATATATGTGACATATGTTTAAGATAACTTGGTAAATTTTCCCACACTTGGCTTTTTATTTTTCTTTTTATCGTCCTCTATTCCATTTTAAATGAATTTTAACATTTTAGTTTGTTTCTCAATTTATGTCCTTTCTGAGGTAACAATAATTTCGGTGTTAAAACCTAGTTTTATCGTTCATAAATATGTATAAACATGATTTGAATTCATTTAATTGAAAATTTTAAAAAATTTTACTAGAATTGGGTAGTCAGTATATAAGACCAGGGCTGTTCTTTATTATCAGAGAGCACTAGATTCTAATACAACTACTGCTTTACTAGTATTTTTAATGGTAACCAAGTGTATAAAGTAAAAGTTTTAAAATCCGAAAGAATTTAACCCCTTCCCACACTTAAGATCTTGCAATGCCCTCATTTGCAAGAAATCAGTAACAATTTAAATTATTGAGGGTGATTTGTGTGAAAATGATTAAATTTTTACCAAAGTTTCCAAATATATTGGCGTTTGTTTGCTGAATGATAAATGGTGCAAATCATTTGTTCATTCCGTCTTGTTGTTATTTCACATATATTTTGCATCTTTGTCGTCAAAATTACTTGCTTTTGCTGAACTTAATGCCAGTCTTTGAAAATGCGTTGTTTTACCCTGTTGTTTACATAAGATAAACTGCAAACATATATACATATTTTTGAAGTTTGGTTTATTACCCCACATTCAAAAATTATTAAAATCTAAGAATAAAAGTTAGATAATTATAAAAATGATTGCAATATTAACAAAAAATATTAAACATATCAATACTTACAAATTACAAAATAAAAATAAAAATAAGTAAACTAAGGATGATATTGGTACCAATAGGGGTTCCACGCATAACCATAAGTGCTATAGAATGCCTCGGCAGGGTCATACGTAGGATATGGTGGCTGCATCTCTATCGACCAAGGAGGGAAGACGGGCTTCGGTGTAGGAATATAGTTTCTACCTATATGTTGGCAATGCGCTATGATCTGGTTCTGATGAACTTGCCAATCTTCAAATGCTCTCTGTCTAGCATTTTCGTATTCCTGAGAAGCTATAAACCTATGCATTTCTTGCCCCCCTCCTACATTACCTTGTTCCTGGTTTCTCTCTACCTGTGGATGTCTACCATTGTATCGTACTGCGGCGTTGTTTCGCCGCTTCAAAACTTTCGCACCATGGTACACATTTAAACCTATAGTGTCGCGAGGTTCCGGCTCTTCTACTAATAATCCCCCCCGACTTATATCCACACCGAGATATTCACCAATCAAAGTAATAAAAATACCACCCCCTATTATGCTATGTGGACGCATCCCTCGAACCATAGCTGATAAATAATAACCCACACAATATGGTATACTTACAGCGCTGTGTGGGTCTCGAATACACATATGGTAAAACAAATCTTGTTCATTTACCTTTTCTTTGTTTTTACCCCTTTGTGTAATCGAGTTAGCTAAAAACCTATGTATTACTCTTAATTCGGCTCTATCTATATCCAAATAAGAGTAGTTTCCCCCTTTAAAACGGTGATGGCTTGTCATTTGACTCCACACACCGTGTGTATCAAAATTTTCATCTATTTTCCTACCGTTTAGTATCAATCCTCTACAATCGGCAGACGCTAACTCCTCAGGCGTATATATACGTAAAGCCTGAGCCATGTCTAGTAAAGACATGTGGCGCATCGAACCGCCTAACAAAAATCTAACAAAAGAACGATCGGTTAAACTGGCTACCCGATCATTCAACTCTATACTACATAACAACTCTTCACACCATACTTTATATACAGGTCTGCGTATGGTGAATAAACATATCCAGTCATTAAAAGAAGAATTACCATACCTCTGTACCAGTAATTCCCTAATTGGCCCGGCCAATTCTACAGCTTCCAAGGGTCCCCATTCTATGACCCTTGGTACCTCAACAACCTTGGAATGAAGAGTATGCAAACCCCGTTGATATTTTGGATAATCTATCCAAAGTCTGTCAAATCGCAAGTTCGGGTGCAACTGTTCCAAGTGCATATCTGAAAAGGTCATGACTGGATGAGGTACATCCTGCTTGTAGTAGTTATCTACCTCCTGTTGTTCCAAGTTCTCAGCAGGAGCATGGCGGGCTTGGGATGAAGATTCACCCCTTTCAGTCTGCAAAACACATCAAACACAAATTTTGTGCATCCAAATATGCATTAGTGTCAGCAAAATCATCAATCAAAATAATTACAATGACATTATCAATTTATATCAAACTTAAGCTTATTTTCACATTTTTATCAAATCTACACTTTTTCAAATAAGCATATACGAAAATTTTCGCCAAGTTCATAAGCATTCAACTCAAATAACATGTCAAAATAATCATTACTAGCAAATAAACAAGTCTCAAATGGCATTATCTTTCAAAAATCAAGTTCATGAATTTTGGACTTGAAAAAGTCCACTTTAATTCTCAAAATCATGTTTAGGCTCAAAGTTTGGATCATTTAACTACCTAGACATGTTACACTACTCAATTTAGCAACAATTCATGAAAAAAATCGGCCATAACCTGTTTATATCAAAAAGCCCCAAATTGCTCAAGAACACAAACCCTAGATTCTAAAGATTTTGAAGTTTTTGGCTTCAAATCATGTTAACAAGCATCAATCTAGGTTATACATGCATAATATACTAACAATTTCACACTAATTACACTAAAAATTAACAAAATTCAAATTATGAAAATATGCTCAAGAACACACTAAAATTCGGATTTAAAGGTGATTTGGGGTGTAATTGTACCTGTTTTCTTGAGTAGTTCCTAGATATCATCCTTCTCAACATGATTGTAGTGAAAAATTTGAAGATTAACGGTGAAAAATTGAGTTTTTGGGATGATTTTCGTGGGTTTTCTCGGGTCTTTTTCGCAGTATTTTGGGTGTTTTTGTGTTGGTGGGAGTGAACTGATCGTGTGCAGCTGTTTTATTTTTTTCTGTAATTTGGTCCCTCCGCGAGTCGCGGAGGTTTTCACTTAAAACTCCGCGAGTCGCGGAGTTATTTTTTTTTTTTTTTTTTTTTTTTTTTTTTTTTTTTTTTTTTTTTTTATATAATCTTTAACTTATAAAACAATTAAGAAATTAATTTTAAAATGTTGTTTCCCTTGTTATTTAGGACGAGGTCGTTTCGGATCGATGTCCTAGTCCGTCCCTCGACAAAATTTTAAAATTTGTCTTTTTGTAGCGATTGTTTTTAAAAGCTAAGATTTTTGGGTTTTTTAATGTTTTTGGCATACTTTAAATCAACAAGATTAAAAATAATGATAATAAAAGTTCTCGTCCCTCCCTCGGGTAAAGCAATTTCGGTTCAGAGACCTAGTCTTCAACTTACGACGAATTTTAAAAATCATATTTTTAACTTAATGAGATAAAGTAAATTTTTGTTTTTAAATTCACACAACTTAAATATAAAATTCAAAATTAATATTAAAAATTCAAAATTCACACCAAACTTAAAATTTGAAATGCATAAAATTAAAATTTCATATTTTAAAACTTAAAAATTCACACCCAACTTAATTTAAAAATTCATAAATTCATACCAAACTTATATTAATTTTTCAAATATTTACAATTTTAAAAATATTGTTTTTACAAAGTTTACAATATTAATTTAAGATTTAAATATTAATTTTAAAAACATGGTAAAAATAAAATTGAAAATCTTTTTGTCTTTTTATCCCACTTTAATTAATCAAATATTATCAAAAATATGCGCCCCTCTTTTCGGTAAAGTAATTTCGGTTCCAAGACCTAATTTAACTCATGACGAATTTTTAAAATATTTTGGGTTGATTGATTAAAGATATTTATACCTTAAGAATAAACGTTAAATTTCGCAGTGATGTAATAAATTTTTGAACAATATCAATAATTTCGGTCGCCAAACCTAATTTTATTTAATACCAATTTAATACTTTTTAGCGAACAAATTAGCGTTTATTATCAAAAGGTTAAAAATAAAAATAAACATAAAAACTGTACAGACATACCTGTGAAATAGATTTCTTAGTTGTATGATCTATTATATTCATAAGATAGTCGGTTTAATTGGTCTTCCATGGCTGCATAGGCGTAACCTCGAGCATTCATTGTCTTTTCTTCTAAACATATGAACGGTCCGTCTCTGCATAAAGTAACAAATTCGGTATTTGAATAGGTTTGATTATTTGAACATTTACCTCCATGTGACCATTTTCCGCATTTGTGACATTTTTCTAGGTGTCGTGCTCTTCTTTTCGCTGCGGATTTTGATTTTCCTTTACCAAATTGTAACTTATTATCTTCGCATCTGGATCCTTTTCTAACTCCGTCCATTCTTTCTCTGATTACTGATACTATTTCGCTCGGGAGTATGTCATTATTACGTTTAGTGATCAAAGCGTGTAGCATTAGACCATGGTTTAGTTCACAGGCAGTCTTCATTTCGTAAAAACCTAAAAAAATAAAAATTCAGAATGGGGGGAGAAGACTAGTTCTTTAGGGTCTGCTAGGGAAAGACCATACGTGTTCCATTTTCGAGAACTACACGAAAACAGACAATCTAACTCTAACAGAAATACATATTATCCTTTAAAGACTTGATTCTCCCCACACTTAGTTAGCTGTGGTGTCGAAATTGTGATTAACTTCGTTGTCGACCTCCATCGGACCCTGTATGTAATGTTTAACTCTGTGACCATTAACTTTAAATTCAATCCCATTTGAATTTATTAATTCTATCGTTCCGTATGGGAAAACTCTTTTGACTATGAATGGTCCAGACCATCTTGATTTCAATTTTCCAGGAAATAGCTTGAATCGTGAATTGAAAAGAAGAACTCTGTCTCCTTCTTTAAATTCTTTTGAACTTCTGATTCTTTTATCATGCCATTTCTTTGTTCTTTCTTTATAGATTAACGAATTTTCGTATGCTTCATGTCTTAATTCTTCTAATTCGTTTAGTTGACTTAATCGTAGACGTCCGGCTTCATGTAAATCAAGATTACATGTCTTCAAAGCCCAAAATGCTTTGTGTTCAATTTCTACTGGAAGATGACATGCTTTTCCATAAACAAGTCTAAAAGGTGTGGTTCCAATTGGAGTTTTGTAGGCTGTTCTAAAAGCCCAGAGTGCATCCTCCAATTTAATGGACCATTCCTTCGGATTTGATCCTACGGTTTTCTCTAGAATACGTTTTAAAGCTCGGTTTGTATTTTCAACTTGTCCACTTGTTTGTGGATGATATGCGGTGGAGATTTTATGAGTTACTCCATATCTTTTAAGAACTTTTTCAAGTTGATTATTACAAAAATGAGTACCCCGATCACTTATTAAAGCTTTCGGTGTTCCAAACCTTGCAAAAAGACGTTTTAAAAAGTTGACTACAACTCGTGCATCGTTAGTTGGGAGAGCTTGTGCTTCCGCCCATTTAGATACATAATCAATGGCTACGAGTATATATAAATTATTATGAGATTTTGGAAATGGCCCCATAAAGTCAATACCCCAAATGTCAAATACTTCACATACTTGGATGACATTTTGTGGCATTTCATCACGTTGACTTATTTTTCCGGCCCTTTGACATGCATCACAGGATTTGCAAAGAAGGTGTGCGTCTTTGTAAATTGTAGGCCAATAGAATCCAGCTTCATAAACTTTTCTTGCTGTTAGTTGAGGCCCATAATGCCCTCCTGTTGGTCCTGTGTGACAATGGTTTAAAATTTTACTAGCTTCATCTCCAAATACACATCGGCGTATTATTCCATCGGGACAACTTTTAAACAGATGTGGATCTTCCCAGAAATAGTGTTTTATATCACTGAAGAATTTCTTTCGTCTTTGGTACGATAATCCTTTTTCAAGGAATCCACAAACTAAGTAGTTTGCATAGTCTGCAAACCATGGGATTTCTTTATAATCTATCTTCAATAGATATTCATCAGGAAAGTTGTCTTGTATGGCCGATTCATTCAGAACTTCTAATTCGGGATTTTCAAGACGAGAAAGATGATCAGCGGCGAGATTTTCTGCTCCTCTTTTATCTCGGATTTCAATATCAAACTCTTGTAAGAGTAAGATCCATCGGATTAATCTTGGTTTAGCATCTTGTTTTGAAAATAGGTATCTAAGAGCAGAATGGTCGGTATAGACCACCGTTTTTGCTAGAACGAGATATGATCGAAATTTGTCAAAAGCAAAGACAATAGCAAGGAGTTCTTTTTCAGTAGTTGTATAGTTCGTTTGTGCTCCTTGTAATGTTTTACTAGCATAATATATAGGTTGAAATCGTTTTTCAATCCTTTGTCCTAAAACGGCTCCCATTGCAAAATCACTTGCATCGCACATTAGTTCAAATGGTAGATTCCAATTTGGTGTTATCATGATCGGTGCATTAGTGAGTTTTTCTTTAAGAATATTAAAAGATTTGATACATTCATCTGAAAAGATGAATGACGCATCCTTTTCTAGGAGTTTATTCATAGGAGTGGCAATTTTAGAAAAATCTTTTATGAAACGTCGGTAAAAACCGGCATGCCCTAGAAAACTCCTAACTCCTCTAACATTGGTGGGATGTGGAAGTTTAGCAATTACATCTACTTTAGCTCTATCCACTTCAATTCCTTCTTTTGAAATTTTATGTCCAAGAACGATGCCTTCTTTAACCATGAAATGGCATTTCTCCCAATTGAGTACTAGATTTGATTTTTCGCATCTAATTAGCATTCGTTCCAGATTAACTAGACATGATTTAAATGTATCACCGAAGACTGAAAAGTCATCCATGAATACTTCCATGCATTCTTCTATCATGTCGTGAAAAATCGCCATCATACACCTTTGAAAGGTTGCAGGGGCGTTACAAAGTCCAAATGGCATGCGTTTGTAAGCAAAAGTACCATAAGGGCACGTGAATGTGGTTTTCTCTTGATCTTCGGGTGCTATTGGAATTTGAAAATATCCGGAAAATCCATCTAGAAAACAATAGTAACTATTTCCGGCTAATCTTTCCAACATTTGATCTATGAAAGGTAAGGGAAAGTGATCTTTTCTGGTGGCGTCATTTAATTTTCTATAATCAATACATACACGCCATCCTGTTACAGTCCTAGTAGGAATAAGCTCATTTTTCTCATTTGTGATAACAGTCATGCCACCCTTCTTAGGCACGCATTGAACTGGGCTTACCCATGGACTATCAGAAATTGGGTAAATTAAACCTGCATCTAGCAGTTTAATAATTTCTTTCTTAACTACATCTTGCATATTAGGATTTAGTCTTCGTTGGCGTTGCACATACGTTTTATGACCTTCTTCCATAAGGATTTTATGTGTGCAATACGAAGGACTTATTCCTTTAATATCATGAATCTTCCATGCAATGGCTGGTTTATGAGCTTTCAACACAGAAATGAGTTGTGATTTCTCATTTTCAGTAAGAGAAGACGATATTATTACAGGTAATTCAGATTCACCATGTAAATAAGCGTATTCCAAATGGTTTGGAAGTGGCTTTAACTCTAATTTCGGAGGTTCTTCTATCGATGATTTATATCGATATCTGTCTTCTTCTTTTAGCATTTGAATTTCTTCTGTTGTTGGTTCA
Source organism: Rutidosis leptorrhynchoides (assembly GCF_046630445.1). Taxonomy (NCBI): domain Eukaryota; kingdom Viridiplantae; phylum Streptophyta; class Magnoliopsida; order Asterales; family Asteraceae; genus Rutidosis; species Rutidosis leptorrhynchoides. The sequence goes on along the minus strand of NC_092335.1, from coordinate 312,021,466 downwards.
TATCCATTAGCTATAAGTGTAGCTAACATTTCAGCTTCATCAATTGGTTCATTTCCTTCTCCTAAAGAACATTCTCCTGTTCCTTGTAATTCTGGAAATTCTTCTAATAATTCTGCATGTGCATCTATAGTTTGAATATAATAACATGTATCATCTGCAGATTGTGGTTGTTGCATGGCTCTATCCACTGAAAAGGTAACACTCTCATCCTCTATACTTAGGGTCAGTTTCTTACCGAACACGTCTATCATTGCTTTAGCCGTGTTTAAGAATGGTCTTCCTAATATGAGAGGAACTTGAGAATCTTCTTCCATGTCCAAAACAACAAAGTCTACTGGAAATACTAAAGTACCAACTTTAACTAGCATGTTCTCCATTATCCCTCTAGGATATTTTATTGATCTATCGGCTAGTTGTATGCTTATTCTTGTTGGTTTCAATTCTCCAAGGTCTAGTTTAGCGTATAGTGAATACGGCATTAAATTTATACTAGCACCTAAATCTGCTAATGCTTCTATTGAACTAAGACTACCCAGAAAACATGGAATTGTGAAACTTCCTGGATCAGATAGTTTTTCTGGTATCTTATTCAACAGCACTGCTGAACAATTTGCATTCATAGTGACAGCCGAAAGTTCTTCCATTTTCTTTCTATTCGTGATTAGATCTTTCAAGAATTTAGCATACCTTGGCATTCCTGAAATTACATCAATGAAAGGAAGATTTACATTTATCTGTTTAAACATATCCAAGAATTTGGATTGCTCGGCTTCAAGTTTTTCCTTCTTCATTTTACTCGGGTAAGGAAGTGGTGGTTGGTATGGTTTAACATAAGGTTTAGCCTTAACTGTGTTATCTTCATTAACCTTTTCAACTACCGGTTCTTTTTCCTTATCTTGATCAGGTTGTGGTCCTTGTGGAGTAGGAATAGTTTCATCAGAAGTTACAGGTATTTCAGGTGGTTTAAGTGTTGTACCACTTCTTGTGGTAATAGCTTTAGCTGTTTCATTCCGGGGGTTAGCATTTGTATCACTTGGTAGACTTCCCGGTTTTCTTTCACCTATTAACCTTGCTAGGTTACTTACTTCTTGTTCTAGATTTTGAATAGAAGCTTGTTGATTTCTAAATGCTTGAGCATTTTGTTCATTGGTTTGTTTTTGAGATGTGAAAAACTGCGTTTGAGTTTCAACTAGCTTCTTCATCATATCTTCTAAATTCGGCTTTTTATCATCGGTTTGTTGTGGTGGTTTGTTTTGAAAATTCGGTCTTTGCTGATTGTAAGTATTATTGGATACTTGTTGATTGCTAGGACCTTGTTGGTTATTGTATGGAATATTTCGGTTATAATTCTGGTTTTGATTGTAAATCGGTCTTGGCGGTTGATAATTATTCTGATAATTATTTCCAGGCCTTTGGTTTATGTATGAAATATTCTCTCTTTGTTCCATTGTTAATTCAATACTGAGACAATCTTTTGTCAAATGTGGTCCTCCACACTGCTCACAACTAATTCGTATTGAGTGAATATCCTTAGTCATCTTTTCCATTCGTCTCTCCACAGCATCTATCTTTGCGGAAATGGAATCTAAGTCATGGCTAGAATCGGCTCTAGCTGCTTTAGATGATCTAATGATGTCTTTTTCTTGGTGCCACTCATGTGAGTGGGAAGCAGTGTTATCAATAATTTTGTAAGCATCAGTTTCGGTTTTCTTCATAATAGAACCACCAGCTGCTATATCTATGTCTTTTCTTGTAGTGATGTCGCATCCTCGGTAGAATATTTGTACTATTTGACAGGTGTCTAAACCATGTTGCGGACATCCTCTTAACAACTTTCCGTATCTTGTCCACGCCTCATATAGAGTTTCATTTGGCTTCTGTGTGAACGTAACAATTTCTGCTTGAAGTCTTACGGCTTTAGATGCAGGAAAGAATTGTTTAAGAAATTTGTCAATTAAAACATCCCATGTATCGATCGCTCCTTCAGGTAACGATTCCAACCAATCTTTGGCTTCTCCCTTTAAAGTCCAGGGAAATAACATGAGATATATCTGTTCATCCTCCACTTCTCGGATTTTAAATAGTGTGCAGATTCTATTAAAGGTACGTAGATGTTCATTTGGATCTTCCTTCGGCGCACCACTAAATTGGCATTGATTAGTCACCATGTGTAGAATTTGTCCTTTGATTTCATAATCTGGCGCATTAATGTCAGGATGAGTAATTGCGTGACCTTGGCCAGTGCGTTTAGCTCTCATTCGGTCTTCCATACTTAAAGGTTCCAGATTCTCCATAATTGAATTTGTTGACTCGGTATCACTAGATGGTTCTGATTTAATAGTTCGTTCCTCAACAATCTCTGTTTGAATGATTGGTGGTTCCGGAGGAAAGTTTAATGGTTCAGGATCTATGAACCGTTCCTGAATATTTTCTGGATTCTCAATTGTGATATTGTTTTCAAAAACTGGATTATCGGAAATTTGAGTTGAAGTACTCGGTCGACTGGATGACGAGTCTAAAGAAAAATCAACGGCAGCTATATTTGTTAAACGATGTCTTGATCGAGTTACAGGTGGTGAACGTACAAAAGGTGGTGAACGTCTTGCTCGGTGCATTCACAGAATATCCTATTAGTTTTTAAAAGGAAAGAAAAATTATAATAAGTTATCCAATCAATAGACTTTTCTGATTTTGCCCACGTTTCGAATAGCCAAAAGATGCAGCAGAGGGGCAGGATTCGTTTGGTCTCAATATAATTGAGGACTGTTTGGCTCCAATAACCCGGTCCACGTACAAATCCAACTATTACTACGAACCAGAAAATTTTGATGTCTATCAATTTAACCACTTAAAATAAATTTTCGTAATTTTAAGAAATTTAGAGAAGAAGTAGAATAAAATTCTAAGTCCTAAAAACTAGAATAGCGAGAAATAAGAGAGAAAAAGAGTTCGTCGCAAAAGGTCGAAAAAGAAAAATGATTGAAAAATAAAAGGTGACGGAAAAATAAAAGAAACTTATAAAAACTTAAAAATACTTAACTAATTTAACCTTATTACTACAACTAACTTAAAATTATAATCGCAAATTGAAATTACTAATTGGAATGATAATTGGTACATAGTAAAAGGTCTAAAAATATTAAAGCTTACAGGGAAAAACTAAATTCCAAATGGAAATAACTTAAAAAGAAACTAAAACTTAAAAAGGCGTCGTAAAATTCTAAAGCACCTAAATCTTAGTCTAAAGAAAAAGCACTTAAGGAATTCTACGGCAAAGCCTAAAAATCTAGGAGTAAAAATAACTATAGCAAAAACTAAGTTTAAAATTAATTATGAGCTAAAAATATAAAAGTTACGCTACAATGATTAAAAAGGTACAAAATATAAAAATATACAAAAAGTTGTAAAAAGTACAATTTTTATAAAAAATATTATTTTTATATTATTTATTTATTTAATAAAACTACTAATTTTTCAATTTTAATAAAACTAATTAAACAAAATACATAAATATAAAGTAAAAAGTAAAAATAAAACTAAAATTAATAATAATAATAATAATTAAGTAATTAATAATAATAATAATAAATTAAAACCCGTGATTAGGGTTTTGTCCGTGTGTCAGAAACCCTCCGCGAGTCGCGGCAAATAAAGAGTAAAACCCCGCAAGTCGCGGGGTTCAGGAATTCTGTTGACAGGTAGTACTTTTTACGCGTTTTTCTTTTTTTATTTTTATTTATTTTTCTGTTTTCTGTTTTTAATTTAAATAAACGATTTTTAATAAAATTTATATTTTTATAAATTAAAATAAAGATAAAGAAACTTATAAAACTTAAATATTTAACAAAATCCTAAAAATACTTATATTTTTGTTTTTTTTTTCTTTTTATATTTTTGAATAATTAAAACGTAATTTTTACAAAAACGACTTTTAATAAAAGTAAATAAAAATCTTTTTTTTTTTTTTTTTTTTTTTTTTCTTAGCGTTGCGCTTCCGGCTTTTAAGAGTAATTCCCCGGCAGCGGCGCCAAAAATACTTGATGTCGAACGAGGTGGTATATAAAATAGTTATTATTTTACTAGAAAATACTATTAAATACGATACAATTTTACACAAGATATTTATTTATTTATAGAATGGATATACTTAAACCTTGCTACAACACTTATAGGCAGTGTACCTAATCGTACAGTAGTGTAGTTTTTAGTAAGTCCGGTTCGTTCCACAGGGAAATCTTTAAGCAAAGCTCAACGCTATATTAGTTTACTTTTATAAAAATACAAATATATATATATAAATAATATTATTATTATAAAGGGGGGTTTTTACCGTTTAATGACCGGTTTGTCGATTTTAAAACTTTAGTCGCAGTTAAAACCTAATGTAAAATATAAAATAAATACAAGACTTTAAATTAAAGCGTAAAGTAAATAACGATAATGAAATTGCGAATAATAAAAATGCGATAAAAATTAAATTGCGATAATTAAAAAGTACGATAATTAAAAGTGCGATAAAATAAAAGTACAATAAATAAAAGTGCGATAATTAGAAGTGCAATTAAATATAAAATAAAGGAAATAAAATATGAAATAAAAGAATTATGCTTATTTAAACTTCCGTAATCATGATGTTTGACGTGTTGATTTTAGTTTTATGCCCTTGGGTTAATTGTCCTTTGTCCTGGATTATTCAATATGTCCGTCTGGTTTTTGTCCATAACAGTCCATCAGTCATAAATATAAATTGCGAGTGTCCTTGTCAAATTATTATTATACCCGAAGATAAATATTCCAACTAATTGGGGATTCGAATTGTAACAAGGTTTTAATACTTTGTTTAATGAATACACCAGGTTATCGACTGCGTGTAAACCAAGGTTTTACTACTTTGTTAACAATTACACCAATTACCCTTGAATGTAATTTCACCCCTGTTTTAATTATTCTAGTGGCTATTAATCCATTCCCGTATCCGGTTAAATGAACGATTATTCGTACAAATAAATACCCCGCCCATCGTGTCCGATCGAGTGTATATGGTAATTTATAGGGACGCCCAATTGTAAATCTTTATATTAACATTAACAAACTTTCATTTAGTTAAACAAATATAAAGCCCATTAATAGCCCATAGTCTAGTTTCCACAAGTGTCGTTCTTTTGTCCAAACCCCAATTATGGTACAAAGCCCAATTACCCAATTTTAGTAATTAGCCCAACATCATGATTACTTCGTTTTAAATAAGCATAATAATAACTTAGCTACGAGACATTAATATAAAAAGGTTGAACATAACTTACAATGATTAAAAATAGCGTAGCGTTACACGGACAGAATTTCGACTTACACCCTTACAACATTCGCTAACATACCCTTATTATTAGAATTATAATTAAAATTAAAATATAAATTATAAATATAAATATATATTACTCGTATATATTGAGAGAGAGATGAAAAAAAGATGTAAAATTCGATCAGAATTCGGTTGGCTTTATAGCCAGAAATGAATTTTGGGGCTCCGCGACTCGCGGCAAAAAGCCCTTCAAACTCCGCGAGTCGCGGAGAGGTATTTTCATTTCACACCCTTGGAGTTTCTGGCTGCCGACGGTTTTAATAATATATATATATAATATATATATAATTAATATAATTAATTATATATTATATTATATTTATATACATAGTTAACTTGTAATTTTTAGTCCGTTGCGTCGAGCGTTAAGAGTTGACTCTAGTCCCGGTTCCGGATTTTCGAACGTCCTCGCGTATAATTTAATATCTTGTACTTTGCGTTTTGAATCTTGTACTCTTGTGATTTCGAGACGTTTCTTATCAATAATTGGAACCTTTTTGATTGTCTTTTGTTCTTTTGAGCTTTTTGGTCGTTTGCGTCTTCAAATCGTCGAATCTGTCTTTTGTCTTCACCTTTTATTATTTAAACGAATATCACTTGTAAATAGAACAATTGCAACTAAAAGCTTGTCTTTCTTGAGGAATAATGCTATGAAATATATGTTCGTTTTTAGCATTATCATAGATATCCAAATTTTTCATTTGAGATGTGAGATGATTGTTTCTTAAAATTCTTCGTTCATGGTTATCATACTCACTTAAATTAGGTTTTAGACTTGAGTGTTTTTGAGACTTCTCTGGGTTTGTTAAAAGATTTTCCTTCTTATAGTTTGACGTTAAGATCGTAGGAATCTTTTGAACTGAATGAGAACCATCTCGATGATTAACCTTCTTAACAATAAATTGCTTCGAAGATGAATCATTTGAAACACTTTTCTCCATTTTTGTACATAAATGATTTTTAAGAATAGTAATGGTTTTAGAATCACAAGATTTTATTCTCCCCTTAACCTTCTTATCAATCTCACCAACACATTCAGAAACTTGTTTCACATAAATGGAATCCATGTGTGATGTTTGTGCATTTGGAGAATCATTCTTATGTGTGTTACCTTCTTTAGTAGAACTATGTCACGATTTGAGCTCCTAATTTCATTACATAAGTCCTCAGCAAAAACTATGACTTCACCATCCCTGAAAGCATAAGTAGATTCTTTTTTAAGAAGTGGAGGAAATTTATCACACATTTTTAGCATATATTTCAAAGATTTAAATCTAAGTTGAAATTAAACATTTTCCTTTTCAAGTTTATCAACTAGATGACTCAAATCTGTCTTGATAGGCTTTTCTTCATGTTGGTCTAGAGGTTCTACCTTAGGTTTAACTTTAGGTTCTACTTGAGGTCTACCTTTTCGTCCAAAGCCTTGTGACCTAGTGATTTTGACTTAGCATGTTTCAACTACTTTTCCATGTTATCTCATTTAGTTGCAAACTTTTTGGTTAAATCATTTAGTTCAAGTGCTCGGTCTTCACCGATGTGAACTTTTGGGACATGACATGTTGTTAAGGCGGGTAGTATTGGTGTAACTTCAATAGCATGTTGGTCAAACACTTCATCTACATTAATGCTAGAACTAGGTTTGCCAAACACTTCATTCTCAAGCATTAAAATGTATTTCTCTAGCATGAGTGTGGGAATGTAAACCAATCTACGTTTATGCACATAATCAGCATGCTACATGTGACGACCCAAAAATTTTCGATCAAATTTAAACCTGATCTTTATATGATTCTGACATGATAAGCAAAGTCTTTAATGTTGAGTCACAAAAAAATTTTGAAACGATATTCATATATTTATTTGACCTTCGACTGCTCTCGAAAATTCACGAACAATTAATTGTAAATTGATATGTGTGTATGTATATATAAATAATAATTCGAATTATAATATGAAGTATTATGTGTGGTTGTTATTAAAAATTAATAAAATAAAAATAGGATATTATAATAATTATTATTTAAAATATATCTCTATATATAAATAAAGTATATTAAAAAAAATATTAAATAATTGTAATACTCGTTTAGTGTTTCGATTGATATTAAGAAAGTTAAATTAAAACTTATGTAATTTTAAAATAAAAGGTGGTCCGAAAATGAGTTATATAAGTTATAGGCTTATTAAAAGTATATTTAGGATCTAATTATTTAATTTTAACACTTTTTATATTTTACCCATAAATGAGAGTGACAGTTGATGTAATTTTTATTTATTAAATTAAGGATTGAATTTTATACCATAATGACCAAAATAAATAAATATAGTTAAATTAAAAATATGGTATTTTTCTGAAGACTCTTATCAGCCACTGATTTACAACGGAGTACGAAATAATATCTGAGCTTAAGTGTCGGTAGTCTAATAAGTTAATTACATCCGTGATAGGTTGAATTATGAAACAAGACTATTGTGTATTAATTATTATTATTACTGTTGCTTTTCATCATTCTCAAATTTAAGTATATACATATGTTGCCTTAGATATATATAGATATATACACACCACGACCAATATCTTCACAACATCTTCTATCATCAACATCTTGCCTTTCTCTTCCTCTTTTAACCAAACTGTCATCACCACTTCAACCTCCGGCTCACCACCTTAGAACCATCGTGAGCAACCACTATTTAACTTCACCAACACCCTATAAACCCATCACCCCACATCCAACGAAACCACCACCGCAACAACTATTTATTTATGTTACCCATTAACTACTGTTACAGCCGTAAACCATCACACAAATCGTGATCACCACCACAAAACGCCACTCTCTCTCTCTTCTCTCTCTCATGTTTTTATATTTATTTATTTTTATTTTTTGTACTGAAACCTTCTAATGCTGCTACTTTTCTTCTGTTTCTAGATTCTGATCCAGGAGATGATAACGCAAAAATGATGATGACGAAGAATAAATAAGATGAGGAAGGTGACGTGAGGTTGATTGTCGAAGTGATATAGTAATCACGATGAACAAGATAGTATGATTAAGTTGAGGATGATCGAATCAAATATCGATGATGATGTTTATGATATACGCTATAAACGATGATGATGTATGATGAAGATGATACATGAAATCATAAGAGAAGATGATGAGATAATTCATTTGTTTTTCGGTTTTCTTTTCTATTTATATTTCAGTGATAAGCGATGATGATGAAGGATGTATTAGTAACGAAGCTGTGATGATATCGGTTAGGATTTTGATGATTGGGGGGTTTTTTTTTGTGTGAAGAAGAAGTAGTAGCAGGAACATTGAGGTTAAGTAGATTTAGATTACGAATTATTTCAGAAAAGGGTATATAGAACAATGGTTTCAGCGTATGGTTGTTTAACCAGGAGGTCTTGGGTTCGAAACCAGGCCACATCGATTTTTTTTACAGACTCTATTTAATCAGATTGAATTAATTAACGGGCCATAGTTGGGTCGAATAACTATTGGGCTTAGATAATTTAGTAATTGGACCGTACACGAATTAAATGGTTGGGAATTGATGTTGGGCCAAAACAGATAGTATACGGGTTATATTTTATGAGATAGGTATAAATCAGAAAAGCTGAAGTGGCGGAATGGTTGAGAGTGTTGTCGGGTTTCGAGAGGTCGCGGGTTTGAGTCTCGGCAGTGGCGTATTTTTTTTTTTTTGAGCTTTTCTTCAAAGGTTGTAAATCCCTCATTATTATTATTATTATTATTATTATTATTATTATTATTATTATTATTATTACTACTACTACTACTACTACTAAGATTATAATTTTTATCATTATTAATGTTATAATTTTAGTTATTATTATTGTTATTAGTGTTATTGTTACTATTAATATTATTATCTTTACTAGTAACATCATTAAGTAGTATTACTATTAATATTATCAATAGTAAAAAGATTGTTATTATTATTATTATTATTATTATTATTATTATTATTATTATTATTATTATGTATTAAGTATTATTATCAAAAATATTAATTTCATTATCATTATTATTAAAGTTTTCGTTTCATTTAAAAATTTCTGTTATTATCATTATTATTATTATTATGAGTATTATTATTAATATCAATATTATTATCATTATTAAATTCATTATTATTATTATCATATTTATTAGAAATGTCATTATGACTAAACAAATTTTCAAAGTTAACATTTTATCAAAACTATCACTTTTATCAAAATTTAACATTATTAGAAAAGTTAATATTTTTATTATTAAAATTAACATTATCAGTATTACTACTATTATTACTAACATTATTACTATCATTCTTATCATTATCAATTCTAGAACAAATAGATATTTATATATATATATATATATATATATATATATATATATATATATATATATATATATATATATATATATATAAAGACATTACAATAATATGAATACTACATGTCACTATATTTTTGTTATTAAAATAATATTAATTAAGCTATATATAAAAGATATCAACTAATATATAAATAAATAATGAAACTTATAAATTATTAAATATAAAAAATACATCAATAATAATAATATATAAATATATTCGATTACGACTATATGTTTTAATATATATATATATATATATATATATATATATATATATATATATATATATATATATATATATAGGTTCGTGAATCCAAGGCCAACCCTGCATTGTTCAATGACGTCATATATGTATTTTTACTACGAAATACAGTATCGTGAGTTTCATTACTCCCTTTTTATATATATTTTTGGGACTGAGTATACAAGCACTGATTTTACTAATGTTTTACGAAATAGACACACGTGATCAAAAACTACATTCTATGGCTGGATTATGAATATTGAATATCACCCCTTTTTAGCTTGGTAACCTAATAATTAGGAAACGGGTATGACCCCTAATTGACGCAAATCCTAAAGATAGATCTATGGACCTCGACAAGTCCCATCCGAGGTACGGATGCTTTAGTACTTCGAGATTATTATTATTATTATTATACAGACGAGAGGTTCTGTTTGGGGATATTCTATGCATTAAAGTTAATTCGGTTATCAAGCGTTCACCATATGAATGATTTTTAATTCGCAGGTTACGTGTGTTATTATGTACTCGGGTTACGTGTACAATTAAATATCTGAAATCTTGTGGTCTATTAAAATGATGAAAATGAATGATTATGATAAACTAATGAACTCACCAACCTTTTGGTTGACACTTGAAAGCATGTTTATTCTCAGGTTTGAAAGAAATCTTTCGCTGTGCATTTGCTCATATTAGAGATATTACTTGGAGTCATTCATGACATATTTCAAAAGACGTTGCATTCGAGTCGTTCAGTTCATCAAGATTATTATGAAGTCAATTATAGTTGAATATATTATGAAATGGTATGCATGCCGTCAACTTTCGATGTAATGAAAGATTGTCTTTTCAAAAACGAATGCAATGTTTGTAAAATGTATCATATAGAGGTCAAGTACCTCGCGATGTAACCAAATGTAATGTATTCGTCCAGATAGATTAGGACGGGTCGTTAGACTACATATTCTGTTCATGTTCAACTGGTTCTTGTAAGAAACTAGGATTAAGTTTTCCCATTTTAGCATTTATCTTTTCATACATCAAGCTCATTTGAGCATATTTCATAGATGAACGATTATCAATTATATCATCAATTTCAGCATCAGAAGCATGAACAAAATTCTTTGGTAAACCGGCTTGAATGTAATCACAGTTATATAAACAGGGAACTTTTTTAGAAATGTCATTCAATGTCTTGAGATCTTCATAGTCAACCCCCCACTTGTCACCATGAATAGTTTTTAGTATATTCATAAATATGGTTTGCTTTGAAAGTTCCATTTCAATTATAGCTTTTGATTTCTCAGTCCTATGTTTTACAAGTTAAGATTTCATTTGAAGAACATCTTTATTGAATAATGAAATTTCCGATTTCATTTTGATTAAGGTTTCTTCCAATTGAACAATTTTCTTATTCAATTTGGATATCGTGGTTTCATGTTGTTCCTTTATGTTGGAAATATCTCTTTCTAAGAATTGAACTTTTTTTGCAAGACGTTCAGACTTTAGTCGATAATCTGTTCTTTCAATTTTAATCGGAAGAATTGATTTCTTTAGTTCTTCCAACTCATTATCTAATGTACTCAGTTGTGGTCTCAAATGATTCACTTTCGACTGTGAATTTGATGATAAAGAAGATTTAGTCTCATTTAGTTTGAGTTTATCTTTTAAAGATGTGTTTTCAGTTTTTAAACCTTTTACTTCTTTTATGACTGAGACTAAATTCTTCATCAATGTGTTTTGCATGTTTACAAAATCAGTTGGGATTTCAGTAAATTGTACCTCATCATTATCAGATGTTGAGTCTGAGTTTTCCATTGCTTCCTTAGTTTTGATAAGCTTGGTCACCTTGTAGACATTAGCATGTTTCTCTTCAGATTCTGATTCATCCATCCAATTTAACAAAGTATCATCAACTGATTTCAGCTCTCCCCCAGTCTCCATAACCTTAGCCATCAACATTTTCTTCTTGTAGTAAGCTGCATCCTTCTTCTTTGGAATTTTGCTTTCATGGGAGTAATGACCAGATTCGCCAAAATTTAAACAGAGTAAATCTTCCTTTTTGGAATCTTCAGAATGTCAAGGTTGAGATTTTGAGAATTCAGGTTTCTTATAGTAAGAGGAAGAAGATGAATTCTTGCATTGATTGCTTGATTTGCCTTTGAACTTGTACTTGTTCAAAGCTTTGGTGAACATGGCAGCCATCTTGACTAGTTCAAGGTGAGAATCATCAACATCCGAAAGATTAAGTCCTTTAGAACCAGTTGGTAGATTCTTTCCTTTAGCTTGAAGTTTAGACATGGTTGGCTGATACTGCATAAGAACACCAACAAGCTCATCAATATTCAAATTTTCAATCTCCTTGGTAGATTGAATGATGGTTCATACGGAGCCAGTCAGAATTGAGCTTTTTGAGAAACTTCATGTTGACCTCAGCATGCACCTTAGTGATCTTACACTTTTTCAACTCATTCAGAACACCTTTGAAATGTCTTTAGGCATCTCTGAGAAGTTCTTCAGGTTTCTGCTTGAAATGTGCATAAAGCCCAACGCCTTATTTAATTTATGTGACATCAGTCATTTCATACCTTCTTGTTGCCTTTTGATTTCATCCCATATGTCCTTAGCAGATGTATTGCTTTCAATAAATTCAAACAGATCATACGGGATAGCTTGCATGATGATGTTTTTAGCCTCAATATCACCCTGATCATGCTCACGTTTCTCTCCAGAAAGCTCATAGACTGGTAATGGTAAACTAGTTTCTGGATGAAATTCAGTAACTGGTACATCTCTCAATGAAGCCCAGATATACTTTGCTTTCTCATGCTTTTACTCTATGAATTGAGTGATACGTTGCAGCCACTGGTAATACTTTCCATAAAATATAACAGGGGGTTTGGAATCAAATCCATTTATCAAGGTATCTTGAGTAGACATTTTGATAGATTCTGAGGTAGATTTTGATGTAGATTCAGATAGTCATAAAAATTCAAGATTCTGATACAGATTCTAACAATATATTGGTTTTATTACCAGATTCAGATTCGGATACTGTAGATTCGATTGTATATTCGAATATATCAGATTCTGATACCAGATTTTGATACAAGTTATCAGATTCTCAGACTAAATTGGATAGTTTAAGATCTACAGACTTAAAACACTAAAACCACATAATAAACCAAGTAAACTGAGATTCTGATTCTGATTCGGATATTTGAGATGCTGATATCTGTGATTCTGAAGATAATCACAAACACACTAAGATTCGTATGCCTAAGAGTGGAGAAAAAGGGAAATGTCTTCACAAAGGGAGGGAACGCAAGGGGGACAGCAGTAATAAATCGGAAAAGGGGTCAAAGGAAGCATTTGCAATTGTTTTTTTGTTTTTTTCTTCTAGACTAGAGTACACTGAACACCAACCCAATCCATACTGACACAATTGCAAGCTTACTACGGCGAAGTAATGCTTTCGTCCCTCGCGCGCATTCTTTCCGGCATTGCAAGCAAATAGAGAGCCTCCGCCCATTTGATCGGTTGTGAGCCGGAAAGCATACCGGCATGATGTGGTAAAGGGAGGATATTAGGGGAAGCAGTGAGTGGAGATTCCCCTGCGGAGAGCCGGATGAGGGGAGACCCTCACGTCCGGTTCGGAGGGCGGGGATATCCCGACCCTACTATCATTATGCCTTTTCGTATGCCTAACACTTGTATTAGATTCGGTTACCTTTCTGCAAAAGGAAACAAGTTAGTAACAAATGGAAAACAAAATATGTGAATCAGGATCTGTATCTGAATGTCAACTGTAGTAGTTGAAATCCTGTGAATCTAAGTTTGAAAAGTGAGAATTGATCAAAAATCCTCCGGAGTTACTTGAATGAGCCTCGTATCCCTTAGCCGAATGTGACCCAATAACATAAACACCTCAATCAGCAACACCTTAACTGAATTATCAAGTTGAAGCTGATTCGGTTGAGAAGTTATTATACCGAATGTTGATCAAATCATCAATTTAAGATCAACTGATGAAATTAAACCATCAAAAAGATGCGTAATTACTTCACGAGCAACACTGAATCCACTGATCTTTAATAGAACATAGAAACAAGTATGAATTAACCGAATGTGAGAGTTTTAGCCACGAACTCTAATAAAATGCTTGAAACTCCATAATTGATGTTCTAAAGCTGTTTTGTTGATCGAATTACTCTCTATCAAGTATAATGAACCTTCGTTGAGCTTTTCAAACAAATCTCAACGTCAGAATATCAAATTTGATGTATGCGAATCTAATTCTATATAGCCGTACATGATCAATACTTGAAATCTTTGAGCTATGGATCGATCTAGTGATAGAGAATCACTTTCTGGATGCTCTAATACCAAATGATAGTTCATATCATGATTAGATGTCAAAGAATCAAGAGAAAGAATGAGATTCGGATGAACAGAAACAGATTCGGTAAGAGAGAAATCTGGATAAAAGTAATTCCACAGCTTCAAAAACTCAGTTACAATGCAATGGCTATGTTTTAGGACTACTTAGGTTCTATATATAGCCCTCTTCTATAGAATCCTAAATTTAGTACATTTCACATTAACACTAACTTTGGGGTCATAACATTTATTAGCTTATCTATTTGTAGTCTGATTGAATATTATTTGAATTCTCATCACAAAATCTAGATGGTATTTATTATGCAATTATATGAATTATATGGAGTCAGGATATCAGTTTTGTATGTCCACTTAGCTGATAGGTTTAACTCATTACAATTAAACTAGATCAAGTCCTAATAATTGATTGCTACGTGATAATTTATGTTACTATTCTTGATAAGAATAACTATCGGTCTATAATTATTATTTTATTAATTATTAATATAAGTTGTGAAACCTTAACAATCAAATTAATCTCTAATGACTCTAAAGTTTGAATAACCACTTCTTTTAATTATATTTAAATTTATCCAAGTTCTATCTCTCATGAGATAGTCTATTAAAAATCTCTATCTATAAAATTATACTTTATTATTTCTTTCCTAAGAAATAATAATATTACAATAATTCTATTTCTTTCTAAGAAGTAGATTAATATAATATAAAAGACAACTCTTATCCGCTTTCGTAGTCTCTTGTGACGACACCTAACTTACTAATTACTATACTATCTTATTCGGGTTTTGTTGCTTGTTAGGGTGTATAAGTGAAAAGTGAAAAGTAAATAAGATAATATAAATTTAAAAGTTGAAATAAAGTAAGCATAAGTACTCACTTTTATGCACGTCACTTTTCTTCGTCTGCAACAACCATTTGTATCTGATGGATACCTTTATGCGAATCTAAGAAACATTAGTTTCGAAACCCTGTTAATGATTCAACTTTATAATCATTTTCTGGTAAGGGATAGTTGTGTTTTGGGCATGCTTTATTGATATCAGTATGAAATGTCCCGTTCATATTGATTATAAACGTTCCATATTAATTGATTTCATCGCGAGGTTTTGACCTCTATATGAGACATTTTCAAAGACTGCATTCATTTTTAAAAAAACCATAACCTTTATTTTATCGATAAAGGTTTAAAAAGCATTACGTAGATTATCAAATAATGATAATCTAAAATATACCATTTACACACGACCATTACATAATGGTTTACAATAAGAATATATTACATCAAAAATAAGTTTCTTGAATTCAGTTTTTACACAATTTCATACAAGCATGGACTCCAAATCTTGTCCTTATTTTAGTATGCAACAGCGGAAGCTCTTATTAATCACCTGAGAATAAACATGCTTAAAACGTCAACAAAAATGCTGGTGAGTTATAGGTTTAACCTATGTATTATCAAATCATAATAATAGACCACAAGATTTCATTTTTATAACACATCTCATATCAGGCATTTCGCAAACTGTATAGAGATAAAAAAATCATTCATATGTTGAACACCTGGTAACCTTCGTTAACTTAATGCATAGAATATCCCCAAAACAGAACCTCTCGTCTGTATAATAATCTCGAAGTACTAAACCATCCATAACCTGAATGGGGGTTGTTAAGCCCAATAGATCTATCTTTAGGATTTGCGTCAATTAGGGGCCATTTCCCTAATGCTTAGGTTACCAGACTTGAAGGGCGATATTCGGTTTAATAATCCAACCATAGAATTTAGTTTTGCGTACTTGTGTCTATTTTGTAAAAGATTTATAAATCTGCATGTATTCTCTTCCCAAAAAAATATTAGATTTTAAAAGTGGGACAATAAGTCACTTTCACAGATTTTTACTTCGTCGGGAGTAAGACTTGGCCACTGGTCGATTCACGAACCTATAACAAATATATACAAATATATATCAAAGTATGTTCAAAATATATTTACAACATTTTTAATACATTTTGATGTTTTAAGTTTATTAAGTCAGCTGTCCTCGTTAGTAACCTACAACTAGTTGTCCATAGTTAGATGTACAGAAATAAATTGATATATATTATCTTGAATCAATCCACGACACAGTGTATACATGTCTCAGGCTAGATCACATCTCAAAGTATATATATTTTTGGAATCAACCTCAACCCTGTATAGCGAACTCGAACATTACAGCATATAGAGTGTCTATGGTTGTTCCAAATAATATATATAGATTGGTCGATATGATATGTCAAAACATTTGCATACGTGTCTATGGTATCCCAAGATTACATAATATATTAGAATACATGTATAATACAATATAAGTTAGTTAGGATATGATTAGTATATAATTGTTACAATATTTTCCGTAGCTACAACAATCAAAAAAATATCCAATCTTGTTTTACCCATAACTTCTTCGTTTTAAATCCGTTTTGAGTGAATCAAATTGCTATGGTTTGATATTGAACTCTATTTTATGAATATGAACAGAAAAAATATATGTTTATAGTCAGAAATATAAGTTACAAGTCGTTTTTGTAAGAGGTAGTCATTTCAGTCGAAATAACGACGTCTTGATGACCATTTTGAAAAACATACTTCCACTTTGAGTTTAACCATGATTTTTGGATATAGTTTCATGTTCATACAAAAAATCATTTTCCCAGAAGAATAACCTTTAAATCAAAGTTTATCATAGTTGTTAATTATCAAACCCAAAACAGCCCGCGGTGTTACTACGACGGCGTATGTCCGGTTTTACGGTGTTTTTTGTGTTTCCAGATTTTAAATCATTAAGTTAGCATATCATATAGATATAGAACATGTTTTTAGTTGATTTTAAAATTCAAGTTAGAAGGATTAACTTTTGTATGCGAACAAGTTTAGAATGAACTAAACTATGTTCTAGAGATTTCAAGTTTAAACCTTCGAATAAGGTAGTTTTATATATATGAATTGAATGATGTTATGAAAATCATTACTACCTCAGGTTTTGTGGATAAACCTACTAGAAATGAGAAAAATAGATCTAGCTTCAAAGGATCCTTGGATGGCTTGAAAGTTCTTGAAGCAGAATCATGACACGAAAACAAGTTCAAGTAAGATTTCCACTCGAAATAAGATTGTTATAGTTATAGAAATTGAATAAAAGTTTGAATATGAGTATTACCTTAGAAAGATATCTTACTGTAAATAAGAAAGATTTCTTGAGGTTGTATGATCATTTTACAAGATTGGAAGTAAGCTAGCAAACTTGGAAGTATTCTTGATTTTATGAAAGTAGAACTTATAGAATTTATGAAGAACACTTAGAACTTGAAGATAGAACTTGAGAGAGATCAATTAGATGAAGAAAATTGAAGAATGAAAGTGTTTGTAGGTGTTTTTGGTCGTTGGTATATGGATTAGATATAAAGGATGTGTAATTTTATTTACATATAAATAAGTCATGAAAGATTACTAATATTTTTGTAATTTTATGAGATATTTCATGCTAGTTGCCAAATGATGGTTCCCACATGTGTTAGGTGACTCACATGGGCTACTAAGAGCTGATAATTTAGGTGTATATTACCAATAGTACATACATCTAAAAGCTGTGTATTGTACGAGTACGAATACTGGTGCATACGAGTAGAATTGTTGATGAAACTGAACGAGGATGTAATTGTAAGTATTTTTGTTAAGTAAAAGTATTTTGATAAGTGTATTGAAGTCTTTCAAAAGTTTATGAATACATATTAAAACACTACATGTATATACATTTTAACTGAGTCGTTAAGTCATCGTTAGTCGTTAGATGTAAATGTTGTTTTGAAACCTTTAGGTTAACGATCTTGTTAAATGTTGTTAACCCATTGTTTATTATATCTAAAGAGATGTTAAATTATTACATTATCATGATATTATGATATATTAATATATCTTAGTATGATATATATACAGTTAAATGTTGTTACAACGATAATCGTTAAATATATGTCTCGTTTCGAAATCATTAAGTTAGTAGTCTTGTTTTTACATATGTAGTTCATTGTTAATACACTTAATGACATGTTTACTTATAATTTATCATGATTAAACATAGTGTATCAATATCTTAATATGATTCATATGTATTTAGTAAGACGTTGTTATAACGATAATCGTTATATATATCGTTTCGGGTTTCTTAATTAAATAAACTCAATTTTATGTATATAACTCATTGTTAAAATACCTAATGAGATACTTACATATCATAATATCATCTTAACTATATATATAATCATATATATGTCATCATATAGTTTTTACAAGTTTTAATCTTTCGTGAATCACCGGTCAACTTGGGTGGTCAATTGTCTATATGAAACCTATTTCAATTAATCAAGTCTTAAGAAGTTCGATTGCTTAACATGTTGGAGACACTTAATCATGTAAATAACAATTTTATTTAATATATATAAACATGAAAAAGTTCGGGTCACTACAATAACAGATACGCTAAGATATGAATTTTTTCTATATAATATTCATGCAATCAATGCAGTAAGATATGTCTAGACTAGGAATGATAAGCAGGTAATTTCCTAAGGATAATAAGCAGATGATTTCCGACTAGAAATGATAAGCAAAACTTTTGACATGCAGACACGGTCGAAGTCCAGACTCACTAATATATCTAAACAACTATCAGTTAGTCACACTAATGCAAGACCTGGATCGCTAAGACCACCGCTCTGATACCACATGTAAAGACTTCTCCTAATCCATAAGAACTAATACAATAACATATGATTACATCGCGAGGTATTTGACCTCTATATGATACATTTTACAAACATTGCATTCGTTTTAAAAGATAAACTTTCATTACATCGAAAGTTGACAGGAATGCATATCATTTCATAATATCCATCTATAAATGATCTAATTTGTCATTTACTTAATCATAATCTTTACTGAACTCAACGACTCGAATGCAATGTCTTTCGAAATATGCCATGAATGACTCCAAGTAATATCCTTAAAATGAGCTAATGCACAGCGGAAGATTTCTTTAATACCTGAGAATAAACATGCTTTAAAATGTCAACCAAAAGGTTGGTGAGTTCATTAGTTTATCATAATCATTCATTTTCATCAATTTAATAGACCACAAGAATTTTATTTCCAGTTCTCATAAATATACGTCCCATGCATAGAGACAAAAATCATTGATTTGGTGAACACCTGGTAACCGACATTAACAAGATGCATATAAGAATATCCCCTATCATTCCGGGAAATCCTTCGGACATGATAAAAACGAATTCGAAGTACTAAAGCATCCGGTACTTTGGATGGGGTTCGTTAGGCCCAATAGATCTATCTTTAGTAGATCGGTTTACTAATTTTTAGGTTACCAAGCAAAAGGGGTATATTCGGCTTCGATCATTCACCCATATAATGTAGTTTCAATTACTTGTGTCTATTTCCTAAAACATTTATTAAAAATTGCGCATGTATTCTCAGCCCAAAAATATAAAGGGTAAAAAGGCAAATGAAACTCACCATACTGTATTTTGTAGTAAAAATACATATAACGTCATTGAACAAGTATAGGGTTGGCCTCGGATTCACGAACCTATATTGTTCATATATATATATTAAAACACATACACGTAGTCGAACAATTTCACATATTATAACTTTATATATATTATATATTTAATTTGTATATATATATATTTGAAAATGATTATTATTTGTATAGTTTTATATATATATAATTTTTTTTAAAATACCTAATTGATTATATATATGAATATTTATTTAAAGATTGTTAATATAATTAATTCATATGTAATGTTACTTATAAATATATTTTTATATCAATAGTAATAAAAGTTATGTTTGATTATAATGATAATATCAGTAATAATAATAATAATAATAATACTGATGATAATAATAATTATAGTAGTAATAATAATAGTGATAAAAATAGCAATAATGTCTCTAAAAATAATACTAATAATAATAATAATAATAATAATAATAATAATAATAATAATAATAATAATAATAATAATAATAATAATAATAATAATAATAATAATAATAATAATCATCATCCTAATATTAATTGAAATGATAATTTTTATAAAAATGTTATTTGTAATAATAATATTAGTAATCTCAATAAATATAGTACTTTTACTAAAAAGATACTTTTTATAATAATTTTAGCAATAATAATGTTTATAATATTAATAATAATAATAATAAAAAATAATATTGATTTTCATCATAATAGTACTACTAATAATATCCTAAGTGATGATACTAATATTAATAATAATAATTATAATGATAATATTAATACTTTATAATAAAATTTACTACTAATGATAATCATATTAACAATATTAATAATAATATTAATAACAACAACAACAACAACAATAATAATAATAATAATAATAATAATAATAATAATAATAATAATAATAATAATAATAATAATAATAATAATAATAATAATAATAATAATAATAATAATAATAATAATAATAATAATAATAATAATAATAATAATAATAATAATAATAATAATAATAATAATAATAATAATAATAATAATAATAATGGGAGTTATACCTCAAAGAAAATCGGACTAAAAAGAATGACACTAGTCAGGATCGAACCTGAGACCTCTCGCAAACACACAAACATCCCTAACCATCCAAGCTATAACGTATTTTTGTTTTAATTTGCTATCTGAATTCATGTAACCCGTTCTATTTCAGTTTCTATTCTTTCTCCTTCTTCACCATTAATTATAATCATCATCGTTTCTTTTTCATTAATGGATCAACAACTATATCATTATAATATCATCATAATATCATATTATCATCATTCTCCTTCACGAATTCATGTATCATCATCGATATCAAATATCGCGTATCAGGATCATCGAGAGTCATCACTCTTTTTACCTCGCTTCAGCATCAATTATCCTTATCAAAATTTCACTATTATTATTGTGACACTTCATCTGCCTCGTTATCACCATCGTATTATCTCATCATTTCATTTATTCGTTACTTCATCATCTTAATTGAATCATGGGCTTATATAAACCGAAACAGCTCGTCACCATTCTTGTTGGGCCATAAATGGTTAATGGGTTGAAACATAAAAATAAATAAAATGATGGATGTTTGTGTAGTGGCTTCTGTTCCTCTTTTCCCTTCTTTTTAACTGACAGAAAAATAGAAACGTAGCAACATCATCATCCTATAACACTATCAAAGAAAAGCGAGTAGCTCGAGACATGGTTGCGCCAGTTTGGTTTGGTTTAAACAGAAACATAATCAGAATCACCGTAGCAATAACTAACGTGTAATTCAATGGTTCTTTATGGTGAAGCTATAGTGATGGTGATTGTTTTGTTGGGACAAGATTAGAAACGAATCATTGCAGCAGCCCAACATAATATTTTCGGCCCATTCATGAACAGAACTTAGTAGCCCAAGAAACTAATGTCAATCTTGCACAACCATATCCAAGCCTAATTTGATTATTCTGATCGTTAAACTTTATAGATTTATTTGTGTTTGTGGGGTTGGTTTGAAAACAGAATAATCATCATCTAAACCCTTTACAGCTCACATCCTCACATGTAATATCTATTACACATATAATATCTATTAATCAAGTCATCATGTCTTCCACTATGTCGGCCAAAAATAAAGTAGCATCAACAACGATAGGAGTAATATATAATATAGGCGTTTGATAAAGGTTTAAGTTCTCAAACATCTGCTGCAACAGTAGAACTAAAAAATTTTTTTTGCAGGTGGTCACCTTTGGCTGTAATCGTTATCGTTATCACATAAACGATAGCAATAAGTACAACGTAGAAGTATGTTATAGCAGAAGCCGGCTTTATTGGTTATAGTAATATTAATGGGCGTTGCAGCAGTGGAGCAAAATAGCTCAGTTTTGAGGTTTGAGCAGAAAACACACAGGAACTGTTTTGAGTTCTTGATAGGTTAAGGTTGCTGGTGGTGGTGAGGTTCCAGCGAGAAGAGGAGGCCATATTTGGTCAATGATGGTGGGATTCATGACCGGTGGTGATGGTAGTTTTGAAACTATACATGAAATAGAAAGAACACGTGTGATAGAGAGCTAAGGTGGTGCTAATTAAATGGGTTTTGAGATATTGTTGATATTGTTTCATAGTTCCATGACAGAATATATGTAGCAGCAAACAGTGGTGGGTGTTGAGGTGGTGAGGTGGTGATGGTTCCCTAACATCACCGAAGGGAGAGATAGATGAGATAGAGAGATGTGATTCTTGGTGATGATTGGGGTTCGGTTATGAATTTTCGATTCACAGAAACATAAGTCGAATAGCAGGATAGTTGTTTTGGTGATACTAGGTGGTGTCGGTTGTGAATATAGTGATGGGTTCTCAAGGAAGTAAGAAATAAAGAAAGAGAGAATGTGTGAGTGGTTCTTGTAAGTTTAGAATGAAAACATAAAGAATGGATGGAGTTTAAGAAGGCAGAAGAAAGGAGATGGATATATTTCAATCATTTGTAATACTCCGTATAGTGTTTAATCAATCAAACACAGTCGCAAATAGTAATCTAAATATAAATATCAAATGGATCGAATCAAACACAGTATTTAATAATCAAGCATAGTATTCTAATAGTAATGCAACCACATTCCTTAAATTTATGTGCCGACAGTTTTCACAGACTATTATATCGTACTCCGTTGTGTAACTCAGTGGTGAATAAAAGTGTTCAGAAAAATCCTATATTTTCACAGTAATTATTTATATTTATTTTGGTCATTATGGTATAAAATTTACTCATTAATTATGAAATAAAAATTACATTAATTATTCACTCCCAACCCCAAGTAAAATATAAAAATTTTTAAAATTTAACAAATAGCTCCTAAATACATTTTCTACTAAGTCTATAATTTATAAAATCCATTATCGGATCACCGTTTATTTTAAAATCACATAAGTTCGTTTCTAACTTGATTAATAACTATCAAAATGACAAACGAGCCCTTCGAGCATTTATTAAATAAATTCTAAATCATATATATATATATATATATATATATATATATATATATATATATATATATATATATATATAGTAATATCATATATTATTTTATTTACACAAATGAATTAAATCATATAAGTTTCTATTTCAAATTTATATATATATTTAAATATATATGTATTTATTTACAGATAGTGGTTCGTGAATCGTCGGGAATAGTCGAAGGTCAAATGAATTCATAACATAATTCAAAATTTTTGAGACTCAACCTTACAGACTTTGCTTATCGTATCGAAATCATATAAAGATTTAGTTTAAATTTGGTCTAAAATTTCCTGGTCATCACATTCCTCTAATACGAGCCGTTGTTTTCATAAATGGTTTAGAAAAACCTGGTGGCTTAGAGGTTCCCGGGTTATTGTTACAACTTAAGAAATACGGGTGTTGACGTTACATATAAAGTTTATCGGGTTGTCTCTATTTTGATGCCCTTTCCCTTATTATTTTCTTTTGCCTCTTCAAATTGGGTCGAGGTAATTTCTATAACATCATCGGAATCCTCGTTGGGATCCAATTCATCGAAAAATTGGTAATCTTCCCAATATTTTTCTTCCTCGGCGGAAACACCATTGACCATTTTTATCTTTGGTCCATTGTTTGAGGATTTTCTTTTATTTATCTGTTTTTCTATGGTTCCTAATATTTCCTCCTCCGGAACCTCTTCTTTCGGTTCCTCTTCTTCCAGTTCCTCCTTTTCCGGTTCCTCCTCTTCCGGTTCCTCTTCGGGAATTTGTGAATCTTCCCAAACTATATTCGACTCTTCATTATTATTAGGTGAGTCGATGGGATTTGTACTAGAGGTAGACATCTAACACACAATATCAAACACGTTAAGAGATTAATATATCACATAATATTTACATGTTAACAATATATAGTTTCCAACAAAAATGTTAAGCAATCGTTTTTCAAGTAAACACGGTCGAAGTCCAGACTCACTAATGCATCCTAACGAACTCGATAAAACACACTAATGCAAATTTCTGGTTCTCTAAGACCAACGCTCGGATACCAACTGAAATGTCCCGTTCATATTGATTATAAACGTTCTATATTAATTGATTTCGTCGCGAGGTTTTGACCTCTATACGAGACATTTTTCAAAGACTGCATTCATTTTTAAAACAACCATAACCTTTATTTTATTGATAAAGGTTTAAAAAGCATTACGTAGATTATGAAATAATGTTAATCTAAAATATACCGTTTACACACGACCATTACATAATGGTTTACAATAAGAATATATTACATCAAAAATAAGTTTCTTGAATGCAGTTTTTACACAATTTCATACAAGCATGGACTCCAAATCTTGTCCTTATTTTAGTATGCAACAGCGGAAGCTCTTAATAATCACCTGAGAATAAACATGCTTAAAACATCAACAAAAATGTTGGTGAGTTATAGGTTTAACCTATATATTATCAAATCATAATAATACACCACAAGATTTCATTTTTATAACACATCTCATATCAGGCATTTCGTAGACTGCATAGAGATAAAAAAAATCATTCATATGTTGAACACCTGGTAACCGACGTTAACTTAATGCATAGAATATCCCCAAAACAGAACCTCTCGTCTGTATAATAATCTCGAAGTACTAAACCATCCATAACCTGAATGGGGGTTGTTAAGCTCAATACATCTATCTTTAGGATTCGTGTCAATTAGAGGCCATTTCCCTGATTCTTAGGTTACCAGACTTGAAGGGCAATATTTAGTTTAATAATCCAACCATAGAATGTAGTTTTGCATACTTGTGTCTATTTTGTAAAACATTTATAAATCTTCATTTATTCTCATCCCAAAAAAAATATTAGATTGTAAAAGTGGGACTATAACTCACTTTCACAGATTTTTACTTTGCCGGAAGTAAGACTTGGCCACTGGTCGATTCACGAACCTATATCAAATATATACATATACATAAAAGTATGATAAAAGTATATTCACCACATTTATTACGTTTTAATTATTTAAGTTTGTTAAGTTACCAGTCCTCGTTAGTAACCTACAACTAGTTGTCCACAGTTAGATGTATAGAAATAAATCAATATATATTATCTTGAATCAATCCACGGCCCAGTGTATACAGGTCTCAGGCTAAATCACAACTCAAAGTATATATATTTTTGGAATCAACCTCAACCCTGTATAGCGAACTCGAACATTACAGCATATAGAGTGTCTATGGTTGTTCCAAATAATATATATATATATATATATATATATATATATATATATATATATATATATATATATATATATATATATATATATATATATATATATGAGTCGATATGATATGTCAAAACATTGTATACGTGTCTATGGTATCACAAGATTACATAATATATGTTAGAATACATGTATAATACAATATAAGTTAGCTAGGATATGATTAGTGTAGATTTGTTATAAAATTTTCGTAGCTACAACAAGTAAAATTTTCCAATTTTGTTTTACCCATAACTTCTTTGTTTTAAATCTGTTTTGAGTGATTCAAGTTGCTATGGGTTCATAATGAACTGTAATTTATGAAACTAAACAGAAAAATTATAAGTTTATAGTCAGAAATACAAGTTACAAGTCATTTACTAAAGTGGTAGTCATTTTCGTCGTAAGAACGACATCTTGATGACCATTTTGAAAAACTTTTTTCCACTTTGAGTTTAACCATGATTTTTGGATATAGTTTCATGTTCATAAGAAAAATCATTTTCCCAGAAGAACAACTTTTAAATCAAAGTTTATCATAGTTTTTAATTATCAAACCCAAAACTGCCCGCGGTGTTACTACGACGGCGTATGTCCGGTTTTACGGTGTTCTTCGTGTTTCCAGGTTTTAAATCATTAATTTAGCATATCATATAGATATAGAAAATGTGTTTAGTTGATTTTAAAAGTCAAGTTAGAAGGATTAACTTTATTTACAAACAAGATTAGAATTAACTAAACTATATTCTTGTGATTACAAGTTTAAATCTTTGAATAAGATAGCTTTATATGTATGAATCGAATGATGTTATGAACATAATTACTACCTTAAGTTTAGTAGGTAAACCTGCTGGAAGTGACAAGAAATGATCTAGCTTCAAAAGATTCTTGGATGACTTGAAAGTTCTTAAAGAAGAATCATGACACGAAAACAAGTTTAAGTAAGATTTGTGCTCGAATTAAGATTGTTATAGTTATAGAAATTGAATCAAAGTTTGAATATGAGTATTACCTTGAATTATAGAGATAACCTACTGTAAGTAACAAAGGTTTCTTGATCTTGGATGATTACTTGGAATGGATTAGAAAGCTTGGAAGAAATCTTGCAAACTTGAAAGTGTTCTTGGTTTTATGAAACTAGAACTTATAGAATATATGAAGAACACTTAGAACTTAAAGATAGAACTTGAGAGAGATCAATTAGATGAAGAAAATTGAAGAATGAAACTGTTTGTAGGTGTTTTTAGTCGATGGTATATGGATTAGATATAAAGGATGTGTAAGTTTGTTTTCATGTAAATAATTCATGAATGATTTATAATATTTTTTGTAATTTTGTGAGATATTTCATGCTAGTTGCCAAATGATGGTTCCCACATGTTTAATGACTCACATGGGCTGCTAAGGAGCTGATCATTGAAGTGTATATACCAATAGTATATACATCTAGAAGCTGTGTATTGTAAGAGTACGAATACGGGTGCATACGAGTAGAATTGTTGATGAAAATGAATGAGGATGTAATTGTAAGCATTTTTGTTAAGTAGAAGTACTTTGATATGTGTCTTGAAGTCTTTCAAAAGAGTACTAATACATCTAAATACACTACATGTATATAAATTTTAACTGAGTCGTTAAGTCATCGTTAGTCGTTACATGTAAGTGTTGTTTTGAAACCTTTAAGTTAACGATCTTGTTAACTGTAATTAATTCATTGTTATTATACTTAAATGAGATGTTAAATTGTTATGTTAACATGATAAAATGGTGTATTAATATATCTTAACATCATATATATATATATATATGTGTTAAAATACTATTACAACAATAATCGTTACGTATATATATTGTTTCGAAATTCTTAAGTTAGTAGTCTTGTTTTACATATGTAGTTCATTGTTAATATACTTAATGATATATATAATTATCATTTTATCATGTTAAATATAGTGTAACAATATCTTAATATGATACATATGTATTTAGTAAGACGTTGTTATAATGATAATCGTTATATATATCGTTTCGAGTTTCTTAACATAGTAGTCTCATTTTTATGTATATAACTCATTGTTAATATACCTAGTGATATACTTACTTATCATAATATCATGTTAACTATATATATATATATATATATATATATATATATATATATATATATATATATATATATATATATATATATATATATATATATATATCATCATATAGTTTTTACAAGTTTTAACGTTCGTGAATCGCCGGTCAACTTGGGTGGTCAATTATCTACATGACACTCATTTCAAATAATCAAGTCTTAACAAGTTTGATTACTTAACATGTTGGAAACATTTAATCATGTAAATATCAATTTCATTTAATATATATATAAATAAATATAAATATAAACATGGAAAAGTTCGGGTCACCACACAGTAAAATCTACGAACATTCGGCAACACCTATCAGGTATTTTTTTAACAATACCGGGTTAGCGACCCAGGTTTGATACCAAACTTCCCTTAGAATGTTTGCTTTTACTAGCTTGTCCACTTCGGCTTTCAACCAGTCACTTCTTTAAGGTTCTATACCTCTTTTCTTTTGTCGCACATGTTATATGCTTGGATTACCATTAAGCTTATGCTCTGCGATTTCTCTTGGTACACCAGTCATGTCTGCCTTAGTCCATGTGAACACATCCGCGTTAAAGACCAATATATCACGGAGCTTGAATTTTGTTTCGTTAGATAAGCTTCCACCAATTTTAATCATTTTATCAGGGTAACGTTGATTAGCTATAATCATATAGCTATGCAGTTGTTCCACATGACTTGGTTGATGATTTGTTTGCTCCCTTGTCGAACAAATTGTGTCCTGACTTTCCAACCTGATTGTTGTAATACCTAAAGTTGTAAGGAATTTCACTAGGCCTTGTACTTTAGAAGGAATTGCTCCTAAGCTTTGTAAAGTTGTACGACTTATCAAAGCATTGTATAGGGAGTACGAGTGTACCATAAAGAATTCAACAATAGTGCTCTTGGCCATCTCCTTGTTATTGCCATCCACCAAATCTAATTCAAGTTCAATGACCCCTAATGACCACGCGGATTTTCTAGAGAATCTAGATAATGAGATTGTAGGCGCGATTAACTATGAGCGTACAGATCCTGGTAGTAATCTGAAACAATGATAATACATGATGTCGACACCACCGCCAATGTCCATATGGAGGCATTTTATTGTACAACCGCAACTTTTAATGCGCCCATTTATCTTAATTGGTGTGTCGGATGGTTCTTGCGTAGTTGTTACAAATAATATAGGAATGTTTTCTCACTCTTATGGTCTTTCTGCTTATCGTCGCTGGCCAATTCTTCCACTAGTTACCATGCTGATAACTTTTTCTACCTCTTTACCCTTTGATTCATTCTTCTTTTACCAAGGGTATTCTTTTTCCTATTTTGGCTTATCACCAGGTGGTTTGGCAGCTTTCTTCAGATGCTGTAGTTTTCCTTTCTCGAGCTCTGCAATGACCCTTTTTATTAATTACCTACACTTATTTGTCTCGTAACCAAAATCATCATGCAATTCATAGAATTTGCTCTCCGCCTTCTTCACGTATTCTGAAAGATGTGCGGGAGCTTCAAAAGTTTTATATACCGGCTCAATGGCCAACATTGCTTTTGGTGTTTTAGTGAGATCTCTGATAACTGAATAATTATCATGTTGTTACTCCTGCCTTTATAACCGCCCCGCCTCTGTTTTTACTATACTTACGGTATTTGTTGCTATTATAACTACCGCCCCATGATGGACCGTTGTTATATCTTTTCCCTGACCCCGATGACCGTCCTTCGTCACGATAGTGATCACCATCATTACTTTTACTATACGAAGAATTTTTTTTCTTAGTTATGTGTTACGTCTTCTTGAGATCGCATGTGATTGTGCGCTTCCTTCACTACTTCCACATATGTTTTTGGAACTCGTCTGTGCAACCGTTACTGTAACGACAGGTGTCTGTCGGTATCAATGCAATGGATAAAACTTGACACCTTCTGACTTTCTGGTAAGTCCGAAATCTTTGCTACTTTCTTATTGTACCTGTCAATGATCTCTCTCAAAGACTCCTTGGGTCTCTTCTTAATATCATGGCACTCAACATGTGTCCTTTTATGAGCTTGCAAGTTATGGAAATATACCAGGAAGCGGGATCTTAATTCTGCAAAACTCTTTATGCTTTAAGTTGGAAAATTATTAAACCATTATCTTGTGACTGCTTGTAGCATGATAGGGAGCATATGACATGCTGTCGAATCCCCCCAACTATGCGTTCATGCTATCCCGTTAAATCTTTGTAAAAAAATCATCTGGATTTTACAAACTATCATAGCTTTCGAAGGTCGGCGGTAATACCAGTGCTACCGGAAAAGGATGATTTGTGATATGTGATTTGAACTTTTATGTGGTAGAAGCTAATTGAAGAGATTGCTTGACCTTGTGGCCCTGCATTGTTGCAAACAAATCTAATAATTCTTACGCACGAGATGGATGATTAAAAGCTGGTGCCAGATGATGTGGGGCTACTTGCTGTAATTGAAACAACAAGTTATTTGAGCTACTAGGCTCTAAGATTGTATTGCTCAATTTTTGTGTAACTGGCGTGTGTTGAAGCGATGTTGGTGGTGCATTATCCACCGTTGGTTATGGGGATGTATAAGTCGCTGATGCATGTTACATAGTAAGTGTTATAAATGAACCATCTAGGTTTCTCAGACCCATCTTTTGTATTGCTACTTGAGCGTTTGTAGGCGTAACCCAACGTATCGGGGTTTAAGATTATATTGTTGTAAAAATCAGAATAGTTCCTACATAAGTAGTTTGCACTTTATAACATGTGGAAATAGTTTGCGTTGGTGACCCACAACTTACGTTTGTTGTCCTGACTTCAGGATACAGGGTGAAACATGACCTCACTGCAGGAAATGGGGGTAAATTTTTATTAGGTGTATACTCCTAATGGTTCTGCATCCCAGCCATATTAGGTGACTGAGCCCTAGATTTGTCTTGTATTGTCGGCCCTTGTTGTGGCTTAGATCCAACATTTTTGAGCTTGCTAGATGTTTTGTTGTAGCCTTTCCCGACGTCGCCGGCGTTGGTGGGGTTTTTATTATGTTCACAGGCGTATGACAGCCTAACCCACTTGGCGAATCTGAATGTATTTGAGGCGATTGTGAACTTTCATTTCCTGTAGCCATTGATGATGATCTGAAAGTTTTGTTAAAAAATCTAAAAGTAACCAATTAACTAAATAGAAAAATTTTTAATGAAAAAACGTATAACAAACCATAAAAATGCCAATTCCAATGTATTTATTCTATAATCGTTTCCACGAATGGTGCCAATTGATCAATCATATTTTTACGGGATTAGGGTGAACCTATGCTTGAGTGTAATAATAGGGTTTAAGGACAAACAATACTCGAATCTCTCATATAAGTCATGGGTAACCCACACAGGAATCAGAATGATTCCGCCAGGGTGGCCGAATGTAAGTCCACCAACAAGCTAGCATACAGGGTTGAGTGGTCATAAGAAATGAAGGATTCATAGTTCATGGAACATACTTGAAAGTCTTAGATGAATGTGATGATTGCAAGAATGCTTATTCTTCCAATGTAGTATGCTATGTTACGTACGAAAAGGAGCTCCTAAGATTTACAAAAGAGACCGATTTGTTAGCAAAAGGGTTTCATAATAAGGTAGAGACCTTTTTTTCTTTTTTTCTTTTTTGTAAAAACAGGTTGCTAAAGTTCACCCAAGAGGCCGGTTTTGTTCCATATCCCTGAAGCCGGTTTCTATACTCAATAAAAACCTCTTTTTTGTCATTCTGTAAAAACATGTAATTTCTTACTCTCTTCATCCCAAATCTATTGTCCCAGACAAAAAAAAACAAAAGACACACTGTTTAAGAAAAAATTGACTGACACATGTACTTTTTTATTAACTTTTCACTTTTACCCCTTACATTTTATTCATCTTTTTTGTATTACATATAAAAAGTAGGGACATAAAATATATAACTTTATCAGATTATTGTTTTTCATTTATTGAAATGAACAATTAATTTAGAATATTCTAAAAAAGAATACTGAATTATAGAATTGAGACGTACGGAGTATAAGGGTTCATATTCATTTGTGTAGTAAGTATATACTAATAATATGGTTATTTTTCTATAAAAACTAACAAAAAGCCCGTTCTACAAAGTCATGTGTGATATAATTATCTTAGTAAAGAAGGTCAATCATGATGTTAAAAAGATGGGGTAAGGGTAAATTTCCCGACGTAGTTCAGTTAGAAAGATATATAAAATGAGAGATCATATTTCACTTTCAATAGTATCACAAGAAACATAATATTAAGTGATCATATTTTATTATCCAACATGACAATGAATTCCAAACTACTGTATTAAATCAAAAATATCTGAAGTTCATGTTTTTGCTTATAAAAAAGATTTCAATGCAACACCATTTCTTCATTCCCTATGTCTTATCTAATGGAATTTCACATCTCCTTAATCCTCGTAACTGTAATTGTAACTATCTTCTTTTTGATCAAGCTAATAAATTTAAACAAAAAACCAAATTCAAATCCAACGTTCCCACCTCCTGGTCCATGGAAGCTACCTATCATTGGAAACCTATTATTCATGGTGAGTACACAACCACCACATTATGTCCTTCTAAACCTGGCTCGAAAATATGGTCCGTTGATGCATCTTCAACTTGGAGAGGTTTCCGCTTTGATAGTGTCATCACCTCAAGTGGCAAAAGAGATCATGATAACTAACGATATCGCTTTTGCAAACAGGCCAGAAATTCAAGCTAGTAAGATCATCATCTATAACAATAGCGATATTGGATTTGCTCCGTATGGTAATTACTGGAAGCAACTCAGAAAAATCTGCACCTCAGAATTACTTAGTCCCAAGAAAGTCCAGTCTTGTTTTTATATCCGAGAGGAAGAAGTCAAGATTATGATAGAATCCATTATGTTGTCATCAGGATCACCAATTAATCTTACTGAAAAGGTTTTGACGTTGGTGAATACAATAGTTTCAAGAGCCGCTTTTGGAAAGATCTACAAAGATCAAGATTTACTAGTTCAGACGCTTCATAAAGTGAGCGATATAGTAGGAGGGTTTGATTTAGCCGATTTATTTCCCTCTTACAAGTTTCTACATGTTATTACAAGGACGAGCTCGAAGTTGGCTAAAATTCATCAATATCTTGATGGTATCTTTAACAACATCATTAAAGAACATGAAAAAGACAAGAGAAAAGTTGTAGGGGTGAAAGACGGAACGGATAAGGAAGATTTGCTTGATATTCTTTTTAGACTCAAAGATAGTGGTGATCTTGAGTATCCCATCTCAGTTGACAACATCAAAGCAGTGATATTGGTTAGTATCTAAAACTTCTCAAACTGGTTGGTATCTGAACGTGGGTTTCCATTTATTTTTAGATAGCAGAGGAAAACTCCCTAGTGATTGGTCCCCACTAGCGAGTAAAATTTCCGGGTGAAGAGCCCTCAAGCGAGGAGACCAATGTATGTATTTTGGTGTGACCACTTGTAAGAGATGTAACATAGACACCTTTTATATATATATATATATATATATATATATATATATATATATATATATATATATATATATATATATATATAGGGGTAGGATCAAGAGGGAAGTAACTAATCGGGGGGAAGCAAATATTTTTGCTTTTTTTTTCATTTTTTGAAAAAATTTTATTCACGAACATTATAGATGAGATGAAAATATGAACATTTAGTAGAGACATTTTGTGATAATGTTTTTATTTTGGCGGGAAAACGCTCGAAGAAATAATATATAACAATTATCGTGTTTTTCGAGCGTATTTTGAGGTTTCACCTATTGGGGTTTAGATATTAGGGTTTAGAAATTTAGGATTTAGGGTTTAGATTTAGGATTTAGATTGAGTTTTTAACACGAACGGTTTAGAGTTTAGAGTTTAGAGTTTAGGGTTTGGTGTTTTGGGTTTATGGAATAAACCCAAAACACCAAACCCTAAACTCTAAACCCTAAACCCTAAACTCTAAATCGGGCTAAATTTTACTTCACAAAACATGGAAAAAAAAAACGTTCATATTCTTCACGAACAATATTATCTTGAATGTTATTTTTGTCGATCGTTTTCCCGCCTAAATAATAACATTCATCACGAAGTGTCTCTTCTAAATGTTCATATTTTCGTATGATCTTGATGCCGGAAAAAAAAAATTTTAAAAAAAAATGAATTTTTTTTTTTTTTGCTTCCCCTTGCTTCCCCCCGATTGATTACTTCCCCATTGATCCTGCCCCTATATATAACACGGGAAGTACAAATTGCATAAACTATATACAGTAGCAATGAATTATAAATTCGTGACACTCTATTAATATACTTTGATACACGTATGATGTCAACCCCTCTTTCCTTTTTAACCTTTCGTTTCTTGAGAAGGCCTAGTTTCTAGATGGATACATGGAGAGGACCTCTAGGCATTAATTTAATTGCATCAATATATTGATCACAAAAAGAAAAAACGTTATCGTATGACTGAATTGATGATGATAAAACAGAATCATGAGTTGCAAACTTTAATGATGACAAATCTAATTCTTGCTTCAGTTCATCTTAACAAAATAAAAAAGGATCGATCAATAA
Organism: Rutidosis leptorrhynchoides; assembly: GCF_046630445.1. Classification (NCBI taxonomy): domain Eukaryota; kingdom Viridiplantae; phylum Streptophyta; class Magnoliopsida; order Asterales; family Asteraceae; genus Rutidosis; species Rutidosis leptorrhynchoides. The sequence continues at coordinate 311,986,951 of NC_092335.1, read as the reverse complement.
CTCGGGTATTCCCAAGCCAGTATTTCATATGAACAATAGTTGTTGGTATTTCTTCAAAAAGAGAAAATGATGAAATTACTCTTTGATCTCTTCAGATTTGTATTCTTTTTCTTTTTCTTTTTAATTTGGCCGTGACTACCTAAAATAAGCTAAGTCAATTCAAAAAGTTATCAAAATTGAACTAATGACGTAATTTATGCAGGATGTCTTTATTGCTGGAACTGATACTTCAACATCAATTGTGGAATGGGCCATGTCCGAAATCATAAGGAACCCTGATGTCTTGAAAAAAGCACAAGCTGAAGTGCGAGAAGTTTTTAAGGGAAAAGAATCGGTACAAGAAAATGATATACAAGAATTGAAGTATCTAAAGCTGGTGATCAAAGAAACTATGAGATTGCATCCCGTCGTTCCATTATTGCTTCCTAGAGAATGTCGTGAAAATTGTGAGATTAACGGATATGTCATACCTGTAAAAACAAGGGTCATAATTAATGCATGGGCTCTTGCAAGGGATCCTGAATTTTGGCAGGATCCAGAATGTTTTCTACCCGAGAGGTTTGTAAACAGTAGTATTGATTTCTTTGGGAAAAATTTGGAGTATCTTCCATTTGGGGCCGGAAGGAGGATGTGTCCGGGTAGTTTTTTTGGTTTGGCGACAGTTGAAATTATTTTATCTCATCTACTCTATTACTATGACTGGAAAATACCTAAAGACATAAAGCCAGAAGAATTGGACATGAGTGAGACTCTTGGAGCTGCTTGCAGGAGAAAAAATAGTTTGTATCTAATTGCCACTCCTTATAATCCACTTTGAAAAATCAAATTATGCTTCTTCTATGTATGCCCTTTTTGAGTAAAGAGTTGCCATAGCGAAGCTTTTATTAATGAATAATAAAAGAATTACAATGAAGAGCAAGAGTTATAAGCACACCTTATAGCCTCATAAACACAAAGAAACGTAAACTAAAGTGAAATTAGACTAAAGATATCAAAACATAAGCAAGCCAAATAGAATAGCTAAACTAATTTTTGGAAATTTTGGTCAAATAAAGTGTGTTTTTAACCAAGTTTACACACATTTTAATATATGATAATGCATTATATATTAGGTTTTCACTCCAAGCTATGTTAACATCTTGCGTGTACTTTTTACTCCTTTGCCTACGCACGCATAGGGGGTGGTGCAGTTATGGAATTCGGGCTAGGAAATTTTCTGAAACAATGCGTGCCTGCGAACACGAATGCAGCTTCGAAAATCCGGGCTTGTGCGAGCCGGTTTTTGCAATACATTTATTGACTTTCCGGTCAAGAAAAACGTTTTCCTTTTTTCCAAGAAAACTATTTACTTGTTCACCAAGAATGAATCGTTTCCTTTTTGGTAGATTTTGTAAATCGTTTCCTTTTTAAAGGGATTACGTTTGCACTATAAATACCAAGCCTATGGTATTGAAAAAAGCACCCACAAAACCAAAATCTTCTCTACACACACATAAGAAAAACGCAGCTAGCATTCACCTACGGATTTGAGGTTCTCTGATATGCTCTCACAAACATACATAATTTCTTTTATATTTATATTCAAACTTGGACTCAACTATGTAACAAGCATTCGAGAAACAATAACTCGGTAGTTGTAATTAGCAAGATTTCCATTTAAGATTCGTCCCAAAAGAGCGGTAATTGCTAGTTGAATCGATTGAAACTCATAATCATTCTAAAGTTTGTTTGGTTGGGGGTTTTATATTTTGAGATAATAAGAAAAACAATTGCAAATTAACTAAAAACTAGAAATGATTAAGTAGTTATCAATAATAAAAGCATGCACACTTGACTGAAGCATTCAGATTGTTCTTTTGTTCACTTAAGATCTAATTGTGTTCAAACTTTGTACTAGTATCCCTACTAGATGTTCTAATGATCAAATTAACACATGCAAATTCCCATAACCTTATATCGATTAGATCTAGTTGAATCATCCAATTATCATTAGTACTTAGCTTGGGTTAAAGTCCCCTAAAACCCTTTGGTGATCAAAATCCCTTAAGAAAACCAAACTTCACTATTTTGACTAAGAACCAATTGAAAACCAATCCAAATCAAGAAATCAATCCCTTAAAATTCCTAATTTGATTGTCTAGATCACCTAAGTGTTGAAGTACAAGTTGCTTCACTAATCAAATCCTTAACAGAAGCTACACAACTAATATAATCAAAGTAAACCAAAACAAAGATAGCAAAGGATCTTTTAGCTAATTCTAACAACAAATCATAATCATCAACTGATAGATTCATCCAAACACAATCAATAACATAAATATGAACAATCCTTAGCTTACAAGCTTCATAATCAAGTGTACAACTCAAAATCTAGCCAAACATGGATAGAACAAGAACAATACAAGTAATAGAAGTAGATTCAAACATCATTATACAATAATAAAGATAAGATTGTACCAAACTTATGAAAATTACAAATTGAACTAGATGAAGAAGAAGAAGATGATGAAGAAGAACAAGCCCTAGATCTTGAGCTAGCCTCTAATCCTTGATGTAGATGTTGAAAATTGATAGAAACTTGATGAAAACCTTAATTATCCAGCTACCAAACCCTAATTACTACACTATGTGATGTTATGAGCTGTTATCTAACTATATGAGAAAAACCCTCATCTTATTCTATTTATACTCCTTCACAAAAACTGCCCAGAATTACCCAGTGGAACGTCGTTCTTCTTTCAAGAACGTCGTTCTGGTGGTCGTTCAACTGGAATGTCGTTCCAATAAATAGGAACGTCGTTCCTAATTCGTCCTCTAAGTGCCCAAATTTTCTATTTCCATTACTTTGTAATGGGACGTCGTTCTTGGCTTGGAATGCCCTTTTTCTCCAGGTGGAACGTCGTTCTAGGTTTTGGAACGCCGTTCTTTTGAGTGGAACGCCATTCTGGATATCGGGAACATCGTTCTTAGGCCATTTCCAACACTTTGAAGTTTTCTTGATCTTTTTCACACACATTGCTCAATTTTACACCAAATTCATAACCAAAACTGCAGTAGCACTCATAACGCGACTAATCCCAATTTCTTTACTTTTAAAGCACAAATGCTATAAAAAAAACCGAGTAGAATGAGGTAGATATTGCGTGAGAAACATTGTTTATTTGAGCAATATCAAACCCCCTACATTTGAACCTTGCTTGTCCTCAAGTAAGCATAACAACAAACAAGACTTGGAGAAACGCCTCTAGCAAATATGAACAAGCTAATGAATTCAACGAAAGTGCAAAAGTTAAGTAATAAGGGATACCTCTATGAGTATGCACTTTGAAGGCTCAAATGTCCTCCAAATACTTGCGCTCGCCTAGGACCAAGCATTAATCTCCTCCTCTTCTTCTTTCACAAACCATCAAACTTCAAACTTATTGCTTCAAACAACTTCATCTCATCAATTGGGCAATGGTGGGGTGGCAATCCTTGACCATGTCTTCAAATAAAAATCAAAAGATACACCACTCCTACAAATTAAGCTTCATCTGTAGTGACCCGAACTTTTCCATATTTATATATTAAATGAAAACTATATTTGCATGATTAAATATTTCCAACATGTTAAGCAATCAAACTTGTTAAGACTTGATTATTTGAAATGAGTTTCATGTAGACATTTGACCACCCAAGTTGACCGGCGATTCACGTACGTTAAAACTTGTAAAAATTATATATATATATATATATATATATATATATATATATATATATATATATATATATATATATATATATATATATATATATATATATAGTTAACATGATATTATGATAAGAAAGTATCTCACTAGGTATATTAACAATGAGTTATATACATAAAATGAGACTATTGAATTAAGGAAACTCGAAACGATATATATAATGATTATCGTTATAACAACGTCTTACTAAATACATATGTATCAAATTAAGATATTAATACACTATGTTTAACATCATGAAATGATAATTACATATATCATTAAGCGTATTAACAATGAACTACATGAGTAAGATGAGACTACTAACTTAAGGATTTCGAAACAATACATATGTGTAACGATTATCGTTGTAATAGTATTTTAACATATATATATGATGTTAAGATATATTCATACACCATGTTATCATGTTAACATAACAATTTAACATTTCATTTAAGTATAATAACAATAAATTAATTACATTTAACAAGATCGTTAATTTAAAGGTTTCAAAACAACACTTACATGTAACGACTAACGATGATTTAACGACTCAGTTAAAATGTATATACATGTAGTGTATTTAGATGTATTAGTACACTTTTGAAAGACTTCAAGACACATATCAAAGTACTTCTACTTAACAAAAATTCTTACCATTACATCCTCATACATTTCCATCAACAATTCTACTCATATGCAACCGTATTCGTACTCGTACAATACCCAGCTCCTGGATGTACACAATATTGGTATATACACATAAAAATCTGCTCCTTAGTAGCCTTAAATGATTAAGGAACATGTGGAACCAACCATTTGTCAACTAGCATGAATTATTTAGCAAGAAAACAAACATAAGAATTTTTTCTTTCTTTATAATGATTAAAAACGTTTTTATGATTTCACCTCATTTTTTCATTCCGTTTTCTCATACTTACACTCCAAATTCTCTCTCAAAATATTCCTAACATCATACTTGATCATCTCCAATCATTTTCATCAACTTTTATCTTTAATTACAAGCTTTAATCATCATAAAAACAACCATTCAAGAACACTTCAATAAATCTTTCAAACTTGCTAGATTACTTCTAAGCTTTCAAATCCATTCCAAGTAATCATCCAAGATCAAGAAACTTTTGTTAATCTCAATAGGTTTTCATTCTAAATCAAAGGTAAGAATCATATTCAAGATTTGGTTCAATTTCTATAAACATAACTATCTTAATTCAAGTAGTAATCTTACTTGAACTTGTTTTCGTGTCATGATTCTACTTCAAGAACTTCCAAGTCATCGAAGATCCTTTGAAGCTCAAGTTTATTTTTCATCATTTCCAGTAGGTTTACCTACTACACTTGAGGTAGTAATGATGTTCATAACATCATTCGATTCATATATATATAACTATCATATTCGAAGATTTAAACTTGTAATCACTAGAACATAGTTTAGTTAATTCTAAACTTGTTCGCAAACAAAGTTAATCCTTCTAACTTAACTTTTAAAATCAACTAAACACATGTTCTATATCTATATGATATGCTAACTTAATGATTTAAAACCTGGAAACACGAAAAAATACCGTAAAACCGGACATACGCCGTTGTAGTAACACCGCGGGCTGTTTTGGGTTTGATAATTAAAAACTATGATTAACTTTAATTTAAAAGTTGTTCTTCTGGGAAAATTATTTTTCTTATGAACATGAAACTATATCCAAAAATAATGGTTAAACTCAAAGTGAAAGTATGTTTTTCAAAAAGGTCATCAAGATGTCTTTCTTTCGACGGAAATGACTACCTCTTTAAAGAATGACTTGTAACCTGTATTTCAAATTATAAACTTATACTTTTTCTGTTTAGTATTATAAATTTTAGTTCATTATGAAACCATAGCAACTTGAATCACTCAAAATGGATTTGAAACGAAGAAATGACGCGTAAAACAAAATTGGATAAATTTGATAGTTTTAGACTAACCTAGACTAACTAATTTATATTATACATATTATGTAATCTTGGGATACCATAGACATGTATACAATGTTTTGACATATCATATCGACCCATATATATATATATATATATATATATATATATATATATATATATATATATATATATATATATATATATATATATATATATATATATATATATATATATATATATATATATATATATATATATCGGAACAACCATAGACACTCTATATGCAGTAATGCTTGAGTTAGCTATACAGGGTTGAGGTTGATTCCAAAATAATATATATACTTTGAGTTATGATCTAGCCTGAGACTTGTATACACTGGGTCATAGATTAATTCGAGATAATATATATTGATTTATTTCTGTACATCTAACTGTGGACAACTAGTTGTAGGTTACTAACGAGAACTGCTAACTTAATAAACTTAAATCATAAAAACGTAATAAAAAATGTTGTGAATATATTTCAATCATACTTTGATACATATGTACATATTTGTTATAGGTTCGTGAATTGACCAGTGGCCAAGTCTTTTCCAACGAAGGAAAAATCTGTGAAAATGAGTTATAGTCCCACTTTTAAAAATATATTATTTTTGGGATGAGAATACATGCAGTTTTATAAATATTTTACAAAATAGACACAAGTAACCGAAAATACTTTCTATGTTGAATTATCGAACTGAATATGCCCCTTTTTAGCTTGGTAGCCTAAGAATTAGGGAAATGGCCCCTAATTGACGCGAATCCTAAAGATAGATCTATTTGGCCCAACAAGCCTCATTCGAGTTACGGATGCTTTAGTACTTCGATTTATCATATCCGATGAGAGTCCCGGAATGATGGGGATATTCTATATGCATCTTGTTAAGGTCGGTTACCAGGTGTTCAACATATGAATGAATTTTATTCTCTATGCAGTTTGCGAAATGCCTGATATGAGATGTATATGTATGACAAAAAAATGAAATCTTGTGGTCAATTGTTATAATTTGATAAATATATAGGTTAAACCTATAACTCACCAACATTTTTGTTGACGTTTTAAGAATGTTTATTCTCAGGTGATTATTAAGAGCTTCCACTATTGCATGCTAATGTATGGATAAGAGTTGGAGTCAGCATGCTTGTATAATATTGTTTAAAAACTGCATTCGAAGACTTAAGTTGATGTGTAATATTATTGTAAACCATTATGTATTAGTCGTGTGAAAACACCATATTTTAGATTATCATTATTTGATAATCGTCGTAATATTTTTAAACCTTTATCGATAAAATAAAGGTTATGGTTTGTTTTAAAATCGAATGCAGTCTTTGAAAAACGTCTCATATAGAGGTCAAAACCTCGCAACGAAATCAATTAATATGGAACGTTTATAATCGATATGAACGGGACATTTCAGTTGGTATCCGAGCGTTGGTCTTAGAGAACCAGAAATTTTCATTAGTGTGTCTTATCGAGTTCGTTAGGATGCATTAGTGAGTCTGGACTTTGACCGTGTTCACTTGAAAAACGATTGCTTAACATTTTTTTTTGTTGTAAACTATATATTGTTAACATGTAAATATTGTGTGATATATTAATTTCTTAACGTGTTTGATATTGTGTGATAGATGTCTACCTCTAGTACAAATCCCATCGACTCACCTAATAATAATGACGAGTCGAATATATATTGGGAAGATTCACAAATTCCCGAAGAGAAACCGGAAGAGGAGGAACCGGAAGAAGAGGAACCGGAAGAGGAGGAACCGGAAGAAGAGATTCCGAAGGGGGAAATATTAAGAACCACAGAAAAACAGATAAATAAAAGAAAATCCTCAATCAATGGACTAAAATTAATAATAGTCAATGGTGTTTCCGCCGAGGAAGCAAAATATTGGGAAGATTACCAATTTTTCGATGAATCGGATCCCGATGAGGATTTCGATGATGTTATAGAAATTACCCCGATACAATTTGAAAAAGCTAGAAAAAACAATAAGGGAAAAGGCATAAAAATAGAAAAACCCGAGTTCAACCCCGATGACCTCTATGTTAACATGAAATGTCCCGATGGAAAATACCGTCAACACCCGTATTTCTTAAGTTTTAGCTATAACATGGGAACATCTAAGCCACCGGGTCCTTCTAGACCATTTGTGAAAAGAACGGCTCTTATTAGGGGAGCACCATATATCCATAGGAAATTAGCGAAACGAACCAAGTCCGAAGAGGAAGAAACAAGTGAGTCAGAATGAAGAGTAGTAACCATGATGTGTAATATATATATATATATATATATATATATATATATATATATATATATATATATATATATATATATATATATATATATATATATATATTAAAGTGTGCTTGTACTTTTATGTTATATGTAAAAATTGCTTGTATTGTTTGTTATCTATCTTTTATAAATATAACCCTCGTCTATTTTTACAGTATAAAAACACAAAATGGATGTTAAGGATAGACAACCAAAAATTTTAGAAGACCTACCCGGGGACATGATTGATGAAATCTTGTCTAGAGTCGGTCAGAATTCGTCGGCACAATTGTTTACGGCAAAATTAGTTTGTAGAACATTTGAAGAACGTTCCAGGAATGCCTTAGTTTATAAAAGGCTTTATTTTGAAAGATGGGGTATATCACATTGGGAGACCTTAAGTTACGCTGTGTTTTTTTTAAAGCGTTAAATGCGGGGAACCCAAGTACAATTTTACGCTACGGGTTAAGAACCTATTTTAACTCAACATATCCCAACATAGGACTTCGTGCTTTAGAAAGAGCTGCTAACATGCAACATAAAGAAGCATGTTATGCTTACGGGTTAGTGATGTTTGCTTCTCACTAAAGTGAGAAAAAGAACATCGGATTACAACTTTTAAATAAAACCTTCCCACAAGTGACGGATTCGGTAGTTGGGGTGAGAAACAAGGTTTTTAGATTGTTACGGGGCTGTTGGGCATTACGAAACCCTCGTCCTTTTGACGACGTTACAACATGCTGCCTAGCTAACGGTCACAATGGTTATCTGCCACATAACCAAGGATGGGATATAATATTAGTACAACCAGAATGCATGACTTGTTTCTGGACTTATGAATTACGTGTCTTTATTGTCTTTGTTGAACGACTTGCGTATTAACTAGGATTGTCTTCGAAACTACTGTGTATCAAAGTTATTGTATGCTATATTTCATGCTATATGTAAAATAGCGGTATTGTAAGTTTGTAAAATATTGTATAAAAGTTTGAACGTGAAATATTATTATAATCAGTTTTTCATATAGAATTGTAGTAGTTGAATTGTATGTTAGCTATTAAGTATGAACTTAACGGGTAGGTATTACCCGAATTAAAACTTATAAAACGCTAATATGAAGAAAAAGCTTTTATAAATGAGTTCATATTATGCTACGGAATACTATTGACTACTCTTAATATTCTATATGATTAACTTAATTCTTTTGGCTATTTTTGAAGGAAATGGCACCGACTACTCTTCAGAACTTGAACATGAGTGAGGAAGACTTCCGTGCTTTCCTTGCAGCAAATATAGATGTAGTACAGGCTACAATGCAAAACAACAACAATAACTCAGGGTCTAGCAGTGGAGTTAACTCCACAGGAAACCGTGTAGGATGCTCCTACAAGGCTTTCACTGCTTGTAAACCTCTGGAATTCGATGGAACTGAAGGACCAGTCGGACTGAAACGATGGACCGAGAAGGTCGAATCTGTGTTTACTATATGCAAATGTGCTAAAGAAGATAAGGTAAAGTACGCCACACATAACTTCACAGGTACTGCGTTAACATGCTGGAACACCTATCTCGAACAAGTGGGACAAGATGCTGCTTACGCACTACCGTGGTCAGCATTCAAACACTTGATGAACGAGCAGTACCGTCCCAAAAATGAAGTCAATAAGCTCATGACAGAGCTTAGAGAATTACGAATGAAAGGATTCGATATCACCACATACGAACAACGATTCACCGAGTTGTGTTTATTGTGCCCAAGAGTGTTCGAAGATGAAGAAGAGCAGATCGATGCATTTGTAAAGGGGTTACCAGAGAGAATTCAGGAGGATGTGAGTGCAAGCGCGCCCACTTCAATGCAAAAGGCAAGCCAAATGGCTCAAAAACTTATAAACCAGATTGAGAGAAGGATTAAAGAGCAGGCGGCCGAGGAGGCCAAAATGAAACAAGTCAAGAGAAATTGAGAAGAAAATAGTGACAAGGGTCACCAACACAACAACAGTAACTATCGCGTCAACAATCAACACAACAATCACAACTACAATCGTACCATTTTTCGCAACAACAAACGCAACAAAAACCATTCCAACAACAACAACTACAACAATCGTCCCAACAACAATACCAACCGCAACAACAACAATCCCAACAACAATCTCAATAACAACACTGGCAATCAAAACCAGAAAATTCCGTGCCTAAGGTGTGAAGGGTACTATCCAACTACTTTTTGTTCGGCATCATGTATCAAATGTAATAGAAAGGGGCATGATGCAACGAAGTGCAAAATTTATGGACCAGCGGGTAAAGGAACAAGTAATGCCCACATTATTTGTTATGGATGCGGGAAGAAGGGCCACTACAAAACTACGTGCCCAAACCAGGGAAATAATAATGGGCAAAGCCGTGGGAGAGTTTTTAACATTAATGCGGAAGAAGCGCAGGAAGACCTGGAGCTTGTTACGGGTACGTTTCTTATCCATGAAAAACCTGCTTATGTTTTATTTGATTTGGGTGTGGATAGAAGCTATATGAGTAGAGATTTTTGTGCTAAATTAAGTGGTCCATTGACGCCTATGAATATTATATTTTTAATCGAATTAGCAAACGTTAAATTAATTTTGGCAGATAAAATATGTCGGAATCGAGAATTTAAACTAGTTAGCGAAACGTTTAAGATTGATTTGATATCAGTAGAGTTAGGGAGTTTTGATGTGATAATTGGCATGGACTGGTTGAAAAAGGAGAGAGTAGAAATCGTATGTTACAAAAATGCAATTCGCATTGTACGAGAAGAAGGAAAATCCTTAATGGTGTACGGAGAAAAGAGCAACGCGAAGCCAAATCTTATTAGTAATTTGAAGGTGCAAAAGCTAATAAGAAAAGGTTGCTATGCTGTGCTAGCACATGTTGAGAAAGTACAAACCGAATAAAAGAACATCAATGATGTTCCCGTAGCAAAAGAATTTCCCGATGTATTTTCGAAAGAATTACTGGGACTACCTCCACACCGATCCGTTGAAATTCAAATAGATCTTGTACCAGGAGCTGCACCAATAGCTCGTGCTCCATACAGACTCGCACCCAGTGAAATGAAGGAACTTCAAAGCCAACTACAAGAACTATTAGAGCGTAGTTTCATACGACCAAGTACATCACCATGGGGAGCTCCTGTTTTGTTTGTCAAAAAGAAGGATGGTACATTCAGGTTGTGTATCGACTACCTAGAGTTGAACAAACTTACCATCAAGAACCGTTACCCACTACCGAGAATCGACGACTTATTTGATCAACTACAAGGCTCGTCATTTTATTCGAAGATTGATTTACATTCTGGGTATCATCAAAACTGGGTGAAGGAGGATGATATTCCGAAGACTGCTTTCAGAACGTGTTATGGTCATTACGAGTTTATGGTTATGCTGTTTGGATTGACTAACGCACCAGCTGTGTTCATGGACCTCATGAACATAGTGTGTGGACCATACCTTGACAAGTTTTCATTATTTTCATCGATGACATACTCATTTACTCAAAGAATGATCAAGAGCACGAAGAACATTTGAGAAAAGTGCTATAGTTGCTGAGGAAAGAAAAACAGTACGCTAAGTTTTCAAAGTGTGCATTTTGGTTGGAAGAAGTTCAATTCCTCGGTCACATAGTAAACAAAGAGGGTATTCAGGTGGATCCGACAAAGATTGAAACCATTGAAAAATGGGAAACCCCGAAAACTCCGAAGCATATACGCCAATTTTTAGGACTGGCTGGTTACTACAGAAGGTTCATCCAAGATTTTTCCAAAATAGCAAAACCCTAGACTGCATTAACGCATAAAGGGAAGAAATTTGAATGGAAAGATGAACAGGAGAAAGCGTTTCAATTGTTGAAGAAAAAGTTAACTACGGCACCTATATTGTCATTGCCTGAAGGGAATGATGATTTTGTGATATATTGTGACGCCTCAAAGCAAGGTCTCGGTTGCGTATTAATGCAATGAACGAAGGTAATTGCTTATGCGTCCAGACAATTGAAGATTCATGAGCAAAATTATACGACTCACGATTTGGAATTGGGCGTTGTTGTTTTTTCATTAAAGACTTGGATGCACTACTTATATGGGGTCAAAAGTATTATATATACTGACCACATAAGTCTCCAACATATATTTAAACAGAAATAACTGAACATGAGGCAGCGTAGGTGGATTGAATTGTTAAATGATTACGATTTTGAGATTCGTTACCACCCAGGAAAGGCGAATGTGGTAGCCGACGCTTTGAGTAGAAAAGACAGAGAACCTATGCGGGTAAAAGCTATGAATATAATTATTCGTACTAACCTTACTACTCAAATAAAGGAGGGCAACAGGGAGTTTTAAAAGAGGGAAATTTGAAGAATGAAATAAACGAAGGATCGGATAAACATCTTAATATTCGGGAAGACGGAACCCGGTATAGGGCTGAAAGAATTTGGGCACTAAAATTTGGAGATGTGAGAGAAATGGTACATAAGGAAGCACATAAAACCAGATATTCGATACATCTCGGAGCGGGGAAGATGTACAAAGATCTCAAGAAACACTTTTGGTGGCCGGGAATGAAATCCGATATTGCTAAATACGTAGGAGAATATTTGACGTGTTCTAAGGTCAAAGCTGAACATCAGAAACCATAAGGTCTACTTCAACAACCTGAAATCCCGGAATGGAAATGGGAAAACATTACCATGGATTTCATTACTAAATTGCCAAGGACTGCAAGTGGTTATGATACTATTTGGGTAATAGTCGATCGTCTCACCAAGTCAGCACACTTTCTGCCAATGAGAGAAGATGATAAAATGGAGAAATTAGCACGATTATACTTGAAAGAAGTTGTCTCCAGATATGGAATACCAATCTCTATTATCTTTGATAGGGATGACAGATTTGTTTCAAGATTCTGGCAGACTTTGCAACAAGCATTGGGAACTCGTCTAGACATGAGTACTGTCTATCATCCACAAACCGATGGGCAAAGTGAGAGGACTATACAAAATCTTGAAGACATGCTACGAGCATGTGTTATTGACTTTGGAAACAGCTGGGATCGACATCTACCATTAGCAAAATTTTCCTACAACAACAGTTATCATTCGAGTATTGAGATGGCACCATTCGAGGCACTTTATGGTAGAAAGTGCAGGTCTTCGATTTATTGGAGTGAAGTTGGGGATAGACAGATTACGGGTCCAGAAATTATTCAAGAAACCATAGAGAAGATCATTCAAATTCAACAAGGATTAAAAACCGCCCAAAGTCGACAAAAGAACTACGCGGACATTAAAAGAAAAGATATAGAATTTGAAATTGGAGAGGTGGTCATACTTAAGGTTTCACCTTGGAAAGGTGTTGTTCGATTTGGTAAATGGGGGAAACTAAATCTAAGGTACATCGGGCCATTCAAGATTATAGATCGTGTCGGACCAGTAGCCTACCGACTTGAGTTACCTCAACAACTCGCGGCTGTACATAACACTTTTCAAGTCTCGAATTTTAAGAAATGTTTTGCTAAAGAAGATCTCACTATTCCGCTAGACGAAATCCAAATCAATGAAAAACTTCAATTCATCGAAGAACCCGTCGAAATAATGGATCGTGAGGTTAAAAGGCTTAAGAAAAACAAGATACCAATTGTTAAGGTTCGATGGAATGCTCGTAGTGAAAGGACCCGTCCTAATCCATTCGGATGAAGTCCATATCTATTATAAACGATTCACAACAGTTGATTACATCGCGAGGTACTTGACCTCTATATGATACATTTTACAAACATTGCATTCGTTTTTGAAAAGACAATCTTTCATTACATCGAAAGTTGACGTCATGCATACCATTTCATAATATATTTAACTATAATTGACTTAATAATAATCTTGATGAACTCGACGACTTGAATGCAATGTCTTTTGAAATATGTCATGTATGACTCCAAGTAATGTCTCTAAAATGAGCAAATGCACAGTGGAAGATTTCTTTCAAACCTGAGAATAAACATGCTTTCAAGTGTCAACCAAAAGGTTGGTGAGTTCATTAGTTTAACATAAATAATCATTTCATAATTTTAATAGACCACAAGATTTCATATTTCCATTTCTCATAAACATACGTCCCATACATAGAGAAAAAAATATCATTCATATGGATTGAACACCTGGTAACCGACATTAACAATATGCATATAAGAATATCCCCATCATTCCGGGATCCTCCTTCGAACATGATATAAATTTCGAAGTACTAAAGCATCCGGTACTTTGGATGGGGCTTGTTGGGCCCGATAGATCTATCTTTAGAGTTCGCGTCAATTAGGGTGTATGTTCCCTAATTCTTAGATTACCAGACTTAATAAAAAGGGGCATATTCGACTTCGATCATTCAACCATATAATGTAGTTTCGATTACTTGTGTCTATTTCATAAAACAGTTATAAAAGTTGCGCATGTATTCTTAGCCCAAAAATATAAAGGGTAAAAAGGAAAATGAAACTCACCTAATGTATTTTGTAGTAAAAATACATGTGACGACATTAAACAACTGAACAATGCAGGGTTGGCCTCGGATTCACGAACCTATATTATGTATATACATATTAACACATATATTTGTAATCGAATAAATTTCTAAATAATAAATAGTGTTATTATAATATGTTAGTATAAATTATAACTTAATGTTATGTATATTTAAAAAAAATGTTTAATATCTATATATTTAGTTATATTGATATATCTATATATATATATAAAAAAGAAAATTATTAGTTTGTTATATATAAGTATTTATATAACTAATATTAATATGTTTGATTTATGGTATATAAACTATTATTATAATTATAATATATGTATTAAGTATATTTTAAGTACAGAATATTTATTTGTTTAAAAAGATAGTTTTGATAATAATAATTTACTAATAATAATAACTTTATTAATAATAATATGAATAATGATTTTGTTAATACTAGTACTTATAATAATAATAATAATAATAGAAATCTCATTAATAATGGTAATATGTGTGACAACCCGGAAATTTCCAACCAAATTTAAACTTTAATCTTTATATGTTTCCGACACGATAAGCAATATTTGTTAAGTTAAATTTCAAAAATTTTAAACTATGTTCATACATTCATTCAACCTCGACCAAGTTCCAACGATTCACGAACCATTAAACGAATATGATTATATATGTATATGTGTATATATATTATAACTTGAAACGTAAACAAAATATTAGATTAAATACTTTATATGATTGTATCTATTTCAAAATATTTATCAATGAAATTAGAAGATAAGATCAAATGATTGAATTATTAGATATATTGAATTATGATTACAAGTCTCTGTTGAAAGGCCCGCGTTGATTTGAGAAATCTTTCCATTTTAACAATATTCAGAAAATGGTAAAGTGATTTATAAATAAGAACAAATTGTCAATCATTGAGAACTAGACAAAGGATAGTGGAAGATTGAATCTCATAAAGACTCGATTGATCTATTTAGTTTCAAACGTACAAAAACGTTTTCAGTTTAAAAAGAACTTTATTATTAAAATGTATATAACTTTTATAAATATCTAGAACCACTTTTGACAACTCATTACTTAACTAGTATGATAAAGATAACGATATTTATATTTTATTTTATAAAATATATATAACGATTTAAATTAATATTATATATATTTATACGCGTATTATACGTATATAGTTTTATACTTTTACTATACTTAAACTTTACTTTTACTTTATTTTTACTTTACTTTAACTTTAATAATTTACTTTAATAATTCATACTTTAATAATTCACTTTAATAATTCATACCTTAATAATTCACTTTAATAATTCATACTTTATAATTCACTTTAATAATTCATACTTTAATAATTCACTTTAATAATTCATACTTTAATAATTCACTTTAATAATTCAAAAATCTATTATAAATAGAATTCAATAGGTTTCATTATTTCATATAAACTTGAAAATATTTTTCTCTAAACTCTCCCAATCGATTTACATATATATATTTACACCGTATTATTTCAAGATATTATTAGTATACATAAAATATTACGACGGAGTGCTGTTCGAGTGATTTTGAAATTGTTTTTCGAGTAGGATAGGATTAAGGAAATTATGGGTTATAGCTATGGAGGTGATTGAGTATGGTTCATGGGTATGCTCGTGAGGTCAATATAGTGTTTATCATTTTCGTTGCGTCTACGTACCTTTCCTGCAATATTGAATCTCAATATTGATACGTGAGTACTCATAATTTAACTTTTACATACTAATAGTGTATCCCTGACTAGTGCTCGAGTATTTAGGATTATGCATGCTTGTACTTTTGATATTGCCCTTAGACAGGTTAGGTTGAATCTTGAATTAGTTACACTATCGGTTGAGATAAGGTATAAGATATGCATGTCCTTGGAAAGCTAGCGAAAAATTAAGGACTTTTCCTTTAGATATCGAATGGTTTCGATGAACGGATTAGAAGTTATAATCAATTGAATTTTCTATATTTTTATTAAAAATGATTATTATTATCGTCGTTTTTATCGTCGTTCTAGTTTTATCTTATTATTATCATTATTATTATCTTTATCAATAAAATGGATTTATCATTAAAAATTGTTATTTTTTTATTATTACTATCGTTATTATCGTTAAAGTTATAATTAGTATTATTATTATTATCCAATTATTATTATTATTATTATTATTATTATTATTATTATTATTATTAGTATTATTATTATTATTATTATCATTATTAATATATATATCATTATTTAAAAATGGTTATTGTTATTGTTATTATTATTATTACTATATTATCATTAAGATAATTATTAGTATTATCGTTAATAATGTTATAGTAACTATCATTATTAATATTAGTGCAATTAAAACAAATATTTGTAACACCTAATTATTTTGATTACTATTATTATCATTATTATGAACACGATATAAAAGACGATTAAAAGCTATTAAACGAAATGATTAGGAAATAATGAGTAAGAGTATCATGATGAAATTAAAATATTATAAGATATTGATTTAGATAAAATTATCGTTCTTATTATTTTTATCATTACTATTATTATTAAAAATATCGTTAGTATTAAAACTATCATTTTAACAAAAATTATCATTTTAATAGAAATGTCATTGTTACTTTAAAATATCATTATTATTATTATTTTAAAAAGAATTATTATTTTAAAGATAATATTAAAAATTATCGTAAATATTAAAGTTAGCATAACTAGAATTATCGTTTTATCATAATGTCATCTTAGTAATTATAAATATTGATATTTTTATAATAATAATTATTATTACAAAATAATACAACTTTTACTTACTATCATTATAGATATTATTTTATCAAATAAATATGTGATACAAACATATTTTACTACGTGTAATAACTTACTTTAATAATACCTATCATATTATCTTTATGATATTGAATGAATCCTATAAAGTTTATTACTTAATATATATAAAAGTATATTATATTATATAAATTTAATATAAAATTTTATTTATTAACAAATAAATTATATTATTTACTCTAATAAATCTTTTAAAAATATTTAAAAATATAAAACGACGATATTTAAACTACATATTAATCATGTATAGATTTTTGGAAATTATTTTGAGTCAAATTTACTTTTGTTGACTTTTTCATATTAGTCTCGAGCATTAGGATTGTGGTACACTATGACTTGGCCTAATTTGTTAGACAAATATTGACCAACACATAATTATATATAATTAATTTAGGTTCGTGAATCCGAGGCCAACCTTGCGCTTGTTCAATGACGTTATATGTATTTTTACTACGAAATACAGTATGTGAGTTCATTTGCTCCCTTTTACTCTTTACGTTTTTGGGCTGAGAATACATGCAAATGCTTTATTAACTGTTTTACAATATTTATATGCGTGAGTTTCATTAATCCCTTTTTAAATGCTTTTGCAATATATATTTTTGGGACTGAGAATACATGCGATGTTTTTTATAACTGTTTTACGAAATAGACACAAGTAATTGAACTACAATATATGGTTGAATGATCGAAATCGAATATGCCCCTTTTTATTAAAGTCTGGTAATCTAAGAATTAGGGAACAGACACCCTAATTGACGCGAATCCTAAAGATAGATCTATTGGGCCTAACAAACCCATCCAAAGTACCGGATGCTTAAGTACTTCGAAATTTATATCATGTCCGGAGGAGGATCCCGGAATGATAGGGGATATTCTTATATGTATCTAGTTAATGTCGGTTACCAGGTGTTCACCATATGAATGATTATTTTTGTCTCTATGCATGGGACGTATATTTATGAGAACTGGAAATGAAATTCTTGTGGTTTATTAAAATGATGGAAATAAATGATTATGATAAACTAATGAACTCACCAACCTTTTGGTTGACACTTTAAAGCATGTTTATTCTCAGGTGTTAAAGAAATCTTCCGCTGTGCATTTGCTCATTTTAAAGATATTACTTGGAGTCTTTCATAGCATATTTCGAAGAACGTTGCATTCGAGTCATTGAGTTCATCAAAGATTATTATTAAATCAATTTATAGTTGGATAGTGGATATTATGAAATGGTATGCATGCCTGTCAATTTTCGATGTAAAGAAATTTTGTCTTTTAAAAACGAATGCAATGTTTGTAAAATGTATCATATAGAGGTCAAATACCTCGCAATGTAATCAATTATTGTGAATCGTTTATAATGTATATGAACGGGTCATTTCAGTTGGTATCAGAGTGGTGGTCTTAGCGAACCAGGTCTGCATTAGTGTGTCTAACTGATAAGTCGATAGGATGCATTAGTGAGTCTGGACTTCGACCGTGTCTGCATGTCAAAAGTTTTGCTTATCATTTTGTGTCGAAAATTAACTACTTATCATCCTCAGAAAATTACCTGCTTATCATTTTTAGTCTAAGACACGTCTTGCTGCATTGATTGCATGAATAGTGTATAGACAAAAATTCATATCTTAGCATATCTGCTAAATCATATCTACTAAATCATATCTTATCGTATCTGTTACTTTAAACTTTGCCTGACATATCCCGCAAAGTCCTCCGTAATCTACGAAATCTTTTGATCTATATATATATATATATATATATATATATATATATATATATATATATATTCTATGTAATTAGAATACCATCCGTTAGCCAAAATCATTTCATATCGGGAAAAAAAAATCCTTTATCCAATCGTACGAAATGGAATTCGTCATCAGTTCAAGTCACTCAGATTCCGAAATGGAATCCCATTCAAGCTCCGAAAGCAGTGTGACCGGAATAGATCAACCAATTAGTCATCACCTATTCTGGATGAATTGGGGATGAGTTCGTAGCCTCCTCAATCATTGGAGATAAGAAGAAGGTGATCCCTTCCATCCACCACATTGCCCTCTTGACGAAGAACCTGAAGCACTTACCGGCGAACCTGTCTGAAACACCATTTTCTCGCTCATTTCCAGAGTATCTCGTCACGATTATATATTACATCAAATTTTAGATTTTATTTATCCGCTCTTCCGAACCGACAATCACCCCGGTGTAATAGAAGAAGTCAACGAGCTTCGCGCTCGGGTAGTGGCTTTGGAGAATATGGTGCAGAGATTACAAACACCAGTAGCAACATCAGCAGCATAACCAGTACCACCATCATCAACGCCAACAGTACCATTACCACCTCCAACCACAACCGCATCGTAAACCTCAACTTCACAATCTGTCCCACGAGCATCAACGTCATACGCACCATAGATACCAAGGAGTACCAACAACAATAACTGACGAAGTATTAATTCATAACTTCATTGGAGAAACATTCCGCGGCGATTATGTAATCTCTAAAGTCTTAGAGATTATCTAATCTTGCCCTAACCATAAATCAGTTAAGCGAACCAAAATGATAGAAGGAAGAGTAGAAACCCTGACAAAAATAGTGTGTGATTAACAAGCTAAACTTGCTTAACCAACAGCATCAACAGTACCGTCAGCGTTACCAGCATCGTCAGTACAGTCAACATCCGAATCAATAACACCGATAACATCACAAACTCCGTCAGTTCAAGAATCACTATGGACATCATTACGAATCAATAACGTGTATATTGTATCAACGAGTTATGAAGAATTAACTCATTCCCTCTGAAGAAATTATATGTATATTATATATATATTATATATATATATATATATATATATATATATATATATATATATATATATATATATATATATATATATTTTGAAATAAATCTTTCTGTGCTAAGCTATTGTGTGTGAATCTTAACTACTCGGTTAATTCATATTACAAATATGCAATAATGTACGTCCTTCGGCCGCAACTTAACCAGTGTTAACTACAATCTCTGTCGCAATTCAACAAATTCCAATTCATAATAAATCAAGTATATATTTGATTTTACACTTTCATCATCGATGTACCCGAAACTTTTCAGATAACATCATTCGTACTTTGCGAAATTCACAAGAATTCCACGAACCGAACATCATACATCAACAAATAACGAAGTATTGATTCATAATTTCAATGTTATTAAAGAAATACTGCGTAAAAGTTATGTACTTTTTAAAGCCTTTAGGGATTATTCAATTTTAGTTTCAACCGTAAATCAAATGAGTTTAATTTAACATTAACTCATTAAATCTATGTTACATCTGAAGAAAATATACATATATATATTTTCATAAAGACTGTAATAAAATTCTTTTGTACAAAATATTAATTGTGAATTTTTTTTAACGGGTAGGTAATACCCGAGAGATATATAAATTCACAAGTAATATGTAACATTCTTCGAATCTGATTCAGCAAATCATCCATTATACTCCCTACTTTCACAACAATATACAATCTTTTATAGAAATCAAAACAACCATACTCATTCAAAATTTAATTACATATTCTGATTTTGAAATCTCAAAATTCAACTTGAGATATGACCAAAATCATCACTCTTAGATCCTAACATCTTTCACAAGCTATATTTTGACTTCAAAACTGTGTTAGAACATCAAATGTATGTTAACGATTACAATCTGTGTTCAAACCCTTCGAAAATTTCTGAAGACACTTTGAATGATGAGCAATCGAGATGATGATCCAACCACATGTTACCCACAGTTATGTACCCGAAAAACTCTTGAAACCAAATAAAAGTTTAAACAACGTATCCGCGTCAGATTCTTTGGCATTTATTAGCAAAAATAACTTTGCGACTCCTATTCAAAGTAGCCAGTTTTGTCACAGCTCCAGCAAGTCAACTTCAACTTTTCAGTCAGACTAACCTTATTATAACCTTGAGATATACACCTTCGTTACCAGGGAACCTTTTACATTCCACCACATTATTAGCAGATATACCAACAACTTCATTACCCTTTGACTTTAGCCTCTCCAAAAAGTCATTATAATTATTCATTGAAACTCCATCATTTACTCATTCGCATCTTGTAATGAGAATTGCCATACGAATCATTGGGAATTAGCAATCAGTATTTTGAAATCTCGCAAGATGTTTACGCCAACACTTATATGTGTATATATAACGTCTATCTTCTGGACTTAATTTGAATGTGAAGTTTCTGAAAAACACTCCGAACTACGAATTGGTTCTCTGAAAATGGAAAAAAAATGCTGATGAAGCAGCAAAAACTATAAACGACTTTAAATGGTAAAAGCTGGATGATAATGATGAAGTGTGTTGGCAAAGCACAGAAAAAGAGAAGTTTTGGAACTGGAAAATGGATTGAGCAAAGTAGGAAGGAGGCTGTGGACAAATTACAAAGACTGAACCTGGCTTCAAAGGATCCAAATGATTCAGTACCTGCTGAAGTCATTAACGAATACCTTGCTCCTGACTCTAAACCCCTGCGGACAATATTCTTCATCATCCTCTGATATTAGAAATTCTAAAATATCATCATATCTTTCATTATAAATATCCTCCATATTTCTTAAGATATTTTCTTAATTTTTCTTATTTGAAATCATTTACCTCTTCGCGCTATTTGTATTACATCATAAAAGAAACTATTTTAGTTTCAAAATTCTGAAACATTCAAGTTTAAAATAGGAATATTTTGAAGTAATGTTGGGAACTGAAGCATGAATTAGTATAATATAATGACACTTGATCAATGTGATTATATTACAGTAAGTCATGCTGAGTTTCTAAATGGAACGTGATGATTCACAGATCATAACATTATCATGTGCCATGTTATACGACTCTTGTATTCTATTTAACCTCTAAAATATCAAGAAAATATTTCTTGATGATTCGGCCTTTTCCAAGGTATTCTAGTAATTTGACAAGTCAAGATCGTGCCATCACAATTTCCTTCCTAGAACATTAACAATGTTCATTCTGAAATTCATATCTGTGAATTCTGGACCATTACAAGCGATGCTTAATCGCAAGAAGAAGAAACGAAAGGACAAAACTCCGAAATAGAAATTGGGGTATAAATTGCAGCAAATAAAAGAGAGCATTAACTGTGAATGATAATGATTATAGAAGACAGAAGCAGAGACTTTGAAATATAAGGGAACATATAAAGTCCAACGACAAACCAGAAATTATAAACCATATATAACGATGCATATAAAGACACGGGAGAACTAGAAACACTATAAACCCAAGAGTATAGTAGAAGTAAATAGATTCTTCCGGCGGTAGATGAAAAAGAAGAATGACCGATATGAAAGTTAGAAGTATATCGAGAATCAGAACTGGATGGAGCATATTGATGAATACTTTAAAATATGAGTTGAGGGAGAAAGAATAGAAGGTGATGAAACATGACTAGGAACTTAGAAATCAACAGAGTTAACTCACACAATGGCGGAACAATGAATCAAACCCTCTAGTGAATAGGTTAAGTTTTTTTTTTTTGATTAATTTAGTCAAACCACAACTAAATCAAGTGTGATTAGATCAACACCTAGAGCTATTATTCACCACCTGGGTGATTTGGACTGACAGAGAATCGGAGGAGCTCACTAGATCTGAGTGTGTGTAACAAATGAGAGGCTTAACCTAAAATGAAGAACATAAGACTTTATATACCCCGGCTGTTGACTCACCCATACGATTCATTCATCACACGTACGAGTTGGCTTCATCAGCCGTACCGGTGATCACTCACTCGTGTCTTCTCATTTAGGTTGTAATTGTGACTTAGCTCAGCATCAACCGTGCATATGAGCCTGTCAGCCGTACTAGTGAGGCTTCACTCGTACGTCTGACTAAGTCTAATATAGTCAAACATCTAAATCTCGTTCCTGCAGTTCCTGTAACCACATACAAACACGGATAGGAAAATAACGAGCAATCATGGTAGCCTGTAAACTGTTGTACCTGCAATGGACGTGGGTAGATGTCTAAGGACTTGCATAAAATGCATCAACAGAAGGTGTGAGTTGTAAGGAAACGAAGGAGGTGAATTTATAAGAAAATCTTCGACAGAACAATTAAAATGGACGATCGCATTTAAAGCGGATCCTAATTCCCTTGATTACCGGAGAGTCAAATCTTATTAAGAAGATTTTCTTCAAATCCCTTGAAATCTGGGAATCAATCATATCTACGTCAAATGATAAGATGAATCTACACTTACTCATTTCACTCTTCTATGTTAGCTTCATTCATACTCTTCATATAAATGGATTGTTTATCCAAATTATTCGCTGATGATAAAACTCTAATTTTTAGCCCGTATGCATCATGAAAACATACTTATTATCATTCACGACCTTTCCACTCAAATTTCGGGACGAAATTTCTTTAACGGGTAGGTACTGTGACAACCCGGAAATTTCCAACCAAATTTAAACTTTAATCTTTATATGTTTCCGACACGATAAGCAATATTTGTTAAGTTAAATTTCAAGAATTTTAAACTATGTTCATACATTCATTCAACCTCGACCAAGTTCCAACGATTCACGAACCATTAAACGAATATGATTATATATGTATATGTGTATATATATTATAACTTGAAACGTAAACAAAATATTAGATTAAATACTTTATATGATTGTATCTGTTTCAAAATATTTATCAATGAAATTAGAAGATAAGATCAAATGATTGAATTATCAGATATATTGAATTATGATTACAAGTCTCTGTTGAAAGGCCCGCGTTGATTTGAGAAATCTTTCCATTTTACCAATATTTAGAAAATGGTAAAGTGATTTATAAATAAGAACAAATTGTCAATCATTGAGAACTAGACAAAGGATAGTGGAAGATTGAATCTCATAAAGACTCGATTGATCTATTTAGTTTCAAACGTACAAAAACGTTTTCAGTTTAAAAAGAACTTTATTATTAAAATGTATATAACTTTTATAAATATCTAGAACCACTTTTGACAACTCATTACTTAACTAGTATGATAAAGATAACGATATTTATATTTTATTTTATTAAATATATATAACGATTTAAATTAATATTATATATATTTATACGCTTATTATACGTATATAGTTTTATACTTTTACTATACTTAAACTTTACCTTTACTTTATTTTTACTTTACTTTAACTTTAATAATTCACTTTAATAATTCATACTTTAATAATTCACTTTAATAATTCATACCTTAATAATTCACTTTAATAATTCATACTTTAATAATTCACTTTAATAATTCATACTTTAATAATTCACTTTAATAATTCATACTTTAATAATTCACCTTAATAATTCAAAAATCTATTATAAATAGAATTCAATAGGTTTCATTATTTCATATAAACTTGAAAATATTTTTATCTAAACTCTCTCAATCGATTTACATATATATATTTACTCTGTATTATTTCAAGATATTATTAGTATACATAAAATATTACGACGGAGTGCTGTCCGAGTGATTTCGAAATTGTTTTTCGAGTAGGATAGGATTAAGGAAATTATGGGTTATAGCTATGGAGGTGATTGAGTATGGTTCATGGGTATGCTCGTGAGGTCAATATAGTGTTTATCATTTCCGTTGCGTCTACGTACCTTTCCTGAAATATTGAATCTCAATATTGATACGTGAGTACTCATAATTTAACTTTTACATACTAATAGTGTATCCCTGACTAGTGCTCGAGTATTTAGGATTATGCATGCTTGTACTTTTGATATTGGCCTTAGACAGGTTAGGTTGAATCTTGAATTAGTTACACTTGCGGTTGAGATAAGGTATAAGATATGCATGTCCTTGGAAAGCTAGCGAATAATTAAGGACTTTTCCTTTAGATATCGAATGGTTTCGATGAACGGATTAGAAGTTATAATCAATTGAATTTTCTATATTTTTATTAAAAATGATTATTATTATCGTCGTTTTTATCGTCGTTCTAGTTTTATCTTATTATTATCATTATTATTATCTTTATCAATAAAATGGATTTATCATTAAAAATTGTTATTTTTTTATTATTACTATCGTTATTATCGTTAAACTTATAATTAATATTATTATTATTATCCAATTATTATTATTATTATTATTATTATTATTATTATTATTATTATTATTATTATTATTATTATTATTATTATTAGTATTATTATTATTATTATTATTATTATCATTATTAATATATATATCATTATTTAAAAATGGTTATTGTTATTGTTATTATTATTATTACTATATTATCATTAAGATAATTATTAGTATTATCGTTAATAATGTTATAGTAACTATCATTATTAATATTAGAGTAATTAAAACAAATATTTGTAACACCTAATTATTTTGATTACTATTATTATCATTATTATGAACACGATATAAAAGACGATTAAAAGCTATTAAATGAAATGATTAGGAAATAATGAGTAAGAGTATCATGATGAAATTAAAATATTATAAGATATTGATTTAGATAAAATTATCGTTCTTATTATTTTTATCATTACTATTATTATTAAAAATATCGTTAGTATTAAAACTATCATTTTAACAAAAATTATCATTTTAATAGAAATGTCATTGTTACTTTAAAATATCATTATTATTATTATTTTAAAAAGAATTATTATTTTAAAGATAATATTAAAAATTATCGTAAATATTAAAGTTATCATAATTAGAATTATCGTTTTATCATAATGTCATCTTAGTAATTATAAATATTGATATTTTTATAATAATAATTATTATTAAAAAATAATACAACTTTTACTTACTATCATTATAGATATTATTTTATCAAATAAATATGTGATACAAACATATTTTACTACGTGTAATAACTTACTTTAATAATACCTATCATATTATCTTTATGATATTGAATGAACCCTATAAAGTTTATTACTTATTATATATAAAAGTATATTATATTATATAAATTTAATATAAAATTTTATTTATTAATAAATAAATTATATTATTTACTCTAATAAATCTTTTAAAAATATTTAAAAATATAAAACGACGATATTTAAACTATATATTAATCATGTATAGATTTTTGGAAATTATTTTGAGTCAAATTTACTTTTGTTGACTTTTTCATATTAGTCTCGAGCATTAGGATTGTGGTACACTATGGCTTGGCCTAATTTGTTAGACAAATATTGACCAACACATAATTATATATAATTAATTTAGGTTCGTGAATCCGAGGCCAACCTTGCACTTGTTCAATGACGTTATATGTATTTTTACTACGAAATACAGTATGTGAGTTCATTTGCTCCCTTTTACTCTTTACGTTTTTGGGCTGAGAATACATGCAAATGCTTTATTAACTGTTTTACAATATTTATATGCGTGAGTTTCATTAATCCCTTTTTAAATGCTTTTGCAATATATATTTTTGGGACTGAGAATACATGCGATGTTTTTATAACTGTTTTACGAAATAGACACAAGTAATTGAACTACATTATATGGTTGAATGATCGAAATCGAATATGCCCCTTTTTATTAAAGTCTGGTAATCTAAGAATTAGGGAACAGACACCCTAATTGACGCGAATCCTAAAGATAGATCTATTGGGCCTAACAAACCCCATCCAAAGTACCGGATGCTTTAGTACTTCGAAATTTATATCATGTCCGAAGGAGGATCCCGGAATGATAGGGGATATTCTTATATGTATCTAGTTAATGTCGGTTACCAGGTGTTCACCATATGAATGATTATTTTTGTCTCTATGCATGGGACGTATATTTATGAGAACTGGAAATGAAATTCTTGTAGTCTATTAAAATGATGGAAATAAATGATTATGATAAACTAATGAACTCACCAACCTTTTGGTTGACACTTTAAAGCATGTTTATTCTCAGGTGTTAAAGAAATCTTCCGCTGTGCATTTGCTCATTTTAAAGATATTACTTGGAGTCTTTCATAGCATATTTCGAAGAACGTTGCATTCGAGTCATTGAGTTCATCAAAGATTATTATTAAATCAATTTATAGTTGGATAGTGGATATTATGAAATGGTATGCATGCCTGTAAATTTTCGATGTAAAGAAATTTTGTCTTTTAAAAACGAATGCAATGTTTGTAAAATGTATCATATAGAGGTCAAATACCTCGCAATGTAATCAATTATTGTGAATCGTTTATAATGTATATGAACGGGTCATTTCAATATGTTACTTAATAATAATACTTAGTTTGATAATAATCTAATATTAGTAATAATAATAATACTAATATTAATCAACATTGTAACTAGGGTTATTATAACAATAATAAATGATAACTAATACTTACATTAGTAATAATAACATCAATAAATAATATTCGTAATACATTGGTACTAATAATAATTATAATACCAATGTTAATTATAATTCTAATAATAATCATGAAAATAATAACAATAATAATAATAATAATGAAAATGATAAAAATTATAATACTAAATAAAAAAAAAACAACTACCTAATAAGCCCTTCATGAAAAGAAATGCCCAAAGCCGGGCTCGAACCCGTGACCTCTCGCACACCTGACACTCCCCCTAACCAGTTGAGCTGCTGCTCGTTTTCTGATTAATTTCGAAACCATTTTCCTATAACCCGTAACATTAATTATCCCTAATCCTTCCTTCTTCAAAATTTAGAAATCGACCAGGAGGAATAAACAAACCTTTGAATTGCTTACTAAACGAATTGTGTTCTTTAATTGAAATGAAAACAACTTGTAATTGTGAATTAAATTAACAGACACAAAAATTTTAAAACAGACAGAACTGTTTCGCAAAAAAAAATATGATGAACTCCATATTTGATTTTAAATTTGAGATCGTTTTAGAACAAATTTATAACATGAAATAGGTAGTAAAATGTTCTTAGAAACTTTATGGATCCTTAATTGATCCTAAAACATCGAATTGAAATCGAATTTAGTGATGAACAAAAAGGTTGACTTTTGAAATATAAAGTTTGACTCAGAAATTTGAGTTCGATATTAATAATTAGCATTTGAAACTTTGTAGACAGCTTTAATGAGATATTCCTAACAAGACTGCAATTCCACATTTTGAAAATTTATTTGAAATCGTGGTTTTGACAAAAACAATAAGAACAGAGGTACGCGAGTAAAAAAAAATATTTCTGTTTATTTTACAGATAAAATCCAACACTTTTTGTTTATAATTGATATTTGAAGATGAATATTTTCTAACAGCTCATGTATTGATCGATTATATATGGGATTAGTGTATCGACATCTTACACAGTCAAAGAAAAAAAAAATTATAATAAAGTGGAAAGGGATGTTAAACAAATTTTGGTTGTATTGTGAATTGGATTGTGAAATGTAACAAGATTAAAGGCAGAAACAAAAATCGATCACAGTTGATGGATACCCTAAATGAATTTGTACGATATAAACTTTATATAATTTATCTAATTAATTAATAATTAATAATTATATTAATAATATTAATTATTATTTTACTAGTACAAATAAATAATAAAGATATAACAAATTAAATATATATATATATATATATATATATATATATATATCAATTATATATATATATAATATTAAAATAACTATATAATGATATTATTATTAAAATTAATATTTAATACTAATAATAAAAGTAATATTAATAATATAACAATTTCATATAACAAATTTCATATAATAACTTTTAATGCTACTAATACTAATAGTAATAATAATATAACAACTATAGTTAAACTTGTAATATATTAATATTACAATTTATTAATTATGTAATATTATATTATATAATATCATTTATTTAATATTTATATATTATTGATAGTGCTCCAAATGAACATATATTTAGTAGCAATATCCTTCCGATATATAAAGTTTTCAGTTGCAATTGTTCTATTTTCAAGTACTATTCGTTTAAATAAATAAGTGCGAAGACAAAAGGCGAAAACGAAGATTTGAAGATAAAAACGTCCAAAAAGCTCAAATGTACAAGATACAATCCAAGTGGTTCAATTTAATGATGAGAAACGTTTAAAAATTACAAGAGTACAAGTTACAAAACGTAAAGTACACGATATAAAATAGTACGCAAGGACGTTCGAAAATTCGGAACCAGGACATGAGTCAACTCTCAACGCGCGACGCAACGGGGCAAAAATTACAAGTCAACTATGCACATAAATAAAATATAATATATAAATAATTCTTAAAAATTATATATATATTATATTATTATTTAATAACGTCGACAAGCAAAGATCCAAAATGATGTGAGCTAGAAAATCAAACTCCGCGACTCGCGGAGTTTGAAGGCTTAAAATGCCGCGACTCGCGGAGCTGCAAAATTCAGAAATGGCCTATAAAAGCTCGAGCATTCTGTCGATATTTTTACACAATAATAATAATACTCTGTAAGATATAATAAATAAATATATAATATATATATATATATATATATATATATATATATATATATATATATATAGTATAGGGTAGTTTTATATTAGATTAGTTCGGGTTATGTAAAGGTTATTTTACGGGTTTTTGAAGTCGAAATTCTGTCCGTGTAACACTACCCGATAAATACTCAATGTAAGTTATGTTCTCCTTTTTAAATTAATGTCTCGTACTTAAGTTATTATTATGCTTATTTGAGCCAAAGTAATCATGATGTTGGACTAAATATTAAAGACGGGGTAATTGGGGTTTGGACAAAAGAACGACACTTGTGGAAATTAGACTATGGGATATTAATGGGCTTTATATTTGTTTAACTATATGATAGTTTGTTAATTTTAATATAAAGATTGACAATTGGACGTCCCTATAAATAACCATATACACTAGATCGGACACGATGGGCGGGGAATTTATATGTACGAATAATAGTTCATTTAACCGGACACGGGAATGGATTAATAGTCACTAGAATTATTAAAACAGGGGTGAAATTATGTACAAGGACACTTGGCATAATTGATAACAAAGTATTAAAACCTTGGGTTACACGCAGTCGATAACCTGGTGTAATTACTAAACAAAGTATTAAAACCTTGTTACAGTTTAAGTCCCCAATTAGTTGAAATATTTGACTTCGGGTATAAGGATAATTTGACGAGGACACTCGCACTTTATATCTATGACTGATGGACGGTTATGGACAAAAACCAGACGGACATATTAAATAATCCAGGACAAAGGACAATTAACCCATGTGCATAAAACTAAAATCAACACATCAAACATCATGATTACGGAAGTTTAAATAAGCATAATTATTTTATTTTATATTTCATCGCACCTTTAATTATTCGTCATTTATATTTTTTGTTATTTATTTTATTTTGTTAATTAAATTTACTTTACGCTTCGCTTAAAATAAAAAATCGACAAACCAGTCATTAAACAGTAAACCCCCCTTTTATATATTATTATTATATATATATTTATATATTTTTGTACAAATGTAATTATATAAAAATATAGTGTAACCGTCTCCCTGTGGAACGAACCGGACTTACTAAAAACTACACTACTGTACGATTAGGTACACTGCCTATAAGTGTTGTAGCAAGGTTTAGATATATCCATTCTATAAATAAATAAATATCTTGTGTAAAATTGTATCGTATTTAATAGTATTTCCTTGTAAAAATAAAGCTATTTCATATACACCTCTACGCACATCAAGTATTTTTGGCGACGCTGCCGGGGAAATCGGCGAAACGCTATATTTTTAATTTATTTTTGTATAAATATATTTATATATATTTTTAGAAAAACAATATAAAATTAAAAAAAAAAACGTTTTTCAACCTCCGCGACTCGCGGAGATTTTCTGGAACGGGACATCGCGACTCGCGGAGCCGCCCTGTCAGGCCACAAAGAAACCCTAAAAAGCATTAATTACGGGGTATTATTAATTATTATTATTATTATTTAACCCTAATTACTTTATTATAATTATTTAGTTTAAGTTTTTAAATTAATTAGTTATAATTAATTATATTTAGTTTTAATATATAAAAAATTAATACTTTTATAAAATATAAAAATAATATTTTTTTATAAAAATAAGTAATTTTATCACTTTTTATAATTTGTATCCTTTTATTTAGTGTAATCGTAATATTTTGTATATTTTTCGTTCGCAATTAGTTTTAAAATTAGTTTTTCCGTAGTTATTTTATATGTATAGATTCTTAGGCTTTGTCGTAAAATCCCTTAAGTGCTTTTTCTTTAGATTAAGATTTAGGCGCTTTGGAATTTTGCGGCGCCGTTTTTCGCTTTAGTTTTAAATAGATTTTAGTGCCTTTAAGTAATTGCCGTTTTCTGAATAAAATTGCATTTACCTTTAGACCTTTAGGCGCAACTTTTTAGATATAATTTTTAGACTTTTAAGTTTCGACGTTTTTCTTTCTTATTTTTATTTTTTGACGTTTTTCGACGCGTATTCTTTTTCTTTCTTATTTCTCGACGATCTAGTTTTTAGGACTTAGAATTTTCTCTATTTCTTCTCTATAATTTCTTTAAAATTTCAATGAAAAATTATTTTAAGCTGTTAAATTGATAGACATCCAAATTTTCTGCTTCGTAGTAATAGTTGGATTTGTTAGTGGCTGAGTTGTGAGCTTCCGATTTAAAGGGTTTTGGCTCCCTGCTGCATCTATTGGCTATTCGAAACGTGGGCAAAAGCAGAAAAGTCTATTAATTTGATAACTTATATAATTTTTTTATTTTTTTTATAACTAATAGGATAATTAGTAAATGCACCACATTGTAGCTAAAATTCGGTTAAAAACGCGTTATGGAAAATCTCGAAAATATCTTAGAAACTCTTTATGACATCCGAAATCAATTTCATCAATACTCTCAAACAGGTGTGGATGACAATTCATTCGGTCAATCTTGGATCACGAATGATGAAACAATAACTGGTTGTGAAATATGTAGAGATTATCACTCAACATGGGAATGTCATTATTACGTTCCTATGGAAAATTATGCACCCATGGAACCTGAATGGAACGATTATGAGGAATACAATTCTAATTGGGATTATTCACAAGAATATATCCAAACTCAACAACCAGAAGACGAGGAAAATTATGTGCCTGAAAATTCTTTAGATTATATGAAAATCAAACTCGAAGAACTTGATGCCCAAAATGAACAAATGAGAGAGTTTGTAAATCGGCAAGCTGAAACCCTATCAGATTACACACCTGTTGATCTGAGGAGTATTGTGCAAGAAAATTTTATATCATCGAATTTTGATGAATTCGAGAGCTCCGAAATCACCAACTATCCCGATGATACTTTTTATTCAGCTTTACCAATTTCACAACATATCGACACATTAGCCTCTACCGACGAAATTATCGATCAATCAATGAATGAAGAAGAAGTAAGGGTGACAAATTGGTACTCTTAGGAAAACGATAACGTTGAAAATTTTACCCTCGAGACCAAAGTAGTGGGACCGATAAGTACCGTTAATGAAGAAGAATCTACTTCGATCCCGAAATTCACCATTCCACAACCTTCCAACCCAATATTCTCAATAGACGAGTCATCCATCGAAGATGAACGACGACCTGTAATAGATATTGACACCTCGAATTTCACCCAATTGGGTAATAAAGGTGAAACCTTTGATCCTGAGAATGAACGGAAGGAAATGTTAGGAATTGTCCACCCTATAGTATGTATGTCGGTGTATAACGATCCATTTGACCAAGAACCAGAAAAGAGACATTTCCATTTACTAAAAGCTACACTTAAAAAAGAATTAAGTAGTGATGATCGGGTGGTTCTAAACTTTAAACCCATTAATATATTATACACCACCCGAGATGTAAATAACTGGCTCACTATTCTAATTCGTGGAACTTATTCTACCGACTTCACATGTCGTCAGCTAAGTGTGGGGAAGTCTAACCCCACTTAACGTTAAATTAGGGGTTCGGGTTAGTGTATAACTCGTTAATAAAAATGCACGATTAGGGTAAAAGACGCATTTTCAAAAATTAGCAAACATTCCAGAAAAGCAACCGTTTTTGAAGAAAAACATGTGTGATAAAATAAGAAGGAATGAACGATGAGGTGCGCCATCTATCATTCGACGAGCTTTGTAATTACAAACTGGGTATTTTCAATCACTTTTCTACACTAATCACCCTCATGAATTTATAATTAGAGTCTGATTTCATGCAAATGAGGGCATTGCATGATCTCAAGTGTGGGGAAGGGTTATAAATTCTCTCGAGTTTATACTTGGCTTATTTTCTAAATATTTTGAAAATTTTAAAATTTTTCAAACTAATGAATTCAAAATCATGTTTATACATATTTATGAACGATAAAACTAGGTGTTAATGCCGAAATTATTGTTACCTCGGAAAGGACATAAATTGAGAAATAACTAAAACGCTTGAATTTATTTATTAGGATATAAAATGACGCAAGAAAAAAGCCAAGTGTGGGGAGAATGTACCAAGTTATTCAATTAAAAACTATCTATCACATGTTTCTGTAAAGTTTAATGCAGGTACTTTTGTTTTGGACTAAATTAACTGTTTTACCCCGTTTATTGAAAGAAAGATGGATTTACACGATGAATCAATTCCATCATTAAAAGGAAGTAAAGTCTTCCGAAAAAGACACGCGCTTCTTGATTTAGGTCAGGAAGTTGTCGTCCAGACCAGCTGTAGATTGACGAAAAATATAGAAAAGTCATCACTAAAATCAGCAGGAAATCCACGGACCTCAGCATCAAACAAGGTCGCCAAGTGGTCAGACTTATCCTAACCATGAGAGGATCTGTCTCGTAAAATGGGGAGGGCGCCGTGAAAATTAGCTTGATAAGACTAATGAATCAGACCCCCAGAAAGGATAATCTCCTTAAAGATTAAAAATCAGCTTTTAAGCCTGATATTACTCAATCCTTGAGATTGACCTTAAAGATTGAGAATTACAAACTCATGGAATTCGATGATATCTAAACTCGAGCTTGAACGAGAAAATATTTTGATCAAAATTACAAACCGATTTGTTTTCTGAGAACCCATTTTCAATGCGTTCATTACCATTGAACGTAAAATCCTAGGAATTCACCTGGAATTCATTAGGTCACCTGAACCAAATCGGGTGTCAACCGTAAGAACGGTGGTTGCATAGCATGGTCGAAGACAGGACCTTGTGCCAGACCAAAAAACTATAGGATGATCTTTACTATTGCTCATACAAAGGATAGTACTAGCATCCAACACGATATAGACCATAATCAAAAGCATGTCACGGGACATTGCCTTAACAGTTGCTTGTTCAAAGCTTTCCTTTACAACCGGACGGTAGTTTACCGAAAGGTAATATACGGAGCAAGTATACTGGACATGTTGCTTTCCTAATACAAGGTTAGCAAGTGGGTGACACAAAACCATAAGTTTTGAGCTAAAATTGTCAAATCTGAAACCCACAAAACCCACAAAAACATTTTGCAAACACCGGTAAAGGGTTATTCCAGAAAACTTATCTAGGGTAAAAGGTAGAATAAATTTTCAAAAGACCAAATGTTTTCATAAAAATCCAATTTCCTTAAGGATCTAAATTTTCATAGTCATGTGGGACTGTAAACCACATCGTTACTACCATTGTTCATACCGCCATATCAAAATCACTGATGTACAAAGTGTGAAGAATAAAGAAGTGATTCGTGTGATGTATTATATTATTTCAAGTTATGTATCGCTTGAGGACAAGCAACATTCAAGTGTGGGGATATTTGATAGTGCTCCAACTGAACATATATTTAGTAGCAATATCCTTCCGATATGTAAAGTTTTCAGTTGCAATTGTTCTATTTTCAAGTAATATTCGTTTAAATAAATAAGTGTGAAGATAAAAGGCGAAAACGAAGATTTGAAGACAAAAACGGCCAAAAAGCTCAAATGTACATGATACAATCCAAGTGGTTCAATTTAATGATGAGAAACATCTAAAAATTACAAGAGTACAAGTTACAAAACGCAAAGTACATGATATAAAATAGTACGCAAGGACGTTCGAAAATTCGGAACCAGGACATGAGTCAACTCTCAATGCGCGACGCAACGGTGAAAAAATTACAAGTCAACTATGCACATAAATAAAATATAATATATAAATAATTCTTAAAAATTATATATATATATTATATTATTATTTAATAATGTCGACTCGCGGAGCTGCAAAATTCAGAAATGGCCTATAAAAGCTCGAGCATTCTGTCGATATTTTTACACAATAATAATAATACTCTGTAAGATATAATAAATAAATATATATATAATATATATATATATATATATATATATATATATATATATATATATATATATATATATATATATATATATATATATATATATATATATATATATATATATATATAGTATAGGGTAGTTTTATATTAGATTAGTTCGGGTTATGTAAAGGTTATTTTACGGGTTTTTGAATTCAAAATTCTGTCCGTGTAACACTACGCGATAAATACTCAATGTAAGTTATGTTCTCCTTTTTAAATTAATGTCTCGTACTTAAGTTATTATTATGCTTATTTGAGCCAAAGTAATCATGATCTTGGACTAAATATTAAAGACGGGGTAATTGGACTTTGTACCATAATTGTCGGCATGGACTGGATGTCCAAAATAGGAGCTGAAGTTGTGTGCGCCAAGAAGGCAATTCGCATTCCTCGTAAGGATAAAACGCCAGTAATGATTTATAGAGAGAAGGGTAACTCAAAGCTAAAACTCATTAGTTATTTGAAAGCTCAAAAGTACTTGAAGAAAGGGTGCTATGCTATCTTAGCACATGTTAATAAAGTCAAAAAGAAAGAAAAAGAGAAGTGCATCAATGACGTGCTTGTGGCAAGAGATTTTCCTGAAGTATTTCCGGAAGAGTTGCCGGGATTACCTCCATTTAGATCTGTAGAATTTCAAATAGATCTTGTACCAGGAGCTGCACCGGTTGCCCGTGCTCCATATAGACTTGCACCGTCCGAGTTAAAAGAACTTCAGAGTCAGTTAAAAGAATTACTGGATCGTGGATTCATACGACCAAGTACTTCACCGTGGGGAGCTCCAATTTTATTCGTCAAGAAGAAAGACGGATCTTTCCGAATGTGTATAGATTATCGTGAATTAAATAAGTTAACTATCAAGAATCGGTATCCACTACCGAGAATTGACGACTTATTTGATCAACTCCAAGGATCATGTGTGTACTCGAAAATTGACCTAAGATCAGGCTATCATCAATTACGCGTCAAAGAAGAAGATATACCGAAAACTGCTTTTCGGACACGTTACGGTCATTACGAATTTTTGGTCATGCCGTTTGGGTTGACAAATGCGCCAGCTGTATTCATGGACCTCATGAATCGAGTTTGTAGTCCGTATTTAGATAAGTTTGTTATTGTTTTCATTGATGACATTCTTATCTATTCCAAGAGTGAGCAAGAGCATGAGCAGCATTTAAGTTTAATATTAGAGTTGTTGAGAAAAGAACAGCTATACGCTAAATTTTCTAAGTGTGCTTTCTGGTTGAAAGAAGTGCAATTTCTTGGCCACGTTGTTAGTAGCAAAGGAATTCAGGTTGATCCAGCAAAAATTGAAGCCATTGAAAAATGGGAGACTCCTAAGACACCAATGCAGATACGCCAATTTTTGGGTTTAGCCGGTTATTATAGAAGGTTTATTCAAGATTTTTCCCGAATAGCAAAGCCGTTGACAGCGTTAACGCAAAAAGGGAAGAAATATGAATGGACTTCTGAGCAGGAGAGTGCATTTCAATTACTGAAAAAGAAGTTGACTACGGCGCCTATTTTATCGTTACCAGAAGGGAACGATGATTTTGAAATATATTGTGACGCTTCGCGACAAGGTTTTGGTTGCATTCTTATGCAACGGAAGAAAGTTATTGCATACGCATCCCGACAATTAAAGATTCACGAGCGGAATTATACGACGCATGATCTAGAATTGGGAGCAGTCGTGTTTGCATTGAAGATATGGAGACACTACTTGTATGGGGTTAAATGCACTGTGTTTACTGATCATAAAAGCCTTCAACATATTTTTGATCAGAAACAGCTGAACATGAGGCAACGTAGGTGGGTCGAGTTAATAAATGACTATGATTGTGAAATTCGTTATCATCCCGGGAAAGCGAATGTGGTGGCTGACGCACTAAGCAGAAAGGAACGAGAACCAATTCGAGTACGAGCGATGAACATAAAAATTCGCAAGAATCTCAACTCACAAATCAAAGAAGTTCAACGAGAAGCACTTACTAAAGAAAATATAGGAAATGAAATAATGAAGAAGTATGAGAAGCAACTCGTTATGCGGAAAGATGGAATTCGATATTTTGCAAATCGTATTTGGGTACCGAAGTTGGGTGGATTAAGGAAGTTGATATTGAATGAGGCACATAAGACAAGATACTCGATACATCCTGGAGTGGGAAAGATGTACCAAGATCTTAAGACACATTATTGGTGGCCTAATTTAAAGACAGACGTTGCAACATATGTTGGGGAGTGTTTAACTTGTTCCAAAGTCAAAGCAGAACACCAAAAGCCATCAGGGTTACTTCAACAACCAGAAATCCCAGAATAGAAATGGGATGGTATTACCATGGATTTCATCACGAAGTTACCAAAGATTGCCTGGGGATACGACACCATTTGGGTGATTGTTGATCGTCTCACCAAGTCTGAACATTTCTTGCCTATAAAGGAAACGGATAGAATGGAGAAACTATTACGATTGTATATAAAGGAAATTGTTTCAAGGCATGGAATACCTATTTCCATTATATCTGATCGTGATATTAGATTTACCTCAAAGTTCTGGCAATCACTACAGGAGGCACTAGGAACTCGTTTGGATATGAGTACCGCATATCATCCGCAAACCGACGGGCAGAGTGAAAGAACAATTCAGACTCTTGAAGACATGCTCAGGGCATGTGTGATCGATTTTGGAAACGGATGGGATAAATATCTACCATTAGCAGAATTCTCGTATAATAATAGTTATCATGCGAGCATTAAAGCTGCGCCATTCGAAGCATTGTACGGAAGGAAGTGTAGATCTCCTATTTTTTGGAATGAAGTAGGAGATCGACAATTAACTGGTCCCGAGATCATACACGAAACGACTGAGAAGATAGTACAAATCAAGGAAAGATTGAAAACAGCCCGTAGTCGCCAAAAGAGCTACGCCGATGTCCGAAGGAAACCATTAGAGTTTCAGATCGGTGACATGGTTATGCTAAAGGTGTCACCTTGGAAAGGTGTAATACGTTTCGGAAAAAGGGGTAAACTGAACCCAAGATATGTAGGCCCGTTCAAGATCATCGAACGCATTGGACCGGTAGCTTATCGACTCGAGTTACCGCAACAACTCGCCGGAGTACATAATACATTTCACGTCTCGAACCTTAAAAAGTGTCTTGCAAAGGAAGACCTCACCATTCCTCTTGAAGAAATTCAAGTTGACGAGAAACTACAATTCATAGAAGAACCAATCGAGATCATGGACCGTGAAGTTAAACGGCTCAAGCAGAGCAACATACCGATCGTTAAAGTTCGTTGGAATGCACGAAGAGGTCCCGAGTTTACTTGGGAGCGAGAGGATCAAATGAAACAAAAATACCCGCATTTGTTTCCCGATGACGCAAAATAGGTACGATTTTAAAATTTCGGGACGAAATTTATTTAACGGGTAGGTACTGTAATGACCCGGACTTTTTCGATCAATTTATACTTATAAGATTAATATTTACATAAATTAAACCTTACCAACATGATAAGCAATCCAAATTGTTGAGATTTATGTTTTTGAAAAGAGTTTTACACAACGTTTGACTGTCTAGTTGACCGATGATATCACGAACTATATAACATATGATAATTATACGTTTGTGTATATATATGTATATATACATATTTAACAAGATCTAAGGATGTTTTAATATCTCATTTTGTATTAATAACAATAAGTTATAAGTATATTTTGAAACTACTAATTTAAGTTTTCAAAACAATAACCATACGTAACGTTATTTGACATAAATACTTATGACCAATAATGTTTATACATATATCGTATAAGTAATGTATTTAATCACTTTTAAGGACTTAAATACATAAAACAATATAAGTATATTCACAAAAGATAGGTATATTTGAATTCTCATTCCATTTTTCACAAAATTTCTATACGTATATCTAGAGTATAAGTACTCGTATCATACCTAGCTTCTATACGTATTTACTATTGGTATATACACATCAAATCACCACCAACCATAACCTTTATTTCATCAATAAAGGTTTGAAAAGCTTTACGTAGATTATCAAATAATGATAATCTAAAATATCCTGTTTACACACGACCATTACATAATGGTTTACAATACAAATATGTTACAACAAAATAAGTTTCTTGAATGCAGTTTTTACACAATATCATACAAGCATGGACTCCAAATCTCGTCCTTATTTAAGTATGCGACAGCGGAAGCTCTTAATAATCACCTGAGAATAAACATGCTTAAAACGTCAACAAAAATGTTGGTGAGTTATAGGTTTAACCTATATATATCAAATCATAATAATAGACCACAAGATTTCATATTTCAATACACATCCCATACATAGAGATAAAAATCATTCATATGGTGAACACCTGGTAACCGACAATAACAAGATGCATATATAAGAATATCCCCATCATTCCGGGACACCCTTCGGATATGATATAAATTTCGAAGTACTAAAGCATCCGGTACTTTGGATGGGGTTTGTTAGGCCCAATAGATCTATCTTTAGGATTCGCGTCAATTAGGGTGTCTGTTCCCTAATTCTTAGATTACCAGACTTAATAAAAAGGGGAATATTCGATTTCTATAATTCAACCATAGAATGTAGTTTCACGTACTTGTATCTATTTTGTAAATCATTTATAAAACCTGCATGTATTCTCATCCCAAAAATATTAGATTTTAAAAGTGGGACTATAACTCACTTTCACAGATTTTTACTTCGTCGGGAAGTAAGACTTGGCCACTGTTGATTCACGAACCTATAACAATATATACATATATATTAAAGTATGTTCAAAATATATTTACAACACTTTTAATATATTTTGATGTTTTAAGTTTATTAAGTCAGCTGTCCTCGTTAGTAACCTATAACTAGTTGTCCACAGTT
Organism: Rutidosis leptorrhynchoides; assembly: GCF_046630445.1. Lineage (NCBI taxonomy): Eukaryota > Viridiplantae > Streptophyta > Magnoliopsida > Asterales > Asteraceae > Rutidosis > Rutidosis leptorrhynchoides. The sequence continues at coordinate 311,946,103 of NC_092335.1, read as the reverse complement.
AGATGTACAGAAATAAATCGATAAATATTATCTTGAATCAATCCACGACCCAGTGTATACGTATCTCAGTATTGATCACAACTCAAACTATATATATTTTGGAATCAACCTCAACCCTGTATAGCTAACTCCAACATTCACATATAGAGTGTCTATGGTTGTTCCGAAATATATATAGATGTGTCGACATGATAGGTCGAAACATTGTATACGTGTCTATGGTATCTCAAGATTATATAATATACAATACAAGTTGATTAAGTTATGGTTGGAATAGATTTGTTACCAATTTTCACGTAGCTAAAATGAGAAAAATTATCCAATCTTGTTTTACCCATAACTTCTTCATTTTAAATCCGTTTTGAGTGAATCAAATTGCTATGGTTTCATATTGAACTCTATTTTATGAATCTAAACAGAAAAAGTATAGGTTTATAGTCAGAAAAATAAGTTACAAGTCGTTTTTGTAAAGGTAGTCATTTCAGTCGAAAGAACGACGTCTAGATGACCATTTTAGAAAACATACTTCCACTTTGAGTTTAACCATAATTTTTGGATATAGTTTCATGTTCATAATAAAAATCATTTTCTCAGAATAACAACTTTTAAATCAAAGTTTATCATAGTTTTTAATTAACTAACCCAAAACAGCCCGCGGTGTTACTACGACGGCGTAAATCCGGTTTTACGGTGTTTTTCGTGTTTCCAGGTTTTAAATCATTAAGTTAGCATATCATATAGATATAGAACATGTGTTTAGTTGATTTTAAAAGTCAAGTTAGAAGGATTAACTTTTGTTTGCGAACAAGTTTAGAATTAACTAAACTATGTTCTAGTGATTACAAGTTTAAACCTTCGAATAAGATCGCTTTATATGTATGAATCGAATGATGTTATGAACATCATTACTACCTTAATTTCCTTGGATAAACCTACTGGAAAAGAGAAAAATGGATCTAGCTTCAATTGATCCTTGGATGGCTCGAAGTTCTTGAAGCAGAATCATGACACGAAAACAAGTTCAAATAAGATCATCACTTGAAATAAGATTGTTATAGTTATAGAAATTGAACCAAAGTTTGAATATGATTATTACCTTGTATTAGAATGATAACCTACTGTAAGAAACAAAGATTTCTTGAGGTTGGATGATCACCTTACAAGATTGGAAGTGAGCTAGCAAACTTGAAAGTATTCTTGATTTTATGAAACTAGAACTTTTGGAATTTATGAAGAACACTTAGAACTTGAAGATAGAACTTGAGAGAGATCAATTAGATGAAGAAAATTGAAGAATGAAAGTGTTTGTAGGTGTTTTTGGTCGTTGGTGTATGGATTAGATATAAAGGATATGTAATTTTGTTTTCATGTAAATAAGTCATGAATGATTACTCATATTTTTGTAATTTTATGAGATATTTCATGCTAGTTGCCAAATGATGGTTCCCACATGTGTTAGGTGACTCACATGGGCTGCTAAGAGCTGATCATTGGAGTTTATATACCAATAGTACATACATCTAAAAGCTGTGTATTGTACGAGTACGAATACGGGTGCATACGAGTAGAATTGTTGATGAAACTGAACGAGGATGTAATTGTAAGCATTTTTGTTAAGTAGAAGTATTTTGATAAGTGTATTGAAGTCTTTCAAAAGTGTATAAATACATATTAAAACACTACATGTATATACATTTTAACTGAGTATTTAAGTCATCGTTAGTCGTTACATGTAAGTGTTGTTTTTAAACCTTTAGGTTAACGGTCTTGTTAAATGTTGTTAACCCAATGTTTATAATATCAAATGAGATTTTAAATTATTATATTATCATGATATTATCATGTATGAATATCTCTTAATATGATACATATACATTAAATGTCTTTACAACGATAATCGTTACATATATGTCTCGTTTAAAAATCATTAAGTTAGTAGTCTTGTTTTTACATATGTAGTTCATTGTTAATATACTTAATGATATGTTTACTTATCATAGTATCATGTTAACTATATATATATCCATATATATGTCATCATATAGTTTTTACAAGTTTTAACGTTCGTGAATCACCGGTCAACTTGGGTGGTCAATTGTCTATATGAAACCTATTTCAATTAATCAAGTCTTAACAAGTTTGATTGCTTAACATGTTGGAAACTTTTAATCATATAAATATCAATCTCAGTTAATATATATAAACATGGAAAAGTTCGGGTCACTACAGTACCTACCCGTTAAATAAATTTCGTCCCGAAATTTTAAGCTGTTGAAGGTGTTGACGAATCTTCTGGAAATAGATGCGGGTATTTCTTCTTCATCTGATCTTCACGCTCCCAGGTGAACTCGGGTCCTCTACGAGCATTCCATCGAACCTTAACAATTGGTATCTTGTTTTGCTTAAGTCTTTTAACCTCACGATCCATTATTTCGACGGGTTCTTCGATGAATTGAAGTTTTTCGTTGATTTGGATTTCATCTAACGGAATAGTGAGATCTTCTTTAGCAAAACATTTCTTCAAATTCGAGACGTGGAAAGTGTTATGTACAGCCGCGAGTTGTTGAGGTAATTCTAGTCGGTAAGCTACTGTTCCGACACGATCAATAATCTTGAATGGTCCAATATACCTTGGATTTAATTTCCCTCGTTTACCAAATCGAACAACGCCTTTCCAAGGTGCAAATTTAAGCATGACCATCTCTCCAATTTCAAATTCTATATCTTTTCTTTTAATGTCAGCGTAGCTCTTTTGTTGACTTTGGGCGGTTTTCAACCGTTGTTGAATTTGGATGATCTTCTCGGTAGTTTCTTGTATAATCTACGGACCCGTAATCTGTCTATCCCCCACTTCACTCCAACAAATCGGAGACCTGCACTTTCTACCATAAAGTGCTTCAAACGGCGCCATCTCAATGCTTGAATGGTAGCTGTTGTTGTAGAAAAATTCTGCTAACAGTAGATGTCGATCCCAACTGTTTCCGAAATCAATAACACATGCTCGTAGCATGTCTTCAAGCGTTTGTATCGTCCTTTCGCTCTGCCCATCAGTTTGTGGATGATAGGCAGTACTCATGTCTAGACGAGTTCCTAATGCTTGCTGTAATGTTTGCCAGAATCTTGAAATAAATCTGCCATCCCTATCAGAGATAATAGAGATTGGTATTCCATGTCTGGAGACGACTTCCTTCAAATACAGTCGTGCTAACTTCTCCATCTTGTCATCTTCTCTTATTGGTAGGAAGTGTGCTGATTTGGTGAGACGATCAACTATTACCCAAATAGTATCAAAACCACTTGCAGTCCTTGGCAATTTAGTGATGAAATCCATGGTAATGTTTTCCCATTTCCATTCCGGGATTTCGGGTTGTTGAAGTAGACCTGATGGTTTCTGATGCTCAGCTTTGACCTTAGAACACGTCAAACATTCTCCTACGTATTTAGCAACATCGGCTTTCATACCCAGCCACCAAAAATGTTTCTTGAGATCCTTGTACATCTTCCCCGTTCCAGGATGTATTGAGTATCTGGTTTTATGAGCTTCTCTAAGTACCATTTCTCTCATATCTCCAAATTTTGGTACCCAAATCCTTTCAGCCCTATACCGGGTTCCGTCTTCCCGAATATTAAGATGCTTCTCCGATCCTTTGGGTATTTCATCCTTTAAATTTCCCTTTTTTAAAACTCCTTGTTGCGCCTCCTTTATTTGAGTAGTAATGTTATTATGAATCATTATATTCATAGATTTTACTCGAATGGGTTCTCTGTCCTTCCTGCTCAAGGCATCGGCTACCACATTTGCCTTCCCCGGGTGGTAACGAATCTCAAAGTCGTAATCATTCAATAATTCAATCCACCTACGCTGTCTCATATTCAGTTGTTTCTGATTAAATATGTGTTGAAGACTTTTGTGGTCGGTATATATAATACTTTTGACCCCATATAAGTAGTGCCTCCAAGTCTTTAATGCAAAAACAACCGCGCCTAATTCCAAATCATGCGTCGTATAATTTTGTTCGTGAATCTTCAATTGTCTAGACGCATAAGCAATCACCTTCGTTCGTTGCATTAATACAGAACCGAGACCTTGCTTTGATGCATCACAATAAATCACAAAATCATCATTCCCTTCAGGCAATGACAATATAGGTGCCGTAGTTAGCTTTTTCTTCAATAACTGAAACGTTTTCTCTTGTTCATCATTCCATTCAAATTTCTTCCCTTTATGCGTTAATGCAGTCAAGGGTTTTGCTATTCTGGAAAAGTCTTGGATGAACCTTCTGTAGTAACCAGCTAGTCCTAAAAACTGGCGTATGTGTTTCGGAGTTTTCGGGGTTTCCCACTTTTCAACAGTTTCTATCTTTCCCGGATCCACCTTAATACCTTCTTTGTTCACTATGTGACCGAGGAATTGAACTTCTTCCAACCAAAATGCACACTTTGAAAACTTAGCGTACAATTCTTCCTTCCTCAATACTTCTAACACCTTTCTCAAATGTTCACCGTGTTCTTGGTCATTCTTTGAGTAAATAAGTATGTCATCAATGAAAACAATGACAAACTTGTCAAGGTATGGTCCACACACTCGGTTCATAAGGTCCATGAACACAGCTGGTGCATTAGTTAAACCAAACGGCATGACCATAAACTCGTAATGACCGTAACGTGTTCTGAAAGCAGTCTTTGGAATATCATCTTCTTTCACCCGCATTTGATGATACCCGGAACGTAAGTCAATCTTTGAATAAACAGACGAGCCTTGTAGTTGATCAAATAAGTCGTCGATTCTCGGTAGTGGGTAGCGGTTCTTGATGGTAAGTTTGTTCAACTCTCGGTAGTCGATACAAAACCTGAATGTACCATCTTTCTTCTTGACAAACAAAACAGGAGCTCCCCACGGTGATGTGCTTGGTCGAATGAAACCATGCTCTAAAAGTTCTTGTAATTGGCTTTGCAGTTCTTTCATCTCGCTGGGTGCGAGTCTGTAAGGAGCACGAGCTATTGGTGCAGCTCCTGGTACAAGATCTATTTGAAATTCAACGGATCGATGTGGGGGTAATCCCGGTAATTCTTTCGGAAATACATCGGGAAATTCTTTTGCAATGGGAACATCATTGATGCTCTTTTCTTCAGTTTGTACTTTCTCGACGTGTGCTAGAACAGCATAGCAACCTTTTCTTAATAGTTTTTGTGCCTTCAAATTACTAATAAGATGTAGCTTCGTGTTGCCCTTTTCTCCGTACACCATTAAGGGTTTTCCTTTTTCTCGTATAATGCGAATTGCATTTTTGTAACAAACGATCTCCGCTTTCACTTCTTTCAACCAGTCCATACCGATTATCACATCAAAACTCCCTAACTCTACTGGTATCAAATCAATCTTAAATGTTTCGCTAACCAGTTTAATTTCTCGATTCCGACATATATTATCTGCTGAAATTAATTTACCATTTGCTAATTCGAGTAAAAATTTACTATCCAAAGGCGATAATGGACAACTTAATTTAGCACAAAAATCTCTACTCATATAGCTTCTATCCGCACCCGAATCAAATAAAACGTAAGCAGATTTATTGTCAATAAGAAACGTACCCGTAACAAGCTCCGGGTCTTCCTGTGCCTCTACCGCATTAATATTGAAAACTCTTCCACGGCCTTGTCCATTCGTGTTCTCCTGGTTCGGGCAATTTCTAATAATGTGGCCTGGTTTTCCACATTTATAACAAACTACATTGGCATAACTTGCTCCGACACTACTTGCTCCGCCATTACTCGTTCCGACACCATTTGTTCCTTTCGTTCTATTAACCCCTGGTCCGTAGACCTCACACTTCGCCGCGCTATGACCATTTCTTTTACACTTGTTGCAAAATTTGGTGCAGAACCCCGAGTGATTCTTTTCACACCTTTGGCATAGCTGCTTCTGATTGTTGTTGTTGTTGCGGTTATTATTGTTGTTGGGATGATTGTTGTAGTTGCTGTTGTTGTTGTTGTTGTTGTTGTTGTTGGGCCGTTTATTGTAGTTGCGATTGATGTTGCGATTGTTGGGATAATTGTTGCGATTATTGTTGTAATTGCTGTTGTTGTTGTATTGGTGATTCTTATCACCGTTTTCCTCCCACTTTCTTTTGACTTGCTTCACATTGGCCTCTTCAGCAGTCTGTTCTTTAATTCTTTCTTCAATCTGGTTCACTAGTTTGTGAGCCATTCTACATGCCTGTTGTATGGAGGCGGGCTCGTGTGAACTTATATCTTCTTGGATTCTTTCCGGTAATCCCTTCACAAACGCGTCGATCTTCTCTTCCTCATCTTCGAATGCTCCCGGACACAATAGGCACAATTCTGTGAATCGTCTTTCGTACGTGGTAATATCAAATCCTTGGGTTCGTAACCCTCTAAGTTCTGTCTTGAGCTTATTGACCTCGGTTCTGGGACGGTACTTCTCGTTCATCAAGTGCTTGAATGCTGACCACGGTAGTGCGTACGCATCATCTTGTCCCACTTGCTCTAGATAGGTATTCCACCATGTTAACGCAGAACCTGTGAAGGTATGCGTAGCGTACTTCAATTTGTCCTCTTCAGTACACTTACTTATGGCAAACACCGATTCAACCTTCTCGGTCCACCGTTTCAATCCGATCGGTCCTTCGGTTCCATTAAATTCCAAAGGTTTGCAGGCAGTGAATTCTTTGTAGGTGCATCCTACACGATTTCCTGTACTGCTAGATCCAAGGTTATTGTTGGTATGTAGCGCAGCCTGTACTGCGGCTATGTTTGAAGCTAGAAAAGTACGGAATTCCTCTTCATTCATATTCACGGTGTGTCGAGTAGTCGGTGCCATTTCCTTCAAAATAGTTAAATGGAACAAGTTAATCATACAGAATATTAAGAGTAGTTAATAGTATTTCGTAGCATAATATGAACTCATTTATAAAAGCTTTTTCTTCATATTAGCGTTTTATAAGTTTAAATTCGGGTAGTACCTACCCGTTAAGTTAATACATAGTAGCTAATATACAATTCAACTACTACAATTCTATATGAAAAATTGATTATAATAATATTTCGCGTTCAAACTTTTATACAATATTTTACAAACTTACAATACCGCTTATTTTACATAAAGCATGAAATATAGCACACAATAACTTTGATACAAGATAGTTGTGAAGATAATTCTAGCTAGTACACAAGTCGTTCAGCAAAGGAAATAAAGACACGTAATTCATACGTCCAGAAACAAGTCATGCATTCTGGTTTTACTAGGACTACTTCCCATCCTTGGTCTTGTGCAACATAACCGTTATGGCCGTTGATAAGACAGCGTGTTGTAATGTCGTCAAAGGGACGAGGGTTACGTAATGTCCAACAGTCCCGTAACAATCTAAAAACCTCATTTCTTACCCCAATTACCGACTCCGTCACTTGTGGGAACGTTTTGTTTAATAGTTGTAGCCCGATGTTCTTGTTCTCACTTTGGTGAGAAGCGAACATTACTAATCCGTAAGCATAACATGCTTCTTTATGTTGCATGTTAGCCGCTTTTTCTAAATCACGAAGTCCAATATTCGGATATATTGAGTCAAAATAATTTCTTAACCCATTGCGTAAAATAGCATTTGGGTTCCCCGCAATATATGCGTCAAAGTAAACACATCGTAACTTATGGGTTTCCCAATGTGATATCCCCCATCTTTCAAACGAAAGTCTCTTATAAACCAAGACATTCTTGGAACGTTCTTCGAATGTCTTACAAACTGATCTCGCCTTAAATAGTTGTGCCGAGGAATTCTGACCGACTCTAGACAAGATTTCATCAATCATGTCTCCGGGTAGGTCTCTTAAAATATTGGGTTGTCTATCCATTTTGCGTTTTTATACTGTAAAATAGACAAGAGTTAGATTCATAAAAAAAAATACTTATTAATACAAGCAATTTTTACATATATCATAAAGCATAAGCACACTACATTACATATATTACACCACATGAATACAACTATCTTATTCCGACTCGCTTGTTTCTTCTTCTTCGGTTTTGGTTCGTTTTGCCAAGTTTCTAGGGATATATGATTTTCCCCTAATACGAGCCGTCGTTATCCACATTGGTTTAGAAAAACCTGGTGGTTTAGAGGTTCCCGGGTCATTGTTACAACTTAAGGACTTCGGGGGTTGACGATACATATAAAGTTCATCGGGGTTGGAATTAGATTTCTCTATTTTTATGCCCTTTCCCTTATTATTTTCTTTTGCCTTTTTAAATTCAGTTGGGGTAATTTCTATAACATCATCGGAATTCTCGTCGGAATCCGATTCATCGGAGAATTGGTAATCCTCCCAATATTTTGCTTCCTTGGCGGAAACACCATTGACCATAATTAACTTTGGTCGGTTGGTTGAGGATTTTCTTTTACTTAACCGTTTTATTATTTACCCCACCGGTTCTATTTCTTCATCCGGTTCCGATTCTTCTTCCGGTTCCGACTCTTCTTCCGGTTCCTCTTCGAGAACTTGTGAATCAGTCCACAAATCATTCCAATTTACATTTGACTCTTCATTATTATTAGGTGAGTCAATGGGACTTGTTCTAGAGGTAGACATCTATCACATAATATCAAACACGTTAAGAGATTAATATATCACATAATATTCATATGTTAAAAATATATAGTTTCCAACAAAAATGTTAAGCAATCATTTTTAAAGAAAACACGGTCGAAGTCCAGACTCACTAATGCATCCTAACAAACTCGATAAGACACACTAATGCAAATTTTCTGGTTCTCTAAGACCAACGCTCGGATACCAACTGAAATGTCCCGTTCTTATTGATTAAAAACGTTCCATATTAATTGATTTCGTTGCGAGGTTTTGACCTCTATATGAGACGTTTTTCAAAGACTGCATTCATTTTAAAACAAACCATAACCTTTATTTCATCAATAAAGGTTTGAAAAGCTTTACGTAGATTATCAAATAATGATAATCTAAAATATCCTGTTTACACACGACCATTACATAATGGTTTACAATACAAATATGTTACAACAAAATAAGTTTCTTGAATGCAGTTTTTACACAATATCATACAAGCATGGACTCCAAATCTCGTCCTTATTTAAGTATGCGACAGCGGAAGCTCTTAATAATCACCTGAGAATAAACATGCTTAAAACGTCAACAAAAATGTTGGTGAGTTATAGGTTTAACCTATATATATCAAATCATAATAATAGACCACAAGATTTCATATTTCAATACACATCCCATACATAGAGATAAAAATCATTCATATGGTGAACACCTGGTAACCGACAATAACAAGATGCATATATAAGAATATCCCCATCATTCCGGGACACCCTTCGGATATGATATAAATTTCGAAGTACTAAAGCATCCGGTACTTTGGATGGGGTTTGTTAGGCCCAATAGATCTATCTTTAGGATTCGCGTCAATTAGGGTGTCTGTTCCCTAATTCTTAGATTACCAGACTTAATAAAAAGGGGCATATTCGATTTCGATAATTCAACCATAGAATGTAGTTTCACGTACTTGTGTCTATTTTGTAAATCATTTATAAAACCTGCATGTATTCTCATCCCAAAAATATTAGATTTTAAAAGTGGGACTATAACTCACTTTCACAGATTTTTACTTCGTCGGGAAGTAAGACTTGGCCACTGTTGATTCACGAACCTATAACAATATATACATATATATTAAAGTATGTTCAAAATATATTTACAACACTTTTAATATATTTTGATGTTTTAAGTTTATTAAGTCAGCTGTCCTCGTTAGTAACCTATAACTAGTTGTCCACAGTTAGATGTACATAAATAAATCGATAAATATTATCTTGAATCAATCCACGACCCAGTGTATACGTATCTCAGTATTGATCACAACTCAAACTATATATATTTTGGAATCAACCTCAACCCTGTATAGCTAACTCCAACATTCACATATAGAGTGTCTATGGTTGTTCCGAAATATATATAGATGTGTCGACATGATAGGTCGAAACATTGTATACGTGTCTATGGTATCTCAAGATTATATAATATACAATACAAGTTGATTAAGTTATGGTTGGAATAGATTTGTTACCAATTTTCACGTAGCTAAAATGAGAAAAATTATCCAATCTTATTTTACCCATAACTTCTTCATTTTAAATCCGTTTTGAGTGAATCAAATTGCTATGGTTTCATATTGAACTCTATTTTATGAATCTAAACAGAAAAAGTATAGGTTTATATTCGGAAAAATAAGTTACAAGTCGTTTTTGTAAAGGTAGTCATTTCAGTCGAAAGAACGACGTCTAGATGACCATTTTAGAAAACATACTTCCACTTTGAGTTTAACCATAATTTTTGGATATAGTTTCATGTTCATAATAAAAATCATTTTCTCAGAATAACAACTTTTAAATCAAAGTTTATCATAGTTTTTAATTAACTAACCCAAAACAGCCCGCGGTGTTACTACGACGGCGTAAATCCGGTTTTACGGTGTTTTTCGTGTTTCCAGGTTTTAAATCATTAAGTTAGCATATCATATAGATATAGAACATGTGTTTAGTTGATTTTAAAAGTCAAGTTAGAAGGATTAACTTTTGTTTGCGAACAAGTTTAGAATTAACTAAACTATGTTCTAGTCATTACAAGTTTAAACCTTCGAATAAGATCGCTTTATATGTATGAATCGAATGATGTTATGAACATCATTACTACGTTAATTTCCTTGAATAAACCTACTGGAAAAGAGAAAAATGGATCTAGCTTCAATTGATCCTTGGATGGCTCGAAGTTCTTGAAGCAGAATCATGACACGAAAACAAGTTCAAGTAAGATCATCACTTGAAATAAGATTGTTATAGTTATAGAAATTGAACCAAAGTTTGAATATGATTATTACCTTGTATTAGAATGATAACCTACTGTAAGAAACAAAGATTTCTTGAGGTTGGATGATCACCTTACAAGATTGGAAGTGAGCTAGCAAACTTGAAAGTATTCTTGATTTTATGAAACTAGAACTTTTGGAATTTATGAAGAACACTTAGAACTTGAAGATAGAACTTGAGAGAGATCAATTAGATGAAGAAAATTGAAGAATGAAAGTGTTTGTAGGTGTTTTTGGTCGTTGGTGTATGGATTAGATATAAAGGATATGTAATTTTGTTTTCATGTAAATAAGTCATGAATGATTACTCATATTTTTGTAATTTTATGAGATATTTCATGCTAGTTGCCAAATGATGGTTCCCACATGTGTTAGGTGACTCACATGGGCTGATAAGAGCTGATCATTGGAGTGTATATACCAATAGTACATACATCTAAAAGCTGTGTATTGTACGAGTACGAATACGGGTGCATACGAGTAGAATTGTTGATGAAACTGAACGAGGATGTAATTGTAAGCATTTTTGTTAAGTAGAAGTATTTTGATAAGTGTATTGAAGTCTTTCAAAAGTGTATAAATACATATTAAAACACTACATGTATATACATTTTAACTGAGTCGTTAAGTCATCGTTAGTCGTTACATGTAAGTGTTGTTTTTAAACCTTTAGGTTAACGGTCTTGTTAAATATTGTTAACCCAATGTTTATAATATCAAATGAGATTTTAAATTATTATATTATCATGATATTATCATGTATGAATATCTCTTAATATGATACATATACATTAAATGTCTTTACAACGATAATCGTTACATATATGTCTCGTTTAAAAATCATTAAGTTAGTAGTCTTGTTTTTACATATGTAGTTCATTGTTAATATACTTAATGATATGTTTACTTATCATAGTATCATGTTAACTATATATATATCCATATATATGTCATCATATAGTTTTTACAAGTTTTAACGTTCGTGAATCACCGGTCAACTTGGGTGGTCAATTGTCTATATGAAACCTATTTCAATTAATCAAGTCTTAACAAGTTTGATTGCTTAACATGTTGGAAACTTTTAATCATATAAATATCAATCTCAGTTAATATATATAAACATGGAAAAGTTCGGGTCACTACATAGTCGCGCTAGCATTCAACAGATGTTTAATACTTCGAGGACAAACGCACTCGCCAAGTGCACTTTTAGGGGGTGATACACTACTTGTTAAGTTTAGTTACCGGGTGCCCACGGTTAAGCATATACTTTTCATACTGATTTGAAATACTAATTTAAACTGCTGGTTGAAGTACTAAAATCCCGTGGTCTACATTACTTTACTGATTACAAACAAAATAGAGCTCATCAAGATTCGTGTTGACTTTTAAGCGTGTATTTCTCAGGTGCTTAGACGTTGTTGCTTCCGCTGTTAGACTTGCTATCTTTGTGTTATAGACTTGTCATTACAAACTTGTTGTGTTAGGCTTCCGCTGCATTTCTTAGAGATGTCTCAATCATGGAACTTTTATTTTGCATTCGTAACTTACGTTACTTTCAAACAATGGCTTTGTAACGACCTTTGGGTCACATACTTATGTTAATGCTTCTATTCATATGAAGCACGTTATCTTTTGTAAAACGCTATCTTTTCATGAATGCAAAACTGGTTTTTAAACAACATATAGTGTTTGACCTTGTAATGATTCTGTTGTTGATGATCCGTACACGATGGTTTTTTACGGGTCATCTCAACGAGTGTCCTTGGATCTCTGAGAATCTGATCGGTCCTCCTCGACCTTCAATCGAGGGTTTTGTGTTTTCTAGTAAAGTAACGCGTAACGCCATTCAATTTCTGATTCGTGCTTCTTTGCGTGCTTTAGAGATTATTGCGTCTGGATCAGGTTCGAATAACAACGGCCCTGGTCTAGATCGGGTTTGGGTAATACACTGGGTATGCCTTTTTGTTTTTAAATTTTAACCATATAAGCTAAGTTCCTAATTTAGTCTAAAGCAATCTAAGGTTATTCTAAAGTAATCTAAGGTAGTCTAAGGTAATCTATTCTAATTATAAGGTAATTTAATTATCCTAAGTTTAGATATGTTTTTAGTTCTTGCTACTGATTTCCTGGTATTTTGATAACAGATCTTCGCACGAACTATTCAACAAACTAAGTGCCAGGCCGACTAAGGAGAGGCAAGATCCTTTTGGTTCCAATATAATTGGAGACTGTTCGTAAAATCCAACAACCAAGTCCGTGTATAATTGTCTTTCTTAGACACCACTAAATACTTATGAATGAGTTTGATAAAAGTAGTATTATCTGATACAGTTCCCCGGTAGTGGCGCCAAAAACTTACTACCTCCTTGATATGGCTGAAATGGACGGTTTTGTTTATGCGGTGTCGTTAGGCCGCAAGGTATCAGAATCAACTACTAAGAGAGGTAGCAATAGTTTTAAATTTATATTTAGCAGGGCCTAAATCGTACTGCTACTTATTATGAGTAAGGGAAGTATGACCTAGAGTCATATTTTTGAGATATCAGTCGAATCGAACCTATATTTAAAGCTTAAGATAATCCTAAGGTGCATGCGTAGTGGTTTGTTACCTAATTTTTGGGTTTTCTAGCTTAAAAGATAAAGTAAAGTAAATGCAATAAAATTTGTAATTCAGATAAGATTAAAACAAGCACATGCTATGATTTCGTCAGTTACTTTGCCGGGATTATGGAATGCTGGCTCATGAATAGGCAGTGACCTTGTATTCATTACACTAGTCCTAAACGCCTATGTCATAAGACATGTTACTGGTTAATGCGATAGGCTTGAAGATTCTGAATAGACAGCAACGTCCCTTACCCCCGACGCCCGTGCAATCGGTTGGGTGACGTATTAACATTCCACAAAGGTCTAAACTTTCTTAAGCATAATGGAATACAGGGTTTACCATATCCGAGAGACGTGATGTATTTCGATGTTTTACTTAATGATTGGGTTTAAAAGATAGTTAGGCCCTTAAAGAGAGTTCAACCATAAAGAACACTATGACCAAGTCAAGTTTGACTTCCATGAATACATTTATCCTAAAGGTCCAATCCTTTATGTGTTTAAGCAAACAGTTCCTTAATTAACCAAGAATCCCTCAAGCGGGGTGCAACGCTTAAGACCGCGTTATGGTGAAGTGTACTAATAAGCGCTGACCGGGTTCCATGGCCTTACGTAGCAAAGGTACAACTTACAACAACCGATGTGCTTCAGCGTGCACGTACGAAGTTTATATGCTTAGTGACTAGCATGGTCTAGGACCGACAATGTACTAGGGGTCTAGATAGATATTTCACTATGAAGGAGTCCTCAGTCAGAATACAAGGCTCGGTGGACTTACTACAGCCGGTGTGCCTCAGTAAAACTTACGTTATATCTGATATACTTCTCTTACCAAGGGGTGACACAGATAGTGTACTCTGAATTGGGGTTCGCGACTTCCCAATAACAGAGCCAATAACTACGTTCTATTATTTGGAAAAACGATTGAGTTCAAAGCATAATCGGAAAGTATCTCGACAACATACACAAGCCATAATATTATTTCGGCATTATAACTGACTACATCATAACATACACTAAAGATAACTACTCGCTAATCATGGCAACAATATCACAAAGCATAATAATGGAAAACATTATATAAAGATAAAGGATATAAGTACCAGTAGATTAAACGATTTTTGAATACAAAAGTGACAACTTCAAACTCCAGACCGCTCCTAATACAATCTTCAGCAATCTTCTCCGGGTACTAGGTTTCCCACACAGAGTTGAAGACCTTGAAAGTATGAATAATATAGTAGAAAGAGAGAGAAAAAAGTGAATTGAAGTGTGTGTAAAAATGGATGACAAAGACCCTTTAAATAGACTTAAAATTTGCCTGCAAACGGCTGGCAGGCTATTTGGTAGGCCGTTTGGCAAGCCGTTTGCAAGGGTCATTTTCCAGCCTTGCCCGTTTGTTGTGCCCGTTTAATCTGGCCGTGTGGCAGGCCATTTGCCATACTGGCAAACCGTTTGGCAGCCCATTTGGCTAGCTGATTTGCTGGATCATAACTTGATTTCTTGTCTTTCATCGTTTTCGCTCTAGAATCTTTGTTTTAGCTCCGATTCTCTTGATAAAGTTTGGAACTTTATTCTTTTTGGGCCTTAATACCGAGGTGAAAACGTGACTTTTTAGGCGATATCAGAAATTCATGTACAATTGGCTCCTTATTTTGGCTTAACAAGTGGTACAACAACATGCAAGCAATATTGTTTACTAAGTTTATCCGAATAGGGACAACAAAGATCATTTGATCTAATCTCGGGTCATTTTGAACTTTTTGGATAAAGCTTGTCACATGCACTATAAAAATGGCAAAACTTGCAATGTTGATAAATTTTTTGGAACAAGTTTTTAACCATTACAATATACATATCGTTAACACTTAATTGGTTAAAGCTTGTATTTTTGGGGAAAGTAAAGTCTTTTCCCTTATGTTTTAAAACCTAATGAAGTAAAGTCATCCTTTTGTTCTTGTAATTCTCAAGTGGGAGTAAAGTCTTCCACTTCCAAAATGGTTCATGTACTTAAAGTTGATAAAATCAAAAGAGAATAAAAGGTTTTTGCACGGAAGTAAAGCCTTCCATGTGTGTTTCAAAACTCAAGTGTCTAAAGCTTAAAGCTTTAACACTTCCGGATGACTCAAGTCCATCCATCAAAGGGAGTCAAGTCTCCCGAATGTCGTCTTACTTGGTGTGGGATACTTCCTAATCCACATCATATTATATTGATATTGATTGATTCATCATTTCACGATGTTTCAACCGATGTATCATACCGAGGGAAAAGGAGCCATCGAGCTTTACCATGTGCTATCCTCTTTAGGAGTAATGGCTTCATGCTAGTGTTTCTTAGACAACACACACCATAGCCAAAAGCTGTGGCACAATGTTCTTGCAATTAACGGAGGGGTAGTTCGTACTTCCTACCCTTTCTAAACATAAGCATAAAAGCTTGTTATATGGGAAGTAGCCAAGTGTTTTAATCACTTTCAGGAGAGTCGAGTCCTCCTATATCATTTTGGAAGTCAAGTCTTCCAAACTTGGAAGTAAAGACTTCCAAGTTAAGTTGAGATCAAAAAGACCTAACCATGAAAGTAAAGTCTTTCAAGTATCGTGCCATGAACCCACCGATAAACTCACACCCAAGGTAATTGCTCTTCCATAGCTATTGACACTTCATAGTATGTTTACAAGAGGAGTAGCTACCCTTGTGGTCAGCCCATCACCGGGATGGCTTGTATGCACATCGCGTTTATGAGCCCAAGATAGTTATCATCTCATCACGTTCAACACCGGGAGGTAGTTCACTTTTGAGATATATCGGTTCAATAGCTATTCGTGTGGTTATCCTAAAATCGGGATGGCTATGGATGCACAAAGCTTTTAAACCATAAAATTTTTGGAAAACTTGTCTTATTTCACAACTTGACTTGTTTTCCCTTTCTAAAATCAAAAATGGTTTTCTAAAAAGCCTTGTCTTCCTTAAGGCTAAACTTTTTCTTGGGTGACTCATGTAACTTAGCGCTCTATTGTACTGAAAATAAGCTTGTGGGCAATCCTTGACTCGTGATGAGGAAAGTGGGTATGAAGGTGAAGTTTATGTTGATAAAAGCTCCTAGAAAGGTGTTCTATAAAAATATTAATTCTTGATTTGATTATACTTAAATGAAAAATCTTGTGGATACTTGAGCCTTTCTAGGGAGCAAAGTTTGTTGATTTGTTAGTTTGCGAAGTTTTCAGCATGGAGATGTTTAGTCTAGGCTTGAATTTGATTGATTTAGAGGATGTTTGAAGAGATGATGAAATGTCCCGTTCATATCGATTATAAAGTTCCATATTAATTAATTTCGTTGCGAGGTTTTGACCTCTATATGGAGACATTTTTCAAAGACTGCATTCGATTTTAAAACAAACCATAACCTTTATTTTATTGATAAAGGTTTAAAAATATTACGACGATTGTCAAATAATGATAATCTAAAATATAGCGTTTTCACATGACTATTACATAATGGTTTACAATAATATTACACATCAACTTAAGTCTTCGAATGCAGTTTTTAAACAATATTATACAAGCATGCTGACTCCAACTCTTATCCATACATTAGCATGCAATAGTGGAAGCTCTTAATAATCACCTGAGAATAAACATGCTTAAAACGTCAACAAAAATGTTGGTGAGTTATAGGTTTAACCTATATATTTATCAAATTGTAACAATAGACCACAAGATTTGATTTTTTTTCATACATATACATCTCATATCAGGCATTTCGCAAACTGCATAGAGAATAAAATTCATTCATATGTTGAACACCTGGTAATCGACCTTAACAAGATGCATATAGAATATCCCCATCATTCCGGGACTCTCATCGGATATGATAAATTGAAGTACTAAAGCATCCGTAACTCGAATGAGGCTTGTTGGGCCAAATAGATCTATCTTTAGGATTCGCGTCAATTAGGGGCCATTTCCCTAATTCTTAGGCTACCAAGCTAAAAAGGGGCATATTCGGTTCGATAATCCAACATAGAAAGTATTTTCGATTACTTGTGTCTATTTTGTAAAATATTTATAAAACTGCATGTATTCTCATCCCAAAAATAATAGATTTTTAAAAGTGGGACTATAACTCACTTTCACAGATTTTTCCTTCGTTGGAAAAGACTTGGCCACTGGTCAATTCACGAACCTATAACAAATATGTACATATGTATCAAAGTATGATTGAAATATATTCACAACATTTTTTATTACGTTTTTATGATTTAAGTTTGTTAAGTTAGCAGTGCTCGTTAGTAACCTACAACTAGTTGTTCACAGTTAGATGTACAGAAATAAATCAATATATATTATCTCGAATCAATCTATGACCCAGTGTATACAAGTCTCAGGCTAGATCACAACTCAAAGTATATATATTATTTTAGAATCAACCTCAACCCTGTATAGCTAACTCAAGCATTACTGCATATAGAGTGTCTATGGTTGTTTCGAAATATATATATAGATGGGTCGATATGATATGTCAAAACATTGTATACGTGTCTATGGTATCCCAAGATTACATAATATGTATAATATAAATTAGTTAGGATATGTTTAGTCTAGATTTGTTACAAAATTTTCGTAGCTAAAACTAGCAAATTTATCCAATTTTGTTTTACCCGTCATTTCTTCGTTTCAAATCCATTTTGAGTGATTCAAGTTGCTATGGTTTCATAATGAACTGAAATTTATGAAACTAAATAGAAAAAGTATAAGTATATAGTCAAAAATATAGGTTACAAGTCATTCTTTAAAGAGGTAGTCATTTCCGTCGAAAGAACGACATCTTGATAATCATTTTGAAAAACATACTTCCACTTTGAGTTTAACCATGATTTTTGGATATAGTTTCATGTTCATAAGAAAAATCATTTTCCGAGAAGAACAACTTTTAAATCAAAGTTTATCATAGTTTTTAATTATCAAACCCAAAACAGCCTGCGGTGTTACTACAACGGCGTATGTCCGGTTTTACGATGTTTTTTCGTATTTACAGGTTTTAAATCATTAAGCTAGCATATCATATAGATATAGAACATGTGTTTATTTGATTTTAAAAGTTAAGTTAGAAGGATTAACTTTGTTTGCGAACAAGTTTAGAATTAACTAAACTATGTTCTAGTAATTACAAGTTTAAATCTTCGAATATGATAGTTATATATATATGAATCGAATGATGTTATAAACATCATTACAACCTTAAGTGTAGTAGGTAAACCTACTAGAAATGATGAAAAATAAACTTGAGCTTCAAAGTATCTTCGATGGCTTGGAAGTTCTTGAAGTAGAATCATGACACGAAAACAAGTTCAAGTAAGATTACTACTTGAATTAAGATAGTTATGTTTATAGAAATTGAACCAAAGCTTGAATATGATTCTTAACTTTGATTTAGAATGAAAACCTACTGAGATTAACAAAAGTTTCTTGATCTTGGATGATTACTTGGAATGGATTTGAAAGCTTGGAAGTAATCTAGCAAGTTTGAAAGATTTATTGAAGTGTTCTTGAATGGTTGTTTTTATGATGATTAAAGCTTGTAATTGAAGATAAAAGATGGTGAAAATGCTTGGAGATGATCAAGTATGATGTTAGGAGTATTTTGAGAGAGAATTTGGAGTGTAATTATAAGAAAATGGAATAGAAAAATGAGGTGAAATCATAAAAACGTTTTTACTCATTATAAAGAAATAATTCATGCTAGTTGACAAATGGTTGGTTTCACATGTTCCTTAATCATTTGACAAATGGTTGGTTTCACATGTTCCTTAATCATTTAAGGCTGCTAAGGAGCAGATTTTTTATGTGTATATACCAATAGTGTGTACATCTAGGAGCTGGGTATTGTACGAGTACGAATACGGTTGTATATGAGTAGAATTGTTGATGAAAATGTATGAGGATGTAATTGTAAGAATTTTTGCTAAGTAGAAGTACTTTGATATGTGTCTTGAAGTCTTTCAAAAGTGTACTAATACATCTAAATACACTACATGTATATACATTTTAACTGAGTCGTTAAGTCATCGTTAGTCGTTACATGTAAGTGTTGTTTTAAAACCTTTAAGTTAACGATCTTGTTAAATGTAATTAATTCATTGTTATTATACTTTAATGAGATGTTAAATTATTATGTTAACATGATAACATGGTGTATGAATATATCTTAACATCATATATATATATATATATATATATATATATATATATATATATATATATATATATATATATATATATATATGTGTGTGTATGTGTGTGTGTGTGTGTGTTAAAATACTATTACAACGATAATCGTTATACATATGTATTGTTTCAAAATCCTTAAGTTAGTAGTCTCATCTTACTCGTGTAGTTCATTGTTAATACGCTTAATGATATATGTAATTATCATTTCATGATGTTAAACATAGTGTATTAACATCTTAATATGATACATATGTATTTAGTAAGACGTTATTATAACGATAATCGTTATATATATCGTTTCGAGTTTCCTTAATTCAATAGTCTCATTTTATGTATATAACTCATTGTTAATATACCTAGTAAGATACTTTCTTATCATAATATCATGTTAACTATATATATATATCCATATATATATCATCATATAATTTTTACAAGTTTTAACGTTCGTGAATCGCCGGTCAACTTGGGTAGTCAAATGTCTACATGAAACTCATTTCAAATAATGAAGTCTTAACAAGTTTGATTGCTTAACATGTTGGAAACATTTGATCATGCAAACATAGTTTTCATTTAATATATAATGTTGGAAAAGTTCGGGTGACTATAGTACCTACCCGTTAAATAAATTTCGTCCCGAAATTTTAAGCGGTTGAAGGTGGTGACGCATTTTCTGGAAATAAGTGCGGGTATTCCTTCTTTATTTGGTCTTCACGTTCCCAGGTGAACTCGGGTCCTCTACGTGTGACGACCCGGGAATTTCCGACTAAATTTAAACTTAATCTTTATTTGTTGTCGACACAATAAGCAAAGTGTCATAACCCGTCCTTAACCATAAGAACGAGTTAGATAACGTATGATTTCATTGCGAGGTATTGACCTCTATATGCAACATTTTTAAAAGAACAACTTCATTTATTTTACATTACAAACCATAACTCTTATTTTAATACAAGCTTTAGACAATAAAAAGATGATTATCGTTTAGCGATAATCTTAGACTTACAAACTTTACATGTGATGATAACAATACGATTTCTAGCATATTTTACATTACAAATCCTCCGATATGCAGTTTTATTTTTGACACAAATATGCATACTCAAGATCTTGTTTAAATTCAACATGTTGCAGCGGAAACTTCTAATTATCACCTGAGAATAGACATGTTTAAAACGTCAACATAAAGTTGGTGAGATATAGGTTTAATGCCGGCAGCGGTATAAATGTAGACCACAAGATTTCATATGTAAACATTTTAATAAAAATATTCTAAGTGGTTGAGCACTTGGTAACCATACTTAACATTTAATCACGTCGCATATTCCCTTTATTATGAAATCTTACTACACCGTACCAAGTGTAGTCACGAAACGAAGTACTGTGCAACCGTTGAATACTGGTCGTCCAGTCCGGTTGGGGTTGTCAGGCCCGATAGATCTATCAACAGGATTCGCGTTTACAATACCGCTGTAAATAATAGTTACCAAGCTACAGGGAAGTATGCCGGTGGTACAACTCAACGTAGAATATATTTTTCAGTTACTTGTGTCCATAACGTAAAACATAAAATACATGTATTCTCATCTCGAAATACTTAGAGTTTAAAAGTGGGACTATATACTCACTTTTGCCTTGAAGATATATATATTTTGACTTGGTCTCCGATTGATATCACGAACCTATCCATACATAATATATCAAAACCTTTTCTTTTTAAACAAACGTCACATATATATACTTATAATACTTTTAATACTTTCAATATTTCCTTAGTCCGTAGTTAGCAGTTCGTTGTTAGTAATTCAATTTTAATGGTTCATATTTAGATGTTTAATATACCCGCAATGAAATAAATAAAACCCCCATCGTATATGTATTGGTCGAGATTAATCTTGACCCACGGTACCGGTGTTGTCAAATGACGTGTTGCGTACAATCATGGGATCTTATGATTAATCTTCTCGTGTTGTTTACGGGTGATCCTGAACCATATAAAATTGAATTATAAGTACATATATATAAAATATCATGTTATCTTAAAAAGATGTGATTTATTTAATTTTTCCCAATTATTTTCGTGGCTAAACTAGTCTTGGATATCCGATTTTGTTTCGGTCATAGTTTCTTCGTTACAACTCCGTTTTCGTTGATTCAACTTGCCATCTCCTTGGATCGAGTCCCTCTTTAAGAATATGAACTGTAAATACCTTAGTTTGTATTCGAAATCACAGGTCAAAGGTCAAACTTTGGTGAAACTTATGAAGTTAATCATTTTTGTTACAAAAATATCATTTAATGACCATTTTTCTAAAAACACTTATACTTTGAATTAAATCATGAAATTTTTATGTGTTAACATATTCATAAGAAATATCATTTTTCCATAATATAAACCTCCAATTCAAAGTTCAAGATGGTTTTTAATTATCCAACCCCAAACAGCCCCCGGTTACACTCCGACGTCGTAAAAACAGTTTTAAGGTAATCTTTGAAAAACCAAGTTATACCTTGTTAAGTTAACATATATTTAAGTTATATTACAGGTCTTGAAGTATTTTAAAAGTTAAGTTAGAAGGATCTATTTAGTTTGCAAACAAGTTTGAAAATATTCAAACTATGTTCTTGTTGTTAAAATCTTATACCACAAAATAAGATAGCTATATATATATGAATTGAATAAGGTTATGAACATAGTTACTACCTCAAGTTCCTTGGACAAGGTTGCTGTAAAAGAGGAGTAAAAAGCTAGAACCAAAAGGGTGATGGAATTGGATGAAAGATTGGAAGTAAGTTTGTGTTCTTGGAAGGATTTCTTGAAGTGTTGTTGTAAGAGTTTTCTTATGGTGATTAAGTAAGGTTTTTGAAGCTAGATCTTCATGGAACTTTGCTGAATGTTTAAGGAGTTTAAAGGTTAAGAAAGAGTGTGTGTTTTAGCTAAGATAATTGAAGTGAAAATGAATCAAAATGATGATACTCCTACCTCCCTTAAAAACGTGATTTTAAGGTGATCATGGACAAAATTTTAGTTTGTAATCTTGTGTATTTGTCAAACAATCATACAAAAGCAATTACCTTATACATAAGGCATTGAACAAGGGCTGGTTGGTGGTGATTTGATGTGTATATACCAATAGTAAATACGTATAGAAGCTAGGTATGATACGAGTACTTATACTCTAGATATACGTATAGAAATTTTGTGAAAAATGGAATGAGAATTCAAATATACCTATATTTTGTGAATATACTTATATTGTTTTATGTATTTAAGTCCTTAAAAGTGATTAAATACATTACTTATACGATATATGTATAAACATTATTGGTCATAAGTATTTATGTCAAATAACGTTACGTATGGTTATTGTTTTGAAAACTTAAATTAGTAGTTTCAAAATATACTTATAACTTATTATTATTAATACAAAATGAGATATTAAAACATCCTTAGATCTTGTTAAATATGTATATATACATATATATACACAAACGTATAATTATCATATGTTATATAGTTCGTGATATCATCGGTCAACTAGACAGTCAAACGTTGTGTAAAACTCTTTTCAAAAACATAAATCTCAACAATTTGGATTGCTTATCATGTTGGTAAGGTTTAATTTATGTAAATATTAATCTTATAAGT
The DNA here is from genome assembly GCF_046630445.1 of Rutidosis leptorrhynchoides. Lineage (NCBI taxonomy): Eukaryota > Viridiplantae > Streptophyta > Magnoliopsida > Asterales > Asteraceae > Rutidosis > Rutidosis leptorrhynchoides. The sequence continues at coordinate 311,922,700 of NC_092335.1, read as the reverse complement.
ATAAATTGATCGAAAAAGTCCGGGTCATTACAGTACCTACCCGTTAAATAAATTTCGTCCCGAAATTTTAAAATCGTACCTATTTTGCGTCATCGGGAAACAAATGCGGGTATTTTTGTTTCATTTGATCCTCTCGCTCCCAAGTAAACTCGGGACCTCTTCGTGCATTCCAACGAACTTTAACGATCGGTATGTTGCTCTGCTTGAGCCGTTTAACTTCACGGTCCATGATCTCGATTGGTTCTTCTATGAATTGTAGTTTCTCGTCAACTTGAATTTCTTCAAGAGGAATGGTGAGGTCTTCCTTTGTAAGACACTTTTTAAGGTTCGAGACGTGAAATGTATTATGTACTCCGGCGAGTTGTTGCGGTAACTCGAGTCGATAAGCTACCGGTCCAATCCGTTCGATGATCTTGAACGGGCCTACATATCTTGGGTTCAGTTTACCCCTTTTTCCGAAACGTATTACACCTTTCCAAGGTGACACCTTTAGCATAACCATGTCACCGATCTGAAACTCTAATGGTTTCCTTCGGACATCGGCGTAGCTCTTTTGGCGACTACGGGCTGTTTTCAATCTTTCCTTGATTTGTACTATCTTCTCAGTCGTTTCGTGTATGATCTCGGGACCAGTTAATTGTCGATCTCCTACTTCATTCCAAAAAATAGGAGATCTACACTTCCTTCCGTACAATGCTTCGAATGGCGCAGCTTTAATGCTCGCATGATAACTATTATTATACGAGAATTCTGCTAATGGTAGATATTTATCCCATCCGTTTCCAAAATCGATCACACATGCCCTGAGCATGTCTTCAAGAGTCTGAATTGTTCTTTCACTCTGCCCGTCGGTTTGCGGATGATATGCGGTACTCATATCCAAACGAGTTCCTAGTGCCTCCTGTAGTGATTGCCAGAACTTTGAGGTAAATCTACTATCACGATCAGATATAATGGAAATAGGTATTCCATGCCTTGAAACAATTTCCTTTATATACAATCGTAATAGTTTCTCCATTCTATCCGTTTCCTTTATAGGCAAGAAATGTGCAGACTTGGTGAGACGATCAACAATCACCCAAATGGTGTCGTATCCCCAGGCAGTCTTTGGTAACTTCGTGATGAAATCCATGGTAATACCATCCCATTTCCATTCTGGGATTTCTGGTTGTTGAAGTAACCCTGACGGCTTCTGGTGTTCTGCTATGACTTTGGAACAAGTTAAACACTCCCCAACATATGTTGCAACGTCTGTCTTTAAATTAGGCCACCAATAATGTGTCTTAAGATCTTGGTACATCTTTCCCACTCCAGGATGTATCGAGTATCTTGTCTTATGTGCCTCATTCAATATCAACTTCCTTAATCCACCCAACTTCGGTACCCAAATACGATTTGCAAAATATCGAATTCCATCTTCCCGCATAACGAGTTGCTTCTCATACTTCATCATTATTTCATTTCCTATATTTTCTTTAGTAAGTGCTTCTCGTTGAACTTCTTTGATTTGTGAGTTGAGATTCATGCGAATTTTTATGTTCATCGCTCGTACTCGAATTGGTTCTCGTTCCTTTCTGCTTAGTGCGTCAGCCACCACATTCGCTTTCCCAGGATGATAACGAATTTCACAATCATAGTCATTTATTAACTCGACCCACCTACGTTGCCTCATGTTCAGCTGTTTCTGATCAAAAATATGTTGAAGGCTTTTATGATCAGTAAACACAGTGCATTTAACCCCATACAAGTAGTGTCTCCATATCTTCAATGCAAACACGACTGCTCCCAATTCTAGATCATGCGTCGTATAATTCCGCTCGTGAATCTTTAATTGTCGGGATGCGTATGCAATAACTTTCTTCCGTTGCATAATAACGCAACCAAAACCTTGTCGCGAATCGTCACAATATATTTCAAAATCATCGTTCCCTTCTGGTAACGATAAAATAGGCGCCGTAGTTAACTTCTTTTTCAGTAATTGAAATGCACTCTCCTGCTCAGAAGTCCATTCATATTTCTTCCCTTTTTGCGTTAACGCTGTCAACGGCTTAGCTATTCGGGAAAAATCTTGAATAAACCTTCTATAATAACCGGCTAAACCCAAAAATTGGCGTATCTGCATTGGTGTCTTAGGAGTCTCCCATTTTTCAATGGCTTCAATTTTTGCTGGATCAACCTGAATTCCTTTGCTACTAACAACGTGACCAAGAAATTGCACTTCTTTCAACCAGAAAGCACACTTAGAAAATTTAGCGTATAGCTGTTCTTTTCTCAACAACTCTAATATTAAACTTAAATGCTGCTCATGCTCTTGCTCACTCTTGGAATAGATAAGAATGTCATCAATGAAAACAATAACAAACTTATCTAAATACGGACTACAAACTCGATTCATGAGGTCCATGAATACAGCTGGCGCATTTGTCAACCCAAACGGCATGACCAAAAATTCGTAATGACCGTAACGTGTCCGAAAAGCAGTTTTCGGTATATCTTCTTCTTTGACGCGTAATTGATGATAGCCTGATCTTAGGTCAATTTTCGAGTACACACATGATCCTTGGAGTTGATCAAATAAGTCGTCAATTCTCAGTAGTGGATACCGATTCTTGATAGTTAACTTATTTAATTCACGATAATCTATACACATTCGGAAAGATCCGTCTTTCTTCTTGACGAATAAAATTGGAGCTCCCCACGGTGAAGTACTTGGTCGTATGAATCCACGATCCAGTAATTCTTTTAACTGACTCTGAAGTTCTTTTAACTCGGACGGTGCAAGTCTATATGGAGCACGGGCAACCGGTGCAGCTCCTGGTACAAGATCTTTTTGAAATTCTACAGATCTAAATGGAGGTAATCCCGGCAACTCTTCAGGAAATACTTCAGGAAAATCTCTTGCCACAAGCACGTCATTGATGCACTTCTCTTTTTCTTTCTTTTCGACTTTATTAACATGTGCTAAGATAGCATAGCACCCTTTCTTCAAGCACTTTTGAGCTTTCAAATAACTAATGAGTTTTAGCTTTGAGTTACCCTTCTCTCCATAAATCATTACTGGCGTTTTATCCTTACGAGGAATGCGAATTACCTTCTTGGCGCACACAACTTCAGCTCCTATTTTGGACATCCAGTCCATGCCGACTATTACATCAAAACTTCCTAATTCTACGGGTATCAAATCAATCTTAAATGTTTCTCCGGCTAAATTTATTTTACAATCACGGCAAATTTTATCGGCTTTAATTAGTTTACCATTAGCTAACTCAATCATGTACTTAGCATCTAGAGGTAATGATGAACAATTCAATTTAGCGTGAAAGTCTCTACACACGTAACTTCTATCAGCACCAGTATCAAATATAATAGATGCGGATAAGTTATTAATGGTAAACGTACCCTTAACAAGCTCCGGGTCTTCACACGCCTCTCTAGCATTAATAACAAATGCTCTCCCTCGTGCAGGTCCGATATTCTTCTCTGGATTCGGGCACTGGCTCTTATAATGACCCTGTTTCCCACATCCATAACAAGTAACAGTAGCCAAAGCAGTTCTATTTGCATTAGTGGCAGGAGTCTTGGTACCATTTGTATTTGTAACGAGAGCCCTACAATCTTCAGCAAGATGACCCTTTCGATTACATTTGTTGCATACCACATTACAGTAACCAGAGTGATGTTTGTGGCATCGGTTGCATAAAGGATTTTGTCCTTTATAACCAAAGCTTAAACCACTACCCGCACCTTGCGTGATTTCTTGTTTCTTAAAAGATTGTTGTTGGTTACCTCGATCATAATTTCCATTCCACTTTCTTTTGTTACCTGATACCTTCACATCAGTATTGGATACTTTCTTATCCATGATGACCTGATCCATTAGCTCGTTTGCCATGGTTATAGCTTCATGAATTGTCTTAGGTTTCGATGCTGTAACATTTGCCTTGACCTTTTTGGGCAAACCATCTTTGTACATTTCAATCTTCCGTTCTTCGGTTGGAACCAATTCAGGACATAGCAAAACTAATTCCATGAATCGCTGATTGTAGTTGGTGATTTCAGTACCAACAACCTTCAGGCTTCGTAATTCATCTTCCAACTTACTAACCTCGTTCCTTGGATAATACTCGTTGATTAACATTGTTTTGAATTCTTCCCAAGGAGTATCATAAGCTACATCTCCTCCTACAGCCTTCACATAATTTTTCCACCACGTGAGTGCACTATCTTGTAAAGTGCACGATGCATACTTGGTCATGTCCTTTTCAACACAACCACTTATTTTAAACACAGTCTCCATCTTTTCTATCCACCGGGTTAAACCGATCGGTCCTTCTGTTCCACTGAATGATGAGGGCTTGCAAGCTTGAAAAGTTTTGTAAGTGCACCCCACACGAGGATTTGGGTTAACTGCAGCACCTCTTGCAGCCTCGACCCATAACATTCTGTCGTTCACTCGCTGATTGATGAGTTCCTGGATTTCTTGTTCCGTCATTCGGTTCAATCGCGCCATATTCTTCTATAAGAATGAAAAGAAAATAATTATTCACATGGAATATTATAGATGTAGTGTATATTTACAGTACATTATAGCTTATTAATAATATGAACCAGGTATTATTATAAAAGCCTTTTCTTCTTATTAGCGTTTTATAATTATATCTAGGGTAGTACCTACCCGTTAATGTCCATACTTAATAGCTTAGTACAGAATCAATTACTACCATCTAAATAATACTTAACCATGGAAAATTATTGCATTTCACACTTCACTATTTTACATATGCTTATCTTACATCGAACATTAAGCAAACCACACTAATAATATTATACAAAACATTATATGATCCCATGGTTTAATACGGCAGCACATCGTTTGGTCTATTTTCTAAGACGTTTAGGTTCAATGAATCGCCTAACGCTTATCCTAGCTGTCTGCCTATATTTTGGCTGTGGGACTGAAGAACTGGATGCCGGGATAGAACGAATTAGAATAGCAGGAATAGGGGTGGTAGTGTCTAGTGGAGTTGGTGCCACATCATCCTTACTAAACTCGGGATTTGAATTTTCTAATTCATTAGCCTTTCGTTTCTTTCCTAGTTCGAACTTGTCTTTTGTAATTTCCTGTATTTCTTCCTCGGGTTCACTTTCCTCCTCAGGTTCACTTTCCTCCTCGGGTTCACTTTCCGGGTTCCCTATAGTTGGTTCATCCGGAATTTGTGAGTCTTCCTCAAAGATATCATTTTCGTCATCGGATAGGTTAATGACTGGAACACCATCTGAAGATTCTGGTTCGGAGTCGCTGAATGTGATAATAAGTTTCGAGCCCGACATCTATCACATAACAACTAACCCATTAGTACTACATAATATTTACATATAAATTTTAACCAACAATGATAAGCAATGGTTTTTAAATCAGACCCGGTCAAAGTCCAGACTTACTAATGTATCCTAACGACTTATCAGTTAGACACATTAATGCAAACCTGGTTCGCTAAGACCACCGCTCTGATACCACATGTCATAACCCGTCCTTAACCATAAGAACGAGTTAGATAACGTATGATTTCATTGCGAGGTATTGACCTCTATATGCGACATTTTTAAAAGAACAACTTCATTTATTTTACATTACAAACCATAACTCTTATTTTAATACAAGCTTTAGACAATAAAAAGATGATTATCGTTTAGCGATAATCTTAGACTTACAAACTTTACATGTGATGATAACAATACGATTTCTAGCATATTTTACATTACAAATCCTCCGATATGCAGTTTTATTTTTGACACAAATATGCATACTCAAGATCTTGTTTAAATTCAACATGTTGCAGCGGAAGCTTCTAATTATCACCTGAGAATAGACATGTTTAAAACGTCAACATAAAGTTGGTGAGATATAGGTTTAATGCCGGCAGCGGTATAAATGTAGACCACAAGATTTCATATGTAAACATTTTAATAAAAATATTCTAAGTGGTTGAGCACTTGGTAACCATACTTAACATTTAATCACGTCGCATATTCCCTTTATTATGAAATCTTACTACACCGTACCAAGTGTAGTCACGAAACGAAGTACTGTGCAACCGTTGAATACTGGTCGTCCAGTCCGGTTGGGGTTGTCAGGCCCGATAGATCTATCAACAGGATTCGCGTTTACAATACCGCTGTAAATAATAGTTACCAAGCTACAGGGAAGTATGCCGGTGGTACAACTCAACGTAGAATATATTTTTCAGTTACTTGTGTCCATAACGTAAAACATAAAATACATGTATTCTCATCCCGAAATACTTAGAGTTTAAAAGTGGGACTATATACTCACTTTTGCCTTGAAGATATATATATTTTGACTTGGTCTCCGATTGATATCACGAACCTATCCATACATAATATATCAAAACCTTTTCTTTTTAAACAAACGTCACATATATATACTTATAATACTTTTAATACTTTCAATATTTCCTTAGTCCGTAGTTAGCAGTTCGTTGTTAGTAATTCAATTTTAATGGTTCATATTTAGATGTTTAATAAACCCGCAATGAAATAAATAAAACCCCATCGTATATGTATTGGTCGAGATTAATCTTGACCCACGGTACCGGTGTTGTCAAATGACGTGTTGCGTACAATCATGGGATCTTATGATTAATCTTCTCGTGTTGTTTATGGGTGATCCTGAACCATATAAAATTGAATTATAAGTACATATATATAAAATATCATGTTATCTTAAAAAGATGTGATTTATTTAATTTTTCCCAATTATTTTCGTGGCTAAACTAGTCTTGGATATCCGATTTTGTTTCGGTCATAGTTTCTTCGTTACAACTCCGTTTTCGTTGATTCAACTTGCCATCTCCTTGGATCGAGTCCCTATTTAAGAATATGAACTGTAAATACCTTAGTTTGTATTCGAAATCACAGGTCAAAGGTCAAACTTTGGTGAAACTTATGAAGTTAATCATTTTTGTTACAAAAATATCATTTAATGACCATTTTTCTAAAAACACTTATACTTTGAATTAAATCATGAAATTTTTATGTGTTAACATATTCATAAGAAATATCATTTTTCCAGAATATAAACCTCCAATTCAAAGTTCAAGATGGTTTTTAATTATCTAACCCCAAACAGCCCCCGGTTACACTCCGTCGTCGTAAAAACAGTTTTTAAGGTAATCTTTGAAAAACCAAGTTATACCTTGTTAAGTTAACATATATTTAAGTTATATTACAGGTCTTGAAGTATTTTAAAAGTTAAGTTAGAAGGATCTATTTAGTTTGCAAACAAGTTTGAAAATATTCAAACTATGTTCTTGTTGTTAAAATCTTATACCACAAAATAAGATAGCTATATATATATGAATCGAATAAGGTTATGAACATAGTTACTACCTCAAGTTCCTTGGACAAGGTTGCTGTAAAAGAGGAGTAAAAATCTAGAACCAAAAGGGTGATGGAATTGGATGAAAGATTGGAAGTAAGTTTGTGTTCTTGGAAGGATTTCTTGAAGTGTTGTTGTAAGAGTTTTCTTATGGTGATTAAGTAAGGTTTTTGAAGCTAGATCTTCATGGAACTTTGCTGAATGTTTATGGAGTTTAAAGGTTAATAAAGAGTGTGTGTTTTAGCTAAGATAATTGAAGTGAAATTGAATCAAAATGATGATACTCCTACCTCCCTTAAAAACGTGATTTTAAGGTGATCATGGACAAAATTTTAGTTTGTAATCTTGTGTATTTGTCAAACAATCATACAAAAGCAATTACCTTATACATAAGGCATTGAACAAGGGCTGGTTGGTGGTGATTTGATGTGTATATACCAATAGTAAATACGTATAGAAGCTAGGTATGATACGAGTACTTATACTCTAGATATACGTATAGAAATTTTGTGAAAAATGGAATGAGAATTCAAATATACCTATCTTTTGTGAATATACTTGTATTGTTTTATGTATTTAAGTCCTTAAAAGTGATTAAATACATTACTTATATGATATATGTATAAACATTATTGGTCATAAGTATTTATGTCAAATAACGTTACGTATGGTTATTGTTTTGAAAACTTAAATTAGTAGTTTCAAAATATACTTATAACTTATTGTTATTAATACAAAATGAGATATTAAAACATCCTTAGATCTTGTTAAATATGTATATATACATATATATACACAAACGTATAATTATCATATGTTATATAGTTCGTGATATCATCGGTCAACTAGACAGTCAAACGTTGTGTAAAACTCTTTTCAAAAACATAAATCTCAACAATTTGGATTGCTTATCATGTTGGTAAGGTTTAATTTATGTAAATATTAATCTTATAAGTATAAATTGATCGAAAAAGTCCGGGTCATTACAGTACCTACCCGTTAAATAAATTTCGTCCCGAAATTTTAAAATCGTACCTATTTTGCGTCATCGGGAAACAAATGCGGGTATTTTTGTTTCATTTGATCCTCTCGCTCCCAAGTAAACTCGGGACCTCTTCGTGCATTCCAACGAACTTTAACGATCGGTATGTTGCTCTGCTTGAGCCGTTTAACTTCACGGTCCATGATCTCGATTGGTTCTTCTATGAATTGTAGTTTCTCGTCAACTTGAATTTCTTCAAGAGGAATGGTGAGGTCTTCCTTTACAAGACACTTTTTAAGGTTCGAGACGTGAAATGTATTATGTACTCCGGCGAGTTGTTGCGGTAACTCGAGTCGATAAGCTACCGGTCCAATGCGTTCGATGATCTTGAACGGGCCTACATATCTTGGGTTCAGTTTACCCCTTTTTCCGAAACGTATTACACCTTTCCAAGGTGACACCTTTAGCATAACCATGTCACCGATCTGAAACTCTAATGGTTTCCTTCGGACATCGGCGTAGCTCTTTTGGCGACTACGGGCTGTTTTCAATCTTTCCTTGATTTGTACTATCTTCTCAGTCGTTTCGTGTATGATCTCGGGACCAGTTAATTGTCGATCTCCTACTTCATTCCAAAAAATAGGAGATCTACACTTCCTTCCGTACAATGCTTCGAATGGCGCAGCTTTAATGCTCGCATGAAAACTATTATTATACGAGAATTCTGCTAATGGTAGATATTTATTCCATCCGTTTCCAAAATCGATCACACATGCCCTGAGCATGTCTTCAAGAGTCTGAATTGTTCTTTCACTCTGCCCGTCGGTTTGCGGATGATATGCGGTACTCATATCCAAACGAGTTCCTAGTGCCTCCTGTAGTGATTGCCAGAACTTTGAGGTAAATCTAATATCACGATCAGATATAATGGAAAAAGGTATTCCATGCCTTGAAACAATTTCCTTTATATACAATCGTAATAGTTTCTCCATTCTATCCGTTTCCTTTATAGGCAAGAAATGTGCAGACTTGGTGAGACGATCAACAATCACCCAAATGGTGTCGTATCCCCAGGCAATCTTTGGTAACTTCGTGATGAAATCCATGGTAATACCATCCCATTTCTATTCTGGGATTTCTGGTTGTTGAAGTAACCCTGATGGCTTCTGGTGTTCTGCTTTGACTTTGGAACAAGTTAAACACTCCCCAACATATGTTGCAACGTCTGTCTTTAAATTAGGCCACCAATAATGTGTCTTAAGATCTTGGTACATCTTTCCCACTCCAGGATGTATCGAGTATCTTGTCTTATGTGCCTCATTCAATATCAACTTCCTTAATCCACCCAACTTCGGTACCTAAATACGATTTGCAAAATATCGAATTCCATCTTTCCGCATAACGAGTTGCTTCTCATACTTCTTTATTATTTCATTTCCTATATTTTCTTTAGTAAGTGCTTCTCGTTGAACTTCTTTGATTTGTGAGTTGAGATTCATGCGAATTTTTATGTTCATCGCTCGTACTCGAATTGGTTCTCGTTCCTTTCTGCTTAGTGCGTCAGCCACCACATTCGCTTTCCCGGGATGATAACGAATTTCACAATCATAGTCATTTATTAACTCGACCCACCTACGTTGCCTCATGTTCAGCTGTTTCTGATCAAAAATATGTTGAAGGCTTTTATGATCAGTAAACACAGTGCATTTAACCCCATACAAGTAGTGTCTCCATATCTTCAATGCAAACACGACTGCTCCCAATTCTAGATCATGCGTCGTATAATTCCGCTCGTGAATCTTTAATTGTCGGGATGCGTATGCAATAACTTTCTTCCGTTGCATAAGAATGCAACCAAAACCTTGTCGCGAAGCGTCACAATATATTTCAAAATCATCGTTCCCTTCTGGTAACGATAAAATAGGCGCCGTAGTCAACTTCTTTTTCAGTAATTGAAATGCACTCTCCTGCTCAGAAGTCCATTCATATTTCTTCCCTTTTTGCGTTAACGCTGTCAACGGCTTAGCTATTCGGGAAAAATCTTGAATAAACCTTCTATAATAACCGGCTAAACCCAAAAATTGGCGTATCTGCATTGGTGTCTTAGGAGTCTCCCATTTTTCAATGGCTTCAATTTTTGCTGGATCAACCTGAATTCCTTTGCTACTAACAACGTGGCCAAGAAATTGCACTTCTTTCAACCAGAAAGCACACTTAGAAAATTTAGCGTATAGCTGTTCTTTTCTCAACAACTCTAATATTAAACTTAAATGCTGCTCATGCTCTTGCTCACTCTTGGAATAGATAAGAATGTCATCAATGAAAACAATAACAAACTTATCTAAATACGGACTACAAACTCGATTCATGAGGTCCATGAATACAGCTGGCGCATTTGTCAACCCAAACGGCATGACCAAAAATTCGTAATGACCGTAACGTGTCCGAAAAGCAGTTTTCGGTATATCTTCTTCTTTGACGCGTAATTGATGATAGCCTGATCTTAGGTCAATTTTCGAGTACACACATGATCCTTGGAGTTGATCAAATAAGTCGTCAATTCTCGGTAGTGGATACCGATTCTTGATAGTTAACTTATTTAATTCACGATAATCTATACACATTCGGAAAGATCCGTCTTTCTTCTTGACGAATAAAATTGGAGCTCCCCACGGTGAAGTACTTGGTCGTATGAATCCACGATCCAGTAATTCTTTTAACTGACTCTGAAGTTCTTTTAACTCGGACGGTGCAAGTCTATATGGAGCACGGGCAACCGGTGCAGCTCCTGGTACAAGATCTATTTGAAATTCTACAGATCTAAATGGAGGTAATCCCGGCAACTCTTCCGGAAATACTTCAGGAAAATCTCTTGCCACAAGCACGTCATTGATGCACTTCTCTTTTTCTTTCTTTTTAACTTTATTAACATGTGCTAAGATAGCATAGCACCCTTTCTTCAAGTACTTTTGAGCTTTCAAATAACTAATGAGTTTTAGCTTTGAGTTACCCTTCTCTCTATAAATCATTACTGGCGTTTTATCCTTACGAGGAATGCGAATTGCCTTCTTGGCGCACACAACTTCAGCTCCTATTTTGGACATCCAGTCCATGCCGACAATTATGGTACAAAGTCCAATTACCCCGTCTTTAATATTTAGTCCAAGATCATGATTACTTTGGCTCAAATAAGCATAATAATAACTTAAGTACGAGACATTAATTTAAAAAGGAGAACATAACTTACATTGAGTATTTATCGCGTAGTGTTACACGGACAGAATTTTGAATTCAAAAACCCGTAAAATAACCTTTACATAACCCGAACTAATCTAATATAAAACTACCCTATACTATATATATATATATATATATATATGTATATATATATATATATATATATATATATATATATATATATATATATATATATATATATATATATATATATTATATATATATATTTATTTATTATATCTTACAGAGTATTATTATTATTGTGTAAAAATATCGACAGAATGCTCGAGCTTTTATAGGCCATTTCTGAATTTTGCAGCTCCGCGAGTCGACATTATTAAATAATAATATAATATATATATAATTTTTAAGAATTATTTATATATTATATTTTATTTATGTGCATAGTTGACTTGTAATTTTTTCACCGTTGCGTCGCGCGTTGAGAGTTGACTCATGTCCTGGTTCCGAATTTTCGAACGTCCTTGCGTACTATTTTATATCATGTACTTTGCGTTTTGTAACTTGTACTCTTGTAATTTTTAGATGTTTCTCATCATTAAATTGAACCACTTGGATTGTATCATGTACATTTGAGCTTTTTGGACGTTTTTGTCTTCAAATCTTCGTTTTCGCCTTTTATCTTCGCACTTATTTATTTAAACGAATATTACTTGAAAATAGAACAATTGCAACTGAAAACTTTACATATCGGAAGGATATTGCTACTAAATATATGTTCAGTTGGAGCACTATCAAATATCCCCACACTTGAATGTTGCTTGTCCTCAAGCGATACATAACTTGAAATAATATAATACATCACACGAATCACTTCTTTATTCTTCACACTTTGTACATCAGTGATTTTGATATGGCGGTATGAACAATGGTAGTAACGATGTGGTTTACAGTCCCACATGACTATGAAAATTTAGATCCTTAAGGAAATTGGATTTTTATGAAAACATTTGGTCTTTTGAAAATTTATTCTACCTTTTACCCTAGATAAGTTTTCTGGAATAACCCTTTACCGGTGTTTGCAAAATGTTTTTGTGGGTTTTGTGGGTTTCAGATTTGACAATTTTAGCTCAAAACTTATGGTTTTGTGTCACCCACTTGCTAACCTTGTATTAGGAAAGCAACATGTCCAGTATACTTGCTCCGTATATTACCTTTCGGTAAACTACCGTCCGGTTGTAAAGGAAAGCTTTGAACAAGCAACTGTTAAGGCAATGTCCCGTGACATGCTTTTGATTATGGTCTATATCGTGTTGGATGCTAGTACTATCCTTTGTATGAGCAATAGTAAAGATCATCCTATAGTTTTTTGGTCTGGCACAAGGTCCTGTCTTCGACCATGCTATGCAACCACCGTTCTTACGGTTGACACCCGATTTGGTTCAGGTGACCTAATGAATTCCAGGTGAATTCCTAGGATTTTACGTTCAATGGTAATGAACGCATTGAAAATGGGTTCTCAGAAAACAAATCGGTTTGTAATTTTGATCAAAATATTTTCTCGTTCAAGCTCGAGTTTAGATATCATCGAATTCCATGAGTTTGTAATTCTCAATCTTTAAGGTCAATCTCAAGGATTGAGTAATATCAGGCTTAAAAGCTGATTTTTAATCTTTAAGGAGATTATCCTTTCTGGGGGTCTGATTCATTAGTCTTATCAAGCTAATTTTCACGGCGCCCTTCCCATTTTACGAGACAGATCCTCTCATGGTTAGGATAAGTCTGACCACTTGGCGACCTTGTTTGATGCTGAGGTCCGTGGATTTCCTGCTGATTTTAGTGATGACTTTTCTAGATTTTTTGTCAATCTACAGCTGGTCTGGACGACAACTTCCTGACCTAAATCAAGAAGCGCGTGTCTTTTTCGGAAGACTTTACTTCCTTTTAATGATGGAATTGATTCATCGTGTAAATCCATCTTTCTTTCAATAAACCGGGTAAAACAGTTAATTTAGTCCAAAACAAAAGTACCTGCATTAAACTTTACAGAAACATGTGATAGATAGTTTTTAATTGAATAACTTGGTACATTCTCCCCACACTTGGCTTTTTTCTTGCGTCATTTTATATCCTAATAAATAAATTCAAGCGTTTTAGTTATTTCTCAATTTATGTCCTTTCCGAGGTAGCAATAATTTCGGCATTAACACCTAGTTTTATCGTTCATAAATATGTATAAACATGATTTTGAATTCATTAGTTTGAAAAATTTTAAAATTTTCAAAATATTTAGAAAATAAGCCAAGTATAAACTCGAGAGAATTTATAACCCTTCCCCACACTTGAGATCATGCAATGCCCTCATTTGCATGAAATCAGACTCTAATTATAAATTCATGAGGGTGATTAGTGTAGAAAAGTGATTGAAAATACCTAGTTTGTAATTACAAAGCTCGTCGAATGATAGATGGCGCACCTCATCGTTCATTCCTTCTTATTTTATCACACATGTTTTTCTTCAAAAACGGTTGCTTTTCTGGAATGTTTGCTAATTTTTGAAAATGCGTCTTTTACCCTAATCGTGCATTTTTATTAACGAGTTATACACTAACCCGAACCCCTAATTTAACGTTAAGTGGGGTTAGACTTCCCCACACTTAGCTGACGACATGTGAAGTCGGTAGAATAAGTTCCACGAATTAGAATAGTGAGCCAGTTATTTACATCTCGGGTGGTGTATAATATATTAATGGGTTTAAAGTTTAGAACCACCCGATCATCACTACTTAATTCTTTTTTAAGTGTAGCTTTTAGTAAATGGAAATGTCTCTTTTCTGGTTCTTGGTCAAATGGATCGTTATACACCGACATACATACTATAGGGTGGACAATTCCTAACATTTCCTTCCGTTCATTCTCAGGATCAAAGGTTTCACCTTTATTACCCAATTGGGTGAAATTCGAGGTGTCAATATCTATTACAGGTCGTCGTTCATCTTCGATGGATGACTCGTCTATTGAGAATATTGGGTTGGAAGGTTGTGGAATGGTGAATTTCGGGATCGAAGTAGATTCTTCTTCATTAACGGTACTTATCGGTCCCACTACTTTGGTCTCGAGGGTAAAATTTTCAACGTTATCGTTTTCCTAAGAGTACCAATTTGTCACCCTTACTTCTTCTTCATTCATTGATTGATCGATAATTTCTTCGGTAGAGGCTAATGTGTCGATATGTTGTGAAATTGGTAAAGCTGAATAAAAAGTATCATCGGGATAGTTGGTGATTTCGGAGCTCTCGAATTCATCAAAATTCGATGATATAAAATTTTCTTGCACAATACTCCTCAGATCAACAGGTGTGTAATCTGATAGGGTTTCAGCTTGCCGATTTACAAACTCTCTCATTTGTTCATTTTGGGCATCAAGTTCTTCGAGTTTGATTTTCATATAATCTAAAGAATTTTCAGGCACATAATTTTCCTCGTCTTCTGGTTGTTGAGTTTGGATATATTCTTGTGAATAATCCCAATTAGAATTGTATTCCTCATAATCGTTCCATTCAGGTTCCATGGGTGCATAATTTTCCATAGGAACGTAATAATGACATTCCCATGTTGAGTGATAATCTCTACATATTTCACAACCAGTTATTGTTTCATCATTCGTGATCCAAGATTGACCGAATGAATTGTCATCCACACCTGTTTGAGAGTATTGATGAAATTGATTTCGGATGTCATAAAGAGTTTCTAAGATATTTTCGAGATTTTCCATAACGCGTTTTTAACCAAATTTTAGCTACAATGTGGTGCATTTACTAATTATCCTATTAGTTATAAAAAAAATAAAAAAATTATATAAGTTATCAAATTAATAGACTTTTCTGCTTTTGCCCACGTTTCGAATAGCCAATAGATGCAACAGGGAGCCAAAACCCTTTAAATCGGAAGCTCACAACTCAGCCACTAACAAATCCAACTATTACTACGAAGCAGAAAATTTGGATGTCTATCAATTTAACCGCTTAAAATAATTTTTCGTTGAAATTTTAAAGAAATTATAGAGAAGAAATAGAGAAAATTCTAAGTCCTAAAAACTAGATCGTCGAGAAATAAGAAAGAAAAAGAATACGCGTCGAAAAACGTCAAAAAATAAAAATAAGAAAGAAAAACGTCGAAACTTAAAAGTCTAAAAATTATATCTAAAAAGTTGCGCCTAAAGGTCTAAAGGTAAATGCAATTTTATTCAGAAAACGGCAATTACTTAAAGGCACTAAAATCTATTTAAAACTAAAGCGAAAAACGGCGTCGCAAAATTCCAAAGCGCCTAAATCTTAATCTAAAGAAAAAGCACTTAAGGGATTTTACGACAAAGCCTAAGAATCTATACATATAAAATAACTACGGAAAAACTAATTTTAAAACTAATTGCGAACGAAAAATATACAAAATATTACGATTACACTAAATAAAAGGATACAAATTATAAAAAGTGATAAAATTACTTATTTTTATAAAAAAATATTATTTTTATATTTTATAAAAGTATTAATTTTTTATATATTAAAACTAAATATAATTAATTATAACTAATTAATTTAAAAACTTAAACTAAATAATTATAATAAAGTAATTAGGGTTAAATAAAAATAATAATTAATAATACCCCGTAATTAATGCTTTTTAGGGTTTCTTTGTGGCCTGACAGGGCGGCTCCGCGAGTCGCGATGTCCCGTTCCAGAAAATCTCCGCGAGTCGCGGAGGTTGAAAAACGTTTTTTTTTTAATTTTATATTGTTTTTCTAAAAATATATATAAATATATTTATACAAAAATAAATTAAAAATATAGCGTTTCGCCGATTTCCCCGGCAGCGGCGCCAAAAATACTTGATGTGCGTAGAGGTGTATATGAAATAGCTTTATTTTTACAAGGAAATACTATTAAATACGATACAATTTTACACAAGATATTTATTTATTTATAGAATGGATATATCTAAACCTTGCTACAACACTTATAGGCAGTGTACCTAATCGTACAGTAGTGTAGTTTTTAGTAAGTCCGGTTCGTTCCACAGGGAGACGGTTACACTATATTTTTATATAATTACATTTGTACAAAAATATATAAATATATATATAATAATAATATATAAAAGGGGGGTTTACCGTTTAATGACTGATTTGTCGATTTTTTATTTTAAGCGAAGCGTAAAGTAAATTTAATTAAGAAAATAAAATAAATAACAAAAAATATAAATGACGAATAATTAAAGGTGCGATGAAATATAAAATAAAATAATTATGCTTATTTAAACTTCCGTAATCATGATGTTTGATGTGTTGATTTTAGTTTTATGCCCATGGGTTAATTGTCCTTTGTCCTGGATTATTTAATATGTCCGTCTGGTTTTTGTCCATAACCGTCCATCAGTCATAGATATAAAGTGCGAGTGTCCTCGTCAAATTATCCTTATACCCGAAGTCAAATATTTCAACTAATTGGGGACTTAAACTGTAACAAGGTTTTAATACTTTGTTTAGTAATTACACCAGGTTATCGACTGCGTGTAACCCAAGGTTTTAATACTTTGTTATCAATTATGCCAAGTGTCCTTGTACATAATTTCACCCCTGTTTTAATAATTCTAGTGACTATTAATCCATTCCCGTGTCCGGTTAAATGAACTATTATTCGTACATATAAATTCCCCGCCCATCGTGTCCGATCGAGTGTATATGGTTATTTATAGGGACGTCCAATTGTAAATCTTTATATTAAAATTAACAAACTATCATATAGTTAAACAAATATAAAGCCCATTAATATCCCATAGTCTAATTTCCACAAGTGTCGTTCTTTTGTCCAAACCCCAATTACCCCGTCTTTAATATTTAGTCCAACATCATGATTACTTTGGCTCAAATAAGCATAATAATAACTTAAGTACGAGACATTAATTTAAAAAGGAGAACATAACTTACATTGAGTATTTATCGGGTAGTGTTACACGGACAGAATTTCGACTTCAAAAACCCGTAAAATAACCTTTACATAACCCGAACTAATCTAATATAAAACTACCCTATACTATATATATATATATATATATATATATATATATATATATATATATATATATATATATATATATATTATATATTTATTTATTATATCTTACATAGTATTATTATTATTGTGTAAAAATATCGACAGAATGCTCGAGCTTTTATAGGCCATTTCTGAATTTTGCAGCTCCGCGAGTCGCGGCATTTTAAGCCTTCAAACTCCGCGAGTCGCGGAGTTTGATTTTCTAGCTCACATCATTTTGGATCTTTGCTTGTCGACGTTATTAAATAATAATATAATATATATATAATTTTTAAGAATTATTTATATATTATATTTTATTTATGTGAATAGTTGACTTGTAATTTTTGCCCCGTTGCGTCGCGCGTTGAGAGTTGACTCATGTCCTGGTTCCGAATTTTCGAACGTCCTTGCGTACTATTTTATATCGTGTACTTTACGTTTTGTAACTTGTACTCTTGTAATTTTTAAACGTTTCTCATCATTAAATTGAACCACTTGGATTGTATCTTGTACATTTGAGCTTTTTGGACGTTTTTATCTTCAAATCTTCGTTTTCGCCTTTTGTCTTCGCACTTATTTATTTAAACGAATAGTACTTGAAAATAGAACAATTGCAACTGAAAACTTTATATATCGGAAGGATATTGCTACTAAATATATGTTCATTTGGAGCACTATCAATAATATATAAATATTAAATAAATGATATTATATAATATAATATTACATAATTAATAAATTGTAATATTAATATATTACAAGTTTAACTATAGTTGTTATATTATTATTACTATTAGTATTAGTAGCATTAAAAGTTATTATATGAAATTTGTTATATGAAATTGTTATATTATTAATATTACTTTTATTATTAGTATTAAATATTAATTTTAATAATAATATCATTATATAGTTATTTTAATATTATATATATATATATAATTGATATATATATATATATATATATATATATATATATATATATATATATATATATATATTTAATTTGTTATATCTTTATTATTTATTTGTACTAGTAAAATAATAATTAATATTATTAATATAATTATTAATTATTAATTAATTAGATAAATTATATAAAGTTTATATCGTACAAATTCATTTAGGGTATCCATCAACTGTGATTGATTTTTGTTTCTGCCTTTAATCTTGTTACATTTCACAATCCAATTCACAATACAACCAAAATTTGTTTAACATCCCTTTCCACTTTATTATAATTTTTTTTTTCTTTGACTGTGTAAGATGTCGATACACTAATCCCATATATAATCGATCAATACATGAGCTGTTAGAAAATATTCATCTTCAAATATCAATTATAAACAAAAAGTGTTGGATTTTATCTGTAAAATAAACAGAAATATTTTTTTTTACTCGCGTACCTCTGTTCTTATTGTTTTTGTCAAAACCACGATTTCAAATAAATTTTCAAAATGTGGAATTGCAGTCTTGTTAGGAATATCTCATTAAAGCTGTCTACAAAGTTTCAAATGCTAATTATTAATATCGAACTCGAATTTCTGAGTCAAACTTTATATTTCAAAAGTCAACCTTTTTGTTCATCACTAAATTCGATTTCAATTCGATGTTTTAGGATCAATTAAGGATCCATAAAGTTTCTAAGAACGTTTTACTACCTATTTCATGTTATAAATTTGTTCTAAAACGATCTCAAATTTAAAATCAAATATGGAGTTCATCATATTTTTTTTTGCGAAACAGTTCTGTCTGTTTTAAAATTTTTGTGTCTGTTAATTTAATTCACAATTACAAGTTGTTTTCATTTCAATTAAAGAACACAATTCGTTTAGTAAGCAATTCAAAGGTTTGTTTATTCCTCCTGGTCGATTTCTAAATTTTGAAGAAGGAAGGATTAGGGATAATTAATGTTACGGGTTATAGGAAAATGGTTTCGAAATTAATCAGAAAACGAGCAGCAGCTCAACTGGTTAGGGGGAGTGTCAGGTGTGCGAGAGGTCACGGGTTCGAGCCCGGCTTTGGGCATTTCTTTTCATGAAGGGCTTATTAGGTAGTTGTTTTTTTTTTATTTAGTATTATAATTTTTATCATTTTCATTATTATTATTATTATTGTTATTATTTTCATGTTTATTATTAGAATTATAATTAACATTGGTATTATAATTATTATTAGTACCAATGTATTACGAATATTATTTATTGATGTTATTATTACTAATGTAAGTATTAGTTATCATTTATTATTGTTATAATAACCCTAGTTACAATGTTGATTAATATTAGTATTATTATTATTACTAATATTAGATTATTATCAAACTAAGTATTATTATTAAGTAACATATTGAAATGACCCGTTCATATACATTATAAACGATTCACAATAATTGATTACATTGCGAGGTATTTGACCTCTATATGATACATTTTACAAACATTGCATTCGTTTTTAAAAGACAAAATTTCTTTACATCGAAAATTTACAGGCATGCATACCATTTCATAATATCCACTATCCAACTATAAATTGATTTAATAATAATCTTTGATGAACTCAATGACTCGAATGCAACGTTCTTCGAAATATGCTATGAAAGACTCCAAGTAATATCTTTAAAATGAGCAAATGCACAGCGGAAGATTTCTTTAACACCTGAGAATAAACATGCTTTAAAGTGTCAACCAAAAGGTTGGTGAGTTCATTAGTTTATCATAATCATTTATTTCCATCATTTTAATAGACCACAAGAATTTCATTTCCAGTTCTCATAAATATACGTCCCATGCATAGAGACAAAAATAATCATTCATATGGTGAACACCTGGTAACCGACATTAACTAGATACATATAAGAATATCCCCTATCATTCCGGGATCCTCCTTCGGACATGATATAAATTTCGAAGTACTAAAGCATCCGGTACTTTGGATGGGGTTTGTTAGGCCCAATAGATCTATCTTTAGGATTCGCGTCAATTAGGGTGTCTGTTCCCTAATTCTTAGATTACCAGACTTTAATAAAAAGGGGCATATTCGATTTCGATCATTCAACCATATAATGTAGTTCAATTACTTGTGTCTATTTCGTAAAACAGTTATAAAAACATCGCATGTATTCTCAGTCCCAAAAATATATATTGCAAAAGCATTTAAAAAGGGATTAATGAAACTCACGCATATAAATATTGTAAAACAGTTAATAAAGCATTTGCATGTATTCTCAGCCCAAAAACGTAAAGAGTAAAAGGGAGCAAATGAACTCACATACTGTATTTCGTAGTAAAAATACATATAACGTCATTGAACAAGTGCAAGGTTGGCCTCGGATTCACGAACCTAAATTAATTATATATAATTATGTGTTGGTCAATATTTGTCTAACAAATTAGGCCAAGTCATAGTGTACCACAATCCTAATGCTCGAGACTAATATGAAAAAGTCAACAAAAGTAAATTTGACTCAAAATAATTTCCAAAAATCTATACATGATTAATATATAGTTTAAATATCGTCGTTTTATATTTTTAAATATTTTTAAAAGATTTATTAGAGTAAATAATATAATTTATTTATTAATAAATAAAATTTTATATTAAATTTATATAATATAATATACTTTTATATATATTAAGTAATAAACTTTATAGGGTTCATTCAATATCATAAAGATAATATGATAGGTATTATTAAAGTAAGTTATTACACGTAGTAAAATATGTTTGTATCACATATTTATTTGATAAAATAATATCTATAATGATAGTAAGTAAAAGTTGTATTATTTTTTAATAATAATTATTATTATAAAAATATCAATATTTATAATTACTAAGATGACATTATGATAAAACGATAATTCTAATTATGATAACTTTAATATTTACGATAATTTTTAATATTATCTTTAAAATAATAATTCTTTTTAAAATAATAATAATAATGATATTTTAAAGTAACAATGACATTTCTATTAAAATGATAATTTTTGTTAAAATGATAGTTTTAATACTAACGATATTTTTAATAATAATAGTAATGATAAAAATAATAAGAACGATAATTTTATCTAAATCAATATCTTATAATATTTTAATTTCATCATGATACTCTTACTCATTATTTCCTAATCATTTCATTTAATAGCTTTTAATCGTCTTTTATATCGTGTTCATAATAATGATAATAATAGTAATCAAAATAATTAGGTGTTACAAATATTTGTTTTAATTACTCTAATATTAATAATGATAGTTACTATAACATTATTAACGATAATACTAATAATTATCTTAATGATAATATAGTAATAATAATAATAACAATAACAATAACCATTTTTAAATAATGATATATATATTAATAATGATAATAATAATAATAATAATACTAATAATAATAATAATAATAATAATAATAATAATAATAATAATAATAATAATTGGATAATAATAATAATATTAATTATAACTTTAACGATAATAACGATAGTAATAATAAAAAAATAACAATTTTTAATGATAAATCCATTTTATTGATAAAGATAATAATAATGATAATAATAAGATAAAACTAGAACGACGATAAAAACGACGATAATAATAATCATTTTTAATAAAAATATAGAAAATTCAATTGATTATAACTTCTAATCCGTTCATCGAAACCATTCGATATCTAAAGGAAAAGTCCGTAATTATTCGCTAGCTTTCCAAGGACATGCATATCTTATACCTTATCTCAACCGCAAGTGTAACTAATTCAAGATTCAACCTAACCTGTCTAAGGGCAATATCAAAAGTACAAGCATGCATAATCCTAAATACTCGAGCACTAGTCAGGGATACACTATTAGTATGTAAAAGTTAAATTATGAGTACTCACGTATCAATATTGAGATTCAATATTTCAGGAAAGGTACGTAGACGCAACGGAAATGATAAACACTATATTGACCTCACGAGCATACCCATGAACCATACTCAATCACCTCCATAGCTATAACCCATAATTTCCTTAATCCTATCCTACTCGAAAAACAATTTCGAAATCACTCGGACAGCACTCCGTCGTAATATTTTATGTATACTAATAATATCTTGAAATAATACAGAGTAAATATATATATGTAAATCGATTGAGAGAGTTTAGAGAAAAATATTTTCAAGTTTATATGAAATAATGAAACCTATTGAATTCTATTTATAATAGATTTTTGAATTATTAAAATGAATTATTAAAGTATGAATTATTAAAGTGAATTATTAAAGTATGAATTATTAAAGTGAATTATTAAAGTATGAATTATTAAAGTGAATTATTAAGGTATGAATTATTAAAGTGAATTATTAAAGTATGAATTATTAAAGTGAATTATTAAAGTTAAAGTAAAGTAAAAATAAAGTAAAGGTAAAGTTTAAGTATAGTAAAAGTATAAAACTATATACGTATAATAAGCGTATAAATATATATAATATTAATTTAAATCGTTATATATATTTAATAAAATAAAATATAAATATCGTTATCTTTATCATACTAGTTAAGTAATGAGTTGTCAAAAGTGGTTCTAGATATTTATAAAAGTTATATACATTTTAATAATAAAGTTCTTTTTAAACTGAAAACGTTTTTGTACGTTTGAAACTAAATAGATCAATCGAGTCTTTATGAGATTCAATCTTCCACTATCCTTTGTCTAGTTCTCAATGATTGACAATTTGTTCTTATTTATAAATCACTTTACCATTTTCTAAATATTGGTAAAATGGAAAGATTTCTCAAATCAACGCGGGCCTTTCAACAGAGACTTGTAATCATAATTCAATATATCTGATAATTCAATCATTTGATCTTATCTTCTAATTTCATTGATAAATATTTTGAAACAGATACAATCATATAAAGTATTTAATCTAATATTTTGTTTACGTTTCAAGTTATAATATATATACACATATACATATATAATCATATTCGTTTAATGGTTCGTGAATCGTTGGAACTTGGTCGAGGTTGAATGAATGTATGAACATAGTTTAAAATTCTTGAAATTTAACTTAACAAATATTGCTTATCGTGTCGGAAACATATAAAGATTAAAGTTTAAATTTGGTTGGAAATTTCCGGGTTGTCACAGTACCTACCCGTTAAAGAAATATTGTCCCGAAATTTGAGTGGAAAGGTCGTGAATGATAATAAGTATGTTTTCATGATGCATACGGGCTAAAAATTAGAGTTTTATCATCAGCGAATAATTTGGATAAACAATCCATTTATATGAAGAGTATGAATGAAGCTAACATAGAAGAGTGAAATGAGTAAGTGTAGATTCATCTTATCATTTGACGTAGATATGATTGATTCCCAGATTTCAAGGGATTTGAAGAAAATCTTCTTAATAAGATTTGACTCTCCGGTAATCAAGGGAATTAGGATCCGCTTTAAATGCGATCGTCCATTTTAATTGTTCTGTCGAAGATTTTCTTATAAATTCACCTCCTTCGTTTCCTTACAACTCACACCTTCTGTTGATGCATTTTATGCAAGTCCTTAGACATCTACCCACGTCCATTGCAGGTACAACAGTTTACAGGCTACCATGATTGCTCGTTATTTTCCTATCCGTGTTTGTATGTGGTTACAGGAACTGCAGGAACGAGATTTAGATGTTTGACTATATTAGACTTAGTCAGACGTACGAGTGAAGCCTCACTAGTACGGCTGACAGGCTCATATGCACGGTTGATGCTGAGCTAAGTCACAATTACAACCTAAATGAGAAGACACGAGTGAGTGATCACCGGTACGGCTGATGAAGCCAACTCGTACGTGTGATGAATAAATCGTATGGGTGAGTCAACAGCCGGGGTATATAAAGTCTTATGTTCTTCATTTTAGGTTAAGCCTCTCATTTGTTACACACACTCAGATCTAGTGAGCTCCTCCGATTCTCTCTCAGTCCAAATCACCCAGGTGGTGAATAATAGCTCTAGGTGTTGATCTAATCACACTTGATTTAGTTGTGGTTTGACTAAATTAATCAAAAAAAAAAAAAACTTAACCTATTCACTAGAGGGTTTGATTCATTGTTCCGCCATTGTGTGAGTTAACTCTGTTGATTTCTAAGTTCCTAGTCATGTTTCATCACCTTCTATTCTTTCTCCCTCAACTCATATTTTAAAGTATTCATCAATATGCTCCATCCAGTTCTGATTCTCGATATACTTCTAACTTTCATATCGGTCATTCTTCTTTTTCATCTACCGCCGGAAGAATCTATTTACTTCTACTATACTCTTGGGTTTATAGTGTTTCTAGTTCTCCCGTGTCTTTATATGCATCGTTATATATGGTTTATAATTTCTGGTTTGTCGTTGGACTTTATATGTTCCCTTATATTTCAAAGTCTCTGCTTCTGTCTTCTATAATCATTATCATTCACAGTTAATGCTCTCTTTTATTTGCTGCAATTTATACCCCAATTTCTATTTCGGAGTTTTGTCCTTTCGTTTCTTCTTCTTGCGATTAAGCATCGCTTGTAATGGTCCAGAATTCACAGATATGAATTTCAGAATGAACATTGTTAATGTTCTAGGAAGGAAATTGTGATGGCACGATCTTGACTTGTCAAATTACTAGAATACCTTGGAAAAGGCCGAATCATCAAGAAATATTTTCTTGATATTTTAGAGGTTAAATAGAATACAAGAGTCGTATAACATGGCACATGATAATGTTATGATCTGTGAATCATCACGTTCCATTTAGAAACTCAGCATGACTTACTGTAATATAATCACATTGATCAAGTGTCATTATATTATACTAATTCATGCTTCAGTTCCCAACATTACTTCAAAATATTCCTATTTTAAACTTGAATGTTTCAGAATTTTGAAACTAAAATAGTTTCTTTTATGATGTAATACAAATAGCGCGAAGAGGTAAATGATTTCAAATAAGAAAAATTAAGAAAATATCTTAAGAAATATGGAGGATATTTATAATGAAAGATATGATGATATTTTAGAATTTCTAATATCAGAGGATGATGAAGAATATTGTCCGCAGGGGTTTAGAGTCAGGAGCAAGGTATTCGTTAATGACTTCAGCAGGTACTGAATCATTTGGATCCTTTGAAGCCAGGTTCAGTCTTTGTAATTTGTCCACAGCCTCCTTCCTACTTTGCTCAATCCATTTTCCAGTTCCAAAACTTCTCTTTTTCTGTGCTTTGCCAACACACTTCATCATTATCATCCAGCTTTTACCATTTAAAGTCGTTTATAGTTTTTGCTGCTTCATCAGCATTTTTTTTCCATTTTCAGAGAACCAATTCGTAGTTCGGAGTGTTTTTCAGAAACTTCACATTCAAATTAAGTCCAGAAGATAGACGTTATATATACACATATAAGTGTTGGCGTAAACATCTTGCGAGATTTCAAAATACTGATTGCTAATTCCCAATGATTCGTATGGCAATTCTCATTACAAGATGCGAATGAGTAAATGATGGAGTTTCAATGAATAATTATAATGACTTTTTGGAGAGGCTAAAGTCAAAGGGTAATGAAGTTGTTGGTATATCTGCTAATAATGTGGTGGAATGTAAAAGGTTCCCTGGTAACGAAGGTGTATATCTCAAGGTTATAATAAGGTTAGTCTGACTGAAAAGTTGAAGTTGACTTGCTGGAGCTGTGACAAAACTGGCTACTTTGAATAGGAGTCGCAAAGTTATTTTTGCTAATAAATGCCAAAGAATCTGACGCGGATACGTTGTTTAAACTTTTATTTGGTTTCAAGAGTTTTTCGGGTACATAACTGTGGGTAACATGTGGTTGGATCATCATCTCGATTGCTCATCATTCAAAGTGTCTTCAGAAATTTTTGAAGGGTTTGAACACAGATTGTAATCGTTAACATACATTTGATGTTCTAACACAGTTTTGAAGTCAAAATATAGCTTGTGAAAGATGTTAGGATCTAAGAGTGATGATTTTGGTCATATCTCAAGTTGAATTTTGAGATTTCAAAATCAGAATATGTAATTAAATTTTGAATGAGTATGGTTGTTTTGATTTCTATAAAAGATTGTATATTGTTGTGAAAGTAGGGAGTATAATGGATGATTTGCTGAATCAGATTCGAAGAATGTTACATATTACTTGTGAATTTATATATCTCTCGGGTATTACCTACCCGTTAAAAAAAAATTCACAATTAATATTTTGTACAAAAGAATTTTATTACAGTCTTTATGAAAATATATATATGTATATTTTCTTCAGATGTAACATAGATTTAATGAGTTAATGTTAAATTAAACTCATTTGATTTACAGTTGAAACTAAAATTGAATAATCCCTAAAGGCTTTAAAAAGTACATAACTTTTACGCAGTATTTCTTTAATAACATTGAAATTATGAATCAATACTTCGTTATTTGTTGATGTATGATGTTCGGTTCGTGGAATTCTTGTGAATTTCGCAAAGTACGAATGATGTTATCTGAAAAGTTTCGGGTACATCGATGATGAAAGTGTAAAATCAAATATATACTTGATTTATTATGAATTGGAATTTGTTGAATTGCGACAGAGATTGTAGTTAACACTGGTTAAGTTGCGGCCGAAGGACGTACATTATTGCATATTTGTAATATGAATTAACCGAGTAGTTAAGATTCACACACAATAGCTTAGCACAGAAAGATTTATTTCAAAATATATATATATATATATATATATATATATATATATATATATATATATATATATATATATAATATATATAATATACATATAATTTCTTCAGAGGGAATGAGTTAATTCTTCATAACTCGTTGATACAATATACACGTTATTGATTCGTAATGATGTCCATAGTGATTCTTGAACTGACGGAGTTTGTGATATTATCGGTGTTATTGATTCGAATGTTGACTGTACTGACGATGCTGGTAACGCTGACGGTACTGTTGATGCTGTTGGTTAAGCAAGTTTAGCTTGTTAATCACACACTATTTTTGTCAGGGTTTCTACTCTTCCTTCTATCATTTTGGTTCGCTTAACTGATTTATGGTTAGGGCAAGATTAGATAATCTCTAAGACTTTAGAGATTACATAATCGCCGCGGAATGTTTCTCCAATGAAGTTATGAATTAATACTTCGTCAGTTATTGTTGTTGGTACTCCTTGGTATCTATGGTGCGTATGACGTTGATGCTCGTGGGACAGATTGTGAAGTTGAGGTTTACGATGTGGTTGTGGTTGGAGGTGGTAATGGTACTGTTGGCGTTGATGATGGTGGTACTGGTTATGCTGCTGATGTTGCTACTGGTGTTTGTAATCTCTGCACCATATTCTCCAAAGCCACTACCCGAGCGCGAAGCTCGTTGACTTCTTCTATTACACCGGGGTGATTGTCGGTTCGGAAGAGCGGATAAATAAAATCTAAAATTTGATGTAATATATAATCGTGACGAGATACTCTGGAAATGAGCGAGAAAATGGTGTTTCAGACAGGTTCGCCGGTAAGTGCTTCAGGTTCTTCGTCAAGAGGGCAATGTGGTGGATGGAAGGGATCACCTTCTTCTTATCTCCAATGATTGAGGAGGCTACGAACTCATCCCCAATTCATCCAGAATAGGTGATGACTAATTGGTTGATCTATTCCGGTCACACTGCTTTCGGAGCTTGAATGGGATTCCATTTCGGAATCTGAGTGACTTGAACTGATGACGAATTCCATTTCGTACGATTGGATAAAGGATTTTTTTTTCCCGATATGAAATGATTTTGGCTAACGGATGGTATTCTAATTACATAGAATATATATATATATATATATATATATATATATATATATATATATATATATATATATATATATATATATATATATATATATATATATATATATATATATATATATATATATATATATATAGATAGATCAAAAGATTTCGTACATTACGGAGGACTTTGCGGGATATGTCAGGCAAAGTTTAAAGTAACAGATACGATAAGATATGATTTAGTAGATATGATTTAGCAGATATGCTAAGATATGAATTTTTGTCTATACACTATTCATGCAATCAATGCAGCAAGACGTGTCTTAGACTAAAAATGATAAGCAGGTAATTTTCTGAGGATGATAAGTAGTTAATTTTCGACACAAAATGATAAGAAAAACTTTTGACATGCAGACACGGTCGAAGTCCAGACTCACTAATGCATCCTATCGACTTATCAGTTAGACACACTAATGCAGACCTGGTTCGCTAAGACCACCGCTCTGATACCAACTGAAATGACCCGTTCATATACATTATAAACGATTCACAATAATTGATTACATTGCGAGGTATTTGACCTCTATATGATACATTTTACAAACATTGCATTCGTTTTTAAAAGACAAAATTTCTTTACATCGAAAATTGACAGGCATGCATACCATTTCATAATATCCACTATCCAACTATAAATTGATTTAATAATAATCTTTGATGAACTCAATGACTCGAATGCAACGTTCTTCGAAATATGCTATGAAAGACTCCAAGTAATATCTTTAAAATGAGCAAATGCACAGCGGAAGATTTCTTTAACACCTGAGAATAAACATGCTTTAAAGTGTCAACCAAAAGGTTGGTGAGTTCATTAGTTTATCATAATCATTTATTTCCATCATTTTAATAAACCACAAGAATTTCATTTCCAGTTCTCATAAATATACGTCCCATGCATAGAGACAAAAATAATCATTCATATGGTGAACACCTGGTAACCGACATTAACTAGATACATATAAGAATATCCCCTATCATTCCGGGATCCTCCTCCGGACATGATATAAATTTCGAAGTACTTAAGCATCCGGTACTTTGGATGGGTTTGTTAGGCCCAATAGATCTATCTTTAGGATTCGCGTCAATTAGGGTGTCTGTTCCCTAATTCTTAGATTACCAGACTTTAATAAAAAGGGGCATATTCGATTTCGATCATTCAACCATATATTGTAGTTCAATTACTTGTGTCTATTTCGTAAAACAGTTATAAAAAACATCGCATGTATTCTCAGTCCCAAAAATATATATTGCAAAAGCATTTAAAAAGGGATTAATGAAACTCACGCATATAAATATTGTAAAACAGTTAATAAAGCATTTGCATGTATTCTCAGCCCAAAAACGTAAAGAGTAAAAGGGAGCAAATGAACTCACATACTGTATTTCGTAGTAAAAATACATATAACGTCATTGAACAAGCGCAAGGTTGGCCTCGGATTCACGAACCTAAATTAATTATATATAATTATGTGTTGGTCAATATTTGTCTAACAAATTAGGCCAAGTCATAGTGTACCACAATCCTAATGCTCGAGACTAATATGAAAAAGTCAACAAAAGTAAATTTGACTCAAAATAATTTCCAAAAATCTATACATGATTAATATGTAGTTTAAATATCGTCGTTTTATATTTTTAAATATTTTTAAAAGATTTATTAGAGTAAATAATATAATTTATTTGTTAATAAATAAAATTTTATATTAAATTTATATAATATAATATACTTTTATATATATTAAGTAATAAACTTTATAGGATTCATTCAATATCATAAAGATAATATGATAGGTATTATTAAAGTAAGTTATTACACGTAGTAAAATATGTTTGTATCACATATTTATTTGATAAAATAATATCTATAATGATAGTAAGTAAAAGTTGTATTATTTTGTAATAATAATTATTATTATAAAAATATCAATATTTATAATTACTAAGATGACATTATGATAAAACGATAATTCTAGTTATGCTAACTTTAATATTTACGATAATTTTTAATATTATCTTTAAAATAATAATTCTTTTTAAAATAATAATAATAATGATATTTTAAAGTAACAATGACATTTCTATTAAAATGATAATTTTTGTTAAAATGATAGTTTTAATACTAACGATATTTTTAATAATAATAGTAATGATAAAAATAATAAGAACGATAATTTTATCTAAATCAATATCTTATAATATTTTAATTTCATCATGATACTCTTACTCATTATTTCCTAATCATTTCGTTTAATAGCTTTTAATCGTCTTTTATATCGTGTTCATAATAATGATAATAATAGTAATCAAAATAATTAGGTGTTACAAATATTTGTTTTAATTGCACTAATATTAATAATGATAGTTACTATAACATTATTAACGATAATACTAATAATTATCTTAATGATAATATAGTAATAATAATAATAACAATAACAATAACCATTTTTAAATAATGATATATATATTAATAATGATAATAATAATAATAATAATACTAATAATAATAATAATAATAATAATAATAATAATAATTGGATAATAATAATAATACTAATTATAACTTTAACGATAATAACGATAGTAATAATAAAAAAATAACAATTTTTAATGATAAATCCATTTTATTGATAAAGATAATAATAATGATAATAATAAGATAAAACTAGAACGACGATAAAAACGACGATAATAATAATCATTTTTAATAAAAATATAGAAAATTCAATTGATTATAACTTCTAATCCGTTCATCGAAACCATTCGATATCTAAAGGAAAAGTCCTTAATTTTTCGCTAGCTTTCCAAGGACATGCATATCTTATACCTTATCTCAACCGATAGTGTAACTAATTCAAGATTCAACCTAACCTGTCTAAGGGCAATATCAAAAGTACAAGCATGCATAATCCTAAATACTCGAGCACTAGTCAGGGATACACTATTAGTATGTAAAAGTTAAATTATGAGTACTCACGTATCAATATTGAGATTCAATATTACAGGAAAGGTACGTAGACGCAACGAAAATGATAAACACTATATTGACCTCACGAGCATACCCATGAACCATACTCAATCACCTCCATAGCTATAACCCATAATTTCCTTAATCCTATCCTACTCGAAAAACAATTTCAAAATCACTCGAACAGCACTCCGTCGTAATATTTTATGTATACTAATAATATCTTGAAATAATACGGTGTAAATATATATATGTAAATCGATTGGGAGAGTTTAGAGAAAAATATTTTCAAGTTTATATGAAATAATGAAACCTATTGAATTCTATTTATAATAGATTTTTGAATTATTAAAGTGAATTATTAAAGTATGAATTATTAAAGTGAATTATTAAAGTATGAATTATTAAAGTGAATTATAAAGTATGAATTATTAAAGTGAATTATTAAGGTATGAATTATTAAAGTGAATTATTAAAGTATGAATTATTAAAGTGAATTATTAAAGTTAAAGTAAAGTAAAAATAAAGTAAAAGTAAAGTTTAAGTATAGTAAAAGTATAAAACTATATACGTATAATACGCGTATAAATATATATAATATTAATTTAAATCGTTATATATATTTTATAAAATAAAATATAAATATCGTTATCTTTATCATACTAGTTAAGTAATGAGTTGTCAAAAGTGGTTCTAGATATTTATAAAAGTTATATACATTTTAATAATAAAGTTCTTTTTAAACTGAAAACGTTTTTGTACGTTTGAAACTAAATAGATCAATCGAGTCTTTATGAGATTCAATCTTCCACTATCCTTTGTCTAGTTCTCAATGATTGACAATTTGTTCTTATTTATAAATCACTTTACCATTTTCTGAATATTGTTAAAATGGAAAGATTTCTCAAATCAACGCGGGCCTTTCAACAGAGACTTGTAATCATAATTCAATATATCTAATAATTCAATCATTTGATCTTATCTTCTAATTTCATTGATAAATATTTTGAAATAGATACAATCATATAAAGTATTTAATCTAATATTTTATTTACGTTTCAAGTTATAATATATATACACATATACATATATAATCATATTCGTTTAATGGTTCGTGAATCGTTGGAACTTGGTCGAGGTTGAATGAATGTATGAACATAGTTTAAAATTTTTGAAATTTAACTTAACAAATATTGCTTATCGTGTCGGAAACATATAAAGATTAAAGTTTAAATTTGGTTGGAAATTTCCGGGTTGTCACACATATTACCATTATTAATGAGATTTCTATTATTATTATTATTATTATTATAAGTACTAGTATTAACAAAATCATTATTCATATTATTATTAATAAAGTTATTATTATTAGTAAATTATTATTATCAAAACTATCTTTTTAAACAAATAAATATTCTGTACTTAAAATATACTTAATACATATATTATAATTATAATAATAGTTTATATACCATAAATCAAACATATTAATATTAGTTATATAAATACTTATATATAACAAACTAATAATTTTTTTTTTATATATATATATATAGATATATCAATATAACTAAATATATAGATATTAAACATTTTTTTTAAATATACATAACATTAAGTTATAATTTATACTAACATATTATAATAACACTATTTATTATTTAGAAATTTATTCGATTACAAATATATGTGTTAATATGTATATACATAATATAGGTTCGTGAATCCGAGGCCAACCCTGCATTGTTCAGTTGTTTAATGTCGTCACATGTATTTTTACTACAAAATACATTAGGTGAGTTTCATTTTCCTTTTTACCCTTTATATTTTTGGGCTAAGAATACATGCGCAACTTTTATAACTGTTTTATGAAATAGACACAAGTAATCGAAACTACATTATATGGTTGAATGATCGAAGTCGAATATGCCCCTTTTTATTAAGTCTGGTAATCTAAGAATTAGGGAACAGACACCCTAATTGACGCAAACTCTAAAGATAGATCTATCGGGCCCAACAAGCCCCATCCAAAGTACCGGATGCTTTAGTACTTCGAAATTTATATCATGTTCGAAGGAGGATCCCGGAATGATGGGGATATTCTTATATGCATATTGTTAATGTCGGTTACCAGGTGTTCAATCCATATGAATGATATTTTTTTCTCTATGTATGGGACGTATGTTTATGAGAAATGGAAATATGAAATCTTGTGGTCTATTAAAATTATGAAATGATTATTTATGTTAAACTAATGAACTCACCAACCTTTTGGTTGACACTTGAAAGCATGTTTATTCTCAGGTTTGAAAGAAATCTTCCACTGTGCATTTGCTCATTTTAGAGACATTACTTGGAGTCATACATGACATATTTCAAAAGACATTGCATTCAAGTCGTCGAGTTCATCAAGATTATTATTAAGTCAATTATAGTTAAATATATTATGAAATGGTATGCATGACGTCAACTTTCGATGTAATGAAAGATTGTCTTTTCAAAAACGAATGCAATGTTTGTAAAATGTATCATATAGAGGTCAAGTACCTCGCGATGTAATCAACTGTTGTGAATCGTTTATAATAGATATGGACTTCATCTGAATGGATTAGGACGGGTCCTTTCACTACGAGCATTCCATCGAACCTTAACAATTGGTATCTTGTTTTTCTTAAGCCTTTTAACCTCACGATCCATTATTTCGACGGGTTCTTCGATGAATTGAAGTTTTTCATTGATTTGGATTTCGTCTAGCGGAATAGTGAGATCTTCTTTAGCAAAACATTTCTTAAAATTCGAGACTTGAAAAGTGTTATGTACAGCCGCGAGTTGTTGAGGTAACTCAAGTCGGTAGGCTACTGGTCTGACACGATCTATAATCTTGAATGGCCCGATGTACCTTAGATTTAGTTTCCCCCATTTACCAAATCGAACAACACCTTTCCAAGGTGAAACCTTAAGTATGACCACCTCTCCAATTTCAAATTCTATATCTTTTCTTTTAATGTCCGCGTAGTTCTTTTGTCGACTT
The DNA here is from genome assembly GCF_046630445.1 of Rutidosis leptorrhynchoides. Classification (NCBI taxonomy): domain Eukaryota; kingdom Viridiplantae; phylum Streptophyta; class Magnoliopsida; order Asterales; family Asteraceae; genus Rutidosis; species Rutidosis leptorrhynchoides. The sequence continues at coordinate 311,888,169 of NC_092335.1, read as the reverse complement.
TGGGCGGTTTTTAACCCTTGTTGAATTTGAATGATCTTCTCTATGGTTTCTTGAATAATTTCTGGACCCGTAATCTGTCTATCCCCAACTTCACTCCAATAAATCGAAGACCTGCACTTTCTACCATAAAGTGCCTCGAATGGTGCCATCTCAATACTCGAATGATAACTGTTGTTGTAGGAAAATTTTGCTAATGGTAGATGTCGATCCCAGCTGTTTCCAAAGTCAATAACACATGCTCGTAGCATGTCTTCAAGATTTTGTATAGTCCTCTCACTTTGCCCATCGGTTTGTGGATGATAGACAGTACTCATGTCTAGACGAGTTCCCAATGCTTGTTGCAAAGTCTGCCAGAATCTTGAAACAAATCTGTCATCCCTATCAAAGATAATAGAGATTGGTATTCCATATCTGGAGACAACTTCTTTCAAGTATAATCGTGCTAATTTCTCCATTTTATCATCTTCTCTCATTGGCAGAAAGTGTGCTGACTTGGTGAGACGATCGACTATTACCCAAATAGTATCATAACCACTTGCAGTCCTTGGCAATTTAGTAATGAAATCCATGGTAATGTTTTCCCATTTCCATTCCGGGATTTCAGGTTGTTGAAGTAGACCTGATGGTTTCTGATGTTCAGCTTTGACCTTAGAACACGTCAAATATTCTCCTACGTATTTAGCAATATCGGCTTTCATTCCCGGCCACCAAAAGTGTTTCTTGAGATCTTTGTACATCTTCCCCGCTCCGAGATGTATCGAATATCTGGTTTTATGTGCTTCCTTATGTACCATTTCTCTCACATCTCCAAATTTTAGTGCCCAAATTCTTTCAGCCCTATACCGGGTTCCGTCTTCCCGAATATTAAGATGTTTATCCGATCCTTCGTTTATTTCATTCTTCAAATTTCCCTCTTTTAAAACTCCCTGTTGCCCTCCTTTATTTGAGTAGTAAGGTTAGTACGAATAATTATATTCATAGCTTTTACCCGCATAGGTTCTCTGTCTTTTCTACTCAAAGCGTCGGCTACCACATTCGCCTTTCCTGGGTGGTAACGAATCTCAAAATCGTAATCATTTAACAATTCAATCCACCTACGCTGCCTCATGTTCAGTTATTTCTGTTTAAATATATGTTGGAGACTTATGTGGTCAGTATATATAATACTTTTGACCCCATATAAGTAGTGCATCCAAGTCTTTAATGAAAAAACAACAGCGCCCAATTCCAAATCGTGAGTCGTATAATTTTGCTCATGAATCTTCAATTGTCTGGACGCATAAGCAATTACCTTCGTTCATTGCATTAATACGCAACCGAGACCTTGTTTTGAGGCATCACAATATATCACAAAATCATCATTCCCTTCAGGCAATGACAATATAGGTGCCGTAGTTAACTTTTTCTTCAACAATTGAAACGCTTTCTCCTGTTCATCTTTCCATTCAAATTTATTCCCTTTATGCGTTAATGCAGTCTAGGGTTTTGCTATTTTGGAAAAATCTTGGATGAACCTTCTGTAGTAACCAGCCAGTCCTAAAAATTGGCGTATATGCTTCGGAGTTTTCGGGGTTTCCCATTTTTCAATGGTTTCAATCTTTGTCGGATCCACCTGAATACCCTCTTTGTTTACTATGTGACCGAGGAATTGAACTTCTTTCAACCAAAATGCACACTTTGAAAACTTAGCGTACTGTTTTTCTTTCCTCAGCAACTATAGCACTTTTCTCAAATGTTCTTCGTGCTCTTGATCATTCTTTGAGTAAATGAGTATGTCATCGATGAAAATAATGAAAACTTGTCAAGGTATGGTCCATACACTATGTTCATGAGGTCCATGAACACAGCTGGTGCGTTAGTCAATCCAAACAGCATAACCATAAACTCGTAATGACCATAACACGTTCTGAAAGCAGTCTTCGGAATATCATCCTCCTTCACCCAGTTTTGATGATACCCAGAATGTAAATCAATCTTCGAATAAAATGACGAGCCTTGTAGTTGATCAAATAAGTCGTCGATTCTCGGTAGTGGGTAACGGTTCTTGATGGTAAGTTTGTTCAACTCTAGGTAGTCGATACACAACCTGAATGTACCATCCTTCTTTTTGACAAACAAAACAGGAGCTCCCCATGGTGATGTACTTGGTCGTATGAAACTACGCTCTAATAGTTCTTGTAGTTGGCTTTGAAGTTCCTTCATTTCACTGGGTGCGAGTCTGTATGGAGCACGAGCTATTGGTGCAGCTCCTGGTACAAGATCTATTTGAATTTCAACGGATCGGTGTGGAGGTAGTCCCAGTAATTCTTTCGAAAATACATCGGGAAATTCTTTTGCTACGGGAACATCATTGATGTTCTTTTATTCGGTTTGTACTTTCTCAACATGTGCTAGCACAGCATAGCAACCTTTTCTTATTAGCTTTTGCACCTTCAAATTACTAATAAGATTTGGCTTCGCGTTGCTCTTTTCTCCGTACACCATTAAGGATTTTCCTTCTTCTCGTACAATGCGAATTGCATTTTTGTAACATACGATTTCTACTCTCTCCTTTTTCAACCAGTCCATGCCAATTATCACATCAAAACTCCCTAACTCTACTGATATCAAATCAATCTTAAACGTTTCGCTAACTAGTTTAAATTCTCGATTCCGACATATTTTATCTGCCAAAATTAATTTAACGTTTGCTAATTCGATTAAAAATATAATATTCATAGGCGTCAATGGACCACTTAATTTAGCACAAAAATCTCTACTCATATAGCTTCTATCCACACCCGAATCAAATAAAACATAAGCAGGTTTTTCATGGATAAGAAACGTACCCGTAACAAGCTCCAGGTCTTCCTGCGCTTCTTCCGCATTAATGTTAAAAACTCTCCCACGGCTTTGCCCATTATTATTTCCCTGGTTTGGGCACGTAGTTTTGTAGTGGCCCTTCTTCCCGCATCCATAACAAATAATGTGGGCATTACTTGTTCCTTTACCCGCTGGTCCATAAATTTTGCACTTCGTTGCATCATGCCCCTTTCTATTACATTTGATACATGATGCCGAACAAAAAGTAGTTGGATAGTACCCTTCACACCTTAGGCACGGAATTTTCTGGTTTTGATTGCCAGTGTTGTTATTGAGATTGTTGTTGGGATTGTTGTTGTTGCGGTTGGTATTGTTGTTGGGACGATTGTTGTAGTTGTTGTTGTTGGGATGGTTTTTGTTGCGTTTGTTGTTGCGAAAAATGGTACGATTGTAGTTGTGATTGTTGTGTTGATTGTTGACGCGATAGTTACTGTTGTTGTGTTGGTGACCCTTGTCACTATTTTCTTCTCAATTTCTCTTGACTTGTTTCATTTTGGCCTCCTCGGCCGCCTGCTCTTTAATCCTTCTCTCAATCTAGTTTATAAGTTTTTGAGCCATTTGGCTTGCCTTTTGCATTGAAGTGGGCGCGCTTGCACTCACATCCTCCTGAATTCTCTCTGGTAACCCCTTTACAAATGCATCGATCTGCTCTTCTTCATCTTCGAACACTCTTGGGCACAATAAACACAACTCGGTGAATCGTTGTTCGTATGTGGTGATATCGAATCCTTTCATTCGTAATTCTCTAAGCTCTGTCATGAGCTTATTGACTTCATTTTTGGGACGGTACTGCTCGTTCATCAAGTGTTTGAATGCTGACCACGGTAGTGCGTAAGCAGCATCTTGTCCCACTTGTTCGAGATAGGTGTTCCAGCATGTTAACGCAGTACCTGTGAAGTTATGTGTGGCGTACTTTACCTTATCTTCTTTAGCACATTTGCATATAGTAAACACAGATTCGACCTTCTCGGTCCATCGTTTCAGTCCGACTGGTCCTTCAGTTCCATCGAATTCCAGAGGTTTACAGGCAGTGAAAGCATTGTAGGAGCATCCTACACGGTTTCCTGTGGAGTTAACTCCACTGCTAGACCCTGAGTTATTGTTGTTGTTTTGCATTGTAGCCTGTACTACATCTATATTTGCTGCAAGGAAAGCACGGAAGTCTTCCTCACTCATGTTCAAGTTCTGAAGAGTAGTCGGTGCCATTTCCTTCAAAAATAGCCAAAAGAATTAAGTTAATCATATAGAATATTAAGAGTAGTCAATAGTATTCCGTAGCATAATATGAACTCATTTATAAAAGCTTTTTCTTCATATTAGCGTTTTATAAGTTTTAATTCGGGTAATACCTACCCGTTAAGTTCATACTTAATAGCTAACATACAATTCAACTACTACAATTCTATATGAAAAACTGATTATAATAATATTTCACGTTCAAACTTTTATACAATATTTTACAAACTTACAATACCGCTATTTTACATATAGCATGAAATATAGCATACAATAACTTTGATACACAGTAGTTTCGAAGACAATCCTAGTTAATACGCAAGTCGTTCAACAAAGACAATAAAGACACGTAATTCATAAGTCCAGAAACAAGTCATGCATTCTGGTTGTACTAATATTATATCCCATCCTTGGTTATGTGGCAGATAACCATTGTGACCGTTAGCTAGGCAGCATGTTGTAACGTCGTCAAAAGGACGAGGGTTTCGTAATGCCCAACAGCCCCGTAACAATCTAAAAACCTTGTTTCTCACCCCAACTACCGAATCCGTCACTTGTGGGAAGGTTTTATTTAAAAGTTGTAATCCGATGTTCTTTTTCTCACTTTAGTGAGAAGCAAACATCACTAACCCGTAAGCATAACATGCTTCTTTATGTTGCATGTTAGCAGCTCTTTCTAAAGCACGAAGTCCTATGTTGGGATATGTTGAGTTAAAATAGGTTCTTAACCCGTAGCGTAAAATTGTACTTGGGTTCCCCGCATTTAACGCTTTAAAAAAAACACAGCGTAACTTAAGGTCTCCCAATGTGATATACCCCATCTTTCAAAATAAAGCCTTTTATAAACTAAGGCATTCCTGGAACGTTCTTCAAATGTTCTACAAACTAATTTTGCCGTAAACAATTGTGCCGACGAATTCTGACCGACTCTAGACAAGATTTCATCAATCATGTCCCCGGGTAGGTCTTCTAAAATTTTTGGTTGTCTATCCTTAACATCCATTTTGTGTTTTTATACTGTAAAAATAGACGAGGGTTATATTTATAAAAGATAGATAACAAACAATACAAGCAATTTTTACATATAACATAAAAGTACAAGCACACTTTAATATATATATATATATATATATATATATATATATATATATATATATATATATATATATATATATATATATATATATATATATATATATATATATATATATATATATATATATATATATATTACACATCATGGTTACTACTCTTCATTCTGACTCACTTGTTTCTTCCTCTTCGGACTTGGTTCGTTTCGCTAATTTCCTATGGATATATGGTGCTCCCCTAATAAGAGCCGTTCTTTTCACAAATGGTCTAGAAGGACCCGGTGGCTTAGATGTTCCCATGTTATAGCTAAAACTTAAGAAATACGGGTGTTGACGGTATTTTCCATCGGGACATTTCATGTTAACATAGAGGTCATCGGGGTTGAACTCGGGTTTTTCTATTTTTATGCCTTTTCCCTTATTGTTTTTTCTAGCTTTTTCAAATTGTATCGGGGTAATTTCTATAACATCATCGGAATCCTCATCGGGATCCGATTCATCAAAAAATTGGTAATCTTCCCAATATTTTGCTTCCTCGGCGGAAACACCATTGACTATTATTAATTTTAGTCCATTGATTGAGGATTTTCTTTTATTTATCTGTTTTTTTGTGGTTCTTAATATTTCCCCCTTCGGAATCTCTTCTTCCGGTTCCTCCTCTTCCGGTTCCTCTTCTTCCGGTTCCTCCTCTTCCGGTTCCTCTTCGGGAATTTGTGAATCTTCCCAATATATATTCGACTCGTCATTATTATTAGGTGAGTCGATGGGATTTGTACTAGAGGTAGACATCTATCACACAATATCAAACACGTTAAGAAATTAATATATCACACAATATTTACATGTTAACAATATATAGTTTACAACAAAAAAAAATGTTAACCAATCGTTTTTCAAGTGAACACGGTCAAAGTCCAGACTCACTAATGCATCCTAACGAACTCGATAAGACACACTAATGAAAATTTCTGGTTCTCTAAGACCAACGCTCGGATACCAACTGAAATGTCCCGTTCATATCGATTATAAACGTTCCATATTAATTGATTTCGTTGCGAGGTTTTGACCTCTATATGAGACGTTTTTCAAAGACTGCATTCGATTTTAAAACAAACCATAACCTTTATTTTATCGATAAAGGTTTAAAAATATTACGACGATTATCAAATAATGATAATCTAAAATATGGTGTTTTCACACGACTAATACATAATGGTTTACAATAATATTACACATCAACTTAAGTCTTCGAATGCAGTTTTTAAACAATATTATACAAGCATGCTGACTCCAACTCTTATCCATACATTAGCATGCAATAGTGGAAGCTCTTAATAATCACCTGAGAATAAACATTCTTAAAACGTCAACAAAAATGTTGGTGAGTTATAGGTTTAACCTATATATTTATCAAATTATAACAATTGACCACAAGATTTCATTTTTTTGTCATACATATACATCTCATATCAGGCATTTCGCAAACTGCATAGAGAATAAAATTCATTCATATGTTGAACACCTGGTAACCGACCTTAACAAGATGCATATAGAATATCCCCATCATTCCGGGACTCTCATCGGATATGATAAATCGAAGTACTAAAGCATCCGTAACTCGAATGAGGCTTGTTGGGCCAAATAGATCTATCTTTAGGATTCGCGTCAATTAGGGGCCATTTCCCTAATTCTTAGGCTACCAAGCTAAAAAGGGGCATATTCAGTTCGATAATTCAACATAGAAAGTATTTTCGGTTACTTGTGTCTATTTTGTAAAATATTTATAAAACTGCATGTATTCTCATCCCAAAAATAATATATTTTTAAAAGTGGGACTATAACTCATTTTCACAGATTTTTCCTTCGTTGGAAAAGACTTGGCCACTGGTCAATTCACGAACCTATAACAAATATGTACATATGTATCAAAGTATGATTGAAATATATTCACAACATTTTTTATTACGTTTTTATGATTTAAGTTTATTAAGTTAGCAGTTCTCGTTAGTAACCTACAACTAGTTGTCCACAGTTAGATGTACAGAAATAAATCAATATATATTATCTCGAATTAATCTATGACCCAGTGTATACAAGTCTCAGGCTAGATCATAACTCAAAGTATATATATTATTTTGGAATCAACCTCAACCCTGTATAGCTAACTCAAGCATTACTGCATATAGAGTGTCTATGGTTGTTCCGAAATATATATATATATATATATATATATATATATATATATATATATATATATATATATATATATATATATATATGGGTCGATATGATATGTCAAAACATTGTATACATGTCTATGGTATCCCAAGATTACATAATATGTATAATATAAATTAGTTAGTCTAGGTTAGTCTAAAACTATCAAATTTATCCAATTTTGTTTTACGCGTCATTTCTTCGTTTCAAATCCATTTTGAGTGATTCAAGTTGCTATGGTTTCATAATGAACTAAAATTTATAATACTAAACAGAAAAAGTATAAGTTTATAATTTGAAATACAGGTTACAAGTCATTCTTTAAAGAGGTAGTCATTTCCATCGAAAGAAAGACATCTTGATGACCTTTTTGAAAAACATACTTTCACTTTGAGTTTAACCATGATTTTTGGATATAGTTTCATGTTCATAAGAAAAATAATTTTCCCAGAAGAACAACTTTTAAATTAAAGTTAATCATAGTTTTTAATTATCAAACCCAAAACAGCCCGCGGTGTTACTACAACGGCGTATGTCCGGTTTTACGGTATTTTTTCGTGTTTCCAGGTTTTAAATCATTAAGTTAGCATATCATATAGATATAGAACATGTGTTTAGTTGATTTTAAAAGTTAAGTTAGAAGGATTAACTTTGTTTGCGAACAAGTTTAGAATTAACTAAACTATGTTCTAGTGATTACAAGTTTAAATCTTCGAATATGATAGTTATATATATATGAATCGAATGATGTTATGAACATCATTACTACCTCAAGTGTAGTAGGTAAACCTACTGGAAATGATGAAAAATAAACTTGAGCTTCAAAGGATCTTCGATGACTTGGAAGTTCTTGAAGTAGAATCATGACACGAAAACAAGTTCAAGTAAGATTACTACTTGAATTAAGATAGTTATGTTTATAGAAATTGAACCAAATCTTGAATATGATTCTTACCTTTGATTTAGAATGAAAACCTATTGAGATTAACAAAAGTTTCTTGATCTTGGATGATTACTTGGAATGGATTTGAAAGCTTAGAAGTAATCTAGCAAGTTTGAAAGATTTATTGAAGTGTTCTTGAATGGTTGTTTTTATGATGATTAAAGCTTGTAATTAAAGATAAAAGTTGATGAAAATGATTGGAGATGATCAAGTATGATGTTAGGAATATTTTGAGAGAGAATTTGGAGTGTAAGTATGAGAAAACGGAATGAAAAAATGAGGTGAAATCATAAAAACGTTTTTAATCATTATAAAGAAAGAAAAAATTCTTATGTTTGTTTTCTTGCTAAATAATTCATGCTAGTTGACAAATGGTTGGTTCCACATGTTCCTTAATCATTTAAGGCTACTAAGGAGCAGATTTTTATGTGTATATACCAATATTGTGTACATCCAGGAGCTGGGTATTGTACGAGTACGAATACGGTTGCATATGAGTAGAATTGTTGATGGAAATGTATGAGGATGTAATGGTAAGAATTTTTGTTAAGTAGAAGTACTTTGATATGTGTCTTGAAGTCTTTCAAAAGTGTACTAATACATCTAAATACACTACATGTATATACATTTTAACTGAGTCGTTAAATCATCGTTAGTCGTTACATGTAAGTGTTGTTTTGAAACCTTTAAATTAACGATCTTGTTAAATGTAATTAATTTATTGTTATTATACTTAAATGAAATGTTAAATTGTTATGTTAACATGATAACATGGTGTATGAATATATCTTAACATCATATATATATGTTAAAATACTATTACAACGATAATCGTTACACATATGTATTGTTTCGAAATCCTTAAGTTAGTAGTCTCATCTTACTCATGTAGTTCATTGTTAATACACTTAATGATATATGTAATTATCATTTCATGATGTTAAACATAGTGTATTAATATCTTAATTTGATACATATGTATTTAGTAAGACGTTGTTATAACGATAATCATTATATATATCGTTTCGAGTTTCCTTAATTCAATAGTCTCATTTTATGTATATAACTCATTGTTAATATACCTAGTGAGATACTTTCTTATCATAATATCATGTTAACTATATATATATATATATATATATATATATATATATATATATATATATATATATATATATATATATATATATATATATATATATATAATTTTTACAAGTTTTAACGTACGTGAATCGCCGGTCAACTTGGGTGGTCAAATGTCTACATGAAACTCATTTCAAATAATCAAGTCTTAACAAGTTTGATTGCTTAACATGTTGGAAATATTTAATCATGCAAATATAGTTTTCATTTAATATATAAACATGGAAAAGTTCGGGTCACTACAGATGAAGCTTAATTTGTAGGAGTGGTGTATCTTTTGATTTTTATTTGAAGACATGGTCAAGGATTGCCACCCCACCATTGCCCAATTGATGAGATGAAGTTGTTTGAAGCAATAAGTTTGAAGTTTGATGGTTTGTGAAAGAAGAAGAGGAGGAGATTAATGCTTGGTCCTAGGCGAGCGCAAGTATTTGGAGGACATTTGAGCCTTCAAAGTGCATACTCATAGAGGTATCCCTTATTACTCAACTTTTGCACTTTCGTTGAATTCATTAGCTTGTTCATATTTGCTAGAGGCGTTTCTCCAAGTCTTGTTTGTTGTTATGCTTACTTGAGGACAAGCAAGGTTCAAATGTAGGGGGTTTGATATTGCTCAAATACACAATGTTTCTCACGCAATATCTACCTCATTCTACTCGGTTTTTTTTATAGCATTTGTGCTTTAAAAGTAAAGAAATTGGGATTAGTCGCGTTATGAGTGCTACTGCAGTTTTGGTTATGAATTTGGTGTAAAATTGAGCAATGTGTGTGAAAAAGATCAAGAAAACTTCAAAGTGTTGGAAATGGCCTAAGAACGATGTTCCCGATATCCAGAATGGCGTTCCACTCAAAAGAACGGCGTTCCAAAACCTAGAACGATGTTCCACCTGGAGAAAAAGGGCATTCCAAGCCAAGAACGACGTCCCATTACAAAGTAATGGAAATAGAAAATTTGGGCACTTAGAGGACGAATTAGGAACGACGTTCCTATTTATTGGAACGACATTCCAGTTGAACGACCACCAGAACGACGTTCTTGAAAGAAGAACGACGTTCCACTGGGTAATTCTGGGCAGTTTTTGTGAAGGAGTATAAATAGAATAAGATGAGGGTTTTTCTCATATAGTTAGATAACAGCTCATAACATCACATAGTGTAGTAATTAGGGTTTGGTAGCTGGATAATTAAGGTTTTCATCAAGTTTCTATCAATTTTCAACATCTACATCAAGGATTAGAGGCTAGCTCAAGATCTAGGGCTTGTTCTTCTTCATCATCTTCTTCTTCTTCATCTAGTTCAATTTGTAATTTTCATAAGTTTGGTACAATCTTATCTTTATTATTGTATAATGGTGTTTGAATCTACTTCTATTACTTGTATTGTTCTTGTTCTATCCATGTTTGGCTAGATTTTGAGTTGTACACTTGATTATGAAGCTTGTAAGCTAAGGATTGTTCATATTTATGTTATTGATTGTGTTTGGATGAATCTATCAGTTGATGATTATGATTTGTTGTTAGAATTAGCTAAAAGATCCTTTGCTATCTTTGTTTTGGTTTACTTTGATTATATTAGTTGTGTAGCTTCTGTTAAGGATTTGATTAGTGAAGCAACTTGTACTTCAACACTTAGGTGATCTAGACAATCAAATTAGGAATTTTAAGGGATTGATTTCTTGATTTGGATTGGTTTTCAATTGGTTCTTAGTCAAAATAGTGAAGTTTGGTTTTCTTAAGGGATTTTGATCACCAAAGGGTTTTAGGGGACTTTAACCCAAGCTAAGTACTAATGATAATTGGATGATTCAACTAGATCTAATCGATATAAGGTTATGGGAATTTGCATGTGTTAATTTGATCATTAGAACATCTAGTAGGGATACTAGTACAAAGTTTGAACACAATTAGATCTTAAGTGAACAAAAGAACAATCTGAATGCTTCAGTCAAGTGTGCATGCTTTTATTATTGATAACTACTTAATCATTTCTAGTTTTTAGTTAATTTGCAATTGTTTTTCTTATTATCTCAAAATATAAAACCCCCAACCAAACAAACTTTAGAATGATTATGAGTTTCAATCGATTCAACTAGCAATTACCGCTCTTTTGGGACGAATCTTAAATGGAAATCTTGCTAATTACAACTACCGAGTTATTGTTTCTCGAATGCTTGTTACATAGTTGAGTCCAAGTTTGAATATAAATATAAAAGAAATTATGTATGTTTGTGAGAGCATATCAGAGAACCTCAAATCCGTAGGTGAATGCTAGCTGCGTTTTTCTTATGTGTGTGTAGAGAAGATTTTGGTTTTGTGGGTGCTTTTTTCAATACCATAGGCTTGGTATTTATAGTGCAAACGTAATCCCTTTAAAAAGGAAACGATTTACAAAATCTACCAAAAAGGAAACGATTCATTCTTGGTGAACAAGTAAATAGTTTTCTTGGAAAAAAGGAAAACGTTTTTCTTGACCGGAAAGTCAATAAATGTATTGCAAAAACCGGCTCGCACAAGCCCGGATTTTCGAAGCTGCATTCGTGTTCGCAGGCACGCATTGTTTCAGAAAATTTCCTAGCCCGAATTCCATAACTGCACCACCCCCTATGCGCGCGTAGGCAAAGGAGTAAAAAGTACACGCAAGATGTTAACATAGCTTGGAGTGAAAACCTAATATATAATGCATTATCATATATTAAAATGTGTGTAAACTTGGTTAAAAACACACTTTATTTGACCAAAATTTCCAAAAATTAGTTTAGCTATTCTATTTGGCTTGCTTATGTTTTGATATCTTTAGTCTAATTTCACTTTAGTTTACGTTTCTTTGTGTTTATGAGGCTATAAGGTGTGCTTATAACTCTTGCTCTTCATTGTAATTCTTTTATTATTCATTAATAAAAGCTTCGCTATGGCAACTCTTTACTCAAAAAGGGCATACATAGAAGAAGCATAATTTGATTTTTCAAAGTGGATTATAAGGAGTGGCAATTAGATACAAACTATTTTTTCTCCTGCAAGCAGCTCCAAGAGTCTCACTCATGTCCAATTCTTCTGGCTTTATGTCTTTAGGTATTTTCCAGTCATAGTAATAGAGTAGATGAGATAAAATAATTTCAACTGTCGCCAAACCAAAAAAACTACCCGGACACATCCTCCTTCCGGCCCCAAATGGAAGATACTCCAAATTTTTTCCAAAGAAATCAATACTACTGTTTACAAACCTCTCGGGTAGAAAACATTCTGGATCCTGCCAAAATTCAGGATCCCTTGCAAGAGCCCATGCATTAATTATGACCCTTGTTTTTACAGGTATGACATATCCGTTAATCTCACAATTTTCACGACATTCTCTAGGAAGCAATAATGGAACGACGGGATGCAATCTCATAGTTTCTTTGATCACCAGCTTTAGATACTTCAATTCTTGTATATCATTTTCTTGTACCGATTCTTTTCCCTTAAAAACTTCTCGCACTTCAGCTTGTGCTTTTTTCAAGACATCAGGGTTCCTTATGATTTCGGACATGGCCCATTCCACAATTGATGTTGAAGTATCAGTTCCAGCAATAAAGACATCCTGCATAAATTACGTCATTAGTTCAATTTTGATAACTTTTTGAATTGACTTAGCTTATTTTAGGTAGTCACGGCCAAATTAAAAAGAAAAAGAAAAAGAATACAAATCTGAAGAGATCAAAGAGTAATTTCATCATTTTCTCTTTTTGAAGAAATACCAACAACTATTGTTCATATGAAATACTGGCTTGGGAATACCCGAGTTATTGATCGATCCTTTTTTATTTTGTTAAGATGAACTGAAGCAAGAATTAGATTTGTCATCATTAAAGTTTGCAACTCATGATTCTGTTTTATCATCATCAATTCAGTCATACGATAACGTTTTTTCTTTTTGTGATCAATATATTGATGCAATTAAATTAATGCCTAGAGGTCCTCTCCATGTATCCATCTAGAAACTAGGCCTTCTCAAGAAACGAAAGGTTAAAAAGGAAAGAGGGGTTGACATCATACGTGTATCAAAGTATATTAATAGAGTGTCACGAATTTATAATTCATTGCTACTGTATATTTTTTTTTGAAAGGCAAGCAATTTTTATTATTATACAAAGAACAGTACACGAGAAAACCTAGCAAGGAGCTAGAAAAACACGAACCTACATACAACCACAAAATTAGAACGCACACACAAACACGACTATATGGGGCACACAATCACGAAGTAATAAAGACACACGAAACGAAACCTAATAAAACTAAGTTTCTGAGTCCGATGACGCACAAGAAGAGCAACACGAGCAACAACCACAAACCATCTCCGCGTTATTCATCACATTATCGATAAAGTATCTGTCTTGCCATCGGAATTTATCTCGACGTTGGTTGCGCTTCATATTACATCGACCCCACACATGTTTAATAAAGTGACTTTTGATCAAAGGAAGAGTTTTTTTCCTTTTAACACGAAAGCGAGCTACCGAGGTATGTAAATCATCACAATCTTTTTCTATTGGGCTAGGGTCACTCAGGTGGCGGTCGTCTGAGCCCAGGTCCATTCCATTAGTGGCCTGATTATATCCACTTGAAGAATCTGGCCCATTATGAGAATCTGGCCCAGTTTGTTGTTGAAAAGAAATCGGATGGGGAACTGAAACAGGGTCACGCGTGCTTTCCCTATCCTCAAAAACAGTACCTTCAACATCGAACCTTTCACTCGTGCTTTCACTATCCTCGAACTCTCTACCTGTAACCTCGATGTTCGCAAAAGGAGGTCTCGATGATTGGGAAACATCGGTTGGGTCACCCTTTAATTTGAATTCAGGTGGAGGAATCGAGGCAGGATAGTCCACGGCCGGCGACTGAGTACCGGAATCAACCGGCAAACTTTCTCTATCCTCGAAGCCTTTACCTTCAACCACGTCTCGGTCATGACAATCAGGTGAAGTCTCTGTCTTCCCTTCTTCATCGCCGACGGCCGGTGACTGAGTACCAGAATCAACGTCATCATCATCATCACCGTCATCATCATCAACGTCATCATCATCATGACAGTCCACCGGCGTGAACTCCCCTTCTTCAACGTCATCATCATCATCGACATATGTGGTAGGTTTAACGTTCTGATAAACTTTCACATCTTCAACACAATTTGCACCCTTATTAGGCTGGACATCAGACGATTATGAAATTGGACCCATTCCAGACGCTTCATTGTCACCCGCTTCATTGTCTGGTTCTGAAATTGGACCCATTCTGAAATTGGACCTACAATTTGCACCCACATTAGAACCCTTGACTGGTTCTGATTGAATCTCAGAGCCACCATCATCGAACCGGGACTTATTTATTTCGACCAGAGACCACGAAAATCGGTCCTTGTTAAAACTGAAAACCAGCTTATGATTGTTCACAGATTCCGGGAGGTCAAAATCAATCCATTTACCCCCGACTTTAATCTCGATACGGTATGTATTACTGTGCTGATATAAATTGGTTTGTTTGTTAGATCCAGCAAGAGAGTCTGCGAAGGATTTACCTTCCCAAATATTTGGATTTGACGGGATTGATGGGTTTGACGAAACACGACTCCAAGGAGCATGAGGAAAATCATCAAAGTCATCGATCTTCAGCTTGGAATCACGACCATAATCTTCTGCAGTCAGGTTAGAAACTCGACCATTAACCCGAGCACTTTTGGAAACATTTCTCTCTATGGCCTTGTAGGCACGAATCCACCTCCCGTTGACTTGAATGTTGTTTAGATCTTTTGTGAATGAATCGATGTCAGAAATGCCACCAAATCTGACGTACCCGAAGCGTTGACCACTCGACAATCTTTTCCGAGCAAAGTACACGTCATTGAGATCCCCATAGTTCTCGTATATTCTCCGACAATCATCTCGAGACCAAGAATCCGGAAAGTTGAATATCAAAAACGAGGTAACACGACTCTCACTCGACTTTGTAAACGAAGAACCATTTGGCTTCGACATTGGGATTACATCGTCTTCGACCAGAGGACTGGCCGGAGGAATGGGAGTATGAACGGAATAGGTGGTGGTTGAAATGGTTTTTTTGGTTTTTATATCAATTAGGTGGTTTCTTAATAATTCATAATAACCTAAACTTTAATGTATATAGTTTATGCAATTTGTACTTCCCGTGTTATATATAGGGGCAGGATCAATGCGGAAGTAACCAATCGGGGGGAAGCAAGGGGAAGCAAAAAAAAAAAAAATTCATTTTTTTTTAAAAATTTTTTTTTCCGGCATCAAGATCACACGAAAATATGAACATTTAGAAGAGACACTTCGTGATGAATGTTATTATTTAGGCGGGAAAACGATCGACAAAAATAACATTCAAGATAATATTGTTCGTGAAGAATATGAACGTTTTTTTTTTCCATGTTTTGTGAAGTAAAATTTAGCCCGATTTAGAGTTTAGGGTTTAGGGTTTAGAGTTTAGGGTTTAGGGTTTGGTGTTTTGGGTTTATTCCATAAACCCAAAACACCAAACCCTAAACTCTAAACCCTAAACTCTAAACCGTTCGTGTTAAAAACTCAATCTAAATCCTAAATCTAAACCCTAAATCCTAAATTTCTAAACCCTAATATCTAAACCCCAATAGGTGAAACCTCAAAATACGCTCGAAAAACACGATAATTGTTATATATTATTTCTTCGAGCGTTTTCCCGCCAAAATAAAAACATTATCACAAAATGTCTCTACTAAATGTTCATATTTTCATCTCATCTATAATGTTCGTGAATAAAATTTTTTCAAAAAATGAAAAAAAAAAAGCAAAAATATTTGCTTCCCCCCGATTAGTTACTTCCCTCTTGATCCTACCCCTATATATATATATATATATATATATATATATATATATATATATATATATATATAAGGTGTCTATGTTACATCTCTTACAAGTGGTCACACCAAAATACATACATTGGTCTCCTCGCTTGAGGGCTCTTCACCCGGAAATTTTACTCGCTAGTGGGGACCAATCACTAGGGAGTTTTCCTCTGCTATCTAAAAATAAATGGAAACCCACGTTCAGATACCAACCAGTTTGAGAAGTTTTAGATACTAACCAATATCACTGCTTTGATGTTGTCAACTGAGATGGGATACTCAAGATCACCACTATCTTTGAGTCTAAAAAGAATATCAAGCAAATCTTCCTTATCCGTTCCGTCTTTCACCCCTACAACTTTTCTCTTGTCTTTTTCATGTTCTTTAATGATGTTGTTAAAGATACCATCAAGATATTGATGAATTTTAGCCAACTTCGAGCTCGTCCTTGTAATAACATGTAGAAACTTGTAAGAGGGAAATAAATCGGCTAAATCAAACCCTCCTACTATATCGCTCACTTTATGAAGCGTCTGAACTAGTAAATCTTGATCTTTGTAGATCTTTCCAAAAGCGGCTCTTGAAACTATTGTATTCACCAACGTCGAAACCTTTTCAGTAAGATTAATTGGTGATCCTGATGACAACATAATGGATTCTATCATAATCTTGACTTCTTCCTCTCGGATATAAAAACAAGACTGGACTTTCTTGGGACTAAGTAATTCTGAGGTGCAGATTTTTCTGAGTTGCTTCCAGTAATTACCATACGGAGCAAATCCAATATCGCTATTGTTATAGATGATGATCTTACTAGCTTGAATTTCTGGCCTGTTTGCAAAAGCGATATCGTTAGTTATCATGATCTCTTTTGCCACTTGAGGTGATGACACTATCAAAGCGGAAACCTCTCCAAGTTGAAGATGCATCAACGGACCATATTTTCGAGCCAGGTTTAGAAGGACATAATGTGGTGGTTGTGTACTCACCATGAATAATAGGTTTCCAATGATAGGTAGCTTCCATGGACCAGGAGGTGGGAACGTTGGATTTGAATTTGGTTTTTTGTTTAAATTTATTAGCTTGATCAAAAAGAAGATAGTTACAATTACAGTTACGAGGATTAAGGAGATGTGAAATTCCATTAGATAAGACATAGGGAATGAAGAAATGGTGTTGCATTGAAATCTTTTTTATAAGCAAAAACATGAACTTCAGATATTTTTGATTTAATACAGTAGTTTGGAATTCATTGTCATGTTGGATAATAAAATATGATCACTTAATATTATGTTTCTTGTGATACTATTGAAAGTGAAATATGATCTCTCATTTTATATATCTTTCTAACTGAACTACGTCGGGAAATTTACCCTTACCCCATCTTTTTAACATCATGATTGACCTTCTTTACTAAGATAATTATATCACACATGACTTTGTAGAACGGGCTTTTTGTTAGTTTTTATAGAAAAATAACCATATTATTAGTATATACTTACTACACAAATGAATATGAACCCTTATACTCCGTACGTCTCAATTCTATAATTCAGTATTCTTTTTTAGAATATTCTAAATTAATTGTTCATTTCAATAAATGAAAAACAATAATCTGATAAAGTTATATATTTTATGTCCCTACTTTTTATATGTAATACAAAAAAGATGAATAAAATGTAAGGGGTAAAAGTGAAAAGTTAATAAAAAAGTACATGTGTCAGTCAATTTTTTCTTAAACAGTGTGTCTTTTGTTTTTTTTTGTCTGGGACAATAGATTTGGGATGAAGAGAGTAAGAAATTACATGTTTTTACAGAATGACAAAAAAAGAGGTTTTTATTGAGTATAGAAACCGGCTTCAGGGATATGGAACAAAACCGGCCTCTTGGGTGAACTTTAGCAACCTGTTTTTACAAAAAAGAAAAAAAGAAAAAAAGGTCTCTACCTTATTATGAAACCCTTTTGCTAACAAATCGGTCTCTTTTGTAAATCTTAGGAGCTCCTTTTCGTACGTAACATAGCATACTACATTGGAAGAATAAGCATTCTTGCAATCATCACATTCATCTAAGACTTTCAAGTATGTTCCATGAACTATGAATCCTTCATTTCTTATGACCACTCAACCCTGTATGCTAGCTTGTTGGTGGACTTACATTCGGCCACCCTGGCGGAATCATTCTGATTCCTGTGTGGGTTACCCATGACTTATATGAGAGATTCGAGTATTGTTTGTCCTTAAACCCTATTATTACACTCAAGCATAGGTTCACCCTAATCCCGTAAAAATATGATTGATCAATTGGCACCATTCGTGGAAACGATTATAGAATAAATACATTGGAATTGGCATTTTTATGGTTTGTTATACGTTTTTTCATTAAAAATTTTTCTATTTAGTTAATTGGTTACTTTTAGATTTTTTAACAAAACTTTCAGATCATCATCAATGGCTACAGGAAATGAAAGTTCACAATCGCCTCAAATACATTCAGATTCGCCAAGTGGGTTAGGCTGTCATACGCCTGTGAACATAATAAAAACCCCACCAACGCCGGCGACGTCGGGAAAGGCTACATCAAAACATCTAGCAAGCTCAAAAATGTTGGATCTAAGCCACAACAAGGGCCGACAATACAAGACAAATCTAGGGCTCAGTCACCTAATATGGCTGGGATGCAGAACCATTAGGAGTATACACCTAATAAAAATTTACCCCCATTTCCTGCAGTGAGGTCATGTTTCACCCTGTATCCTGAAGTCAAGACAACAAACGTAAGTTGTGGGTCACCAACGCAAACTATTTCCACATGTTATAAAGTGCAAACTACTTATGTAGGAACTATTCTGATTTTTACAACAATATAATCTTAAACCCCGATACGTTGGGTTACGCCTACAAACGCTCAAGTAGCAATACAAAAGATGGGTCTGAGAAACCTAGGTGGTTCATTTATAACACTTACTATGTAACATGCATCAGCGACTTATACATCCCCATAACCAACGGTGGATAATGCACCACCAACATCGCTTCAACACACGCCAGTTACACAAAAATTGAGCAATACAATCTTAGAGCCTAGTAGCTCAAATAACTTGTTGTTTCAATTACAGCAAGTAGCCCCACATCATCTGGCACCAGCTTTTAATCATCCATCTCGTGCGTAAGAATTATTAGATTTGTTTGCAACAATGCAGGGCCACAAGGTCAAGCAATCTCTTCAATTAGCTTCTACCACATAAAAGTTCAAATCACATATCACAAATCATCCTTTTCCGGTAGCACTGGTATTACCGCCGACCTTCGAAAGCTATGATAGTTTGTAAAATCCAGATGATTTTTTTACAAAGATTTAACGGGATAGCATGAACGCATAGTTGGGGGGATTCGACAGCATGTCATATGCTCCCTATCATGCTACAAGCAGTCACAAGATAATGGTTTAATAATTTTCCAACTTAAAGCATAAAGAGTTTTGCAGAATTAAGATCCCGCTTCCTGGTATATTTCCATAACTTGCAAGCTCATAAAAGGACACATGTTGAGTGCCATGATATTAAGAAGAGACCCAAGGAGTCTTTGAGAGAGATCATTGACAGGTACAATAAGAAAGTAGCAAAGATTTCGGACTTACCAGAAAGTCAGAAGGTGTCAAGTTTTATCCATTGCATTGATACCGACAGACACCTGTCGTTACAGTAACGGTTGCACAGACGAGTTCCAAAAACATATGTGGAAGTAGTGAAGGAAGCGCACGATCACATGCGATCTCAAGAAGACGTAACACATAACTAAGAAAAAAAATTCTTCGTATAGTAAAAGTAATGATGGTGATCACTATCGTGACGAAGGACGGTCATCGGGGTCAGGGAAAAGATATAACAACGGTCCATCATGGGGCGGTAGTTATAATAGCAACAAATACCGTAAGTATAGTAAAAACAGAGGCGGGGCGGTTATAAAGGCAGGAGTAACAACATGATAATTATTCAGTTATCAGAGATCTCACTAAAACACCAAAAGCAATGTTGGCCATTGAGCCGGTATATAAAACTTTTGAAGCTCCCGCACATCTTTCAGAATACGTGAAGAAGGCGGAGAGCAAATTCTATGAATTGCATGATGATTTTGGTTACGAGACAAATAAGTGTAGGTAATTAATAAAAAGGGTCATTGCAGAGCTCGAGAAAGGAAAACTACAGCATCTGAAGAAAGCTGCCAAGCCACCTGGTGATAAGCCAAAATAGGAAAAAGAATACCCTTGGTAAAAGAAGAATGAATCAAAGGGTAAAGAGGTAGAAAAAGTTATCAGCATGGTAACTAGTGGAAGAATTGGCCAGCGACGATAAGCAGAAAGACCATAAGAGTGAGAAAACATTCCTATATTATTTGTAACAACTACGCAAGAACCATCCGACACACCAATTAAGATAAATGGGCGCATTAAAAGTTGCGGTTGTACAATAAAATGCCTCCATATGGACATTGGCGGTGGTGTCGACATCATGTATTATCATTGTTTCAGATTACTACCAGGATCTGTACGCTCATAGTTAATCGCGCCTACAATCTCATTATCTAGATTCTCTAGAAAATCCGCGTGGTCATTAGGGGTCATTGAACTTGAATTAGATTTGGTGGATGGCAATAACAAGGAGATGGCTAAGAGCACTATTGTTGAATTCTTTATGGTACACTCGTACTCCCTATACAATGCTTTGATAAGTCGTACAACTTTACAAAGCTTAGGAGCAATTCCTTCTAAAGTACAAGGCCTAGTGAAATTCCTTACAACTTTAGGTATTACAACAATCAGGTTGGAAAGTCAGGACACAATTTGTTCGACAAGGGAGCAAACAAATCATCAACCAAGTCATGTGGAACAACTGCATAGCTATATGATTATAGCTAATCAACGTTACCCTGATAAAATGATTAAAATTGGTGGAAGCTTATCTAACGAAACAAAATTCAAGCTCCGTGATATATTGGTCTTTAACGCGGATGTGTTCACATGGACTAAGGCAGACATGACTGGTGTACCAAGAGAAATCGCAGAGCATAAGCTTAATGGTAATCCAAGCATATAACATGTGCGACAAAAGAAAAGAGGTATAGAACCTTAAAGAAGTGACTGGTTGAAAGCCGAAGTGGACAAGCTAGTAAAAGCAAACATTCTAAGGGAAGTTTGGTATCAAACCTGGGTCGCTAACCCGGTATTGTTAAAAAAATACCTGATAGGTCTTGCCGAATGTTCGTAGATTTTACTGTGTGGTGACCCGAACTTTTCCATGTTTATATTTATATTTATTTATATATATATTAAATGAAATTGATATTTACATGATTAAATGTTTCCAACATGTTAAGTAATCAAACTTGTTAAGACTTGATTATTTGAAATGAGTGTCATGTAGATAATTGACCACCCAAGTTGACCGGCGATTCACGAACGTTAAAACTTGTAAAAACTATATGATGATATATATATATATATATAGATATATATATATATATATATATATATATATATATATATATATATATATATATATATATATATATATAGTTAACATGATATTATGATAAGTAAGTATATCACTAGGTATATTAACAATGAGTTATATACATAAAAATGAGACTACTATGTTAAGAAACTCGAAACGATATATATAACGATTATCATTATAACAACGTCTTACTAAATACATATGTATCATATTAAGATATTGTTACACTATATTTAACATGATAAAATGATAATTATATATATCATTAAGTATATTAACAATGAACTACATATGTAAAACAAGACTACTAACTTAAGAATTTCGAAACAATATATATACGTAACGATTATTGTTGTAATAGTATTTTAACATATATATATATATATATATATATATATATATATATATATATATATATATATATATATATATATATATATATATATATATATATGATGTTAAGATATATTCATACACCATTTTATCATGTTAACATAACAATTTAACATCTCATTTAAGTATAATAACAATGAATTAATTACAGTTAACAAGATCGTTAACTTAAAGGTTTCAAAACAACACTTACATGTAACGACTAACGATGACTTAACGACTCAGTTAAAATTTATATACATGTAGTGTATTTAGATGTATTAGTACTCTTTTGAAAGACTTCAAGACACATATCAAAGTACTTCTACTTAACAAAAATGCTTACAATTACATCCTCATTCATTTTCATCAACAATTCTACTCGTATGCACCCGTATTCGTACTCTTACAATACACAGCTTCTAGATGTATATACTATTGGTATATACACTTCAATGATCAGCTCCTTAGTAGCCCATGTGAGTCATTAAACATGTGGGAACCATCATTTGGCAACTAGCATGAAATAACTCACAAAATTACAAAAAATATTATAAATCATTCATGAATTATTTACATGAAAAGAAACTTACACATCCTTTATAT
Organism: Rutidosis leptorrhynchoides; assembly: GCF_046630445.1. NCBI lineage: Eukaryota > Viridiplantae > Streptophyta > Magnoliopsida > Asterales > Asteraceae > Rutidosis > Rutidosis leptorrhynchoides. The sequence continues at coordinate 311,865,302 of NC_092335.1, read as the reverse complement.
CTAATCCATATACCATCGACTAAAAACACCTACAAACAGTTTCATTCTTCAATTTTCTTCATCTAATTGATCTCTCTCAAGTTCTATCTTTAAGTTCTAAGTGTTCTTCATATATTCTATAAGTTCTAGTTTCATAAAACCAAGAACACTTTCAAGTTTGCAAGATTTCTTCCAAGCTTTCTAATCCATTCCAAGTAATCATCCAAGATCAAGAAACCTTTGTTACTTACAGTAGGTTATCTCTATAATTCAAGGTAATACTCATATTCAAACTTTGATTCAATTTCTATAACTATAACAATCTTAATTCGAGCACAAATCTTACTTAAACTTGTTTTCGTGTCATGATTCTTCTTCAAGAACTTTCAAGTCATCCAAGAATCTTTTGAAGCTAGATCATTTCTTGTCACTTCCAGCAGGTTTACCTACTAAACTTAAGGTAGTAATGATGTTCATAACATCATTCGATTCATACATATAAAGCTATCTTATTCAAAGATTTAAACTTGTAATCACAAGAATATAGTTTAGTTAATTCTAATCTTGTTTGTAAATAAAGTTAATCCTTCTAACTTGACTTTTAAAATCAACTAAACACATTTTCTATATCTATATGATATGCTAAATTAATGATTTAAAACCTGGAAACACGAAGAACACCGTAAAACCGGACATACGCCGTCGTAGTAACACCGCGGGCAGTTTTGGGTTTGATAATTAAAAACTATGATAAACTTTGATTTAAAAGTTGTTCTTCTGGGAAAATGATTTTTCTTATGAACATGAAACTATATCCAAAAATCATGGTTAAACTCAAAGTGGAAAAAAGTTTTTCAAAATGGTCATCAAGATGTCGTTCTTACGACGAAAATGACTACCACTTTAGTAAATGACTTGTAACTTGTATTTCTGACTATAAACTTATAATTTTTCTGTTTAGTTTCATAAATTACAGTTCATTATGAACCCATAGCAACTTGAATCACTCAAAACGGATTTAAAACAAAGAAGTTATGGGTAAAACAAAATTGGAAAATTTTACTTGTTGTAGCTACGAAAATTTTATAACAAATCTACACTAATCATATCCTAGCTAACTTATATTGTATTATACATGTATTCTAACATATATTATGTAATCTTGTGATACCATAGACACGTATACAATGTTTTGACATATCATATCGACTCATATATATATATATATATATATATATATATATATATATATATATATATATATATATATATATATATATATATATATATATATATATATATATATATATATATATTATTTGGAACAACCATAGACACTCTATATGCTGTAATGTTCGAGTTCGCTATACAGGGTTGAGGTTGATTCCAAAAATATATATACTTTGAGTTGTGATTTAGCCTGAGACCTGTATACACTGGGCCGTGGATTGATTCAAGATAATATATATTGATTTATTTCTATACATCTAACTGTGGACAACTAGTTGTAGGTTACTAACGAGGACTGGTAACTTAACAAACTTAAATAATTAAAACGTAATAAATGTGGTGAATATACTTTTATCATACTTTTATGTATATGTATATATTTGATATAGGTTCGTGAATCGACCAGTGGCCAAGTCTTACTTCCGGCAAAGTAAAAATCTGTGAAAGTGAGTTATAGTCCCACTTTTACAATCTAATATTTTTTTTGGGATGAGAATACATGAAGATTTATAAATGTTTTACAAAATAGACACAAGTATGCAAAACTACATTCTATGGTTGGATTATTAAACTAAATATTGCCCTTCAAGTCTGGTAACCTAAGAATCAGGGAAATGGCCTCTAATTGACACGAATCCTAAAGATAGATGTATTGAGCTTAACAACCCCCATTCAGGTTATGGATGGTTTAGTACTTCGAGATTATTATACAGACGAGAGGTTCTGTTTTGGGGATATTCTATGCATTAAGTTAACGTCGGTTACCAGGTGTTCAACATATGAATGATTTTTTTTATCTCTATGCAGTCTACGAAATGCCTGATATGAGATGTGTTATAAAAATGAAATCTTGTGGTGTATTATTATGATTTGATAATATATAGGTTAAACCTATAACTCACCAACATTTTTGTTGATGTTTTAAGCATGTTTATTCTCAGGTGATTATTAAGAGCTTCCGCTGTTGCATACTAAAATAAGGACAAGATTTGGAGTCCATGCTTGTATGAAATTGTGTAAAAACTGCATTCAAGAAACTTATTTTTGATGTAATATATTCTTATTGTAAACCATTATGTAATGGTCGTGTGTAAACGGTATATTTTAGATTAACATTATTTCATAATCTACGTAATGCTTTTTAAACCTTTATCAATAAAATAAAGGTTATGGTTGTTTTAAAAATGAATGCAGTCTTTGAAAAATGTCTCGTATAGAGGTCAAAACCTCGCGACGAAATCAATTAATATAGAACGTTTATAATCAATATGAACGGGACATTTCAGTTGGTATCCGAGCGTTGGTCTTAGAGAACCAGAAATTTGCATTAGTGTGTTTTATCGAGTTCGTTAGGATGCATTAGTGAGTCTGGACTTCGACCGTGTTTACTTGAAAAACGATTGCTTAACATTTTTGTTGGAAACTATATATTGTTAACATGTAAATATTATGTGATATATTAATCTCTTAACGTGTTTGATATTGTGTGTTAGATGTCTACCTCTAGTACAAATCCCATCGACTCACCTAATAATAATGAAGAGTCGAATATAGTTTGGGAAGATTCACAAATTCCCGAAGAGGAACCGGAAGAGGAGGAACCGGAAAAGGAGGAACTGGAAGAAGAGGAACCGAAAGAAGAGGTTCCGGAGGAGGAAATATTAGGAACCATAGAAAAACAGATAAATAAAAGAAAATCCTCAAACAATGGACCAAAGATAAAAATGGTCAATGGTGTTTCCGCCGAGGAAGAAAAATATTGGGAAGATTACCAATTTTTCGATGAATTGGATCCCAACGAGGATTCCGATGATGTTATAGAAATTACCTCGACCCAATTTGAAGAGGCAAAAGAAAATAATAAGGGAAAGGGCATCAAAATAGAGACAACCCGATAAACTTTATATGTAACGTCAACACCCGTATTTCTTAAGTTGTAACAATAACCCGGGAACCTCTAAGCCACCAGGTTTTTCTAAACCATTTATGAAAACAACGGCTCGTATTAGAGGAATGTGATGACCAGGAAATTTTAGACCAAATTTAAACTAAATCTTTATATGATTTCGATACGATAAGCAAAGTCTGTAAGGTTGAGTCTCAAAAATTTTGAATTATGTTATGAATTCATTTGACCTTCGACTATTCCCGACGATTCACGAACCACTATCTGTAAATAAATACATATATATTTAAATATATATATAAATTTGAAATAGAAACTTATATGATTTAATTCATTTGTGTAAATAAAATAATATATGATATTACTATATATATATATATATATATATATATATATATATATATATATATATATATATATATATATATATATATATATATATATATATATATATATATATATATATATATATATATGATTTAGAATTTATTTAATAAATGCTCGAAGGGCTCGTTTGTCATTTTGATAGTTATTAATCAAGTTAGAAACGAACTTATGTGATTTTAAAATAAACGGTGATCCGATAATGGATTTTATAAATTATAGACTTAGTAGAAAATGTATTTAGGAGCTATTTGTTAAATTTTAAATTTTTTTATATTTTACTTGGGGTTGGGAGTGAATAATTAATGTAATTTTTATTTCATAATTAATGAGTAAATTTTATACCATAATGACCAAAATAAATATAAATAATTACTGTGAAAATATAGGATTTTTCTGAACACTTTTATTCACCACTGAGTTACACAACGGAGTACGATATAATAGTCTGTGAAAACTGTCGGCACATAAATTTAAGGAATGTGGCTGCATTACTATTAGAATACTATGCTTGATTATTAAATACTGTGTTTGATTCGATCCATTTGATATTTATATTTAGATTACTATTTGCGACTGTGTTTGATTGATTAAACACTATACGGAGTATTACAAATGATTGAAATATATCCATCTCCTTTCTTCTGCCTTCTTAAACTCCATCCATTCTTTATGTTTTCATTCTAAACTTACAAGAACCACTCACACATTCTCTCTTTCTTTATTTCTTACTTCCTTGAGAACCCATCACTATATTCACAACCGACACCACCTAGTATCACCAAAACAACTATCCTGCTATTCGACTTATGTTTCTGTGAATTGAAAATTCATAACCGAACCCCAATCATCACCAAGAATCACATCTCTCTATCTCATCTATCTCTCCCTTCGGTGATGTTAGGGAACCATCACCACCTCACCACCTCAACACCCACCACTGTTTGCTGCTACATATATTCTGTCATGGAACTATGAAACAATATCAACAATATCTCAAAACCCATTTAATTAGCACCACCTTAGCTCTCTATCACACGTGTTCTTTCTATTTCATGTATAGTTTCAAAACTACCATCACCACCGGTCATGAATCCCACCATCATTGACCAAATATGGCCTCCTCTTCTCGCTGGAACCTCACCACCACCAGCAACCTTAACCTATCAAGAACTCAAAACAGTTCCTGTGTGTTTTCTGCTCAAACCTCAAAACTGAGCTATTTTGCTCCACTGCTGCAACGCCCATTAATATTACTATAACCAATAAAGCCGGCTTCTGCTATAACATACTTCTACGTTGTACTTATTGCTATCGTTTATGTGATAACGATAACGATTACAGCCAAAGGTGACCACCTGCAAAAAAAATTTTTTAGTTCTACTGTTGCAGCAGATGTTTGAGAACTTAAACCTTTATCAAACGCCTATATTATATATTACTCCTATCGTTGTTGATGCTACTTTATTTTTGGCCGACATAGTGGAAGACATGATGACTTGATTAATAGATATTATATGTGTAATAGATATTACATGTGAGGATGTGAGCTGTAAAGGGTTTAGATGATGATTATTCTGTTTTCAAACCAACCCCACAAACACAAATAAATCTATAAAGTTTAACGATCAGAATAATCAAATTAGGCTTGGATATGGTTGTGCAAGATTGACATTAGTTTCTTGGGCTACTAAGTTCTGTTCATGAATGGGCCGAAAATATTATGTTGGGCTGCTGCAATGATTCGTTTCTAATCTTGTCCCAACAAAACAATCACCATCACTATAGCTTCACCATAAAGAACCATTGAATTACACGTTAGTTATTGCTACGGTGATTCTGATTATGTTTCTGTTTAAACCAAACCAAACTGGCGCAACCATGTCTCGAGCTACTCGCTTTTCTTTGATAGTGTTATAGGATGATGATGTTGCTACGTTTCTATTTTTCTGTCAGTTAAAAAGAAGGGAAAAGAGGAACAGAAGCCACTACACAAACATCCATCATTTTATTTATTTTTATGTTTCAACCCATTAACCATTTATGGCCCAACAAGAATGGTGACGAGCTGTTTCGGTTTATATAAGCCCATGATTCGATTAAGATGATGAAGTAACGAATAAATGAAATGATGAGATAATACGATGGTGATAACGAGGCAGATGAAGTGTCACAATAATAATAGTGAAATTTTGATAAGGATAATTGATGCTGAAGCGAGGTAAAAAGAGTGATGACTCTCGATGATCCTGATACGCGATATTTGATATCGATGATGATACATGAATTCGTGAAGGAGAATGATGATAATATGATATTATGATGATATTATAATGATATAGTTGTTGATCCATTAATGAAAAAGAAACGATGATGATTATAATTAATGGTGAAGAAGGAGAAAGAATAGAAACTGAAATAGAACGGGTTACATGAATTCAGATAGCAAATTAAAACAAAAATACGTTATAGCTTGGATGGTTAGGGGTGTTTGTGTGTTTGCGAGAGGTCTCAGGTTTGATCCTGACTAGTGTCATTCTTTTTAGTCCGATTTTCTTTGAGGTATAACTCCCATTATTATTATTATTATTATTATTATTATTATTATTATTATTATTATTATTATTATTATTATTATTATTATTATTATTATTATTATTATTATTATTATTATTATTATTATTATTATTGTTGTTGTTGTTGTTGTTGTTGTTGTTATTAATATTATTATTAATATTGTTAATATGATTATCATTAGTAGTAAATTTTATTATAAAGTATTAATATTATCATTATAATTATTATTATTAATATTAGTATCATCACTTAGGATATTATTAGTAGTACTATTATGATGAAAATCAATATTATTTTTTATTATTATTATTATTAATATTATAAACATTATTATTGCTAAAATTATTATAAAAAGTATCTTTTTAGTAAAAGTACTATATTTATTGAGATTACTAATATTATTATTACAAATAACATTTTTATAAAAATTATCATTTCAATTAATATTAGGATGATTATTATTATTATTATTATTATTATTATTATTATTATTATTATTATTATTATTATTATTATTATTATTATTATTATTATTATTATTATTATTATTATTATTATTATTATTATTATTATTATTATTAGTATTATTTTTAGAGACATTATTGCTATTTTTATCACTATTATTATTACTACTATAATTATTATTATCATCAGTATTATTATTATTATTATTATTACTGATATTATCATTATAATCAAACATAACTTTTATTACTATTGATATAAATATATATTTATAAGTAACATTACATATGAATTAATTATATTAACAATCTTTAAATAAATATTCATATATATAATCAATTAGGTATTTTAAAAAAAAATATATATATATAAAACTATACAAATAATAATCATTTTCAAATATATATATATACAAATTAAATATATAATATATATAAAGTTATAATATGTGAAATTGCTCGACTACGTGTATGTGTTTTAATATATATATATGAACAATATAGGTTCATGAATCCGAGGCCAACCCTATACTTGTTCAATGACGTTATATGTATTTTTACTACAAAATACAGTATGGTGAGTTTCATTTGCCTTTTTACCCTTTATATTTTTGGGCTGAGAATACATGCGCAATTTTTAATAAATGTTTTAGGAAATAGACACAAGTAATTGAAACTACATTATATGGGTGAATGATCGAAGCCGAATATACCCCTTTTGCTTGGTAACCTAAAAATTAGTAAACCGATCTACTAAAGATAGATCTATTGGGCCTAACGAACCCCATCCAAAGTACCGGATGCTTTAGTACTTCGAATTCGTTTTTATCATGTCCGAAGGATTTCCCGGAATGATAGGGGATATTCTTATATGCATCTTGTTAATGTCGGTTACTAGGTGTTCACCAAATCAATGATTTTTGTCTCTATGCATGGGACGTATATTTATGAGAACTGGAAATAAAATTCTTGTGGTCTATTAAATTGATGAAAATGAATGATTATGATAAACTAATGAACTCACCAACCTTTTGGTTGACATTTTAAAGCATGTTTATTCTCAGGTATTAAAGAAATCTTCCGCTGTGCATTAGCTCATTTTAAGGATATTACTTGGAGTCATTCATGGCATATTTCGAAAGACATTGCATTCGAGTCGTTGAGTTCAGTAAAGATTATGATTAAGTAAATGACAAATTAGATCATTTATAGATGGATATTATGAAATGATATGCATTCCTGTCAACTTTCGATGTAATGAAAGTTTATCTTTTAAAACGAATGCAATGTTTGTAAAATGTATCATATAGAGGTCAAATACCTCGCGATGTAATCATATGTTATTGTATTAGTTCTTATGGATTAGGAGAAGTCTTTACATGTGGTATCAGAGCGGTGGTCTTAGCGATCCAGGTCTTGCATTAGTGTGACTAACTGATAGTTGTTTAGATATATTAGTGAGTCTGGACTTCGACCGTGTCTGCATGTCAAAAGTTTTGCTTATCATTTCTAGTCGGAAATCATCTGCTTATTATCCTTAGGAAATTACCTGCTTATCATTCCTAGTCTAGACATATCTTACTGCATTGATTGCATGAATATTATATAGAAAAAATTCATATCTTAGCGTATCTGTTATTGTAGTGACCCGAACTTTTTCATGTTTATATATATTAAATAAAATTGTTATTTACATGATTAAGTGTCTCCAACATGTTAAGCAATCGAACTTCTTAAGACTTGATTAATTGAAATAGGTTTCATATAGACAATTGACCACCCAAGTTGACCGGTGATTCACGAAAGATTAAAACTTGTAAAAACTATATGATGACATATATATGATTATATATATAGTTAAGATGATATTATGATATGTAAGTATCTCATTAGGTATTTTAACAATGAGTTATATACATAAAATTGAGTTTATTTAATTAAGAAACCCGAAACGATATATATAACGATTATCGTTATAACAACGTCTTACTAAATACATATGAATCATATTAAGATATTGATACACTATGTTTAATCATGATAAATTATAAGTAAAAATGTCATTAAGTGTATTAACAATGAACTACATATGTAAAAACAAGACTACTAACTTAATGATTTCGAAACGAGACATATATTTAACGATTATCGTTGTAACAACATTTAACTGTATATATATCATACTAAGATATATTAATATATCATAATATCATGATAATGTAATAATTTAACATCTCTTTAGATATAATAAACAATGGGTTAACAACATTTAACAAGATCGTTAACCTAAAGGTTTCAAAACAACATTTACATCTAACGACTAACGATGACTTAACGACTCAGTTAAAATGTATATACATGTAGTGTTTTAATATGTATTCATAAACTTTTGAAAGACTTCAAGACACTTATCAAAATACTTTTACTTAACAAAAATACTTACAATTACATCCTCGTTCAGTTTCATCAACAATTCTACTCGTATGCACCCGTATTCGTACTCGTACAATACACAGCTTTTAGATGTATGTACTATTGGTAATATACACCTAAATTATCAGCTCTTAGTAGCCCATGTGAGTCACCTAACACATGTGGGAACCATCATTTGGCAACTAGCATGAAATATCTCATAAAATTACAAAAATATTAGTAATCTTTCATGACTTATTTATATGTAAATAAAATTACACATCCTTTATATCTAATCCATATACCAACGACCAAAAACACCTACAAACACTTTCATTCTTCAATTTTCTTCATCTAATTGATCTCTCTCAAGTTCTATCTTCAAGTTCTAAGTGTTCTTCATAAATTCTATAAGTTCTACTTTCATAAAATCAAGAATACTTCCAAGTTTGCTAGCTTACTTCCAATCTTGTAAAATGATCATCCAACCTCAAGAAATCTTTCTTATTTACAGTAAGATATCTTTCTAAGGTAATACTCATATTCAAACTTTTATTCAATTTCTATAACTATAACAATCTTATTTCAAGTGGAAATCTTACTTGAACTTGTTTTCGTGTCATGATTCTGCTTCAAGAACTTTCAAGCCATCCAAGGATCCTTTGAAGCTAGATCTATTTTTCTCATTTCTAGTAGGTTTATCCACAAAACCTGAGGTAGTAATGATTTTCATAACATCATTCAATTCATATATATAAAACTACCTTATTCGAAGGTTTAAACTTGAAATCTCTAGAACATAGTTTAGTTCATTCTAAACTTGTTCGCATACAAAAGTTAATCCTTCTAACTTGAATTTTAAAATCAACTAAAAACATGTTCTATATCTATATGATATGCTAACTTAATGATTTAAAACCTGGAAACACAAAAAACACCGTAAAACCGGACATACGCCGTCGTAGTAACACCGCGGGCTGTTTTGGGTTTGATAATTAACAACTATGATAAACTTTGATTTAAAGGTTATTCTTCTGGGAAAATGATTTTTTGTATGAACATGAAACTATATCCAAAAATCATGGTTAAACTCAAAGTGGAAGTATGTTTTTCAAAATGGTCATCAAGACGTCGTTATTTCGACTGAAATGACTACCTCTTACAAAAACGACTTGTAACTTATATTTCTGACTATAAACATATATTTTTTCTGTTCATATTCATAAAATAGAGTTCAATATCAAACCATAGCAATTTGATTCACTCAAAACGGATTTAAAACGAAGAAGTTATGGGTAAAACAAGATTGGATATTTTTTTGATTGTTGTAGCTACGGAAAATATTGTAACAATTATATACTAATCATATCCTAACTAACTTATATTGTATTATACATGTATTCTAATATATTATGTAATCTTGGGATACCATAGACACGTATGCAAATGTTTTGACATATCATATCGACCAATCTATATATATTATTTGGAACAACCATAGACACTCTATATGCTGTAATGTTCGAGTTCGCTATACAGGGTTGAGGTTGATTCCAAAAATATATATACTTTGAGATGTGATCTAGCCTGAGACATGTATACACTGTGTCGTGGATTGATTCAAGATAATATATATCAATTTATTTCTGTACATCTAACTATGGACAACTAGTTGTAGGTTACTAACGAGGACAGCTGACTTAATAAACTTAAAACATCAAAATGTATTAAAAATGTTGTAAATATATGACAAAATTTCATTCCTCGTCCCTGATGTTTACATCAAATTTGACTCCTCGTCCTTTTTCTTTTTTTTGTGCATCCCTCGTCCCTAATATTTGGACGTTCCACATTCCTCGTCCTTCCATCTATTCTCTGTCAATTTCAGTCGTTACCTTCAATCACGTGATGAGCATGTGAGGGTACTTTAGTCTTTTTTATTTTTTTCTTTTCTTTATTATTTATTTATCTTTCTACTGAAATGTTATAAAAGAGTATCTTGAACTATCATCTAACCCATCTTCTTCAGTTGACCTAAACGACAAACGTTCAGGCTCGTGTTGACTATTATGAACAAGAATATGCTTAAACTCTTCTTCAATTTTAGCCATTGATGTCTGAAGAACATCATTAGCTTTCATCAAAACATCAAATTCTTGACTATTTTTACTCGGATTTAAACTCTTTAATCTCTCAATTAATCTTCTAACTTCATCAACTGACTTCAAATAATCTTTAGCTTCATCAGTTCCAGAATCCCAAATCATAGATTGACCAACCTCCCATGTCATGACCTTATCATGAATCGAATCGATTCGATCTTTCATACGACTTAATTCTTCGTTCCCACCCCCTTCTTCATCTTTAATTTCTGCAATCTTCACCATAGATGATAATTTCAAGCCTAGATCCACCAATATTTCTGTTGAACCATATTGATTACGGATTCGAGTTTTTGGATACTTGTTCATGCTTTCTGAAGCATCAAACTCAACAGATAACCTCCAGAAATTCGTAGATCTAAGAGTAAAAGGTTTTGGCAATATTGTTGACTTTTCAACCCGAATGATTATGTGCATTTTAGGACCAATAGATGATCATCAAGCACTCATATGATGATTATAATAAACTTCTATTCATGTTTCTTCATCAAAAAACAACCGGTTCGAGTTTTTAATTTATAAGCTCAATAATGGCGAATTTGAATGTTCTTCATTGATTCTGAAATCGTGATGTTGTTTTGGCTATTGATTATTCACAAGAGTTGTTAAACGAGGCTTCAGACCACCGTGAGCCGCCACAAACCACCGTGAGCCGCCATCTGGATGTCGGAAACTGATTTTTGCTCAAGAACATCTCGATGAACAAGGTATAGATTTTGTATACGAGATGTGGCTTCATGACTTTGGTTTTTGTATATATTGAGATGGTTTTGTATATACAAAAATATTCCAGATGGTTTTGAATATACAAATTTTGTATATACAACAAATATATGAGATGTTTTTGTATATATCAATTTTGGTTTTTGTAAATTTTGTGATATGGTGGCTTCCTGACTTCACTTGATGATGGTGGATTGTAGATCTGAAAGTGAAGAAGACAAATGTTAACTTGTATCAAGTGCTATAGTAAAAGTACTCTTTAATAAAAAAATTAAATTAAAAAGAAGATAAAATGACCAAAGTACCCTCACATGCTTGGCACATGATTGCATTTAACGGTTGAAATAGATAGAAAATGAACAGAAGGACGAGGGATGTATAAATGTGATACATTAGGGATGAGTGATGCACAAAAAAAAGAAAAAGGACGAGGAGTCAAATTCGATGTAAACATCAGGGACGAGGAATGAAATTTTGTCTAAATATATTTTGAACATACTTTGATATATATATGTATATATTTGTTATAGGTTCGTGAATCGACCAGTGGTCAAGTCTTACTCCCGACGAAGTAAAAATCTGTGAAAGTGACTTATTGTCCCACTTTTAAAATCTAATATTTTTTTGGGAAGAGAATACATGCAGATTTATAAATCTTTTACAAAATAGACACAAGTACGCAAAACTAAATTCTATGGTTGGATTATTAAACCGAATATCGCCCTTCAAGTCTGGTAACCTAAGCATTAGGGAAATGGCCCCTAATTGACGCAAATCCTAAAGATAGATCTATTGGGCTTAACAACCCCCATTCAGGTTATGGATGGTTTAGTACTTCGAGATTATTATACAGACGAGAGGTTCTGTTTTGGGGATATTCTATGCATTAAGTTAACGAAGGTTACCAGGTGTTCAACATATGAATGATTTTTTTATCTCTATACAGTTTGCGAAATGCCTGATATGAGATGTGTTATAAAAATGAAATCTTGTGGTCTATTATTATGATTTGATAATACATAGGTTAAACCTATAACTCACCAGCATTTTTGTTGACGTTTTAAGCATGTTTATTCTCAGGTGATTAATAAGAGCTTCCGCTGTTGCATACTAAAATAAGGACAAGATTTGGAGTCCATGCTTGTATGAAATTGTGTAAAAACTGAATTCAAGAAACTTATTTTTGATGTAATATATTCTTATTGTAAACCATTATGTAATGGTCGTGTGTAAATGGTATATTTTAGATTATCATTATTTGATAATCTACGTAATGCTTTTTAAACCTTTATCGATAAAATAAAGGTTATGGTTTTTTTAAAAATGAATGCAGTCTTTGAAAATGTCTCATATAGAGGTCAAAACCTCGCGATGAAATCAATTAATATGGAACGTTTATAATCAATATGAACGGGACATTTCATACTGATATCAATAAAGCATGCCCAAAACACAACTATCCCTTACCAGAAAATGATTATAAAGTTGAATCATTAACAGGGTTTCGAAACTAATGTTTCTTAGATTCGCATAAAGGTATCCATCAGATACAAATGGTTGTTGCAGACGAAGAAAAGTGACGTGCATAAAAGTGAGTACTTATGCTTACTTTATTTCAACTTTTAAATTTATATTATCTTATTTACTTTTCACTTTTCACTTATACACCCTAACAAGCAACAAAACCCGAATAAGATAGTATAGTAATTAGTAAGTTAGGTGTCGTCACAAGAGACTACGAAAGCGGATAAGAGTTGTCTTTTATATTATATTAATCTACTTCTTAGAAAGAAATAGAATTATTGTAATATTATTATTTCTTAGGAAAGAAATAATAAAGTATAATTTTATAGATAGAGATTTTTAATAGACTATCTCATGAGAGATAGAACTTGGATAAATTTAAATATAATTAAAAGAAGTGGTTATTCAAACTTTAGAGTCATTAGAGATTAATTTGATTGTTAAGGTTTCACAACTTATATTAATAATTAATAAAATAATAATTATAGACCGATAGTTATTCTTATCAAGAATAGTAACATAAATTATCACGTAGCAATCAATTATTAGGACTTGATCTAGTTTAATTGTAATGAGTTAAACCTATCAGCTAAGTGGACATACAAAACTGATATCCTGACTCCATATAATTCATATAATTGCATAATAAATACCATCTAGATTTTGTGATGAGAATTCAAATAATATTCAATCAGACTACAAATAGATAAGCTAATAAATGTTATGACCCCAAAGTTAGTGTTAATGTGAAATGTACTAAATTTAGGATTCTATAGAAGAGGGCTATATATAGAACCTAAGTAGTCCTAAAACATAGCCATTGCATTGTAACTGAGTTTTTGAAGCTGTGGAATTACTTTTATCCATATTTCTCTCTTACCGAATCTGTTTCTGTTCATCCGAATCTCATTCTTTCTCTTGATTCTTTGACATCTAATCATGATATGAACTATCATTTGGTATTAGAGCATCCAGAAAGTGATTCTCTATCACTAGATCGATCCATAGCTCAAAGATTTCAAGTATTGATCATGTACGGCTATATAGAATTAGATTCGCATACATCAAATTTGATATTCTGACGTTGAGATTTGTTTGAAAAGCTCAACGAAGGTTCATTATACTTGATAGAGAGTAATTCGATCAACAAAACAGCTTTAGAACATCAATTATGGAGTTTCAAGCATTTTATTAGAGTTCGTGGCTAAAACTCTCACATTCGGTTAATTCATACTTGTTTCTATGTTCTATTAAAGATCAGTGGATTCAGTGTTGCTCGTGAAGTAATTACGCATCTTTTTGATGGTTTAATTTCATCAGTTGATCTTAAATTGATGATTTGATCAACATTCGGTATAATAACTTCTCAACCGAATCTGCTTCAACTTGATAATTCAGTTAAGGTGTTGCTGATTGAGGTGTTTATGTTATTGGGTCACATTCGGCTAAGGGATACGAGGCTCATTCAAGTAACTCCGGAGGATTTTTGATCAATTCTCACTTTTCAAACTTAGATTCACAGGATTTCAACTACTACAGTTGACATTCAGATACAGATCCTGATTCACATATTTTGTTTTCCATTTGTTACTAACTTGTTTCCTTTTGCAGAAAGGTAACCGAATCTAATATAAGTGTTAGGCATACGAAAAGGCATAATGATAGTAGGGTCGGGATATCCCCGCCCTCCGAACCGGACGTGAGGGTCTCCCCTCATCCGGCTCTCCGCAGGGGAATCTCCACTCACTGCTTCCCCTAATATCCTCCCTTTACCACATCATGCCGGTACGCTTTCCGGCTCGCAACCGATCAAACGGGCGGAGGCTCTCTATTTGCTTGCAATGCCGGAAAGAATGCGCGCGAGGGACGAAAGCATTACTTCGCCGTAGTAAGCTTGCAATTGTGTCAGTATGGATTGGGTTGGTGTTCAGTGTACTCTAGTCTAGAAGAAAAAAACAAAAAAACAATTGCAAATGCTTCCTTTGACCCCTTTTCCGATTTATTACTGCTGTCCCCCTTGCGTTCCCTCCCTTTGTGAAGACATTTCCCTTTTTCTCCACTCTTAGGCATACGAATCTTAGTGTGTTTGTGATTATCTTCAGAATCACAGATATCAGCATCTCAAATATCCGAATCAGAATCAGAATCTCAGTTTACTTGGTTTATTATGTGGTTTTAGTGTTTTAAGTCTGTAGATCTTAAACTATCCAATTTAGTCTGAGAATCTGATAACTTGTATCAAAATCTGGTATCAGAATCTGATATATTCGAATATACAATCGAATCTACAGTATCCGAATCCGAATCTGGTAATAAAACCAATATATTGTTAGAATCTGTATCAGAATCTTGAATTTTTATGACTATCTGAATCTACATCAAAATCTACCTCAGAATCTATCAAAATGTCTACTCAAGATACCTTGATAAATGGATTTGATTCCAAACCCCCTGTTATATTTTATGGAAAGTATTACCAGTGGCTGCAACGTATCACTCAATTCATAGAGTAAAAGCATGAGAAAGCAAAGTATATCTGGGCTTCATTGAGAGATGTACCAGTTACTGAATTTCATCCAGAAACTAGTTTACCATTACCAGTCTATGAGCTTTCTGGAGAGAAACGTGAGCATGATCAGGGTGATATTGAGGCTAAAAACATCATCATGCAAGCTATCCCGTATGATCTGTTTGAATTTATTAAAAGCAATACATCTGCTAAGGACATATGGGATGAAATCAAAAGGCAACAAGAAGGTATGAAATGACTGATGTCACATAAATTAAATAAGGCGTTGGGCTTTATGCACATTTCAAGCAGAAACCTGAAGAACTTCTCAGAGATGCCTAAAGACATTTCAAAGGTGTTCTGAATGAGTTGAAAAAGTGTAAGATCACTAAGGTGCATGCTGAGGTCAACATGAAGTTTCTCAAAAAGCTCAATTCTGACTGGCTCCGTATGAACCATCATTCAATCTACCAAGGAGATTGAAAATTTGAATATTGATGAGCTTGTTGGTGTTCTTATGCAGTATCAGCCAACCATGTCTAAACTTCAAGCTAAAGGAAAGAATCTACCAACTGGTTCTAAAGGACTTAATCTTTCGGATGTTGATGATTCTCACCTTGAACTAGTCAAGATGGCTGCCATGTTCACCAAAGCTTTGAACAAGTACAAGTTCAAAGGCAAATCAAGCAATCAATGCAAGAATTCATCTTCTTCCTCTTACTATAAGAAACCTGAATTCTCAAAATCTCAACCTTGACATTCTGAAGATTCCAAAAAGGAAGATTTACTCTGTTTAAATTTTGGCGAATCTGGTCATTACTCCCATGAAAGCAAAATTCCAAAGAAGAAGGATGCAGCTTACTACAAGAAGAAAATGTTGATGGCTAAGGTTATGGAGACTGGGGGAGAGCTGAAATCAGTTGATGATACTTTGTTAAATTGGATGGATGAATCAGAATCTGAAGAGAAACATGCTAATGTCTACAAGGTGACCAAGCTTATCAAAACTAAGGAAGCAATGGAAAACTCAGACTCAACATCTGATAATGATGAGGTACAATTTACTGAAATCCCAACTGATTTTGTAAACATGCAAAACACATTGATGAAGAATTTAGTCTCAGTCATAAAAGAAGTAAAAGGTTTAAAAACTGAAAACACATCTTTAAAAGATAAACTCAAACTAAATGAGACTAAATCTTCTTTATCATCAAATTCACAGTCGAAAGTGAATCATTTGAGACCACAACTGAGTACATTAGATAATGAGTTGGAAGAACTAAAGAAATCAATTCTTCCGATTAAAATTGAAAGAACAGATTATCGACTAAAGTCTGAACGTCTTGCAAAAAAAGTTCAATTCTTAGAAAGAGATATTTCCAACATAAAGGAACAACATGAAACCACGATATCCAAATTGAATAAGAAAATTGTTCAATTGGAAGAAACCTTAATCAAAATGAAATCGGAAATTTCATTATTCAATAAAGATGTTCTTCAAATGAAATCTTAACTTGTAAAACATAGGACTGAGAAATCAAAAGCTATAATTGAAATGGAACTTTCAAAGCAAACCATATTTATGAATATACTAAAAACTATTCATGGTGACAAGTGGGGGGTTGACTATGAAGATCTCAAGACATTGAATGACATTTCTAAAAAAGTTCCCTGTTTATATAACTGTGATTACATTCAAGCCGGTTTACCAAAGAATTTTGTTCATGCTTCTGATGCTGAAATTGATGATATAATTGATAATCGTTCATCTATGAAATATGCTCAAATGAGCTTGATGTATGAAAAGATAAATGCTAAAATGGGAAAACTTAATCCTAGTTTCTTACAAGAACCAGTTGAACATGAACAGAATATGTAGTCTAACGACCCGTCCTAATCTATCTGGACGAATACATTACATTTGGTTACATCGCGAGGTACTTGACCTCTATATGATACATTTTACAAACATTGCATTCGTTTTTGAAAAGACAATCTTTCATTACATCGAAAGTTGACGGCATGCATACCATTTCATAATATATTCAACTATAATTGACTTCATAATAATCTTGATGAACTGAACGACTCGAATGCAACGTCTTTTGAAATATGTCATGAATGACTCCAAGTAATATCTCTAATATGAGCAAATGCACAGCGAAAGATTTCTTTCAAACCTGAGAATAAACATGCTTTCAAGTGTCAACCAAAAGGTTGGTGAGTTCATTAGTTTATCATAATCATTCATTTTCATCATTTTAATAGACCACAAGATTTCAGATATTTAATTGTACACGTAACCCGAGTACATAATAACACACGTAACCTGCGAATTAAAAATCATTCATATGGTGAACGCTTGATAACCGAATTAACTTTAATGCATAGAATATCCCCAAACAGAACCTCTCGTCTGTATAATAATAATAATAATAATCTCGAAGTACTAAAGCATCCGTACCTCAGATGGGACTTGTCGAGGTCCATAGATCTATCTTTAGGATTTGCGTCAATTAGGGGTCATACCCGTTTCCTAATTATTAGGTTACCAAGCTAAAAAGGGGTGATATTCAATATTCATAATCCAGCCATAGAATGTAGTTTTTGATCACGTGTGTCTATTTCGTAAAACATTAGTAAAATCAGTGCTTGTATACTCAGTCCCAAAAATATATATAAAAAGGGAGTAATGAAACTCACGATACTGTATTTCGTAGTAAAAATACATATATGACGTCATTGAACAATGCAGGGTTGGCCTTGGATTCACGAACCTATATATATATATATATATATATATATATATATATATATATATATATATATATATATATATATTAAAACATATAGTCGTAATCGAATATATTTATATATTATTATTATTGATGTATTTTTTATATTTAATAATTTATAAGTTTCATTATTTATTTATATATTAGTTGATATCTTTTATATATAGCTTAATTAATATTATTTTAATAACAAAAATATAGTGACATGTAGTATTCATATTATTGTAATGTCTTTATATATATATATATATATATATATATATATATATATATATATATATATATATATATATATATATATATATATATATATATATATATATATATATATATATATATATATATAATATCTATTTGTTCTAGAATTGATAATGATAAGAATGATAGTAATAATGTTAGTAATAATAGTAGTAATACTGATAATGTTAATTTTAATAATAAAAATATTAACTTTTCTAATAATGTTAAATTTTGATAAAAGTGATAGTTTTGATAAAATGTTAACTTTGAAAATTTGTTTAGTCATAATGACATTTCTAATAAATATGATAATAATAATAATGAATTTAATAATGATAATAATATTGATATTAATAATAATACTCATAATAATAATAATAATGATAATAACAGAAATTTTTAAATGAAACGAAAACTTTAATAATAATGATAATGAAATTAATATTTTTGATAATAATACTTAATACATAATAATAATAATAATAATAATAATAATAATAATAATAATAATAATAATAATAATAATAATAATAATAATAATAATAATAATAATAACAATCTTTTTACTATTGATAATATTAATAGTAATACTACTTAATGATGTTACTAGTAAAGATAATAATATTAATAGTAACAATAACACTAATAACAATAATAATAACTAAAATTATAACATTAATAATGATAAAAATTATAATCTTAGTAGTAGTAGTAGTAGTAATAATAATAATAATAATAATAATAATAATAATAATAATAATAATGAGGGATTTACAACCTTTGAAGAAAAGCTCAAAAAAAAAAAAATACGCCACTGCCGAGACTCAAACCCGCGACCTCTCGAAACCCGACAACACTCTCAACCATTCCGCCACTTCAGCTTTTCTGATTTATACCTATCTCATAAAATATAACCCGTATACTATCTGTTTTGGCCCAACATCAATTCCCAACCATTTAATTCGTGTACGGTCCAATTACTAAATTATCTAAGCCCAATAGCTATTCGACCCAACTATGGCCCGTTAATTAATTCAATCTGATTAAATAGAGTCTGTAAAAAAAATCGATGTGGCCTGGTTTCGAACCCAAGACCTCCTGGTTAAACAACCATACGCTGAAACCATTGTTCTATATACCCTTTTCTGAAATAATTCGTAATCTAAATCTACTTAACCTCAATGTTCCTGCTACTACTTCTTCTTCACACAAAAAAAAACCCCCCAATCATCAAAATCCTAACCGATATCATCACAGCTTCGTTACTAATACATCCTTCATCATCATCGCTTATCACTGAAATATAAATAGAAAAGAAAACCGAAAAACAAATGAATTATCTCATCATCTTCTCTTATGATTTCATGTATCATCTTCATCATACATCATCATCGTTTATAGCGTATATCATAAACATCATCATCGATATTTGATTCGATCATCCTCAACTTAATCATACTATCTTGTTCATCGTGATTACTATATCACTTCAACAATCAACCTCACGTCACCTTCCTCATCTTATTTATTCTTCGTCATCATCATTTTTGCGTTATCATCTCCTGGATCAGAATCTAGAAACAGAAGAAAAGTAGCAGCATTAGAAGGTTTCAGTACAAAAAATAAAAATAAATAAATATAAAAACATGAGAGAGAGAAGAGAGAGAGAGTGGCGTTTTGTGGTGGTGATCACGATTTGTGTGATGGTTTACGGCTGTAACAGTAGTTAATGGGTAACATAAATAAATAGTTGTTGCGGTGGTGGTTTCGTTGGATGTGGGGTGATGGGTTTATAGGGTGTTGGTGAAGTTAAATAGTGGTTGCTCACGATGGTTCTAAGGTGGTGAGCCGGAGGTTGAAGTGGTGATGACAGTTTGGTTAAAAGAGGAAGAGAAAGGCAAGATGTTGATGATAGAAGATGTTGTGAAGATATTGGTCGTGGTGTGTATATATCTATATATATCTAAGGCAACATATGTATATACTTAAATTTGAGAATGATGAAAAGCAACAGTAATAATAATAATTAATACACAATAGTCTTGTTTCATAATTCAACCTATCACGGATGTAATTAACTTATTAGACTACCGACACTTAAGCTCAGATATTATTTCGTACTCCGTTGTAAATCAGTGGCTGATAAGAGTCTTCAGAAAAATACCATATTTTTAATTTAACTATATTTATTTATTTTGGTCATTATGGTATAAAATTCAATCCTTAATTTAATAAATAAAAATTACATCAACTGTCACTCTCATTTATGGGTAAAATATAAAAAGTGTTAAAATTAAATAATTAGATCCTAAATATACTTTTAATAAGCCTATAACTTATATAACTCATTTTCGGACCACCTTTTATTTTAAAATTACATAAGTTTTAATTTAACTTTCTTAATATCAATCGAAACACTAAACGAGTATTACAATTATTTAATATTTTTTTTAATATACTTTATTTATATATAGAGATATATTTTAAATAATAATTATTATAATATCCTATTTTTATTTTATTAATTTTTAATAACAACCACACATAATACTTCATATTATAATTCGAATTATTATTTATATATACATACACACATATCAATTTACAATTAATTGTTCGTGAATTTTCGAGAGCAGTCGAAGGTCAAATAAATATATGAATATCGTTTCAAAATTTTTTTGTGACTCAACATTAAAGACTTTGCTTATCATGTCAGAATCATATAAAGATCAGGTTTAAATTTGATCGAAAAATTTTGGGTCGTCACATGTAGCATGCTGATTATGTGCATAAACGTAGATTGGTTTACATTCCCACACTCATGCTAGAGAAATACATTTTAATGCTTGAGAATGAAGTGTTTGGCAAACCTAGTTCTAGCATTAATGTAGATGAAGTGTTTGACCAACATGCTATTGAAGTTACACCAATACTACCCGCCTTAACAACATGTCATGTCCCAAAAGTTCACATCGGTGAAGACCGAGCACTTGAACTAAATGATTTAACCAAAAAGTTTGCAACTAAATGAGATAACATGGAAAAGTAGTTGAAACATGCTAAGTCAAAATCACTAGGTCACAAGGCTTTGGACGAAAAGGTAGACCTCAAGTAGAACCTAAAGTTAAACCTAAGGTAGAACCTCTAGACCAACATGAAGAAAAGCCTATCAAGACAGATTTGAGTCATCTAGTTGATAAACTTGAAAAGGAAAATGTTTAATTTCAACTTAGATTTAAATCTTTGAAATATATGCTAAAAATGTGTGATAAATTTCCTCCACTTCTTAAAAAAGAATCTACTTATGCTTTCAGGGATGGTGAAGTCATAGTTTTTGCTGAGGACTTATGTAATGAAATTAGGAGCTCAAATCGTGACATAGTTCTACTAAAGAAGGTAACACACATAAGAATGATTCTCCAAATGCACAAACATCACACATGGATTCCATTTATGTGAAACAAGTTTCTGAATGTGTTGGTGGGATTGATAAGAAGGTTAAGGGGAGAATAAAATCTTGTGATTCTAAAACCATTACTATTCTTAAAAATCATTTATGTACAAAAATGGAGAAAAGTGTTTCAAATGATTCATCTTCGAAGCAATTTATTGTTAAGAAGGTTAATCATCGAGATGGTTCTCATTCAGTTCAAAAGATTCCTACGATCTTAACGTCAAACTATAAGAAGGAAAATCTTTTAACAAACCCAGAGAAGTCTCAAAAACACTCAAGTCTAAAACCTAATTTAAGTGAGTATGATAACCATGAACGAAGAATTTTAAGAAACAATCATCTCACATCTCAAATGAAAAATTTGGATATCTAACTAGCAAAGGGGTTTTTCATGTCACAGGTTTTAATCCAGACTTGAAATACAAGTCCGAATGGGTACCTAAGTCGTGCTTAGAGCCAGTAGTAAAATTTTCTAAGAAACCTGCTAGTCGACCTAGGAAACCATCTCATGTGCTTCATTTTACTTCTGTGAACAAAACATCTTCTTCGAATAATTTGTGTGTTAAGACTGTTAATCGTTCTGTAAAACTTGAGATTGCTTATGCTAGTGATAGATTTAATGTGCTTTTGAATGATGCTTTAAACTCTAAATTGCATGATGCATTACGTGTTACATGGTTGTGCAATCTAAAGTTTTCTGATGTTACTAAACGTAGAGGACCCAAACAGCTTTGGGTACCTAAACTCTAGGAAAATTAATATTTACAGGGTTTCGAATTTTGTGTGTGGTATATCGATTCTGGTTGTTATCAACAAAAGATGGGCGATAAATCCTTGTTGTGAACTACATTGACAAATTCCTGGGAACGGTTACTTTTGGAAATGATGAAATTACAGCGATAACGGGTTATGGAGATTATGTGAAAAATGGCATAACAATCAAACGGGTCTCATGCATTGAAGGTCTTAGTTGTAGTTTGTTTATTGTAAGCCAATTTTACGATGGAGATCTCAAAGTCGTATTCGAACGTCATCAATGTACGGTGAAATCCACCGACGGACACGATCTCTTAGTTGGTAAACGTAGTGCTTCAATTTACACCATTAATATAGATGATGCACCAATGAATAGTAATTTGTGTTTGGCTGCAAAATCTACAAAAGAAAATCATGGTTATGGCATCACCGGATGTCAAACCTGAATTACAAGGGAATCAATCGACTAGTCTCTGAAGACTTGGTTGATGGTATTCCAAGCTTTCACTATGATAAGCATCATGTGTTTCCATCATGTGTAATGAGTAAATTTATCTGGACTAATCATCTGCTTAAGCAAGTCCCAAGTACTTCAACATCTTTGCAACTTTTTCATATGGACTTATATGGACCCGTGAGGGTTTATAGCCTCGGCGTTCGGAAATATGTACTTGTCATAGTTGATGATTATACCCAATTTACATGGATTTTTCCTTTACGGACTAAATTAGAAACACCCACCATTATCTTTGAGTTCATCAAGATAACTTAACGCTCTTTTAACAAACATGTTAAGAGCATCCGAACTGATAATGGGACAGAATTTAAGAATGATCTGCTTGATAGTTACTTAAGAGACCAAGGTAACATCAGTTCTCTGCTGCAAGTACCCCTCAACAGAATGGAGTAATCGAATGACATAACCGTATGTTATGAACTGTGTTGTTGATATGGCCAAAACGGACAGTTTTATTTGTACAGTGTTGTTAGGTCGCAACACGTCAGAATTATCTACCAAAAGAGAGTAATGGTTTTATCATTTATATTTAGCTGAGGTTTCCTAGCTATAGCTCACCTACTTGTCTTCCTTTTAACGAGTAAGTGGTAAATATAACTTACGTTCTTATTTTTGCATGTTTGCTCAGTAATGTGGGATAAAAGTGCCTATATAGTTAACCCTAGTGACAAGAGGTGATAGATTAAGATTAACTAATAATACTATAATTTAACTGTAACGATAAAGATAGATAGGTATGGAGAATAGAATTCTGATGGGGAACTATCACAAGAGTTTAACTTCCTAGAATAAACAATTAACCTCAATCAACTATGCTATGAACCTAACTGATTTGTCACTAAGAGTTTAGGCTTTGAAGATTCTGGCTAAGACGGATATCCCTACTCCCAACGTTAACCTTAAAGGGTTTAAACGACCTTATGGATAGAATCCTAGGTACATGAACAAAGTGGTATATTCCTAAAGGAAAGTCTCAGCTTTTCTTAATCCTAGTTGGTCTAACTAAAGCAATATTCCACCACTTAATACTATGCTATGCCTTAACATTAGCAGATGTGCAATCTTAGATATTCTAAGGTACTGCTAATTGGATTAGAAGTCTCTCCTTTGCGATCACTTACTCAACCCCAGATCATCTTACAACATCTCAAGAACATTGCTTCTGATGCGAATCATGCTTCTGAGCAAGCTAGTGTTCACTGAACTCTATATTGCCTACTCTAATCACAACCTAAATGGGCATCTCTTCTTTGATGAATAAATAATTATTCGTACGTAGGTACTATATCCCAATTGTGACGTTAAGAACACATAACTACTTACCTTGTATCCTAGGGTTGATCAGGTCCTAATACCAGGTTATAGCCACGTGAATAAGCGGAAAGGGTGATCCGTAAATTAAACTTCTAAACCGTCAAGGTTTCAACATAACAATAGGATAAGTTTCAGATAAATTATTCAACATATAATAAACATTCTTAACAGATAGATAGGCATGCAAGATGAAAGTAACTTAAGATAACAAGATAACTTCGTTAAACTAATGAAATCGTTCACCGTTTACAGACGAGATTTGGACCATTACAAGTGCTGACATCCTCTAGACAGCTCCTATTACAATCTTCATCGTTCGCCTCCGGGTACTTAATTTCTCGCTCGGAGGTGAGAATGCCTTGAAAGCTCTAGTGAGAGAAAGTGTAATGTAGTGAGAGAGTGAGGAGAGGTGTGTTGAAATTGGATGACAAAAAGCCTTTAAATAGACTTGAAATTTCCCTGCAAACGGCTGGCAGGCCGTTTGCAGGGTCGTTTACCAGGCCAGCCCGTTTGCAGGGTCCGTTTAACTTGGGTGTGTGGCAGGTCATTTGCAAGCCTTGCACGCCATTTGGAAGGCCGTTTGGCTTGCCTGGTCAGCTGATTTTACTGGGTCGTAACTTGATTTATTATCTTTCACCATTTTTGCTCTAGAATCTTCGTTTTAGCTCTGATTCTCTTGATTCTTTTTGCATCGTCTTCGTAATTACTTTATCTACAAATTTAACCGAAAAGCGATTATTTTACCGACAAAGTTTTGAACTTTATGCTTTTGGGACTCAATATCGGGGGTAAAAACGTGACTTTTTAGTCGATATTAGTTGTTCAATCATTAACAAATGTTTTGATAAAACTCCTTACGAGTTACTATATGGTAGATGCTCGAACGTTCAATATTTCCATGTTTTTAGTTGTATATGCTATGTTCTTAACGACTTTGATAGCTTCCGAAAGTTTGATGCCCATGGTGATCAGGCCATATTTCTCGATTACTCGTCGAACAAAGTGGCTTATCGTGTTCACAAAAGGACAAGGACAATAAAAGAAAGCATCGATGTTCATTTTGATGAATTATCAGGAATGGGTTTTGAACAACTCAATTCAAAACCCGATCTGAACCTGGCTACTACTTCTTCCGCACATAACTCGATTTTCTCGAAGAAGGGTGTTCTTACGGTGACTACATAGGAATTGGATATCTTGTTTGATACACATTATTTGCCTCAACGGAAGTCCGATGTTCATGTCTTACCATAAACACAAACACAATAAATTACTATTGAGACACAGCCTAGTCTCATTGATGAAGATACAACACCAAATGATTCACCTATTGCTTCTTCATCCTCCCTCCCACCTCTTGATGTTAATCTTGAACCGATTCAAGATGCATCACCTGATTCAACTCAAGTTGTTTCTCCCGACATTCAAACATGCGAATTAGATAATGTTACTTCAGAACAAGAGGATCATGGCTCAACTTCAACAATGGTTGGTGTTACAATTGATACTAACAATCCTGAACCTTTTCAACATGCCAACCGATGGACCAAAAGTCATCCAATTGATCTTTTTTTTGGTGATGCTAATGCTTCGGTTACAACTCGAAGTGCTACTCACAATATATGTTTTTATATTGCCTTTCTTAGTAAGATTGAACCAACTTTGGTTGCTCAAGACTTACTAGATCCTAACTGGGTAATAGCTATGCAAGAAGAGATAGGTCAATTTGAACGTTTGAAAGTATGGCGATTAGTTCCAAGACTAACAGGTCAACCACCAATCGGGGTAAAGTGGATTTTAAAAAAAAAAGGATTCTA
Source organism: Rutidosis leptorrhynchoides (assembly GCF_046630445.1). Taxonomy (NCBI): domain Eukaryota; kingdom Viridiplantae; phylum Streptophyta; class Magnoliopsida; order Asterales; family Asteraceae; genus Rutidosis; species Rutidosis leptorrhynchoides. The sequence continues at coordinate 311,838,539 of NC_092335.1, read as the reverse complement.
ATAAACCTAGAGGCATTGCCGATCTTATTCATGCAAACTACATCTATTACTTGGAGAAAGATTTGTACGGTCTAAAATAAGCACCACGTGCATGGTACGTGTAACAACCCATTTTATGTAACGTATTGCTAACTGGCGGTAATTAAGTTCCTAGTTGCGAAGTTTAGTTTGTGGAATGTTTAAACTTCATTCGAATTCTAGAAGCGAAAAACTAAGAAAAAGCTAAAAACAGGGAAAGTCACGGTCGCGACCCCTTGTTCGCAGGCGCGAGATTACCTCAGGTAAACAGATGGTTTTGGGTGTTGTTTCGCGGGCCCGAGACTTGACCTTGCGGTTGCGAGGTTTGCCAGTCAGGGATGTTTTTAACCCTTTTTGAGTTAAATGAGGGTGTTTTGGTTTTTTCACTTGGGGTCAGTTTGGGGTCATCAAAATTGATCTAGATCTCAGTTTGGATCTCATTTTCAACTACACAAACACTCTCATCTATCTTAGTGAGAGAAACCTCCATTTCAGAGTGAGAGAGCTTGATTCAAGGAAGAAGGAGGTGGAATCTCTTCAAGGTGCAAATGTTAAGGTTGTTCATCTCATTCTTGGCTACATTTTGGTATTGGTGGTAAGTTCTAACTCCAAATTTCATTTGTTGATTTGATATTCAAATTTATGGTTTGAGCTTAAACTGATGAGAAACCCATTGATGCTCATGAAGTGAGTTTATTGTAGCTAGTAATTGGGTTTAGACTCATTGTTGGTGGGTTTTGGGTTGGAATACTACTTGGCCATGTTAGTTTCACACCCTCAAAATGGACCAGAGGTAATTGTGACCATTCATATCGTAACACAGTTATATAAACGAGAACGACTCTATATGAGACATTTTAAATAAAATATTTATTATTAAAACAGCAGAAGCAGTATTAAATGTTTACATCATTAAATGAAAATGAATAAATATTTATGAAATAAAATAAAATATGCGATATGACTCCATGCAAGCATCAAATCTATCATCACAGTTGCAAACAACTAGCTCAATCATCACCTGAGATAAAACATGCTTAAAGCGTTAACCAAAAAGGTTGAGTGAAATTCACAGGTTTATAAATAAAATCCAATGTTTTAGACTACAAGATTTAGTTTAAAGATGATCAATATATATATATATATATATATATATATATATGAATCTAGAAGTGTTGCTGTAATTTGTAATATCGCTACTAAACAAATTATCCAATGATACCTTACTGTCAGTGTCGTGAAATCATTATTATGTAACCAAAGACCAACGGACGAATGGTTAGAGACGTTACTCTCAACAGGCCTACTTACAATAATTAAGTTTGCATTTATACGTAACAATTAACGATATTACTGTAGGGATTTGGCATGAATCAAAGTAAGAAAACATAATTAACAGTTGAGTACTTGCGTCTAAGCGTAAAACAGTTATAAAGTAAGCATGTGTGATAACTCCTAAATTATACTGTTTTTTAATAACATTTTGAGGAGTTATCTTAGTATTTTAGAGTCATTTTAACCCCAAAACATGCTAAAATGGGTAAAAATGGGAAAAAGGTATTTCTAATAATTTTATCAAAGTTATGTATCAAACATGATCAAAAACACAGCAAATTGCAGAACGGCTACATGAAACCGCCGACATGGGTTCAAGGAAGCCGCCCACTTTGGGTTCACATGTGCAGAATGTTCCAGAATCTTTGTAAAATTGAAAGAACTTGTTGATCAAGAAAAAGGCAGAGGAAGCCGCCGGCTTGGTACTAAAGCCGCCGGCCTAATTGACACGGTTTCTCAACTTTTTGATCAAGTTCAAGCAAAAATGGAAACAAAATCAAAAAGATTTGGCGAATCTACGAAGCCGTCTGGCTTTCCTGAAGCCGCCGGCTTAAGTATGACGGCTAAAAAGGCTTTAGCTTGCGGATTAAGTTTAACTTGCAAAAGGAGTCACCGACTCAAGGCAAGCCGCCGGCTTCCCACTGAAGCCATCGACTTAGCCACCGAACTTAAATAGTATAAATAAAGGCCTCTGGTCTCAGTTTTCATATGTGTTAGTTTTCAAAATTCAATAATTCTGGTTAGGTCATTTTTTTTAGGGTTTTCTCTAAACCCTTAGGTTAGATTTAGTCATTGTAATCAAGATTCAAGTTTTAATTCAAGTTATTTTACATCTAACTTCTTTTTAAGGTATGATTCTATCCTTATTTTATTGTTTGAGTTATTTTATTTATTGTATTCGTTTATGTTCGTCAGCTGCTATGAACTAAACGTTCATACTGGTAACTTGGACGAAGATTGAACTTCATCTGAGAATCGGATGAAGACGCCGGCCTCACACCCAAGCCGCCGGCTTGATGGGAAGGAAGCCGCCAACTTCAGTGCTTCATCCGTACAGTTTCTGGTTCTTTTTCAGATATGTGTGGTCGATTTTCTGTGATAATGTTTAAACTGATTCGAATCTGTTATCTTTTAATATGCTTGTTTGTCATGCTTAATGATTAGATAACATGATTTTAGGGTTGATTAGTACTTGATCCGACGATCTATTATTCGATTCATGCTACTTGTTTAGATCTAGTCCATCAAACTTTTTAAATTGAATTGCATGCAATTAAGTTAAACAGCATAATAGTGATAAACTTGTTAAATTGGAATTACACTTATATAATAAAGTTTGATATTGTTAGGCTTAATCAAAGAACCTTCGTTTAGATTTGTTTAATTAATGATTACATGAAAACTAAGTAGTAATTGACTTTCAACTAGTAACTTGAGTTGATCTGCTTGATGTTTAATAGCTTATATAATTTTTCAGTCTATTTGCATGTTGATCTGCATCATAAGGTTAACATGTATCATGTAATTGAATTAAATGCCAAGAATTGAGATATTAGTCATGCACATCACATGTCTAGTATATGCTTTAAGTCCTGCTTATTAAATGATATGCAATACTTGTATTAACCTGCTTAGGGATAATAATTGGTCTATGATTGTTATCTTGATGTGTGTTAATATAAGTTATGAAACTTCCCTAATATGATTCTCGTATGAGTTATTCGTTCATGTAACTGCTTTTATTTATAATTGTTTAATTTGAATCTTTTACTTTATTGCTTTATTTTGTTTATCTTAAATCATCTCTTTCCTAAGAGATAAGAATCTATCCCATAAAAGACATAAAAATATATCCTTAGTTCTTTAATAAGAGCTAAGCTATAAACAACTTATAACGCATCTACGCTCTATTGGGACGATAACCTAAAATACTACCTCTGATCGGGTTTTGTTGCTCGTTAGAGTGTTAAAAGTGTAATAATAAAGGTTATATAAATTTAAAAGTTTGAAAGGCAAATTAAGCACTGCATACTTTTGCACATCAACTTTTTGGCGCCGCTGTCGGGGAGCACGGTAAATACGAAAGTTGGATGTACTTTGGTTATTGATATTTCTTGAAAACGGGTGATGACTGTCTTCCTTTAGGGGAGGGTTTCTGGGGTTCCGATTTAAAGGCTCTTGCTCGAACCTAGACGCTGACGGGTCACTTAAGTAATGAAAGATTCAATAGGCCGTGTATGTTTGATTATTCGTTGTTATGCGATAAAAGTTGTTATTTAATATTTATATTTTAATTATGTCATTAATATTTATTATATTTATTTACTAATATACTAATATATCTCTTAAATTTTACTATAAAAATTAGAATAAATTTAAAATATAAATATATATATTCTTTAAGGTATAAAAGATTTTCTCCTAAAACTTTTCTTTTTATGATTTTAAATCACATGAACACTCGGTCCAAGAAACCAGTCTTACAAGATATGTTACCAAATCCAGATATATTATTTAAACATTCTAGGGATTCGAATATTGTTAAGAAATTAAATTTTAATGAAGGAACTACTTCTAATGATGATTCATTATCTAGTTCTCTGTCTAGTCCTGATTCTAATTTGGGATCTCTTTTTGGTTCAGAAAGTGAAATGGCTACTGAAAATTCAATGGAAGCGTTAATGAAAGCTGGTCGGGAAGGATTAGGTCATGCTATTACTCAGCCTGAAATAAAAGAAAATTTTGATATTAAGGGTCCTATTTTTCATTTGCTTAAAGATAATCAATTTAGGGGCACTGGAAAAGAAGATGCTAATGCCTACATTCGGAATTTTAAAGATATTTGTAATTTGTTTAACATTAATAATGTGGAAAGTAATGTCATTTATCTTCTTCTCTTTTCATGATCGTTAAAAGATGAAGCTAGAGAATGGTTAAACTCGTTACTAGAAGGAGATATTACTAGTTGGGATACGATGGTTGAAAAATTTATCACTCGATTCTTTCCTGCATCTAAAACTGTCACCCTTTAAACTGACATTGCTAATTTTCGTCAGAAAACTAATGAGTCTCTTTATTCTGCTTGAGTATGATTTGGTCAAATGTTTAGAGGTTGCCCACAACATGGTTTGGATAAGTTTAAAAAAGTAGCTACTTTCTATAAGGGTTGTGATATTGCTACAAGAAGAGAGATTGATTAATCTGCTGGAGGAAACATTATGAGTAAAACTGCCGAGAAGCTGAAACTTTGATTAATAAGTTGGCTGCTCATTCCTATGAATGGCACCAAGACTTAGATATTTCTCATTTAGTAAAATCCGTTAGTTATGATTCTGAAGATATGGTCAAGGCTATGAATGTGCAATTAGGTAATCTAGGAAGGCAGATTGAAAAGCTTACAAATGAAATGCATATGATTAAGGTAGGTTGTGAAAGATGCCAAGGTCCTCATTCTACTAAAGATTGTGTTGCTAGTCTTACTATGGAGCAAGTCGAGAACATTTCTTATGTGAATCAATTCCAAGGAAACCAGAACTACCGTAATAATTATAACACACCTTATCCTGCTAATAATAAAAACCCACCTGGTTTCTTTCCTGCTAGAGCACCCTTCATCCCAAATTCTTCTAATGCTCAAACAGATAAGAAGTCTAATCTTGAAGAAAGCATCTTAACTTTCATCAAAAATTAAAATGAAGCTAATGATAACATAAAAGCTCAACTTTTCCAAGTGCAAAATAATCATCAAGCGTCAATTCAAAACTTAGAGCGCAATGTTACTAAGTTATTTAAACTTTTCGAGGGAAAAGTTCCTGTTGAATCTGAAGTTTCTAAAGAAGTTCGTTTTGAAAAGGTGAATGTGATTCGAGAAGTAAATAGGGTTGATGTTCATGAACCTGGTTTGAGGTACTAATGGGAGTTTGAAATGGGAGAAGAAGAGTATGATCAAGAAATAAAGAAATTAACTGCTAACGAAGAAGATAAATCAAAAGATGATAAAGTTCAAGGTCTTGATCGTGATGAAGTAATTTTCATGCATGAGTTGTTTGATGATAAAGAAGAAGTGGTTGATAAACAAGTTGATGAAAAGGATGAAGTTACTAGTGACAAGACTAAAATATTAAAGTGTGATGATAGGTTAGCTGATACTGTGAAACAATTGGAAGAAAGGAGAAAATAAGGTTTCCGCCCTCTTTATTTATTCACAATTGATCCCGTAGATCCATATGCGTCACCCGAAATTCCTATCGTTATGCGTTCTGATCCGGGGGAATTCCAAATTCCTTGCTTAATTCGTGGTCCAATTCCTGTTATTGGATTAGCTGATACTGGTTCTAGTATTAATATTATGCCATTTTCCGTTTATAATCTTTTAGGGTTACCATCGCTAGAACCTATTCAAGGAAGTGTTTGTTTTACTGATAGCCGCTTACATAAACCGTTGGGGATTGTTAAACAAGTTGAAGTTATTATTGGTTATGATTTTTATAAAATTGATTTCGTGATTATTGATATGAAAGAAGACCCGATATCTCCTTTAATCCTGGGATCTCCGTTTCTGGCTACTGCTCGTGCTACCATTAACTATGCTGATAATTCGTTAACTATTCGTTATGGTGCTATATTTCAATCTATTCCGTTAGTTCCAAGATCCAAAGTTCCTCGCTCTAATATGAAAATGGTTAAAGTTAATAAAGAGGATGATGATGACTTTACCATGGATAGAATTGTAACTGAATTTATAAAAGAGCATTATAAGATTAGCACCGAAGTGAGAAAACATATCCATGAATTAATTGTTTCATTTCAAATGTCTTTTCGTAAGGGTCTTGACACTACATTGAATTTCTTGCAATAGATTAAGTCATTAAATGAATATGAAAAGAATAAATGTGAGGAGGATAAGCCTAAAGAGTAATTCCATTAGAAGAATGAGTCGCGCAACCGACTCTATAATCAAAACTACCTATCCTTATATATGTTTATTAAGACTATGTTATTTCTAAGTGTTTTATTGTTTTATTTATTTGATTATGAATGTAAGAGCAATATAGCTCCTAAGTGTTTAAATGTTTAAGTGATGAAGTTTTTAATAAAATATTATGTTTGTGTTATACTTTGCATTATTTAATATTTTTGTCACGTTACTTATTCAATTCAAAAGAAGTCTGCAAAAGTGCTCTCAAATCATTCTGTGATCCTACAAATCAAGTAACATCATTCTTTCCCTTATTTTCAATTATGTCCTTTATTTATTTCATTCTTTATTATAAATGCAATGAGGATATTGCATCATCTAAGTGTGGGGAATGGAAGTGATTAATCACTTGAAGGATTAAAAGATATTACAGTTTTCCCGAAAAAGTTGAAAAATGGGTACAATTTTTAAATTTTTTCAAAAGTGTAAATTCTTAGTCAAACTTATGTCTTTTTACTTACTTAATTTGAAAGATAATCATAGAACTACTCTCAATTTCGAGATCGGATTACTTGTTTAAGATAAAAGAGTTAAAGTCAAAAATTGTGAAACGATTGCAAACTTATAGCCACTACCATATGGCATAATAAGCATGGACCACTGAGGCAGCAAAAGAGTCCAAAATAAGGGCCAATTTAGAAAAATTGCCAAGTGTAAAGTTAAAAGCTAAGCATGAAAGTAAAAGAAATGAAAAAGAAAAAGAGCCCAATGATGGCCAACAAAAGAAAAGAGTTCCAATGAGAACCATACACTTATAAAAATTCTCTAGAACATAAAAGAGTCCAATGATGACCAAACTTGTATAAATTTGATTTAATAACCATTAGGACTACTTGTAATCCTTGGTCTGGTTCAGACTAGGTCTTGCGAATAATAAATAGTAACTTATTATTAAGACATATTTTTGACTTTACAATTTTACTTTAATACCCATGAAATAATTTATAAGGTTTACTTGAGGACAAGTAAAGGTTTAAGTGTGGGGAATTTGATAACTCCTATATTATACAGTTTTTTACTAACATTTGGAGGAGTTATCTTAGTATTTTAGAGTCATTTTAACCCCAAAACATGCTAAAATGGGTAAAAATGCGAAAAAGGTATTTCTATTGATTTTATCAAAGTTATGTATCAAACAGGATCAAAAACACAGCAAATTGCAGAACGGCTACATGAAGCCGCTGGCATGGGTTCAAGGAAGCCGCCGGCTTTGGGTTCACATGTGCAGAATGTTCCAGAATCTTCGTAAAATTGAAAGAACTTGTTGATCAAGAAAAAGGCAGAGGAAGCCGTCAGCTTGGTACTGAAGCGGCCGGCCTAATTGACACGGTTTCTCAACTTGTTGATCAAGTTCAAGCAAAAATGGAAACAAAATCAAAAAGATTTGGCAAATCTACGAAGCCGCCGGCTTAAGTATGACGGCTGAAAAGGCTTTAGCCTGCGGATTAAGTTTAACTTGCAAAAGGAGTCACCGACTCAAGGCAAGCCGCCGGTTTCCCACTGAAGCTTCCGACTTGACCACCGAACTTAAATAGTATAAATAAAGGCCTATGGTCTCAGTTTTCATATGTATTAGTTTTCAGAATTCAATAATTCTGGTTAGGTCATTTTTTTAAGGTTTTCTCTAAGCCCTTAGGTTAGATTTAGTCATTGTAATCATGATTCAAGTTTTAATTCGAGTTATTTTACATCTACCTTCTTTTTAAGGTATGATTCTATCCTTATTTTATTGTTTGACTTATTTTATTTATTGTATTCGTTTCTGTTCGTCTTCTGCTATGAACTAAACATTCATAGTGGTTACTTGGACGAAGATTGAAGTTCATCTGAGAATTAGATGATGCCATCGGCCTCACACCCAAGCTGCCGGCTTGATGGGAAGGAAGCCGCCGACTTCAGTGCTTCATCCGTACAGTTTCTGGTTCTTTTCCAGATCTGTGTGGTCGAGTTTCTGTGATAATGTATAAACTGTTTCGAATCTGTTATGCCTTAATATGCTTGTTTGTCATGCTTAATGATTAGATAACATGATTTCAGGGTTGATTAGTACTTGATCCGACGATCTATTATTCGATTCATGCTACTTGTTTAGATCTAGTCCATCAAACTTGTTAAATTGAATTGCATGCAATTAAGTTAAACTGCATAATAGTGATAAACTTGTTTAATTGGAATTACACTTATATAATAAAGTTTGATATTGTTAGGCTTAATCAAAAAACCTTCATTTGGATGTGTTTAATTAATGATTACATGAAAACCAAGTAGTAATTGACTTTCAGCTAGTAACTTGAGTTGATCTGCTTGATGTTTAAAAGCGTATATAATTTGTCAGTCTATTTGCATGTTGATCCGCATCATAAGGTTGACATGTATCATGTAATTGAATTAAATGCCAAGAATTGAGATATTAGTCATGCACATCACATGTCTAGTATATGCTTTAAGTCCTGCTTATTAAATGATATGCAATACTTGTCTTAACCTGCTTAGGGATAATAATTGGTCTATGATTGTTATCTTGATTTGTGTTAATATAAGTTATGAAACTTGCCTAATATGATTCTCGTATGAGTTATTCGTTCATGTAGCTGCTTTTATTTATAATTGTTTAATTTGAATCTTTTACTTTATTGCTTTATTTTGTTTATCTTAAATCATCTCTTTCCTAAGAGATATGAATCTATCCCATAAAAGACATAAAAATATATCCTTAGTTCTTTAATAAGAGCTAAGCTATAAACAACTTATAACACATCTACGCTCTCTAGGGATGATAACCTAAAATACTACCTCTGATCGGGTTTTGTTGCTCGTTAGAGTGTTAAAAGTGTAATAATAAAGGTTATATAAATTTAAAAGTTTGAAAGGAAAATTAAGCACTGCACACTTTTGCACATCAATGTGTCTCACCCCAAGTTGTAAACAGTTATGAAACAGTAAAAAGTGGGGCTATGAACTTCACCTTAAATAGCAGTTAAGGTTAATCCACAAGAAATGAAATGCACAGAAGTAAGTAACGGAGATCTCAACCTAGAGATATAACATTTGGTCAGTCATTGTCTAACAGATAAGGAGTATGTTTACTAATATAATGATTATATTAATAGTGACAGTTTATGATAAGAGTTTCTACTTTTAGAAAGTTTCCATTTAAAGTAGGTTTCTAGTTTTAGAAAGTTCAGGTTTTAATCCTCCACATTAAGTCGTTGTATAACTTTGTCCAAACCTCGTTGCTATCAAGTAAGTCGGGATCGGGATGACCAGATGTAACCGGGGGTCAGGAACTTTCAGTTGGACTTTAAGTCTACAACCTTTCATTTAATCCAAAACGTTATTCCTATTATGGAAAACTGGATGATACTAGACATCATCCATATGACCGTAAGTAGCGGTGAGTTCGTATAAGTCATACGTTATCTTTTGATCATAACCTTCATTCGTTATATGCGTATAGGAATACGACATGTTAATTTATTATTAATATGTTTATTATATCTTTTATTATATTAATAGGTCGATTATCTTATATTATATATTGATAGTATAAGTATGTATATAGGTTTTAAGTTTATTATTATTAGGTTATAGTATTAGATTAATATTAATCATAATCTTTATTTAAATGTATAATAGATATTATGTATTTATATTTTTATTTGTTATTTTATTTATAAGATAATCATTATGATATTAGTTTAATAATTAAATAATGTACTTAAATAACTATATAATTAATTAAATGATTAGATAATTATATAATTTTTATTTTCCACAATATCTTCTAATTAAATACATATAACTAATAACAATTAATTAATAGTTATATTTTATATATTTATATAAGCTGAATTATATCTAATTATGCATAAATTCGTTTTTAATTTAAAGAAATATCAAATAATTATAAATAAAATTTTAATAAACTTATTTAAGTATTTTAAGCTGTAGAAAAATTTATAAAATATTTCTATTTCGTTTTTGTATTTATCTTGTATTTATTCTTATTTTAAATTCTCGATTTACATCAAAATAATTTTAATTATACATAAAATACTAATTCGTTTTTGTATTTATCTGGGCATGTGGCAGACCATTTGCAAGCTAGGCAGGCCATTTGGTAGGCCATTTGGCTTGCCTGGTTAGCTGACTTTATTGGGTCGTAACTTGATTTCTTGTCTTTCACCGTTTTCGCTCTAGAATCTTCGTTTTAGCTCTGATTCTCTTGATTCTTTTTGCATCATCTTCGTAATTACTTTATCTACAAATTTGAATGAAAAATAATTATTTTGCCAACAAAGTTTTAAACTTTATACTTTTGGGACTCAATATCGGGGGTAAAAACGTGACTTTTTAGCCGATATCAAATATCCCACTATTAGACTTTGCTTTTTCTCAAGCAAACTTTCGAGCTTTAGACACTGAAGATTTTCATTCGTAGTGATCAAGTGGTCTTTGTTCCGTAAAATGGAGGAGCAAAAACTTGGTTTTGTTCTTTTTGTTATTCTCAAACCCTTTTCCGCAAACATGAGAGGAGGTTACATAACTGAGGCTATCTCACTCGGGTCACTCATTTCACGAAAGTGTTTTGGGATGTCCTATAGTTTTAAGAAATGAAATCACTCTTAGCCAGTCATGCTCACATTCTTCGTCATAGGCTTGATCTAGACTCAAATCTTCATCACTTATTTGAGAGAACTTTCAGTTATGGACTCATCTTGTATCGCGAAGAGATGGTGATTTGGAGGTTTTGGGGTCCAAAGGGTTTGATAGATAGGAGTTTCTTTAAAAGATCGATTTTTGGTGATCCTTTCAGCTTTTTGTCAGGAATTTCAAGGTGAGCATCCTTCTTTTTGACTGCCAGGAGTTCGAATCTTTTCTAGTTCTGCTTCTTTTTTAGAACCTTTATTCATTAACAAAATATATATATATATATATATATATATATATATATATATATATATATATATATATATATATATGTATATGTATATGTATATATATATATATATATATATATATATATATATATATATATATATATATATATATATATATATATATATTTGGGCAAGCATCTTTTGCTTTTCACTTCGAGGTCTCCTTTTATTGGCGGTCTTCTTGATATTTGGCTTGGATGCTTGCATTTTCTGATGCATTTTTATAGAGGATTTCCTGAAAGGAATGATTTTGTCGGGATTTATTTCATTATTTATGAAGCGAATTGAATGGATAGGTAGTGGTGGATGGAATTTTGGAGTGGAGATGGAAATGGGTGTGTAATGGAGGTGTTTTTGTCTTCACGAATAGCCGAGGTTCTAACTTAGTAATCCTCGTCAAAATGTGTGATTCCGAAAAGTAGATCAAGAGCAGGTTCTGATTCCGAGAAGTTAACATCGGCGCGCTCAACGGAAGTAAAGTGAAGCACTAAAAATGAGTTCTTATAAAGCCTTATTTGGGGGTGCCTCACAACAATTATAATGGGTCGAATCGGGCCTTTCATTATGCAATGCTCTTTTGAAAAATTCGGTTTGATTTTCGCAAAGAGTTTTTAACCTTGTTTTAATCTTTTGTCTATTTTGTAGCAAAAACTTTTTGATCTTTTATAGAATTTTATAATCCTTAGTGTTTTATAGTTCAGAAAATTTTAAATTTTGTGAAAAATTTAGTTTAAAAACACTTGAGAGTTTTTACAAGAATCATTATGTGCAACATTTGCTATCCCACACTTTAAAATAACATTGTCCTCAATGTTAAGTATACGGCGTATCCCACACTTAGGTTTTGAAAGAGGCATTTTGTTATTAAAAGTTTATGTTGATGGGGTTGAAAAAGCGGTGAAGACGTAGTGCTCCCCTATGGTTGCAAGGCGTGCAGTCGGATGGTGTGCCCCTTATGGTTTCTTCTATTCTGGTGTCAGTGTCATCCTCGTTCAATGCTTCCTTGCTCCAAGTTGTGCTTGCAGCTTATATGATCTCGATCGTTGGTTGTTTGTGACATTTTATTTATGCAATTTTATTCTAATTATCATACAAACTTAAAAACATAAAGTAGTTATGCCCGAGATCGGGGGTATAGACATAGTTTAATAATGTAATACATTATCATAAGTAATCATAAAAAATAGTTCAGAGATAGGGAAAGTTATTGGTGAGCTGGATGGTATGGAAGAGAGTAAGATACACTCGTGCGTGGCCTCGTCGGGTTCCTCAAAACGAACTATCCCTCATCATTCATCTCCTCGTCTGTATTAAATTGTTGTACCAATTCTTCCGTGTTCATCCCCGAGGATATCCTGAACTGGAATTCATCTGATCATGTGATCAGTCTCGTGAGCGATGAGATGCTCCTGTGAATCATAGGCCCTGTACGCCAACGCTGCCCTTCCTGCAGATCTATACCCCAATGTGGGTTCATACCCATACCTTCTATACCCTCTGTGACTCCCTCAGTCATATACCGGCTTGCAGCTTGATCCCATGTGGAAGCCTGAGCGTCGGTGAATGTATTTCTGTGAGTGCTGATGTGGGTCGTGTCACACAGGTTGTTAACAAAATCTGCGGCCCCTGTGCTCTGTTCCCTTGGAGGATATGGGATGACGGTACGCTATGTGTAATGATGTCGAGGTGGAGATGGGGGTCCTGAATACTGATTGCTCGGGCCTACACCTCTAGGATCTCTGTGGGCGAACATCACTGGATACTCATGCAGATATGGCGGGACGTTAAGATGTCTGCCTGCATGATGTGTGAAGTGATCTAGGTTCTAAAAGATAGCGTGCTGAGCAAACCAACTCTCATGTCCGGGCAGATCTCCCATATGATAATGCTATGGGGGAAAGCGCGGTCGATCGCTCTCTCCTACTGATGAGTGTCGGCGGACGTCAGTGGGCTGACTCTATGTGGTGGGATCATCCTCATCTCGTGGTTCATGCTAACCTCACCGTGTCCGACCATCTCTCGTTCTTGTATCAGGCCTAAATCCCGTAACTCTTACCCCTGGCACTGTCTGGTCTTCTGAGTCTGGTATTACCAGATTAGCTGTAACTATTTACTATTTATCCTCAATCCGAATGTACTGCCAAGTGCTCAGTAACTTGTACCCTATCTCTTGAGAGTCGACTACTGTCCTATACCCAAATCTCTCAACACTCCCTAAAACATGCATCCTACAAAGGAGTTTGGTGACAACGGCTCTCAAAATCGGCACAACTGTTCTTGAGGTATTCCTTTCATTGGTGAATGCCTGGGCTAGAAGGTGTGCTACTTGCATATTTTGGTTATTGATCATGGCATGCATTAAGAGCATATCATTAATGGTGACAACACTGCCATGTTGGGTTTTCGGGTGAAGGATTTTCCTCGATAAGGTGGTGAAGAATGCGGTGAATGGGATTGGTGAAGTTTGAAGCCTTTTTACTTGACCTCCATGCTTCATTATCGGAGGTGTAGGTACGCCAGAAAGCTTGATGATCGATGTTGTTCATGGTGGTGTATCCCCTTTTGAATACAAACCGGTTAAGGTGTGACTTCTTGTGCAGTTCTAGATTCCTTGCGAACTGCGCAAGAGTTAGGTGATACATCTGATTCCAATGGCGGAAATGGATGCACTCGTGACTGTTATACTCCTCCTGGTCAACATTCGACTCGAATCTCCATGTTGCCATGAATTCTGCGTATGGCTCCTGATACGCCCGTTCATGACTTTCAAACAGCTTTTGTCATGCGATGTTGACTTTCCCGTGTGCTGTAAAGTTCAAAATTCATCTTAGCTCATCGGCCCAACCACATTGCTCCATTATTTCACAGTTTATGTATTTGTTGGCGCCTTTTTGTCGATTTATCTAATTCCTAATTAACGGTTCATTACGCTGGGTTATCTTGCCCGAGGAGGTAGTGGGGCAACTCATACTCTTCCGGTAAATAATTAGCCATATGCAAAGGTCAAGTAATGTAGGTTATGTTCCAAAATAATAAGACTCAAAATAACACTTAGAATTGAAAAATGCTTATATTTTTAGAAAAAAAATTCGAAATGATGGCTTTAAAAATGGCATTTTCCAATTCCCTGTTATAGTCAATTATATCCAAAATTACCTCAAATAATATCTAATCTCACTACAAACTTATTTTCAAGCAAAATTTAAAGCGTACCCGTGATTGCAGCAAATAATGCTAAAATTAATAATTATAGCGAGTTAGTCATAATAAGCAACTTTGATTAAAATATGATGATTTTTAAGCATATAATGATTCTAATAACCATTTTTAATTACCTTAAATATTTTTAATCATCAAACTTTTCCTATAACATTCTTAAGTCAAGGCATAAGACCGTTTTTAACGAAAAGTATTCATTTTGCTTAAAACGTACAAAATAAGAAAAGTCAAAGGCTAGGCTAAATTTTCATTTGCAAGTCAATGATATCTTCATTTAGGCTAGTTTTAAGGCAATCCTAAGTTTTAAAAACGTTTTAACTATAGGAATAACCCTAAGCCTAATTAAGTGCAGTTTTACCAAAACATCAATTTTCAAGCAAACAAGTCTAAATTGTTCCAAAATTATTTTCTAAGCACTCTAAATGAATCACTAAGCCTAAATGAGCTAGCAAAACATCAAGTTTCCAAAAATTTCACCAATTCCTAGCCTAAAACCTAAACTAACGAATCAAAAGCTAAAAACTTAACCAAAATGCTTCAATCAAACCTAAAACCTAACACATATCAATCACATTATCTAACTAAGCATATAGGAATTCAAAATTGGGCATAAAACACAATTTTTCTCAAAAGTCAAAAATTTGACTCCGAGTAAAAACTCAAATTTTAACCGTGAAAGAGTACCTTTTACACAAAATTGATGATGGAAATGCATTTAAGAGGCACGCAAGAATCGAATTTGAGCTTTGAATCGTTAAATTTGGTCAAGATTTGATGGTTGGTGGTGGTGATGCTTGCATCGGCCGAAGAACACAGGAAGAAGAAGAAGAAGAAAAGAAAAAGAAAGAGGGAAAAAGGAGAGGAGGAAAGAAAAAGGAAGAAAAAATGGGCCCGTGCGGCTCACGGGCTTATTTTCCAGACCCGACTCTCGAATTTTTATATTTTTAAAATTTTAAAATTTTCACTAGATTAATAAAAGATAAATAAAATTTTTCTACGAATCTTAATCCGGTTATTTTTATTAATTACAATAAAATTTAAAGGAAAAAGACAAATGGATGGAGTAAAATTAAAATATTTTATTTTATTAAAAACACAAATTACACAGGTTCCACAACTACGTTCCAGAAATGACGCGGAAAGAAAGATAAGTTTAAAGCTTCTTTGACCATCCAGAGTAAATCAGCAGAGTGTACTAAAAATATTTCAAAGTCACTTGGCATTTTACGCTCGCGCTTTTGTAAATCTCCGATGTCGTCCATAAGTTTAACCAAAGCCCTTCTAACTTTTTTTAATGTTTGAAATTCCATCCCTAGGTACAGTATCTCGATAATTAAGCTCGAAAAGAAGTTTTGACACTGTGTCTTGAAATAAAAGATCTTCCGCGCAGTCAGGATCACCGATAGTAAATTTAAAGTTTTCAGATATTTCCCGAATGATCTTTCTTTGCGGAGTTGTGAATGGAAATTTTTGACATAGTGAGGATTTGTATGAGTTCAGAATATATTTCTTTTCTTTTTAAGAAGAAATTCTGATGTATTCTTTCCTCGGTTGAATTTGAAAAAACTTCAATTAATCTTTTGATGAGAAATGAGGCTAGATCAAAGTAAAAGAAATCTCGATTTCCGTATTTTGAAATAGGGTTACATTTTTTGGTTTCAATCCAAAATGCTAATTCATAAATCATTGTGGCGACATAACGGTTTATATGAATTGGAGAAAATTCCTTATCACTGAAGTGAGGGAGAAAACTGACGAATGACTCTAAATCAAATTTGAAATCAATTTCTGCATCCCGATACTTGACAAAATTATCATCCCCACATTCTTTTAACAGTTTGTGAAGAGAACGAACTTGACAACGCAGTCCTTTTAACAGATTGATTTAAAATGTTAAGAACTAGAAATCTGAGGAATAGAGGTGCCTAATGAATTATCTATAGACGTCTAACCTTCTACTAGGATTTAACAGATTTCCAGTAAACGGAGCTTTTATTTTATCAATGTGTCGATTCTCTATGGGATTAAATTCAAACGAGTCTGGATAATTGAAAATAGTTGGATATTCTTCCCGTATTTCATCTTCGATAATCAGGATTTCGTTAAGACTGAGCCTCCCTTTTGGATAGTGAAGAGGGTCGAATCCTGGTTCATTTGAGTAAAACTTTTCTAAAAGCAATGAAATCTCTAAGTCGGATGAAAGTATCCGACTTCTTGAACTACAAGGATCAAGAACTAATTCTTGATGAGATTCATCAGGGTTTAGATTTGTTTTGGTTTCATAAAGGAAAACTTCTCCGGTTTTTGAAGCCGGGGGAGAGCAACTGCCTTTCGCACTTTCTTCGTAGTCAGTTAAGTTTAAACTAGAATCTACAGAAATTAATACCATAATTAATATTTTGTTTTTATAGTTTTAAAAAGGTTTACTATAATGGCGACTTTAAATCCTATACCGACAAACTCCCTGTTTGTTAATCATGTGTGGTTCTTATTAATTTATCTTCGAAACAAGTGGCCATGCTGACAACGGAGAGGCAGGAACCTTTTGGTTCCAATATAATTCGAGACTTTTTGGAAAATCCAACAACCAAGTCCGTGTATAATTGTCTTTCTTAGGTACCACTCAAGAATCTCAGATATTTTGACAGAATCAACGATTTCCTTAACAGACAGAAAATAAGTCCCCGGCAGCGGCGCCAAAAACTTGTAACTTCTTATGATATGGCCAAAACGGACGGTTTTATTTGTGCGGTGTTGTTTGGTCGCAACACCTCAGAATTAGCTACCAAAAGAGAGTAATGGTTTTATCATTTCTATTTAGCTGGGGTTTCCTAGCTATAACTCACCTACTTGTCTTCCTTTTAACGAGTAAGTAGTAAATATTACTCACGTTCGTATTTTTGCATGTTTAATCAGTAATGTGGGACAAAAATGCCTATATAGTTAACCCTAGTGACAAGAGGTGATAGATTAAGATTAACTAATAATACTATAATTTAACTGTAAAGATAAAGATAGATAGGTATGGAGAATAGAATTCTGATGGGGAACTACCACAAGAGTTTAACTTCCTACAATAAACACTAAACCTCAATCAACAGGCCTATGAATGTGACGACCTGGAAATTTCCGATCAAATTTAAACTTAATCTTTATATGATTTCGACACGATAAGCAAAGTTTGTAATGTTAAGTCTAAAAATCTTTGAACTGTTTACGTGGATTCATTTAATCTTTGACTATGCCCGACGTTTCACGAATAATTATTTGTATATATATATATATATATATATATATATATATATATATATATATATATATATATATATATATATATATATATATATATATAAATGTAAGTATATATAATAATTGGAGATAATAAAATATAATTTAAACATTTAAAATAAATATGTAAAATAAGATATAAAATAATTATGTTGTAATTAAAATAAATATATATATAAATATATGAATTCTATATATAATTATATGAATAATGTAATATATGTTAAATTGTATAAAATTTAATACTCAAAATAAGTTATTATATAATATATAGTTATATTACATAATCAATAATATGTAATATTAAAATATTAAATTATAAAGTAGTTGTTATAATAAAATCGTTATTATTTTCACAATTAATATCAGTAATAGTGTTATTAATATTATTACATTATATATACAATCTATAGATACGAATCTAATAAAATATTGTAGTATCATTATTACTAATATTATTATTAACATTAATAATATTAGAATTATTATAATTAAGTATTATTACTATTAATATTACAATCAGTAATATTAAAAATTATTATTTGTGTTTTTATTATATATAAAGATGAAATTTGATATATATAATTTGTTATATTTTGTATTATTAGTAATAATATTATTATTATTATCATTTTTATGATTATTATTATTTTTATTATTATTATTATAATTATTATTATGAATACAATTATCATTATATAAATATTTATTATTAATTATATAAAAGTGATAACGTACGATCTTGTTACCCATTACTATCAAACTGTTTATACAATGTTTTATGTATGCAATCTAGTACAAATCAACTCCAAATTAGTCTCATAAACCAACAAATTCTGTTAAAGGTCGACCTAATATCATTCTTCAAATCTTGTTTCTGATTGAAATTCTCAACAACCAAATCACACTACAAAACAAAGATTAATTGAAACCTATGGTTCCAGTAAGCTCATTGGCACTTTATAAAACCTATACTTTAATTCAGATAGAAGGAGAAAAGAAAAACCAAATTAAAATTTCAAGAAACCATCGCAGACCTCTGTTCTTGCTTCATTTTATCAAAACTTCGAATTCGAGTTCCATTTCAAAATCTATAAATGCAAGATTGTTAGGAACGATCTAAGTAAACGATCTGTAAGTTTCCAACTCCCAATTCTTTCTATAAATTTCGAATTTACGAGTCAAAGATTATTTTCAAAAAGTCAAACATATGAACAAAGATCAAATTCGAGTTAGTTTCAATGTTTAAAGTTTAATTAATGATTTAAAAAGTTTCTAGTAGTGATTTACTACACAATTCATGTGGAAATCGATATCTAAAACGCTCTAAAACTAAAAATGTGATTTAGTGTTCTTCATGTTCTTGACTGTGGTAAGCATTAACTTCAATTCACATGAATTTTAAAAATCTGTTAATGAAGTGTTGTTAGGAATAGTCTATTCAATCTAACTGGAAGGTTTCAGTTTTCAATTCATAAAATTGAAATCAAATTTGTGAAGTCAAAGTTTCAAAACCAAAAGTCAACAGATTGATCATGAAGAAATTCCAGTTCGTTTTTGTATTTCAGATTAAATTAATGATTTATAGAGTTTTTATGGACGATATGAAACTTATTTTATGTTGAAAACATAAGCTAAGGATGTCTGGTAATCAAGTTTGAATTTGAAATTATTTTTTTCCGTGAACTCAGGCTACTGCAGTTTAATTTATTATTTGTTTTCTCTTTTATGATAATTAAACTTCCAAACAGATTATGGCATGACTATTTAAATTACATAGTTGAATCAAATAATTAAAAACATTGAAATAACCTCTAATTTCTAGTCGATTTATATGATGAAGTAGAAGTTAAACAGAAAATGAGTTTAATAGGTATTAGATACGTATTGTTACAAATAAATTGAAGCAGAAGAATGGTTGAGAGTGTGTTCGTCGGGCGAGAGGTCGAGGGTTCGAGCCCGGTTCGGGGCGTTTTCTTTTTAGAAGAACTTATGAGGTAGTTTCCAAATTTTCAAAAAATTATTATTATTACTAGTATTATTATTATTATTGTTATTATTATTATTATTGGTATTATAATTAATATTTGTTAAGTATTATCAGTATTGATAGTAATATTATTAAGCATGATAAATCTTAGGGTTATTATTATAATTATCATTATTAATTATTGTTATTATTTCAAGTACTGTAATTATTAATAATACTATTATTATTAATATATGTATTATTATTATTATTATTATTATTATTATTATTATTATTATTATTATTATTATTATTATTAGGATTATTATTAGTATTATGATGAAAATAATAAAAGTTACTATTATTTTTATTAATATTAGTATTAGTATCATTTTAGAATTATTATTATTATTATTATTATTATTATTATTATTATTATTAAAAGTATTATTATTTTTATTATCATTATTATTATTATTTCAAGTATTATTATTATTATTAATAGACATTATTATTATTATCATTATTAGTATTGTTGTTATTTAAAATTATTACTTTAACAACAATATTATTATTATTACCATTTTTACTACTAGTATTATTATTATTATTATTATTATTATTATTATTATTATTATTATTATTATTATTATTATTATTATTATTATTATTATTATTATTATTATTATTATTATTATTATTATTATTACAACTATAGTATTAGTAAAAGAATCAGTTTTAGTAAAAGTATCATTAAAATTATCATTTAAAAAATTAATATTTTATTATTACTATTATTACTATCATTAACATTATTACTATTATGTTACAACAAATAAAGATTTTGTAAATAAAATATACTTATTACGTATACTATAATTATATTAATATTTCATATAATTATATATCAAACATATTAACATTTTCTTATATATAAATACTTACATATAACAAACTATTGATTTTTAAATAAAATACTAAACATATATATAGACATATTAATATAACTAAATGTATAATTTTAAATATATATACAAAATAAATATATATATATATATATATATATATATATATATATATATATATATATATAAAATAATAATATAAAATATATAAATAAAGAATGTGTTTCTAAACGAAATTTATAATAAAATCTATATAACTACAAATATATAATTATTATATAATTAATAAATGAAAGTAAGCGACTTCCATTATATGTTTTAATATATATACAATTGATATAGGTGTAGTGACCCGAACTTTTCCATGTTTATATATATATTAAATGAAATTGTTATTTACATGATTAAGTTTTTCCAACATGTTAAGCAATCAAACTTGTTAAGACTTGATTAATTGAAATAGGTTTCATATAGACAATTGACCACCCAAGTTGACCGGTGATTCACGAACGTTAAAACTTGTAAAAACTATACGATGACATATATATGGTTATATATATAGGTAACATGATTTTATTATAAGTATGTATCTCATTAGGTATTTTAACAATGAGTTATATACATAAAAATGAGACTATTAATTTAAGAAACTCGAAAACGATATATATAACGATTATCGTTATAACAACGTCTTACTAGGTACATATGAATCATATTAAGATATTGATACACTTGGTTAATTATGTTAAATGATAAGTAAATATATTATTAAGTGTATTAACAATGAAATACATATGTAAAAATAAGACTACTAACTTAATGATTTCGAAACAAGACATATATGTAACGATTATCGTTGTAACGACATTTAACTGTATATATATCATACTAAGATATATTATATATCATAATATCATGATAATATAACAATTTAACATCTCATTTGTTATAATAAACAATGGGTTAACAACATTCAACAAGATCGTTAACCTAAAGGTTTCAAAACAACATTTACATGTAATGACTAACGATGACTTAACAACTCAGTTAAAATGTATATACATGTAGTGTTTTAATATGTATTCATACACTTTTGAAAGACTTCAAGACACTTATCAAAATACTTCTACTTAACAAAAATGCTTACAATTACATCCTCGTTCAGTTTCATCAATAATTCTACTCGTATGCACCCGTATTCATACTCGTACAATACATAACTTTTAGATGTATGTACTATTGGTATATACATTCCAATGATTAGATCTTAACAGCCCATGTGAGTCACCTAACACATGTGGGAACCATCATTTGGCAACTAGCATGAAATATCTCATAAAATTACAAAAATATGAGTAATCATTCATGACTTATTTACATGAAAACAAAATTACATATCCTTTATATCTAATCCATACACCAACGACCAAAAACACCTACAAACACTTTCATTCTTCAATTTTATTCATCTAATTGATCTCTCTCAAGTTCTATCTTCAAGTTCTAAGTGTTCTTCATAAATTCCAAAAGTTCTAGTTTCATAAAATCAAGAATACTTCCAAGATTGCAAGTTTACTTCCAAGTTTTCTAAATCCATTCCAAGTAATCATCCAAGATAAATAAACCTTTGTTACTTACAGTAGGTTATATTTCTAATACAAGGTAATAATCATATTCAAACTTTAATTCAATTTCTATAACTATAACAATTTATTTCAAGTGGAAATCTTACTTGAAATTGTTTTCGTGTCATGATTCTGCTTCAAAAACTTTCAAGCCATCCACGGATCCTTTGAAGCTAGATCCATTTTTCTCATTTCTAGTAGGTTTATACAAGGAACTTTAGGTAGTAATGATGTTCATAACATCATTCGATTCATACATATAAAGCTATCTTATTCAAAGGTTTAAACTTGTTATCACTAGAACATAGTTTAGTTAATTCTAAACTTGTTCGCAAATAAAAGTTAATCCTTCTAACTTGACTTTTAAAATCAACTAAACACATGTTCTGTATCTATATGATATGCTAACTTAATGATTTAAAACCTGGAAACACGAAAAACACCGTAAAACCGAATTTACGCCGTCGTAGTAACACCGCAGGCTGTTTTGGGTTAGTTAATTAAAAACTATGATAAACTTTGATTTAAAAGTTGTTATTCTGGGAAAATGATTTTTATTATGAACATGAAACTATATCCAAAAATTATGGTTAAACTCAAAGTGGAAGTATGTTTTCTAAAATGGTCATCTAGACGTTGTTCTTTCGACTAAAATGACTACCTTTACAAAAACGACTTGTAACTTATTTTTCCGACTATAAACCTATGATTTTTCTTTTTAGATCATAAAATAGAGTTCAATATGAAACTATAGCAATTTGATTCACTCAAAACGGATTTAAAATGAAAAAGTTATGGGTAAAACAAGATTGGATAATTTTTCTCATTTTAGCTACGTGAAAATTGGTAACAAATCTATTCCAACCATAACTTAATCAACTTGTATTGTATATTATGTAATCTTGAGATACCATAGACATGTATACAATGTTTCGACCTTTCATGTCGACACATCTATATATATTGCGGAACAACCATAGACACTTTATATGTGAATGTTGGAGTTAGCTATACAGGGTTGAGGTTGATTCCAAAATATATATAGTTTGAGTTGTGATCAATACTGAGATACGTATACACTGGGTCGTGGATTGATTCAAGATAATATTTATCGATTTATTTCTGTACATCTAACTGTGGACAACTAGTTGTAGGTTACTAACAAGGACAGCTGACTTAATAAACTTAAAACATCAAAATATATTAAAAGTGTTGTAAATATATTTTGAACATACTTTGATATATATGTATATATTGTTATAGGTTCGTGAATCAACCAGTGGCTAAGTCTTACTTCCCGACGAAGTAAAAATCTGTGAAAGTGAGTTATAGTCCCACTTTTAAAATCTAATATTTTTGGGATGAGAATACAAGCAGGTTTTATAAATGATTTACAAAATAGACACAAGTACGTGAAACTACATTCTATGGTTGAATTATCGAAATCGAATATGCCCCTTTTTATTAAGTCTGGTAATATAAGAATTAGGGAACAGACACCCTAATTGATGCCAATCCTAAAGATAGATCTATTGGGCCTAACAAACCCCATCCAAAGTACCGGATGCTTTAGTACTTCGAAATTTATATCATATCCGAAGGGTGTCCCGGAATGATGGGGATATTCTTATATATGCATCTTGTTAATGTCGATTACCAGGTGTTCACCATATGAATGATTTTTATCTCTATGTATGGGATGTGTATTGAAATATGAAATCTTGTGGTCTATTGTTACGATTTGATATATATAGGTAAAACCTATAACTCACCAACATTTTTGTTGACGTTTAAAGCATGTTTATTCTCAGGTGAATACTAAGAGCTTCCGCTGTTGCATACTAAAATAAGGACAAGATTTGGAGTCCATGTTTGTATGATATTGTGTAAAAACTGCATTCAAGAAACTGATTTCGATGTAACATATTTGTATTGTAAACCATTATGTAATGGTCGTGTGTAAACAGGATATTTTAGATTATCATTATTTGATAATCTACGTAAAGCTTTTTAAACCTTTATTTATGAAATAAAGGTTATGGTTTGTTTTAAAAATGAATGAAGTCTTTGAAAAACGTCTCATATAGAGGTCAAAACCTCGCAACGAAATCAATTAATATGGAACGTTTTTAATCAATAAGAACGGGACATTTCAGTTGGTATCCGAGCGTTGGTCTTAGAGAACCAGAAAATTTGCATTAGTGTGTCTTATCGAGTTTGTTAGGATGCATTAGTGAGTCTGGACTTCGACCGTGTTTTCTTTAAAAATGATTGCTTAACATTTTTGTTGGAAACTATATATTATTAACATGTATATATTATGTGATATATTAATCTCTTAACATGTTTGATATTGTGTGATAGATGTCTACCTCTAGCACAAATCCCATTGACTCACCTAATAATAACGAAGAGTCGAATATATATTGGACTGATTCATAAGTTCCCGAAGAAGAACCGGAATAAGAATCAGAACCGGAAGAAGAATCAGAACTGGAAGAGGAGGAACCGGAGGAGGAAATAGAACCGGTGGGGGAAATAATAAAACGGTTAAGTAAAAGAAAATCCTCAACCAACCGACCAAGGTTACTTATGGTCAATGGTGTTTTCGCCAAGGAAGCAAAATATTGGAAGGATTACCAATTCTCCGATGAATCGAATTCCGACGAGAATTCCGATGATGTTATAGAAAATACCCCAACTGAATTTAAAAAGGCAAAAGAAAATAATAAGGGAAAGGGCATAAAAATAGAGAAATCTAATTCCAACCCCGATGAACTTTATATGTATCGTCAACCCCCGAAGCCCTTAAGTTGTAACAATGACCCGGAAAACTCTAAACCACCAGGTTTTTCTAAACCGTTGTGGAAAACGACAGCTCGAATTAGGGGAACATCATATATCCCTAGAAACTTGGCAAAACAAACCAAAACCGAAGAAGAAGAAACGAGCGAGTCAGAATAAGATAGTTGTATTCGTGTGGTGTAATATATGTAATATAGTGTGCTTATGCTTTATGATATATGTAAAAATTGCTTGTATTAATAAGTATTTTTTTTATGAATCTAACTCTTGTCTATTTTACAGTATAAAAACACAAAATGGATAGACAACCCAATATTTAAAGAGACCTACCCAGAGACATGATTGATGAAATCTTATCTAGAGTCGGTCAGAATTCTTCGGCACAACTATTTACGGCGAAATCAGTTTGTAAGACATTCGAAGAACGTTCCAAGAATGTCTTGGTTTATAAGAGACTTTCGTTTGAAAGATGGGGGATATCACATTGGGAAACCCATAAGTTACGATGTGTTTACTTTGACGCATATATTGCGGGGAACCCAAATGCTATTTTACGCAACGGGTTAAGAAATTATTTTGACTCAATGTATCCGAATATAGGACTTCATGATTTAGAAAAAGCGGCTAACATGCAACATAAAGAAGCATGATATGCTTACGGGTTAGTAATGTTCGCTTCTCACCAAAGTGAGAAAAAGAACATCGGGCTACAACTATTAAACAAAATGTTCCCACAAGTGACGGAGTCGGTAATTGGGGTAAGAAATGAGGTTTTTAGGTTATTACGAGACTGTTGGTCATTACGTAACCCTCGTCCCTTTGACGATGTTACAACACGCTGTCTTATCAACGGCCATAACGGTTATGTTCCACAAGACCAAGGATGGGAAGTAGTCCTAGTAAAACCAGAATGCATGACTTGTTTCTGGATGTATGAATTACGTGTCTTTATTGCCTTTGCTGAACGACTTGTGTACTAGCTAGAATTATCTTCACAACTATCTTGTATCAAAGTTATTGTGTGCTATATTTCATGCTTTATGTAAAATAAACGGTATTGTAAGTTTGTAAAATATTGTATAAAAGTTTGAACGCGAAATATTATTATAATCAGTTTTTCATATAGAATTGTAGTAGTTGAATTGTATATTAGCTACTAAGTATAAACTTAACGGGTAGGTACTACCCGAATTTAAACTTATAAAACGCTAATATGAAGAAAAAGCTTTTATAAATGAGTTCATATTATGCTACGAAATACTATTAACTACTCTTAATATTCTGTATCATTAACTTGTTCCATTTGACTATTTTGAAGGAAATGGCACCGACTACTCGACACACCATGAATATGAATGAAGAGGAATTCCGTACTTTTCTAGCTTTAAACATAGCCGCAGTACAGGCTGCGCTACATACCAACAATAACCTTGGATCTAGCAGTACAGGAAATCGTGTAGGATGCACCTACAAAGAATTCACTGCCTGCAAACCTTTGGAATTTGATGGAACTGAAGGACCGATCGGATTGAAACGGTGGACCGAGAAGGTCGAATCGGTGTTTGCCATAAGTAAGTGTACTGAAGAGGACAAAGTGAAGTACGCTACGCATACCTTCACATGTTCTGCGTTAACATGGTGGAATACCTATCTAGAGCAAGTGGGACAAGATGATGCGTACGCACTACCGTGGTCAGCATTCAAGCACTTGATGAACGAGAAGTACCGTCCCAGAACCGAGGTCAATAAGCTCAAGACATAACTTAGAGGGTTACGAACCCAAGGATTTGATATTACCATGTACGAAAGACGATTCACAGAATTGTGCCTATTGTGTCCGGGAGCGTTCGAAGATGAGGAAGAGAAGATCGACGCGTTTGTGAAAGGATTACCGGAAAGAATCCAAGAAGATATAAGTTCACACGAGCCCGCCTCCATACAACAGGCATGTAGAATGGCTCACAAACTAGTGACCCAGATTGAAGAAAGAATTAAAGAACAGACTGCTGAAGAGGCCAATGTGAAGCAAGTCAAAAGAAAGTGGGAGGAAAACGGTGATAAGAATCACCAATACAACAACAACAGCAATTACAACAATAATCGCAACAATTATCCGAACAATCGCAACATCAATCGCAACTACAACAAACGGGCCAACAACAGCAACAACAACAACAACAACAACTACAACAATCATCCCAACAATAATAACAACCGCAACAATAACAACAATCAGAAGCAGCTTTGCCAAAGGTGTGAAAAGTATCACTTGGGGTTCTGTACCAAATTTTGCAACAAGTGTAAAAGAAATGGTCATAGCGCGGCGAAGTGTGAGGTCTACGGACCAGGGGTTAACAGAACGAAAGGAACAAATGGTGTCGGAACGAGTAATGGCGGAGCAAGTAGTGTCAGAGCAAGTTATGCCAATGTAGTTTGTTATAAATGTGGAAAATCTGGCCACTTTATTAGAAATTGCCCGAAATAGGAGAACACAAATGGACAAGGCCGCGGAAGAGTTTTCAATATTAATGCGGCAGAGGCACAGGAAGACCCGAAACTTGTTACGGGTACGTTTCTTATTGACAAAAAATCTGCTTACGTTTTATTTGATTCGGGTGCGGATAGAAGCTATATGAGTAGAGATTTTTGTCCTAAATTAATTGTCCATTGACGCCGTTGGATACTAAATTTTTACTCGAATTAGCAAACAGTAAATTAATTTCAGCAGATAATATATGCCGGAATCGAGAAATTAAACTGGGTAGTGAAATATTTAAGATTGATTTGATACCAGTAGAGTTAGGGAGTTTTGATGCAATAGTTGGCATGGACTGGCTGAAGAAGGTGAAAGCAGAGATCGTATGTTATAAAAATGCAATTCGCATTGTACGAGAAGAAGGAGAACCCTTAATGGTGTACGGAGAAAAGGGCAACATGAAGCTACATCTTATTAGTAATTTTAAGGCACAAAAACTAATAAGAAAAGGTTGCTATGCTGTTCTAGCACACGTCGAGAAAGTACAAACTGAAGAAAAGAGCATCAATGATATTCCCGTCGCAAAAGAATTTCCCGATGTATTTCCGAAAGAATTACCGGGACTACCTCCACATCGATTTGTTGAATTTCAAATAGATCTTGTACCAGGAGCTGCACCAATAGCTCGTGCTCCTTATAGACTTGCACCCAGCGAGATGAAAGAACTGCAAAGCCAACTACAAGAACTATTAGAACGTGGTTTCATTTGACCAAGCACATCACCATGGGGAGCTCCTGTTTTGTTTGTCAAGAAGAAGGATGGTACATTTAGGTTGTGTATTGACTACAGAGAGTTGAACAAACTTACCATCAAAAACCGTTATCTACTGCCGAGAATTGATGACTTATTTGATCAACTACAAGGCTCGTCGGTTTATTCGAAGATCGATTTACGTTCTGGATATCATCTAATGCGAGTAAAGGAGGATGATATTCCAAAAACTGCTTTTAGGACGCGTTATGGTCATTACGAGTTTATGGTTATGCCGTTTGGATTGACTAACACACCAGCTGTGTTCATGGACCTTATGAACCGAGTGTGTGGGCCATATCTTGACAAGTTTGTCATTGTTTTCATCGACGACATACTTATTTACTCAAAGAATGATCAAGAGCACGAAGAACATTTGAGAAAAGTGCTAGAAGTATTAAGGAAAGAAAAACTGTACGCTAAGTTTTCAAAGTGTGCCTTTTAGTTGGAAGAAGTTCAATTCCTCGGTCACATAGTGAACAAAGAAGGTATCTAGGTGGACCCGGCAAAGATCGAAACCGTTGAAAAGTGGGAAACCTCAAAAACTCCGAAGAATATACGACAATTTTTAGGATTGGCTGGTTACTACAAAAGATTCATCCAAGATTTCTCCAAAATAGCAAAACCCTTGACTGCATTAACGCATAAAGGGAAGAAATTTGAATGGAAGTATGAACAAGAGAAGGCGTTTCAATATTTGAAGAAAAAGCTAACTACGGCACCTATATTGTCATTGTCTGAAGGGAATGATGATTTTGTGATTTATTGTGACGCATCAAAGCAAGGTCTCGGTTGTGTATTAATGCAACGAACGAAGGTGATTGCTTATGCGTCTAGACAATTGAAGATTCACGAACAAAATTATACGACGCATGATTTGGAATTAGGCGCGGTTGTTTTTGCATTAAAGACATGGAGGCACTACTTATATGGGGTCAAAAGTATTATATATACCGACCACAAAAGTCTTCAACACATATTTACTCAGAAACAACTGAATATGAGGCAGCGTAGGTGGATTGAATTGTTGAATGATTACGACTTTGAGATTCGTTACCACCCGGGGAAGGCAAATGTGGTAGCCGACGCCTTGAGCAGAAAGGACAGAGAACCCATTCGAGTAAAATCTATGAATATAATGATTCACACTAACCTTACTACTCAAATAAAGGAGGCGCAACAAGGAATTTTAAAAGAGGGAAATTTAAATGATGAAATACCCAAAGGATCGGAGAAGCATCTTAATATTCGGGAAGACGGAACCCGGTATAGGGCTGAAAGGATTTGGGTACCAAAATTTGGAGATATGAGAGAAATGGTACTTAGAGAAGCTCATAAAACCAGATACTCAATACATCCTGGAACGGGGAAGATGTACAAGGATCTCAAGAAACATTTTTGGTGGCCGGGTATGAAATCCGATGTTGCTAAATACGTAAGAGAATGTTTGACGTGTTCTAAGGTCAAAGCTGAGCATCAGAAACCATCAGGTCTACTTCAACAACTCGAAATCCCGGAATGGAAATGGGAAAACATTACCATCGATTTCATCACTAAATTGCCAAGAACTGCAAGTGGTTTTGATACTATTTGGGTAATAGTTGATCGTCTCACCAAATCAGCACACTTCCTGTCAATAAGAGAAGATGACAAGATGGATAAGTTAGCACGACTGTATTTGAAGGAAGTCGTCTCCAGACATGGAATACCAATCTCTATTATCTCTGATAGGGATGGCAGATTTATTTCAAGATTCTGGCAGACATTACAGCAAGCATTAGGAACTCGTCTAGACATGAGTACTGCCTATCATCCACAAATTGATGGGCAGAGCAAAAGGACGATACAAACGCTTGAAGACATGCTACGAGCATGTGTCATTGATTTCGGAAACAGTTGGGATCGACACCTACCGTTAGCAGAATTTTTGTACAACCATAGTTATCATTCTAGTATTGAGATGGGGCCGTTTGAGGCACTTTATGGTAGAAAGTGCAGGTCTCCGATTTGTTGGAATGAAGTGGGGGATAGACAGATTACGGGTCAGGAGATAATACAAGAAACTACCGAGAAAATCATCCAAATTCAACAAAGATTGAAAACGGCCTAGAGTCGACAAAAGAGCTACGCGGACAGTAAAAGAAAAGATATAGAGTTTGAAATTGGAGAAATGGTCATGCTTAAGGTTTCACCTTGGAAAGGTGTTGTTCGATTTGGTAAACGGGGGAAACTAAATCCAAGGTACATTGGACCATTCAAGATTATAGATCGTGTCGGACCAGTAGCTTACCAACTGGAGCTACCTCAACAACTCGCAGCTATACATAACACTTTCCACGTCTCAAATTTAAATAAATGTTTTGCTAAAGAAGATCTCACTATTCCGTTGGACGAAATCCAAATCAATGAAAAACTTCAATTCATTGAAGAACCCATCGAAATAATGGATCGTGAGGTTAAGAGACTTAAACAAAACAAGATACCGATTGTTAAGGTTCGATGGAAGGCTTGTAGAGGACCCGAGTTCACCTGGGAGCGTGAAGATCAGATGAAGAAGAAATACCCGCATTTATTTCCAGAAGATACGTCAACACCTCCAACTGCTTAAAATTTTGGGACGAAATTTTTTTAACGGGTAGGTACTGTAGTGACCCGAACTTTTCCATGTTTATATATATATTAAATGAAATTGTTATTTACATGATTAAGTGTTTCCAACATATTAAGCAATCAAACTTGTTAAGACTTGATTAATTGAAATAGGTTTCATATAGACAATTGACCACCCAAGTTGACCGGTGATTCACGAACGTTAAAACTTGTAAAAACTATACGATGACATATATATGGTTATATATATAGTTAAAATGATTTTATTATAAGTATGTATCTTATTAGGTATTTTAAAAATGAGTTATATACATAAAAATGAGACTATTAATTTAAGAAACTCGAAAACGATATATATAACGATTATCGTTATAACAACGTCTTACTAGGTACATATGAATCATATTAAGATATTGATACACTTGGGTAATTATGTTAAATGATAAGTAAATATATTATTAAGTGTATTAACAATGAAATACATATGTAAAAATAAGACTACTAACTTAATGATTTCGAAACAAGACATATATGTAACGATTATCGTTGTAACGACATTTAACTGTATATATATCATACTAAGATATATTATATATCATAATATCATGATAATATAATAATTTAACATCTCATTTGTTATAATAAACAATGGGTTAACAACATTCAACAAGATCGTTAACCTAAAGGTTTCAAAACAACATTTACATGTAACGACTAACGATGACTTAACGACTCAGTTAAAATGTATATACATGTAGTGTTTTAATATGTATTCATACACTTTTGAAAGACTTCAAGACACTTATCAAAATACTTCTACTTAACAAAAATGCTTACAATTACATCCTCGTTCAGTTTCATCAACAATTCTATTCGTATGCATCCGTATTCGTACTCGTACAATACACAGCTTTTAGATGTATGTACTATTGGTATATACACTCCAATGATCAGCTCTTAGCAGCCCATGTGAGTCACCTAACACATGTGGGAACCATCATTTGGCAACTAGCATGAAATATCTCATAAAATTACAAAAATATGAGTAATCATTCATGACTTATTTACATGAAAACAAAATTACATATCCTTTATATCTAATCCATACACCAACGACCAAAAACACCTACAAACACTTCCGTTCTTCAATTTTCTTCATCTAATTGATCTCTCTCAAGTTCTATCTTCAAGTTCTAAGTGTTCTTCATAAATTCTAAAAGTTCTAGTTTCATAAAATCAAGAATACTTCCAAGATTGCAAGTTTACTTCCAAGTTTTCTAAATCCATTCCAAGTAATCATCCAAGATCAAGAAACCTTTTTTACTTACAGTAGGTTATCTTTCTAATACAAGGTAATAATCATATTCAAACTTTAATTCAATTTCTATAACTATAACAATCTTATTTCGAGTGGAAATCTTACTTGAAATTGTTTTCTTGTCATGATTCTGCTTCAAGAACTTTCAAGCCATCCAAGGATCCTTTGAAGCTAGATCCATTTTTCTCATTTCTAGTTGGTTTATCCAAGGAACTTGAGGTAGTAATGATGTTCATAACATCATTCGATTCATACATATAAAGCTATCTTATTCAAAGGTTTAAACTTGTAATCACTAGAACATAGTTTAGTTAATTCTAAACTTGTTCGCAAATAAAAGTTAATCCTTATAACTTGACTTTTAAAATCAACTAAACACATGTTCTATATATATATATGATATGCTAACTTAATTATTTAAAACCTGGAAACACGAAAAACACCGTAAAACCGGATTTACGCCGTCGTAGTAACACCGCGGGCTGTTTTGGGTTAGTTAATTAAAAACTATGATAAACTTTGATTTAAAAGTTGTTATTCTGGGAAAATTATTTTTATTATGAACATGAAACTATATCCAAAAATTATGGTTAAACTCAAAGTGGAAGTATGTTTTCTAAAATGGTCATCTAGACGTCGTTCTTTCGACTGAAATGACTACCTTTACAAAAGCGACTTGTAACTTATTTTTCCGACTATAAACCTATACTTTTTCTGTTTAGATTCATAAAATAGAGTTCAATATGAAACCATAGCAATTTGATTCACTCAAAACGGATTTAAAATGAAGAAGTTATAGGTAAAACAAGATTGGATAATTTTTCTCATTTTAGCTACGTGAAAATTGGTAACAAATCTATTCCAACCATAACTTAATCAACTTGTATTGTATATTATGTAATCTTGAGATACCATAGACACGTATACAATTTTTCGACCTATCATGTCGACACATCTATATATATTGCGGAACAACCATAGACACTCTATATGTGAATGTTGGAGTTAGCTATACAGGGTTGAGGTTGATTCCAAAATATATATAGTTTGAGTTGTGATCAATACCGAGATACGTATACACTGGGTTGTGGATTGATTCAAGATAATATTTATCGATTTATTTCTGTACATCTAACTGTGGACAACTAGTTGTAGGTTACTAACAAGGACAGCTGACTTAATAAACTTAAAACATCAAAATATATTAAAAGTATTGTAAATATATTTTGAACATACTTTGATATATATGTATAGGTAAAACCTATAACTCACCAATATTTTTGTTGACGTTTAAAGCATGTTTATTCTCAGGTGAATACTAAGAGCTTCCGCTGTTGCATACTAAAATAAGGACAAGATTTGGAGTCCATGTTTGTATGATATTGTGTAAAAACTGCATTCAAGAAACTGATTTCGATGTAACATATTTGTATTGTAAACCATTATGTAATGGTCGTGTGTAAACATGATATTTTAGATTATTATTATCTGATAATCTACGTAAAGCTTTTTAAACCTTTATTTATGAAATAACGGTTATGGTTTGTTTTAAAAATGAATGCAGTCTTTGAAAAACGTCTCATATAGAGGTCAAAACCTCGCAACGAAATCAATTAATATGGAACGTTTTTAATCAATAAGAACGGGACATTTCAATAGGGTCGTGAATCCGAGGCCAACCCTGCATTGTTCAGTATCGTCGTATGAATATTTTTACTACAAAATATCGTATTGTGAGTTCATTTGATTCCCTTTTACTCTTTACATTTTTGAGACTGAGAATACATGCGCTGTTTTTATAACTGCTTTATTAAATGCTTTTGAAATATATTTTGAATTGAGAATACATGAAATATTTTTATAAATGTTTGACGAGATAGACACAAGCAAAACATTCCTCGAATGAATTATTATGCAGACAGAAGTTCTGTGGATTCTTATTGAATTAGTTGGACGTTATAATAGCCACTAATTGTTGTGAATATTTCCCCTGATTATTATTGCTTGGTAACCTAAGAATTAGAAACGGGTATGACCCTAATTCACGCAAATCCTAAAGGTAGCTACTGGGTTTAACACCCCCACCGAGAATGTTCACTAGATGGAAGAGCTAGTGGGCATGGTGTTTAGTACTTCAAAGTTTATATATTATACAGATGAGATGTTCTGTTTTAGGAATATTATTGATGCGCATTATATGTTAAGGTCGGTTACCATGTTGAGCAATGAAATCGAAATGAATGTTATGTATCGAGAGAATGATTTTTATACACAGGTTATGTGTATTAGTTTTGTGCACGAGATATGTGCATGATTATTTAAAAATCGTGAGGCAACCTACGGGGGAGAAAAGGATACGAACCTACTCTGCTAAGCATTATGAAAAAATGGTTTCATACACGAGATAGGTGTACTGTATTTGAATCTTGTGGTCTATCAAAATGATGAATTTTATTGTTTATGATAAACTTATGAACTCACCAACCTTTTGGTTGACACTTTAAAACATGTTTATCCTCAGGTATTAAGGAAATCTTCTGCTGTGCATTTGCTCATTTTAAAGATATTACTTGGAGTCATTCATGGTATATTTCAAAAGACGTTGCATTCGAGTCGTTGAGTTCATCAAGATTATTATTAATTCAATTATAGTTAGATATATTATGAAATGGTATGCATGCCGTCAACTTTCAATGTAAAGAAAGTTTGTCTTTTAAAAACGAATGCAATGTTTGTAAAATGTATCATATAGAGATCAAATACCTCGCGATGTAGCCAAATGTAATGTATTCATCCAGATGGATTAGGACGGGTCATTAAAGTTGGTATTAGAGTGGTGGTCTTAGCGAACCAGGTCTTGCATTAGTTTGTCTAACTGATAGTTGTTTAGATGCATTAGTGAGTCTAGACTTCGACCGTGTCTGCATGTCAAAAGTTTTGCTTATTATTTCTAATCGGAAAACATCTGCTTATCATCCTTAGGAAATTATCTGCTTATCATTCTTAGTCTAGACACATCTTACTGCATTGATTGCATTAATAGTGTATAGACAAAATTTATATCTTAGCGTATCTGCTAATTCATATCTTAGCGTATCTGTTACTGTAAACTTTGCCAGACATATTCCGTAAATCCTTCCGTAATCTACGAAACCTTTTGTCCTATAGGTATAGATTTGCTATATGATTAGAATACCATCTGATAGCCGAAAATCATTTCATATCGAAAAATCCTTTATTCAATCGTACGAAATGGAACTCGCCACTAGCACAAGTTCCTCGGATTCCGATATGGAGTTTCACTCGAGAAAGCATTGTGACTGGAATGGAGCAACCAATTAGCCGTCATCTATTTTGGATGAAATGGGGATGGGTTCGTAGTCGACTTAATCAATGGAGACGGGAAGAAGGCGACCCTTTCCACCAACCAAATTTCCCTTTTGGTGAAGAACTTGAAGCACTTACCAGCGAACCTGTCCAAAACACCATATTCACCCTCATTGCCAGGGTATCTCACACGATTATATTCTATCCACAATTCTAAACCTTATTCATCCGCTCGTTCCGAACGAAAATCATTCCGGAATAATGGAAGAAGTCAACGAGCTTCGCCCTCGAATAATCAATTTGGAGAATATGATGCAAAATTTACCAGCTTCAACAACATCACCGGCACCAACAGTACCATCAGTAACAGCACCAGTACCATCAACAATCCATGTCTCAACATCTCATTCTGTACCTCGAGTATAATCATCGTTCTACATATTATTCTACATCAATTATCTTCGTTCTTCATGGCGATTATGTAATCTCTAATATTTTAGAGATTATGTATTCTAGTTATGACGGTAAACAAAATGAGTTTAATACTATATTAACCCATTAAAACCATGATTTCATCTGAAGAAAATATAGATGTATATATATATTTTCATAAAGATTATAATTAAAAGTTCTTTCGTACAAACTGTTAATGGTGAAAATATTTTAACGGGTAGGTAATACCCGAGGAATATTTAGCTTTCATATTAACATGGTATACTGTACATCATTCAATTCCGATTCAACAGTCATTTACTATCCTACTTACATTCACAGATATACGAATCCGTTCACCACAGAATAACCATTTTCATCCAATTTCATATTTGAATTTTGATTTATCAGAATCTAACAAGTTGCATAATGAAGAAAACATTGGACAAAATAAAATTTGTTAGAAACAAACAAATTAACTATGATAAATTTTATTAAAAATTCACGCTAACAAAATCCTAGCTAACTGTTCCTAGCTAACTGTTAATTCCTTATTACATTTTATTTATCGTAATTTATTTATCGTAATTTATTTATCGCAATTTGTTTATCGCAATTTTAATTCTCGCAATTTTATTTATCAGTATTTAATTTCTGTTATTTATTTTACGCACTTTAAATATCGGGACACGTATACAAGGTTTTGACATATCATATTGACGCATCTATATATATTATTTGGAATAACTATGGACACTCTATATGCAGTGATGCTCAAGTTAGCTATACAGGGTTGAGGTTGATTCTACAATAATATATATACTTTGAGTTGTGATCGAGTCTGAGACATGTATACAATGGGTCACGATACGTATTAATTAATTCGAATATTATATATGAATTATTGAAATACTAACTTTGGACTACTAACTGTGAACTATTAACATTGGACAATTAAAATGAATTAAAATATCGATTATAACATATGAAACTAAACACTTCTTCAAATTTTCCACTTGATTTCATCTTAAACCTCATTTGTATCTTGACGATTACAATCTGCGTTTAAACCTTTCATGATTCTCGAAAACACCTCAATCGAGAGGATGAACCAACCACACTTCATCTATGAAAGAAAAGATTGATGCATATAGTTATGAACCTGAAAACACTCGGAACCTGAGTAAACATTTAACACGTATATGTGCTAGCTCTTTTGGCGTTGTTATTGTCGAAAATAACTTTGCAATCCCTTTCCAAAGTAGCCAATTTTTTCACAGCTTCAGCAAATCAATTTTGACTTTTTATTCGAATGAACTCTGCTATAACTTTGATATATAAGTTCGCCCTTCATCATCGTTACCGGAGAACCGTTTATGTCCCACTACATTAGTAGTAAACTTAGCAGCAACTTCATTACTCATTGGCTTAAGTCGCTCTGAATAACCATCGCCAACTCGCACAACTCGCACTTAGACCGTCGCCACGGTCAAACCAAGACGAGTTTGCTTCTGTAAATTTTACCACACTTAAGGGACTCATAGACGGAGCCATGGCCACTGGTCTCACCTTAATTCAGTAAGGGTAGAGGCCGTGGTGACTGACTGAAGTCAGACTTTGTTTTAAACTACTTTCATAAACGAAACCTACCTTACGCCTTTTGTTTAATGATGAATGATGATGACCCTTAAGACCTAAATTACATACTTTTAAACCTATTAAGACGATTTACTGACTTAGTACTATTTGACTTAGGTTGAGGACTTCGGACCATTTACTTGCACACCTTTCCCGACTACTACTTTACCGCTACATATCATTGTGAGTTATAGCATTCCCTTTTTACTTTAACTTATTTTGGGAACTGAGAATACATGTGGATTTTATGTTTTACATACTAGGCACGAGTACTTAAACTTATATATGTGTGGGTTATACAACGGCATAAACATTCCCTTTAGCTCGGTAACGTTTAATCATTGGTTTTTGAACCGTGAACGCGAATCTTAGATATGGATCCATAGGGTTTGACATCCCCACTCGGGCTAGTAGCGCTAGCATTTAACAAGTGTTTAATACTTCGTAAACATACGCACTTGCCAAGTGTACTTTCAGGGGGTATAAACGTTAAGTTAGTTACCAAGTGCCCACGGTTAACATATACTTTATCATACTGTTTTGAAACGCTCTTTGTAGCACTGAAATCTCGTGGCCTACCTTACATACTGTTATACTTAAACTATAGCTCACCAACCTTTGTGTTGACGTTTTTAAGCATGTTTTTATCAGATGCTTAAGGTTAGCTTCCGCTGTGTACTAGTCGTGCTGTAGACACCCGCTGCTTAGAGTTGTCATCGCATGAACTACTTTATTTTGCATTCAAACATTCGTACTTTTGAACTATGACTTGTAACGACCATTGTGGTCACATACACTTATTATTTGCTTCTACTTAGTGAAGCATGCTTTTGAAATGTAAAACATTTGATGTCGGTTATGACATCACCTTTTTATCGTGAATGCAACTTCTTTAATTACAGCATATAGTACTTAACCTTGTAATGATCCTGTTGTTGATGATTCGTACACGATGGTTTTGTACGGGGCATCACATTTGGTATCAGAGCATTGGTTGTAGGGAATTAGGTTGCATTAGTGAGTCTAAGACTGACCCGATTAGGATTCACTAATAGGACTAATCTACAACTTGCTAGTTTACTTGTTTCCGCTGAATTTACTGCATGCTACTGCTTACTTTTTTCGCTATATGCCGTATGCTACTACATGATTTCACTACTGCATGATGCTACTTGCTTTCGATTGCATGCTACCTTCATACGAATTACTGTTATTGCCATGCTAGTTACCGTTATACATGATTTAAACTGTTGGCCTATTATTTGCTTGCTTTATGACATACTGACATGGAAAATTTATTTTTCCTTGTTCAGATGTCGGATGTTCCACCTGCTGGCATTTCAGGCAGTACAGACTCAGACCCCGTCACCCTACCTACTGCTACACCTGCTGCTGCTACTGCCGATACACCGGCCCCGACACCTACTAGTGATCCCGGCGCTTCTACTTTCAGAGCTGGTACTAGTGCACCTGCCCCAGTGTCTGCTCCCGGACCCTCGAGGTCACAGCCCCGCATTGGTGGTATTGAGATCCCCGCAGAGTTCGGGGAAGGGCCGTTTTGTAACCACATGCGCACGCCTTGCCGACGCACTGCCGACGGACGTTTAGTCGTGATTCCGCCAGGTAGACACAGACAGATGTTGGCCGCCTTCGGACGCTTCGGATTACCAGCTCAGCCACCAGTGTCACCACCACACGATTCGGATGACTCATCATCCGCCGATTCTTTATCATCAGACGACTCCAGCGATGATGAGGATCATGCTGACAGACCTATTCAGGCACCCTCCACCCCGCCGAAGAAGCGGTACCATTTCGACGACACCGTCATTCCAGGGGTGAATGGAGGTCGTGCTTTTACTGACGCATTTGGCCATCGTCGTAGGGTTACTGCTCGTAAACGTGTTGTGCCATACCCTGCCGACCCACAGATACGTAAGGTTCCCCGTTACGTATTGACTATTCCTGGAACCGTACCACCTAGATTTAGATACGGACCACTTACATCTAGGGACGTACCGTCTACATCCGGAGCCAGACCATATACATCAGCACCACCGGCACCACCCGCACCACCCGCCCCACCTGCACCGCCTGCCCCACCCGCTCCCTCTAACGAGGAACTGATGAGGGAGATTGAGACTCTCCGAGCTCGAGTCACTGAGCTCGAGGAGCAGTTGGCTCGAGGAGCAGTTCACCCACCTTCACCGTAGGACTTTGTATTTAGATTTCATGATGTAATCTAGATATAGTTTCATGTATTTCATATGTATTATACGAACTTATTCAGATGTATGAAACTTATTATTATT
This sequence comes from Rutidosis leptorrhynchoides, assembly GCF_046630445.1. Classification (NCBI taxonomy): domain Eukaryota; kingdom Viridiplantae; phylum Streptophyta; class Magnoliopsida; order Asterales; family Asteraceae; genus Rutidosis; species Rutidosis leptorrhynchoides. The sequence goes on along the minus strand of NC_092335.1, from coordinate 311,798,533 downwards.
AATGAATGGAACTTTGCGTTATTTAATTCTTGCACGATGTTCTATTTACATTACTGTACGATGATTCTATGGTATTTGTACCTAGATGCATTATTTAATAACATGTGATGTTTTGATTCCATGTTGGTCACTATATACTGTATTACTACTACTTGCATACTGGATTTTGACTTGAGTCAAAATTTTTGTTTAGAATACCATGGCTAACGGAAGATCCACACCTACCGCCGCCCAGATTAAGGACATGATCAACGAACGGGTCGCTGCAGCCCTAGCAGAAAGAAATCTCGAAGCTCCACCGCCACCACCACCGGTTATTCCACCCGTTCGAAATGGGTGTACATACAAGGAATTCCAGAGCTGCAAACCGCATAACTTCAGCGGCATCGAGGGACCAGTTGGTCTCACCAGATGGTTCGAGAAACTTGAATCAGTATTCCGAGTTAACAACTATTCGAAGGACAATAAGACCAAGTTTGCTTCGTGCACGCTATCTGACGGCGCGCTAACGTGGTGGAACACGTTAGCTCAAGCGAAAGGTATCGATGAGGCGTATGCTACGCCATGGGAGGAATTCAAGGCGGCTATGATTGATGAGTATTGTCCAAGAACTGAAATCCAGAAGATGGAAATCGAATTCATGCAATTAAAGGCCGTAGGGAACGATCTTAACAGTTACAATCGTAGGTTTTTGGAGTTAGCATTAATGTGTCCGACCATGGTCATCCCCGGCATTCAAATGAATGGAGCGATACTTTTAGGGACTTCCTAAGTCCATCAAGGGGAATGTCACCTCATCCAAACCACCGACTGTTCCCGAAGCAATGCGCATGGCGCATACTCTCATGAATCAGATTCTTATTGATGAGCCGGAGAAGGCTAAGTTTGAGGCTGGTAGCAGCGAAAAGAGGAAATGGGACAACAACCACAACAACAACAACAACAACAATAACAACAACCACAACAGGGGGAGAAACTACGATCAAACCCCCGCCAAGAGGCACAACAACGGTGGAAACCCTAATCCCAATAACAACACCAACACCAACCCGAACTACAAAGGAACCTTACCTCAATGCAAGCGATGTTACAAACACCACACTGGGTATTGCAATGTTATCTGTGAGAAGTGCCAACGGGCTGGGCACATCGGGATGGACTGCAAGGTCACTACTTTGAATGGGAAGCCAAACACCAATGGGCCGAAGAAGTGCTACGAATGTGGGCAGATGGGCCATTTCAGAAACGCATGCCCCAACAAGCGAAAAGATGGCGGACCACCCCGTGGAAAAGCTTTTAATGTTAATGCAAGGGATGCACGCGATAACCCCGACTTGGTGACAGGTATATTCACAATCAACAATCTTTTAGCTTCTGTCTTGTTTGATACTGGTGCGGATAGAAGTTATGTATGTAGACATTTTTGCGATAAGATTAATTGGTCATTAGTCCCGTTAAAAGAAAGTATGCTTGTCGAGGTCGCAAATGGAAAACTTGAAAAGGTTGACCATATTAGTCGTGGAGCTATTATCAACATAGCTGGTGCAGATTTCGAAATTGATTTGATACCTATCAAACTGGGAAGGTTTGACGTGATCGTCGGTATGGATTGGTTGAGCAAGATAAAGGCCGATATAATCTACGGAGATAAAGCACTTCGCATACCACAAGGAGATGGCGAACCACTGGTTATCTATGGAGAGAGATGTACCTCGAAGTTGAACCTCATTAGTTGCGTGAAAGCGCAAAAGATTATGAAGAAGGGACGTTTTGCTGTCTTAGCACATGTGAAAGCGGTAGAAACTGAGGTGAAGAGCGTGAATGACGTTCGAATTGTGAACGAATTTTCCGATGTCTTCCCAGAGGAATTACCTGGATTGCCGCCGCAGAGAGCAGTAGAGTTTCAGATTGATTTAGTGCCAGGAGCTGCACCTGTAGCTCGCGCACCCTATAGACTCGCACCTTCCGAGATGCAAGAATTACAAAGCCAACTGCAAGAACTACTTGATCGAGGATTTATCCAACCAAGTTTCTCGCCTTGGGGCGCACCTGTGTTGTTTGTGAAGAAAAAGGATGGATCCTTCCGTATGTGTATCGACTACCGTGAACTCAACAAACTGACTATCAAGAATCGGTATCCTCTTCCACGAATTGATGATCTTTTTGATCAACTACAAGGATCGAGCGTTTATTCAAAGATCGATTTGCGATCCGGATATCACCAACTGAGGGTGAAGGAAAGTGACGTGATGAAAACTACATTCAGGACCCGTTATGGTCATTATGAGTTTCTCTTGATGACATTCGGTTTGACAAATGCACCTGCCGTGTTCATGTTCCTCATGAATCGTGTCTGTAAGCCTTACTTGGACAAATTTGTTATCGTCTTCATAGATGATATCCTCATCTACTCTAAGAGCGAAGAAGAACATGAGCAACACCTCCGATTAGTGCTTGAACTCTTAAGACAAGAGCAACTCTACGCCAAATTCTCCAAGTGTGAATTTTGATTGAAGGAAGTCCAGTTTCTGGGTCATGTTGTGAGCAACCAGGGTATCAAAGTTGACCCCGCCAAGATTGAAGCCATCAGCAAGTGGGAGACCCCCACTACTCCGACGCATATTTGCTAATTCCTAGGTCTCGCCGGTTATTATCGAAGATTCATCGAAGGATTTTCTCTGATTGCGCGTCCTTTGACCGCACTGACTCACAATGGTAAGAAGTTCATTTGGGAACCCGCACACAAATCAGCATTTCAAACTTTGAAGAAGAAGTTAACCACCGCACCTATCCTATCACTTCCTGAAGGCAGTGACGACTTTGTTGTTTATTGTGATGCATCGAAGAGTGGTTTTGGTTGTGTACTGATGCAACGATCAAAAGTTATTGCCTATGCCTCCCGCCAATTGAAGATTCACGAGCGGAACTACACTACACATGATCTTGAACTTGGAGCCATTGTCTTTGCGCTTAAATTGTGGAGACGCTATTTGTATGGAACTAAGAGCACTATCTTCACCGATCACAAGAGTCTCCAGCACATCTTTGATCAGAAGCAACTGAATATGAGACAACGTCGATGGATCGAGATGCTCAACGACTACGATTGTGAACTCCGTTATCACCCTGGCAAGGCCAATGTTGTAGCTGACGCTTTAAGCCGAAAGGAAAGGACGACACCTCTTCGTTCCAGGGTTCTGAACATCACCATCCATTCGAACCTCAACAGCCAGATCAGAGTAGCTCAAGATGAGGCTCTCAAGGAGGAGAACATATCTCATGAACATTTGAACATACTTGTCTCTCAATTCGAGGTTAGGGAGTCTGGACTCCGATGTTATGCCGGAAGAATTTGGGTACCTTATTATGGAGATCTACGAAACCTGATACTTGATGAAGCACACAAATCGAGATATTCGATTCACCCTGGAGCAGATAAAATGTACCACGACCTTAAAGAACAGTATTGGTGGCCGAATCTTAAGAAGGACGTTGCAACTTATGTTGGGAAGTGTTTGACTTGTTCGAAAGTTAAGGCCGAACATCAGAGACCTTCTGGGTTACTTCAACAGCCGGAAATCCCACAATGGAAGTGGGAAAGGATCACAATGGATTTCATTACTAAGCTGCCGAAGACGGTGGGCGGATACGATACTATTTGGGTTATTGTTGACCGCCTTACCAAATCTGCACACTTTCTAGCGATGAAGGAAACTGATACAATGGAGAGACTTGCTCAGTTATACATCAAAGAGGTTGTATCACGACATGGTGTACCTTTATTGATCATCTTCGATCGCGATCCCCATTTTGCTTCTAGATTTTGGCGTTCTTTGCAAGAAGCCATGGGAACTCGTCTCGACATGAGTACTGCTTATCATCCTCAGACTGACAGGCAAAGTGAATGAACGATTCAGACCTTGGAGGACATGCTGCGTGCATGTGTCATTGATTTTGGAAAGGCCTAGGAAAGACATTTGCCACTCGCCGAATTCTCGTACAACAACAGTTATCACTCGAGCATTAATGCTGCACCTTTTGAAGCATTGTATGGCCGTAAGTGCCAATCTCCTATTTGTTGGGCCGAAGTAGGCAAAAAGCAAATCACCGGACCCGAGGTAGTCCACGAAACGACGGAGAAGATTGCTCAGATCCAAGCTAGACTTAAGACTGCCCGTGATCGTCAAAAGAGTTATGCCGATCTTAAACGTAAAGACTTTGAATTCAACGTTGGTGATCGTGTAATGTTGAAGGTTGCACCTTGGAAAGGTGTGATCCATTTTGGAAAACGTGGAAAGTTGAACCCACGATACATTGGTCCTTTCGAAATCTTGGAACGTGTTGGACCCGTTGCTTACCGTTTGGATCTACCAGCGCAATTGAGCTCAGTTCATCCTACCTTCCATGTGTCAAACTTGAAGAAGTGTCTTGCTGCACCTGAACTTATCATACCATTGGAAGAACTTACTATTGACGACAAACTCCACTTTGTGGAAGAACCTGTTGAAATTATGGATTGAGAGATCAAAACTTTGAAACGCAATAAGATTCCGATCATCCGAGTGCGATGGAATGCCAAATGAGGACCGGAGTTTACTTGGGAGCGAGAGGATCAAATGATGAGGAAGTATCCTCACCTTTTTCCGACTCCTCCATCTACCTCAGCTTAAAATTTCGGGACAAAATTTTCTTTAACAGGTGGGTAATGTAACGACCCTGGAATTTTCAACGTTTATTTATTAATAATTATTATTATTAATACGTGTGATTAAACGAATGAATGTTATTACATTTACATGTTACCATGATTGCCCGAACTTGACTTTAATTGCCCGAAACATCTTTGTGACACCCGGAACTTGCACGAATAATATTTCTAGATATTATTTGCATTCATGATTAGTTTTATTAATCATTTTAATTAACAAAGATTACTTGTTAGTTACTTGGGCTTTAATTGGTTTAACTTGGTAAATACTTGAACTTGGGCCTTGTTAGTGTTAATGGACTTATGTAAGCCCACCCTACATCTTAATGGACTTAGTTAGCCCACCAAGAACTTGTAAGTATCAAGTTAAATGGAAACTAGTTGGTTAACTTGACTTGGAATCTAGTTTGTCCATAATCCCCATGAGACTACCTCCATTAACCAACTTTAATGAACTTTACAAGCTATTAACCAACAAACTTCTCCCCCTCCCCTCTAAATGCTGCTGGCCGTAGGTTTTGATCCCATACAAGGGAGGTTTGGTTTCATTTTTCACATTACTTCATCCATACTTCTCTAATTCAAACACACACACAAACTTGCAATTACTTTCCTCTCAGTTGGGATCGACATCTACCGTTAGCAGAATTTTCCTACAACAACAGCTACCATTCAAGCATTGAGATGGCGCCGTTTGAAGCACTTTATGGTAGAAAGTGCAGGTCTCCGATTTGTTGGAGTGAAGTGGGGGATAGACAGATTACGGGTCCGGAGATTATACAAGAAACTACCGAGAAGATCATCCAAATTCAACAACGGTTGAAAACCGCCCAAAGTCGACAAAAGAGCTACGCTGACATTAAAAGAAAAGATATAGAATTTGAAATTGGAGAGATGGTCATGCTTAAAGTTGCACCTTGGAAAGGCGTTGTTCGATTTGGTAAACGAGGGAAATTAAATCCAAGGTATATTGGACCATTCAAGATTATTGATCGTGTCGGACCAGTAGCTTACCGACTTGAGTTACCTCAACAACTCGCGACAGTACATAACACTTTCCACGTCTCGAATTTGAAGAAATGTTTTGCTAAATAAGATCTCACTATTCCGTTAGATGAAATCCAAATCAACGAAAAACTTCAATTCATCGAAGAACCCGTCGAAATAATGGATCGTGAGGTTAAAAGACTTATGCAAAACAAGATACCAATTATTAAGGTTCGATGGAATGCTCGTAGAGGACCCGAGTTCACCTGGGAGCGTGAAGATCAGATGAAGAAGAAATACCCGCATCTATTTCCAGAAGATTCGTCAACACCTTCAACAACTTAAAATTTCGGGACGAAATTTATTTAACGGGTAGGTACTGTAGTGACCCGAACTTTTCCATGTTTATATATATTAATTGAGATTGATATTTACATGATTAAATGTTTCCAACATGTTAAACAATCAAACTTGTTAAGACTTGATTAATTGAAATATGTTTCATATAGACAATTGACCACCCAAGTTGACCGGTGATTCACGAACGTTAAAACTTGTAAAAACTATATGATGACATATATATGGATATATATATATATATTTAACATGATACTATGATAAGTAAACATATCATTAAGTATATTAACAATGAACTACATATGTAAAAACAAGACTACTAACTTAATGATTTTTAAACGAGACATATATGTAACGATTATCGTTGTAAAGACGTTTAATGTATATATATCATATTAAGAGATATTCATACATGATAATATCATGATAATATAATAATTTAAAATCTCATTTGATATTATAAATATTGGGTTAACAACATTTAACAAGATCGTTAACCTAAAGATTTCAAAACAACACTTACATGTAACGACTAACGATGACTTAACGAATCAGTTAAAATGTATATACATGTAGTGTTTTAATATGTATCTATACACATTTGGAAGACTTCAATACACTTATCAAAATACTTCTACTTAACAAAAATGCTTACAATTACATCCTCGTTCAGTTTCATCAACAATTCTACTCGTATGCACCCGTATTCGTACTCGTACAATACACAGCTTTTAGATGTATGTACTATTGGTATATACACTCCAATGATCAGCTCTTAGCAGCCCATGTGAGTCACCTAACACATGTGGGAACCATCATTTGGCAACTAGCATGAAATATCTCATAAAATTACAAAAATATGAGTAATCATTCATGACTTATTTACATGAAAACAAAATTACATATCCTTTATATCTAATCCATACACCAACGACCAAAAACACCTACAAACACTTTCATTCTTCAATTTTCTTCATCTAATTGATCTCTCTCAAGTTCTATCTTCAAGTTCTAAGTGTTCTTCATATATTCTACAAGTTCTAGTTACATAAAATCAAGAATACTTTCAAGTTTGCTAGCTCACTTCCAATCTTGTAAGGTGATCATCCAACCTCAAGAAATCTTTGTTTCTTACAGTAGGTTATCATTCTAATACAAGGTAATAATCATATTCAAACTTTTGTTCAATTTCTATAACTATAACAATCTTATTTCAAGTGATGATCTTACTTGAACTTGTTTTCGTGTCATGATTCTGCTTCAAGAACTTCGAGCCATCCAAGGATCCGTTGAAGCTAGATCCATTTTTTCTCTTTTCCAGTAGGTTTATCCAAGGAACTTAAGGTAGTAATGATGTTCATAACATCATTCGATTCATACATATAAAGCTATCTTATTCGAAGGTTTAAACTTGTAATCACTAGAACATAGTTTAGTTAATTCTAAACTTGTTCGCAAACAAAAGTTAATCCTTCTAACTTGACTTTTAAAATCAACTAAACACATGTTCTATATCTATATGATATGCTAACTTAATGATTTAAAACCTGGAAACACGAAAAACACCGTAAAACCGGATTTACGCCGTCGTAGTAACACCGCGGGCTGTTTTAGGTTAGTTAATTAAAAACTATGATAAACTTTGATTTAAAAGTTTTTATTCTGAGAAAATGATTGTTATTATGAACATGAAACTATATCCAAAAATTATGGTTAAACGCAAAGTGGAAGTATGTTTTCTAAAATGGTCATCTAGACGTCGTTCTTTCGACTGAAATGACTACCTTTACAAAAACGACTTGTAACTTATTTTTCCGACTATAAACCTATACTTTTTCTGTTTAGATTCATAAAATAGAGTTCAATATGAAACCATAGCAATTTGATTCACTCAAAACGGATTTAAAATGAAGAAGTTATGGGTAAAACAAGATTGGATAATTTTTCTCATTTTAGCTACGTGAAAATTGGTAACAAATCTATTCCAACCATAACTTAATCAACTTGTATTGTATATTATGTAATCTTGAGATACCATAGACACGTATACAATGTTTCGACCTATCATGTTGACACATCTATATATATTTCGGAACAACCATAGACACTCTATATGTGAATGTTGGAGTTAGCTATACAGGGTTGAGGTTGATTCCAAAATATATATAGTTTGAGTTGTGATCAATACTGAGATACGTATACATTGGGTCGTGGATTGATTCAAGATAATATTTATCGATTTATTTCTGTACATCTAACTGTGGACAACTAGTTGTAGGTTACTAACGAGGACAGCTGACTTAATAAACTTAAAACATCAAAATATATTAAAAGTGTTGTAAATATATTTTGAACATACTTTGATATATATGTATATATTGTTATAGGTTCGTGAATCAACCAGTGGCCAAGTCTTACTTCCCGACGAAGTAAAAATCTGTGAAAGTGAGTTATAGTCCCACTTTTAAAATCTAATATTTTTGGGATGAGAATACATGCAGGTTTTATAAATGATTTACAAAATAGACACAAGTACGTGAAACTACATTCTATGGTTGAATTATCGAAATCGAATATGCCCCTTTTTATTAAGTCTGGTAATCTAAGAATTTGGGAACAGACACCCTAATTGACGCGAATCCTAAAGATAGATCTATTGGGCTTAACAAACCCCATCCAAAGTACCGGATGCTTTAGTACTTCGAAATTTATATCATATCCGAAGGGTGTCCCGGAATGATGGGGATATTCTTATATATGCATCTTGTTAATGTCGGTTACCAGGTGTTCACCATATGAATGATTTTTATCTCTATGTATGGGATGTGTATTGAAATATGAAATCTTGTGGTCTATTGTTACGATTTGATATATATAGGTTAAACCTATAACTCACCAACATTTTTGTTGACGTTTAAAGCATGTTTATTCTCAGGTGAATATTAAGAGCTTCCGCTGTTGCATACTAAAATAAGGACAAGATTTGGAGTCCATGTTTGTATGATATTGTGTAAAAACTGCATTCAAGAAACTGATTTCGATGTAACATATTTGTATTGTAAACCATTATGTAATGGTCGTGTGTAAACAGGATATTTTAGATTATCATTATTTGATAATCTACGTAAAGCTTTTTAAACTTTTATTTATGAAATAAAGGTTATGGTTTGTTTTAAAAATAAATGCAGTCTTTGAAAAACGTCTCATATAGAGGTCAAAACCTCGCAACGAAATCAATTAATATGGAACGTTTTTAATCAATAAGAACGGGACATTTCACCAGCTCCACCCAGCTTTAGTTTTCCGGAGCCACAGTATCGTTGGCATGGACCCATGATCCCTGGAGTAAACGAGGATCGTCCATTTCTAAACAAATATGGACATTGGTCCAGATATACCGCCGACGGGCGGGTTGTGCCGATTACGCCTGGCAGATTTCAGTTCATGACCACCGGTACATATTCTTGCAGTTCGTCATCATATTCTCCTACACATGAGTCAGACAGTTCGTCATCAGACGAGATCAGTAAGGAGGAGGATTTCGCTAATGAAATAAAAGAGATCACTAAAGAGAAATTCCAACTTGCTATAGATAATAAAAACAACCACAATAATAAAATGTCCTTAATTATTAAAAAAAGAACAGGACCATTCGATCCATAACCACCCTTATTGTATTAAACCCACTGAGGCAACGGGTACCTCAAAACTCCAACTAAAAATAAAATACACTGCCAGAATGTCTGTCGGACCATGTGCACACAAACAATTGGCAGAGAGAACCAAATGGGAAGAAGTTTCTGATAGTTCTGAATAAACGACCTCGCAACCATAAATCTTCCATGCGCTATTTTATTGCTTATGTGTGCTACTCTATCTTGTTATGTAAAATAAGCATATGTAAAATATCAGTATTGTATGGTATTGTATTATTTTGGTTTATTAATAATAAATGCATGGAATGATTATTTGTATTATTACTACTTCTTATTATTATTATTACATAATAATGTAGTAACTCGCTATAATTTTTCATAGTGGAATATTATTAGGATTTTAGTAGTTAATTCCTTGTACTAGCTATTATGTATGAACTTAACGGGTAGGCAATACCCTAGAAATAATTATAAAATGCTAATAAGAAGAAAAGGCTTTTATAATAATTGGTTCATATTATTAATATGCTACGATTACTATTGACAACTCATTTTACCTATAATATTCTATATGATTAAATTATATCTGTTGTGTTTATTGAAGAAACATGTCTCAAATGTCGGATGCTGAGTTTGAGCAACTATTCGAGAAACGTGTGAATGAAAGAATTGCTGCAACCGAAGCAGCAAAAGCAACAGCCGAAGAAGCAGCCAAAGCAGCAGCCGTAAACACAAACTCACGAAACGGATGCTCATACAAAACTTTTCAAGGATGCAAACCACAGACGTTTAGTGGAACCGAGGGACCAGTCGGTCTAACCCGATGGTTTGAAAAGATGGAGTCCGTTTTCAAAATCAGTAATTGTGCGAACGGAGACAAGTCAAAGTATGCTTCGTGCACGTTGCAAGATGGTGCACTTACTTGGTGGAACAATTATGCTAAAGCAGAAGGAATAGATACGGCATATGATATCTCTTGGGAAGAACTGAAAATGATGCTAATCGAGGAGTACTGTCCTCGAAACGAGATCAGAAAAATGGAATCTGAGTTACGTAATCTGAAGGTTATCAGCGCGAATCTCAATAACTATGAAAAGCGTTTCATGGAACTAGCCTTGTTGTGTCCTGAATTGGTGCCAAACGAGAAACGAAAGATAGAAATGTATATTGACGGTTTATCGATCAATATCAAAGGAAATGTTACATCATCCAAACCGAATACGATGCAGGAAGCCATGACAATGGCACAACAACTCATGGACCAGATCACAGAGAGTTCGATTAAGGCACCAATTACCGAAGTCAAGACAACTGAAGGAAAGAGGAAATGGGAAGACTATAAGGGCAAAAGTACTCACCTGAAGAAACAAGAAACTTTTAAAGGTAAACAAGATGGGGCAACTACAAGTCCAAACTATAAGGGACCCCATCCGTTCTGCAAAAGATGTTACACACATCATGCAGGTTATTGTCAAGTGGTCTGTGATAAGTGCAACAAGAAAGGACATCTGGCGAAAGATTGTTATGCCACCGTTTCTGAAGTAAAGACAAAACTGACCGATGTCAAGAAATGTTTTGGATGCGGGAAGTCTGGTCACTTTATAAATCAATGCCCTGATAAGGAGAAGAACAAAGAACCCGCACGTGGGAGGGCATTTAATGTTAGTTCCAGTAAAGCACGTGAGGATCCTAATCTTGTCACGGGTACGTTTACCGTTAATAATCAACTAGCTTCTATTATGTTTGATACGGGTGCTGATAGAAGTTATATGTGTAAAGACTTTAGTTTTAAACTAAAATATGCATCATTACCTCTAGACGATAAATATACTATTGAATTAGCTAATGGTAAACTGATAAAAGCCGATAAAATTTACCATGGTTGCAAAATGAATCTCGCTGGTGAAACCTTCAAAATCGATTTGATACCCGTAGAATTAGGAAGTTTTGACGTAATCGTTGGCATGGACTGGATGTCCAAAACAAGAGCGGAAGTTGTTTGCGCTGAGAAAGCAATTCGCATCCCTCATAAGGATGAAACGTCATTAATGATTTATGGGGAGAAGAGCAACTCAAAGCTGAACTTTATCAGCTGTATGAAGGCCCAGAAACTTATAAGAAAAGGTTGTTATGCTATTCTGGCACATGTAAAGAAGATCGATACTGAAGAAAGAAGCATTAATGACATGCCGGTTGTAAGAGAATATCCCGGAGTATTTCCAGAAGAATTACCGGGGCTACCTCCACACAGATGTGTAGAATTCCAGATTGATCTCATACCAGGAGCTGCACCTGTAGCCCGATCTCCATATAGACTTGCACCTTCAGAAATGCAAGAATTACAAGACCAGTTGCAAGAATTATCGGACCGTGGATTTATTCGTCCTAGTTTTTTCACCTTGGGGTGCTCCTATTCTGTTCGTCAAGAAGAAGGATGGATCTATGAGAATGTGCATAGATTACCGAGAATTAAACAAATTAACGATCAAGAATCGGTACCCATTACCGAGGATTGATGATTTGTTTGATCAATTGCAAGGATCAAGTGTTTATTCTAAGATTGATCTACGCTCCGGATATCATCAACTGAGAGTGAAGGAAGAAGATGTTCCTAAAACCGCGTTCAGAACCCGTTACGGTCACTATGAGTTTCTAGTCATGCCTTTTGGATTAACTAATGCTCCAGCAGTATTCATGGATCTAATGAATCGCATCTGTAGACCGTATTTAGACAAATTTGTCATTGTTTTTATCGACGACATATTGATTTACTCGAAGAACAAGGAAGAACATGAGCAACACTTAAGACTGGTACTGGAGATACTCAAGAAAGAAGAATTGTACGCAAAATTTTCGAAGTGTGATTTCTGGTTACAAGAAGTACAATTTTTGGGCCATGTTGTCAGTAAACATGGAATTAAAGTTAACCCCGCCAAGATCGAAGCCATTAGTAAATGGGAAACACCGAAGACTCCAACACAAATCCGCCAATTCTTAGGTCTTGCTGGTTACTACCGAAGATTCATTCAAGATTTCTCTAGAATCGCCAAACCCTTAACTGCATTGACTCAAAAGGGAAAGAAGTATGATTGGTCCACAGAACAGGAATCCTCATTCCAGTTATTAAAGAAGAAGTTAACGTCTGCACCTATTTTGTCATTACCGGAAGGAAATGATGATTTCGTGATCTATTGTGATGCTTCATGCCAAGGTTTAGGATGTGTATTAATGCAATGCACAAAAGTCATCGCATACGCCTCACGACAACTAAAAATTCATGAAAAGAACTATACGACGTACGATTTGGAACTTGGAGCAGTAGTTTTTGCACTCAAATTATGGAGACACTATCTATATGGCACCAAGTGTACAGTGTACACCGATCATAAGAGTCTTCAGCATATTTTTGATCAAAAACAACTCAATATGAGGCAACGTCGCTGGGTAGAGTTGTTAAACGATTACGATTATGAAATCCGTTACCACCCCGGAAAGGCTAATGTTGTAGCTGATGCCCTAAGTCGAAAAGAATGACTAAAACCTCTTAGGGTCCGAGCTTTGAATATTACAATTCGTACTGATCTCACAAAGAAAATTCAAGCAGCACAGTTAGAGGCTTTAAAAGAAGAAAATGAAAAAAGCGAAATGACCAGAGGGTTAGAAAAACAGCTTGAAGTAAAAGCCGATGGAACCCTGTATTTTGCTGATAGGATATGGGTACCAAAACATGGTAATCTAAGGCAACTAGTACTAGATGAAGCACACAAAACGAGGTACTCAATTCACCCAGGAAACGGGAAAATGTACCACGATCTCAAGAAGTTTTATTGGTGGCCTAATATGAAGACAGAAATTGCTACTTATGTAAGCAAATGTTTGACGTGTGCAAAGGTCAAAGCTGAGCACCAAAAGCCGTCAGGATTACTGCAACAACCAGAAATTCCGCAGTAGAAATGGGAAAGAATAACTATGGATTTCATTACGAAATTGCCAAGGACTGCAAGTAGTCATGATACTATTTGGGTGATAGTTGATCGTCTAACTAAATCAGCTCACTTTCTACCAATAAAGGAGACAGACAGTATGGAGAAATTAGCACGCCTATATTTGAAGGAAGTAGTTTCCAGGCATGGTGTACCCATCTCTATCATATCTGATCGCGACACCCGATTCACATCACGTTTCTGGCAGTCATTACAAAAAGCATTGGGAACTCGATTAGATATGAGCACCGCTTATCACCCACAGACAGATGGTCAAAGTGAAAGAACAATACAAACATTGGAAGACATGTTACGAGCATGCGTGATTGACTTTGGAACCAGTTGGGATCGACACTTACCGTTGGCAGAATTTTCATACAATAACAGCTATCATACGAGCATCAATGCAGCGCCATTTGAAGCACTTTACGGTAGAAAGTGCAGATCTCCTATATGTTGGAGTGAAGTAGGAGAAAGACAACTTACTGGACCAGAAATTATTCACGAAACCACCGAAAAGATCATTCAAATACAACAGCGATTGAAAACGGCCATGAGTCGCCAAAAGAGTTATGCTGATGTAAGAAGAAAACCGCTAGAATTTCAAGTGGGCGACAAAGTCATGTTGAAAGTGTCACCCTGGAAAGGCGTTGTACGATTCGGTAAACGAGGAAAGCTAAGTCCTAGGTACGTAGGACCCTTTGAAATCACCGAAAGAATTGGAACAGTTGCTTATCGATTAAAGCTACCCCAAGAACTTAGTAGTGTTCACAACACATTTCACGTGTCAAATTTGAAGAAATGTTTAGCTGAAGAGGATGTCGTAATTCCTCTTGATGAAATACGAATCAATGATAAACTCCATTTTATCGAAGAACCTGTTGAAATCATGGACCGTGAGGTCAAATAATTAAAACAAAGCAAAATACCGATAGTTAGGGTTCGTTGGAACGCAAGACGAGGACCCGAGTTTACTTGGGAACGTGAAGATCAGATGAAGCAAAAGTATCCACATTTGTTCACTGATATCGCTCATGAAACAGGTACTACTCAAAATTTCGGGACGAAATTTTCTTTAAGGGGGAGGTACTGTGATGACCCGAAAATTTTTGACTTATTTAAACCAATTCTCTATACGATTTATTATTTTAACACGCTAAACAAAGTCTGTTAGATTGAGTCTCAAAATTTTAGAACTGTTTCATATATACAATTACCTTTGATTACTTTCGACGATTCATGAACAATTATATGTATGTATATATATATGTACAAGTAAAAACGACTTTCCTACAGTAAAACCCTATTTTCTACAGTAAAAATTACTTTGCTACAGTAAAACACAATTTGCTACAGTAAAACACTATTTGCTACAGTGAAACCGTATTTTGCTACAGTGCTAAGGCCAACCATACAGTCGTCTACCATCATTACGTCTATGCAATTTGCCAACAATATTGAGTCTCAATATTGAACTGTGAGTTATAGATCCCTTTTTAAATACTTTAAATATTTTTTGGGCTGAGAATACATGCAATTTATTTTAAACGCGATAAGACACAAGTACATACTAAATTCTACACTGAATTAAACCGGAAATCCCTTAGCTTTGGTAACTAGTAGCTGCCAGTACATAGGATATGGACTGGTGGGCACGAATAATTGTATATGGATCCATAGGGCTTGACATCCCCGTCCGAGCTAGAGCGCTAGCCTTTTAACGGACGTATGTTATTTGAGTTTAAGACACGTTGGTTTGCGTGTATTAAAACGAATGGGGTAATTATCACTATAGCATTAAGTTTAGTTACCAGGGTGCTCTGTTACGTAGAATCTATTGATAAACTTTTGATGAAATCTTGTGGTCTATCTTTATACATGTTTATGACTCGAGCAATTAAACCTATAACTCACCAACATTTGTGTTGACTTTTTAGCATGTTTTATTCTCAGGTCCTTAGAATGCTTCCGCTGTGATGTGCTTGTTGCCTGCATGGAGTCTCTCATGCTTTGTACAAAGTTTATTGCATTCAAAATAAAATTGCGTTGTGTAATAAATAATTGGACTGTGATGTCAACCTGTAAATTAAAGACTTATGTATTTCGGGGTTTGCTTATACCTAAGCACTCGCCCACATGTTTATAACTTTCTATGTTTATAAAGTCACTTATTTTAATGAATGCAATATTTTATCAAAACGTATCATATAGAGGTCAAAATCTCACTGTGGAATCAATGATTAACGTGCAGCGTCAATAGCGATTTTGACGGGTCGTTACAGGTTGAGAGTGTGTTCGTCGGGCGAGAGGTCGAGGGTTCGAGCCCGGTTTGGGGCGTTTTCTTTTTAGAAGAACTTATGAGGTAGTTTCCAAATTTTCAAAAAAAAATTATTATTACTATTATTATTATTGTTATTGTTATTATTATTTTTATTATTATTATTATTATTGGTATTATAATTAATATTTGTTAAGTATTATCATTATTGATAGTAATATTATTAAGCATGATAAATCTTAGGGTTATTATTATAATTATCATTATTAATTATTGTTATTATTTCAAGTATTATAATTATTAATACTATTATTATTATTATTGATATATTATTATTATTATTATTATTATTATTATTATTATTATTATTATTATTATTATTATTATTATTATTATTATCATTATTATTATTATTATTATTATCATTATTATTAGGATTATTATTAGTATTATGATGAAAATAATAAAAGTTAATATTATTTTAATTAATATTAGTATTACTATCATTTTAGAATTATTATTATTATTATTAATAAAAGTATTATTATTTTTATTATCATTATTATTATTATTTCAAGTATTATTATTATTATTATTAATAAACAATATTATTATTATTATCATTATTAGTATTGTTATTATTAAAAATTATTACTTTTACAACAATATTATTATTATTACCATTTTTACTACTAGTAGTATTATTATTATTACAACTATATTATTTGTAAAAGAATCAGTTTTAGTAAAAGTATCATTTAAAAAAAAAATAATATTTTATTATTACTATTATTACTATCATTACCATTATTACTATTATGTTACAACAAATAAAGATTTTGTAAATAAAATATACTTATTACGTATACTATAATTATATTAATATTTCATATAATTATATATCAAACATATTAATATTTTCTTATATATAAATACTTACATCTAACAAACTATTGATTTTTAAATAAAATACTAAACATATATACAGACATATTAATATAACTAAATGTATAAATTTAAATATATATACAAAATAAATATATATATATAACATAATAAGTTAAAATATAAAATATATAAATAAAGAATGTGTTTCTAAATGAAATTTAGAATAAAATGTATATAACTACAAATATATAAATATTATATAATTAATAAATGAAAGTAAGCGACTTCCATTATATGTTTTAATATATATACAATTGATATAGGTTCGTGAATCTGTGGCCAACCCTGCATTGTTCAGTATCGTCGTATGAATATTTTTACTACAAAATATCGTATTGTGAGTTCATTTGATTCCCTTTTACTCTTTACATTTTTGGGACTGAGAATACATGCACTGTTTTTATAACTGCTTTATTAAATGTTTTTGAAATATATTTTGAACTGAGAATACATGAAATGTTTTTATAAATGTTTGACGAGATAGACACAAGCAAAACATTCCTCGAATGAATTATTATGCAGACAGAAGTTCTGTGGATTATTATTGAATTAGTTGGACGTTATAATTTCCACTAATTGTTGTGAATATTTCCCCTGATTATTATTGCTTAGTAATCTAAGAATTAGAAACGGGTATGGCCCTAATTCACACGAATCCTAAAGGTAGCTACCAGGTTTAACACCCCAACCGAGAATGTTCACTAGACAGAAGAGCTAGTGAGCGTGGTATTTAGTACTTCAAAGTTTATATATTATACAGACGAGATGTTTTGTTTTGGGAATATTATTGATGCGCATTATATGTTAAGGTCGGTTACCATGTTTGTGATGACCCGTATTTTTTTTTTGTTGAAGATTCGATTCCAGTAAAAGCCAATTGCAAATCCCATCGAGCTTTTTATTTTTTGTTTGTTGTCTAAATTTGTTACCCATTCCTATCAATCGTACGAATCAGTTCCCATCTCTTTCTCCTTTTTTATTTTTTTTATCTTTTTTCTGTCCTGAATGATTTCCTGTTGAGCAAATCAGACTACAAAACAAATGTTAATGGAGTCGCAATAGCTGTAATTAGGTCTATTAATATTTACATAATACTCTGCAAATACAATTCTTTTGAAAACATTAAAAATCAAAACCCAATTTGAAGAAGCTCATATACTCTGTTCATGATCGATTTATCAAAAAAACTTCGATTTTTAAAGTCAATTTAAAATCCATAAATGTAGATATGTTAGAATTTCAATACTTAAACTATCTGGAAAAGTTTAGCTTTTAAATCTTTCTCTTGATTACGAATTTTGAAGTCAAAGTTCAAGTTTAAAAAGTCAATCGATGTGTTCAATCCAAAATTCAAAATTTGTTGTTATGTTTTACGTTCAATTAAGGATGCAGATAGTTTCTAAATGATTTTTCTAACCTTTTTCGTATTGTAAGCTTTGGCTAAAACTGACTTAAAATCAAAAATGGGAATTGAGTTGTTAATGTTTTTCAAAGTGTTCTTCTTCCTGTTTCAGCGATTTTTTTTCTATTTGAATTCTGTTTTAATTAATTTACACAGCTCCTAAATGCTCTGTATCACTTACAAGTCCTAAAACCAACTATAAATCATGAGTAGGAATTGAGTTAAAGTGTGAGTTTTGGTCGATTTTGAAGAAGGAGATGAAATCAGGAAAACGTTTTTTTTCTTTACGGGTTATAAAAATTAGGAGTGGAGATAATTCAGAAAAGCAGTAATGGAGGTATGGTTTGAGGTGTTAGCGGGAATACGAGGGGTCACCGGTTCGAGCCCCGGCGCGGGCTATATTTTTTTTAAAAAGGCTTACATAAGGGTATACACTTTTATATTTCCATTTTCATTATAATTATTATAATTATTATTATTATTATTATTATTATTATTATTATTATTATTATTATTATTATTATTATTAATATTATTATTATTATTATTATTATTATTATTATTATTATTATTATTATTATTATTATTATTATTATTATTGTTATTGTTATTAATTATTAATGTCATTATTATCTAAGTATTATTGTTATTAGTATTACTAGTATTAAAATTATTATTAGTATCATAATTAATATTACAAACATAATTATAATAATATAACCATTATTATTATTATTAACATAACTAACATATTCATTATTATAAATTTTGACATTTAAGTATTAGTCATCATTATTACTATTATGATTATAGTTATAATTAAGAAAATTGATATTATTATTACATTTATTAACAACTAATATATGTATTATTATTGTTATTATGTAAACATAAATGTCATGAATAAAATTATTATTATTAAGCAAATGATGCAACTTATTATCATTTTCACTTATATTAATATTAGTATCACTTTTATAATTATTAGTATTATTATCATTAACATAAATATCATTATCAACAATATCTTTATCATTATTATTATTAGTATTATCATTACTAATAAAGTTATTATTATTATTATTAATAACTTATTATTATTAAAACTACCATTTTTAATAAATAAATATTAGTTTCATAAAAGATACTTATTACATTTACGATAATTAAAATAATACCCCATATAACTATATATCAAACAGACTAACGTTTAAAATAATTATACAATATCGATTTTTAAATATAATACTAAACATATGTTTATAAAAATATATATAAATATCAAGATAACTAAAAGTATAGATATTAATTATTGTAATGAAATATATAAAATAAATATATATAACATATAAATTAAGATATGGTTTACATAATTAAAGATTATGATTTTAATGAAGTTTAGAATAAATTCTAAATAACTACAAAGATATATAAAAAGGATATAACTAATCAATTTACGTATATATGTGTTTGATTACAAATATATATATTAATAAATATACAAATGATATAGGTTCATGAATCCAAGGCCAACCATGCATTGTTCAGTTGTTTAATGTCGTTATATGTATTTTTACTACAAAATACAGTATGGTGAGTTTCACTTGATTCCCTTTTTACTCTTTACATTTTTGGGACTGAGAATACATGCGCTTTTATAAATGTTTGACGCAATAGACACAAGTACCTTAACTGCATTCTATGATAGAATTATCTGGGATTGGGGTTGATTATTATGACATGCATTAGCCCCCGGTTTCCATTAGAGCGTGTGAGCTCCCGAGCCGGGTGGATGGTTTATTATTTACGATATTTTGGCACCGGTTGGCCTATATTTTATAAATATGTGTTCAGCCGTGGGGTGTAAAGACCGGCACAGAGGTTCTATATTTTGAAGGCACATGTATTCAGCCGTGGGGAGAAAGAGCGGCACAGATGGTTACTATTATATTTTGAATCCTCACCAGGTGTTCTTCATATGAAAGATATTTTTTGTGCAGTTGGAATGGGACTTCTGCACGTTTTATAATATTTAAAATCTTGTGGTCTATTAAAATGATGAAAATGAAATGATTACTATAAACTGATGAACTCACCAACCTTTTGGTTGACACTTGAAAGCATGTTTATTCTCAGGTTTGAAAAAAATCTTCCGATGTGCATTAGCTCATTTTAAGGATATTACTTGGAGTCATTCATGACATATTTCAAAAGACGTTGCATTCGAGTCGTTGAAGTTCATTAGAGATTATTATTAAGTAAATGACGGATTAGGTCATTTATAGTTTGGATATTATGAAATGGTATGCATACGTGTCAAATTTCGATGAAATGAAAGTTGGTCTTTTAAAAACGAATGCAATGTTTGTAAAATGTATCATTTAGAGGTCAAGTACCTCGTGATGTAATCAACTATTGTGAATCATTTATAATCGATGTGGACTTCGTCCGGATGGATTAGGACGGGGCGTTACAGTTGGTATCAGAGCGGTGGTTGTAGCGAACCAGGTCGACATTAGTGTGTCTAACTAGGAGTTGTTAGGATGCATTAGTGAAGTCTGGACTTCGACCTAGTAGTTGTTAGGTTATATTAATGAGTCTGGGCTTGAACCTGGTCTGCATATTAAAAGTTTTGCTTATCATTTCTTTTCGAAAATTACCTGTTTATCATTCTTAGTCTAAACACGTCTTACTGCATTGATTGCATGAATAGTGTATAGACAAAATTCATATCTTAGCGTATCTGTTACCATAAACTTTGCCTGATATATTTCGTAAATTCCTCCGTAATCTACGAAATCTTATGTTTTGTATATAGGTATTCTATGTAATTAGAATATCATCCGATATCCGAAAATCGTTTCATTTTGAGAAATCCTTCAATCAATCGTACGCAATGGAACTCACAACTAGTTCACGTCCCTCGGATTCCGATATGGATTCCCACTCCAGCTCCGAAAGCAGCGTCATCAAAATGAATCAATCAATCAGCCATCCTCAATTCATCTGCTGAGTTCATAGTCAACTTAATCAATGAGACGAAAAGAAGACGATCCCTTTCATCAATCAAATTACTCTCTTGGCGAAGAACCTGAAGCACTTACCGGTGAACCTATTAGAAACACCATTTTCATACTCACTTCCCAAATACCTAGCCACGATTAGATTCTATCTAAAATTTTAAACCTTATTCATTCATTTGTTACGACCGACAATCATCCCGAAATAATATAAGAAGTCAACGAACTTCGCGCTCGAGTAATCAATGTGGATAATATGGTGCAAAACTTACCAGCTTCAGCAACATCCGTATTCCACACCTCAACATCACAATCTGTTCCATGAACATCAACATCATACGCACCATGGATACCAAGGAGTACCAACAACAATTAACAATGAAGTATTGAACCATAACTTCATTAATATTCTGTGAAGAATATGTGGATCCTAATAGTTTTAGAGATTACTTATTCTAGCTTAAATCAAAAATCAAATGAGTCTAATATTATATTGACTAATTAACTCCATAATTACATCTGAAGAAAATAGATATGTATATATATTTTCATAAAGATTGTGATTAAAAACTTTTTCGTACAAACTGTTAATGATGAAAATATTTTAACGGGCAGGTAATACCCGAGGAATATTTAGTTTTCACATTAATAAGTTACACTGTACATTCTTCAAATCTGATTCAACAGTCATTCCATATCCTACTTACATCTACAGATGTATGAATCCGTTCACCACAGAATAACCATTTCCATTCAAATTTCATATTTGGATTTTGACCTATCAGAATCCAACAAGTGGCATAATGAAGAAAACATTTGACGAAATAAAATTTGTTAGAAACGAAAAAATTAACTATGAGAAATTTTGTTAAGAATCCACGCTAACAAAATCCTAGCTAACTGTTCCTAGCTAACTGTGGACTAATCAACTGAGGACTACCAACAGTGGACAATTAGAATAAATTAAAATATTGATTATAACATATGAAACTAAACAATTTTTCAAGTTTGTCACTTGATTTCATCTTAAACCTCATTTGTATCTTGATGATTACAATCAGCGTTCAAATCTTTCATGATTCTTGAAAACACCTCAATCGGGAGAATGAACCAACCACACTTCATCTACGGAAGAAAAGATTGATGCGTATTGATATGCACTTGAAAACTCTCGGAAACTGAGTAAACGTTTAACGCATAGCTGTACTAATTTCCTTTAGCGTTATTATTACCAAAAATAACTTTTCAATCTCTTTCCAAATTAGCCAATTTTGTGACAGCTCCAGCAAATCAACTTCATTTGTTTAATACGAATCAACCTTACTATAACAATTATTCCTTCAACATTGTTACCAGGTAACCGTTTATATTCCACCACATTAGCATTAAACTTACCAGCAAATTTACTACTCATTGACTTAAGTCTCTCCGTAGAATCATTATTCTTGTTCATCAAAACCCTATCATATACTTATCCGCGTCTTATAACGAGAGTTGTCATATCAAATACCGAGAATCCGTAATCAGTATTTCGAATCTCGCAAGGATTCTACATCAACAGTTATATGTATACATATAACATTTATCTCATAGAATTATGAACTTTCATTCTGAAATTCTGAAAAAGCACTCTAGCTTACGAATCAGATCTCTGAGTTCTGAAAAATGAATCAAGCAAACCGTGAAGGAGACCAAGGACAAATACAAGGACCAAGCCCTGTATTTAAAGAATCCTGATGATTCTGTTTCAGATGAAATCTTTAGCGAATACCTTACTCCTTAACCGTTCTAAATCATCGTGAATGAATTTCTTCATCACAATTTGATTCTAAAATTCTAAGATATTATCGTATCTTTCATTATTAATACCCTAAATATTTCTGAAGATATCTTCATAAATATTCTTGTTCGATATTAATTATCTCTCCGCTGTATCTGTGTTATATCATAAAGGAAACTATTTAGTTTCTATATTCTGTAAATCTTCGAGTTTAAAATATGAATGTTTTTGGAGTAGTGTTGGGAACTGATGCATGAGTTAGTATAATATAATGACACTTGATCAATGTGATTATATTACAGTAATTCATGCTGAGTTTCTAATGGAATGTGATGATTCACAGAACATACCGTCATCATGTGCCATTTACACGACTCTTACATTCTATCTAATCTATAAAAATATCCAGAACATATTTCTTGATAGTTCTATCTCTTCTCTGGAATTCTGGTAATTTAACCAATCAAGACCGTGCATATCAATACGTATTGCCACGTAAAGGCACGGGAAAATTAATAACACTATAACCCCAAGATAATAGTAGAAGTAAATAAAATCCTCCGTTGGTAGATGAAAGAGAAGAATGACAGATATGAAGGTTAAGAGTATATCAAGGATCAGAACGGGATGGAGCATATTGACGAATGTCTTAAAGTATGAGTTGAGGGAGAAAGAATAGAAGATGTGAGTTGTAAGGAAATGACGGAGGTGGATTTATAATAAAATATCCGACAAAGCAATCAAAACGGATGATCACATTTAAAGTGAATCCTAATTCCCTTGATTACCGAAGAATCAAATCTTATTATGAAGATTTTCTCCAAATCACTTGAACTTGGGAAATCAATCCTATCTACGTCAAAAGATATGACAAATCTATACCTACTCATTTCACTCTTTGGTGATAGCTTCACTTGTACTCTTCACAAAATTGAATGGTTTTATCCATATTACTCAATGATGATAAAACTATATTTATCAACTCATATTCATCATGAAAACATTTTTATAGTTAGCCATGACGACCTCAATCAAATTTCGGGATGAAATTTCTTTAACGGGTAGGTACTGTGATGACCCGGAAATTTCCGATCAAATTTAAACTTTAATCTTTATATGTTTCCGACACGATAAGCAAAATCTGTAATATTGAGCCTCGAAAGTTTTGAAGTGTTTTCAATTGTGCATTTACCCTTCGACCAGTCCCGACGATTCACGAACGACTAATTCTAAATTGATATGGATATATATAGATGTATTTTTATTATAACTTGAAAGGTTATTAAAATCATAGTATGACATTTATTATTTTATATATATATATATATATATATATATATATATATATATATATATATATATATATATATATATATATATATATATATATATATATATATATATATTCTTGTAAATATACATAATAATATTAAATTTATATGTTTAGAAATATATAATTAGTATATTAAATTATGTAATAAAAATTGATAACTAAAATGTAGACATATATATATATATATATATATATATATATATATATATATATATATATATATATATATATATATATATATATATATATATATATATATATATATATATATATATATATATATGGCTTTGAATTTAGTTATTAAATAATATTGACAAATGAATTGTTAGTCGGTTTATATTAAACGAAGTTAAATATGAATAATTATAAATATACAATTGTAAGTTGTTATATTACTATTATTATTACCTTTATTGTTATAAATACTAACAATGATACTAATCTCAGTATTATTAATATTACCATATATAATATTCATATATGGAATAAGATACATTCAAATTGTCATAATATTACTATTACTAATATTATTGTTATGATTATTAATAACATTATTTTTATGGTTAACAATTGTATTAATTATAAAAGATATTATTATTGTTATTATTAAGACTATCATAATATTATTAACACTTTTATTATTAATATCTTTAACAATATTATTGATATTATTACTAATAAAATTGTATCATAAATAAAAATTATTATTAATCAGTATTAATATTATTATTATTATTATTATATATATATATCTATTAATTAATAATATTTATTTATTATATAGAAGAAAAACAGATATAAACCGAATCTGTTTCCTTTTTGTGGCCGTATTATTTTTTTTGTTGAAGATTCGATTCCAGTAAAAGCCAATTGCAAATCCCATCGAGCTTTTTATTTTTTGTTTGTTGTCTAAATTTGTTACCCATTCCTATCAATCGTACGAATCAGTTCCCATCTCTTTCTCCTTTTTTATTTTTTTTTTATTTTTTTCTGTCCTGAATGATTTCCTGTCGAGCAAATCAGACTACAAAACAAATGTTAATGGAGTCACAATAGCTGTAATTAGGTCTATTAATATTTACATAATACTCTGCAAATACAATTCTTTTGAAAAAAGCAAAAATCAAAACACAATTTGAAGAACACGGCTCATATACTCTGTTCATGATCGATTTATCAAAAAAACTTCAATTTTTAAAGTCAATTTAAAATCCATAAATGTAGATATGTTAGAATTTCAATACTTAAACTATCTGGAAAAGTTTAGCTTTTAATTCTTTCTCTTGATTACGAATTTTGAAGTCAAAGTTCAAGTTTAAAAAGTCAATCGATGTGTTCAACCCAAAATTCGAAATTTGTTGTTATGTTTTACATTCAATTAAGGATGCAGATAGTTTCTAAATGATTTTTCTAACCTTTTTCGTGTTGTAAGCTTTGGCTAAAACTGACTTAAAATCAAAAATGGGAATTGAGTTGTTAATGTTTTTCAAAGTGTTCTTCTTCCTGTTTCAGCGATTTTTTTTATTTGAATTCTATTTTAATTAATTTACACAGCTCCTAAATGTTCTGTATCACTTACAAGTCCTAAAACCAACTATAAATCATAAGTAGGAATTGAGTTAAAGTGTGAGTTTTGGTCGATTTTGAAGAAGGAGATGAAATCAGGAAAACGTTTTTTTTTCTTTACGGGTTATAAAAATTAGGAGTGGAGATAATTCAGAAAAGCAGTAATGGAGGTATGGTTTGAGGTGTTAGCGGGTATACGAGGGTCACCGGTTTGAGCCCCGGCGCGGGCTATATTTTTTTTAAAAAGGCTTACATAAGGGTATACACTTTTATATTTCTATTTTCATTATAATTATTATTATTATTATTATACTATAATTATTAATATTAATATTATTATTATTATTATTGTTATTGTTATTAATTATTAATGTCATTATTATCTAAGTATTATTGTTATTAGTATTACTAGTATTAAAATTATTATTAGTATCATAATTAATATTACAAACATAATTATAAGAATATACCCATTATTATTATTATTATTAACATAACTAACATATTCATTATTATAAATTTTGACATTTAAGTATTAGTCATCATTATTACCATTATGATTATAGTTATAATTAAGAAAATTGATATTATTATTATTACATTTATTAACAACTAATATATGTATTATTATTGTTATTATGTAAACATAAATGTCATGAATAAAATTATTATTATTAAGCAAATGATGCAACTTATTATCATTTTCACTTATATTAATATTAGTATCACTTTTATAATTATTAGTATTATTATCATTAACATAAATATCATTATCAACAATATCTTTATCATTATTATTATTAGTATTATCATTTCTAATAAAGTTATTATTATTATTATTATTAATAACTTATTATTATTAAAACTACCATTTTTAATATATAAATATTAGTTTCATAAAAGATACTTATTACATTTATGATAATTAAAATAATACCCCATATAACTATATATCAAATAGACTAACGTTTAAAATAATTATACAATATCAATTTTTAAATATAATACTAAACATATGTTTATATAAATAAATATAAATATCAAGATAACTAAAAGTATAGATATTAATTATTGTAATGAAATATATAAAATAAAAATATATAACATATAAGTTAAGATATGGTTTACATAATTAAAGATTATGATTTTAATGAAGTTTAGAATAAATTCTAAATAACTACAAAGATATATAAAAAGGATATAACTAATAAATTTATGTATATATGTGTTTGATTACAAATATATATATATTAATAAATATACAAATGATATAGGTTCGTGAATCCAAGGCCAACCATGCATTGTTCAGTTGTTTAATGTCGTTATATGTATTTTTACTACAAAATACAGTATGGTGAGTTTCATTTGATTCCCTTTTTACTCTTTACATTTTTGGGACTGAGAATACATGCGCTTTTATAAATGTTTGACGCAATTGACACAAGTACCTTAACTGCATTCTATGATAGAATTATCTGGGATTGGGGTTGATTATTATGACACGCATTAGCCCCCGGTTTCCGTTAGAGCGTGTGAGCTCCCGAGCCGGGCGGATGGTTTATTATTTACGACATTTTGGCACCGGTTGGCCTATATTTTATAAATATGTGTTCAGCCGTGGGGTGTAAAGACCGGCACAGAGGTTCTATGTTTTGAAGGCACATGTATTCAGCCGTGGGGTGAAAGACCGGCACAGATGATTACTATTATATTTTGAATCCTCACCAGGTGTTCTTCATATGAAAGATATTTTTTGTGCAGTTAGAATGGGACTTCTGCACGTTTTATAATATTTAAAATCTTGAGGTCTATTAAAATGATGAAAATGAAATGATTACTATAAACTGATGAACTCACCAACCTTTTGGTTGACACTTGAAAGCATGTTTATTCTCAGGTTTGAAAGAAATCTTCCGCTGTGCATTAGCTCATTTTAAGGATATTACTTGGAGTCATTCATGACATATTTCAAAATACGTTGCATTCGAGTCGTTGAAGTTCATTAGAGATTATTATTAAGTAAATGACGTATTAGGTCATTTATAGTTTGGATATTATGAAATGGTATGCATACCTGTCAAATTTCGATGAAATGAAAGTTTGTCTTTTAAAAACGAATGCAATGTTTGTAAAATGTATCATTTAGAGGTTAAGTACCTCGCGATGTAATCAACTATTGTAAATTGTTTATAATCGATGTGGACTTCGTCCGGATAGATTAGGATGGGGCGTTACAATGTTGAGCAATGAAAACGAAATGAATGTTATGTATCGAGAGAATGATTTTTATACGCAGGTTATGTGTATTAGTTTTGTGCACGAGATATGTGCACGATTATTTAAAAATCGCGAGGCAACCTACGGGAGAGAAAAGGATACGAACCTACTCTGCTAAGAATTATGAAAAAATGGTTTCGTACACGAGATAGGTGTACTGTATTTGAATCTTGTGGTCTATCAAAATGATGAATTTTATTGTTTACGATAAACTTATGAACTCACCAGCCTTTTGGTTGACACTTTAAAGCATGTTTATTCTCAGGTATTAAGGAAATCTTCCGCTGTGCATTTGCGCATTTTAAAAATATTACTTGGAGTCATTCATGGTATATTTCAAAAGACGTTGCATTCGAGTCATTGAGTTCATCAAGATTATTATTAATTCAATTATAGTTGGATATATTATGAAATGGTATGCATGCCGTCAATTTTCGATGTAAAGAAAGTTTGTCTTTTAAAAACGAACGCAATGTTTGTAAAATGTATCATATAGAGGTCAAATACCTTGCGATGTAACCAAATGTAATGTATTCGTCCAGATGGATTAGGAAGGGTCATTAAAATGAACCTAACTGATTTGTCACTAAGAGTTTAGGCTTTAAAGATTCTAGATAAGATGGATATCCCTACTCCCAACGTTAACCTTAGAGGGTTTAAATGACTTTATGGATAGAATCCTAGGTACATGAATAAAGTGGTATATCCCTAAAGGAAAGTCTCAGCTTTTCTTAATCCTAGTTAGTCTAACTAAAGCAATATTCCACCACTTAATACTATGATATGCCTTAACATTAGCAGATGTGCAATGTTAGATATTCTAAGGTACTACTAATTAAATTAGAAGTCTCTCTTTTTCGATCACTTACTCAACCCCGGATCATCTTACAACATCTTAAGAATATTGCTTCTGACGCGAATCATGCTTCTGAGCAAGCCAGTGTTCACTGAACTCTATATTGCCTACTCTATATTACATAGGTACTATATCCCAATTGTGACGTTAAGCACACATAACTACTTACCTTGTATCCTAGGGTTGATCAGGTCCTAATACTAGGTTATAGCCACGTGAATAAGCATAAAGGGTGATCCATAAATTAAACTTCTAAACCGTCAAGGTTTCGGCATAACAATAGGATAAGTTTCAGATAAATTATTCAATATATAATAAACATTTGTAACAGATAGATAGGCATGCAAGATGAAAGCAACTTAAGGTAACAAGATAACTTCATTAAATTAAGGAAAGCGTTCACCATTTACAGACGAGATCTGGACCATTACAAGTGCTGACATCCTCTAGATCGCTCCTATTACAATCTTCATCGTTCGCCTCCGGGTACTCAATTTCCTTCTAGGAGGTGAGAAGGCCTTAAAAGCTCTAGTGAGAGAAAGTGTATTGTAGTGAGAGAGTGAGGAGAGGTGTGTTGTAATTGGATGACAAATAGCCTTTAAATAGAATTGAAATTTCTCTGCAAATAGATGGCAGGCCGTTTGCAGGGGCCGTTTGCCAGGCCAGCACGTTTACAGGGGCCGTTTAACTTAAGTGTGTGGCAGGCCGTTTGCAAGCCATGCAAGCCGTTTGGCAGGCCGTTTGGCTTGCCTGGTCAGCTGATTTTACTGGGTCGTAACTTGATTTCTTGTCTTTCACTGTTTTCGCTCTAAAATCTTCGTTTTAGCTCTGATTCTCTTGATTCTTTTTGCATCGTCTTCGTAATTACTTTATCTACAAATTTAACCAAAAAAGAGATTATTTTTCCGAAAAGTTTTGAACTTTATGCTTTTGGGACTCAATATCAGGGGTAAAAACGTGACTTTTTAGCCGATATCGGTTGTTCAATCATTAACAAATGTTTTGGTAAAACTCCTTACGAGTTATTATATGGTAGACGCCCGAGCGTTAAATATTTCCATGATTTTGATTGTATATGCTATGTTATTAACGACTTTGATAGCTTCGGAAAGTTTGATGCCCATGGTGATCAGGCCATATTTCTCGATTACTCGTCGAACAAAGTTTGCTTATCGTGTTTCACAAAAGGACAAGGACAATAAAAGAAAGCATCAATGTTCATTTTGATGAATTATCGGGAATGGGTTTTGAATAACTCAATTCAAAACTCGATCTGAACCTGGCTACTACTTCTTCCGCACATAACTCAATTTTCTCGAAAAAAGGTGTTCTTACGGTGACTACATAGGAACTGGATATCTTGTTTGATACACTTTATTCGCCTCAACAGGACTCCGATGTTCATGTCGTACCATAAACACCAACACAATAAATTACTATTGAGACACAACCTAGTCTCATTGATGAAGATACAACACCAAATAATTCACCTGTTTCTTCTTCATCCTCCCTCCCACCTCTTGATGTTAATCTTGAACCGATTCAAGATGCATCACCTGATTCAACTCAAGTTGTTTCTCCCGACATTCAAACATGCGAATTAGATAATGTTACTTCAGAACAAGAGGATCATGGTTCAACTTCAACAATGATTGGTGTTACAATTGATACTACCGATCATGAACCTTTTCAACATGCCAATCGATGGACCAAAAGTCATTCAATTGATCTTTTTATTAGTGATGCTAATGCTTCGGTTACAACTCGAAGTGCTACTCGCAATATATGTTTGTATGCTGCCTTTCTTACTAAGATTGAAACAACTTCTGTTGCTCAAGACTTACTAAATCCTAACTGGGTAATAGCTATGCAAGAAGAGATAGGTCAATTTGAATGTTTGAAAGTATGGAGGTTAGTTCCAATACTAACAGGTCAACGACCAGTCGGGGTAAAGTGGATTTTCAAAAACAAAAAGGATTCTAATCAACCTAGAGGCTTTGTCGATCCTATTCATGCAAACTACGTCTATTACTTGGAGAAAGCTTTGTACGGTCTAAAACAAGCACCGCGTGCATGGTACGTGTAACACCCCATTTTTTGTAACGTATTGCTAAGTAGCCGTTATTAAGTTCCTAGTTGCGAAGTCTAGTTTGTGGAATGTTTAAACTGCATTCGATATTCTAGAAACGAAAATCTAAGAACAAGCTAAAACAGGGAAAGTCACGGTCGCGACCCCTTGTTCGCGGGCGCGATATTACCTCAGGTAAACAGATGGTTTTTGGTGTTGTTTCGCGGGCACGAGACTTGACCTTGCGGTTGCGAGGTTTGCCAGTCAGGGATGTTTTTAACCCTTTTGTGGGTTAAATGAGGGTGTTTTGGTTTTTTCACTTAGGATCAGTTTGGGGTCATCAAAACTGATCTAGATCTCAGTTTGGATCTCATTTTCAACTACACAAACACTCTCATCTATCCTAGTGAGAGAAACCTCCATTTTAGAGTGAGAGAGCTTGATTCAAGGAAGAAGGAGGTGGAATCTCTTCAAGGTGCAAATGTTAAGGTTGTTCATCTCGTTCTTGGCTACAAATTGGTAGTGGTGGTAAGTTCTAACTCCAAATTTCACTTGTTGATTTGATATTTAAAGTTATGGTTTGAGCTTAAACTGATGAGAAACCCATTGATGCTCATGAAGTGAGTTTATTGTAGCTAGTAATTGGGTTTAGACTCATTGTTGGTGGGTTTTGGGTTGGAATACTACTTGGCCATGTTAGTGTCACACCTCCAAAATGGGCCAGGGGTAATTGTTACCATTCATATCATAATACAGTTGTATAAACGAGAACGACTCTATATGAGACGTTTTATATAAAACATTTATTATTAAAACAGCATAAGCAGTATTAAATGTTTACATCATTAAATGAACATGAATAAATGTTTATGAAATAAAATAAAATATGCTATGTGACTCCATGCAAGCATCAAATCTATCATCACACAATTGCAAACAGCTAGCTCAATCAACACCTGAGACAAAACATGCTTAAAGTGTCAACCAAAAAGGTTGAGTGAAATTCACAGGTTTATAAATAAAATACAATGTTTTAGACTACAAGATTTAGTTTAAAGATGATCAATGTAGATATATGAATCTAGAAGTGTTGCTGTAATTTGTAATATTGCTACTAAACAAATTTATCCTACGACACCTTACCATCAGTGTCGTGATGTAACCAAAGACCAATGGACAAATGGTTAGAGACGTTACTCTCAATAGGCCTACTCACAATAATTAAGTTTGCATTTATACGTAGCAATTAACGATATTACTGTAGGGATTTAGCATGAATCAAAGCAAGAAAACATAATTAACAGTTGAGTACTTGCGTCTAAGCGTAAAACAGTTATAAAGTAAGCATGTGTCTCACCCCAAGTTGTAAACAGTTATGAAATAGTAAAAAGTGGGGCTATGAAGTTCACCTTAAATAGCAGTTGAAGTTAATCCACAAAGAAATGAAATGCACGGAAGTAAGTAACGGAGATCTCAACCTAGAGATATAACATTTGGTCAGCCATTGTCTGACAGATAAGGAGTATGTTTACTAATATAATGATTATATTAACAGTGACAGTATATGATAAGAGTTTCTACTTTCAGAAAGTTTCCATTTAAAGTAGGTTTCTAGTTTTAGAAAGTTCAGGTTATAATCCTCCATATTAAGACGTTGTACAACTTTGTCCAAACCTCGTTGCTATCAAGTAAGTCGGGATGAGCAGATGTAACCGAGGGTTAGGAACTTTCAGTTGGACTATAAGTCTACAACCTTTCGTTTAATCCAAAACCTTATTCCTATTATGGAAACCTAGACATCATCCATATGATCGTAAGTAGCGGTGAGTTCGTATAAGTCATACGTTATCTTTTAATCATAACCTTCACTCGTTATATGCGTATAGGAATACGACATGTTAATTTATTATTAATATGTTTATTATATCTTTTAATATATTATTAGGTCGATTATCTTATATTATATATTAATAGTATAAGTATGTATATAGGTTTTAAGTTTATTATTATTAGGTTATAGTGTTATATTAATATTAATCATAATCTTTAAATGTATAATATATATTATGTAATTATATTTTTATTTGTTATTTTATTTATAAGATAATTATTAGGATATTAGTTTAATAATTAAATAATGTACTTAAATAACTATATAATTAATTAAATGATTAGATAATTATATAATTTTTTATTTTCCACATTATCTACTGATTGAATATATATAACTAATAATAATTAAATAATAGTTATATATTTAATATTTATATAAGTTGAATTATATCTAATTATGCATAAATTCGTTTTTAATTTAATGAAATATCAAATAATAATAAATAAAATTTTAATAAACTTATTTAAGTATTTTAAACTGTATAAAATTTTATAAAAATATTTCTATTTCGTTTTTGTATTTTTCTTGTATTTATTCTTATTTTAAACTCTCGATTTACATCAAAATAAGTTTAATTATACATAAAATACTAATTCCACTCACATAATTATGTTTTAAATTTTTATAAGTCCTATCTACAGTAAATATCATATAAAAATTTATAAATTTATTTTACACCTAATATATTATTTATTTAGGATTTTACACTCGAATATACATAAAATTGTATAAATAATTAATTAAATAGAATAATCCTCCCAATAATTTATACAATGATTAAAATATGTTCTTTGACTATTTTAAATAATTTTTATGTGTTTTCTACTATTTTTAATATCTTATACAATTTATTCACAATTTACATACAAATTATGTAAACCAAATCACATATAAATAGCAAATAATTAATTTAATGATTATAAAAATATATAATCAGTGTTTTCATGAAAAAATAATAATAATATGAATTTTTATCAATTACTTTTGTATTAATTTTTATATGCATGTTACTTTACTGTAAAAATAATTACATAAATTAATTAGCATGATTTGTATTTTTTTTAAATATATACATATACCGAATACATATACATTTATAATAATCTGTTTTTAATTAATTAAAAATATAAATTCGTATTATAAGTTTTAATAATTAATTTTTCTTAAACCTATAATACATAATAGTATTTATCATGTATTATTTATAATTTAATAAATTCGTTTCACATTTATTAAAAATAACATTAAATATCGGCTAGAAATAAAAAAAATGAAATAAAAAAATAAAGAAAAGGAGACTTACAAAAATTCTACGGTTTGAGAGCTCTCTAAAAAGTTTTTGAAAATTCTTATGGGCATGGTTTATATTTATAGGGGAAATAATACTTGAAGAGAAAGAAAAAGATTTATAAATGGAAACAAATTCAAATACTATTTTAAAAATTAAATCTTTTTTTTGTAAAATTCTTGACCAGCCTATGGGAGAAAAATAGATTTTATTTATTTATCTATTAATTAGAATATTCTAGACCCCTTTTATTTTTATCTTGTTATTTATTATTTTTTTTACATTAACTGAAATATATATAAATATATATTCGGTATATTTTTTTTATTTAAGTATATTTTAAAGTTAATTACTTTTATTGTCTCATAGTTTTGTTAATTACCTTTGAGCCACAATGTTTTTAAACAATTATATTCGTTATAAAGTTAATTATATAACTTTATATATTCGTACAAACATTTATTAAAGTTAATATATATTATTATAACTTTATTTAGGGTTCGAGTTGTCGACTAAAAATAACTATCCGGTCAACGTTGATTCGTTTCACATTAAATGTGTTTTAAATTACAACCCTAGACATTATTACACATAACAATGCAAAAACCCTAGAGGTATAATAGTCAAATCAGAAGTGAAAAAGTGAGGGTTGTTATAGTACCTCCCCGTTAAAGAAAACTTCGTCCCGAAGTTTTAAGTAGACTTCTCGGATGTATCAGCGTTTGAGAAGAGATGGGGATATTTCAGCTTCATTTGGTCTTCACGTTCCTAGGTATACTCAGGGCCACGACATGAATTTCAATGGATCTTAACAATAAGAATAGTGCTCCATTTCAAACGTTTAGCAGATCGGTCCATGACCTCAACTGGTTCTTCTATGAAATGCATTTTATCATCAATGCGAAGGTCATCCAAAGGTATAACGAGAGTATCATCAGCATGACACTTTTTAAGATTCGAGACATGAAATACGTCATGTACACTACTAAGCTCAGCTGGTAGTTCCAATCTATATGCCACGAGACCAATCCTTTCAGTAATCTTGAAAGGTCCAACAAAACGCGGGCTAAGTTTACTTCTTTTACCAAAGCGGATGATGCCTTTCCAAGGGGATACCTTTAACATGACTTTATCACCAACTTGGAATTCTAAAGGTTTCCGACGATTATCAGCATAACTTTTCTGTCGGATGCGGACAGTTTCCAATCGTTTCTTAATATGAACAATCTTCTTGGTTGTTTCATGTATGATTTTAGGACCAGTTAACTATCTGTCCTCTAGTTCATCCTAGCACAGTGGAGATCTACATTTTCGTCTGTATAAGGTCTTAAAAGGTGCAGCCTTAATACTTGTGTGGTGAAATGTCCCGTTCATATTGATTATAAACGTTCCATATTAATTGATTTCGTTGCGAGGTTTTGACCTCTATATTAGACGTTTTTCAAAGACTGCATTCATTTTTAAAACAACCATAACCTTTATTTTATCAATAAAGGTTTTAAAAAACATTACGTAGATTATCAAATAATGATAATCTAAAATATACTGTTTACACACGACCATTATATAATGGTTTACAATAGAAATATATTACATCGACATATGTTTCTTGAATGCAGTTTTTACAAAATATCATACAAACATGGACTCCAAATCTTGTCCTTATTTTAGTATGCAACAGCGGAAGCTCTTAGTATTCACCTGAGAATAAATATGCTTTAAACGTCAACAAAAATGTTGGTGAGTTATAGGTTTAACCTATATATATCAAATCGTAACAATAGACCACAAGATTTCATATTTCAATACACATCCCATACATAGAGATAAAAATCATTCATATGGTGAACACCTGGTAACCAACATTAACAAGATGCATATATAAGAATATCCCCATCATTCCGGGATACCCTTCGGATATGATATAAATTTCGAAGTACTAAAGCATCCGGTACTTTGGATGAGGTTTGTTAGGCCCAATAGATCTATCTTTAGGATTCGCGTCAATTAGGGTGTCTGTTCCCTAATTCTTAGATTATCAGACTTAATAAAAAGGGGCATATTCGATTTCGATAATTCAACCATAGAATGTAGTTTCACGTACTTGTGTCTATTTTGTAAATCATTTATAAAACCTGCATGTATTCTCATCCCAAAAATATTAGATTTTAAAAGTGGGACTATAACTCACTTTCACAGATATTTCCTTCCTCGAAAATAAGACTTGGCCACGGATAGATTCACGAAAATATACAAATGTACATATATATCAAAGTATGATCAAAATATAATTACAACCATTTTTATTATGTTTTAAAGATTTGAGTGTATTAAGTCAGCTGTCCTCGTTAGTAACCTACTACTAGATATCCACAGTTAGATGTACAGAAATAAATCGATATATATTATCTTGAATCAATGCACGACCCAGTGTATACACGTCTCAGGCTAGATCACAACTCAAAGTATATATATTTTTGGAATCAACCTCAACCCTGTATAGCTAACTCCAACATTACTGCATATAGAGTGTCTATGGTTGTTCCAAATAATATATATACATGGGTCGATATGATATGTCAAAACATTTGCATACGTGTCTATGGTATCCCAAGATTACATAATATATTAGAATACATGTATAATACAATATAAGTTAGCTAGGATATGATTTGTATAGATTTGTTAAACATTTCCCGTAGCTAAAAAGATCAAAGATATCCAATCTTGTTTTACCCATAACTTCTTCATTTTAAATCCATTTTAAGTGAATCAAATTTCTATGGTTTCATATTGAACTCTAATTTAAGAATCCAAACATAAAAAGTATAGGTTTATAGTCAAAAATTTATGTTACATGTCAATTACTAAAGAGGTAGCCATTTCCGTCGAAAGAACGACATCTTGATGACCATTTTGAAAAACATACTTTCACTTTGAGTTTAACAAAGATTTTTGGATATAGTTTCATGTTCATATAAAAAATCATTTTCCCAGAAGAACAACTTTTAAATCAAAGTTTATCATAGTTTTTAATTATCCAAACCAAAATAGCCCCCTGTTTCACTACGACGGCGTATATCCGATTTTATGGTGTTCATCGTGTTTCCATGTTTTAAATCATTAAGTTAGCATATCATATAGATATATAAAATGTGTTTATTTGATTTTAAAAGTCAAGTTAGAAGGATTAACTTTTTTTTTGTGAACAAGTTTAGAATTAACTAAACTATGTTCTAGTGATTTCAAGTTTAAACCTTCGAATAAGGTAGTTTTATATATATGAATCGAATGATGTTATGAACATTATTACTACCTCAAGTTTTGTGGATAAACCTACTAGAAAAGAGATAAATGGATCTAGCTTCAAAGGATCCTTGGATGGCTTGAAAGTTCTTGAAGCAGAATCATGACACGAAAACAAGTTCAAGTAAGATTTCCACTCGAAATAAGATTGTTATAGTTATAGAAATTGAATCAAAGTTTGAATATGAGTATTACCTTGTATTATAAAGATATCTTACTGTAAATAAGAAAGATTTCTTGAGGTTGGATGATCACTTTACAAGATTGGAAGTAAGCTAGCAAACTTGGAAGTATTCTTGATTTTATGAAACTAGAACTTATAGAATTTATGAAGAACACTTAGAACTTGAACATAGAACTTGAGAGAGATCAACTAGATGAAGAAAATTAAAGAATGAAAGTGTTTGTAGGTGTTTTTAGTCGTTGGTATATGGATTAGATATAAAGGATATGTAATTTTGTTTACATGTAAATAAGTCATGAATGATTACTAATATTTTTGTAATTTTATGAGATATTTCATGCTAGTTGCCAAATGATGGTTCCCACATGTGTTAGGTGACTCACATGGGCTGCTAAGAGCTGATCATTGGAGTGTATATACCAATAGTACATACATCTAAAAGATGTGTATTGTACGAGTACGAATACGGGTGCATACGAGTAGAATTGTTGATGAAACTGAACGAGGATGTAATTGTAAAAATTTTTATTAAGTAGAAGTATTTTGATAAGTGTCTTGAAGTCTTTCAAAAGTGTATGAATACATGTTAAAACACTACATGTATATACATTTTAACTGAGTCGTTAAGTCATCGTTAGTCGTTACATGTAAATGTTGATTTGAAACCTTTAAGTTAACGATCATGTTAAATGTTGTTAACCCAATGTTTATTATAGCTAATAAGATGTTAAATTATTACATTATCATGATATTATGATATATTAATATATCTTAGTATGATATATATACAGTTAAATGTTGTTACAATGATAATCGTTACATATATGTCTCGTTTCGAAATCATTAAGTTAGTAGTCTTGTTTTTACATATGTAAATCATTGTTAATACACTTAATGACATGTTTACTTATAATTTATCATGATTAAACATAGTGTATCAATATCTTAATATGATTCATATGTATTTAGTAAGACGTTGTTATAACGATAATCGTTATATATATCGTTTCGAGTTTCTTAATTCAATAAACACAAATTTTATGTATATAACTCATTGTTAAAATACCTAATTAGATACTTACTTATCATAATAACATGTTAAATATATATATATAATCATATACATGTCATCATATAGTTTTTACAAGTTTTAACGTTCGTGAATCACCGGTCAACTTGGGTGGTCAATTGTCTATATGAAACCTATTTCAATTAATCAAGTCTTAAAAAGTTTGATTGCTTAACATGTTGGAAACACTTAATCATGTAAATAACAATTTCATTTAATATATATAAACATGGAAAAGTTCGGGTCACTACAGTACCTACCCGTTAAATAAATTTCGTCCCGAAATTTTAAGCAGTTGGAGGTGTTGACGTATCTTCTGGAAATAAGTGCGGGTATTTCTTATTCATCTAATATTCTCATTCCCAGGTGAACTCGGGTCCTCTACGAGCATTCCATCGAACCTTAACAATTGGTATCTTGTTTTGCTTAAGTCTTTTAACCTCACGATCCATTATTTCGACGGGTTCTTCGATGAATTGAAGTTTTTCGCTGATTTGGATTTCAACTAACAGAATAGTGAGATCTTCTTTAGCAAAACATTTCTTCAAATTCGAGACGTGGAAAGTGTTATGTACTGCCGCGAGTTGTTGAGGTAACTCAAGTCGGTAACTACTAGTCCGACACGATCAATAATCTTGAATGGTCCAATATACCTTGGATTTAATTTCCCTCGTTTACCAAATCGAACAACGCCTTTCCAAGGTGCAACTTTAAGCATGACCATCTCTCCAATTTCAAATTCTATATCTTTTCTTTTAATGTCATCGTAGCTCTTTTGTCGACTTTGGGCGGTTTTCAACCGTTGTTGAATTTGGATGATCTTCTCGGTAGTTTCTTGTATTATCTCCGGACCCGTAATCTGTCTATCCCCCACTTCACTCCAACAAATCGGAGACCTGCACTTTCTACCATAAAGTGTTTCAAACGGCGCCATCTCAATACTTGAATGGTAGCTGTTGTTGTAGGAAAATTCTGCTAACGGTAGATGTCGATCCCAACTGTTTCCGAAATCAAAAACACATGCTCGTAGCATGTCTTCAAGCATTTGTATCGTCCTTTCGCTCTGCCCATCAATTTGTGGATGATAAGCAGTACTCATGTCTAGACGAATTCCTAATGCTTGCTGTAATGTATGCCAGAATGTTGAAATAAATCTGCCATCCCTATCAGAGATAATAGAGATTGGTATTCCATGTTTGGAGATGACTTCCTTCAAATACAGTCATGCTAACTTTTCCATCTTGTCATCTTCTCTTATTGGCAGGAAGTGTGCTGATTTGGTGAGACGATCAACTATTACCCAAATAGTATCAAAACCACTTGCAGTCCTTGGCAATTTAGTGATGAAATCCATGGTAATGTTTTCCCATTTCTATTCCAGGATTTCGGGTTGTTGAAGTAGACCTGATGGTTTCTGATGCTCAGCTTTGACCTTAGAACACATCAAACATTCTCCTACGTATTTAGCAACATCGACTTTCATACCCGGCCACCAAAAATGTTTCTTGATATCCTTGTACATCTTCCCCGTTCCAGGATGTATTGAGTATCTGGTTTTATGAGCTTCTCTAAGTACCATTTCTCTTATATCTCTAAATTTTGGTACCCAAATCCTTTCAGCCCTATACCGGGTTCCATCTTCCCGAATATTAAGATGATTCTCTGATCCTTTGGGTATTTCATCATTTAAATTTCCCTCTTTTAAAACTCCTTGTTGCGCCTCCTTTATTTGAGTAGTAAGGTTATTGTGAATCATTATATTCATAGATTTTACTCGAATGGGTTCTATGTCTTTTCTGCTCAAGGCGTCGGCTACCACATTTTCCTTCCCCGGGTGGTAACGAATCTCAAAGTCATAATCATTCAACAATTCAATCCACCTACGCTGTCTCATGTTCAGTTGTTTCTAATTATATATGTGTTGAAGACTTTTGTGGTCGGTATATATAATACTTTTGACCCCATATAAGTAGTGCCTCCAAGTCTTTAATGCAAAAACAACCGCGTCTAATTCCAAATCATGCGTCTTATAATTTTGTTCGTGAATCTTCAATTGTTTAGACGCATAAGCAATTACCTTCGTTCGTTGCATTAATACACAACCGAGACCTTGCTTTGAGGCGTCACAATATATCACAAAATCATCATTCCCTTCAGGTAATGACAATATAGGTGCCGTAGTTAAATTTTTCTTCAACAATTGAAACGCTTTTTCTTGTTCATCCTTCCGTTCAAATTTCCTCCCTTTATGCGTTAATGCAGTCAAGGGTTTTGCTATTTTAGAAAAATCTTGGATGAATCTTCTGTAATAACCAGCTAGCCCTAAAAATTGGCGTATGTATTTTGGAGTTTTTGGGGTTTTCCACTTTTCAACGGTTTCAATCTTTGCTGGATCCACCTGAATACCTTCTTTGTTCACTATGTGACCGAGGAATTGAACTTCTTCCAACCAAAATGTACACTTTGAAAACTTAGCGTACAATTTTTCTTTCCTTAACGACCTTAGCACTTTTCTCAAGTGTTCTTCATGCTCTTGGTCATTCTTTGAGTAAATAAGTATGTCATCGATGAAAACAATAACAAACTTGTCAAGGTATGGTCCACACACTCGGTTCATGAGGTCCATGAACACAGCTGGTGCGTTAGTCAACCCAAACGGCATAACCATAAATTCGTAATGACCGTAACGCGTCCTAAAAGCAGTCTTGGGAATATCATTCTCCTTCACCCGCATTTGATGATACCCAGAATGTAAATCAATCTTCGAATAAACTGACGAGCCTTGTAGTTTATCAAATAAGTCGTCGATTCTCGGTAGTGGATAGCGGTGTGATGACCCGGAAATTTTCGATCAAATTTAAACTTAATCTTTATATAATTCCAACACGATAAGCAAAGTCTGTAATGTTGAGTCTCGAAAATTTTGGAAAACTATGTTCATATATTCAAATTACCCTTTGACTATTCCCGACGATTCACGAAAAACTATTTGTAAATAGGTATGTATATATTAAAATAAATATATATATGATTTGAAATATAATTTACAATGTAATTGTTAGAAATTAATTATGTAAAAATAATAATTATTATTTAAAACAAATCTATATATAAATAATGTATATTAAAAATAAATATTAAATAATTGTAATACTCATTGATATTTCGATTGATATTAAGCAAGTTAAATTGAAACTGATATTATTTTAAAATAAAAGATAGTCCTAA
This sequence comes from Rutidosis leptorrhynchoides, assembly GCF_046630445.1. NCBI lineage: Eukaryota > Viridiplantae > Streptophyta > Magnoliopsida > Asterales > Asteraceae > Rutidosis > Rutidosis leptorrhynchoides. Next base: position 311,756,345 of record NC_092335.1, on the reverse strand, counting down.
AATGAGTTTTATAAATTTTAGACTGATCAAAGATATATTTAGAAACTATTTGTTGAATTTTAAAACTTTTCATATTTTACTTGGGGTTGGGAGTGAAAAATTAATGTAATTTTTATTTAATAGTTAATAATCGAATTTAATATCATAATGACCAAAATAAATAAATATAGTTAATTTAAAAAAATATAGGATTTTCTGAATAAGTTGTTCCGCCACTGATGTTCGACGGAGTACGAAATAATACCCTAATAAAATTTGACAATTTAACATCACGGGTGTTTGATTTCTATTTATATTACTCTGGCACTTGTGATACCTTTTTGACTTCCATCATTTAAATCTCTAATTTCCTTTATATATATATATATATATATATATATATATATATATATATATATATATATATACGAGTAATAACCAACGATATATCACATGCCAACAGGTCAATAGTGACTGAGATTAATCAAAGTTTCCTTTATTTATTCATTACTCCGTAAACTATCAAACCATGGGTCCGTTCACCATGACTTTCTTATTTGGCAGGATCTAACACTACTTTCCAGCCATAATATTATAAACCAAAATGGTTTCTTTTAAGAATATATAACTGTGTAAGTGTATAGTGATTTGACCCTTTTTGTAACTTATCAATTTATATATTAATTCCAACATCTCTTCACCAATAATATCCATATGCATATGGAGAGATAGACAACCATACTCAAATACGAGACATGTAAGATGAAACCCGCCATCATCTTCTCCTTCTTCTTCCTCTTTGTCAACCACCACCATCAACAACCAGAAGCCACCGCACCATCTTTTAAACCAACACCTTCCTTACGGTTGTTTCCTTTTTCTGTTCCCTTTTGCCACACCACCTTGCACCACTCTATCACCATCTTGTACCACCTCAATACACCACCCTCACCGCCATCCACGAACCCACAATCCATACATGCTTACTGTGGTTCGGTTTCAATATCCACAACAACCACGAAACCTTTCTTACTCGATGCTACTGTTTGAACCTATAAACACTAAGTTTCTACTTCTCGTAAAACCAACCATCTTTCTCTTCTATTTTAACCGGGAACCAACGACTACACCCACACACCTTCATTATCTACTCCACCGTGAGCACTACCACATCCGCCACCTGCAACATCACCACTTACACCACCATTATCGCTACCATCCACCGCCACCTCTCTCTTCCTTTCTCTCTCCCCACTTTCTTTCTTCTTCGAGAATTATCAAAATCATTAAAAATTGCTTCATCGTTTCTATTCTAATCGAACCTATTGTTATCAAGTTGCTGCAGTAAACCGAAACAAACATTAGTTATAATCACGAGTTGATGATTATGATTACGGAGGTGATTATGATCATAATGATGCGGTGGTGGTAGGAGTTTGACGGGCAGGAGATTTAAGAAAATGGAAGAAGAAGTTCATACGATGTAGATGATAGTGATCATGATGATTCGATGACGTTTCGTTGATGATATTATAGTGAATCTGTGATGCACAATGATCTCAACGAAGATGATAGTGATTGGTATGATGATCGTAATATCATAATAAGATAATGTTTAGGACTAAGATATGATGATGATTAGACTAGGATTATAATAATAAGATGAGGTGGGATGATAAATGATGAAGATGTTATTTGGTTCTGTAAGATTAAAGAAGAAGACAATAGGCATAGCTGGGTTAAAAGGTTTTAAATTATTAGAATAATCAGATTGAAACAGATGGAGTGATGGTTGGACGAGGGGTTACTGAACGAAAGGTCATGGGTTCGAAACCTGGAAGTTGCATAATAATTTTTTTTTTATTTAATTGCAATAAAACTTGGGCCGATTGATAATACTTTGCTGTTGGGCTTCTGTTTCCTTGTTGGACCGAAGTAAGTTGGGCCAGAGTAATAAGAATGATGAAGATGATGGCTGTTTAAAACATGTTATAAACAAATAAATCAGGTTATATTCAGAAAAACGCTAATGGTTCAGTGGTTTAGAGGTGTTGGTGTTAAACAAGAGGTCTTGGGTTCGAGTCTAGGCAGAAACGTTTATTCTTTTTAAGGCTGAATACATTAAGGTAGTATTTTTGTCATTTTTATTATTTTTATTATTATTATTATTATTAATATTAATATTATTATTATTATTATTATTATTATTATTATTATTATTATTATTATTATTATTATTATTATTATTATTATTATTATTATTTTTATTATTATTATTATTATTACTACTACTACTATTATCATTATATTATTGATTATTATCGTTATTACCACTAGTAGTAAAACTGTTATCTTATAGTATTATTATTATCAGTATCATTATTTTGACCATTATTACTAAAAGTATCATTATCTTTAATATATTATTATCATTATTATTATTACTACAAAGAAAATAATTATTATTATTATAAAAATTTATTTTTTTCATTATTAAAAACTGATTATTATTATTATTTTTAACATTATATAGTATTTGTAAAGTCATTATTTTAATAAACCAAAAGTTATTTATGTAAAAATATACCAAATACACATATAATAACTAAATAAATGTTACATTACTAATTTAAATAAGTAATATATAATTAATATATACAAACGAGTTTGATTATTATTACATGTTAATTATATGTGTTAATATATAAATAAATGATATAGGTTCGTGAATCCAAGGCCAACCCTATACTTGTTCAATGCCGTTATATGTATTTTTACTACAAAATACAGTAGGTGAGTTCATTTGATTCCCTTTTACTCTTTACATTTTTGGGACTGAGAATACATGCGCCGTTTTTACAACTGCTTTATTAAATGCTTTTGAAATATATTTTGAACTGCGAATACATGAAATGCTTTTATAAATGTTTGACGAGATAGACACAAGCAAAACATTCCTCGAATGAATTATTATGCAGACAGAAGTTCTGCGGATTATTATTGAATTATGTGGACATGATAATTGCCACCATTGAATTATGTTGACATGATAATTGCCACCATTGAATTATGTGGACATGATAATTGCCACCATTGAATTATGTGGACATGATAATTGCCACCAGTTGATGTGAATGTTATATATCGAGAGAATGATTTTATACACAGGTTATGTGTATGTTATTTTTATGCACAAGATATGTGTACGGTTACTATGATTTATGAAAAATGGTTTCATACACGAGAAAGATGTACTGTATTTAAAAGATATAGCATGTACATTACCGGTGGGTATAGGATTCGGGCCCATTTTTACCATGCAACATTTAAATTTTGTGGTCTATCAAAATGATGAATTTTATTGTTTTATGATAAACTTATGAACTCACCAACCTTTTGGTTGACACTTGAAAGAATGTTTATTCTCAGGTATGAAAGAAACATTCCGCTATGCATTTGCTCATTTTAAAGACATTATTTGGAGTCGATCATCGCAATGGAACCAGATGTTGGTGACTTCGTCCAGATGGATTAGGACGGGTCTTCACAAGCGGTTCTTGATGGTAAGTTTGTTCAACTCTCGGTAGTCGATACACAACCTAAATGTACCATCCTTCTTCTTGACAAACAAAACAGGAGCTCCCCACGGTGATGTGCTTGGTCAAATGAAACCATGCTCTAAAAGTTCTTGTAATTGGCTCTGAAGTTCCTTCATTTCGCTAGGTGCGAGTCTGTATAGAGCACGAGCAATTGGTGCAGCTCCCGGTACAAGGTCTATTTGAAATTCAACGGATTGGTGTGGAGGTAGTCCCGATAATTCTTTCGGAAATACATCAGGAAATTCTTTTGCGACAGGAACATCGTTGATGTTCTTTTCTTCGGAATTGACTTTCTTGATGTGTGCTAGCACAGCATAGCAACCTTTTCTTATTAGTTTTTGTGCCTTCACGTTACTAATAAGATTAACTTCGCGTTGCTCTTTTCTCCGTACACCATTAAGGGTTTTCCTTTTTCTCGTATAATGCGAATTGCATTTTTGTAACAAATGATCTCTGCTTTCACTTCTTTCAACCAGTCCATACCGATTATCACATCAAAACACCCTAACTCTACTGGTATCAAGTCAATCTTAAATGTTTCGTTAACCAGTTTAATTTCTCGATTCCGACATATATTATCTGCTCAAATTAATTTATCATTTGCTAATTCAAGTAAAAATTTACTATCCAAAGGCATCAATGGGCAACTTAATTTAGCACAAAATTCTCTACTCATATAGCTTCTATCTGCACCCGAATCAAATAAAACATAAGCAGATTTATCGTCAATAAGAAACGTACTCGTAACAAGCTCCGGGTCTTCCTGTGCTTCTGCCGCATTAATATTGAAAACTCTTCCACAGCCCTGCCCATTAGTATTCCCCTGATTCGGGAAATTTCTAATAATGTGGCCCAGTTTTCCACATTTATAACAAACAGCGTTGGTATTACTTGCTCTGACACTATTCATTTCGGCATTACTTGTTCCGACATTATTTGTTCCTTTAGTTCTGTTAAACTTTGGTCCGTAGACCTCACACTTATGACATGGCTGTTTTTGGTTTTTGTTGCCGTTGTTGTTATTGAGGTTGTTGTTGGGATTGTTATTGTTGTTGAAATGGTTGTTGTAGTTGTTGTTGTTGTTGGGATGTTTGTTGTAGTTATTGTTAGGATTGCGGTTATTGTTGCGATTGTTGTTGGGGTTGTTGGGATAGTTGTTACGATTGTGGTCGTAATTGTTGTTGTTGTTGTTGTACTGGTGACTCTTGTCACCGTTTTCCTCCCACTTCCTTTTGAATTATTTCGTGTTGGCTTCTTCGACTGCCTGCTCTTTAATTCTTCCCTCAATCTGATTTATGAGTTTATGAGCCATTTGACTTGCCTTTTGTATAGAAGCGGGCTCGTGTGAACTCACATCTTCTTGAATCCTTACTGGTAACCCTTTTACAAACGCATCGATCTTCTCTTCTTCATCTTCGAATGCTCCCGGACACAATAGGCACAACTCTGTGAATCGTCGTTCATATGTAGTAACGTCGAATCGTTGTGTTCATAACTCTCTAAGTTCTGGCTTGAGTTTATTGACTTCGTTTATAGGACGGTACTGCTCGTTCATCAATTGCTTGAATGCCGACCACGGTAGTGCGTAAGCAGCATTTTGTCCTACCTGTTCAAGATAGGTGTTCCACCACGTTAACGCAGTACCTGTGAAGTTATGCGTAGCGTACTTAACTTTGTCCTCTTCAGTACACTTACTTATGGAAAACACCGATTTGACTTTCTCGGTCCACCGTTTCAATCCAATTGGTCCTTCGGTTCCATCAAATTCCAAAGGTTTGCAGGCAGTGAATTCTTTATAGGAGCATCCTACACGCTTTCTTGCACCGTTAGCTGCATTGCTAGATTCAGAGTTATTGTTGGTATGTAGCGCAGCCTGTACTGCGGCTATGTTTGCAGCAAGAAAGTTACGAAATTCCTCTTCGCTCATATTCATGGTGTGTCGAGTAGTCGGTGCCATTTCCTTTAAAATAGCCAACTGAATCGAGTTAATCATACAAAATATTAAGAGTAGTCAATAGTATTTCGTAGCATAATATGAACTCATTTATAAAGCTTTTTCTTCATATTAGCATTTTATAAGTTTAAATTCGAGTACTACCTACCCGTTAAGTTCATACTTAGTAGCTAATATACAATTCAACTACTACAATTCCATATGAAAAACTGATTATAATAATATATCACATATAAATATTCTTCAAACTTACAACATCGCTATATTACATATAACATGAAATATAGTACACTTTGATACATGACAGTTTTGAAGATAAATCTAGTTAATACGCAAGTTGTTCAGCAAAGGAAATAAAGACACGTAATTCATAAGTCCAGAAACAAATCATGCATTCTCGTTTTACTAAGACGACTTCCCATCCTTGGTCTTGTGGAAAACAACCGTTATGACCATTGGCTAGGCAGTATGTTGTAATGTTGTCAAAAGGACGAGGGTTTCGTAATGTCCAACAGCCCTGTAATAGTCTAAAAACCTTGTTTCTCACCCCAACTACTGAATTCGTCACTTGTGGGAAGGTTTTATTTAAAAGTTGCAATTCGATGTTCTTTTTCTCACTTTGGTAAGAAGCGAACATCACTAACCCGTAAGCATAACATGCTTCTTTATGTTGCATGTTAGAAGCTCTTTCTAATTCACGAAATCCTATTTTGGGATATATTAAGTCAAAATAGGTTCTTAACCCGTAGCGTAAAATTGCATTTGGGTTCCCCGCATTTAACGCTTTAAAGAAAACACGGCGTAACTTACGGTCTCCCCAATGTGATATACCCCACCTATCAAAGAAAAGCCTTTTATAAACTAAGGCATTTCTGGAAAGTCTTTCAAATGTTTGACAAGTTAATTTCGCCATAACTAAAGGTGCTGATGAATTCTGACCGACTCTAGACAAGATTTCCTCAATCATATCCTCCGGTAGGTCTTCTAAAATATTCGGTTGTTTACCCTTAACGTCCATTTTGTTTTTATACTGTAAAATAGACAAGGATTAGAATCGTAAAAGATAATTAACAAACAATACAAGCAATTTTTACATAAAACATAAAAGTACAAGCACACTACAATACATATAATACACAACATGATTACAACCCTCTAATCTGAATCACTGGTTTCTTCTTCTTCTTCGGACTTTGTTCGTTTTCCTAATTTTCTAGGAATATATGGTGTTCCTCTAATACGAGCCGTCGTTTTCCACAATGTTTTAGAATAACCTGGTGGTTTAGAGGTTCCTGGGTCATTGTTACATTTTAGGAAATACGGATGTTGTCGATACATATAAAGTTCATCGGGGTTGGAATCGGGTTTCTCTATTTTTATACCTTTTCCCTTATTATTTTCTTTCGCTTTATTAAATTGGGTCGAGGTAATTTCTATAACATCATCGGAATCCTCATCGGGATCCGATTCATCAGAAAATTGGTAATCTTCCCAATATTTTGCTTCCTCGGCAGAAACACCATTGACCATTATTAACTTTGGTCTGTTGGTTGAGGATTTTCTTTTATTTAATCGATTTACTATAGGTATCAATATTTCTTCCTCCGGAACCTCTTTTTCTGGTTCCTCCTCTTCCGATTCCTCCTCTTCTGGTTCCTCTTCTTCCGGTTCCTCCTCTTCCGTTTCCTCCTCTTCCGGTTCCTCTTCGGGAATTTGTGAATCTTCCAAAAATATATTCGACTCTTCATTATTATTAGGTGAATCAATGGGATTTGTACTAGAGGTAGACATCTATCACACAATATCAAAAACGTTAAGAGATTAATATATCACATAATATTAACATGTTAATAATATATAGTTTCCAACAAAAGTGTTAAGCAATCGTTTTTAAAGAAAACACGGTCGAAGTCCAGACTCACTAATGTATCCTAACAACTCGATAAGACACACTAATGCAAATTTCTGGTTCTCTAAGACCAACGCTCGGATACCAACTGAAATGTCCCGTTCATATTGATTATAAACGTTCCATATTAATTGATTTCGTTGCGAGGTTTTGACCTCTATATGAGACGTTTTTTCAAAGACTGCATTCATTTTTAAAACAACCATAACCTTTATTTTATCAATAAAGGTTTTAAAAAACATTACGTAGATTATCAAATAATGATAATCTAAAATATACTGTTTACACACGACCATTATATAATGGTTTACAATAGAAATATATTACATCGACATATGTTTCTTGAATGCAGTTTTTACACAATATCATACAAACATGGACTCTAAATCTTGTCCTTATTTTAGTATGCAACAGCGGAAGCTCTTAGTATTCACCTGAGAATAAACATGCTTTAAACGTCAACAAAAATGTTGGTGACTTATAGGTTTAACCTATATATATCAAATTGTAACAATAGACCACAAGATTTCATATTTCAATACACATCCCATACATAGAAATAAAAATCATTCATATGGTGAACACCTGGTAACCGACATTAACAAGATGCATATATAATAATATCTCCATCATTCCAGGTCACCCTTCGGATATGATATAAATTTCGAAGTACTAAAGCATCCGGTACTTTGGATGGGGTTTGTTAGGCCCAATAGATCTATCTTTAGGATTCGCGTCAATTAGGGTGTCTGTTCCCTAGTTCTTAGATTATCATACTTAATAAAAAGGGGCATATTCGATTTCGATAATTCAACCATAGAATGTAGTTTCACGTACTTGTGTCTATTTTGTAAATCATTTATAAAACCTGCATGTATTTTCATCCCAAAAATATTAGATTTTAAAAGTGGGACTATAACTCACTTTCACAGATATTTCCTTTCTCGGAAATAAGACTTGGCCACGGATCGATTCACGAACCTATACAAATGTACATATATATCAAAGTATGATCAAAATATAATTACAACTATTTTTATTATGTTTTAAAGATTTGAGTGTATTAAGTCAGCTGTCCTCGTTAGTAACCTACAACTAGTTGTCCACAGTTAGATGTACAGAAATAAATCGATATATATTATCTTGAATCAATGCACGACCCAGCGTATACACATCTCAGGCTAGATCACAACTCAATATATATATATTTTTGGAATCAACCTCAACCCGGTATAGCTAACTCCAACATTACTGCATATAGAGTGTCTATGGTTGTTCCAAATAATATATATACATGGGTCGATATGATATGTCAAAACATTTGCATACGTGTCTATGGTAACCCAAGATTACATAATATATTCGAATACATGTATAATACAATACAAGTTAGCTAGGATATGATTTGTATAGATTTGTTAAACATTTTCCGTAGCTAAAAAGATCAAAAATATCCAATCTTGTTTTACCCATAACTTCTTCATTTTAAATCCGTTTTGAGTGAATCAAATTGCTATGGTTTCATATTGAACTCTAATTTAAGAATCCAAACAGAAAAAGTATATGTTTATAGTTGGAAATTTATGTTACATGTCAATTACTAAAGAGGTAGTCATTTCCGTCGAAAGAACGACATCTTGATGACCATTTTGAAAAACATACTTTCACTTTGAGTTTAACCAAGATTTTTGGATATAGTTTCATGTTCATATTAAAAATCATTTTCCCAGAAGAACAACTTTTAAATCAAAGTTTATCATAGTTTTTAATTATCCAAACCAAAACAGCCCCCGGTTTCACTACGACGGCGTATATCCGATTTTATAGTGTTCATCGTGTTTCCAGGTTTTAAATCATTAAGTTAGCATATCATATAGATATAGAACATGTGTTTAAATGATTTTAAAAGTCAAGTTAGAAGGATTAACTTTTTTTTTTGCGAACAAGTTTAGAATTAACTAAACTATGTTCTAGTGATTTCAAGTTTAAACCTTCGAATAAGGTAGTTTTATATATATGAATCAAATTATGTTATGAACATCATTACTACCTCAAGTTTTGTGGATAAACCTACTGGAAAAGAAACAAATGGATCTAGCTTCAAAGGATCCTTGGATGGCTTGAAAGTTCTTGAAGCAGAATCATGACACGAAAACAAGTTCAAGTAAGATTTCCACTCGAAATAAGATTGTTATAGTTATAGAAAATGAATCAAAGTTTGAATATGAGTATTACCTTGATTTATAAAGATATCTTACTATAAATAAGAAAGATTTCTTGAGGTTGGATGATCACTTTACAAGATTGGAAGTAAGCTAGCAAACTTGGAAGTATTCTTGATTTTATGAAACTAGAACTTATAGAATTTATGAAGAACACTTAGAACTTGAAGATAGAACTTGAGAGAGATCAATTAGATGAAGAAAATTAAAGAATGAAAGTGTTTGTAGGTGTTTTTGGTCGTTGGTATATGTAACGACCCGAAATTTTCCGATCGTTCTATACTTATGAGATTAATATTTACATAAATTAAACCTTACCAACATGATAAGCAATCCAAATTGTTGAGACTTATGTTTTTGAAAAGAGTTTTACACAACGTTTGACCGTCCAATTTGACCGATGATATCACGAACTATATAACATACGATAATTATACATTTGTGTATATATATGTATTTTTATATATTTAACATGATCTAAGAATGTTTTAACATCTCATTGTGTACTAATAACAATGAGTTATAAGTATATTTTGAGACTACTAACTTAAGTTTTCAAAACGATAACTATATGTGACGTTCTTCGACTTAAATACTTAAAACTTATAATGCTTATACATGTATCGTATAGATATGTATTTTATCACTTTTAAAGGATTTATATACATAAAATAATATAAGTATATTTACAAAAGATAGCTATATTTGAATCCTCATTCCGTTTTCTCAAGATTTTTATACGTATATCTAGGGTATATGTACCCGTATCATACCCAGCTTCTATACGTATTTACTATTGGTACACACACATCACAATCACTTTATTAGCAGCCATGAATCAGCCAATTTTGGATCTTAGCATGCATTATTAATCAATTTGGCATATTACAAGACTTTTGCACAATATTACAAATTTAAACATCTTTTCACCACCATTTATACTCCATTCCATTTTCATTTTTACTACACATTTTCTCTAACCAAAAATTCACTCTTAGGAACCTTAAGTGTTCTTCACAATCTCAGATAATAACCATGAAGATCTAGCTTCAAAAACAACTCTTAATCATCATAAAAAAATCCATTCAAGAACACTTCAAAAATCCTTCCAAGTAAACAAGTTTACTTCCAACCTTTCAATCCAACTCCACCACTCTTTTGATTCTAGGATTTTTCTCATCTCTTACAGTAACTTTGTATAAGTAACTTGAGGTAGTAACCTTATTCATAATCTTATTCAATTCATATTCATATAGCTATCTTATTTTGTGGTATAAAATTTTAACAACAAGAACATAGTTTGAATGATTTCAAACTTGTTCGCAAACTAAATAGATCCTTCTAACTTGACTTTTAAAACACTTCAAGACCTGTAATATATCATAATGATATGCTAACTTAACAAGATATAACTTGGTTTTAGAAAGAACACCTTAAAAACTGAATCTACGTCGTCGGAGTGCAACCGGGGGCTGTTTTGGGTTGGATAATTAAAAACCATCTTAAGCTTTGAATTGGAAGTTCATATTCTGGAAAAATTATATTTCTTATGAATATGTTAACACATAAAAATTTCATGGTTTAACTCAAAGTGTAAGTATTTTTAGAAAAATGATCTTTAAATGTTGTTTTTATGATGGAAAATGATCACTTTCATAAGTTTCACCAATGTTTGACCTATAACCTATGATTTTGAATACAACCTAAGGTATTTTCAATTCATATTCTTAAAACTTGACTCGATCCAAGGAAGTGGCAAGTTGAACCAACACAAACGGAGTTGTAATGAAGAAACTACGACTAAAACAAGATCGGGTATGCGAAGCTAGTTTAGCTATGAAAATATTTGGAGAAAAATTAAATTAATCATATATTCCTAATTAATATGATATTTCATATATATTTACTTATGATTTGATTTTATATATTTCAGGACCACCCGTAAACAACACGAGAAGATTAATCATAAGACCTCATGATTGTACGCAACACGTCATTTGACAACACGGTACTTTATGTACGCAACACGTCATTTGACAACATGGTACCATGGGTTAAGATTAATTCTGATCAATACGAATACGATGGGATCTTTATTTATTTTATTGAGCAACTAATTGTGGACCACTAACATCGGACTGCTAACTACGGACTAAGAAAATATTAAAAGTATTAAAAGTATATATATATATATATATATATATATATATATATATATATATATATATATATATATATATATATATATATGTAACGATTACTTAAAAAGAAAATATGTTGATATATTATATATATGGTTAGGTTCGTGATATCTATCGGAGACCAAGTCGTGATAAATACCTTCAAGTCAAAAGTGAGTATATAGTCCCACTTTTAAACTCTAAAGATTTCGGGATGAGAATACATGCATTTTATGATTTACGTTATGGACACAAGTGATTAAAAATATATATTCTACGTTGAGTTGTACCACTGGCATACTTCCCTGTAACTTGGTAACTATTATTTACATGAGGTATTGTTAACGCGAATCCTGTTGATAGATCTATCGAGCCTGACAACCCCAACCGGACTGGACGACCAGTATTCAACGGTTGCACAGTACTTCGTTTCGGTGACTACACTTGGTACGGTGTAGTAAGATTTCATAATAAAGGGAATATGCGACGTTGATTAAATGTTAAGTATGGTTATCAAGTGCTCAACAACTTAGAATATTTTTATTAAAACGTTTATATATGAAATCTTGTGGTTTATATTTATAACGCTGCCGGCATTAAACCTATATCTCACCAACTTTATGTTGACGTTTTAAGCATGTTTATTCTCAGGTGATAACTAAAAGCTTCCACTGCAACATGTTGAATTTAAACAAGATCTTGAGTATGCATATTTGTGTCAAAAATAAAACTGCATATCGGAGGATTTGTAATGTAAAATATGTTGGAAGTCGTATTGTTATTATCACATGTAAAGTTTGTAAGTCTAAGATTATCGCTAAACAATAATCATTATTATCTTGTTTAAACCTTGTATTTGTAATAAAAGTTATGGTTTGTATTGTAAAAACGAATGCAGTTTTTGAAAAACGTCGCATATAGAGGTCAATACCTCGCGATGAAATCATATGTTATTGAATTCGTCCTTATGGTTAAGGTCGGGTTATGACATGTGGTATCAGAGCGTTGGTCTTAGAGAACCAGAAAATTTGCATTAGTGTGTCTTATCGAGTTTGTTAGGATGCATTAGTGAGTCTGGACTTTGACCGTATTTGATTTAGAAAACTATTGCTTATCCCTGTTGGTTAAAAAATTTAATATGTAAATATTATGTGATACTAACATGCTAGTTGTTATGTGATAGATGTCTAGCTTAGAACTTGTTATCACATTCAGCGACTCCAAACCAGAATCTTTAGATGGTGTTCCAGTCATTAACCTGTCCGATGATAAAAACGATACCTTTGGGGAAGACTCAAAATTTTCGGATGAATCAATTGAAGAGGAACCGGAAATTGATCCTGAGGAGGCAGAAATACAGGAAATTACGAAAGACAAGTTCGAACGAGAAAATAAACCAAAGGCTACTGAAATGGAAAATCCAAATCCCGAGTCTAGAGAGGATGTTGTGGCACCAACTCCACCAGACACTTCCACCCCTATTCCCGCTATTCCTATTAGTTCTATCCCGGCATCCAGTTCTTCGGTTCCTCAGCCAAAACGCAGGGAGACAACCAGGATAACCTTTAAGCGATTTCTTTGAACACAAATGCTTTGGGTTAAATGATGCGCTGTTGTTTTAAACCATGGGATCATATAATGTTTTGTATAATATTACTAATATGGTTTGCTTAATGTTTGATGTAAGATAAGCATATGTAAAATTGTGAAGTGTGAAATGCAATAATTTTCCATGGTTAAGTATTATTTGGGTGGTAGTAATTGATTTTCGTACTAAGCTATTAAGTATGAACTTTAACGGGTAGGTACTACCCTAGATATAATTATAAAACGCTAATAAGAAGAAAAGGCTTTTATAATAATAACTGGTTCATATTATTAATAAGCTACGATGTAATGTAAATACATACTACATCTATAATATTCCATGTGAATAATTATTTTTTCATTCTTATTGAAGATTATGACGCGATTGAACCGAATGACGGAACAAGAAATCCATGAACTCATCAATCAGCGAGTGAACGACAGAATGTTATGGGTCGAGGATGCAAGAGGTGCTACAGTTAACCCAAATCCTCGTGTGGGGTGCACTTACAAAACTTTTCAAGGTTGCAAGCCCTCATCATTCAGTGGAACAGAAGGACCGGTCGGTTTAACCCGGTGGATCGAAAAGATTGAGTCTGTGTTTAAAATCAGTGGTTGTATTGAGAAGGACATGACCAAGTATGCATCGTGCACCCTACAAGATAGTGCACTCATGTGGTGGAAAAACTATGTGAAGGCCGTAGGAGGAGATGTAGCTTATGATACTCCTTGGGAAAATTCAAAACAATGTGAATCAACGAATATTGTCCAAGGAATGAGGTTAGGAAGTTGGAAGCTGAATTACGAAGCCTGAAAGTTGTTGGTACTGAACTCACCAACTACAATCAGCGATTCATGGAATTAGCTTTGCTATGTCCCGAATTGGTACCAACCGAAGAACGGAAGATTGAACTGTACAAAGACGGTTTGCCTAAAAAGGTCAAGGCAAATGTTACAGCATCCAAACCCAAGACTATTCACGAAGCCATCACCATGGTGAATGAGTTGATGGACCAGATTATTCTGGATAAGAACATCGATGTCAAGACATCGGGAAACAAAAGAAAGTGGGAAGGTAATCATCAACAATCCAACAAGAAACAAGAAACCACGCAAGGTGCGGGTAGCGGTTCGAACTCAGGTTACAAAGGACGAAATCCTTTATGTAACAGATGCCACAAACATCACTCTGGTTATTGTAATGTGGTGTGCAAAAATTGTAATCGAAGGGGTCATCTTGCTGAAGATTGTCGGATTCCTGTTACAAATACAAACGGTACCAAGACTCCTGCCACCAATGCAAATAGAACTGCCTTGGCCACTGTTACTTGTTATGGGTGTGGGAAACAGGGTCATTATAAGAGCCACTGTCCGAATCAAGAGAAGAATAATGGATCTGCATGTGGAAGAGCATTTGTTATTAATGCTAGAGAGGCGTGTGAAGACCCGGAGCTTGTTACGGGTACGTTTACCATTAATAACTTATCCGCATCTATTATATTTGATACTGGTGCCGATAGAAGTTATGTGTGTTGAGACTTTTACGCTAAATTGAATTGTTCATCATTACCTCTAGATGCTAAGTACATGATTGAGTTAGCTAATGGTAAACTAATTAAAGCCGATAAAATTTGCCGTGATTGTAAAATAAATTTAGCCAGAGAAACATTTAAGATTGATTTGATACCCGTAGAATTAGGAAGTTTTGATGTAATAGTCGGCATGGACTGGATGTCCAAAATAGGAGCTGAAGTTGTGTGTGCCAAGAAGGCAATTCGCATTCCTCGTAAGGATAAAACGCCAGTAATGATTTATGGAGAGAAGGGTAACTCAAAGCTAAAACTCATTAGTTGTTTGAAAGCTCAAAAGTGCTTGAAGAAAGGGTGCTATGCTATCTTAGCATATGTTAATAAAGTTGAAACGAAGGAGAAAGTGAAGAGCATCAATGGCGTGCCTGTGGCAAGAGATTTTCCTGAAGTCTTTCCGGAAGAGTTGCCGGGATTACCTCCATTTAGATCTGTAGAATTTCAAATAGATCTAGTATCGGGAGCTGCACCAGTGGCTCGTGCTCCATATAGACTTGCACCATCTGAGATGAAAGAGTTACAAAGCCAGTTACAAGAATTACTGGACCGTGGTTTCATTCGACCGAGCACTTCACCGTGGGCAGCTCCGATTTTATTTGTCAAGAAGAAAGACGGATCTTTCCGAATGTGTATAAATTATCGTGAATTAAATAAGTTAACTATCAAGAATCGGTATCCACTACCGAGAATTGATGACTTATTTTATCAATTGCAAGGATCACGTGTTTACTCGAAAATCGACCTAAGGTCGGGCTATCATCAACTACGCGTCAAAGAAGAAGATATTCCGAAAACTGCTTTTCGGACACGCTACGGTCATTATGAATTTTTGGTCATGCCGTTTGGATTAACGAATGCGCTAGCTGTATTCATGGACCTCATGAATCGAGTTTGTAGTCTGTATTTAGATAAGTTTGTTATCGTTTTCATTGACGATATTCTTATCTATTCCAAGAGTGAGCAAGAGCATGAACAACATTTAAGATTGGTATTAGAATTGTTAAGAAAAGAACAATTATACGCCAAATTTTCTAAGTGTGCGTTTTGGTTGAAAGAAGTGCAATTTCTTGGCCATGTAGTTAGTAGCAAAGGAATTCAGGTTGACCCAGCTAAAATTGAGGCCATTGAAAAATGGGAGACTCCTAAGACACCAACGCAGATACGCCAATTTTTGGGTTTAGCTGGTTATTATAGAAGGTTTATTCAAGATTTTTCCCGAATAGCTAAACCATTAACAGCGTTAACGCAAAAAGGGAAGAAGTGCGAATGGACTTCTGAGCAGGAAAGTGCCTTTCAATTACTGAAGAAGAAGTTGACTACAGCACCTATTTTATCGTTACCTGAAGGGAACGTGATTTTGAGATATAATGTGACGCTTCGCGACAAGGATTTGGTTGCATCCTTATGCAACGGAAGAAAGTTATAGCATACGCATTTCGACAATTGAAGATTCACGAGCGGAATTATACGACGCATGATTTAGAATTGGTAGCAGTAGTGTTTGCATTGAAGATATGGAGACACTATTTATATGGGGTTAAATGCACTGTGTTTACTGATCATAAAAGCCTTCAACATATCTTCGATTAGAAACAGCTCAACATGAGGCAACGTAGGTGGGTCGAGCTGATAAACGACTATGATTGTGAGATTCGCTATCATCCCGGGAAAGCGAATGTAGTGGCCGACGCTCTAAGCAGAAAGGAACGGGAACCAATTCGAGTACGAGCGATGAACATAAAAATTTACATGAATCTCAACTCACAAATTAAAGAGGCTCAACGAGAAGCTCTTACTAAAGAAAACATAGGAAATGAAATAATGAAGAAGTATGGGAAACAACTCGTTATACGGGAAGACGGAATTCGATATTTTGCAAACCGTATTTGGGTACCAAAGTTGGGTGGATTAAGGAAGTTGATATTGAACGAGGCACATAAGACAAGATACTCGATACATCCTGGAGTTGGAAAGATGTATCAAGATCTTAAGACGCATTATTGGTGGCCTAATTTAAAGATAGACGTTGCAACGTATGTTAGGGAATGTTTAACTTGTTCTAAAGTTAAAGCAGAACACCAGAAGCCGTCAGGGTTACTTCAACAACCAGAAATCCCAGAATGGAAATGGGATGGTATTACCATGGATTTCATCACAAAGTTACCTAAGACTGCCTGGGGTTATGACACCATTTGGGTAATAGTTGTTCATCTCACCAAATCTGCACATTTCTTGCCTATAAAGGAAACAGATAGAATGGAGAAACTATTATGATTATACATAAAGGAAATTGTTTCAAGGCATGGAATACCTATTTCCATTATATCCGATCGTGATAGTAGATTTACATCAAAGTTCTGGCAATCACTACAGGAGGCCCTAGGAACTCGTTTGGATATGAGTACCGCATATCATCCGCAAACTGACGGGCAGAGTGAAAGAACAATTCAGACTCTTGAAGACATGCTTAGGGCATGTGTGATCGATTTTGGAAACGGATGGGATAAATATCTACCATTAGCAGAATTCTCGTATAATAATAGTTATCATGCGAGCATTAAAGCTGCACCATTCGAAGCACTGTATAGAAGGAAGTGTAGATCCCCTATTTGTTGGAACGAAGTAGGAGATCGACAATTAACTGGACCCGAGATCATCCATGAAACTACTGAGAAGATAGTGCAAATCAAGGAGAGATTGAAAACAGCCCGTAGTCGCCAAAAGAGCTACGCCGATGTCCGAAGGAAACCATTAGATTTTCAGATCGGTGACATGGTTATGTTAAAGGTGTCACCTTGGAAAGTTGTAATACGTTTTGGAAAAAGAGGTAAACTAAACCCAAGGTATGTAGGCCCGTTTAAGATCATCGAACGCATTAGACCGGTAGCTTATCGACTCGAGTTATCGCAACAACTCGCCGGAGTACATAATACATTTCACGTATCATACCTTAAGAAATTTCTTGCAAAGGAAGATCTCACCATTCCTCTTGAAGAAATCCAAGTCGACGAGAAACTACAATTCATAGAAGAACCAGTCGAAATCATGGACCGTGAAGTTAAACAACTCAAGCAGAGCAACATACCGACGTTAAGATTCGTTGGAATGCTCGAAGGGGTCCCGAGTTTACTTGGGAACTGGAGGATCAGATGAAACTAAAGTACCCACATTTGTTTCCCGAGAACGCAAAATAGGTACAATTTTAAAATTTCGGGACGAAATTTATTTAACGGGTAGGTACTGTAACGACCCGGAATTTTCCGATCGTTCTATACTTATGAGATTAATATTTACATAAATTAAACCTTACCAACATGATAAGTAATCCAAATTGTTGAGACTTATGTTTTTGAAAAGAGTTTTACACAACGTTTGACCGTCCAATTTGACCGATGATATCACGAACTATATAACATACGATAATTATACGTTTGTGTATATATATGTTTTTTTTTATATTTAACATGATCTAAGAATGTTTTAAAATCTCATTGTGTACTAATAACAAAGAGTTATAAGTATATTTTGAGACTACTAACTTAAGTTTTCAAAACGATAACTATATGTGACGTTCTTCGACTTAAATACTTAAAACTTATAATTTTTATACATGTATCGTATATATATATATGTATTTATCACTTTTAAAGGATTTATATACATAAAACAATATAAGTATATTTACAAAAGATAGCTATATTTGAATCCTCGTTCCGTTTTCTCAAGATTTTTATACGTATATCTAGGGTATATGTACCCGTATCATACCCAGCTTCTATACGTATTTACTATTGGTATATACACATCACAATCACTTTATTAGCAGCCATGAGTCAGCCAATTTTGGATCTTAGCATGCATGATTAATCAATTTGGCATATTACAAGACTTTTGCACAATATTACAAATTTATACATCTTTTCACCACCATTTATACTCCATTCTATTTTCATTTTTACTACACATCTTCTCTAACCAAAAACACACTCTTAGGAACCTTAAGTGTTCTTAACAATCTCAGCAAATAACCATGAAGATCTAGCTTTAAAAACAAACCTTAATCATCATAAGAAAATCCATTCAAGAACACTTCAAAAATCCTTCCAAGTAAACAAGTTTACTTCCAACCTTTCAATCCAACTCCACCACTCTTTTGATTCTAGGATTTTTCTCATCTCTTACAGTAACTTTGTCCAAGTAACTTGAGGTAGTAACCTTATTCATAATCTTATTCAATTCATATTGATATAGCTATCTTATTTTGTGGTATAAAATTTTAACAACAAGAACATAGTTTGAATGATTTCAAACTTGTTCGCAAACTAAATAGATCCTTCTAACTTAACTTTTAAAACACTTCAAGACCTGTAATATATCATAATGATATGCTAACTTAACAAGATATAACTTGGTTTTACAAAGAACACCTTAAAAACTGAATCTACGTCGTCGGAGTGCAACCGGGGGCTGTTTTGGGTTGGATAATTAAAACCATCTTAAGCTTTGAATTGGAAGTTCATATTCTGGAAAAATGATATTTCTTATGAATATGTTAACACATAAAAATTTCATGGTTTAACTCAAAGTGTAAGTATTTTTAGAAAAATGATCATTAAATGTTGTTTTTATGATGGAAAATGATCACTTTCATAAGTTTCACCAAAGTTTGACCTATAACCTGTAATTTAGAATACAACCTAAGGTATTTTCAGTTCATATTCTTAAAATTTGACTCGATCCAAGGAAGTGTCAAGTTGAACCAACAAAAACGGAGTTGTAATGAAGAAACTACGACTAAAACAAGATCGGGTATGCGAAGCTAGTTTAGCTACGAAAATATTTGGAGAAAAATTAAATTAATCATATATTTCTAATTAATATGATATTTCATATATATTTACTTATGATTTGATTTTATATATTTCAGGACCACCCGTAAACAACACGAGAAGATTAATCATAAGACCTCATGATTGTACGCAACACGTCATTTGACAACACGGTACTTTATGTACGCAACACGTCATTTGACAACATGGTACCATGGGTCAAGATTAATTATGATCAATACGAATATGATGGGGTCTTTATTTATTTTATTGAGCAACTAATTGTGCACCACTAACATCGGACTGCTAACTACGGACTAAGAAAATATTAAAAGTATATATATATATATATATATATATATATATATATATATATATATATATATATATATATATATATATATATGTAACGATTACTTAAAAAGAAAATATGTTGATATATTATATATATGGTTAGGTTCGTGATATCTATCGGAGACCAAGTCGTGATAAATACCTTCAAGGCAAAAGTGAGTATATAGTCCCACTTTTAAACTCTAAAGATTTCGGGATGAGAATACATGCATTTTATGATTTACGTTATGGACACAAGTGATTAAAAATATATATTCTACGTTGAGTTGTACCACTGGCATACTTCCCTGTAACTTGGTAACTATTATTTACATGAGGTATTGTAAACGCGAATCCTGTTGATAGATCTATCGGGCCTGACAACCCCAACCGGACTGGACGACCAGTATTCAACGGTTGCACAGTACTTCGTTTCAGTGACTACACTTGGTACGGTGTAGTAAGATTTCATAATAAAGGGAATATGCGACGTTGATTAAATGTTAAGTATGGTTATCAAGTGCTCAACAACTTAGAATATTTTTATTAAAACGTTTATATATGAAATCTTGTGGTCTATATTTATAACGCTGCCGACATTAAACCTATATCTCACCAACTTTATGTTAACGTTTTAAGCATGTTTATTCTCAGGTGATAACTAAAAGCTTCCGCTGCAACATGTTGAATTTAAACAAGATCTTGAGTATGCATATTTGTGTCAAAAATAAAACTGCATATAGGAGGATTTGTAATGTAAAATATGTTGGAAGTCGTATTGTTATTATCACATGTAAAGTTTGTAAGTCTAAGATTATCGCTAAACGATAATCATTATTATCTTGTTTAAACCTTGTATTTGTAAGAAAAGTTATGGTTTGTATTGTAAAAACGAATGCAGTTTTTGAAAAACGTCGCATATAGAGGTCAATACCTCGCGATGAAATCATATGTTATTGTATTCATCCTTATGGTTAAGGTCGGGTTATGACAGTATATGGATTAGATATAAAGGATATGTAATTTTGTTTACATGTAAATAAGTCATGAATGTTTACTAATATTTTTGTAATTTTATGAGATATTTCATGCTAGTTGCCAAATGATGTTTCCTACATGTGTTAGGTGACTCACATGGGCTGCTAAGAGCTGATCATTGGAGTGTATATACCAATAGTACATACATCTAAAAGCTGTGTATTGTACGAGTACGAATACGGGTGCATACGAGTAGAATTGTTGATGAACCTGAACGAGGATGTAATTGTAAGCATTTTTGTTAAGTAGAAGTATTTTGATAAGTGTCTTGAAGTCTTTCAAAAGTATATGAATACATATTAAAACACTACATGTATATACATTTTAACT
Organism: Rutidosis leptorrhynchoides; assembly: GCF_046630445.1. Classification (NCBI taxonomy): domain Eukaryota; kingdom Viridiplantae; phylum Streptophyta; class Magnoliopsida; order Asterales; family Asteraceae; genus Rutidosis; species Rutidosis leptorrhynchoides. The sequence continues at coordinate 311,734,799 of NC_092335.1, read as the reverse complement.
GAGTCGTTAAGTCATCGTTAGTCGTTACATTAAAATGTTGATTTGAAACCTTTAAGTTAACGATCATGTTAAATGTTGTTAACCCAATGTTTATTATATATAATAAGATGTTAAATTATTACATTATCATGATATTATGATATATTAATATATCTTAGTATGATATATATACAGTTAAATGTTGTTACAACGATAATCGTTACATATATGTCTCGTTTCGAAATCATTAAGTTAGTAGTCTTGTTTTTACATATGTAGTTCATTGTTAATACACTTAATGACATGTTTACTTATCATTTATCATGATTAAACATAGTGTATCAATATCTTAATATGATTCATATGTATTTAGTAAGACGTTGTTATAACGATAATCGTTATATATATCGTTTCGAGTTTCTTAATTCAATAAACACAAATTTTATGTATATAACTCATTGTTAAAATACCTAATGAGATACTTACTTATCATAATAACATGTTAACTATATATATAATCATATATATGTCATCATATAGTTTTTACAAGTTTTAACGTTCGTGAATCACCGGTCAACTTCGGTGGTCAATTGTCTATATGAAACCTATTTTAATTGATCAAGTCTTAAAAAGGTTGATTGCTTAACATGTTGGAAACACTTAATCATGTAAATAACAATTTCATTTAATATATATAAACATAGAAAAGTTCGGGTCACTACATGTGGTAACTGTTGTTGTAAAAGAATTCAGCCAAAGGCAAATGTTTATCCCAACCTTTTCCGATGTCGATGACACAAGCACGGAGCATATATTCCGACGTTTGAATAGTTCATTTACTTTGATCATCAGTTTGTGGATGATGGGCAGTCGAGTTGAGTTCTAAGAGCATATTGTAAGGATTTCCAAAATCTGGAAGTGGATCGACTGTCGCGATCAGATATGATAGAAATAGGAACACCATGATGTGAGACAATCTCATTGATATATAGTTGTGACAATCTCTCCATCTTGTCGGTTTCCTTGATCGGTAAGAAATGTGCAGATTTAGTACTACGATCCACTATGACCCAAATAGTGTCATTGCCACTTGAAGTCTTGGGCAATTTAGTAATAAAGTCCATAGAGGTACATTCCTCCTTCCAATGTGGAATATCCGACTTTTGAAGTAATCCAGACAACTTTTGATGCTCGGCCTTAACTTTCAAACAAGTAAGACACTTGCTCACATATTCAGCAATATCAGATTTTAGATTAGGCCACCAATAAAATTCTTTCACATCGTGATACATTTTACTAGAGCTTGGTGAATAGAATACCTAGTCTAGTGTGCTTCATCCAAGACTATTCCTCGTAGATTTTCGAAGTACGGAACCCAAATTCAGTTGTTAAAATACCGTGTTCTGTTTCCCTTGTGTTCAAGTTGCTTTTCGAGACCTTTCAGTCCCTCGAGTTGGACATTCTCTTCCTTCAATGCCTCTAGTTGTGCTTCGCGGATTCGAGTTGTAAGATTAGTCTCAATGACCAAGTTCAAAGCTCGGACTCGAATAGGTTTACTACGTTCCTTTCTACTGAGAGCATCAGTAACAACATTTCCCTTACCAGGATGGTACTTAAGCTCACAATCATAGTCGTTTAATAGTACAACCCATCACCGTTGCCTCATGTTCAGTTGTTTTTGATCAAAAATATGTTGAAGACTTTTATGATCGGTATACAATGTGAATTTAATTCCGTAAAGGTAATGTCTGCACATCTTCAATGCGAATACCACAGCTCCTAACTCCAAGTCATGTGTGGTATAATTCTTCTTGATAACTCCTAAATTATACAGTTTTTCGATAACATTTTGAGGAGTTATCTTAGTATTTTTGAGTCATTTTGATACCAAAACACACTAAAATGGGTAAAAATGGGAAAAAGATATTTCTAATGATTATGTCCAAGTTATGTATTCAACAGGATCAAAAATGAAGAAAATTCCAGATTGGCTATATGAAGCCGCCGACATGGTTCTAAGGAAGCCGCCGGCTTTGAAGGAAAAATACCAGAATGTTCCAGAATCGATAATAATTGAAAGAACTTGTTGATCAAGAAAAAGGCAAAGGAAGACGCCGGCTTCCCAATGAAGCCCCCGGCCTGGTTTACACGTTTTCTCAACTTATTGATCAAGTTCAAGTAAAAATGGAAACAAAATCAAGATAAAATCAGAAAGATCCGGCGAATCAAGTGAAGCCGCCGGCATGGCTATGAAGCCGCCAGCTTCAGTATGACGGTTATAAGGATTGACTTACTAATCAAGTTTAACTTGCACGAGGAGTCACCGACTCAAGGCAAGCTGCCGGCTTCCCAATGAAGCCGACGGCTTGGCAAACCGCCCAATATTACTATAAATTGAAGCTCCTGGTCTCAGTTTTCATATGTTCAAAAATTCAGAAGTTTGTAGAAGTAGATAGTTCATTTTTAAGGGTTTTCTCTAAACCGTTAGGTTAGATTTACTCTTTTATAATCAAGATTCAAGATTTTATTCAAGTAATTTTACATCTACCTTCTTTACAAGGTATGATTCTATCTTTAATTTATTGTTTTGTCTATTTTATTTTCTGTAATTGTTTATGTTCATCTTTTATCATGAACTAAACGTTCATAGTGATTACGTGGACGAAACTCAAACTTCATCTGGAATTCAGATGAAGCCGTCGGCTTCACACTCAAGCAGCCAGCTTGGTGTGAAGGAAGCCGCCGGCTTCGTGCTTCGTCCGGTGCAGTTTCTGCTTCTTTTCCAGATCAGTATGGTTGAGTTTATGTGATGATCTTTAAACTGTTTTGAATCTGTTTTGCTTGATTACACTTGTTTGCCATGCTTAATGTTTAAATAACATGATTTTAAAGTTGATTAGTCCTTGATCTGATAAATCTATTATTTGATTCATGCCACTTGTTTAGATCTAGTCCATCAAACTTGTTAAATTGAATTGCATGCAACTAAGTTAAAGAGCTTAATAGTGATAAACTTATTTGATTTGAGTTACGCTTATATAATAGAGGTTGATATTGTTAGGTTTAATTGAAGATCCTTCGTTTGGATTTGTTTAATTAATGATTACATGAAAACTTAGTAGTAATTGGCTTTCAGCTAGTAACTTGAGTTGATATACTTGGTGTTTAATAGCTTATATAATTTGTCAGTCTATTTGCATATTGATCCTCATCACAAGATTGGTATGTATCATGTAATTGAATTGAACATGAAGAATTAAGATGTTAGTTATGCACATCACGTATCTAGCATATGCTTTAAATCCTACTTATTAATTGATATGCAACACTTAGTTTAACCTATTAAGGGATAATAATTGGACTATGATTGTTATTCTACTTTGTGTTAATATAAGTCATGAAACTTATTTAATATGAATCCCGTATGAATTGATTATCCATCTAATCACTTGTATAATCACTTGTATAATCACTTATATAATAACTTGTATACTTATTTGTATCTTTATCTTTATTTTTGAATCTTCAATTCCTTATGTTATTATGTTTATCTTTTAAAAAGCAAACTCTTTCCTAAGAGAAATCTATCCTATAAAAGACATTAAAATATATCTTTAATTCTTTAATAAGAATTAAATAATAAAAACAACTCTTATCGACACCACCCGTCTCATGGGACGATAACCTTACATACTACCTCTGATCGGGTTTTATTGCTCGTTAGGGTGTTAAAGTGTAATAATTAAAAGGTTTTATAAATTTAAAAGTTGAAGATTAAGCTAAGCACTACTGCACACACATTCAACACATCACTTCTCATGTTTCTTAAGTTGTCTAGATGCATATGCAATAACTTTTTGACGTTGCATCAATACATAACCGAAACCATGATTCGAGGCATCACAATAAACTATGAAATCCTCGTTTCCTTCAGGTAAAGATAAACTCAGGGTCATTTCCTTCTTGTTCTTCAGATCACTCAAACTTCTTCCCCTTGTGAGTTAACTTAGTAAGAGGTTTGGCTAGGATAGAAAATCCTTCGATAAATCTTCGGTAATAACCAGCAAGTCCTAAAAATTAACGAATATGCTTCGCATTCCTAGGCACTTCCCAGTTCTGAATAGTAGTGATTTTCGCTCGATCGACATGTATTCCTTCACTATCAACCACATGTTCAAGAAATTGAACTTTTTGTAACCAGAATTCACACTTAGAGAACTTGGCATACAGTTGTTCATTCTTTAGCAACTCTAAGATCAAACGTAAATGTCGCTCATCCTCTTGCTCGTTCTTAGAATAAATTAAGATATCATCGATGAAAACAATCATGAACTTGTCAAGATAATATTTTCATACACGGTTCATAAGATCCATGAATACAGCAGGTGTGTTGGTTAAACCAAAAGGCATAATAAGAAATTCGTAATGTCAGTAACGAGTTTGGAAAGCAGTCTTGGGAACATCAGTTCCCTTGACTCTCAATTGATGATAACCTGACCTAAGCTCAATCTTTTAATAGATACTTGACCCTTGCAGTTGGTCAAATAGGTCATCTATATGCGAAAGTGGATAACGGTTCTTGATAGTTAACTTGTTTAGTTTTCGGTAATCAATACACATTTCAAAGTGCCATCTTTCTTTTTAACAAAAAGAACACATGCTCCTCATAAAGATGAGCTAGGATGAATAAGACCTTTCTCTAGTAGTTCTTGTAGCTGAATGGATAATTCCTTCATTTCGAACGGAGCTAGTCGGTATGGTGTCTTTGCAACAGGTACAGCACCGGGAGTGGATAATCTAGAAACAAAAGAAATTGTGGCCTCAAATAATATAATATCTAAGGTTGATACTTTAGTTGACAATATAGGGATAAGGAGTTAGGTAATGGTACACATCGGTCATAGGGTTGATCAGACATTATTTCCATCATGATCCATTAGGATTTCTGCATGACTTATCATAATATAAGTACGTTGATCAGGCGTCATTATATTATACTAACTCATACTTCTATCACTCTATAAAGTTAAAATTTGGTATTCAACTTTCTACTAATGTCATCTAGTCAATATTTACGAGATGGAAGTTTCAACGGAAAAGAAAAGAATATAATAACAATACTTACTCATTTAAAGAAAAATAACCAGAGTATTACATAAACTTAACAAAATCTGCTAATTAAATTACCAACGTATTGATGTACTAAATGATAACATAAAGAACATTATGAAAGTTTTAAAGGACTCTGTAGTTGCCAAAAACTCTTCTTCGTCTCTCTTCATAATTTTTCCCTTTCGGGTATTAATGCTTATGGTGGCCTACTCCTCCACATATATAGCAAGTAGGAATAGTTGCATTAGGTTTGGTTGCAGAAGTAGGAGTTGAGGGGATCGTAACTATGAAATTTTTGGCTATATGACCCACTTTCTTACATTTAGGGCACACATCGTTACACTTCTCAATGTGATGTTTCTCACACCTTTGGCAACGAGGAAAGGTCCCCTTATAGCGTTTGTCGGCCTCACCCTTAGAGTCTTTTTTCTCTATTGCTTCCCACTTCCTTTTAGCATCTCCTTTCCTCCCATGTTTGCCAATTAGCTGGTTTGCCATACAAATGGCTTCTAGAATGGTCGTTAGGTTTAAAACGGCGACACCCCTTCAAAGGCCATCAAGTAACCCATTGATGTAGCATTAGATCCCTATATACTCGGGAGCAGTCATGTGAGGATTCATGGAAGCAAACTCTTGGAATCAGTTAGTGTAGTTTAGGAGATCTGTATCCACCATCTCCGTGTTCCCATACTCAGGTCTTTCAGTACCATTGTAGCTTGGAGGCTTGCAGTTTGAGAAATCCTTATATGAACAGGGGTTGGGGAGTTTCTGTTGACCGTTGTTGTTTTGATTGCCATTGACGTGGTTTCCTTGAGCGGCAACTAAGAGTATCGGAAATTCCTGGGTAGAGAGAGTGATGCTGGGAGCAGTGTTGTTGTTGTTTGTTTGTGCACCACGAGCCATTTTCTTCAATACATAAATGAAGTATTAGTTGAAGAGTTATGGTGCAATAAATATAAGTTTTCTATTAAAATTCACAATAATCAAACAACACACACATACATATAAGGTAATATAAGACAAGATATTTAAAGTAAACACTTTTATTAATACTGAATGAATAAGTTATCCTCATTACACAGAAAACGAAAAGTACGGTAGGTAATGCCTTTACATGATAGAAATAATGAAAAGAGACAAAATCCCAAAGATCATCAGTCCTTGTTTGGAGTGGGAGGTTTGTGTTGCTCTTTGAATTAGCCCAAGACATACATCATAGACTTTTCGAGCTCTGCAATCCTCTTGTCTTGCTTAGCAAACATTTGGGAGAACATATCGTAGACCCTCTTTACATCACTGTTAAGATAGTCTTGACGTTTATCCATCTTACCTCATTTTTCATGGAAGGACTTCTTCATGTTGTCGGTACGCATTTGCAGGTTCATAATATCACACCGGATAATAGCATGGTCGTAATCGCTGTAAGAAAACTCAAAAGCTTGGGGTTTCTTTGAAGACAGCAGCGGGTGTCTCAGGTTCTTTCCTCTTTGGTGATGGAGCCTTAACAGTAGGAGGTTCAGGTTCCTCCTCAATCTCTTCAGGGTAAGATTCATCATCGATACCATCGATACCACAAATAATCCCAAGGCAATCATAGTCACTATCACCCTCGGGTTTACCCTCTTCATCTTCGGGTTCTTTTTCAGAAGGTTCTTCCTCCTCCTCAATAACCTCCTCTACCATCACCTCATCATCCGAGTCCGGAATGAAATGTCCCGTTCATATCGATTATAAACGTTTCATATTAATTGGTTTCGTTGCGAGGTTTTGACCTCTATATGAGACGTTTTTCAAAGACTGCATTCGTTTTTAAAACAAGCCATAACCTTTATTGTATCGACAAGGTTTAGAAATCATATCGTAGATTATCAAGTGGTGATGATCTAAATATACCGTTTACACACGACTATTACATAATGGTTTACAATAATAATATGTTACATCAAAATAAGTTCTCGAATGCAGTTTTTAAACAATATTATACAACATGCTCACTCCAAATCTTGTCCTTAATTAGCATGCAACAGTGGAAGCTCTTAATAATCACCTGAGAATAAACATGCTTAAAACATCAACAAAAATGTTGGTGAGTTATAGGTTTAACCTGTATATATATCAAATTGTAATAATAGACCACAAGATTTCATTTTTCAATAATATGCAATCTGCATAAAAATCATTCATATGATGAACACCTGGTAACCGACATTAACAAGATGCATATAGAATATCCCCAAAACAGAATCCTCTCGTCTGTATAAAAATAACACGAAGTACTAAAGCATTCTAAATTCCAGAATGGGGGGTGTTAGTTCCCGTAGATCTACCTTTAGGATTCGCGTCAATTAGGGGTACTGTTCCCTAATTCTTAGGTTACCAAGCTAAAAGGGCGATATTCGGTATAGTAATTCAACCAGAGAATGTAGTTTCAAGTACTTGTATCTATTTTGTAAAACATTTATAAAACTGTATGTATTCTCATCCCAAAAATATTAGATAGTAAAAATGGGACTATAACTCATTTTTACAGATTTTCAATTAGTCAAAAATAAGACCTGACTACGGGTCGATTCACGAACCTATAACAATTATATACATACATATAAAAGTATGATCGAAATATATTCACATCATTTTTATTATGTGTTGATGATTTAAGTTGTTAAGTTAGCAGTACAACATTAGTAGTACAGAATTAATAGTCCATAGTTAGTAGTACATAAATAAATCGATATAGTATATTGTCTTAATATTTTCAAGACCCATATTATACATATTATCTCGAATCAATCCACGACCCATTCTATACATGTCTCAGACTCGATCACAACCCATGGTATATATATTATTTTAGAATCAACCTCGACCCATTATATGCTAACTCGAGCATTACCGCATATAGTGTCTTATGGGTTATTCAAAATAATATATATAGATGATGTCAATATGATATGTCCAAACATTTTTTACGTGTCTATGGTCTATCAATACATGTATAATACAAGAAAGTTAGCCAAGATATAGTTAGTATAGATTTGTTATAAAAATTTCCGTAGCTAAAACTAGTAATTCTATCCAATTTTGTTTTACCCATAATTTCTTCGTTATAAATCCGTTTTGAGTGAATCAAATTGCTATGGTTTCGTATCAAACTAAAATTTGTGAACTAAATAGAAAAAGTGATGGTTTATAGTCAAATTTACAGGTTACAAGTCATTTTTGAAAGAGATAGTCATTTCAGTCGAAAGAACGACGTCATGATGACCATTTTGAAAAACATACTTCTACTTTGAGTTTAACCAAGATTTTTGGATATAATTTCATGTTCATATGAAATATCATTTTCCTAGAAGACCAACTTTTAAATCAAATATTATCATAGTCTTTAATTATCCAACCCAATACAGCCCCCGATTTTACTACGACGGCGTATGTCCGGTTTTACGGTGTTCTTCATGTTTCCAGGTTTTAAATCATTAAGTTAGCATATCATATAGATATAAAACATGTGTTTAGTTGATTTTAAAAGTCAAGTTAGAAGGATTAACTTTGTTTGCGAACAAGTTTAGAATTAACTAAACTATGGTCTAGTGATTACAAGTTATAATCTTCGAATAAGATAGTTATATATATATGAATCGAATGATGTTATGAATATCATTACTACCTCAAGTATAGTAGGTAAACCTACTAGAAATGATGAGAAAATAACTTAAGCTTCAAAGGATCTTTGATGGCTTGGAAGTTCTTGAAGTAGAATCATGACACGAAAACAAGTTCAAGTAAGATTACTACTTGAATTAAGATAGTTATAGTTGTAGAAATTGAATCAAAGTTTGAATATGAGTATTACCTTAAATTAGAAGGATATCCTACTGTAAATAACAAAGATTTCTTGAGGTTGGATGATCACTTAAAATGGATTTGCAAGATTGGAAGTGAGCTAGCAAACTTGAAAGTGTTCTTGAGTAGTTGTTTTGTAAGTTGTTTTATGTATGAATTTATGAGCTAGATTAATGTAGATTTTGATGAAGAATACTTAGAACATCAAGAGAAAACTTGAGAGAGATGTTTTTGATGCATGAAAGTTGAAATGAAATGGTGTTTGTGTGTGAGGTAGTTCACGTGAAGAATGGGAGTCAAATAGGCTCATTAGTTTGTTGTTTTGTTAGATATTTCATGCTAGTTGACAAATGATGGTTCCTACATGTCTTGATGACTCATTAAGGCTGCTAAGAGCTGATCATTGAAGTGTATATACTAATAGTATGTACATCTAAAAGCTGAGTATAATACGAGTACGAATACTGAATGAGTACGAGTAGAATTGTTGATGTAAACGAATGGGAATGTAATTGTAACCATTTTTGTTAAGTATGAGTGTCTTGATATATCTCTTGAAGTCCTTCAAATGTGTATTAATACATCTTAATACACTATATATATACATTTTAATTAAGTCGTTAACTCATCGTTAGTCGTTACATGTATGTGTTGTTTCGAAACCTATAAGTTAACGATCTCGTTTAATGTAATTAACCCATTGTTATTATATCTAATGAGATGTTAAATTGTTATATTATCATGATAAAATGGTGTATGAATATATCTTAATACGATATATATACATTAAAATGTTATTACAACGATAATCGTTACATATATAACTCGTTTCAAAATCCTTAAGTTAGTAGTCTTGTTTTACATATGTAGTTCATTGTTAACACACTTAATGATATATTTAATTATCATTTTATCATGTTAAACATAGTGTATTAATATCTTAATATGATACATATGTATTTATTTTAATTCAGACGTTGTTATAACGATAATCGTTATATATATCGTTTCGAGTTCTTTAATTCAGTAGTTTCATTTTATGCATATAACTCTTTGTTAATATACTTTGTAAGATACTTACTTATCATAATATCATACTAAATATATATATATATATATATATATATATATATATATATATATATATATATATATATATATATATATATATATATATATATATATATATATATATATATATATATATATCATGTCGTTTATACAAGTTTTAACGTTCGTGAATCGCCTGTCAATTTGGGTGGTCAATTGTCTACATAAACTCATTTCAATTAATCAAGTCTTAACAAGTTTGATAGCTTAACATGTTGGAAACATTTAATCATGTAAATATGAATCTCATATAATATATAATCATGGAAGAGTTCGGGTCACTACAGTACCTACCTATTAAATAAATTTCGTCCCGAAATTTTAAGTAGATGGAGGTGTTGACGCATCATCTGGAAATAAGTTCGGGTATTTATGTTTCATCTAATCTTCATGCTCTCAGGTGAATTCGGGTCCTCTACGAGCATTCCATCGAACTTTAATGATTGGTATCTTGTTTTTTATTAAGTCCTTTAACCTCACGATCCATTATCTCGACGGGTTCTTCAACGAACTGTAGTTTTTCATTAATTTTAATTTCGTCTAAAGGAATAGTGATATCTTCTTTAGCTAAGCATTTCTTCAAATTCGAGACGTGGAAGGTGTTATGTACACTAACGAGTTGTTAAAGTAATTCAAGTCGATAAGCTACTGGTCCAACACGGTCAATAATCTTGAATGGCCCAATGTATCTCGGGTTTAGCTTCCCTCGTTTTCCAAAATGAACAACACCTTTCCAAGGTGATACCTTAAACATGACCATGTTACTGATTTCAAATTCTAAATCTTTTCTTCTAATGTCCGCGTAGCTCTTTTGTCGATTCTGGGCGGTTTTCAACCGTTGTTGAATTTGAATGATTTTCTCCGTAGTTTCTTGGATAATTTCTGGACCCGTAATTTGTCTATCCCCCACCTCGCTCCAACAAATCGGAGATCTGCACTTTCTACCGTAAAGTGCCTCGAACGGTGCCGTCTCAATACTCGAGTGGTAACTGTTGTTGTAGGAAAATTCTGCTAACGGTAGATGTCGATCCCAACCATTTCCAAAATCAATAACACATGCTCGTAGCATGTCTTTAAGCATTTGTATCGTCCTTTCACTCTGCCCATCAGTTTATGGATGATAGGCAGTACTCATGTCTAAACGATTCCCCAATGCTTGTTGTAAAGTCTGCCAAAATCTTGAAACAAATCTGCCATCCCTATCAGAGATAATAAAGACTGGTATTCCATGTCTGGAGACGACTTCTTTCAAGTATAGTCGTGCCAACTTCTCCATTTTATCATTTTCCCTCATTGGTAGAAAGTGTGCTAACTTGGTAAGACAATCGACTATTATCCAAATTGTATAATAACCACTTGCAGTCCTTGGCAATTTAGTAATGAAATCCATAGTAATGTTTTCCCATTTCCATTCCGGGATTTCAGGTTGTTGAAGTAGACCTGATGGTTTCTGATGTTCAGCTTTGACTTTAGAACAAGTCAAATATTCTCCTACGTATGTAGCAATATCGGCTTTCATACCCGGCCACCAAAAGTGTTTCTTGAGATCTCGGTACATCTTTCTCGCTCCGGGATGTATTGAATGTATGGTTTTATGTGCTTCTCTAAGTACCATTTCTCTCGCATCTACAAACTTTGGTACCCAAATTCTTTCAGCACTATACCGGGTTCCATCTTGCCGAATATTAAGATGTTTCTCTGATCCTTTAGTATTTCATTCTTCAAATTTCCTTCTTTTTACAACCCCCTGTTGTGCCTCTTTTATTCGAGTAGTAAGGTTAGTATGAATAATTATATTCATAGCTTTTACTCGAATAGGTTCCCTATCCTTTGTACTTAAAGCGTCAGCTACCACATTTTCCTTTCCTGGGTGGTAACGAATCTCAAAGTCATAATCATTTAACAGCTCAATCCACCTCCGCTGTCTCATATTCAGTTGTTTTTGATCAAATATATGTTGGAGACTTTTGTGGTCGGTATATATGGTACATTTGACCCCATATAAGTAATGTCTCCACATCTTTAATGCAAAAACAACAGCGCCCAATTCCAAATCATGAGTCGTATAATTTTGCTCATGAATCTTCAATTGTCTAGACACATAAGCAATTACCTTATTTCGTTATTAATACACAACTGAGACCTTGCTTTGAAGCGTCACAATAAATCTCAAAATCATCATTCCCTTCAGGTAAGACAATATACGTGCTGTATTTAACTTTTTCTTTAACAATTGAAATGATTTCTCTTGCTCATCCTTCCATTCAAATTTCTTCCCTTTATGCGTTAATGCGGTCAAGGGTTTTACTATTTTGGAAAAATCTTGGATGAATCTTCTGTAGTAACCACCCAATCCTAAAAATTGGCGTATATACTTCGAGTTTTCGGGATTTTCCAGTTATCAACGGTTTCAATCTTTGACGGATCAACCTGAATACCTTCTTTGTTCACTACGTGACCGAGGAATTGAACTTCTTTCAACCAAAATGCACACTTTGAAAATTTAGCGTACAATTTTTCCTTTTTCAACAATTCTAGCACTCTTCTCTAATGTTCTCCGTTCTCTTGATCATTCTTTGAGTAAATAAGTATGTCATCGATGAAAACAATGAAAACTTGTCAAGATATGGTCCACACACTCGGTTTATGAGGTTCATGAACACGGATGGTGTGTTAGTCAAACAAAACGGCGTAACCATAAACTCATAATGACCGTAACACGTTCTAAAAGCAGTTTTTGGAATATCATCCTCCTTCACTCACATTTGATGATATCCATAACGTAAATCAATCTTTGAATAAACCGACGAACCTTGTAGTTGATCAAATAATTCATCGACTCTCGGTAATGGATAACGGTTCTTAATGGTAAGTTTGTTCAACTCTCTGTAGTCGATACACAACCTGAATGTACCATCCTTCTTTTTGACAAACAAAACAGGAGCTCCCCACGGTGATGTACTTGGTCAAATGAAACCATGATCTAAAAGTTCTTGTAATTGGCTTTGTAATTCCTTCATTTCGCTGGGTGCGAGTCTATAAGGAGCATGAGCTGTTGGTTCAGCTCCTGGTACAAGATCTATTTGAAATTCAACAGATCGGTGTAGAGGTAGTCCCGGTAATTCTTTCAGAAATACATCGGGAAATTCTTTTGCGACGGGAACATCATTGATGTTCTTTTCTTCGGAATTGACTTTCTCGACGTGTGCTAGAACGGCATAGCAACCTTTTCTTAGTAGTTTTTGTGCCTTCAGGTTACTAATAAGATTTAACTTTGCGTTACCCTTTTCTTCGTACACCATTAAGGGTTTTCCCTTTCCGCGCATAATGACAATCGCATTTTTGTAACATACGACCTCTGCTCTCTCCTTTTTCGACCAGTCCACAGTAATTATCACATCAAAACTCCCTAACTCTACTGGTATCAAATTAATCTTAAACGTTTTGCCAACCAGTTTAATTTCTGGATTTCGACATATTTTATCTGCTGTAATTAATTTACCGTTTGCTAATTCGAGTAAAAATTTATTGTCCAAAGGCGTTAATGGACAACTTAATTTGGCACAAAAATCTCTACTCATATAGCTTCTATCCGCACCTGAATCAAATAAAACATAAGCAGATTTATTGTCAATAAGAAACGTACCCGTAACAAGCTCCGGGTCTTCCTGCGCTTCTGCCGTATTAATATTGAAGTCTCTTCCATGGCCTTTCCCATTAGTATTCTCCTGGTTTGGGCAATTACTCCTAAAGTGGCCAGGTTTTCCACATCCATGACAAACAATGGCAGCATTATTTGTTTCGACATTATTCGTTCTTTTAATTCTGTTGATCCTTTGTCCGTAAACTTTACACTTCGTCACACCATGACCAATTTTATTACACTTCGTGCAAAATGTCGTGCAGAACCCCGTCGGATGATATCCTTCACACCTTTAGCATGACTTTTTTCTGATTTTTGTTGCCATTGTTGTTATTGAAATGATTGTTGTTACGATTATTGTTGTTGGGACATTTGTTGTAGTTATTGTGGTTATTGTAGTTATTGTTACGATTGCGATTGTTGTTGTGGTTGTTGTGATTGTTGTTGCGATGGTGGTTGTGATTGTTGTTGTTGTTGTATTGGTGACCCTTGTCACTGTTTTCTTCCACTTTCTCTTGACTTGCTTCATTTTGGCCTCCTCGGCCGCCTGCTCTTTAATTCTTGCCTCAATTTGATCTATGAGTTTGTGAGCCATTTGACTTGCCTTTTGTATGGAGGTAGGCTCATTTGAACTCACATCCTCCTGAATCCTTTCTGGTAACCCTTTTACAAACGCGTCGATCTGCTCTTCTTCATCTTCGAACACTCTTGGACACAATAAGCACAACTCTGTGAATCGTCGTTCGTATATGGTAATATCGAATCCTTGTGTTCGTAATTCTCTAAGCTCTGCCTTGAGCTTATTGACCTCATTTCTTGGATGGTACTGCTCATTCATCATGTGTTTGAATGCTGACCATGGTAGTGCGTAAGCAGCATCTTGTCCTACCTGCTCGAGATAAGTGTTCCACCATGTTAACGCAGTACCTGTGAAGTTATGCGTAGCGTACTTTACTTTATCTTCTTCAGTGCATTTACTTATGGCAAACACCGATTCGACCTTCTCGATCCACCATTTCAATCCGATTGGTCCTTCGGTTCCATCGAATTCCAGAGGTTTACAGGTAGTGAATTCTTTGTAGGAACATCCTACACGATTTCTTGTGGAATTAGTTCCATTACTAGATTCAGAGTTATTGTTGTTTTGCATTGCAGCCTGTACTACGGCTATGTTTGCTGCAAGGAAAATCAGTTAATCATATAGAATATTAGGAGTAGTCAATAGTATTTCGTAGCATAATATGAACTTATTTATAAAAGATTTTTCTTCATATTAGCATTTTATAATTCAAATTCGGGTAGTACCTACCCGTTAAGTTCATACTTAGTAGCTAATATACAAATCAACTACTACAATTCTATCATGAAAAACTGATAATAATATTTTGCGTTCAAATTTTTAATACAAAATTTTACAAACGTACAATACCGCTATTTTACATACAGCTTGAAATATAGCACATAATAACTTTGATACAAAGTAGATGTGAAGACAATTCAAGTTAAACGCAAATTGTTCAGTAAAGGTAATAAAGATACGTAATTCATAAGACCAGAAACAAGTCATGCATTTGGGTTTTACTAATACTATTTCCCATCCTTGGTCAAGTGGGGAATAACCGTTGTGGTCGTTGGCAAGGCAGCACGTTGTAACGTCGTCAAAAGGACGGGGGTTACGAAATACCCAACAGTTCCGTAAAAACTTAAAAACCTTATTTCTTACCTCAACTACTGAATCCGTCACCCGTGAAAATGTTTTATTAAGTAGTTGCAACTCGATGTTCTTTTTCTCAATTTGATGAGAGGCGAACATCACTAACCCGTAAACATAACATGCTTCTTTGAGTTGCATGTTTGAAGTCCTTTCTAAAGAACGAAGTCCTATATTGGGATATACGGAGTCAAAATAGGCCCCCAACCCGAAGCGGAAAAGTGCCATATGGTTTCCCGCATACATAGCCTCAAAGAAAACACGAGCCAACTTAGGGTGTCCCCAGTGTGAGATACACCACCTATCGAAGGAAAGCCTTCTATAAATCAAGGGATGCCTGGAACGTCTTTCAAATGTCCTACAAACTAATTTTTCCATAAACAATTGAGCTAATGAATTCTGACCAACTCTAGACAAGATTTCATCAATCATATCTCGTGGTAGGTCTTCTAAAATATTCGGTTGTCTATCCTTAACGTCCATTTTATGTTTTTAGACTATAAAATAGACGAAGATTAGATTCGTAACAGATAATTAACAAACAATACAAGAAATTTTTACATAAAACATAAAAGTAAAAGCACACTACAATACATATATTACATGACATGATAAAAGTAAAGGATTACAACTCTTTATTCAGACTCACTTGTTTCTTCCTCCTCGGATTTAGTTCATTTTGCTAATTTCCTAGGGATAAATGGAGGACCCGTACTGAAATGCCCCGTTCATATTGATTATAAACGATTCACAATAGTTGATTTCATTGCGAGGTATTTGACCTCTATATGATACATTTTACAAACATTCCATTCGTTTTTAAAAGACAAACTTTCTTTACATCGAAAGTTGACGGCATGCATACCATTTCATAATACATCCAACTATAATTGACTTAATAATAATCTTGATGAACTCAACGACTCGAATGCAACATCTTTTGAAAAATGCCATGAATGACTCCAAGTAATGTCCTTAAAATGAGCTAATGCACAGCGGAAGATTTCTTTAAATCCTGAGAATAAACATGCTTTAAAGTGTCAACCAAAAGGTTGGTGAGTTCATTAGTTTATCACAAATAATCATTTCCAATAGTATAATAGACCACAATATACTCGTATTTAGAAAACAATCTGTGCGGGTTTACGCCTGCTGTAAAATCATTCATATGAAGAACACCGGAACCTTTCAAAATAACTCACCAACGGTAGCTAATGCGTACGTGCAATGCAAAATCATCTCACCGTGGTAGTTAATACAATATAATTTTACAACGGGAGCTAATGCGTGCGTGCAATGCAAAATCATCTCTCCGAGGGTAGTTAAAACGGTAGCTAATGTGTGCGTGCAATGCAAAATCATCTAACTATTACTAACTACAAAATCGAATACAATACAATACAATACATCGGGAGCTAATGCGTGAGTGCAATGCAAAATCATCTCGCCGATGGTAGCTAAATCGGGAGCTAATGTGTGCGTGCAATGACAAAATCATCTTTTCGTTACTAACTACTAAATCGAACCATTTCGGGAGCTAATGTGTGCGTGCAATGACAAAATCATCTCACTGATGGTCGATAATATAATCTTTATAGAAATCGAACCTCTGAATCCAAATAATTATATCATAGAATGTAGTTTTGAATATTTGTGTCTATTTCGTCAATCATTTATAAAAGCAGTTCATGTATTCTCAGATTAAATATATAGATTTCAAAGGAATTTAATAAAACAGTTGTAAATCAGTTATAACGCAGCGCATGTATTCTCAGCCCAAAAATGTAATGAGTAAAAAGGGATTCAAATAAACTCACAATACGATATTTTGTAGTAAAAATATTCATACGACGATACTGAACAATGCAGGGTTGGCCTCGTATTCATGAACCTATATCATTTGTATATCTATTAATAAATATAATGAAAATCACGTTCATCCATTTATTAATATATATATTATTTATATATTTGTAGTTATATAGAATTTATACTACATTCCATTTAAAAACGTTTACTTATTTTATATCTTAGATTATATGTTATCTATATATTTATTTTGTATATGTTTTTAAAATGATTAATATCTATATGAAATTTTAATATAATTATAGTATACGTAATAAGTATTTTTTTATATACAAAATATTTATTTATAAAAACAAATGCTAGTTTTGATAATACTGACTCTTTTAATAATAATAATAACTTTAATAATAATGTTAACACTAATAACGAAAATGATAATGGTAATAATAATAATAGTAGTTATGTTAATAATAATATTACTAATAATTTAAAATAATACAAATTCTAATATTCATGATAATAATAAATTTTTATTACTTTCATAATACTAATTTCATAATACTAATAATAACAATAATCATAATCATAATAATGGTAATAATACTAAAATGATAAGGTTATTACTAATAATAATATGATTAATACTTATAATAATGATAATGAATATAATTAGAATACTTATACATGTGATAATAATAATAATAATAATAACATTAACAATCATAACAATAATAATAATAATAATAATAATAATAATAATAATAATAATAATAATAATAATAATAATAATAATAATAATAATAATAATAATAACAATAATAATAATAATAATAATAATAATAATAATAATAATAATAATAATAATAATAATAATAATAATAATAATAATAATAATAAAATAAGAAAACTACCTCAATTGAAATGTGTTTAAAAAAAAAAACAGTCCATGCCTGGATTCGAACCCGTGACCACTAGTTAACCCGCAAACACCCAAGACCACTGAATCAATTCGTTTTATCTGATCAAAACCCATTTTAATTAAACTTAAACTACCTTCTGGTTTCTCTCTTCTTCTTCAATAGATTGTGATCGACTAGGGGTCAAACCTCTTTAACATAGAATAAATACTTTGATTTAGGATTTGAATATTAACTGTAACCACTCTAAATTGAATACCTTTATTCACTAGATAAAAATAAAAACAGAAAAGTCCTGTTGCAGCCTCACGATGAACATCCTATACTCAAACCTTGATTTTGAAATCCAAACATGTTAAGACGATAATTACAAAATGAAAATTGTTTTAAATGATTAATAGAATCTTTAGGATTCATGAATTTCAACAGAAACAAACTAAAAATCTTCAATTTGATCTTAGAACACTCGGTTGACTTTTTATTCAAAAACCTTAGACTCCAAAATTCGTACTCAATATAAAAAATTGGCGTTTGATACTTTGCTAGAAAGTTTAATTGAAAGTTTTCTAATAACTTTACATTTATAGATTTTGAATTTTTATTCTCAATCGAGCTATTATAAAAAGTTACACAAACAGAGGTACCAGATGTGTTCTTCATTTTTCTCTTTCAATTTGTTTAGATAAAGGCTGTTAAGATTAATGGTATTTGATATCCGATAGTGTAAAGTCGTAATGCACCATTTTAACAACTAATTTGGATTCATTAATAGCAAACATGATCGACAGATTAAAATCATCCAATACAGAATAATAATAAAAAAATAAAAGTTGAAACAGACATCTAACGGACTTTGGAATGTTTCAAATTTAATTTCCACAATTTAAAGCAGTAGTTATCAATCAAATACAGTTTAACAATGTTTTAGAACTGATTTTGAATCTTATAAGTATATATACATATTTTATCTATATTTATATATATGAATATAATCGAATTTATATATCTGATTATGTATTTGTCTTATATTTATATGTATAATACAGTATTATATATAATAGATGTATATGTAATGATATATATTTGTAATCATATTATATATATATATATATATATAACTGATTTTTATATATCTAATTATATATATCTGTTTATATACATACATAATTCATAAGTTTTGGTAATTAACAAATATATTAATACTATTAATAATATTATTAATAATTAATGATATTAATAATAATAATATTATTGATAAATAGACTAGTAAAAATATTTGATAATTAATAATATAATAATGATAATTTTAAAAAATTTAATTAATAATAATGATAATAAAAATGATAATAATAATCTGTTTCATGATACAAACAATAATACTAGTTATAATAATATTAAAATTATTATTGATAATAACATTAATAGTAATAATAATACAACCTAAACATATCAAATTTATATATATATATATATATATATATATATATATATATATATATATATATATATATATATATATATATATATATATATATATATATATATATATATTAAAAGTAATAATATTATTAATACAAATATAAATATTAATATTAACAATAATAACAATAATGAAAGTAATGATACTATTAATATATCAATTGTTAGGACTCCGGGAATTGCATAGATTGTGTGCTAAGCCTTGTAATGGTGGGATATAGACGAGGGATATATATATTGAAACGCCCCGTCATAATAATCCATGACGACCAACGTTTACTCGGTCCCATAACCTTGATTGAAAACTCTATATGAATATTTTAGACAACCATTGCATTCATTTATTTAAATGGATTACCCAAAAAGGAAATCCAACATTTTAAAAGTTTTAAAGACAACCAAAGGAAATAAATGTTGGCTCAAACGTCAACCAACAACCATAATAACCGAATGTATGAAAACAGAATGCAATATTATACATGTTTAAACAAAAATCTGCGACACAATATGCAGACTCTCTAGCCAGTGGAAGCAAATAATCAATCATCACCTGAGAATAAAACATGCGAGTAAAAGTCAACAAAAATGTTGAGTGAATTATAGGTTTAGTATAACAACAGTATAAAATTAGACCACAAGATTTAATGTTGAGAAACGTCTTAAAAATATTATTACATCTTCCGTGAGCACTTGGTAACTTAACTTGTCTCATTTTATTTACCCTTGCAATATATAATATACACAGAAACATGTGTATCTTCTAACGAAGTACTAAACATTCCGTTAAAAACTAGCGCGACTAGCACAGAATGGGGCGGCCAGGCCCGATAGATCTATCCATAGGATTCGCGTTTACCAGCAAGAACCAGTAATTAAAAGTTACCAAATTAGGGAATATTTGTGTTTCAACTCACAATGAATAATTTACCATGATTTGCCACTTGTGTCTAATAGGTAAAACAAAAAGCATGTATTCTCATCCCAAAAGATTTAAAATAGTAGAAAAAGGTGGGACTATAACTCACCTTAGATAGCACAGTAGATAACTTAAACCAAAGATCTGTAAGAATGTTCCGAAGCGTTTAACCTTCAAAGCGAAAGCAAATTGTGGCCGATGATATCTAAAGCTCCTCGTTCGTGTTTAACCTTCCTTGCCACCGGTTCTTTATACGTAGATTTTACGTCTTTTTAGTTATTGGTTTGTGATAGTGAATTCAATATTACTTAAGACTGAATAAGGTGGATATGAAGTATAGTATATATATGTAACTCGTTGTAACCGATAAATCACATTATAAGGAGGTGAAGAACTTGTTGATATGTGTTCGGTTAGGGTGTACATGGTGGTTTATATATATAGAACTTGTACCCATTTCCAAATAAAGTAATTGTAGAATTAGGTGCAACCACTCAACTAAGTCTTGGAGTTTGGGATAAATTTTGATAGCTTTTGGATTGTTAAATAAATCAACCACATGATGTGTTCATATTCCCATGAGTAGTTACAAAAGAAATGGAATTCCAGTTGTACTAGTTGAGCTTAACTTATTTGACTACGTCACTTTATTTTATTTTATTTAATTTACTTTTAAACAACTTCATACATAATTTGACTTTATATTCTCAATTATTTTGTTCAAAGTAGTTTAATATAAATCACAATTTATATTTTATGTTTATGTTTATATAATAGGATATAAATAATCACGGTTGTATACGTATCACGAAAATTGTGTTGATATAATTAGAATCACTCAATTCACATTTATTTGTAATTTATGTATGTTACCTTCTTTTTGAAATTAACCAATTGAAATCTCTTAAATTGTAAGGATGTTTCCTATACAGTAGTAATACGTTTTACAAAGATAAAGTCTCACTAAATTGTTGGTGAAGCATTTTTGAGAGGACCACCTAAGTTTACAAGAGTTAATTACCAATATAATATAAATATTTTACACTACTACTTATGACTCGTGAAATGAGATATAAAAAAAAAAATTGGTTGTTTAGTGGATTTGGTATTCAAGTTCTCTTTTGTGAGTTGTAAAGTAAAAGGAGATACATATATTAACAAAGTGGCCGACAAGCTGGAAGTTGTCAACATTCTTTCCTATCCTTTTATTTTAAATTCCAAGCTTAATTTAAGATAAGTATTAATATACTAAAGCAATAGTAGTAACTAGAATATGTGATGGTAGAGTTGAAATACATATGTTCTGTTTTCAGTCTCTTTAAACTTATGTAATTTAATTTGGAATTATTATAATATATTATACTTGAAATGATTTCGTTATTTAAGGTGGTGACCAATATTGTGATAAGGGAGTTTGATCCTAAGAGTAACTTTAAACTTATAATATGCAAAAATTTGTCCGAAAGATTATACAGAAAGAGAAACGAGAAAATAACGTTACGCGATTTATGAAATGCGAGAAGAATAATAATTCATGAAATAAAACATAGGAATATTTTACTAACTCATACAACATTGGAATATTGTATTAAAATAATTCGGATTTGGAATCACGAATATATAATCGCTGGTTTGGAAACCGAGACGATTCATCGAAAATAAACGTTATATGTAGGAACATACTAACACAGTATCACACATTTTCATTCAATAAATAATATTGGAATATTATTTAAATTATTTAGAATGTAATAAATCATATAGAAATGACATGGCAAAGCTATCAGTTAACGAAAGTTAAATATTTAATAGAAAAAAAATAACGGAAAAATTAGGGTCATGACATATATCCCACAAGGCAACCTTAGATGTGAGCCATTCACACACATAGCCAAAGATTTGTAAAGGTGTTCAAGGAAGTTGTGGAATAGAATTCTAGTTCTATCTCTACAATCTTCCTACTTTCACACACATTCATACGGTATTCATCCTAACACACCCCATCAATTGGTATCAAGAGCAAAAGCTTTTAGCATCGATCCGAATATCGTGTGAATCTTCATATCACATTCAAACCGAATCTTCAAATCTTCATCCAATCTTCATACACATCTTCATATCTTCATCCAACCTTAATATAAATTTTTTTTTTACCGAATTCAAATTTTTTATCCAAAATAAAAATTACCGAATCTCTTTTATTCATCTGTCAGCTACAGTGATCTGTCCCGTAAATGTTTTACATGTACCGAATCTGTCTCTATCCTCTAAACACAAACACGTGACAAGATATCAGATCACAATTAATCTCTCTCCTCTTAATAGTACATCGATCTGTTTCTCTTCTCAAAACATTATCCATCGATCAAATATAAAAGAAAGAGGATACCGTGTTTTTACTCTGACACAATACCGAGTCATTTTTTTTCTCTCTCCTTATATCTACAGATACATCTGTGACAACCCTGAAATTTCCAACCAAATTTAAACTTTAAACTTTAATCTTTATATTTTTCCGACACCGGAAATTTCCAACCAAATTTAAACTTTAATCTTTATATATTTCCGACACGATAAGCAATATTTGTTAAGTTAAATTTCAAGAATTTTAAACTATTTTCATACATTCATTCAACCTCGACCAAGTTCCAACGATTCACGAACCATTAAATGAATATGATTATATATGTATATGTGTATATATATTATAACTTGAAACGTAAACAAAATAGTAGATTAAATACTTTATATGATTGTATCTGTTTCAAAATGTTTATCAATGGAATTAGAAGATAAGATCAAATGATTGAATTATCAGATATATTGAATTATGATTACAAGTCTCCGTTAAAAGGCCCACGTTTATTTGAGAAATCTTTCCATTTTAACAATATTCGGAAAATGGTAAAGTAATTTATAAATAAGAACAAATTGTCAATCATTGAGAACTAGACAAAGGATAGTGGAAGATTGAATCTCATAAAGACTCGATTGATCTATTTAGTTTCAAACGTACAAAAACGTTTTCAGTTTAAAAAGAACTTTATTATTAAAATGTATATAACTTTTATAAATATCTAGAACCACTTTTGACAACTCATTACTTAACTAGTATGATAAAGATAATGATATTTATATTTTATTTTATTAAATATATATAACGATTTAAATTAATATTATATATATTTATATGCGTATTATACGTACATAGTTTTATACTTTTACTATACTTAAACTTTACCTTTACTTTATTTTTACTTTACTTTAACATTAATAAAATTCACTTTAATAATTCATACTTTAATAATTCACTTTAATAATTCACTTTAATAATTCACTTTAATAATTCATATTTTAATAATTTACTTTAATAATTCATACTTTAATAATTCACTTTAATAATTCATACTTTAATAATTCACTTTAATAATTCAAAAATCTATTATAAATAGAATTCAATAGGTTTCATTATTTCATAGAAACTTGAAAATATTTTTCTCTAAACTCTCTCAATCGATTTACATATATATATTTACTCCGTATTATTTCAAGATATTTTTAGTATACATAAAATATTACGACGGAGTGCTGTCCGAGTGATTTCAAAATTGTTTTTCGAGTAGGATAGGATTAAGGAAATTATGGGTTATAGTTATGGAGGTGATTGAGTATGGTTCATGGGTATGCTCGTGAGGTCAATATAGTGTTTATCATTTCTGTTGCGTCTACGTACCTTTCCTGCAATATTGAATCTCAATATTGATACGTTCGTGAATCCGAGGCCAACCTTGCACTTGTTCAATGACGTTATATGTATTTTTACTACGAAATACAGTATGGTGAGTTTCATTTGCCTTTTTACCCTTTATATTTTTGGGACTAAGAATACATGCGCTTTTATAAATGTTTGACGAAATAGACACAAGTAATTGAAACTACATTCTATGGTTGAATTATCGAAATCGAATATGCCCATTTTTATTAAAGTCTGGTAATCTAAGAATTAGAGAACAGACACCCTAATTGACGCGAATCATAAAGATAGATCTATTGGGCCTAACAAACCCCATCCAAAGTACCGGATGCTTTAGTACTTCGAAATTTATATCA
This sequence comes from Rutidosis leptorrhynchoides, assembly GCF_046630445.1. NCBI lineage: Eukaryota > Viridiplantae > Streptophyta > Magnoliopsida > Asterales > Asteraceae > Rutidosis > Rutidosis leptorrhynchoides. Next base: position 311,710,170 of record NC_092335.1, on the reverse strand, counting down.
TGTTCGAAGGAGGATCCCGGAATGATAGGGGATATTCTTATATGTATCTAGTTAATGTCGGTTACCAGGTGTTCACCATATGAATGATTATTTTTGTCTCTATGCATGGAACGTATATTTATGAGAACTGTAAATGAAATTCTTGTGGTCTATTAAAATGATGGAAATAAATGATTATGATAAACTAATGAACTCACCAACCTTTTGGTTGACACTTTAAAGTATGTTTATTCTCAGGTGTTAAAGAAATCTTCCGATGTGCATTTGCTCATTTTAAAGATATTACTTGGAGTCTTTCATAGCATATTTCCAAGAATGTTGCATTCGAGTCATTAAGTTCATCAAAGATTATTATTAAATCAATTTATAGTTGGATAGTGGATATTATGAAATGGTATGCATGCCTGTCAATTTTCGATGTAAAGAAAGTTTGTCTTTTAAAAACGAATTCAATGTTTGTAAAATGTATCATATAGAGGTCAAATACCTCGCAATGTAATCAATTATTGTGAATTGTTTATAATGTATATGAACGGGTCCTTTCAGTTGGTATCAGAGCGGTGGTTTTAGCGAACCAGGTCTGCATTAGTGTGTCTAACTGATAAGTCGATAGGATGCATTAGTGAGTCTGGACTTCGACCGTGTCTGCATGTCAAAAGTTTTGCTTATCATTTTGAGTCAAAAATTAACTACTTATCATCCTCAGGAAATTACCTGCTTATCATTTTTAGTCTAAGACACGTCTTGCTGCATTGATTGCATGAACAGTGTATAGACAAAAATTCATATCTTAGCATATCCGCTAAATCATATATTATCGTATCTGTTACTTTAAACTTTGCCTGAAATATCCCGTAAAGTCCTCCGTAATCTACGAAATCTTTTGACCTACATATATATATATATATATATATATATATATATATATATATATATATATATATATATATGTATATATATGTATATATATATATATATACGTATATATATATATATATATGTATATATATATATATGTATATATATATATATATATATGTATATATACATATATGTATATATATGTATATATATATATATACGTATATATATATATATATGTATATATATATATACGTATATATATATACGTATATATATATATATGTATATATATATATACGTATATATATATATGTATATATATATATACGTATATATATATATATATATATATATATATATATATATATATATGTGTGTGTGTGTAATTAGAATACCATCCGTTAGCCAAAATCATTTCATATCGAAAAAAAAATCCTTTATCCAATCGTACGAAATGGAATTCATCATCAGTTCAAGTCACTCTGATTCCGAAATGGAATCCCATTCAAGCTCCGAAAGCAGTGTGACCGGAATAGATCAACCAATCAGTCATCACCTATTCTGGAAGAATTAGGGATGGTTTCGTAGCCTCCTCAATCATTGGAGACAAGAAGAAGGTGATCCCTTCCATCTACCACATTACCCTCTTGATGAAGAACCTGAAGCACTTACCGGCGAACCTGTCCGAAACACCATTTTCTCGCTCATTTCCAGAGTATCTCGTCACGATTATATATTACATCACATTTTAGATTTTATTTATCCGCTCGTCCGAACCGACAATCACTCCGGTGTAATAGAAGAAGTCAACGAGCTTCGCGCTCGGGTAGTGGCTTTGGAGAATATAGTGCAGAGATTACAAACACCAGCAGCAACATCAGCAGCATAACCAGTACCACCATCATCAACGCCAACAGTACCATTACCACCTCCAACCACAACCGCGTTGTAAACCTCAAATTCACAATCTGTCCCACGAGCATCAACGTCATACGCACCATAGATACCAAGGAGTACCAACAACAATAACTGACGAAGTATTAATTCATAACTTCGTTGGAGAAACATTTCGCAACGATTATGTAATCTCTAAAGTCTTAGAGATTATCTAATCTAGCCCAAACCATAAATCAGTTAAGCGAACCAAAATGATAGAAGGAAGAGTAGAAACCCTGACAAAAATGGTGTGTGATTAACAAGCTAAACTTGCTTTACCAACAACATCAACAGTACCATCAGCATTATCAGCATCGTCAGTACAGTCAACATCCAAATCAACAACACCGATAACATAACAAACTCCGTCAGTTCAAGAATCACTGTGGACATCATTACGAATCAATAACGTGTATATTGTATCAATGAGTTATGAAGAATTAACTCATTCCCTCTGAAGAAATTATATGTATATATATATATATATATATATATATATATATATATATATATATATATATATATATATATATATATATATATATATATATATATATATATAAATAAATCTTTCCATGCTAAGCTATTGTGTGTGAATCTTAACTACTCGGTTAATTCATATTACAAATATGCAATAATGTACGTCCTTCGGCCGCAACTTAACCAGCGTTAACTACAATCTCTGTCGCAATTCAACAAATTCCAATTCATAATAAATCAAGTATATATTTGATTTTACACTTTCATCATCGATGTACCCGAAACTTTTCAGATAACATCATTCGTACTTTGCGAAATTCACAAGAATTCCACGAACCGAACATCATACATCAACAAATAACGAAGTATTGATTCATAATTTCAATGTCATTAAAGAAATACTGCGTAAAAGTTATGTACTTCTTAAAGCCTTTAGGGAATATTCAATTCTAGTTTCAACCGTAAATCAAATGAGTTTAATTTAACATTAACTCATTAAATCTATGTTACATCTGAAGAAAATATACATATATATATTTTCATAAAGACTGTAATAAAATTCTTTTGTACAAAATATTAATTGTGAATTTTTTTTTTAACGGGTAGGTAATACCCGAGAGATATATAAATTCACAATTAATATGTTACATTCTTCGAATCTGATTCAGCAAATCATCCATTATACTCCCTACTTTCACAACAATATACATTCTTTTATAGAAATCAAAACAACCATACTCATTCAAAATTTAATTACATATTCTGATTTTGAAATCTCAAAATTCAACTTGAGATATGACCAAAATCATCACTCTTAGATCCTTACATCTTTCACAAGCTATATTTTGACTTCAAAACTGTGTTAGAATATCAAATGTATGTTAACGATTACAATCTGTGTTCAAACCCTTCAAAAATTTCTGAAGACACTTCGAATGATGAGCAATCGAGATGATGATCCAACCACATGTTACCCACAGTTATGTACCCGAAAAACTCTTGAAACCAAAGTAAAAGTTTAAACAACGTATCCACGTCAGATTCTTTGGCATTTATTAGCAAAAATAACTTTGCGACTCCTATTCAAAGTAGCCAGTTTTGTCACAGATCCAGCAAGTCAACTTCGACTTTTCAGTCAGACTAACCTTATTATAACCTTGAGATATACACCATCGTTACCAGGCAACCTTTTACATTCCACCACATTATTAGCAGATGTACCAACAACTTCATTACCCTTTGACTTTAGCCTCTCCAAAAAGTTATTATAATTATTCATTGAAACCCCATCATTTACTCATTCGCATCTTGTAATGAGAATTGCCATACGAATTATTGGGAATTAGCAATCAGAATTTTGAAATCTCGCAGCATGTCTACGCCAAGAGTTATATGTGTATATATAACGAGCATGTCTACGCCAACAGTTATATGTGTATATATAACGTCTGTCTGGACTTAATTTGAATGTGAAGTTTCTGAAAAACAATCCGAACTACGAATTGGTTCTCCGAAAATGGAAAAAATGCTGATGAAGCAGCAAAAACTATAAACGACTTTAAACGGTAAAAGCTGGATGATAATGATGAAGTGTGCTGGCAAAACGCAGAAAAAGAGAAGTTTTGGAACTGGAAAACAGATTGAGCAAAGTAGGAAGGAGGCTGTGGACAAATTACAAAGAATGAACCTGACTTCAAAGGATCCAAATGATTTAGTACCTGCTGAAATCATTAACGAATACCTTGCTCCTGACTCTAAACCCCTGCGGACAATATTCTTCATCATCCTCTGATATTAGAAATTCTAAAATATCATCATATCTTTCATTATAAATATCCTCCATATTTCTGAAGATATTTTCTTAATTTTTCTTATTTGAAATCATTTACCTCTTCGCGCTATCTGTATTACATCATAAAAGAAACTATTTTAGTTTCTAAATTCTGAAACATTCAAGTTTAAAATAGCAATATTTTGAAGTAGTGTTGGGAACTGAAGCATGAATTGGTATAATATAATGAAACTCGATCAATGTGATTATATTACAGTAAGTCATGCTGAGTTTCTAAATGGAACGTGATGATTCACAGGTCATAACATCATCATGTGCCATGTTATATGACTCTTGTATTTCTATTTAACCTCTAAAATATCAAGAAAATATTTCTTGATGATTCGGCCTTTTCCAAGGTATTCTAGTAATTTGACAAGTCAAGATCGTGACATCACAATTTCCTTCCTAGAACATTAACAATGTTCATTCCGAAATTCATATCTGTGAATTCTGGACCATTACAAGCGGTGCTTAATCGCAAGAAGAAGAAACGAAAGGACAAAACTCCGAAATAGAAATTGGGGTATAAATTGTAGCAAATAAAAGAGAGCATTAACTGTGAATGATAATGATTATAGAAGACAGAAGCAGAGACTTTGAAATATAAGGGAACATATAAAGCCCAACGACAAACCAGAAATTATAAACCATATATATCGATGCATATAGTAATATAAAGACACGGGAGAACTATAAACACTATAAACCCAAGAGTATAGTAGAAGTAAATAGATTCTTTCGGAGGTAGATGAAAAAGAAGAAAGACCGATATGAAAGTTAGAAGTATATCGAGAATCAGAACTGGATGGAGCATATTGATGTATACTTTAAAATATGAGTTGAGGGGGAAAGAATAGAAGGTGATGAAACATGACTAGGAACTTAGAAATCAATAGATTTAACTCACACAATGGCAGAATAAGTGAATCAAACCCTCTAGTGAATAGGTTAAGTTTTTTTTTTTTATTAATTTAGTCAAACCACAACTAAATCAAGTGTGATTAGATCAACACCTAGAGCTATTATTCACCACCTGGGTGATTTGGACTGAGAGAGAATCGGAGGAGCTCACTAGATCTGAGTGTGTGTAACAAATGCGAGGCTTAACCTAAAATGAAGAACATAAGACTTTATATACCCCTGCTGTTGACTCACCCATATGATTCATTCATCACACGTACGAGTTAGCTTCATCAGCCGTACGGGTGATCACTCACTCGTGTCTTCTCATTTAGGTTGTAATTGTGACTTAGCTCATCATCAACCGTGCATATGAGCCTGTCAGCCGTACTAGTGAGGCTTCACTCGTACGTCTGACTAAGTCTAATATAGTAAAACATCTAAATCTCATTCCTGCAGTTCCTGTAACCACATATAAATACGGGTAGGATAATAATGAGCAATCATGGTGGCCTGTAAACTGTTGTACCTGAAATGGACGTGGGTAGATATCTAGGGACTTGCATAAAATGCATCAACAGAAGATGTGAGTTGTAAGGAAACGAAGGAGGTGAATTTATAAGAAAATCTCTAACAGAACAATTAAAATGGACGATCGCATTTAAAGCGGATCCTAATTCCCTTGATTACCGGAGAGTCAAATCTTATTAAGAAGATTTTCTTCAAACCCCTTGAAATCTGGGAATCAATCATATCTACGTCAAATGATAAGATGAATCTACACTTACTCATTTCACTCTTCTATGTTAGCTTCATTCGTACTCTTCATATAAATGGATTGTTTATCTAAATTATTCGCTGACGATAAAACTCTAATTTTCAGCCCGTATGCATCATGAAAACATACTTATTATCATTCACGACCTTTCCACTCAAATTTCGGGACGAAATTTCTTTAACGGGTAGGTACTGTGACAACCCGGAAATTTTCAACCAAATTTAAACTTTAAACTTTAATCTTTATATGTTTCTGACACCGGAAATTTCCAACCAAATTTAAACTTTAATCTTTATATGTTTCCGACACGATAAGCAATATTTGTTAAGTTAAATTTCAAGAATTTTAAACTATGTTCATACATTCATTCAACCACGACCAAGTTCTAACGATTCACGAACCATTAAACGAATATGATTATATATGTATATGTGTATATATATTATAACTTGAAACGTAAACAAAATAGTAGAATAAATACTTTATATGATTGTATCTGTTTCAAAATGTTTATCAATGGAATTAGAAGATAAGATCAAATGATTGAATTATCAGATATATTGAATTATGATTACAAGTCTCTGTTGAAAGGCCCACGTTGATTTGAGAAATCTTTCCATTTTAACAATATTCGGAAAATGGTAAAGTGATTTATAAATAAGAACAAATTGTCAATCATTGAGAACTAGACAAAGGATAGTGGAAGATTGAATCTCATAAAGACTCGATTGATCTATTTAGTTTCAAACGTACAAAAACGTTTTCAGTTTAAAAAGAACTATATTATTAAAACGTATATAACTTTTATAAATATCTAGAACCACTTTTGACAACTCATTACTTAACTAGTATGATAAAGATAACGATATTTATATTTTATTTTATTAAATATATATAACGATTTAAGTTAATATTATATATATTTATACGCGTATTATACGTACATAGGTTTATACTTTTACTATACTTAAAATTTATCTTTATTTTTACTTTACTTTAACATTAATAAAATTCACTTTAATAATTCATACTTTAATAATTCACTTTAATAATTCATACTTTAATAATTCACTTTAATAATTCATACTTTAATAATTTACTTTAATAATTCATACTTTAATAATTCACTTTAATAATTCATACTTTAATAATTCACTTTAATAATTCAAAAATCTATTATAAATAGAATTCAATAGGTTTCATTATTTCATAGAAACTTGAAAATATTTTTCTATAAATTCTCTCAATCGATTTACATATATATATTTACTCCGTATTATTTCAAGATATTATTAGTATACATAAAATATTACGACGGAGTGCTGTCCGAGTGATTTCGAAATTGTTTTTCGAGTAGGATAGGATTAAGGAAATTATGGGTTATAGCTATGGAGGTGATTGAGTATGGTTCATGGGTATGCTCGTGAGGTCAATATAGTGTTTATCATTTCCGTTGCATCTACGTACCTTTCCTGCAATATTGAATCTCAATATTGATACGTTCGTGAATCCGAGGCCAACCTTGCACTTGTTCAATGACGTTATATGTATTTTTACTACGAAATACAGTATGGTGAGTTTCATTTGCCTTTTTACCCTTTATATTTTTGAGACTGAGAATACATGCGCTTTTATAAATGTTTGACGAAATAGACACAAGTAATTGAAACTACATTCTATGGTTGAATTATCGAAATCGAATATGCCCCTTTTTATTAAAGTCTGGTAATCTAAGAATTAGGGAACAGACACCCTAATTGAGGCGAATCCTAAAGATAGATCTATTGGGCCTAACAAACCCCATCCAAAGTACCAGATGCTTTAGTACTTCTAAATTTATATCATGTCTGAAGGAGGATCCCGGAATGATAGGGGATATTCTTATATGTATCTAGTTAATGTCGGTTACCAGGTGTTCACCATATGAATGATTATTTTTGTCTCTATGCATGGAACGTATATTTATGAGAACTGTAAATGAAATTCTTGTGGTCTATTAAAATGATGGAAATAAATGATTATGATAAACTAATGAACTCACCAACCTTTTGGTTGACACTTTAAAGCATGTTTATTCTCAGGTGTTAAAGAAATCTTTCGCTGTGCATTTGCTCATTTTAAAGATATTACTTGGAGTCTTTCATAGCATATTTCGAAGAACGTTGCATTCGAGTCATTAAGTTCATCAAAGATTATTATTAAATCAATGTATAGTTGGATAGTGGATATTATGAAATGGTATGCATGCCCGTCAGTTTTCGATGTAAAGAAAGTTTGTCTTTTAAAAACGAATGCAATGTTTGTAAAATGTATCATATATAGGTTAAATACCTCGCAATGTAATCAACTATTGTGAATCGTTTATAATGTATATGAACGGGTCCTTTCAACATCGATCTATCTTTCTCATATACACAAATACAGATTCGTATTTTACAATAAAAAAAGGAGGAAGAATCAGATTCGGTATATACATCATCAAATACTTCTACGCTACAGTACCGAAGATAAGTACATCATCTCTCCTACAGCTACAGTGATCTTATCTTTCTCTATCATATACATCACTATATCGATCTGTATCTCCTTCATCTTAATCAACATCGAACATCTGTGATTAACAATTACTGAATCTGAAATTCTCTATCATATCATCATCGATCTATCAACATAATCTAAAGTGCTTCGTTCTTCTTCATTTTTGAGCCAAAACTTGAAATCAACAATTAAGCTTCAAACATCAAATTGAAGATATATTTGTAATCTAGTATCAAAACCAAAGTCTCGTGAATCATTACAACACCTTAACAACAACAGATTTGTGGAGATCGAGATCGTGTTCATCGATAAATACTAAACGTGACTGATTTAATGTCCAGAATGATTTCGAACGAATGAGAGAAAAGTAAAATTGTAGTGTTGTTACTAATCATTTCGTGAAACTATTTGTAAAATTTCAGAATCAATCATCCAGATCTGTGTTCTAATTCGAAGGTCAAAGGTTTATTCGAAATAGTCAAACGAATCAAATCTGATCAAGTTTGAAATCATTGTGTTGTTTCTGGTATAATTAATGATCAACGAGTATTTAAGGAACAATTTACAACAACTTTTATGAAGGATTCGACTCCTGAAATCAAGTTAATCGAATGTTTGAGTTTTGGTGTTCATCATGATTTTCGTTCCTGTTCATCACCGATTCACTGATTTTGTGATGTTTTAGCTATTGATTCTTTACAAAGGTTGATAAACAAAGGAGAAGGAATCAATTGCTATTGATTTCAAAACTCAGATCACTCGAATTAAGATTTTAAAAAAAAAATTTGTTCATCACGTTTTGAATAACACATTCGGTATTGTAACTGAATCAGGTATACACTCAGTTTGAAACTCGGTATACATTCAGTACCTGGACTCGGTATTGTTTCCATATTCGATATTGATTCGGTATTGTTCTTTGAAGAGTTAATTTGATATTGGGCTTCACAAAGTTACTAGTTGGACTACCGAATCTCATTTGTTTACTAAGTGGGCTTACCGAATCTGCCTTTGGCCCAAGAAGCAACTAAGAGCCCAAGTTTGGTAATCAGGAGATAAAATTGTCACTTTTAGTCCCTGATAGTTTTAGACTTTTGCAAGACAAGTCCTATACTGAATCTTAGGACTTATTTGACAATTTTAGTCCTTTACAGAATCTGATTCCTTGCCAGAACAGTCCCTTACCGAATCTAGACTAACGAGGACTTAACGAAAGTCAATGAAACGTTCAAAAACAAAATTTGATTCAGCGGAATCATATTTTGAGGGGGAGAAAAGGCCATAATACTTACTATTATTCAACGTTTCGTGATGATGACACCCGATTTCATTGAACGATTTAATCATCGAGACAAGAGATGTTCTTGTTACTACAACACTCCCGAAAAATGTGCTTTTATTAGATTTGTGGAAGCAACAAAAGCTACTCCACTTGAGTCTATTACTTTGTTAATGACTCCACACGAACCATCATCTGTTGAAGTGACTCACATTATGAATATGGTTGTTCATGCCACAACATAAGTGAATGTTTGAACAGTATCTTTATACAACACAAACTTCATCAACAACTTCAAACAGAACTTCAACAGATGCAAAAACAAGTAGATCAAACGACATCTTCAGAGATTCCAAGTTGCAAGCTCAAATTAAAGAATTGGAATCTCTGGTTGCATACAGTAAATTAGAATATGAAAAGCTTCAAAAAAAGTGACTACTCTTCAAAGTGACTTAGAGAGTTGAGCAAAGACTTACAAAGAAAAAGATGAGAGTAACGCTCACATCATTCAGGATCTTCGTTCACAGGTTGTTGAAAAACTAATACTTTCTAAGGAACGTGAGCTTGATTCAAAGATCATCACTCAACTTCGCAATCAAAATCGAACATTAATGTGTGACTTTGAGAAACGCATGTCTGAGTTACAAAAGGAGTTAGATGTTAAATCAACACCAATTCCGAAACCCAATATGGTGTCACTAGGAGTTAATACTGATCCGATATCAGTAGTGGATGCATCAATGACGAAGATTCCAAATTCTCCTCAAACAGTTGAGAAGAAGGTAATCAAGACGAAATCCACTCCTCCTACGGTTTCTAAACCCAAGACAACATTTTCCTCAAGCAAAAAGATTTATTCCGGTTATGAAACCAACGTGAATCGTCCGTTTCTGAAAACCACATACGGGGAGAATGGAGAAATTACGGGTTATCGCGATCAATATGGTTGGTTTCAACACAAAACCAAGAAGTCATCCATAGGTCCGAGAAAAACCCCTCGCACCAAAGTTGACCTAGTTTCTAAAACTTCAAAGATTCAGTTTCCAAAACAAGTGTTAATCAAAGCTGGCACCACACCCGTTTCAGCAACAACAACAACTAAATACTCTTTTCAAGAGTTGCTCAAGTTTAAGCCACGATCCGTGAATATGGCTAAAACTTCATTCCCTTAAGTACCACCGGAACTATTCTCTAAAGCTAAACCAAATGTTCCAACAAAGTGGAGTGAAGAATCCATAGATGCAATTGATGATACCTACCAATGGTATTTCAAACGACGATGATTTAACTTCACTACGGTTTCCATATACTTTTGTGTGGGACCCGGTCTTCAAAGAGATGTTAAACATCACATGTACCTTGATCGACGTAACTTCAAAGGGGAGAAAGTGTTCTTACTTCTAGGGGAGCACCGGTTATTCTTTCCAGGGGGAGTGAACACATGCTTACCACGATTCCTGACTCTGATACCTTGATTAAGTTTTTGCATTAGTCAAGGGGGAGCTATGCATGAAGATTCCACGCCAATTATCTTTACGTAGGCTCTGATACCCTTTCCCTCTCAGATCAAAATATGCTTAAGGGTTAATCACATTTTGAGGGGGAGATATAAGGGAAAGTACGAGGTCTTCAATAATTTACAAATTCAAAGAAGATTCTCAAGAAGTCCGTTGAAGCTCCAAGAATTCAAGAAATTCAAGATCATCAACAATGGCTACATACATAAATCGAAGACTAGATTTGTAGTTTTAGATCTTTTGTATGTAATTTGTAAGGTTGCTAAATTTATGCACACAATCAATGCAAATGGGGAGATTGTTAGGACTCTGTGAATTGCATAGATTGTGTGCTAAGCCTTGTAATGGTGGGATATAGATGAGGGCTATATATATCCCACAAGGCAACCTTAGATGTGAGCCATTCACACACATAGCCAAAGATTTGTAAAGGTGTTCAAGGAAGTTGTGGAATAGAATTCTAGTTCTCTCTCTACAATCTTCCTACTTTCACACACATTCATATGGTATTCATCCTAACACACCCCATCATCAATTATATTCAAATTTGTAATTTAATATAATACCATTTATTATTCATGTAATATTATATTCTATGATGACATTTACTGAATAGTTAATAGTTATATTGTAACACCCCGTTTTCCCGTGCGCGTATAAAGGTATGTACTTAATCAATAGTACGCTTAAAGCTTATTCGTTATGTGATTAAATGAGCTACGGTGTTAGTTGTCGTATAAGTGTATATGTGTATATACATATATATGTTAGAATGCGTGCGTGAACGTGTTTATGAATGTGTCGCGATGGCGACGAGTCGTGTGAGACTTAAGGTTGAGGTTTAGATGTGCATAGGAAGGGTGAAGGATGTTGTGCTTGTTGTTTGAACCTTTGTTTTATGTTAAACTTTCGAAGTGACTAGGAAAAGGCAAACGCCGCACCGCGGCAAACGGGATCGCGCCGCGACACAGAAAGCAAATCCAGATCCGAACTTGAGTTAAGAAGGGTTATTTTTCCTTCTATTTCTGCTCAAATTAAAAAGGGTTTGAGGGGCAATTTGGTCTTTTTGCGTGTAGATATGATGGGAGCTTTTAATATCAGCCACTTATCCTATATTTCTCATTTCTTTTCCATTTTCTTTCATAATTTCCTCTCAAAACTTAAAATCCACTTAGTTTAAACTTGAGATTTGAAGAAGAAGTTTTGTGAATCAATCCTAGGAGCAAGAATTAAAGTTGTTCTCCTTGCTATTAGCTACAAGAGGATAGTTTTGGTAAGTCTCAACTTTAAGTTTTGAGTTTTATTTAGTTTAAGCTAGGGTTTGGTTCATATGGAACTTGTGTGACCCATTTGAGGGTTAAATGGGTGGATTTTGGGATAGATTTTTGAAAGGAAACCCTAATTACCATAATCTAGGGTTTAGCCTAATGAAATGAGGTTTGTAACTGTTAATGGTGTTGTAATCATTAAAACACTTGTTTAAAGTTGAATGATGTTAATTGGGGCATGTTTGACTAAGCTTGCAAGTGTAAGAGTTAAAATGGGTCATATGAGTCAAAGTTGACCTAATTGGGTAAAATGGGTATGAAATACACCAAGTTTGTGTTAGTTGATGTTAATAGACCCTAATCACTAGCTTTTAGTGATTTATGACAAGAAATGGTCATTAATGAGCGGTTTTGGGTAGTTGAGTCATTTAATGCAATCGAGTCATTAAATGCTCAAGGGTTAGAAGTTGGCATTTAATTCAACTAGATTGTATGTTAATAAATGCATAATGTAATAGGTACGTTACATTGAAGGGTTGCAAGCTCGGTTAGCTTTCTCAAGAGACTTGAGGTGAGTGGAATATCTATATATGTATGTATATGATTTATGTGCCGTATTGATGGTGTCACATAGCCGTTTTGTGACCATAGTTGCGAGACATAGCCGTTTTTATCTACGTTTGTTATTTATGCACATAGCCGTGTTTGTGCATATAGTGGCGAGTAATAGCCGTGTTTTACTCCCACGTTGTTATCCATGTTATTTGTGCACATAGCCGTTGTAGCGACCCCGACAAATCGTCAAGTGACGGCGTCGGCTACGTGGGTCCCATTACCTGATTATAAGTCTTTAAGATAACGTTTGACCAAAATATGTCGCCTTCATTTCAAAATAAAGATTGTTCCCAAAGTTTACAAGAATTGTTCAACCAATAGTTAAGTTACAACGTTATAATACGAATGAAATCTAGGCGACACGGTTTAAAGTAAAGTCAAAAGACGCTCCATGAAATGCACATATACTCGACATCCAATGCAAGTATCAAATAATGAGCGGAACCATGTATCATGTATCGTTCAAGGACCTGAGAAAAACATAGAAATCCGTCAACGAAAACGTTGGTGAAATCATAGGTTTAAGTAAGTAAGTACAAGTGAACCACAAGATTTGCATCAATGAAATAATAGTAATACATTCCAAAAGTTTGTTTCACGAGCACCCAATTATCAAAGCTTAACATTCCTTCCATTGTATACCCCATCACTTAGTGCTAGAACAAACACTGATTCTCGAAAATATATTTCATCCGTAGACGGTAGCGAACCGTCAAAGATGAGGGTTGTCAACCCATATGGCCATATAACATAAGTTCTCGCTTACACCCGGCAAGTGTAACTAATGATAATCGAATTGAGGATTTTTGTTCTAAACTCGTATGTAGAATGTTTGTTTTCCCGTTCTTGTGTTCACTTAGTTCAAAAGAATCGTTTATGTTTTCTCATCCCAAATATAAGTTCAAAAAGAATAAAAGTGGGACTATGATCTCACCTTTGATTGCACGAGTATAAATGTACTTCACAAAGTAAACGTGTGCATGAATGTTGCTTAGCCTTGACCTAAACAAATAAGTTGTATCAATTAACCGGTTACGACACAAGGTCGGGTGAAATGTGTTCAATTAGTCCTATGGCTCAATACGACTTGAATAGTATAGCATGTGAATCACGTTGTCAAGTTTCATGCAAGAATCACGTACCAAAGCATGTTAGAACGATTGTATAAAAGTTTGGTTAAGTTTGACTAAAAGTCAAACTTGGTCAAAGTCAACGAAAAAGTCAACGCGTTCGGGTCGGGTCCCGGACTATTTTTCTATGCTAAATATTCATATACAAGTATATTAAAACAAGTTTCATGTGAATCGGAGGTCCGTAGTATGCCAAACATTTTCCATAAAATGGACACCGGAGACAGAAGCTGGGCACGGCTTATGCCGCGCCGCGGCACCCTTCTGTCGCGCCGCGACAATAGGCGGGTGCTGGTGCCTGGTCTGTTTCACTTGTCCAACTTGATCCAAACTTCAAATAAGCATAAAACGCAAACCACAAACACTTAGGACTCGCACCTTATATCGTTGGAAAGCTCTTTTGACATAGAATGCAACTAAACACAATTTAACAATCAAAAACCTCATTTGTAACAACCGAGTTTTCCAACCAAGTGATCATTCAATGCCCACATTAATGCTTCAAACTCACCAATGCACATTTAATGATTTGGGCATTCAATGCATACATGTGACAATAACCGAAAACTCGTCAATTGATCAAGAAAGGTTTATTTTCAAAGTTTCAAGTTCGTAAAACGTATTTTATGATTCGGGAATCCAATTTACACATACGATATGCCGTTTCGAAGGTAATTAAGCATACATTACAACTAATCACTAACAATTAACATTCCATGGCATTCAAGCATCAAAAGTTCATGTCAAGAACTATCAAACCCTAGTCAAACATCACAAAATCAATATTCATGTTTTTGAAGTTTTCTTAATCAACCTACGCATCAAAACGAAGCTAGTGATACTAGTAACACAATTAAAACATGCACTTTAACAATCTAACAACATTAACTCATCCAAAATCAAGGATTAAGCACACCCATTTCAAGTTCATGCTAGTTACTCCAAAAACAACAAATCGAGCAAACCAAACATATATTCATGTTAGACTCGAGCCATAGACACTAACTAACACCATTTCAAATCAAAAACACGAATTTAGAGAAATCTAGAGTTTTAGAAATGTTACCCAAACGAGATGAAGTTGGTATCAAATTGTAGAGGATGAAGAGAGGATTCCAAATATGTAATCGGATTTGTTGTGAGCTTCCAAGATTGAATTTAGATGATGAATGAATGGAATGGGTTTGTGTGTGTGTTCTTGAGATGGAGAGAAAAGGGATGAGGGAGATGATGGAATGGATGAAATGGGTTGACTAGTTGACCTAGTCAACTAGTTTGCCCATTTGGCAACTCCGGTCCCTCGAGTTTCAAAGCGGGTGCGGGATTTAACCGATCGAATATTTTTAAAACGCAAGTTAACGAGAGATGTTATAATTAAATGACGGAATTATTATGAACGTTAGTCAACGGAAACTACGAATTTAAATAACGAAAGGTATTATTTAAAAGAAAAAGACGGTGTTAAAAATAAATTTAACGGAAAAACGCGGGATGTTACATTATCCACAACTCAAAAGAAATTTCGTCCCGAAATTTAGTTGGAAGTAGTAGTCGATATCTCTTACTCGAGACTTTACGTTGTCAATGCTATGAATAAGTGAAAGTACGTTCTTGAGGGTTCTCATGAATTTGGATAGTCAGGGTTTTACGTTGCATTAAGGTTCGGTTTTTACGATCCCCAGTTTCAACTGGTTTTCCTATGAAGAGAAGTTTGTCATCGATAGTTGATGTATCCAGCAGGATTGCACGTTCCTGTTCCGCAGGACACGTTTCTAAGTTTGTTACACGAAATGTAGGGTAAACGGAAACTTAATTGAGTCGGAAGTTCTAAACGGTA
Organism: Rutidosis leptorrhynchoides; assembly: GCF_046630445.1. Classification (NCBI taxonomy): domain Eukaryota; kingdom Viridiplantae; phylum Streptophyta; class Magnoliopsida; order Asterales; family Asteraceae; genus Rutidosis; species Rutidosis leptorrhynchoides. The sequence goes on along the minus strand of NC_092335.1, from coordinate 311,694,194 downwards.
GGGAGCGGTTCCAATACGCCCCAAGGTTTCAAAAGGGTTAACATGTCGCGGGTTTAACTTTCCCTGATTCCCGAAACGGATTACACCCTTCCAAGGTGCGGGTTCTCAATATTACGCGGTTACACACTGGGATTTGTGAGGTTCTCCTCTAAGTTTGGTATAACTCTTCTGGCGATAATGGGTTGTCTCGAGCCCTTCTCGGACTTGAATGATCTCGATTGTTGTTTCTTGATGGAGTTCAGATTTCGGTGGTTGATGCTTTGGTTAAATGAACAGGGTATGACATTAGCGGTCATATAGGGTTTCGGAAAGTGCGTGTGAACACACGAGTGGTAACTACTGTTGTAAGAGGGATCTACTAAAAGCGACCATGCAAGTTTGAAACATGTCTTTCGAAGACGTAAATCGTTCGTTTGTTCGGTTCGTCTGTTTGTGGGTGGTACGCGGTACTCATGTCTAAGCAGGTTCCCAAGGTTTCTTGTAAAACTAGAAGTGAAACGAGTATTTCGATACAGAATAATTGACAAAGATACACAGTGTTGGAAAAGAATCTCTTAAGATACGTTTGAACAAGTTAGTTAGGGTTCGAAAAATGTTCGTTAGGACTATTCACCCTCGTGGCGAATACTTATGTAATATGAGGAGTTTCTCTATCCATGGAGAAATGTTACAAGGAGTTTCTTTAAACGGAAATGCGAGCGATAAAGATAGGAGTGAAATGAGGACTTAGAATAGGATGAGTTTACATCTCGAGGTTGCCATAACGTGCCTCTAGTTGTCAAAAGTTGAAGTCTGAAAGAGAAACGAGATAGTACACTTAGTTGTATAGTTCGGGGTTGAATAATAGTTGGCCGATTATCAGGAACACAAGGGCGTTAAGTCAAAGAAGAGTGAAGTATCGTTGGATTGTGTGTTATCTTAATTTCCAGTAATATCAGACAGTAACGGTGAAATAACAGAGGTATGTAGTGTGGTACGTGATGACAAGAATATTGATCGGATCCACAATTTAGTATTCGAATTCTTCGTGCAAAATAACGAATTTCCGTCCCGTTGATTTCGAGTCGAGGGAGTATGCCTTTCGGCGTCCAAGTAGAAATATTTCCATATTTGAGTCCCATCTGGTGTTGTACGAATTTAGCTAGAAATGTTGGTGTGAAGAATCACGCTCAAGGTTCGATCGCGGAGAGATTAAAGTCGTGTAATACGAGAAAAGTCAGAAATGAATCTTCGGTAACAACCGGTGAGATCTAAGATTTTTACGAATACAAGTCTGAGTTGGGAGAGTTTCCTGATTACATGTGGCTTGATTTCGAGATTGATTGTAATTCCTTGACCATTAACTTCATGGTCTAGAAAATTGGACTTCGTTCAACAGAAATTCTCACTCGGAGAATTTGGTATAAAGTTGCTCTTTTCTCAAAAGTTCGAGCGTAAGATGGTGATGTTGTTCGTTTTCCTTCTTTACTTAAATAAGTTAAGATGTCATCTATAAATACGATAACAGATTAGTCTATATGAATTTGCATACGCGGTTCAAGAGGTTTATGGATACGGGCGAGCCCTAAATAAATCAAGCGGTACTAAGAGAGATTTACAACTAACGTTGCGAGTTCGGAAAGTGGCTTAGGAGACATCGTCTCACTTAACCCCCAATTGATGATAACCGGAACGGAGGTCGATTTGGAACATACGGGATTCGTGCAAATAATCATGAGGTCATGGATGCGAGGGAGAGGGTATCGGTTTCCAACCGAAAATTACTCAGTTCACAATAATCTATACAAGATGATGGGGAAACATTTTTTTTTTTTTTTTTTTTTTTTTTTTTTTTTACGAATAGGTTCCGAGCTCCCTAGTTCTATAGGTGTCAAGTCAAAGGTCTTAACGTATTTCCTCCAATAAAATTTATAGGCACACAATATTTTTCCGTCGGTCACTTAAATCGTCTAAGTAGTATCTGGGGGAAAGAGGTAGAATATAAAGAGCATGAGTCAAATCCTTGGTTATAAAACGTCTAGCGGTAATCGAATCGAACAAGTATGAAATATACGGTTTGTTGTGAAGAAACGTACCCGTTACTAGTCCATCGTCGTTCCGGGCATCCTTGGTGTCGATGTCGAAGGTTCAACGGCGTGCGTTGGGGTTGATTTTCTTATTTGGGCACACATTCCTAAAATGACCCAGTTGGCCACATTCGAAGCAAGCACCCGTTCTGTGTGCGTTGGGCATCTTTCGAGCGACGGGTCCTTGGCGCCGGTGGCGAAACCTGCCACATCCTTCAAAGTGATGCTTGTGGCATTCGTCACAAAAAGGCAGTTTTCCGGCATAGCCTTTCTTGTCGTTGGAGGTAAAAGGCTTCTTGGCGGGGTTGTTGTTATTGTTGTGGTTGCTTGATTGAGAGGCTTCCCATGTTCTTTTGTTGTTACTCGGGTGGTTCTCGACCATTGGTGCCGGTGCTTCCATTTCATTCACCGTTTCTAAGGCTTGGCGGGCCATTGTTAAAGCCTCTTGTAGGTTAGTGGGTTGAGATGTCATTACCTTGTGTTGAATGCTCTTAGGGAGGCCATCCATGTAAAGTTCGACTCTTAGGGATTCGGGAGTCATGAGAATTGGACACATCGAGACTAGTTCGGTAAACCGTTGATTATAAGCCTTGAGGTCATTTCCGGCCGTTTTTAAATTCTTTAGACCCTGTTCGAGCCTTCGAGTCTCGTCGCGCGGGAAGTATTCGGTGATCATTCTTTCTCTTAATTCGGTCCAAGAGAGTGTGTGGGCTTCATCGCTTCCCACTAATTGTACATACGTGTTCCACCATGAGAGAGCAATACCGGTGAAAGTGAGGGTGGAAAACTTGACCTTATCTTGGTCTCGACAACCGATTGTGTTAAAAACGGTCTCCATTTGTTCAAACCATCGGGTGAGAGTAACCGGTCCCCCGGTTCCATCGAAAGTGGGAGGATTGTACTTCATGAAGTTCTTGTAGGAGCAACCTTCGATTGAATTACCGGCTCCATGATTGTTGTTGTTAGAAAAGTGATCGGCCACGGCCGTACCCACGGCGGTGGTTATCATTCGTTGAAGAGCTTGTTCTAGAGTTTCGAGAGGAGTATTGTGTTGACCTTGGTGAGCCATTGTTCCTTCATGAGACAAGAATATCGTTGGTTAGTATTTTCAACAATACTAACCGTGGCATGGAATAAGGATAGAGAGAAAATTTTTCCTTGACTCGCCTTAAATTCTCTATGTCATAATGTCGGAACGTCCATGTGAATCACCGTAATATAATCCCGGAAATTATATTACCCTGATCCTCATGTGCATTTAACATTACTTCATAAAGTCAAGGTGGCGCACCAACAAAATTTATCAACGTAAGATCAAGATCGAATACGAGTTAGATATGATAGAAGAGTTCGAGTATAAATGCACAATTAGTCAAATAATTCCTACTTCAGTCTATATGCCGGTTGTAGTCTAGATTCACCTATGTACCCTATGACTCGGGGTGAACACAAATGAACTCTAAATCCCTACAACCAAGGCTCTGATACCACCTGTAGCGACCCCGACAAATCGTCAAGTGACGGCGTCGGCTACGTGGGTCCCATTACCTGATTATAAGTCTTTAAGATAACGTTTGACCAAAATATGTCGCCTTCATTTCAAAATAAAGATTGTTCCCAAAGTTTACAAGAATTGTTCAACCAATAGTTAAGTTACAACGTTATAATACGAATGAAATCTAGGCGACACGGTTTAAAGTAAAGTCAAAAGACGCTCCATGAAATGCACATATACTCGACATCCAATGCAAGTATCAAATAATGAGCGGAAGCATGTATCATGTATCGTTCAAGGACCTGAGAAAAACATAGAAATCCGTCAACGAAAACGTTGGTGAAATCATAGGTTTAAGTAAGTAAGTACAAGTGAACCACAAGATTTGCATCAATGAAATAATAGTAATACATTCCAAAAGTTTGTTTCACGAGCACCCAATTATCAAAGCTTAACATTCCTTCCATTGTATACCCCATCACTTAGTGCTAGAACAAACACTGATTCTCGAAAATATATTTCATCCGTAGACGGTAGCGAACCTTCAAAGATGAGGGTTGTCAACCCATATGGCCATATAACATAAGTTCTCGCTTACACCCGGCAAGTGTAACTAATGATAATCGAATTGAGGATTTTTGTTCTAAACTCGTATGTAGAATGTTTGTTTTCCCGTTCTTGTGTTCACTTAGTTCAAAAGAATCGTTTATGTTTTCTCATCCCAAATATAAGTTCAAAAAGAATAAAAGTGGAACTATGATCTCACCTTTGATTGCACGAGTATAAATGTACTTCACAAAGTAAACGTGTGCATGAATGTTGCTTAGCCTTGACCTAAACAAATAAGTTGTATCAATTAACCGGTTACGACACAAGGTCGGGTGAAATGTGTTCAATTAGTCCTATGGCTCAATACGACTTGAATAGTATAGCATGTGAATCACGTTGTCAAGTTTCATGCAAGAATCACGTACCAAAGCATGTTAGAACGATTGAATAAAAGTTTGGTTAAGTTTGACTAAAAGTCAAACTTGGTCAAAGTCAACGAAAAAGTCAACGCGTTCGGGTCGGGTCCCGGACTATTTTTCTATGCTAAATATTCATATACAAGTATATTAAAACAAGTTTCATGTGAATCGGAGGTCCGTAGTATGCCAAACATTTTCCATAAAATGGACACCGGAGACAGAAGCTGGGCACGGCTTATGCCGCGCCGCGGCACCCTTCTGTCGCTCCGCGACAATAGGCGGGTGCTGGTGCCTGGTCTGTTTCACTTGTCCAACTTGATCCAAACTTCAAATAAGCATAAAACGCAAACCACAAACACTTAGGACTCGCACCTTATATCGTTGGAAAGCTCTTTTGACATAGAATGCAACTAAACACAATTTAACAATCAAAAACCTCATTTGTAATAACCGAGTTTTCCAACCAAGTGATCATTCAATGCCCACATTAATGCTTCAAACTCACCAATGCACATTTAATGATTTGGGCATTCAATGCATACATGTGACAATAACCGAAAACTCGTCAATTGATCAAGAAAGGTTTATTTTCAAAGTTTCAAGTTCGTAAAACGTATTTTATGATTCGGGAATCCAATTTACACATACGATATGCCGTTTCGAAGGTAATTAAGCATACATTACAACTAATCACTAACAATTAACATTCCATGGCATTCAAGCATCAAAAGTTCATGTCAAGAACTATCAAACCCTAGTCAAACATCACAAAATCAATATTCATGTTTTTGAAGTTTTCTTAATCAACCTACGCATCAAAACGAAGCTAGTGATACTAGTAACACAATTAAAACATGCACTTTAACAATCTAACAACATTAACTCATCCAAAATCAAGGATTAAGCACACCCATTTCAAGTTCATGCTAGTTACTCCAAAAACAACAAATCGAGCAAACCAAACATATATTCATGTTAGACTCGAGCCATAGACACTAACTAACACCATTTCAAATCAAAAACACGAATTTAGAGAAATCTAGAGTTTTAGAAATGTTACCCAAACGAGATGAAGTTGGTATCAAATTGTAGAGGATGAAGAGAGGATTCCAAATATGTAATCGGATTTGTTGTGAGCTTCCAAGATTGAATTTAGATGATGAATGAATGGAATGGGTTTGTGTGTGTGTTCTTGAGATGGAGAGAAAAGGGATGAGGGAGATGATGGAATGGATGAAATGGGTTGACTAGTTGACCTAGTCAACTAGTTTGCCCATTTGGCAACTCCGGTCCCTCGAGTTTCAAAGCGGGTGCGGGATTTAACCGATCGAATATTTTTAAAACGCAAGTTAACGAGAGATGTTATAATTAAATGACGGAATTATTATGAACGTTAGTCAACGGAAACTACGAATTTAAATAACGAAAGGTATTATTTAAAAGAAAAAGACGGTGTTAAAAATAAATTTAACGGAAAAACGCGGGATGTTACAGCCGTGTTTGTGTACAAGATTGTGAGTAATAGCCGTGTTTTACTCACATGTTGATCAAGTGATGCCATAGCCATTTTTGGGAACACTTGGGGGTGATGCCATAGCCGTTTTTGGAACACCTCGGGGGTTAGTATACCATAGCCGGGTTTGGGAGCTAACGGTTGTTATGAACATCGATGGCTTGTTTCGCGAAGTCATTCCCCTGGTGAAGAATTTTAGTTAACCATGGTTTATAGTTGATGATGCTAGCATTTGATTTATGATTATGATATTTATGCTATTAATGTGGCTAGTTGTACGGTTTGACGATACTAGCTTATTTATCGAGATGTTATGCGATTGTGTGCGTTATATGATATCGTGGATGCGTGTGGGTAAGTCTTATATGCATGTATATATTTATTCTACTCACTAAGCTTTGCTTACCCCTCTCGTTATTTATCTTTTTAAATGCAGGTGCGGACAAGGGCAAGGGGGTCGTTGGGCACTAGGTGTCCCTAGTTGTTGTTATGTTGGAGCTTTTGGAAGTTGGCCTAGTTTTGGGTAGTTTAGTCCCAAACCATGCTCAGAATGTCGTTTGGTTTATAAACTATCATTTGTAATGGGTCAAACTTGTACTAAACTTTATTCGTGGCCCTCGTGCCTTTTGCAAACATATAATTGTTGTGCGTTTTAAATGGAACTCGTGAAATGGGTTACATATTTATTTGGCGTGTAATTGTGTTGTAAAAAAAAAATTTATCGTATGGATTACGGATTGGGTTGTTACAAGTGGTATCAGAGCATGGTCTAAGGGATTTAGGTGACTTGAGATAGGCACCTAGACTTAGACTTTTATGTTGTTGAATTATATGCGGGACTTGTAGGATTACGGGTCAGTGCGGGATTTGATTAGTTCTTTGATGCATAAGTGGACGACTATGATATGTTATGATGTTACTAATCGTGTGTTATTGTTTTGAACATCGAGCAAGATGGTTGTGATACATTTGAGCATGGCACGGCATGTGAGCGTAATAGTGAGTCGCGACCACTATTACGGTTGCAAGTCAAGTCAAGCAAGGATGTGCGACAAGTATCGAGCTAGATGTGGTGTGTGTGCAGTCATATGCATAGGTACATATGTGTATTAAATTGTTGGTGATGTCTAATCCATTTTTAATCTTTAGAATGAAGACGAGAAACGGAACGAATACGAATGGCAATGGTGGTCCCTCTCATGTAGAGGAAGATGAGATGACTACCAAGATTGAGACCGCTTTAGAAAACTATGTTTCGGTTTTCTCACGAAGGGTTAAACAAATATTCGAAGAGTTGGTTTCGGAACAAATTGTCGATATGATTCCAGAACGAATGACCAATGCCGTCAAATAAGAAGTTGAAAGGAGGTTTCCTAGACCTCAAAATGTAGGCGAATTGGAGTTTAGCTATAAGAACTTCTTGGCAACTAAGCCTCCTCACTTTCACGGGGATCCCGACCCCATGAAAAGTGCGGCTTGGATTTCCGATGTTGAAGGTTGTTTTCGCACTACCGAGTGCCCACCCGAGAAGAAAACGAGGCTTGCTACTAGTTTTTTAAGGGGCCATGCTAAAGATTGGCTTGATGGTAAGATTGATATGGTGGGTGATGCAGCCTTTGTAGGTTTATCATGGGCGGAGTTCAAGAAGTAGTTTTTCCTTGAATATCGTACACAAGCGAATCTTTCCAAATTGCGAAATGAGTTAAGGAACATGCGTCAAGGGTCTTTTGACCTAAACACTCTCAAAACCAACTTTCTTGCCAAGGCACGTTTTTGCCCTGAGTATGTGGGAAATGATCAAATGCTAATGGAAGACTTTCATGCAACCCTTAGAGATGATTTGAAGGGTAAAATTAGTATCGGTCATGTTGAAACTTTCGCTAAGCTTTTGGCGGTGGCAAAAGGGTTTGAAGCACAAGCTCTGAGTCCGGTTCTGGTTAGTTATGGGTCGAGCAAAAGAAAATTTGGAGTGCTTAGTTACTCCAACAAGAAGAGCAAGTGTGTGTCCGAAAGCATCGGAAGTGTGAATAAGGGTGGTTCGAATACTTTTACACCTACTTGTTATAATTGTGGGAAGCCGGGTCATTACGCTCGTGATTGTTTGACCAAGACGGTCACGTGCTTTAATTGTCAAAAGATGGGGCACCGGAAGGCGGAATGTCCCGAATTATCAAACGACCAAGTAAAGAGGCTAGAGAAGGTGGCGGGGTCGGCTAGGGGGCGTAACTACTTGATGACGATTGATGAAGCCAAACAATCCAACGAAGTCGTCTCAGGTACTTTCATGGTTAACTCTAACCCGGCATGGATACTTTTTGATAGTGGTGCTAATTTGTCTTTCGTGTCTCTAAGATTTGTGTCTAAGTTAAATAAACTGCTAGTGAAGTTGAGTCGTCCGATAGAAGTTGAAGTAGCGGATGGCAAGATGACGCTAGTGGTTGATGTGTGTAAAAATTGTAATGTTGTGTTTGGTGCCAAAAGTTTCGAAATTGATCTCATTCCGATGACCTTGGGCGATTTTGATATTGTCGTTGGTATGGATTGGCTCGATCGTTATAGAGCCGACATTGCATGCCATGATAAATCTATTCGTGTGAAGACCCCTAGTGGGGGAGAGCTAATTATTCATGGTGATAAACGAAGGAGACCGGTGCCGATATGCACTTTTGCACGGGCACGTCGTCTCGTTGTTACCAGTGGCATGGCTTTCCTTGCTTATGTTATTGATACTCGTAATGAGTCACCACCCATTCGTGAAATTCCGATGGTTAGTGAATTTGAAGACGTTTTTTCGGATGAGTTACCGGGTGTTCCGGCGGAAAGACAAGTTGAATTTCGCATTGATTTGGTTCCGGGAGCTACTCCCATTGCTAAAACTCCGTATCGTTTAGCACCGACGGAAATGCAAGAATTGTTAAATCAAACCCAGGAGTTACTTGAGAAGGGTTTTATTCGACCGAGTGCTTCGCCATGGGGTGCTCCGGTCTTGTTCGTGAAGAAGAAAGATGGTAGTATGCGTATGTGCATCGACTATTGGGAGTTAAATAAAGTGACGATCAAAAATCATTATCTGTTGCCTAGGATTGACGATTTATTCGACCAACTTCAAGGCGCTACGTACTTCTCTAAAATTGACCTACGGTCCGACTATCATCAAATGCGGGTCCGTGAGGAAGATATCGAGAAAACGGCCTTTCGTACTCGTTATGGGCATTTTGAATTTGTAGTTATGCCTTTTGGTCTTACGAATGCACCGGCAGCATTCATGGATCTTATGAACCGCGTGTGCCAACCTATGTTGGACAAGTCGGTAATTGTGTTCATTGAAGATATTCTTGTATATTCTAGGAGTATGAAGGAACATGAACACCATTTGTGCGAAGTGTTGAAGACGTTGAGAAAAGAGAAGTTGTATGCTAAATTCTCGAAATGTGAATTTTGGCTAAGGGAGGTTCAATTCTTTGGCCATATTGTGAACAAGGATGGTATTTAAGTAGATCCGGGGAAGATAGAAACGGTGAAGACTTGGGGACAACCGACTACGCCTACGGAAATCCGAAGTTTTCTCGGATTGGCTAGTTATTATCTTCGGTTTATCCAAGACTTTTCCAAGATTGCTTCGCCTTTAACTAAGTTGACAAGGAAGAATACGTGATTCAATTGGGAGAACGAGCAAGAAATTGCTTTTCAATTGTTGAAAGAGAAATTGTGTAAAGCTCCGGTCTTAGTATTGCCGGAAGGTGTAGATAATATGACGGTCTATTGTGATGCTTCTTTGAATGGGCTCGGGTGTATTCTAATGCAACGAGGTAAAGTCATCACTTACGCCTCTCGCCAATTAAAGGAACATGAAAAGAGATACCCGACTCATGATCTCGAATTAGCGGCGGTGGTCCATGCTTTGAAAATTTGGCGCCGTTACTTGTATGGTGTCAAGTGTACGATTTATTCGGATCACAAGAGTTTGAAACATCTTTTTGATCAACGGGATTTGAATTATCGTCAACGTAGATGGATGGATGTGGTGAAGGATTATGATTGTGAGATACTTTATCATCCGGGCAAAGCGAATGTGGTCGTGGATGCGTTAAGCCGAAAGAGTCACCACCCGGCATTACGATTGGGATTGTTACGTATGATTATTGCTAAAGATTTTCTTGAAAAACTTGGTGTGATTCAAATAGAGGCTTACGTTCACAACAAGCATGCGGAACGAATTGTGGGGCAATCGGAATTCATTACGATGGGTTCGCGTGGTTTATTGTCTTTTCAAGAAAGAGTGTGGGTGCCTAAGATGGGTGATTTCCGAAAGGTGCTTCTTGATGAGGCGCACAAGTCTAAGCATTCCATACATACGGGTGCGACGAAGATGTACCATGAATTGAAGAAAGATTATTGGTGGCCGGGCATGAAACGCGACGTTGTTACGTATGTTGAGCAATGCGTCACATGTTTGCAAGTTAAAGCCGAACACCAAAGGCCGTATGGTAAGCTGCAACCGCTAGAAATTCCGATGTGGAAGTGGGAGCATATTACCATGGATTTTATTACCAAGTTGCCAAAAAAGGCAAGAACCCAATTTGATACTATTTGGGTGATTGTTGATAGATTGACGAAAAGTGCATTGTTTCTTCCTATTAAAGAAGCGATTACATAGGAGGCACTTGCAAAGATGTTCATTAATGAAATGTCCCGTTCTTATTGATTAAAAACGTTCCATATTAATTGATTTCGTTGCGAGGTTTTGACCTCTATATGAGACGTTTTTCAAAGACTGTATTCATTTTTAAAACAAACCATAACCTTTATTTCATAAATAAAGGTTTAAAAAGCTTTACGTAGATTATCAAATAATGATAATCTAAAATATCCTGTTTACACACGACCATTACATAATGGTTTACAATACAAATATGTTACATCGAAATCAGTTTCTTGAATGCAGTTTTTACACAATATCATACAAACATGGACTCCAAATCTTGTCCTTATTTTAGTATGCAACAGCGGAAGCTCTTAGTATTCACCTGAGAATAAACATGCTTTAAACGTCAACAAAAATGTTGGTGAGTTATAGGTTTAACCTATATATATCAAATCGTAACAATAGACCACAAGATTTCATATTTCAATACACATCCCATACATAGAGATAAAAATCATTCATATGGTGAACACCTGGTAATCGACATTAACAAGATGCATATATAAGAATATCCCCATCATTCCGGACACCCTTCAGATATGATATAAATTTCGAAGTACTAAAGCATCCGGTACTTTGGATGGGGTTTGTTAGGCCCAATAGATCTATCTTTAGGATTCGCGTCAATTAGGGTGTCTGTTCCCTAATTCTTAGATTACCAGACTTAATAAAAAGGGGCATATTCGATTTCGATAATTCAACCATAGAATGAAGTTTCACGTACTTGTGTCTATTTTGTAAATCATTTATAAAACCTGCATGTATTCTCATCCCAAAAATATTAGATTTTAAAAGTGGGACTATAACTCACTTTCACAGATTTTTACTTCGTCGGGAAGTAAGACTTGGCCACTGGTTGATTCACGAACCTATAACAATATATACATATATATCAAAGTATGTTCAAAATATATTTACAACAATTTTAATATATTTTGATGTTTTAAGTTTATTAAGTCAGCTGTCCTCGTTAGTAACCTACAACTAGTTGTCCACAGTTAGATGTACATAAATAAATCGATAAATATTATCTTGAATCAATCCACGACCCAGTGTATACGTATCTCAGTATTGATCACAACTTAAACTATATATATTTTGGAATCAACCTCTACCCTGTATAGCTAACTCCAACATTCACATATAGAGTGTCTATGGTTGTTCCGAAATATATATAGATGTGTCGACATGATAGGTCGAAACATTGTATACGTGTCTATGGTATCTCAAGATTACATAATATACAATACAAGTTGATTAAGTTATGGTTGGAATAGATTTGTTACCAATTTTTACGTAGCCAAAATGAGAAAAATTATCCAATCTTGTTTTACCCATAACTTCTTCATTTTAAATCCGTTTTGAGTGAATCAAATTGCTATGGTTTCATATTGAACCCTATTTTATGAATTTAAACAGAAAAAGTATAGGTTTATAGTCAGAAAAATAAGTTACAAGTCATTTTTGTAAAGGTAGTCATTTCAGTCGAAAGAACGACGTCTAAATGACCATTTTAGAAAACATACTTCCACTTTGAGTTTAAACATAATTTTTGGATATAGTTTCATGTTCATAATAAAAATCATTTTCCCAGAATAACAACTTTTAAATCAAAGTTTATCATAGTTTTAATTAACTAACCCAAAACAGTCCGCGGTGTTACTACGACGGCGTAAATCCGATTTTACGGTGTTTTTCGTGTTTCCAGGTTTTAAATCATTAAGTTAGCATATCATATAGATATAGAACATATGTTTAGTTGATTTTAAAAGTCAAGTTAGAAGGATTAACTTTTATTTGCGAACAAGTTTAGAATTAACTAAACTATGTTCTAGTAATTACAAGTTTAAACCTTCGAATAAGATAGCTTTATATGTATGAATCGAATGATGATATGAACATCATTACTACCTCAAGTTCCTTGGATAAACCTACTGGAAATGAGAAAAATAGATCTAGCTTCAAAGGATCCTTGGATGGCTTGAAAGTTCTTGAAGCAGAATCATGACACGAAAACAATTTCAAGTAAGATTTCCACTCGAAATAAGATTGTTATAGTTATAGAAATTGAATTAAAGTTTGAATATGATTATTACCTTGTATTAGAAAGATAACCTACTGTAATTAACAAAGGTTTCTTGATCTTGGATTATTACTTGGAATGGATTTAGAAAACTTGGAAGTAAACTTGCAATCTTGGAAGTATTCATGATTTATGAAACTAGAACTTTTGGAATTTATGAAGAACACTTAGAACTTGAAGATAGAACTTGATAGAGATCAAATAGATGAAGAAAATTGAAGAATGAAAGTATTTGTAGGTGTTTTTGGTCGTTGGTGTATGGATTAGATATAAAGGATATGTAATTTTGTTTTCATGTAAATAAGTCATGAATGATTACTCATATTTTTGTAATTTTATGAGATATTTCATGCTAGTTGCCAAATGATGATTCCCACATGTGTTAGGTGACTCACATGGGCTGCTAAGAGCTGATCATTGGAGTGTATATACCAAAAGTACATACATCTAAAAGCTGTGTATTGTACGAGTACGAATACGGGTGCATACGAGTAGAATTGTTGATGAAACTGAACGATGATGTAATTGTAACCATTTTACTTAAGTAGAAGTATTTTGATAAGTGTCTTTAAGTCTTTTAAAAATGTATGAATACATATTAAAACACTACATGTATATACATTTTAACTGAGTCGTTAAGTCATCGTTAGTCGTTACATGTAAATGTTGTTTTGAAACCTTTAGGTTAACGATCTTGTTGAATGTTGTTAACCCATTGTTTATTATAACAAATGAGATGTTAAATTGTTATATTATCATGATATTATGATATATAATATATCTTAGTATGATATATATACAGTTAAATGTCGTTACAACGATAATCGTTACATATATGTCTCGTTTCGAAATCATTAAGTTAGTAGTCTTATTTTTACATATATATTTCATTATTAATACACTTAATAATATATTTACTTATCATTTAACATAATTAACCAAGTGTATCAATATCTTAATATGATTCATATGTACCTAGTAAGACGTTGTTATAACGATAATCGTTATATATATCGTTTTCGAGTTTCTTAAATTAATAGTCTCATTTTTATGTATATAACTCATTGTTAAAATACCTAATGAGATACATACTTATAATAAAATCATGTTAACAATATATATAACCATATATATGTCATCGTATAGTTTTTACAAGTTTTAACGTTCGTCAATCACCGGTCAACTTGGGTGGTCAATTGTCTATATGAAACCTATTTAAATTAATCAAGTCTTAACAAGTTTGATTGCTTAACATGTTGGAAACACTTAATCATGTAAATAACAATTTCATTTAATATATATATAAACATGGAAAAGTTCGGGTCACTACAATTAAGGAGGTGATATCAAGACACGGCGTTCCCGCGTCTATCGTTTCGGATCGGGACACACATTTTACTTCTCGATTTTGGAAGAAGTTTCATGAAGATATGGGTACGAGGGTAAATATGAGTACGGCGTACCATCCTCAAATAGACGATCAAACCGAATGTACGAATCAAACATTGGAGGATATGTTACGTGCGTGTATCATTGACTTCGGTAGTAGTTGGAATGAACATTTACCTTTGGTGGAATTCTCGTACAATAATAGTTTTCACTCTAGTATTGGAATGCCACCGTATGAGATGTTGTATGGTAGAAGGTGTCGAACCCCGATTTGTTGGGGCGAAGTGGGACAAAGGGAAGTCGGGAGCTCCGACTTGGTATTGGAGACAAATGATAAAATCATTATGATTCGGGAACATTAGAAAAAGGCGCAAGATAGGCAAAAATCTTACGCCGATAAGCGTAGATGCTTGATCGAATTCCAAGAAGGTATATGGTGATGCTCAAGGTTTTGCCATGGAAGGGTATTATTTGGTTTCGGAAACGATGAAAGTTAGCTCCTCGGTTTATTGGGCCGTTTAAGGTTTTAGCTCGTGTTGGTGAAGTCGCGTATCGTTTGGAATTACCCGAAGAACTTGCGGGGATCCATAACACATTTCATGTTTCCCACCTTCGTAAGTGTCTTGCGGATGATTCTTCATGGATGCCTTTAGACGAAATTGAGCTAAACAACAAGTTAGAATACGTTGAAGAACCGATTGCTATACTCGATGAGAAGGTAAAAATATTGCGTAACAAAGAGGTGAGGACCTTTAAGGTCCAATGGCGTCGTAGTAAAGGTTCTGAGTTTACTTGAGAGCCCGAAGAATTCATGTTGGTTTACCTTCCCTCGTGTCATGCGGCTTGGATCGCGAGGACGCGCTCCGATTTAAGTGGGGGAGAGTTGTAACACCCCGTTTTTGCGCGTATAAAGGTACGTACTTAATCAATAGTACGCTTAAAGCTTGTTCGTTATGTGATTAAATGAGCTACGGTGTTAGTTGTCGTATAAGTGTATATGTGTATATATATATGTTAGAATGCGTGCGTGAACGTGTTTATGAAGGTTTCGCGATGGCGACGAGTCGTGTGAGACTTAAGGTTGAGGTTTAGATGTGCATAGGAAGGGTGAAGGATGTTGTGCTTGTTGTTTAAACCTTTGTTTTATGTTAAACTTTCGAAGTGACCAGGAAAAGGCAAACGCCGCGCTGCGGCAAACGGGATCGCGCCGCGACACAGAAAGAAAATCCGGATCAGAACTTGAGTTAAGAAGGGTTGTTTTTCCTTCTATACGTCGCGCCGCGACAAAAGGGCCGCGCCGCGGCGCCTCTGCAGTTCTGACTCCGATTTCTGCTCAAATTAAAAAGGGTTTGAGGGGCAATTTGGTCTTTTTGCGTGTAGATCTGATGGGAGCTTTTAATATCAGCCACTTATCCTATATTTCTCATTTCTTTTCCATTTTGTTTCATAATTTCCTCTCAAAACTTAAAATCCACTTAGTTTAAACTTGAGATTTGAAGAAGAAGTTTTGTGAATCAATCCTAGGAGCAAGAATTAAAGTTATTCTCCTTGCTATTAGCTACAAGAGGATAGTTTTGGTAAGTCTCAACTTTAAGTTTTGAGTTTTATTTAGTTTAAGCTAGGGTTTAGTTCATATGGAACTTGTGTGACCGATTTGAGGGTTAAATGGGTGGATATTGGGTTAGATTTTTGAAAGGAAACCCTAATTACCATAATCTAGGGTTTGGCCTAATGAAATGAGGTTTGTAAGTGTTAATGGTGTTGTAATCATTAAAACACTTGTTTAAAGTTGAATGATGTTAATTGGGTCATGTTTGACTAAGCTTGCATGTGTAAGAGTTAAAATGGGTCATATGAGTCAAAGTTGACCTAATTGGGTAAAATGGGTATGAAATACACCAAGTTTGTGTTAGTTGATGTTAATAGACCCTAATCACTAGCTTTTAGTGATTTATGACAAGGAATGGTCATTAATGGGCGGTTTTGGGTAGTTGAGTCATTTAATGCAATCGGGTCATTAGATGCTCAAGGGTTAGAAGTTGGCATTTAATTCAACTAGATTGTATGTTAATAAATGCATAATATAATAGGGTACGTTACATTGAAGGGTTGCAAGCTCGGTTAGCTTTCACAAGAGACTTGAGGTGAGTGGAATATTTACATATGTATGTATATGATTTATGTGCCGTATTGATGGTGTCACATAGCCGTTTTGTGACCATAGTTGCGAGACATAGCCGTTTTTGTCTACGTTTTTTATTTATGCACATAGCCGTGTTTGTGCATATAGTGGCGAGTAATAGCCGTGTTTTACTCCCACGTTGTTATCCGTGTTATTTTTGCACATAGCCATGTTTGTGTACAAGATTGTGAGTAATAGCCGTGTTTTACTCACATGTTGATCAAGTGATGCCATAGCCGTTTTTGGGAAAACTTGGGGGTGATGCCATAGCCATTTTTGGAACACCTCGGGGGTTAGTATGCCATAGCCGGGTTTGGGAGCTAACGGTTGTTATGAACATCGATGACTTGTTTCGAGAAGTCATTCCCCTGGTGAAGAATTTTGGTTAACCATGGTTTATAGTTGATGATGCTAGCATTTGATTTATGATTATGATATTTATGCTATTAATGTGGCTAGTTGTACGGTTTGACGATACTAGCTTATTTATCGAGATGTTATGCGATTGTGTGCGTTATATGATATCGTGGATACGTGTGGGTAAGTCTTATATGCATGTATATATTTATTCTACTCACTAAGCTTTGCTTACCTCTCTCGTTGTTTATCTTTTTAAATGCAGGCGTGGACAAGGGCAAGGGGGTCGTTGGGCACTAGGTGTCCCTTGTTGTTGTTATGTTGGAGCTTTTGGAAGTTGGCCTAGTTTTGGGTAGTTTAGTCCCAAACCATGCTCGGAACGTCGTTTGGTTTATAAACTTTCATTTGTAATGGGTCAAACTTGTACTAAACTTTATTCGTGGCCCTCGTGCCTTTTACAAACAATTAATTATTGTGCGTTTTAAATGGAACTCGTGAAATGGGTTACATATTTATTTGGCGTGTAATTGTGTTGTAAAAAAAAAAAAATTTATCGTATGGATTACGGGTTGGGTTGTTACATATATATTTTATATATTTAATAGAAATCATATATAGATTCTTAATAACATATATATATATATATATATATATATATATATATATATATATATATATATATATATATATATATATATATATATATATATATATATATATATATATATATATATATATATATATATATTTTACTAGTAACTTAATTATTCTAATTATTATTTTTCATTTTTAAATTGTACTTTATTAAGTCCTAAATATATATACACTTTTAATTATATATATATATATATATATATATATATATATATATATATATATATATATATATATATATATATATATATATTTACATATTTATTTACACACAATTGTTTGTGAATCGCCGGGAGTAGTTCAAGGTTAAATGTTTTCCCTTTAAACAGTTCAAAGATTTTGAGACTCCACATTACAGACTTTGCTTATCGTGTCAAAAACATTTAAAGACTGAGTCTAAATTTGGTCAGAAATTTTCGGGTCGTCACAGTACCTACCCGTTAAAGAAATTTCGTCCCCGAAATTTGATAGAGATCATCATGGCTGACAATATGTATGTTTTCATGACGAATCTGAGTTGTTAAATAGAGTTTTATCACTATTGAATAATATAGATAAAACGATTTGATTACCCGAAGCGTCCGAATGAAGCTATCACTAAATAGTAAAATGAGATAGACAAGTTTCATCATAACTTTCCACTAGTCATGGTTGAATTCCGGAATTCCAGAGATTTAAAGAAAATCTTTGAAATCTTTATAAGATTTGATTCTTCGGTAATTAAGGAAATTAGGATCTCTCTAATTAAATGCAGAAATCTGCCTTGATTTCTTTATCGACTATTTCACTATAAATTAACTTCTTCCATTCCATTATTTTTACCACTCTTATACTCGATTCCCAAATTCAAAAGATTGTGAAAATGCTTAATCCAGTTCTGATTCTTGTCCTTATCCTTACTATCGCAGCACGATCTTGATTTGTTAAATTACCATAATTCAAGAGAAGAAGATAGAACTATCAGGAAATTATGTTCTCGATATGTTCAGGGATTAGGTAGAATGTAAGAGTCATGTAACATGGTACATGATGACGTTATGATCTGTGAACCATCACGTTCCATTAGGAACTCAGCATGACTTACTGTAATATAAACACGTTGATCAAGTGTCATTATATTATACTAACTCATGCTTCAGTTCCCAACACTATTTAAGAATTCATTCATAATTTATACTTAGATTTTACAGAAATTTCCAATATAATGTATTACAGATAGCACGAAGAGGTATATAATTTCGGACGAGAATATTTATGAAAATATCTTCAGAAGTATCGAAGATATTTATGATGATATTTTGGAATTTCTAAGTTCGAAAGTTGATAAGGAAAAATTTTCCGCAAGATTTTCGGGTCAATGTATCATAAAATAAAGTTAACAAAAAAGCAGAAAGAAAATAAAATAAATTTTTCGCAAGATTTTAACATGACTTCGGAGCAGGATATTCTCTAAAGATTTTGTCGGATCCAGAATTACCTAGATTCTTTGAATATAGGGTTTGGTCCTTGTATTTGTCCTTGGTCTCCTTCATGGTTAGGTCAATCTATTTTTCAGTACGAAATTTTCTATCGAGCGTTCCCAACATTCCATTCTTTATTATCAAACTTTTGACCGTTTAGACCATCTATGATTTTGCTGTTTCTTCTGCATTTAATGCTACGATATCTGAATCATCAGTTATCAATCCGAGGTGGTTTCAAGAGAATTGTGTTTTTAGATGATTAAACGCTGGTGGTAATATGGTGGAATATAAAAGATTCCCCCGTAACAATAAAAGAGCACGCATATATATCAAAGTTATAATAAGGTTGTTTCGAACGAAAAATCGAAGTTGATTTGCTGGAGCTATGACAAAATTGACTAATTTGGAGAGGGATTGAAAAATTATTTTCGGTAATAACAACGCCAAAGGAGCTATCACAGATACTTGTTAACGTTTACTCAGTTTCTAAGAATTTTTCAGGTGCATAACTATATGCATAAATCTTTCCTTCCGTAGATGAAGTGCGGATGGTTCATCCTCTCGATTGGGGTGTTTTCAAGAATTATGAAAGATTTAGACGTAGATTGGAATCGTCAAGATACAAATGAGGTTTAAGATGAAATCAAGTGGAAAACTTGAAGAAATGTTTAGTTTCATATATTATAATCAATATTTTAATTCATTTTAAATTGTTCAATGTTAGTAGTCCACAGTTATTAGTCCACAGTTAGTAATTATAATATTCGAATTAATTAATACGTATCGGGACCCATTGTATACATGTCTCAGACTCGATCACAACTCAAAGTATATATATTATTTAAGAATCAATCTCAACCCTGTATAGCGAACTTGAGCATTACAGCATATAGAGTGTCTATGGTTATTCCAAATAATATATATAGATGACGTCAATATGATATGTCAAAACATTGTATATGTGTCCCGATTTATACGACGATATTTAAAGTGCGTAAAATAAATAACAGAAATTAAATGACGATAAATAAAATTGCGAATTAAAATTGCGATAAATAAATGTAATAAAGAATTAACAGTTAGCTAGGAACAGTTAGCTAGGATTTTGTTAGCGTGGATTCTTAACACAATTTCTCATAGTTAATTTGTTTGTTTCTAACAAATTTTATTTTTGTCCAATGTTTTCTTCATTATGCCACTTGTTGGATTCTAATAAGTCAAAATCCAAATATAAAATTGAATGAAAATGGTTATTCTGTGGTGAACGGATTCGTATATCTGTGGATGTAAGTAGGATAGTAAATGACGGTTGAATCAGATTCGAAGAATGTACAATGTAACTTATTAATGTGAAATTCAAATATTCCTCGGGTATTACCTACCCATTAAAATATTTTCACCATTAACAGTTTGTACAAAAGAGTTTTTAATTACAATCTTTATGAAAGCATATATACATATATATTTTCTTCAGATGTAATCATGGATTTATGAGTTAATATGATATTAATCTCATTTGATTTTTCGGTTGGAACTAGAATAAATAATCTCTAAAACATTAGAAATTATATAATCGTCATGTAGAACGAAGATAAATGATGTAGAACGATTCATAGAACGATGATTATGCTCGAGGTACATAATGAGATGTTGAGGCGTGTGATGTTGAAACTTGTGTTGTTGGTGGTACTGGTATTGATGTTGGTGATACTGTTGGTGCCGGTGATGTTGTTGAAGCTGGTACGTTTTGCACCATATTTTTCAAGGCTACAACTCGGGCGCAAAGCTCATTGACTTATTACTCCAAAATGATTGTCAGTCGGAACGAGTGGATAAATAAGGTTCAGAATTTGGGATATCATATAATCATTGCGAGATATCCTGGGAATGAAGGTGGATATGGTGTTTCGGATAGGTTCGCCGGTAAGTGTTTCAGGTTCTTCACCAAGAGGTGAATTCGGTTGGTGGAAAGGATCGCCTTCTACTCGTCTCCATTGATTAGGTCGACTACGAACCCATCCTGTGATGCCCCGTACAAAACCATCGTGTACGAATCATCAACAACAGGATCATTACAAGGTCAAATACTATATGCTGTTTCAAAATAAGTTTGCATTCATAAGAAAAGGTGATGTCTTAACCAACATCAAATGTTTAACAACCGATAGTATGCTTCTACGAATAGCAAGCAAAAAATAATAGTACGTGACCCATAGGTCGTTACAAATACATCGTTTCAAAAGTAATACAGTTTGAATGCAAAATAAACGTTTCATGCGGTGACATCTCTAATAAGCGTAGCGGGTGTCTACAAAGCATGACTAGTACAGCGGAAGCAACCAAACCTTAAGCACCTGAGAAAAACATGCTTAAAAACGTCAACACAAAAGTTGGTGAGCTATAGTTTAAGTATAACAGTAATGTAAGGTAGGCCACGAGATTTTGTATTTCAAAACAGTATGAAAAGTATATGTATAACCGTGGGCACTTGGTAACTAACTTAACATAAATAACACCCCCTAAAACTACATTTGGCGAGTGCATAAGTTTATGAAGTATTAAACACCCGTTAAATGCTAGCGCTACTAGCCCGAGTGGGGATGTCAAACCCTATGGATCCATATCTAAGATTCGCGTTCACCGGTTCAAAGACCAATGACTAAACGTTACCGAGCTAAGGGGAAAGTTTATGCCGTTGTATAACCTACACATATATAAAGTTTAAGTACTCGTGCCTAGTATGTAAAATGTAAAATGGGCATGTATTCTCCGTTCCCAAAATAGTTAAAGTAAAAAGGGATGCTATAACTCACATTGGAAAGTAGTAAAAGTCGATACGCGGGAAATAGTAAGCAAGTAGTTTGGTCCGGAAGGTCCTCAACCTAAGTCAAAAGTTTCTAAGTCAGTAAATCGTTCCCAAAGGTTTAAAAGTATGTAAATTAGGTCTTAAGTACCATCATCATTCATCATTAAACAAAAAGTGTAAAGTAAGTTTTAAGTCAAGACTAGGGTTTGAAATAAAGGCTGACTTTGTTCAGTCTCCACGACCTCTATACAAACTGAAATGAGGTGAGACCAGTGGCCATGGCTCTGTATATGAGTCCCCTAGAGGTTGACCAATTTCCAGAACCAAAATCGTCTTCGTTTGACCGTAGTGACGCTTTAAGTGCGAGTAGGTCAGAAATTTCAGCACAACGTTAATAGGGTGTAGTGACTTTCGGGAGGCCATAGATCCTAAACCGTAACTAGGATTAAGACGAGGTCTAAATCGAAAATCATATAATCGAACCGAAATAACTGAAAATCAACTTTCCAGTAGCCCAGGTAGTCTGATCAGTTCCAGAAACAGTAAGTAAAGGTGTTCCGGTGGGTTCTTGGTACTTGATGCTCATCAGGTTCTCATCCTTGATGCGTATAACTTCAAGTGTACAAATCGTTGATGGGTTTGAATCATCTTA
Organism: Rutidosis leptorrhynchoides; assembly: GCF_046630445.1. Classification (NCBI taxonomy): domain Eukaryota; kingdom Viridiplantae; phylum Streptophyta; class Magnoliopsida; order Asterales; family Asteraceae; genus Rutidosis; species Rutidosis leptorrhynchoides. The sequence goes on along the minus strand of NC_092335.1, from coordinate 311,671,861 downwards.
ACCAAGGTTTGACCATCATAACACTAGTATAAGTCTAAGATAAGTAGCACAACTCTTTTAAGTGTTACAAGTAGGTTGATGAACCAAAGTTACATCAAGATCTTATATCCGACACATACATAAGTTATAAAAGTAATATTAAGCTACAAACTTAAAGGTAAACTAAATAAATAAGATCATAAGTTGTAGAACTTAGATCTTAGCTAGATCTTAAAGATCCTGGACTAGAAAGTCTAGATCTAGTGTTCTTAAGTTAGATCCTAAGTTATAGAACTTGGATATTCACTTTAATGAAACCATAAGTTATGAAACTTAGATTTTCAACTTGTAAAATGTATGTAAGCTCATAAGCTTTTATTTACAACAAAATTAGAAGACCATAAGCTATAGAGACTTAGATCCAACACAAGTGTATGAAGTTATAACTAAAAAGTTATACTTCCATGTTCTTGAACTTACAAAGTTAACTTTAGTTCAAGAAAAATGAGATCAAGGTTAACTAGTAACACTTGACCAACAAAACAAGAATCACGAAATTAAACATGTACAAAAGGAAGAAATAAATTAAATCTACAAGTAATAAGTTCATGGTTGTTCATACTTAGAAAGATTCAAGCCAAGGCTTTGATCTTTTAACAAAGTAAACCTTAAGTTCACAAACATGAACACAAGTAAGATTTTAAAACTCATGAACTTTAAATCTTTAAAACATTAAGTGTAGAACCATAAACTAGAAAGTTTAGATTCTTGTTCTTGGTTCTTCATCAAACAAAATATGAAAGTAACCAAGATTACATGAAGATACAAGTTAGAGAACTTGATCTTTAACAACTACAAGTAATTAAATAACATACAAAAACAAGTAATGATGATGAATATGGTTCGGTTTTGAAGAGAAAAAGAAAGGAGAAATAGAGTTTGTAACTTACAAAGTTGAGAGAAAAATGAGAGAAAAGAGAAGTGTGTAAGTATGTGTGTGTATGGAATGAAGTATACTAGAAATAAGTAACACAAAAATTGAAACAAAACCTCCCTTTACCCACCTAAAGGCCGACGGTTTTGGGGCCAAATGGGGCAAGTCAAGCTTCAACTTTCTAACATGGGGAGATGGTGAATGCTTAGAATGGTAATAAAGCTAAATAGTATGGGAATATGGTGTAAGTATGCATGTAACTAGTCTCCAACAAGTTGATTAATTAAAGTTTAAACTTAATAAGTTACTAGCATAAAATGGGCTATTAATTAATCCATTAAGAGAAGTAGCGTGGGCTTCCAAGTCCATTAACATGAGTCCAAGTCCAAGTAATCAACAAATTAAATAAAGCCCAAGTAATTAACTACTAACACTAGTTAATTAAAAATGATTAATAATAATTAATCATGAATGTAAATAATATTCCAAATATTTTTCGTGAAAAGTACGTGCGTCACAAAGATAAGTCGGGTCATGTAAAGTCATATACGATAACAAGTAACATGTATAAGAACACGTGTAGAAAAACACAAGCATTAATAATAAATTATTAATAATTAAACGTTTGAAAAACCAGGGTCGTTACATTACCCACCTGTTAAAGAAAATTTTGTCCCAAAATTTTAAGCTGAGGTAGATGGAGGAGTTGGAAAAAGGTGAGGATACTTTTGCATCATTTGATCCTCTCATTCCCAGGTAAACTCGAGTCCTCGTTTGGCATTTCATCGGACTCGAACGATCGGAATCTTGTTGTGTTTCAAAGTTTTGACCTCATGGTCCATAATTTCGATAGGCTCTTCCACGAAGTGGAGTTTGTCATCAATTGTAAGTTCCTCCAATGGTATGACATGTTCCGGTTCAGCAAGACACTTCTTCAAATTTGATACGTGAAAAGTAGGATGAACTGAGCTCAATTGAGTTGGAAGATCCAAATGGTAAGCAACGGGTCCAACAAGTTCCAATATTTCAAAAGGACCAATGTATCACGGATTGAGCTTCCCACGTTTTCCAAAATGGATCACACCTTTCCAAGGCGCGACCTTCAACATTACACGGTCACCCACGTTGAATTCAATGTCTTTACGTTTAAGGTCTGCATAACTCTTTTGGCGATCACGGGCCGTCTTGAGTCTCGCTTGAATTTGGACAATCTTCTCAGTTGTTTCATGGACTATCTTGGGTCCGGTGATTTGCGTTTCGCCTACTTCGGCCCAACAAATAGGAGATCGGCATTTGCGGCCATACAGAGCTTCAAAAGGTGCGGCATTAATACTCGAATGATAACTGTTGTTGTAAGAGAATTCGGCTAGCGTGAAATGCCTTTCCCAAGCCTTTCCGAAATCAATGACACATGCAAGCAACATATCCTCCAAAGTCTGAATTGTGCGTTTGCTTTGTCCGTCGGTCTATGGGTGATACGCAGTACTCATGTCGAGACGAGTCCCCAAGGCTTCTTGAAAAGAACGCCAAAATCTGGAAGCAAAACGGGGATCGCGTTCCGAGATGATCGATAAGGGCACACCATGAAGGGATACAATCTCTTTTATGTATAGTTGAGCGAGCCTCTCCATCGTATCAGTTTCCTTCATGGCTAAAAAGTGTGCAAATTTGGTAAGGCGATCAACGATAACCCAGATGGTATCGTTTCCGCCCACCGTCTTTGGTAGCTTCATAATGAAATCCATTGTTATCCTTTCCCACTTCCATTGCGGGATTTCTAGTTGTTGAAGTAACCCAGAGGGCTTCTGATGTTCAGCCTTAACTTTCGAGCAAGTCAAAAAATTCCTAACATAAGTTGCAACGTCCTTCTTAAGATTAGGCTACCAGTACTGTTCCTTGAGATCGTGGTACATTTTACCGGCTCCTGGATGAATCGAATATCTCGACTTGTGGGCTTCATTTAGTATAAGGCTCCGTAGATCTCCATAACGGGGTACCCAAATTCTTCCAGCATAGCATCGGAGTCCAGTTTCCTTAACCTCGAATCGAGAAACGAGAATGTTCAAGTATTCATGAGATATATTCTCTTCCTTGAGAGCCTCATCTTAGGCTGCTCGGATCTGGATGTTGAGATTAGAATGAATGGTGATGTTCAGAGCTCGAACCCGAAGAGGTGCCATCCTATCCTTTCGGCTCAAAGCGTCAGCTACAACATTGGCCTTGCCAGGATGGTAACGAAGTTCACAATCATAGTCGTTCAGCATCTCGATCCATCGACGCTGTCTCATATTCAGTTGCTTCTGATAAAAGATGTGTTAGAGGCTTTTATGATCGGTGAAAATAATGCTCTTTGTTCCATAAAGATAGTGTCTCCACGGCTTTAATGCAAAGACAACGGCTCCAAGCTTGAGATCATGTGTTGTGTAATTTCGCTCGTGAATCTTCAGTTGATGAGAGGCGTAAGCGATAACCTATGTGTGTTGCATCAGTACACAACCAAAACCACTTTTCGAAGCATCGCGATAAACGACGAAATCGTCACTGCCTTCAGGAAGTGATAAGATAGGTGCGGTGGTTAACTTCTTTTTCAAGGTTTGAAATGCTGATTCTTGTTCAGGTTCTCAAATGAACTTCTTCCCTTTGTGAGTCAGCGCGGTCAAAGGACGCGCAATCAGAGAGAAACCTTCAATAAATCTTCGGTAGTAACCGGCGTGACCTAAAAATTGGCGAATGTGATTCGGAGTAGTGGGGGTTTCCCACTTGCTGATATCTTCGATCATTGCGGGATCAACTTTGATACCTTGATCACTCACAACGTGACCCAGAAATTGGACTTCCTTCAACCAAAACACACACTTGGAGAATTTTGCATGGAGTTGATCTTGTCTCAAGAGTTCGAGCACTAATCGAAGATGTTGCTCATGTTCTTCTTTGTTTTTGGAGTAGATGAGGATATCATCTATGAAGACGATAACGAACTTATCCAGGTATGGTTTGCATACAAGATTCATGAGATCCATAAATACGGCAGGTGTGTTGGTTAAACCGAATGGCATCACGAGAAACTCATAATGACCATAACGAGTCCTGAATGCAGTCTTCATCACATCGCTCTCTTTTACCCTCAACTGGTGATAACCAGATCGCAAATTGATCTTAGAGTAAACGCTCGATCCTTGTAGTTGATTAAAAAGATCGTCAATTCGGGAAAGAAGATACCGATTCTTGATCGTCAATTTATTGAGTTCACGGTAGTCGATACACATGCGGAAGGATCCATCCTTCTTCTTCACAAACAAAACAGGTGCGCCCTAAGGCGAGAAACTTGGTTGGATAAATCCACGGTCTAGCAGTTCTTGTAATTGGCTCTGCAACTCTTGCATCTTGAAAGGTGTGAGTCGATAAGGTGCACGAGCTACGGGTGCAGCTCTTGGCACTAAATCGATCTGAAACTCTACTGCTCTCGGTGGCGGTAATCCAGGCAATTCTTTCAGAAAGACATCAGAAAATTCGTTCATAATTCGTACGTCATCCACACTCTTTACCTAAGTTTCTCACGTTTTCACATGTGCTAAAACAGCAAGACATCCTTTCTTCATGATCTTTTGCGCTTTCATGCAACTAATGAGATTCAGTTTTGAGCTACATCTCTCTCCATAAATAATCAGTGGCTCACCATTTCCGTGTGGTATACGAAGAGCTTTATCTCCACAGATAATGTCAGCCTTTATCTTGGTCAACCAGTCCATACCGACAATAACATCAAAGCTTCCCAACTTAATGGGTATCAAGTCAATCTCGAAATCCACACCAGCTATGTTGATAATAGCTCCTCAGCTAATATGGTCAACTTTCTCAAGTTTTCCATTGGCTACCTCTACAAGCATACTCTCCTTTAACGGAACTAATGACCAATTTATCTTAGAGCAAAAGTGTCTACATACATAACTTCTATCGGCACCAGTATCAAATAGGACAGAAGCTAATAGATTGTTGATAGTGAATATACATGTGACCAAGTCGGGGTTCTCACGGGCATCCCTTGTATAATACGTTGAAAGCTCTGCCACGCGGTGGTCCGCCGTCCTTTTGCTTGTTGGGACACTCATTTCTGAAATGGCCCTGTTGTCCGCATTCGTAGCACTTTTATGTCCATTAGGGTTTGCCTTCACATTCAGGGTGGTGATCTTGCAGTCTTTGCCAATATGCCCAGTCCTCTTACATTTTTCACAGATCACGTTGCAGTACCCGGTGTGATGCTTGTAGCAACTCTTTTGAAATGTCCCGTTCATATTGATTATAAACGTTCCATATTAATTGATTTCGTTGCGAGGTTTTGACCTCTATATGAGACATTTTTCAAAGACTGCATTCATTTTTAAAACAACCATAACCTTTATTTTATCAATAAAGGTTTTAAAAGCATTACGTAGATTATCAAATAATGATAATCTAAAATATACTGTTTACACATGGCCATTACATAATGGTTTACAATAGAAATATATTACATCGATATATGTTTCTTGAATGCATTTTTTACACGATATCATACAAACATGGACTCCAAATCTTGTCCTTATTTTAGTATGCAACAGTGGAAGCTCTTAGTATTCACCTGAGAATAAACATGCTTTAAACGTCAACAAAAATGTTGGTGAGTTATAGGTTTAACCTATATATATTAAATCGTAACAATAGACCACAAGATTTCATATTTCAATACACATCCCATACATAGAGATAAAAATCATTCATATGGTGAATACCTGGAAACCGACATTAACAAGATGCATATATAAGAATATCCTCATCATTCTGGGACACCCTTCGAATATGATATAAATTTCGAAGTACTAAAGCATCTGGTACTTTGGATGGGGTTTGTTAGACCCAATAGATCTATCTTTAGGATTCACGTCAATTAGGGTGTCTGTTCCCTAATTCTTAGATTACCAGACTTACTAAAAAGGGGCATATTCGATTTCGATAATTCAACCATAGAATGTAGTTTCACGTACTTGTGTCTATTTTGTAATTCATTTATAAAACCTGCATGTATTCTCATCCCAAAAATATTAGATTTTAAAAGTGGTATATATATATATATATATATATATATATATATATATATATATATATATATATATATATATATATATATATATACTATAACTCACTTTCATAGATATTTCCTTCCTCGGAAATAAGACTTGGCCACGGATCGATTCACGAACCTATACAAATATGTACATATATATCAAAGTATGATCAAAATATAATTACAACCATTTTTATTATGTTTTAAAGATTTGAGTGTATTAAGTCAGATGTCCTCGTTAATAACCTTCAACTAGTTGTCCACAGTTAGATGTACAGAAATAAATCGATATATATATTATCTTGAATCAATCCACGACCCAGTGTATACACATCTCAGGCTAGATCACAACTCAAAATATATATATTTTTAGAATCAACTTCAACCCTGTATAGCTAACTCCAACATTACTGCATATAGAGTGTCTATGGTTGTTCCAAATAATATATATACATGGTTCGATATGATATGTCAAAAAATTTGCATACGTGTCTATGGTATCCCAAGATTACATAATATATTAGAATACATGTATAATACAATATAGGTTAGCTAGGATATGATTTGTATAGATTTGTTAAACATTTTCCGTAGCTAAAAAGATAAAAAATATCCAATCTTGTTTTACCCATAACTTCTTCATTTTAAATCCGTTTTGAGTGAATAAAATTGCTATGGTTTCATATTGAACTCTAATTTAACATTCCAAACAGAAAAAGTATAGGTTTATAGTCAGAAATTTAAGTTACATGTCAATTACTAAAGAGGTAGTCATTTTCGTCGAAAGAACGACATCTTGATGACCATTTTGAAAAACATACTTTCACTTTGAGTTTAACCAAGATTTTTGGATATAGTTTCATGTTCATATGAAAAATCATTTTCCCAGAAGAACAACTTTTAAATCAAAGTTTATCATAGTTTTTAATTATCCAAACTAAAATAGCCCCCGGTTTCAATACGACGGCGTATATCCGATTTTATGGTGTTAATCGTGTTTCCAGGTTTTAAATCATTAAGTTAGCATATCATATAGATATAGAACATGTTTTTAGTTGATTTTAAAAGTCAAGTTAGAAGGATTAACTTTTGTTTGCGAACAAGTTTAGAATTAACTAAACTATGTTCTAGTGATTACAAGTTTAAACCTTCGAATAAGATAGCTTTATATGTATGAATTGAATGATGTTATGAACATCATTACTACCTCAATTTTTCTGGATAAAACTACTATAAATGAGAAAATTGGATCTAGCTTCAAAGGATCCTTGGATGGCTTGAAAGTTCTTGAAGCAGAATCATGACACGAAAACAGTTCAAGTAAGATTTTCACTCGAAATAAGATTGTTATAGTTGTAAAAATTGAATCAAAGTTTGAATATGAATATTACCTTGAATTAGAAAGATAAACTACTGTAAATAACAAAGGTTCCTTGATCTTAGATGATTACTTGGAATGGATTAGAAAGCTTGGAAGTAGACTTTTAAACTTGGAAGTATTCTTGATTTTTATGAAATTATACTTATGGAATTTATGAAGAACACTTAGAACTTGAAGATGGAACTTGAGAGAGATCAATTAAATGAAGAAAATTGAAGAATGAAAGTGTTTGTAGGTGTTTTTGGTCGTTGGTATATGGATTAGATATAAAGGATATGTAATTTTGTTTTCATGTAAATAAGTCATGAATGATTACTAATATGTTTGTAATTTTATGAGATATTTCATGCTAGTTGCCAAATGATGGTTTCCACATGTGTTAGGTGACTTACATGGGCTGCTAAGAGCTAATAATTGGAGTGTATATACCAATAGTACATACATCTAAAAGCTGTGTATTGTACGAGTACGAATACGGGTGCATACGAGTAGAATTGTTGATGAAACTCAATGAGGATGTAATTGTAAGCATTTTTGTTAAGTAGAAGTACTTTGATATGTATCCTGAAGTCTTTCAAAAGTGTAAGAATACATATCAAAACACAACATGTATATACATTCTAATGGAGTCGTTAAGTCTTCGTTAGTCGTTACATGTAAGTTTTGTTTTGAAACCTTTAAGTTAACAATCTCAATTAATGTTGTTAACCCAATGTTTATTATATCAAATGAGATGTTAAATTATTATGTTATCATGATATTATGATGTATGAATATCTCTTAATATGATATATACATTAAAATATCGTTACAACGATAATCGTTACATATAAGTCTCGTTTCGTAATTCTTGAGTTAGTAGCCTTGTTTTTACATATGTAGTTCATTGTTAACACACTTAATGATATATTTAAATATCATTTTATCATGTTAAATATAGTGTATCAATATCTTAATATGATACATATGTATTTAGTAGACGTTATCATAACGATAATCGTTATATATATCATTTCGAGTTTCTTAACTTAGTAATCTCATTTCTTATGTATATCTCACATTGTTAATATACTTAGTGAGATACTTACTCATAATAATCTCATGTCAACCATATATATATGTTTATATATACCACAACATGTAGTTTTTACAAATTTGTAACGTTCGTGAATCGCCGGTCAACTTGGGTGATCAGTTGTCTATATGAAACTTATTTCATTTAATCAAGTCTTAACAAGTTTGATTGCTTAACACGTTGGAAACATTTAGTCATGTAAATATCAATCTCAATTAATATATATAAACATGGAAAAGTTCGGGTCACTACAGTACCTACCCGTTAAATAAATTTCGTCCAGAAATTTTAAGCTGTTGAAGGTGTTGACGAATCTTCTGGAAATAGATGCGGGTATTTCTTCTTCATCTAATCTTCATGCTCCCAGGTGAACTTGGGTCCTATACAAGCATTCCATCGAACCTTAACAATCGGTATCTTGTTTTTCTTAAGTCTCTTAACCTCACGATCCATTATTTCAACGGGTTCTTCAATGAATTGAAGTTTTTCATTGATTTAGATTTCGTCCAATGGAATAGTGAGATCTTATTTAGCAAAATATTTCTTCAAATTCGAGACATGGAAAGTGTTATGTAAAGCCGCGAGTTGTTGAGGTAGCTCCAGTTGGTAAGCTACTGGTCCGACACGATCTATAATCTTGAATGGTCCAATGTACCTTGGATTTAGTTTCCACCGTTTACCAAATCGAACAACACCTTTCCAAGGTGAAACCTTAAGCATGACCATTTTTACAATTTCAAACACTATATCATTTCTTTTACTGTCCGCGTAGCTCTTTTGTCGACTCTGGGCGGTTTTCAATCGTTGTTGAATTTGGATGATTTTCTCGGTAGTTTCTTGTATTATCTCCGGACCCATAATATGTCTATCCCCCACTTCATTCCAAAAAATTGGAGACCTGGAATTTCTACCATAAAGTGCCTCAAACGGCGCCATCTCAATACTAGAATGATAACTGTTGTTGTAGGAAAATTCTGCTAACGATAGGTGTCGATCCCAACTGTTTCCGAAATCAATAACACATGCTCGTAGCATGTATTCAAGCGTTTATATCGTCCTTTCGCTCTGCCCATTAGTTTATGGATGATAGGCAGTACTCATGTCTAGATGAGTCCCTAATGCTTGTTGCAACGTCTGCCAGAACCTCGAAACAAATCTATCATCCCTATCAGAGATAATAGAGACGGGTATTCCATGTCTGGAGACAACCTCCTTCAAATACAATCATGCCAACTTCTCCATTTTGTCATCTTCTCTCATTGGCAGGAAGTGTGCTGACTTGGTGAGACGATTAACTATTACCCAAATAGTATCATAACCACTTGCAGTCCTTGGCAATTTAGTAATGAAATCTATGGTAATGTTTTCCCATTTCCATTCCGAGATTTCAGGTTGTTGTAGTAGACCTGATGGTTTCTGATGTTTAGCTTTGACCTTAGAACACGTCAAACATTCTCCTACATATTTAGCAATATCGGCTTTCATACCCAGCCACCAAAAGTGTTTCTTGAGATATTTATACATCTTCCCCGCTCTGGGATGTATTGAATATCTGGTTTTATGTGCTTCCTTAAGTACCATTTCTCTCACATCTCCAAACCTTGGTACCCAAATTTTATCAGCCCTATATCGGTTCCATCTTCCCAAATATTAAGATGTTTCTCTGATCCTTTGGGTATCTCATTCTTCAACTTTCCTTCTTTTACAACCCCCTGTTGCGCCTCCTTTATTTGAGTAGTAAGGTTAGTACGAAAAACTATATTCATAGCTTTTACCCGTATAGGTTCTCTATCCTTTCTACTCAAAGCGTCAGCTACCACATTCGCCTTCCCCGGGTGGTATCGAATCTCAAAATCATAATCATTCAACAGTTCAATCCACCTGCGTTGTCTCATATTCAGTTGCTTCTGATTAAATATATGTTGGAGACTTTTGTGGTCGGTATATATAATACTTTTGACCCCATATAAATAATGCCTCCAAGTCTTTAATGCAAAAACAATAGCACCCAATTCCAAATCGTGAGTCGTATAATTTTGCTCGTGAATATTCAATTGTCTAGATGCATAAGCAATCACCTTTGTTTGTTGCATTAATACACAACCGAGACCTTGCTTTGATGCGTCACAATAAATCACAAAATCATCATTCCCTTCAGGCAATGACAATATAGGTGCCGTAGTTAGCTTTTTCTTCAATAACTGAAACGCCTTCTCTTTTTCATCCTTCCATTCAAATTTCTTCCCTTTATGCATTAATGCAGTCAAGGGTTTTGCTATTTTGGGGAAATCTTGGATGAATCTTCTGTAGTAACCAGTCAATCCTAAAAATTGACGTATATGCTTCGGATTTTTTGGGGTTTTCCACTTTTCAACGATTTCGATCTTTGCCTGGTCCACCTGGATACCTTCTTTGTTCACTATGTGACCGAGGAATTGAACTTCTTCCAACCAAAATGCACACTTTGAAAACTTAGCGTACAGTTTTTATTTCCTCAATACTTCTAGCACTTTTCTCAAATATTCTTCGTGCTTTTGATCATTCTTTGAGTAAATAATTATGTCATCGATGAAAACAATGACAAACTTGTCAAGATATGGCCCACACACTCGGTTCATAAGGTCCATGAACACAGCTGGTGCGTTAGTCAATCCAAACAGCATAACCATAAACTCGTAATGACCATAACGCGTCCTAAAAGCAGTTTTTAGAATATCATCCTCCTTTACTCGCATTTGATGATATCCAAAACGTAAATTGATTTTCGAATAAACTGACGAGCCTTTTAGTTGATCAAATAAGTCGTCAATTCTAGGCAGTAGATAATAGTTTTTGATGGTAAGTTTATTCAACTCTCTGTAGTCAATACACAACCTAAATGTACCATCCTTCTTCTTGACAAACAAAACAGGAGCTCCCCATGGTGATGTGCTTGGTCGAATGAAACCACGTTCTAATAGTTCTTGCAGTTGGCTTTGGAGTTCTTTCATCTCGTTGGGTGCGAGTCTGTAAGGAGCACGAGCTATTGGTGCAGCTCCTGGTACAAGATCTATTTGAAATTCAATAGATCGATGTGGAGGTAGTCCCGGTAATTCATTCGGAAATACATCGGGAAATTCTTTTGCGACGGGAACATCATTGATGCTCTTTTCTTCAGTTTGTACTTTCTCGACGTGTGCTATAACAGCATAGCAACCTTTTCTTATTAGTTTTTGTGCCTTCAAATTACTAATAAGATGTAGCTTTGTGTTGCCCTTTTCTCCGTACACCATTAAGGGTTCTCCTTCTTCTCGTACAATGCAAATTGCATTTTTGTAACATACGATCTCTGCTTTCATCTCCTTCAGCCAGTCCATGCCAACTATTACATCAAAACTCCCTAACTCTACTGGTATCAAATTAATCTTAAATATTTCGCTAACCAGTTTAATTTCTCGATTCCGGCATATATAATCTGCTGAAATTAATTTACTGTTTGCTAATTCGAGTAAAAATTTACTATCCAACGGCGTCAATGGACAACTTAATTTAGCACAAAAATCTCTACTCATATAGCTTCTATCCGCACCCGAATCAAATAAAACGTAAGCAGATTTATTGTCAATAAGAAACGTACCCGTAACAAGTTACGGGTCTTCCTGTACCTCTGCCACATTAATATTGAAAACTCTTCTGCGGCCTTTTCCGTTCGTGTTCTCCTGGTTCGTGCAATTTCTAATAATGTGGCCCGGTTTTCCACATTTATAACAAACTACATTGGCATAACTTGCTCCGACACTACTTGCTCCGCCATTACTCGTTTCGACACCATTTGTTCCTTTCGTTCTGTTAACCCCTGGTCCGTAGACCTCACACTTCACCGCGCTATGACCATTTCTTTTACACTTGTTGCAAAATTTGGTGCAGAACCCTGAGTGATACTTTTCACACCTTTGGCATAGCTGCTTCTGATTGTTGTTGTTGTTGTTGCAGTTGTTATTGTTGTTGGGATGATTATTGTAGTTGCTGTTGTTGTTGTTGTTGTTGTTGTTGTTGTTGTTGTTGTTGGGCCATTTGTTGTAGTTGCGATTGATGTTGCGATTGTTAGGATAATAGTTGCGATTATTGTTGTAATTGCTGCTGTTGTTGTATTGGTGATTCTTATCACCGTTTTCCTCCCACTTTCTTTTGACTTGTTGTTGTTGTTGTTGTGCCGTTTGTTGTAGTTGCAATTGATGTTGCGATTGTTGGGATAGTTGTCGTTGTATTGGTGACTCTTATCACCGTTTTCCTCCCACTTTCTTTTGACTAGCTTCACGTTGGCCTCTTCGGCCGTCTGTTCTTTAATTCTTCCCTCAATCTGGTTCACTAGTTTGTGAACCATTCTACATGCCTTTTGTATGGAGGCAGGCTCGTGTGAACTTATATCTTCTTGGATTCTCTCCGGTAACCCTTTCACAAATGCGTCGATCTTCTCTTCCTCATCTTCGAACGCTCTCGGACACAATAGGCACAATTTTGTGAATCGTCTTTCGTACGAAGTAATATCGAATCCCTGTGTTCGTAACCCTCTAAGTTCTGACTTGAGCTTATTAACCTCGGTTCTGGGACGGTATTTCTCATTCATCAAGTGCTTGAATGCTGACCACGGTAGCGCGTAAGCAGCATCTTGTCCCACTTGCTCTAGATAGGTATTCCACCATGTTAACGCAATACCTGTGAAGGTATGCGTAGCGTACTTCACTTTGTCTCCTTCAGCACACTTACTTATGGCAAACACCAATTCAACTTTCTCGGTCCACCGTTTCAATCCGATTGGTCCTTCGGTCCCATCAAATTCTGAAGGTTTGTAGGCAGTGAATTCCTTGTAGGAGCATCCTACACGATTTCTTGCGCCGTTAGCTGTATTGCTAGTTCAGAGTTATTGTTGGTATGTAGCACGGCCTGTACTGCGGCTATGTTTGAAGCAAGAAAGGCACGAAATTCCTCTTCGCTCATATTCAAGGTGTGTCGAGTAGTCGGTGCCATTTCCTTCAAAATAGTCAAATGAAACAAGTTAATCATACAGAATATTAAGAGTAGTCAATAGTATCTCGTAGCATAATATGAACTCATTTATAAAAGCTTTTTCTTCATATTAGCATTTTATAAGTTTAAATTCGGGTACTACCTACCCGTTAAGTTCATACTTAGTAGCTAATATACAATTCAACTACTAGAATTCCATATGAAAAACTGATTATAATAATATATCACATACAGATATTCTTCAAACTTACAACTTCGCTATATTACATATAACATGAAATATAGTACACTATGATACAGGACAGTTTTGAAGATAAATGTAGTTAATACGTAAGTTGTTCAGCAAAGGAAATAAAGACACGTAATTCATAAGTCCAGAAACAAGTCATGCATTCTGGTTTTACTAAGACGACTTCCCATCCTTGGTCTTGTGGAAAATAACCGTTATGACCATTGGCTAGGCAGCATGTTGTAATGTCGTCAAAAGGACGAGGGTTTCGTAATGTCCAACAACCTCGTAATAATCTGAAAACCTTGTTTCTCATCCCAACTACTGAATCCGTCACTTGTGGAAAAGTTTTATTTAAAAGCTGTAATCCGATGTTCTTTTTCTCACTTTGGTAAGTAGCGAACATCACTAACCCGTAAGCATAACATGCTTCTTTATGTTGCATGTTAGAAGCTCTTTCTAATTCACAAAATCCTATGTTGGGATATGTTGAGTCAAAATAGGTTCTTAACCCGTAGCGTAAAATTGCATTTGGGTTCCCCACATTTAACGCTTTAAAGAAAACACGGCGTAACTTAAAGTCTCCCCAATGTGATATAACCCACCTATCAAAGGAAAGCCTTTTATAAACTAAGGCATTTCTGGAAAGTCTTTCAAATGTTTGACAAGTTAATTTCGCCATAACTAAATGTGCTGATGAATTCTGACCGACTCTAGACAAGATTTCCTCAATCATATCCTCTGGTAGGTCTTCTAAAATATTCGATTGTCTACCCTTAACGTCCATTTTGTTTTTATATTGTAAAATAGACAAGGATTAGATTCGTAATAACAAACAATACAAGCAATTTTTACATAGAACATAAAAATACAAGCACACTACAATACATTTATTACACAACATGCTCACACCCCTCTAATCTGAATCACTGGTTTCTTCTTCTTCGGACTTGGTTCTTTTTCCTAATTTTCTAGGGATATATGATGTTCCTCTTATACAAGCCGTCGTTTTTCACATTGGTTTAGAAAAACCTGGTGGTTTAGAGGTTCCCGGGTTATTGTCACGATATTGAAAATACGGGTGTTGACGGTACATATAAAGTTCATCGGGGTCGGAATCAGATTTCTCTATTTTGATGCCTTTTCCCTTATTATTTTCTTTTGCCTCATTAAATTGGGTTGGGGTAATTTCTATAACATCATTGGAATCCTCATCAGGATCTGATTCATCGAAAAATTGGTAATTTTTCCAATATTTTGCTTCCTTAGCGGAAACACCATTGACCATTATTAACTTTGGTCCATTGGTTGAGGATTTTCTTTTATTTGACCGGTTTTTTGTGGTTCCTACTATTCCCCCCTCTAAAACCTCTTCTTCTTCCGGTTCTTCTTCTTCTGGTTCCTCTTCTTCCGGTTCCACTTCTTCCGGTTCCGTTTCCTCTTCTTCCGGTTCTTCAGGAACTTGTGAATCTTGCCAATATATATTCGACTCTTCGTTATTATTAGGTGAGTCAATGGGATTTGTGCTAGAGGTAGACATCTATCACACAATATCAAACATATTAAGAGATTAATATATCACATAATATTTACATGTTAATAATATATAGTTTCCAACAAAAATGTTAAGCAATCATTTTTAAAGAAAACACGGTCGAAGTCCAGACTCACTAATGCATCCTAACAAACTCGATAAGACACACTAATGCAAATTTTCTAGTTTTCTAAGACCAACGCTCAGATACCAACTGAAATGACCCGTTCATATTGATTATAAATGTTTCATATTAATTGATTTCGTTGCGAGGTTTTGACCTCTATATGAGACGTTTTTCAAAGACTGCATTCATTTGTAAAACAACCATAACCTTTATTTTATCAATAAAGGTTTTAAAAGCATTACGTAGATTATCAAATAATGATAATCTAAAATATACTGTTTACACATGACCATTACATAATGGTTTACAACAGAAATATATTACATCGACATATGTTTCTTGAATGCAGTTTTTACACAATATCATACAAATATGGACTCCAAATCTCGTCCTTATTTTTGTATGCAACAGCGGAAGCTCTTAGTATTCACCTGAGAATAAACATGCTTTAAGCGTTAATAAAAATGTTAGTGAGTTATAGGTTTAACTTATATATATCAAATCGTAATAATAGACCACAAGATTTCATATTTCAATACACATCCCATACATAGAGATAAAAATCATTCATATGGTGAACACCTGGTAACCAACATTAACAAGATGCATATATAAGAATATCCACATCATTCCGGGACACCCTTCGGATATGATATAAATTTCAAAGTACTAAAGCATCCGGTACTTTGGATGGGGTTTGTTAGGCCCAATAGATCTATCTTTAGGATTCGCGTCAATTAGGGTGTCTGTTCCCTAATTCTTAGATTACCAGACTTAATAAAAAGGGGCATATTCGATTTCGATAATTCAACCATAGAATGTAGTTTCACGTACTTGTGTTTATTTTGTAAATCATTTATAAAACCTGCATGTATTTTCATCCCAAAAATATTAGATTTTAAAAGTGGGACTATAACTCACTTTCACAGATATTTCCTTCCTCGAAAATAAGACATGGCCACGGATCGATTCACGAACCTATACAAATATGTACATATATATCAAAGTATGATCAAAATATAATTACAACCATTTTTATTATGTTTTAAAGAATTGAGTGTATTAAGTCAGTTGTCCTCGTTAATAACCTACAACTAGTTGTCCACAGTTAGATGTACAGAAATAAATCGATATATATTATCTTGAATCAATCCACGACCTAGTGTATACACGTCTCAGGCTAGATCACAACTCAAAGTATATATATTTTTAGAATCAACCTCAACCCTGTATAGCTAACTCCAACATTACTGCATATAGAGTGTCTATGGTTGTTCCAAATAATATATATACATGGGTCGATATGATATGTAAAAACATTTGCATACGTGTCTATGGTATCCCAAGATTACATAATATATTAGAATACATGTATAATACAATATAAGTTAGCTAGGATATGATTTGTATAGGTTTGTTAAACATTTCTCGTAGCTAAAAAGATCAAAAATATCCAATCTTGTTTTACCCATAACTTCTTCATTTTAAATCCGTTTTGAGTGAATCAAATTACTATGGTTTTATATTGAACTCTAATTTAACAATCCAAACAGAAAAAGTAAAGGTTTATAGTCAGAAATTTAAGTTACATGTCAATTACTAAAGAGGTAGTCATTTTCGTTGAAAGAACGACATCTTGATGACCATTTTGAAAAACATACTTTCACTTTGAGTTTAACCAAGATTTTTGGATATAGTTTCATGTTCATATGAAAAATCATTTTCCCAGAAGAACAACTTTTAAATCAAAGTTTATCATAGTTTTAAATTATCCAAACCAAAACAGCCCCCGGTTTCACTACGACGGTGTATATCTGATTTTATGGTATTCATCGTGTTTTCAGGTTTTAAATCATTAAGTTAGCATATCATATAGATAGAGAACATGTGTTTAGTTGATTTTAAAAGTCAAGTTAGAAGTATTAACTTTTGTTTGCAAACAAGTTTAGAATTAACTAAACTATGTTCTAGTGATTACAAGTTTAAACCTTCGAATAATATATCTTTATATGTATGAATCGAATGATGTTATGAACATCATTACTACCTCAAGTTTTCTGGATAAAACTATTGGAAATTAGAAAAATGGATCTAGCTTCAAAGGATCCTTGGATGGCTTGAAAGTTCTTGAAGCAGAATCATGACACGAAAACAGTTCAAGTAAGATTTTCACTCGAAATAAGATTGTTATAGTTGTAAAAATTGAATCAAAGTTTGAATATGAATATTACCTTGAATTAGAAAGATAACCTACTATAAATAACAAAGGTTCCTTGATCTTAGATGATTACTTGGAATGGATTAGAAAGCTTGGAAGTAGACTTGCAAACTTGGAAGTATTCTTGATTTTTATGAAACTATACTTATGGAATTTATGAAGAACACTTAGAACTTGAAGATGGAACTTGAGAGAGATCAATTAGATGAAGAAAATTGAAGAATGAAAGTGTTTGTAGGTGTTTTTGGTCGTTGGTATATGGATTAGATATAAAGGATATGTAATTTTGTTTTCATGTAAATAAGTCATGAATGATTACTAATATTTTTGTAATTTTATGAGATATTTCATACTAGTTGCCAAATGATGGTTCCCACATATGTTAGGTGACTCACATGGGCTGCTAAGAGCTGATCATTGGAGTGTATATACCAATAGTACATACATCTAAAAGCTGTGTATTGTACGAGTACGAATACGGGTGCATACGAGTAGAATTGTTGATGAAAATGAACGAGGATGTAATTGTAAGCATTTTTGTTAAGTAGAAGTACTTTGATATGTATCTCGAAGTCTTTCAAAAGTGTAAGAATACATATCAAAACACAACATGTATATACATTCTAATGGAGACGTTAAGTCTTCGTTAGTCGTTACATGTAAGTGTTGTTTTGAAACCTTTAAGTTAACGATCTCAATTAATGTTGTTAACCCAATGTTTATTATATCAAATGAGATGTTAAATTATTATGTTATCATGATATTATGATGTATGAATATCTCTTAATATGATTTATACATTAAAATATCGTTACAACGATAATCGTTACATATAAGTCTCGTTTCGTAATTCTTGAGTTAGTAGCCTTGTTTTTACATATGTAGTTCATTATTAACACACTTAATGATATATTTAAATATCATTTTATCATGTTAAATATAGGGTATCAATATCTTAATATGATACATATGTATTTAGTAGACGTTATCATAACGATAATCGTTATATATATCATTTCGAGTTTCTTAACTTAGTAATCTCATTTCTTATGTATATCACACATTGTTAATATACTTAGTGAGATACTTACTCATCATAATCTCATGTCAACCATATATATATGTCTATATATACCACAACATGTAGTTTTTACAAATTTGTAACGTTCGTGAATCGCCGGTCAACTTGGGTGATCAGTTGTCTATATGAAACTTATTTCATTTAATCAAGTCTTAACAAGTTTGATTGCTTAACACGTTGGAAACATTTAGTCATGTAAATATCAATATCAATTAATATATATAAACATGGAAAAGTTCGGGCCACTACATCTTGCACTGCGGCAGACTACCCTTGTAGTTAGAGTTCGAGCTAGTGTTCGGGTTGGGGTTCCTCCCATCGTTGTGCCTCTTAGCGGGGGTTTTATCATAGGCTCTCCCCTTGTTGTTGTCCCACTTATGCTTCTCACTCCTAACCCCCAATTCGGATTTTGCCTTTTGCGGTTCATCGCTGATAATTTGGTTCATTAAGGTGTGCGCCATGTGCATAGCTTCTGGGACATCAGCTGGTTTTGAAGAGGTGAAATTTCCCTTAATGGTCTTAGGAAGTCCCCACAAGTACCTTTCCATCAAAGATAGTTCCAGGTACCTATAGTTGTAACTATCAAGATCGTTTCCTACCACTTTCAGTCCCCAAAACTCAGTTTCCATCTTCTATATCTCCGTTCTGGGGTAGTACTCTTCGATCATAGCCCCCTTAAATTCCTCCCACGAGGTAGCATACACCTCATCAATACCCTTGGCTTGAGCAAGTGTGTTCCACCAGGTTAGTGTGACGTCCGACAGCGTACATGAGGCATACTTTGTTTTGTTCATCTCTGAGCAGTTGCTTTCACAGAACCCCGATTCTAATTTCTCAAACCACCTAGTGAGACCAACTGGCCCCTCAGTACCACTAAAGTTGTAGGGCTTGTAGCTTTGGAATTCCTTATAAGTACACCTATTACGAATGGGATGGTTAACTGGTGGGGCTTGGGGGTTCATTTCTGCTAAAGCTGTGGCTACTCGTTCAGTGATCATTTCTTCGATCTGTGCTGCTGTGGGCGTTGATCTTCCGTTGGCCATTGATGTTCTAAACAAAATTTTTGACTCAAGTCAAAATCCAGTATTTAAATAATAGTACAGTACATGGTAACCAACATGGAATCAACACAACACATGCTAACTAAGTAACGCAAATAGATTCAGATACCACAAAATCATCATACAGTAACGTAAATAGAACACCGTACAAAAGTTAAACAACCCAAAGTTCCATTCATTAATAAAAAGTTGCATACATTCGCATAGGTTCGTACAATACATGAGTGAAACATGAAACTACAAACGGGATTACATAAAGAAATCTAATACAAAAGCCCAATGGTGATGGTGGATAAAGGATGTCCATCATGTGGGACACCTGGTCCTTGAGCTCAGTTACCCGAGCACGGAGGATATCCACCTCCCTCGTCAGTTCCTTGACATAGGGAGAGGCTGGTCGAGCAGGCGGTGCTGATGGTGCAGGTGGTGCTGGTGGAGCTGGTGGTGCAGACGGTCCAGCGCCAGAAGTAGATGGTGCGTAACGGGGAGCCTTACGTATGAATGGATCAGCAGGATACGGAACAAGCCGCTTACAGGCGGTAACTCTAACCTTCAGTCCACGTGCGTTAACAAATGACCTACCTCCGTTAACCCCCAGAATAACAGTACCGTCGAAATGATACCGCTTCTTCGTCGGGGTGGAGGGTGGCTGCACGGGTGCCTCCTTAGGGTCCTCATCGAAATCCTCGTTGCTGGAGTCGTCGGAGGATGATTCGTCGGATGATGGGTCGTCGGAATCGGCTGGGGGTGGCTGCACGGGTGGCTCTGCTCGGCCGGCTATCATCAGTCGGTATCTGAAAGGCAGTATCGGCATGAGACGTCTATCAGGAAGGCATCGGCACCAACGGTTATGCTCATTACAGAATGGACCTTCCCCATGTTCCCTAGGAATCACAGCACCACCGGAATGGTGCTGTAGCTACGAGGGTCCTAGGAGGAGTGGAGTTGGAATCTCTGGTGGATCCTCATGTCTGTCTGAGATGATTACTGGGTCGGGTACATGGCTACTGGCTCCAGAGGATGAAGCGCCGGAGTCACTGGAGGGTAAAGAGGACGGGATCTGTGAATCAGCAACAATGGCAGGCGAGGTGGCGGATGAGTCTTAGTCACTCTCCAAAATGATAACAGGCGGGACATCCGATATCTGAACAAGTAAAAATAACTTTTTCCATGTCAGTAAGGCATAAAGCAAGCACGTATTAGGCAAAGTAACGACGACAGTCTAGATCATCTATAGCAGTAAGTAGCATGGCAATAACGACAAGTATTATGCAATCGAAAGCAGATAATAGCATGCAGTAATGAAAACAAGTAGCAGTATACGGCATATAGCAGTAAAAGTAAGCAGCAGCATGCAGCAAGTTCTGCAGAAACAAGTAAACTAGCAAGTTGTAGATTAGTCATATTAGTGAATCCTACTCGGTCCGGTCTAGAATCACTAATGCAACCTAATTCCCTACAACCAATGCTATGATACCAAATGTGATGCCCCGTACAAAACCATCGTGTACGAATCATCAACAACAGGATCATTACAAGGTCAAATACTATATGCTATTTCAAAATAATTTTGCATTCATAAGAAAAGGTGATGTCTTAACCAACATCAAATGTTTAACAACCGATAGTATGCTTCTACAAATATCAAGCAAAAAATAATAGTACGTGACCCATAGGTCTTTACAAATACATCGTTTCAAAAGTAATATAGTTTGAATGCAAAATAAACGTTTCATGCGGTGACATCTCTAATAAGTGCAGCGGGTGTCTACAAAGCATAACTAGTACAGCGGAAGCAACCAAACCTTAAGCACTTGAGAAAAACATGCTTAAAAACGTCAACACAAAAGTTGGTGAGCTATAGTTTAAGTATAACAGTAATGTAAGGTAGGCCACGAGATTTCGTATTTCAAAATAGTATGAAAAGTATATGTATAACCGTGGGCACTTGGTAACTAACTTAACGTAAATAACACCCCCTAAAAGTACACTTGGCGAGTGCGTAAGTTTACGAAGTATTAAACACCTGTTAAATGCTAGCGCTACTAGCTCGAGTGGGGATGTCAAACCCTATGGATCCGTATCTAAGATTCGCGTTCACTGGTTCAAAGACCAATGACTAAACGTTACCGAGCTAAGGGGAAAGTTTATGAAATGTCCCGTTCTTATTGATTAAAAACGTTCCATATTAATTGATTTCGTTGCGAGGTTTTGACCTCTATATGAGACGTTTTTCAAAGACTGCATTCATTTTAAAACAAACCATAACCTTTATTTCATCAATAAAGGTTTAAAAAGCTTTACGTAGATTATCAAATAATGATAATCTAAAATATCCTGTTTACACACGACCATTACATAATGGTTTACAATACAAATATGTTACAACAAAATAAGTTTCTTGAATGCAGTTTTTACACAATATCATACAAGCATGGACTCCAAATCTCGTCCTTATTTAAGTATGCGACAGCGGAAGCTCTTAATAATCACCTGAGAATAAACATGCTTAAAACGTCAACAAAAATGTTGGTGAGTTATAGGTTTAACCTATATATATCAAATCATAATAATAGACCACAAGATTTCATATTTCAATACACATCCCATACATAGAGATAAAAATCATTCATATGGTGAACACCTGGTAACCGACATTAACAAGATGCATATATAAGAATATCCCCATCATTCCGGGACACCCTTCGGATATGATATAAATTTCGAAGTACTAAAGCATCCGGTACTTTGGATGGGGCTTGTTGGGCCCGATAGATCTATCTTTAGGATTCGCGTCAATTAGGGTGTCTGTTCCCTAATTCTTAGATTACCAGAATTAATAAAAAAGGGGCATATTCGATTTCGATAATTCAACCATAGAATGTAGTTTCACGTACTTGTGTCTATTTTGTAAATCATTTATAAAACCTGCATGTATTCTCATCCCAAAAATATTAGATTTTAAAAGTGGGACTATAACTCACTTTCACAGATTTTTACTTCGTCGGGAAGTAAGACTTGGCCACTGGTTGATTCACGAACCTATAACAATATATACATATATATCAAAGTATGTTCAAAATATATTTACAACACTTTTAATATATTTTGATGTTTTAAGTTTATTAAGTCAGCTGTCCTCGTTAGTAACCTACAACTAGTTGTCCACAGTTAGATGTACAGAAATAAATTGATAAATATTATCTTGAATCAATCCACGACCCAGTGTATACGTATCTCAGTATTGATCACAACTCAAACTATATATATTTTGGAATCAACCTCAACCCTGTATAGCTAACTCCAACATTCACATATAGAGTGTCTATGGTTGTTCCGAAATATATATAGATGTGTCGACATGATAGGTCGAAACATTGTATACGTGTCTATGGTATCTCAAGATTACATAATATACAATACAAGTTGATTAAGTTATAGTTGGAATAGATTTGTTACCAATTTTCACGTAGCTAAAATGAGAAAAATTATCCAATTTTGTTTTACCCATAACTTCTTCATTTTAAATCCGTTTTGAGTGAATCAAATTGCTATGGTTTCATATTGAACTCTATTTTATGAATCTAAACAGAAAAGTATAGGTTTATAGTCGGAAAAATAAGTTACAAGTCATTTTTGTAAAGGTAGTCATTTCAGTCGAAAGAACGACGTCTAGATGACCATTTTAGAAAACATACTTCCACTTTGAGTTTAACCATAATTTTTGGATATAGTTTCATGTTCATAATAAAAATCATTTTCTCAGAATAACAACTTTTAAATCAAAGTTTATCATAGTTTTTAATTAACTAACCCAAAACAGCCCGCGGTGTTACTACGACGGCGTAAATCCGGTTTTACGGTGTTTTTCGTGTTTCCAGGTTTTAAATCATTAAGTTAGCATATCATATAGATATAGAACATGTGTTTAGTTGATTTTAAAAGTCAAGTTAGAAGGATTAACTTTTATTTGCGAACAAGTTTAGAATTAACTAAACTATGTTCTAGTGATTACAAGTTTAAACCTTCGAATAAGATAGCTTTATATGTATGAATCGAATGATGTTATGAACATCATTACTACCTTAAGTTCCTTGGATAAACCTACTGGAAAAGAGAAAAAATGGATCTAGCTTCAACGGATCCTTGGATGGCTCGAAGTTCTTGAAGCAGAATCATGACACGAAAACAAGTTCAAGTAAGATCATCACTTGAAATAAGATTGTTATAGTTATAGAAATTGAACCAAAGTTTGAATATGATTATTACCTTGTATTAGAATGATAACCTACTGTAAGAAACAAAGATTTCTTGAGGTTGGATGATCACCTTACAAGATTGGAAGTGAGCTAGCAAACTTGAAAGTATTCTTGATTTTATGTAACTAGAACTTGTAAAATATATGAAGAACACTTAGAACTTGAAGATAGAACTTGAGAGAGATCAATTAGATGAAGAAAATTGAAGAATGAAAGTGTTTGTAGGTATTTTTGGTCGTTGGTGTATGGATTAGATATAAAGGATATGTAATTTTGTTTTCATGTAAATAAGTCATGAATGATTACTCATATTTTTGTAATTTTATGAGATATTTCATGCTAGTTGCCAAATGATGGTTCCTACATGTGTTAGGTGACTCACATGGGCTACTAAGAGCTGATCATTGGAGTGTATATACCAATAGTACATACATCTAAAAGCTGTGTATTGTACGAGTACGAATACGGGTGAATACGAGTAGAATTGTTGATGAAACTGAACGAGGATGTAATTGTAAGCATTTTTGTTAAGTAGAAGTATTTTGATAAGTGTCTTGAAGTCTTTCAAAAGTGTATGAATACATATTAAAACACTACATGTATATACATTTTAACTGAGTCGTTAAGTCATCGTTAGTCGTTACATGTAAATGTTGTTTTGAAACCTTTAGGTTAATGATCTTGTTGAATGTTGTTAACCCATTGTTTATTATAACAAATGAGATGTTAAATTGTTATATTATCATGATATTATGATATATAATATATCTCAGTATGATGTATATACAGTTAAATGTCGTTACAACGATAATCGTTACATATATGTCTCGTTTCGAAATCATTAAGTTAGTAGTCTTATTTTTACATATGTATTTTATTGTTAATACACTTAATAATATATTTACTTATCATTTAACATAATTAACCAAGTGTATCAATATCTTAATATGATTCATATGTACCTAGTAAGACGTTGTTATAACGATAATCGTTATATATATCGTTTTCGAGTTTCTTAAATTAATAGTCTCATTTTTATGTATATAACTCATTATTAAAATACCTAATGAGATACATACTTATAATAAAAACATGTTAACTATATATATAACTATATATATGTCATCGTATAGTTTTTACAAGTTTTAACATTCGTGAATCACCGGTCAACTTGGGTGGTCAATTGTCTATATGAAACATATTTCAATTAATCAAGTCTTAACAAGTTTGATTGCTTAACATGTTGGAAACATTTAATCATGTAAATATCAATCTCAATTAATATATATAAACATGGAAAAGTTCGGGTCACTACAGTACCTACCCGTTAAATAAATTTCGTCCCGAAATTTTAAGCTGTTGAAGGTGTAGACGAATCTTCTGGAAATAGATGCGGGTATTTCTTCTTCATCTGATCTTCACGCTCCCAGGTGAACTCGGGTCCTCTACGAGCATTCCATCGAACCTTAACAATTGGTATCTTATTTTGCTTAAGTCTTTTAACCTCACGATCCATTATTTCGACGGGTTCTTCGATGAATTGAAGTTTTTCGTTGATTTGGATTTCATCTAACGGAATAGTGAGATCTTCTTTAGCAAAACATTTCTTCAAATTCGAGACGTGGAAAGTGTTATGTACAGCCGCGAGTTGTTGAGGTAACTCAAGTCGGTAAGCTACTGGTCCGACACGATCAATAATCTTGAATGGTCCAATATACCTTGGATTTAATTTCCCTCGTTTACCAAATCGAACAACGCCTTTCCAAGGTGCAACTTTAAGCATGACCATCTCTCCAATTTCAAATTCTATATCTTTTCTTTTAATGTCAGCGTAGCTCTTTTGTCGACTTTGGGCGGTTTTCAACCGTTGTTGAATTTGGATGATCTTCTCGGTAGTTTCTTGTATAATCTCCGGACCCGTAATCTGTCTATCCCCCACTTCACTCCAACAAATCGGAGACCTGCACTTTCTACCATAAAGTGCTTCAAACGGCGCCATCTCAATGCTTGAATGGTAGCTGTTGTTGTAGGAAAATTCTACTAACGGTAGATGTCGATCCCAACTGTTTCCGAAATCAATAACACATGCTCGTAGCATGTCTTCAAGCGTTTGTATCTTCCTTTCGCTCTGCCCATCAGTTTGTGGATGATAGGCAGTACTCATGTCTAAACGAGTTCCTAATGCTTGCTGTAATGTCTGCCAAAATCTTGAAATAAATCTGCCATCCCTATCAGAGATAATAGAGAGTGGTATTCCATGTCTGGAGACGACTTCCTTCAAATACAGTCGTGCTAACTTCTCCATCTTGTCATATTCTCTTATTGGCAGGAAGTGTGCTGATTTGGTGAGACGATCAACTATTACCCAAATAGTATCAAAACCACTTGCAGTCCTTGGCAATTTAGTGATGAAATCCATGGTAATGTTTTCCCATTTCCATTCCGGGATTTCGGGTTGTTGAAGTAGACCTGATGGTTTCTGATGCTCAGCTTTGACCTTAGAACACGTCAAACATTCTCCTACGTATTTAGCAACATCAGCTTTCATACCCGGCCACCAAAAATGTTTCTTGAGATCCTTGTACATCTTCCCCGTTCCAGGATGTATTGAGTATCTGGTTTTATGAGCTTCTCTAAGTACCATTTCTCTCATATCTCCAAATTTTGGTACCCAAATCCTTTCAGCCCTATACCGGGTTCCGTCTTCCTGAATATTAAGATGCTTCTCCGATCCTTTGGGTATTTCATCCTTTAAATTTCCCTTTTTTAAAACTCCTTGTTGCGCCTCCTTTATTTGAGTAGTAAGGTTATTATGAATCATTATATTCATAGATTTTACTCGAATGGGTTCTCTGTCCTTCCTGCTCAAGGCATCGGCTACCACATTTGCCTTCCCCGGGTGGTAACGAATCTCAAAGTCGTAATCATTCAATAATTCAATCCACCTACGCTGCCTCATATTCAGTTGTTTCTGATTAAATATGTGTTGAAGACTTTTGTGGTCGGTATATATAATACTTTTAACCCCATATAAGTAGTGCCTCCAAGTCTTTAATGCAAAAACAACCGCTCCTAATTCCAAATCATGCGTCGTATAATTTTGTTCGTGAATCTTCAATTGTCTAGACGCATAAGCAATCACCTTCGTTCGTTGCATTAATACACAACCGAGACCTTGCTTTGATGCGTCACAATAAATCACAAAATCATCATTCCCTTCAGGCAATGACAATATAGGTGCCGTAGTTAGCTTTTTCTTCAATAATTGAAACGCTTTCTCTTGTTCATCATTCCATTCAAATTTCTTCCCTTTATGCGTTAATGCAGTCAAGGGTTTTGCTATTCTGGAAAAGTCTTGGATGAACCTTCTGTAGTAACCAGCTAGTCCTAAAAACTGGCGTATGTGTTTCGGAGTTTTCGGGGTCTCCCACTTTTCAACAGTTTCTATCTTTGTCGGATCCACCTTAATACCTTCTTTGTTCACTATGTGACCGATGAATTGAACTTCTTCCAACCAAAATGCACACTTTGAAAACTTAGCGTACAATTCTTCCTTCCTCAATACTTCTAACACCTTTCTCAAATGTTCACCGTGTTCTTGGTCATTCTTTGAGTAAATAAGTATGTCATCAATGAAAACAATGACAAACTTGTCAAGGTATGGTCCACACACTCGGTTCATAAGGTCCATGAACACAGCTGGTGCATTAGTTAAACCAAACGGCATTACCATAAACTCGTAATGACCGTAACGTGTTCTGAAAGCAGTCTTTGGAATATCATCTTCTTTCACCCTCATTTGATGATACCCGGAACGTAAGTCAATCTTTGAATAAACAGACGAGCCTTGTAGTTGATCAAATAAGTCTTCGATTCTCGGTAGTGGGTAGCGGTTCTTGATGGTAAGTTTGTTCAACTCTCGGTAGTCGATACACAACCTGAATGTACCATCTTTCTTCTTGACAAACAAAACAGGAACTCCCCACGGTGATGTGCTTGGTCGAATGAAACCACGCTCTAAAAGTTCTTGTAATTGGCTTTGCAGTTCTTTCATCTCGCTGGGTGCGAGTCTGTAAGGAGCACGAGTTATTGGTGCAGCTCCTGGTACAAGATCTATTTGAAATTCAACGGATCGATGTGGGGGTAATCCCGGTAATTCTTTCGGAAATACATCGGGAAATTCTTTTGCAATGGGAACATCATTGATGCTCTTTTCTTCAGTTTGTACTTTCTCAACGTGTGCTAGAACAGCATAGCAACCTTTTCTTATTAGTTTTTGTGCCTTCAAATTACTAATAAGATGTAGCTTCGTGTTGCCCTTTTCTCCGTACACCATTAAGGGTTTTCCTTTTTCTCGTATAATGCGAATTGCATTTTTGTAACAAACGATCTCTGCTTTCACTTCTTTCAACCAGTCCATACAGATTATCACATCAAAACTCCCTAACTCTACTGGTATCAAATCAATCTTAAATGTTTCGCTAACCAGTTTAATTTCTCGATTCCGACATATATTATCTGCTGAAATTAATTTACCATTTGCTAATTCGAGTAAAAATTTACTATCCAAAGGCGTCAATGGACAACTTAATTTAGCACAAAAATCTCTACTCATATAGCTTCTATCCGCACCCGAATCAAATAAAACGTAAGCAGATTTATTGTCAATAAGAAACGTACCCGTAACAAGCTCCGGGTCTTCCTGTGCCTCTGCCGCATTAATATTGAAAACTCTTTCGCGGCCTTGTCCATTCGTGTTCTCCTGGTTCGGGCAATTTCTAATAATGTGGCCCGGTTTTCCACATTTATAACAAACTACATTTGCATAACTTGCTCCGACACTACTTGCTCCGCCATTACTCGTTCCGACACCATTTGTTCCTTTCGTTCTATTAACCCCTGGTCCGTAGACCTCACACTTCGCCGCGCTATGGCCATTTCTTTTACACTTGTTGCAAAATTTGGTGCAAAACCCCGAGTGATTCTTTTCACACCTTTGGCATAGCTGCTTCTGATTGTTGTTGTTGTTGCGGTTATTATTGTTGTTGGGATGATTGTTGTAGTTGTTGTTGTTGTTGTTGTTGTTGTTGGGCCGTTTGTTGTAGTTGCGATTGATGTTGCGATTGTTGGGATAGTTGTTGCGATTATTGTTGTAATTGCTGTTGTTGTTGTTGTATTGGTGATTCTTATCACCGTTTTCCTTCCACTTTCTTTTGACTTGCTTCACATTGGCCTCTTCAGCAGTCTGTTCTTTAATTCTTTCTTCAATCTGGTTCACTAGTTTGTGAGCCATTCTACATGCCTGTTGTATGGAGGCGGGCTCGTGTGAACTTATATCTTCTTGGATTCTTTCCGGTAATCCTTTCACAAACGCG